>NW_024545270.1:1378559-2757119 GCF_900519145.1 Ustilago hordei | reverse complement strand
ACCCTAACCCTAACCCTAACCCTAACCCTAACCCTAACCCTAACCCTAACCCTAACCCTAACCCTAACCCTAACCCTAACCCTAACCCTAACCCTAACCCTAACCCTAACCCTAACCCTAACCCTAACCTAACCCTAACTGTTTCCTGATGTCCGAAGGTGGTTCTTAGCAAACCAGTGGTCCAGATATCAATAGAACCAAAGGCAGTCGTCCACTGTGGTCTGGGGATCACCTCAAGCATAGTTGACACACTGGACACTCGTGTCGATGCCACCAATCCATATTCACACCAGACCTTTGGTGTCATCAGCAAGTTCACATAGTTATTGATTGTGCTGAGCTACCTCTGGATGGAGTGTCCAACAGTGGTCAGTCAAAATCTGCAATAGCATCATCACAACTACAGATTCAAACAAGAAAAGTAATAGAGATGGCTCTACTGCATATCTTGTGAAGAATCACAATACCACAAGTGCTGTCACTTAACTCGACAGAATCAGTAATAGTATTGTTACAACTACCGATCTCAGGTTTCAGGTGCATGACCTCTGACATTTAGCATATACTTCAACTCAATCGACACCTGTGATCCTCGATTTCTGATGCACACTCTTCAACTATAACTCACCGTTGACTAAAGCGGATCACGTCGGAACTCGGACACGCTTATTTGCGAAGCGGAGGAAAAAGTGTTTCACTGAGAACGAACGTGTGCTGAAGCTGCAAGAGAAGAATTATGAGGCGAGTTGTGACCAAGATCAACAACACTTCGCAAGCTATCATCACTGTACTTACCCTTAGACCTGATATCAATTAGCGAGTGGTGGAACAACGATGGAGCAACAGCTGGCAGCATGTCTTGAAGCAACGCTGTCTGCGGATGCTGCGATCAGGACACAAGCCGAATCCCAACTAGAATCCTTCCGCTCCCCCGAACACGACCCTCAAGGTCAAGCCGGACTAGGGTTCACCAAGGTGTTGCTGGACCCGTCTTCTCCCATCCATATACGACAATCCTCCGGTATTGCTCTTCGCAAGTACATCACAGCACGATGGTCACCCTACTTCGACGGCTTCCTGGGTGCTGCCGTCGACGTGTCAGTCAAACAGCAGGTCCGAGTAGCTTTGCTCAGCGGACTGTCGGATCCTGTTCGCAAGATCCGACTAGCTACATCATATGCCATCTCCACCATCGCAGGACCTGACTACCCCGACGAGTACCCAGATCTCCTCCCTTACATCCAACAGCTTCTGCAACAAGGAGAGCCGAACGGTTTGCACGGCGCCATGGCACTCTTGTCCGAGTTTGTCCGTGTCGAGATGGACGAGATTCAGCTCATTCAGGTCGCGAAGGAGATCTTGCCAGCTCTGGAACAGGCCTTGGTGCAAGAGGAGCGCCACAATGCATACATTCGAGCCAGATGCGTTCTCGTCTTTCGCCAATGCCTGACAACTCTCTTCATGGTCAGGGAGACTTACCCGGACGTGGTCAAGCAGGCATCTCAGACTATGCTTCCCCGCTGGCTTACCCTGATGCAGTCTTTGCTTGAGCGGGATGCTGCACAGCAACTTGGCTCAGGCCTGCAACAGGGATGGGGTACGCTTGCACTCCGCAACGAGATCTTCAAGGCGCTCAAAGTCGCCGCCATGTTCCGTGCACAATTCAAGTCCCACCTGCACACATTCATCCAGTCCTCGATAGCAAACCTCGTCTCACTCTTGCCGCCTTTCCGACAGTTATACCTTTCCAACTCTTCCGAACTCGATGCACCATCGTCCGAAGAAGGCGACGACGATGTTGCTTGCGACATTCCAACGTTGGCATGCTACATCTTCGACTTCATCAACGAAGCTTCGCGCGGTGACCGGTGCCGCGACCTCTTCATCAGTGGAGGCACAGGTGGCCGTGGCCAGGAGACTGACTTGCTTCGACAGCTGATCAGCTTATTGCTTGTCTACATTGACATGACCGTCGAGGACGAGGAGAACTGGGCCACCGATGCCAATGCATTTATTGCCGACGAAGATGACGAGACGTTCGCATACAGCTTGCGAATCGCTGCTGCCGACTTGCTCGGCATGCTCATCGAAGACTTCCCTATCCCTGCGCTCCGCTCCATTGGTCAGCAATTCCATCAGCTCGTTCAGCAGGCCAACAATGACAAAGTCAACGGCGATCAAGACTGGTGGAAGGTTCATGAGGGAGTCTTGACTGCGGTCGGAAGCAATGCTGACGCCATAAGCGAGATCACCGAGACTCAGCCCGAAGCCAAGCAGGCTCTTGATCTTGAATGCATCTTTGCCACCGTCGTTCTGCCCAATGTTAGCAACGATGCCCCCCCTTTCTTGCAAGGTCGTGGCTTTGTCTTTGCCTCTCAGTTTGCCACTGCCCTTCCTTCTGAGCTTGCCGTCCAGTTCCTCGACTCTGCAATCAATGCCATCGAGTCCGACAGTGCCTCGCTTCCTGTCAAGATCTCGGCGGTGCGCACCGTCAAGAACTTCTACCGACATTTGCCCTCCAGCATCGTGGGTCCTTTGGCACCTCGCATCGTGCAGAAGCTCGGGCCCTTGCTTACACAAGCCTCCGAGGACACGCTTATACTCATCATCGAGACTATTCAGGCGGTTGTTGTTGAAGAGACAGAGAGTGGCGAAGCAACAACAACAGGGCTGGTCGAGCCGGCCATCATTGGCGAGATCGTCAGAGCAGCTCTTCAAATCTGGGCACCAAACGCCAAAGACATCGTCCTGCTCTCCGTCATCTCGGACCTGTTAGGGTTGTTAGCCGGGTCAAAGCAAACAGGAGTACCTCAGGTCATTGTTGAGCAAAGTCTGCCTTTCTTGGCAGCTGCCATCGGCTTGAGCTTGCCAGAACAAGCCGATACTTCCACAGACGGAGAGCCTTCGGCGATTGCAGAGACCGCTGTGGAGCTCGCCAAGAGTGTGCTGGATGGCGCAAACCCCGCAGCTCTCCGCGGGGCTGTCAACTTCCTGTGTCCAAACCTCTTTAGGGTTCTCTCCGTTAGCGAGGACCGCGACGTGCTACAGAATGGGATTGAATGCTTGACTGTATTCGTCAAAAAGTGCACTCAGGAGCTGGTGGACTGGAAAGATCCAAGGACGCAATCAGCTGCAGTCGATCTGATGCTTCAGATCATCGCCAAATTGCTGGTGCCGACGAATGACTCTGAAAGCGGCGGCCTTGCAGTTGGCGATCTCGTCGTTGCGCTCTTGAGGAAGGCTGGCGACCGCATAGCGCACGTTCTGCCTCAACTGCTCAATGCTATGGTGCAGCGTCTTGCTACAGCGCAGACAGCAACTTTCTCGCAGTCGCTCATCGTTCCTGTCGCATATCTTTTGCACGACAATCATGAGCAGGCCAAGCAAATTATGGATCTTCTCGAAACCGTTCAGGTCGCACCATCAGCAGAGAATGCCGCAGCAGAAAGCGGCAACGGGCTCGAAGTGTTGTGCAAAAAATGGGTGGATAACGTCGAGACCTTCCAAGGCTTCTGGGCGCAACGCGTCAGTGCCCTCGCCCTGGCTAAGGTTCTCGATAGCCGACGACCCTTCCTAACGGCCACTAACGTCCGAGGCGACATTCTACCAGACAACTCTGGCATCATTCGAACACGCTCGCGCGCAAAGACGATGCCTCACCAGTACAGCAGTGTTCCGATGTTTGCCAAGATCGTCAAGGTGCTGCTCAAAGAATGGAGCTCAGCTTCTCGAGCTGGGGGCGGCGTTGCTGGTGGGAATAGGGAAGACGGAGCACGCACGCCCGAGACAGACGACGAGAATGGCGAATGGGATGACGAATACGATCCGCGCGCACAGGGCAAGGACGATTTTGCATTCCTGTCAGATATGCTTGGCCCTGGCGGTCTAGGTGCTCTGCAGAACGACGATGACTTCGGGCTCGAAGACGATGAAGACTTGAAGTCGGATCCAGTATACAACATGGACCTCAAGGTAAGTTGCTTGCACTAAGCGCAACGTATTCCAAGCACAGACTCACTGACTCAAAACATTGCTTCCGATTCTCTCTTTCAACGTCGTCTACCTTCTACAGAGCTGGTTATCGCAGTATCTGCAACACTTGGCACGGGCTGCTGGACGATCGGAGTTCCAGTCGCATCTCTCGCCACACTTGAATGAGGAGGAAGCATCGATGCTCAACTCAATTCTCGCATGATTTTCGCAAGAACTTGTCATTGCATCTTCAATGAATACCATCGATGGCAGCATCAACTAAAACGTGTGATGACCATTACGCCACACTGCTACCACTACTACAAGTCTCATCTCTTGATATAAAGCTCTCCTTTGATTGCTGATGTGTTTCATACGGATCCATCTTTGAAGCGCTCAATCGATGGTGAGCTGAGCATCGACCTGCTCAAAGGAGTCGAAAAAGTGTTTGAAAAGCTGGATCTTGTACTCGACGTCTTTGGTACCACAGGTCTCGCGGATCGAGTGCATGGACAGCTGAGGGTTGCCAAGGTCGAGCGTTCGGATGCCGAGCTTGCTTAACATAGGACCGATGGTGGAGCCACAGGGCATGTCGTTCTTAACGACGAACGACTGGAGCGGAACCTGGGCACGCTGAGCAATGCGTCGAATGAGGAAAGCAGTGGGACCAGTGGTGGCATACCTCTGCTTGACGTTGGTCTTGATGACGGGACCCTGGTTGATCTTGGGTCGGTGGTTCTCCTCGTAGTAGGAAGGATAGTTGGGGTGGAATCCGTGGGCCATGTCCGAGGAGAGCAGGAAGGAGCGAGCGATGGCCTGCTCGTAGACGTTGGAAGCAGCAGGTGTCGATACCGACGAGGACGAGACCGGAAGAGCCACAAGTCGCTGAATGAGACTGGGGAGCATGTTGGACTCTGCACCGTGTGTAGAGACGGATCCGACCTCCTCATTGTCGAAAAGAGCGATGGCACGAATCGACGAAGAAACGTTGAGCGAGTCGGCGGATGAAAGCGAGTCGATGAGAGCCTCTGTAGCGCAGAAGCAGGACATCTGATTGTCGAGCCTTGGCGAGTGGATGAACTCGTTGTTGATGCCACCGATCGAGGCAGGCTGTGTGTCGTAAAGGCTCAGCTCAAAGTCCTGGATCTGTTCGACAGAGATGCCGAGCTCCGCAGCGAGCAAGTCAAGAAGGACAGGGTGGTGCTTCTCGGCCATGACGGGAGATCCAACTGCCTGTGGTGTCACCTTGGCAGCCTCATCAGCGCGCTTGTTGAGCTGCTCAGTTGCAAGACCGAGAATGGGCACGGTGTTGTCCTCAACGTTGAACTTGAAAGCTTCGTTGACCGTGCGGTTGAGGTGAATAGCAAGGGTGGGAATTCGGAGGATGGGTCGCTTGATGTGAACAAGCTTACCAGTGAAGGCATCATGCTTCTTGGAGTCAGACACAATGACGCGACCTGCAACACCAAGATCACGGTCAAACCACGAAGCCCAGATACCGCCACCGTAGGTTTCGACACCGCACTGGAGGTACCCTTCCTTGGCCTTGCGCGAAACAGGCTTGATCTGGAAGTTGGGCGAGTCAGTGTGGGCACCGACGATGTGAACACCGTTGCCAGGCTCGTACTTGGCACCGACAGCAAAAGCAACAATAGCAGACTGGTTGCGAGTGAAGTAGTACTTGCCGCCTCGCTTGACCTTGTTGTCCCAAAGCTCGTTCTCCTTGACTCGCTCGAATCCGGCTGCATCGAGCATGGCCGAGGTGGTGGCTACAGCGTGGAAGGGAGTGGGGCTGGCATCGACGTATTCGAGGAAGCGACGAGCAGCGGCCATGTCATCGTGCTTTCCGCTCTTGTCATTGGCAGCGGCGGCACTGGCCGAGCCAGCGGTGGAGGTAGCAGCAGTGCTCATGGTGGAGGAGGAACGAGAAGCGATACTAACCTTGCTGAGCCGGAGAGAGGCAGCAGAGACGAGCTTAAACAGGACGTGCGCCGACAGTTTGATGAAGCTGACTAAAGTCGATCGAGGGCGAAAGGCTTGCCTCGATGCGTGAGAAGATGCTGAGCGAGATGAAAGGGATCGTGGAGAGCTGATGGCAAGTGCCTGATGTCTCCCGCCGGCTTGACGAAGGATGTCGTGCGGTCAAAAAAGGTATGTGTATGTGCATTGACCAAAGCTTCTCAAAGCCGGAAACAACACCGTCCGAGCTGCCGTTGTGGTTGCCGGAAAAGAAATGCACGTGCAGCACGTGACTTTGTTGCGTGCGTGTCTGAGTCAGCTTGCTCAGCCAGCTCAGCTCCTTCTTCCTCTCCTCCATCATCAACCTGCTGCCTCGTGCCCCTCACCACAGGTGCTTTTGTTCACCCGTCCTCGTCCCTCGTCAAGCATGGCGCCGGGCTCGGCAAGAGAGAGGGTGGAGGCTGGAAGCGGGAGGGAGGAGGGGAGGGAGAGAGGCGAGGTGAGACTGGTAGGAGGCACACCTCGGAAAGAAGCGCAATTGCAACAGGCACGGTTGCGGCGCCCGAGGAAGTGGTCGAGGGGGAAGGACTGAAGGCACTTCGCACAAGTCTTGCAGGCAGCTGCTACCCTAGCCTCTGCCCCCATCACTGCCGCGACGGCCGCCTCGGCTCCCAACCCAACACCTCCTCTCCCCCCGACGACCTTCCTCACCGAGGATTCTCCTGCATTTCGCGGCCTGCAGCAGCAGCTCGACGACCAGACATCTGCCCTCTCCGACATTGCCGCCTCCCTCCAGCAACTCCTTACCTCGTCGCGCAACCCCGAGCCTCAGCTCCCTCCGCCAGTAGCTGAAACGCTCGCCTCCGCCACGCTTCCCGGGTCTGCGCTCGGTGCACCCCTCCCAGGTGAGTCCGACATGGACCGCATTTTCTCCTGGCTCTCGCGGGAAGTTGTCCAGCAGGTCATCGACAACACTCTTCCACCACAGGACCTGGGCAGACTGCGCAACCCTGACTCGCTTCCAGTCGATGACGAGCACGAGCACGCTGTCCTGGTCAATGGCGTCCTCATCAAGTCTGTCCCATCCACGGATTCTACCTCCTCCACCCGCCACTTCACCAAGCTCATTCCCGACGTCCGCTGCTTCGCCGAGGCCTGGACTGTCTACACTTGCATCTGAGCCTGCGCCACCAACGACCCCAACCTCGGTGCTGGCCTAGGAGCCTTCCTCCTTCACGTCATCCAGACCGACTGGATGCACATGTGGTTGTCGGTTGCCTCCTATGTCCTTGCCACCTGCCGACGACGCTTTGGCCATGCCTCCGCAGCCTTGTGGGCCCAGCAAGACCAGGCCGCGTGGAACCAGCACCTCAGCACTGCCACCTCCTTCCGCCCTCTCCCCAAGTCCTCCACACCAGGCGGCACCAATCGCCAAGCCGACACCCAGCCGAATGGGCCACCCTCCAAGCGCCAGAAGGGCCTCGAGGTGTGCTTCCGGTACAATGGCGGTGGCTGCCCCGAGGGTGATGCGTGCTGGCGGCAACACGAATGTAGTGGTTGCGCCGGCCACCACAGCGTCAAGGACTGCCCACGACTCCGCCCAAGCGGCGATGCCAAGGTGCCCAACAGGGCTTGATGGCCTGGTGAGTCCCACACCCCTTTCCCACACGGCTCCTGACCTAAAGCCTGCAAAAAGACCCCCTCCGCTGCAGGGCTCGGCACGGCACATTGATGGTCCTGCGGGACCTCCCGATCTCAGCACCCCTCTGCTGCAGGGCTTGGCCCAGCTCTTTGGTGACTCTGCGGGTACGCCCGTCTTTGGAACCCCTCCGCTGCAGGGCTCGGCACGGCCTGTCGCCTTACCGGTGGGTTTAGGCAAGACAAGAACCCCTCCGCTGCAGGGCTTGGCACGGCTCTTCAACTCGGTCCTGTCAGCCCTCGATGTCCCATCAGCTGACCGGTGCCTCTCTCTCCTTCTCAATGCGTGGTCACACAACCCAGGACTGCGCCCCAACACCTCCTTCGCTGATGCCGTCTTTGACCCAGCCTTGCAGCCCGCAAGGCACAGCTCCATGCAAGAGTGTGCCTTTGCGTGGTCCACCCTTCTCAATCTCTACCCAGATCCCATCTACCATCGCCAGCTCCTCGGCATGATTGAGCACGGCTGCCTACTTGGTTACGACGGGCCGCTGCGCAATGCCGACCGCCGCAGCGACAATCTTCCCATCTCATCAGTCGGTCACAGTCACCTTCAGAAGGAAATTGCTGCACGCTTGGCCGAGGGTCGCCTCTCCATCATACCAGCCAGCACCAACCTTGTTGAGTCACCTATTGGGGTGGTGCCCAAACCCCGCTCAACCAAGCTGCGCACCATCCACCACCTGTCTCACCCCCGCCGCCCGACGGCTGCCACTCTTCCCTCCGTCAATGCCGGTATCTCCCCAGGCTTCATTCGGATCCGGTACGAAGGCCTGCAGGACCTCCTGGCCTTTGTCAGCCGGAACCCGGGCTGCCTCCTCTGGAAAGGCGACCTGGAGGACGCTTTCCGGCACGTGGTGACAGCTGAGCGTGATTCGCACCTCCTCGGCTTCAGCTACAACGGCGTCCGCTATCGCGAGAACGCGCTGACCTTCGGGGGCAGCAGCTCCCCATGGCTCTTCAACCTGGTCGCCGAGTTCCTCCACTGGCTCGTCGCAGCTTGCCTCCCCGCTGACTGGCCTGTCAATCATTACCTGGACGACACCTTCGGCGCTGTCCCAGTTTCGCACACCACCCATGCCCTCCTACCCATACACATCCTCGCCCTGGCAGCGAATGCCCTGGGCCTTCGGCTCTCACCCAAAAAGACCTTTGGCACCTCCACCAGGCTCGAAGTCCTGGGCATCGAAATTGACACAGTTGCCCAGACCGTTGGCATCACTGACGACCGACGCCACCACATCTTGGCGCAATGCCACAGCCTCCTGCAGCACCATTCCGTGGACCTGCTCGACATGCAATGGATTGCCGGCCTCCTACAGTTCGTGTCTCAGGTCTTCCCATGCGGAAAAGCCTTCCTTCGCCGCCTCTATGACACCACTCGCCGTGCTCTCCCCGGCAAACATCACCTGACCCGGCTGGCTCGCTTGGAGCTCCTCTGGTGGTGCAACATCCTCGAGCGTTGGTCTGGCACCAGCGTCCTCTCCCCCTCGCCGCTCACGGCAGCACACATCTGGACCGATGCTTGCCCGAAGGGTTACGGCGGCTATCTTGGGCTCGACACCTCTCCCACTGCTGTCTTTGCCAAGATTGTCCCTCGTCGCCATCGCAGGAAGAACATCCGCTTCCTGGAAGCTCTCGCTGTCCTTGAAGCTCTACGATGCTTCCTTCCTCTTTGGTCGGGTCCCACCCTCGTGGTGGTGCATGTCGACAACGAGAATGTCGAGCATGGCCTCCGCTCGGGACGTTCCCGTGACCCGCTCACCCAACGTCTCCTGCGGGAAATCTTCGGCCTCTGCCTCAAGCACGACCTCACCATCCGGCCACAGTGAGTCTCTTCTACTGACAATGTCCTGGCTGACCTCCTTTCCCGCCGTCACTTCCTCCGTATCCAGCAGCTGTTCCCTCGCGCGCACGATGCGCTATTCTCCCACCCGGCATGCGCACCAGCTCTGCAGGTCCACCGCCTGGCGTCGCCTCCAGCCTTGGCGTCTCCGCCCGTGCTGCCAACCTCCTGTGGCACGGCCTTGCCGCCAGCACCCGCCGCCGTGCCGGGGGCACCCCCTCGTCCTTCCAGTCCTTCTGCCTCCAACACTTCGGGTTCGGCACTTCCTGTTTCCCAGCCACGAGCCTCCACCTGCTGGAGTGGCTCGCCCACCTCTCCAGCCTTGGTCGCCCTTTCCACTCGGCCAAGCACGGGCTGGGAGCCCTCCGATCCCACCACATGGACCTTGGCCTCGACACCTCGGGTTTCTCCTGCGGCCGCCTCGAGCGTGCCTTGCGCGGCTATAAGCGCTTGCACGGTGTGGGCCACTTGGGCACTAAGCTCCCCATCACCTTGCCGCTCCTCCGCCAGGTCCTCCTCGCCGTGGGGAAGATGGCCGACCTCTTCCCCCGAGACCGCCTCGTCCTTCAGGCAGCCTTTGCCCTCGCCTTTGCCTGCTTCCTCCGCTCAGGCGAGCTGGTCTGGGACCGCGGCGTGGACCGTGCTACCATCCTCACAGTCTCCTCCATTGAGTGGGCATCTGCCCATGTTGTGCTCACCCTCCCTGCCTCCAAGACCGACCCTTTCCGGCAGGGTGTGCGTGTCGTTGCCCCAGAGGTGGGTGGTGTCGAGTGCCCAGTCGCTCGTCTCCGGCCCCTCTCCCAGGGTCGCCCCCCTTCAGCGCTGCTCTTCGGCCTTGGCCCTTCTGGCCTTGACCCTCTCCCCCGGTCTACCTTCGTCACCGTCCTCCGCCGTGCCATCCAGGCTTGCGGCCTCCCGGCGTCGCAGTATGCCAGCCACTCTTTCCGTCGTGGTGCAGCCACCTGGGCGTCGCAGCATGGCACCTCCACCGCCGACATCCAGTCACTCGGCCGGTGGAGCTCTGACTGCTCCCGCCGCTACATCGACAGGTCGGCTCAGGAGCGCCATGCTCTGGTCGCTTCGGCCCTCTTCTCTGTCCGCAACGGCCCCCTGGTTCCCAGCAGCCCTGCCTGGAGAGATCCAGGCCTGGCCTGAACCCGGTCCTCTGGCTCCCGACCCCATCGAGACCGCTCTCAGCTGCGCTGGCGCCTCGATGACCGGCTTGGCGGGCCGGGAGCCACCGAGCTTGAGCCCGCGTCTCGACCCCCGCAACCTGTTCTCTGTTTCTCCTCTCAGCCGTGCCCATGCCCGATCTGACTGAGCCAAGTGTGACTGGGATATAAAAAACCGGCATCGAAAAGCCTCCCAAAAATAGGGCTCATGGCAGATGTTGAAGAGGCCGTTGCTATAATACATGCTCTGATTGAACTCACGTCCTACTCAGATATCCCGCTTCCTACACGCAACTTGGTCTGACAACAGACTTTACGACGAAAATCATCTTGGTTTCGGACAAAGCAGTGGTATCTAGGGAATAATGAACAAAAACATAGATGAAGCAAAGCTGGCCTCGAAAGAATGTGACCGCCGCCTACAACTGCGCCTGTCGCTGCTTGACGTCAGACTCTTCGATGACAGATGGAGCGTACATCGAGGTGTACTTGCGCACCTTGCGACCCACATTCTGCTCTCGGCGGTCCTTGCCCTCTCGTCGGAATTGTGAGAGGTGGTCGATGTAGTCGGTAAGCTTGGAAGTCTGTGATAGCCAAAAGTTGGGATGAAGCGCCATGATTGGCACGGGCTTCTGATGCGACGACTTCTTGCGCAAGATCATGCCCATCTCCTCCATACGCGTGAAGGCCTGCGATAGTGTCGCTGCATTGATTGACTCGAGATACGAGAGCTCGCCCTGCGCGTACAAGGTCTTGCCCAGCAGCTGAGTGTGCTTCTCGAAATCCTTGGCCGCAAACCAGGGAAGCTTGTTTTGTGGGTAGCCCTTCATCTCGGCGCCTTGCGGGATGAGCGAAAGAAGCGAGACAGCTGCGAGCCAGTAGCCTTCGATGAAAGGCCAGATGAGGAAGAGGAAGGGATCGTAGTTTTCTCGACCGTTCTCTCGCTCTCGAGCACTCAACTCGATCGAGCCGCCTTGTTCGCGCTCGATGTCGGGGTGCTTCTCCAAGATGCCGTCCGCAACCATGCCGTCGACAGTGCGATCGACGTTGATCTCGAGCGAGTCGACACCAAAGACGAACTCGTTGCGCAACACGGATGAGATGAAGAGACATTCGCTCAAAAGGTCCTTCCTTGTCATTCTCTGCATCGGTGCTGTTCCACCTTGCTTGACCTTGGTATAGAGAGCTGCTGCAGCGAGCGACTCGGAAACAAAGATGTGAATGACCTGGTTGCGGTAGAAGCTGAGCTCGAAGCGTTTGACGGGAACGAAAGTGGGTTCCATGACGTCTTTCTCCTCGGCGATGAGACCCTTCATGACAGTGCTGAGAGCTCGATCGACAACTTCGCCCGTGTTCATGATACCAAAGTCGGCCACAGTAAAGCCTTTGTTGACGATGGCCAGACGCAACCAATCGACCCTGCGGATGAGCTCACTTCGCGAAACGCCTCGTCCTCGCAGAGCGAGGATCACAGTACCAATAAGGGCTGCTGGCATGACGACGGAGACCTTGTTGATGTCGGCAAGGACGCGATAGCCGAGAGCTTTGAGGAGCAGCACCTTGTGAACGTCGTTGTTGACTAGTTCGAGCTCTACCTTTTCATCCTTGTAGCCTGGCGCAGCTCTGCGCTCCTTCTGTTCCTTGATGAAGCCTTGCAGCGACCATGGCGCGTCGAAGCGGATGTCGATACGACCCATCTTGAGCTGGAGCAGTGACGAGCTCCCCGACAGCAAGCCAAGCAGCGATTCAGCTTCTTTTGGCTTGCCAAGAAGCTCCGAAACGTACGTCTCTGACTCGATGACGGAGTCGTATTGTAAGCTGACAGGACAGATCCAGACATCGTCTGTTCGACCGTTGAGAAGCGCTTCGACCACGTACTTGAGAATACCAAGCTTGGGTGGCAGAAGTTTACCTGTTCGGGAGCGCGTGCCTTCGATGAAGCACTCGAGGTTCTTTCCACTCGCCAACAGGGTCTCGACGTATTCCTTGATCACGGCGGGGTAGAGTTGGTCGCCGGAGAAGGTTCGACGAATGAAGAACGCACCACCTTTGCGAAGGACATCGCCCAGAACGGGCAGATCGAGATTCTCTCCTGCAATGATGTGGGGCAACGCAATACCGAGGCGGAACATGAGCCACGAGACGGTGAGGTAGTCGATGTGTGACTTGTGGCAGGGCAGGAAGAGGATGCTCTGCTTGCGCTCAGCGGCGTAAGCAGCCACTCTGCGAAGTTCGAGCACCTGCGGAACACTGATGTGAATACCCTGATGGTACATTCGAGCCAAAATGTTGTTGACCGTCGCGGCGAAGAACTTGAGGAAAGAGAGCGAGTCGACGCGGGCGACACTGACTTGCAAGATGGCGAGCGCTTCATCTCTGAGCTGTTTTTCGATCTGTCGCTTCTTGCGCTCCTTGAAGATGGCGAGGTTCTTTTGCGTCTTTGTGGGACCCGTCGGCAGAAGGGGCGGTTGCTCGGGTAGAAGGTGGTCGACACGACTGGAAGCGAGCTTGCGAATGCGTTCTTGCACTTGTTCGCTGTTGATGACGGTTCGAATGCTTTCCTCCGAACAGCCAGTGTACAGGATGGGTGCACCGATGTAGTTGGAGTAGCCACGCCAACCGGTTCCCTGGCCATAGGCTACGAATTGCTGCAGGAACTCGAACGGCGACTCGCGAAAGTGTGCCTTGTACGCAGCAACGACGTTGAGGTCGCCGAGTTTGTGCTCTTCTGATGTGAGGATGTCCGTCTTGTCAGCAAGATGTCGATCTTGACGACGTGATGAGCCCAAGTCGCAAAGCTGTCGAGTCAAAACGCCCTTCTCGCGCTTGAACGATGGAAGGCGAGCTTCAGAAGGCGGCTTTGATTTTGAGCCTGTGGAGTCGCCTTCAGCATTGTGAGACGGACCGGACGCCGCCGCGGCGTTTTCCTGAGTCTGATGGTTGCTCTTTCGTTGGGCTCCCATGGTGGGCGATTGAGCTCGTATCGAATGGCAGCAGGAGCAAGGAGGTTGGCGGTGCGGAACGGGCATATGAGCGCCAACCACGATAGGATAGAAAAGTCGCTATCCGCTCACTTCCGGCGGTTGGTTGCGCATGAACAAGAGATGGTGTGAGTCGATGGCTGAGGCTGAAAGCGAAGCTTTAGCGTACTCTGCGAATCTTTGAAAATGGCCACTTTTCGAAGGTGTAACTTATCTGTGTGTTGTTTCATCCGAACCCGAAAATCTCGTCTTCGTCTCTCCACACTTTGCTTGTCAGTGCTTCTGCCTGCTTTTACAAAGTTTGGGGCTTCGAGACGCGGGGAAAAAGGTTCGCGAACTGAATTTTCACGCATTCGGTGATTTCAAATGTTATATCGTGGTAGCTGACAACTAGGTTAATTCGCGCACGGGTCACACTCCACATGCTCTTTTTGAATGCGCAGTTTCATCTTTTGACACTCTTGACATCTCAGCTTTCTCGTGCAATCTTGGTTTCAGCTCACCATCAGCGACTTTGCAAACGTATACACTTTCGCAAAGATAGCTTCGTATCGTTAGCAAGCAATACCAGCAGCGCCGCAGATCCAACCTTGTGCCAAAGCGGCAGCAAGTCTCCGCACCAGCCCAGCAAACATGTCTGACGAAGAATTCATCATGGACGATGCGGCCGACGAGGATTACGACTTCGAATACGAGGAGGACGACGAAGTCGATGATGCCGATGCCGACATCGAGAACCTCTACTTCAATGCAAAAAGCATCAAGGAGACAGATCCGGACGGCGCGATACGAGAGCTCAAGGCGGTGGTAGAAGCCGAGAAAGAGAAAGGCGATTGGAGTTTCAAGGCGTTGAAACAGCAGACCAAGATCTACTTCCACCGCGGACGTCACGCAGAAGCGCTCGAAACGTATACAGAGCTGCTCTCGTACACCAAGAACGCGGTCACGCGCAACTACTCGGAAAAGTCCATCAACAACATCCTCGATTACGTCTCGAATGCTACAGATGTGGGCCTTTCGACGATGCAGTCCTTTTACGACGTCACCAAGTCAGCGCTCGATCACGCCAAGAACGAGCGACTCTCAGTCAAGACGGATCTCAAGCTAGCACGACTCTGGCTTGCTCGCAAAGAGTGGAATCGATTGGCGAAATCACTGAAGGAGTTGCGGGCATATTGCACAAGTCAAGATGGCACGGATGACCAGTCCAAGGGCACCATCCTGCTCGAGATCTTTGCACTCGAAATTCAAATGTATGGAGAAGTCGGCAACTTCAAGAAGCTGAAGGAGGTCTACAACTCCACCCTGCAAGTCAAGAGTGCCATCCCACATCCTCGTATCATGGGCGTCATCCGTGAGTGTGGTGGCAAGATGCACATGTCGGAAAAGAACTGGGCAGCTGCACAGGTCGACTTCTTCCAAGCTTTCCTCAACTACGACGAGGCCGGAAGTACGCAGCGAATTCAAGTGCTCAAGTACCTCGTTCTGGCACACATGCTCATGGGAAGCGATATCAATCCTTTCGACTCGCAAGAGACCAAGCCATATAAGAACGACCCCGAAATAGTGGCTATGACCAATCTCGTGGCAGCCTACCAACGCCGAGAGGTCCATGAAGCCGAGAAAATCCTACGCGAGAACAAGCGTACCATCCTCGAAGACTCTTTCATCAAAGCCTACATTGACGACGTACTTCGAGGACTGCGCACGCAATATCTCATCGATACAATCAAGCCTTACTCTCGCATCCAGCTTGGCTACTTAGCACAACAGCTCAACATCGGCGTCGACCAAGTCGAAGATTTGCTCATGTCGCTCATCTTGGACGAGAGTATCAAGGCACGGATTGATCAGGTGGGGCAGTACGTCGAACTTGATCGCAGTGCAAACAGCTCGGGTAAGCCACGCTACCAGGCGCTCAATAAGTGGAACTCGGAGCTGGATCGCATCGGCGCTTCGGTTCACAGCAAACATGTATCAGGCGCAGCTAGTGGATCGGGCAACATTGTTGGCGGCTCCTTCCTCCGCATGGGACTTGGTCTGGGAGGTATGCCGGCTGGGCTCGGCCCTTCCATCAGATGAGTTGTTGTCCTTTGCTCTTGTCCGTCGCCCATCGCATTCATGTATTTCTATCATTATCCTTGCAAATCATCTCCTGTCGATCACACGTCGAATTGAGGCTCAAATGCTCTGCTGTCTTGTGATGAGACTGACCATGGTTTGATTGATCGACTGACTAGCTGCTTTGATCTGAAGGACACAAATGACAGTGACCCGCGCAGAGACTATTGGAAGAGAGTTAGGCCGAAGCCTGGACAGCCTTGGGGTTGGCGCATGCATGCTTGCATCCGAAGCTAGGCAGAGCACGAGGGGTGGCAGAGGCAAGCAGCTTGTGCGCCTCTTTGACCTGGTACTCAGCAATCTCCTTCTGCTTACCATCAGGATCGACATTGTCCTGAGCATCAACGTCCCAACTGAGGAAGCTATTGGTCATGTTGGGCTCGAAAGTGGAGTCGATGATGCCGAGACGCTTGCAGTAGTTGGTTACCTTCGTCCAGTCGCGGGGCACTGTTGTGAACCGAAGCAGAAGGGTGAGCGACAATTTCAACCTACTAATTCGGAAGCGGAAGGAGAGGAATGAGGTGACCTACCATTGGCACAGTCGCGCGACATGTAGGCGAAGGAGCGCTCAAAGATGCGAGCATAGATAGGACTCTGCATGCTCTTTTTGAAGCGCTTGAAGTCTTCCCAAGCCTGCTGAGGCTGGGCGAAGAGGTCGTCGGCGGCACGCTTGACCGAGCGCATGAAGGCTCGTACTTTGTCGGGGTTCTGCTTGACAAAGCTGTCGTTGGCGATGTAGAGGATGGAGCAGAAGCAGCAGCATCCGAGCTCGGCAAGCTCATCGATGCGGAGCATCTTGACATCGGTCTTGGGTCGACCCTGTTGCTCGCACCAGGCTTCGAGCTCGACCTGGGAAACATGAGCGCGGACGTAAGAAGTAAGCATGGTAAGGGTCAGACCTTTAATTATAGGAAGCAGTGTGGGCTTGGTGATTTATGCTTACCATCTGCACGTTCTCGAGGCCGATGGCGGCGTCGACGCGGCCATCAATGATGGCTTCGGTTGCGTTCATGCCAACTCGCACAGCGGTGTAATCTTCTGGCTTCATGCCGAAGTGGCTGGTAAGTCTGTGCGATCCAAATGTAGTCAGTTGGCTGTTCTTCCAAAATGGGATCATAGTTTCGATTGCGAGAAATCAGCACTCACTCGTCGATCTGGATCTTGCCAAATTCGCCGACGTAGCCGATGCGCTTGCCACGAAGACTCTGGAAGTCGGTGGTAATACCGCTACCCTCGAGATAAATGATGCCTGTAGCAGGCTCGTCCATAAGCGTTCCAATGGAGGTGACGGGGTAGCCACGCATACCCTTGGCAGCAAGAGTGTGGATCATGGCCTTCAGACCCATGTCGGCTTTGCCAGTGCCGATGATTTCAGTCTTTGCGGAATAGAATGTATGAAGCAGCAGTGTGAGCCAGACCGATCCCGACAAAGTTGTCCCAAACACGATGTGATGTGTACTTACGACATCGCTGGGGTCGTTGGGCTCGATAATGGCGACTTTGATGCCCTCGTCGGCAAAGTAGCCCTAGGAAAAACGAGGATGAAAGTCAGGTTCATCGTTACGCGTGCAAGCTCGAGCTAGAATTGGTCGAGTTAGAATTGGCTGGCTGCAATGCTCACCTGAGACTGGGCGCGATAGACAGGAAGATGGTAAGGCACGGCTTGCCAGTTAGTCAAAAAGACAATCTTGTCGCTAGGCATTGTTGACCGCTATGATCGTGTAGCTTGACTGAGCGTGGGATAAGGTGTGAAGACGTGAGGATGGAAGCACTTGACACGCTGCTTTTATATATGCATGTCGTTCGAGTTCTCCTTGGACTGGCACGCATGCGAGAGCATTCGTTCAGAGTACCACCAGCCCTTCAGCACAGAGTGAGAGGACGAGGCATTCTCGATTTTACCCCCACGGTACTCCGTGCCGGCTTGCTTCCCGTCGCCTCATCCCACGCTCTTGTCCGCACTCTATGGTTCTTGGGTGGGGTGCGATGGCACGTTGAGGTTAATTTATGAGCTCGACGCTCGATTCTGCACGTGCAAGGGGGGGTCATAAGACTCTGAGTACGAAGCTGAAGTTGCTCCGTGCGAGGACCGGTCTGGTCAAGGCTTCATGTCCTCAGAAGTTAGTGCTCGAGTCGCATTGCAAATGCAGAGAGCCTGTTCGGCAAGTGTCGATGTTCGGTTGTCATGGGAGGATGCTTCTAGAAGCATCTTCTTGTCGCAGATGGATAGTGTGGCAGCAGATTACCACTTGACACTTTTCCAAGTCCCTGGTGGTGATGCACGAGCCATGAGATAGCTGAGCAGATTGCAAATGAGGTGCAGCAGAAGAAGAAAAGGAAGAGATGCTGGAAACATCCGCCTCGCTGACAGGTGTCGAGCGCACGTTATCGTGCATAGATCAGGCTTTAGTGGGATCAGGAGATTTCGGAAAAGAGTCGGTCGCCCTTGGATTGCGTTGGTTTGCAACCATTCGTTTTGAGTTGGCCTCAACACTTGCATTGTCTTCGGCGGTGGTTGAGAGTGTATGTCGCGATAGCATGTGATGCGCTTCTTGCGAGTTAAGCACTGCACAATCACTCGTCTGAAGGCCGAAGTGAAGTGCGCCTGACTGGACAAAGGACGATTGTTGTAGTCGTGTATTGCTGGTCGGCCCGATGGATCTTGCGATGCTCTCCGTTGATATGATCTGACCCGCTGCCTGTATCTCCTGAATGGGTTTGAAACCTATCACGACTGCAATGTCATCCTAAGAAGCTCAGCCTACGAGCGCACGCTGGCCTGGGATGACCAAAGCAAGAGCCAATTGACAGTGTCCTCAAGCGCTTGAAAGCAGCCTCAAACTATGCTTTCGGATGGTCTTCCGATAATTTGGCTCAAGATTTAACGCCATCAATCAAGCTCACTCTTCACACGTCGCATTTCAGCTTGTTGTCTGAGGCTGGTGACCATCTCTATCTCGAGGCAGCTCGAAGAAGGTGCTTTGATCTAAGCAGGATTGACTTCCTGGGACAAATAGCAAGCCGAAAGGCCAAGTGTGGGCAAGATTCATTCGAACCGCAATGTGACAGGCTCTGCTGCCGAAGGCATCGTCACAGCTGCTTACGGTCTAGATGGGAAAGAAGCGTTCCTGATAGTAAGCCACTTGCTCAAAGGCTCTTGTCGCTCAAGTCCGAACCTACAATGTCGACATCAGCAGGGAGTCAATGCACAACTTGAGAGAGCGCCACGACCGGGTTGGGATGACCAAGGCATCCTAATTCCAGGGTTCACTGTCGGCGCTCGCTTCGGACGGGTGCCCGAGGTGAACCAATTCAGAGGAGCCCCGCCGGCAAAAGGTGTCGTTCTCGACCAAAGACGAGCAAAGAATTGTAGAATCACAGGAAGCGGAGCAAGCGGAGCAAGCGGAGCAAGCGGAGCAAGCGGAGCAAGCACATGACCCAGTGTGCTCAAATGCAGTCATGTTGCTTGACGTCATTCACAACGGCCATTTTATTTATTTTTTGGCTGAGCGCTCTAAATTCTCCTCGATATAGTTGAAGATAGTTGAAGAGTTTTCGTTGATGATGATGGTTCTAAATACAAACGCGAGTCAAGGATTTCCAAGTCTTCGCCACTCGCGCATGCTTGCAACACACACACGCTTGCACTGCTGAGCTCCCTTTGTGCAAGCCTTTTACTTGGCCGTAAACACTACCTCCGTGGTCTCCATGCTTTGTGTGGCTTTGTCTACTTCAACTCCCCCCCTCAACAGTATATGTACCCTGTTCATTATGCTGTTGTTTTCAAGGTGTGACCTCCGTTCTTCAATACTGTCGCATAGCTTGGGGACCCCGTTTCGTACACCACTGCCGGTATTTGCAGGTGTAGCCCAGATCTTGCTTGCTGCATTGCCTGTCTCCCAATGGGCTTTGTGAGTATGTCTGCCAAGTTTCTTGTGGTGTCTACGTACTTGATCTGCACCCTTCCCTCTTGGACGTTGTTACGGATGAAGTGATACTTGGTGTCGATGTGCTTAAGCTTCCAGTGCTGTGCTGGGTCCTTACTAACCTGTATGCAACCAGTGTTGTCCGAGTAGACTGTCGGTGTGCCTGTGGCAATGCCAATTGAGCGTAGCAGCTGCTTGAGGAAGAGCACCTCACGTGTTGCTTCCGTGGCTGCAATGAACTCTGCCTCGACAGCAGACAATGACACACATCTTTGTGTCGCTGACTTCCAGGCTACTGGATTCCCATACACTAACGCCACTGACCCCGATGTGCTCCTTCTCTGTATGGTGGCATCGCTTGCCCAGTTTGCATCACTGTGTGCGACCAGTGGCTCTTGTGACTCACTTGCCCTATAAACCAATCCAACCTGCCTTGTGCTTTCGAGATAGCATAGGACCCTTTGTGCTGCCTGATAATGCTCCTGTGATGGTTCACACATGTGTCTAGCAAGAACACCCACAGTAAGGCTAAGGTCGGGCCGGGTGCTGTTGGCAACCCAGAGCAGCTTGCCAACAATCACCGGATACTCCCTCTGTTGTGCTGCACTTGTGACAAGGGTTCCCTCCAGTATGCTCTGCATTGGAACCATGGTCGGCTTTGTACATTTGTCCAGGTGCTTTGCCAGCACTTGGTCAATGTACCCTGACTGACTAATCATCATGGTGCACATTGCACGGTTTTGACTGATTTTGATGCCCAGGAAGTGAGAGACCTCACCACTATCTTCCATCTTCCATCTCTGACCAATCTGCTTCTTAACCTTTAGGACTGTTTCCAGCCGTGGTGCTATGACTAATGTGTCATCGACATAGATCACCACAATGGCCATATCTTCACCCTGTCCCTTGGTGTAGATGCAGGGAGCACACTCTACCTGGAAGAATCCCATGCATCACAAAGACCTGTTGAACTCCTGATTCCATTCTTGCCCAGACTGCTTTAGGCCATATAGGCCCTTAACTACCTTGTACACCTTGCTGGGTGCTACTCCTGATCCTTCCGGTGGCTTCATGTAGATTGCTTCCTTTAATGTGGAGTTCAAGTAAGCCATAGTGATGTCCAGAGCTTGCACTTCCCAGTTGTTCTGCACTGCCAGTGCTAAGATGGCTCTGATTGCTCCGAGAGGTGCTACTGGAGAGAAGGTTTCTTGGTAGTCGATCCCTTCTCTCTGTGTGAAGCCCCTTGCAACCAGTCGCGCTTTGTGCTTAACAGGTACACCATCAGCATCAAGCTTCAGCCGAAGCACAACCTTAGAGTCCACAAGTGGTACTCCTGGTGGTTGGTGCACCACCTCCCAAGTCCCCATTGCCTCAAGTCCTTCTAGCTCCTTTCGTATTGCCTCCTTCCAGAGCTGGGCGTCCTCACCATTCATTGCTTCCCCAAGCGTTGGGTCCAGGTTCAGTATTGCTGTGTTGGCGGCACCCACTGTGCTGTCTACGGCTGGTAGGAGATCCTCCACTGCGGTCTCTGATCTGGTCTCCTCCTCTACTATGGCTGGCGTGACACCCTCCTCCTCGACCTCCACGGTCACCATGGGCCTGACTGCCTCTTGTTGGCGATCACTCCATCCTTTGTCCTCATGGAACGTTGCTGAGTTGCTCCATTGAATTGACGCAGGCTGGTCCGGGTTGCAAAACTTCCATGCTTTGTGTTCGTCATCATACCCAATCATGATGGCTGGCTTTGCTCTAGCCCTGTACTTGCCTTGCTGGTCCTTCGGTTGAACATGAACCCATGCCAAGCATCCAAAGACTTGCAGCTGCTGGGCCAGCTTGTGTGTGGTGGTTCCATAAAAGACCTTGTGGGGGATGGTCTTGGTGGCTGACAGGGTAAGGTTCATAATGTGTGCTGCTGCTGTGATTGCATACAGCCACAACTCTCTGGGGCAAGCATGACCAATCAGCATCGAGCACATCTTTTCTTGGACCAATCTGATTGCTCTCTCCACCCGTCCATTTTGGATGCTGATCCCCGGGACACTCTTTTGCCACTTGAAACCCTCCCGAGTTTGCCAGTCTTCAGCTTCTAAGCTGCACCATTCTCCTCCATTGTCACTGCGGAGTGTTTTAAGTTTCCTGTCCGTTGCCCGTTCCATCCTGGCTATCCACCTCCTCAGTGCTGTGAGTGCAGCACTCTTGGTGCAGAGTGGTTCCACATAGATTAGAGAGGAGAAGTTGTCCACAGCAACTAGTGCATAGTGGTAGTTGGCGTGTCCTTTGAAATCTGTCATCAGGTCTACGTGTACCAGCTCTAATGGTGCTCCCATTCTTGCCGACTCTGATTGGCCCATCCATGCTCGAGTCTGTTTTCCTTGGCTGCACGTGTTACAGCACTTCGACTCATGTTCCATTTCCTCATCAGTACCTAGGTAATGAGCCCAGATTTGTCTCGTTTTGTCTCATCCTGGGTGTCCAAACCTCTCATGCCATAGGTAGCTGTCTCGATGCTTTGTGTCCTTATTGCCCTCTGGGGCATTATCTAGTTTTCCTGTGTTCTGGTTGTCTGCTGGGATGTTGTCTAGTCTTTCTGTGTTCTCGTTGTCCTCTGGGACATCATCTCGTGTTTCCTCCAGCTCCAAAGCCAGTGCTTGTCCTCGCACTTTGAAGTGACCCTGTCTTCTGTCCCTTTTGAATTGTACTTGGGTACCATTGTTCTGCTTTATGGTAGTTCCAAATTCGTCAAAGATTACTCGTGCACCATTCTCGATCAAGCCTTGTACAGACAATAAATTAGCATTCAGTTTCGGTACATAAAGCACATCCAATAGTTGGATGGTGGCCTCACCAACCCAAAGGGAGGCATCTCCTATAGCCTTCACCTGAAGCTTTTCGTCCCCTGCCATACTGATTTGGCCAACCTTGTTCATCGAGGTGAGCAGCATTCTCTCATCATTTACCATATGATGGGTTGCACCTGAATCGATGATCCAGGTGTCGCATGCTGATCGCTCGCCCCTGTCAACCACTAGGAAGGTGCACCCGAGTTCCTAGTGATTCACCTCTTGTGTCATATGGGCAACAGGTTCACTTGTGCCTGGTGCATTTGTGCAATTTCGAGCAATGTGATTTGGTCCTCCACAAGCGTAGCACTTTGGAGGGGCCAAGGGATTGCGAGGATCGCACCTGCCCCTGGGTCCTTGCTCTGCCTGGTTGGCGCTCCCCTGTTCCGCACTTGTGGCGACCCTTGCTGCTCCTCTAATACGGCCAGTGATCTCACCATCCTGCTGTTTCTTGGCGAGCACGTGGTAGGCTTTGTCATACTTACAGTCTGGTCTGGCCATATTCAGTGCATTGACGGTGTTGGCATAGAACCAATCTTGAGCCATGCAGTGATAGAGAGTTGATTTCTTGAGGTCCTCATCGAAACGCTTTCTGAGGCGTGCCGCATCGTTCCAGATTGAATTGAGTTCCTTGCCTAGCCTGACAACGTCTCGATTGTGCAAGCGCACTGTGTGGATACGATCCTGCAGTCCTGCTCGCTTTACAGTGTCATTTAGTGTTAGTGCCTTCTTGAGTTTGGCATAGAGTGTGCTGCCAAGTTGAACTTCTTCATCTGCCCCTCTGATGGTGTAGGTGTCGATGCAGCTATCCAGGCTGTTATTGCAGCAGGCGTGGATGAGGCCCACGAGTGCCTTGTCTAGGTCTTCATCGTATTCCTTGCTCCCGGGTACAATGGTACTGTACAGGATTTCCTTCGCATTGTGCACTCTCTGGAGGCAGTCGATAAAGGTGGGTTCCCAGGTGTGCCAATTGCTATCGCTGAGCTTCTTGATGTGAGCAATGGAGCTTGATACGTCCTTGGGGATCTTTTCGGTCTCCCCGCGTGGAGCTTGGTTGCTAATGTTGACCAGACCCATGGCCCATACTATTGCTTCCTCTGCCGTTAGTGCTGGGTTTGCTAACTGGAGGATTCTGACTACCTGCGTGAGCCATCCTTCCTCTCGTCCATTTCCTGCAGTCGCTTGATCATCATCTCTTCCCATCTGTCCAGCTCTTGTCGATGGTGGCATTGCACCAAGCTTCAGACTCTTAATCAGTTGAAGATAGTTGAAGAGTTTTCGTTGATGATGATGGTTCTAAATACAAACGCGAGTCAAGGATTTCCAAGTCTTCGCCACTCACACACGCTCGCAACACACGCACGCTTGCACTGCTGAGCTCCCTTTGTGCAAGCCTTTTACTCGGCCGTAAACACTACCTCCGCGGTCTCCACGCTTTGTGCGGCTTTGTCTACTTCAACTGATATCCCGCCTGGACTTAATCGCACGAAACAAAACCGAAATTGTATATACATAACACGAACAAACTAAGTGGATTGCAGGCAAAGACCTGTGAGGCCCCCGAAGCTTGACAAGGAGGCTCCCGGCCCGCTGCAACAGGGGCCAGTTGAGTGCAGAAACGAGCGGAAAGGGAGGGTGTACAGGGAGGGCAAATAACAACGAACCAGGCTGCTAATAGTACGCCTGGCTTTGGTGGAGATGAAGGTAGTGAAGAGAGGAGCGGAGAAGCGAAATGATGTTGTGAAGAGCGGAGCGGAGAAGCGGAAGAATTCGATTGTTGAGTCCAGCCGAGACACGCAGGCCTTCATGACTGATCACGTGATGCATTAAATTCTCCGAATAGAAAAGCGTCATCCTGCCTGCCGTTTTCTGCGCCGCCGTCTTTGCCAGTCTTCAACATCGCAATCGCATCAGACTTTCTTGACCTTCAAAGCCAGTCCATTGCAGGAGAAGTAGTACAACCGGAAGAATGAAAATAAAGACAGAAGACTCTGAAGAGGGACGAGTGTGCGACGGCAAACAGTAAAAGGAGCTGGTCAGGCGAGGCTTGAAGAACGCTGATTCTCGGTTAGCGAAGGGGCGGGACAGGGAGCAACTTTCGAACGGTCGGCGACTTGGCTCAAATCGGCGGTCAAAACAATCCCGTTGGAAGAGCAGCAGTTTTGCGCGGCCTCTGCTCGATTGAACCACGCTGCTCTGACCACACTTGGTGTAAGTTTGTGCATGAGGCCGTGTTTGAGGCAGCAAATGAGAGTCGAGGTCGATCTGGGGAAGCTCAAGCCTCGTCAGCCCATCCGAACATCCGGAGTTGGAGGGAAGCAAACCGTTCTTGACAAAGCCGACAAGGGGGTTCTTTATAAATGAGCGCTTCATACCGTCTATCTTCTTCCTAGCAGGCTTTCCCCTCCTTCTTTTGCTTCCTCTGTCATCACCTGCTGCTGCGCGATATATCCATGATGGACGAAAAGAAAGCAGCTGGCGGCTCTCCGACCCACTCGTCTTCACCTGGTGACGCTCGAGTCAACACCGATACCCAGCCTTCCGAGTCCGGTCAGGCTCATGCCCACTTCAACGCCGAGAAGCTTGACAGGACCTTGACCAGTATGCGAGCCGACGGCAAGATCGAGATCACCGAGCAAGACTGCTACGATGAGTTAGGCTACAATTTCTCATCTTTCAAGAAGTGGACTATCCTTACCGTCATCTTCTGGATCCAGGTCTCGATGAACTTCAACACCTCGCTTTACTCCAACGGTCTTAACGGTATTTCGGAAGAGTTTGACGTCAGCCTGCAAGCTGCTCGATGTGGTGCGATGATCTTCTTGGTTGCCTACGCCTTCGGTTGTGAGCTCTGGGCTCCTTGGTCGGAGGAGCTTGGACGCAAACCCATCCTCCAGCTCAGTCTTTTCCTCGTCAATGTCTGGCAGCTTCCTGTTGCGTTGGCCCCGAACTTTGCCTCCGTCATGGTCGGTCGATTCCTTGGTGGTCTCTCGTCTGCTGGTGGTTCCGTTACTCTCGGAATGATTGCCGACATGTGGGATGCCGAGAGCCAGCAACATGCTGTCGCCTACGTCGTTTTCTCCTCGGTCGGCGGTTCGGTGTTAGGTCCTGTTGTAGGTGGATTCGTTGAAGCCAACCTCGGCTGGCGATGGACCATCTGGATTCAGCTCATCTTTGGTGGTGCCATCCAGTTGATTCACCTCTTCTTTGTTCCGGAGACACGATCTACCATTATGATGGATCGTATCGCAAAGAAATGGCGCAAATCGGGCAAGAACGCCAACATCTATGGTCCCAACGAGCTTTTTCCCTTCAAGGAGCGCTTCTCTTTCAAAGAAGTCCTCGTCACATGGATTCGACCTTTCCGCATGTTCTTGACAGAGCCCATCGTTTTGGTTCTCTCGCTCCTTTCCGGTTTTAGTGACGCTCTTATCTTTATTTTCTTGCAGTCCTACTCGCTCGTGTACAAGCAGTGGAACTTCAGCACCGTCGACATCGGTCTGTCCTTCTTGCCTTTGCTGGTTGGTTACTTTATTGGCTATGCAATCTTTGCAGTTGCAATTGGACAACAGAAAAAGGTCAGGGCGGCAAGACCGGACAGCGAGCACGCGCAATTTGAGTCGCGTCTCTGGTGGCTGCTTTTTACCGCCCCTTTGCTCCCCGTCGGTTTGATCGGTTTTGCTTGGACCTCAGTAGGTCCTCCCGTCCACTGGATTGGTACGATGGTATTCGCTGCGCTCATAGGCTGTAGTAACTACGCTATTTACGGCTCGACGATTGACTATATGATAGCTGCCTATGGTCCCTACTCGGCTTCAGCAACAGGAGGAAACGGTTGGTCTCGAGACTTTTTGGCGGGTGTCTTAACCGTACCTGCTACGCCATTCTACACCAACATTGGACGATCTAAAGGCCGGAATCTCGAGTATGCTTCGACCATCTTGTTCTGTGTTGCTACTGTATTGGTTGTGGCGGTGTACGTCATCTACTGGAAAGGACCTGTTTTGCGAAAGCGATCTCCATTCGCCCAGCAGCTCGATGCCGAGCGAAAGGGTGCTGCCACACACGATGGACACAAAGACCGATTGACGGGAGCGCCTAAGCGACCAATGACGGGTCTTGGCTCTCGCAGCAACTCGTACTACATGTCGCAGAGCGCTGCTTCACGCAACGCTTCTCGCAACGCTTCTCGAAACCCGTCGAGGAACGCTTCGCGAAACGTATCGCGAGCCAACTCCTTTTTGGCCGACAACAGCAGTAGCGAGGTGCCAGCTAGGACTGCATAGACGTCGCTGACTCAGGTTAGGGTTAGGCATATGTCGCCTTAGGAGTGGCCTTGCTTTATCTGTCCACGAAAAAGGACACTTCAGCATCGAAAGCTGGATTGTCGATACCCTCACAAAGATCATGCTTTGCTACACAACTGTGATGACCTTCCTCGTAAATGCACTCATTCTCAACCACTATGCAGACAGCAGCCCCAGAGGCTCAGTGTTGACCGCCTGGCGACAAGGGCAAGCTGTATCTTGCTAGACTTGCAAATGAGGGTAAGGCGGTGCGAGAAGAGCAAGACCCTTGAAGCCACTCTCTTGCAACGCGACCGACCACAGACAAAGCTTTTCAGACTCGAAACGCGCAAATCCTGCTTCCGCCTCGCTGCTGTCCAGCAGGTCGCTTGAAGCTGTCGTTTCAGTAAAAGCGTTCTGGAAGAGCCGCCATGTCAAATAGCATCCTTGTTTGTGGAGAGGTCAAGGTCATCGGCGCCATTGCCAAAGATGGACTCATCTGCGACGACGCAGCATTATACAGCGCCAGTAGGAAAGAACTTGAGACCAATATGAAAATAAGAAAGCTCCTCTGATGATGCAGGCGAAATAGCAGCCTCGTGAGTGGTCCCTCCCAAGCCACAGAAAGAAAAGAAAAATTGAAAATCAACGAATTCTGATTTGAAGCAGCAGCCCACTCTCCAGCTTCTTCAGGGTCACTTGGGCAATCCATACACTTCTCACTGCTTGGAGCACCGTCAAGTGCCACGATCAGGCAACAGTCAAGGCGCCCTCGTCGCAGAGAGATCAAATTTGCGAGGGTGTTGTGTATCTGAGCCGAAGGCACCCTGCATCCTTTTGGTGCCCTCATCTTGGAACTGCAGCTCACCATGGCACAGTGTCAACCCAAGCAGCCAGAGACAGGAAACCAGACAGACTGCGAAGGCATTGAGGAACGCATTGCCAGGGTTAGCAGCGATACCCTAGTTTAGAGCTCGCGCGGCTGTTTCGAAAGCAGAGCCAGCCGCCCACTAGAGCAGTGTAATGTGAGTGTCACACAGAAAGAGAGCGTAAAATTAGCCACAACGCTTTCGATTGACCATCTCTCTCCAATTTCCGCGGGTGATCTCTCTCTTTGTGCTGTTCTCATTTCTGAGTGTGGCCGGTTGTCGAGAAGTCACAGATTCGACATCGTCTCGACTCGGCTCGAACATTGTATTCTCACCGTCTCAGCCACACACAGCATTGTCCTCCTCTACCATCACATCCTTACATCGACCTTTTCAGTTGATCATCGGCAACTCCGTGAAAAGCTCAAAGTTCTGCACGCACGCACAGTCCCCCTCGCGACGCGCAACGGCACACCACGGCACACCCACGGCACGGCCATCTACGCCATTTGAAAAGCACGCTCGACATTGGCCTACAGCAGCAGCAGCATCTATAATAAGGTTTCGGAACTGCCGCCGACTCTTTCAACTCCTTTCATACCATCTTCGATCGACTTGGTCTCTTCATCTGCGACAGACGCTGACCTACAGAACCGAAACATCCGATGGATCTCCTCCGACAGCGTTAATCACCAGTGCCTCCTTTCATCGGTCTCCATCGCTTGAAATCAGCATCCCTCTTTTCCACCACTCTATTATCGTCATCGGCGAATCCGAAGTCTTTCATCTTGCTGCGCTCAGCATCCAGCCTACTAGCCGCCTGTCGTGGTGTTGCGAATCCATGGGTAGTATTTCCCTCCTCTTGACTCCTTAAGGCGTTGAGGATCGATAGCGTAGGACGCTCCGACCATCATGGCCTCCGAATGCGCCACTCCTCAGTCTCAAGCCTCGAAAGCTTCTTCATTCTCTTCCAGCACTGTCATCGATGCACGCATGTCACAGCCCAGCACATCGAATGTTTCCGACCCAGCACTAGCATCCGCATCCGCATCCTCTCCCCACTCCCCACCCGACTCGCCCGAGAGGAACAGCTACTCTAGCCCTTCCTATACTGCCAAGGGAAAACGCAGAGCCAGCGGCGAGGATGTCAACGCATCCTCAGATGACACCCGTCAGCTTTCGCAAGCACTGGATCGTCTATCTGTGCCGGCAGGATTCGACCACTCAAACATTACACCAAGAACACTAGGCATCAGTACGGCACTGAAAGACTCTTCAACAGACGTCGAGCCACGAACGCCGACATCCACATCACAACTCAGATCACCAGCTTCCACAGCCCATGCCACTCAAACCGCACATGCGACGCAGCAATTGTCGTCCATACCACCACCATTAGAGAGGGATCGCAGGGTCCGCAAAGCCCGCGATCCCATTTCGCGTTCCGTTGCTCCCAGTCCACTTCGCTCTGCCCTCACCACATCCCATACCACCGGCAGTGCATCGCAATTTGCCTCCCTTCTCGGCCAGCCCGTTGCCGTCTCTGCTTCGCTTTCCGCGCCGGACAAATCCTCCGCTACTGCCGCCTCTGCGGCGCTACCATCCTTATACAAGGCCAGTCGTGGTCGTAGCATCAATGTCAGTCCTAGTCGCAGATGGGATCGAAGGGGCGCCAGTGCCAGTGTTTTGAGCGGCGCCAGTGCTAGCGGCAGCGGGGGCGAGGGCGAGGGCGAGGGCGACGAAGTTAGCGACCAAGATTTGGCCTCGCAGCGCGCTCTACACAGGTCATCTGTAACGTCCGGCAGAGCTGGCCCGTCGCCCAACTCTGAATCGAAGGCTCGCTCATCCAGCCGCCGGCTCTCCGTTGCAAAGGAGGAGGCCCTGTTCCCTTCGGATGATGACGACGAATGTCCGATCCTTTCTCCAACCGAGGAGCTCAACGCACATGCAGACAAGGTTGCGGAACATCGCCGACGAATTCGTCGCTGGTCCAGCATCGAACGTGAGCGCAGAAGAGGCATGCGCATTCTATTGCAAGAGCGACCCGCAGTGCCAGAGCATTCTCCTGCCCTCGATGATCCGGATTCAAAGGCGCCTGCCCGTGGTCATGGTCGTGGCCGCTTGGCTGCTAGAGGGTCGCGTGCTGCAGGCGAAGACGTCTCCGATGTTGAGACGTCATCCTCACCCTCGAGTTGCGCCAGCAGCTGCGACCTCAACTACGTTCCTCGAGGTGGAGACACCGCCGCTATTCCCATCAGAGAGCGCAGAAACCGCTCTACAGGCCCAAATGACGGCGTGCGCAACGCTTCGACAAGCGCAACATCAACTCACAGTCAGGTACCCTCCTCTACCGATGGCAGCGACGATCCTTCTCCCGCCGCCTCGACGCCTTCTACGTCACTTGTCCAACGAAGCCCTCCAGGTTTCACTACTTTAAAACCCATTGTCGCGACACCCGTGGCCTCGGAGGCGGATCCTCTACTTGGCCTCGCCATCCCAAGTGTCGAAGATATGATTCAAGTTGACAAAGTCGAGTTCTTCCCAGAGGAAGCCATCACCGCCCAGCAAACATCTGCAAGAGTCAAGCGAAAGACATCGCCCAAGCAAGTCAAGAAATCTTCGTGGATTATTGGCGACTTTGAGAGTGAGCCTGAGAGTGACGAAGAACAGCCGGCAAAGTCTAGCACTGGCGGCGCCGTGAATCGCAGTCATGCTACGACCATCAGCACTTCACCACCTTCGCAAATTGCCAGCAGCTACCAGGCGCGCCTCGCTAGTCTTCAGAGTCAATTGCGCATCTGGTCACGCACCCAGGACACAACAGCTGCACCCAGAGTTCGCCAGATCTCTCCGATCTCTGAAGGTCAGACCGAGGGTGAAACTGAAACAAAGGATGCCGACTCGAACAGTGTCAGTCTCCTGTCGGCAAGCTGGCGCAATCTGGCGCGCCTTCCCAACCTCATCCTCCTGCCCGGTCTTGCCGCAAGACAAGCGCGAGAATCGCTTGCATCCGCGAACAAGGCCCAAGGCGAGGGTTCGGACAGTGCCAGCGGCCATCGCTCAGCTCCCTCAACATCGAAGAATGACTTTGCAAAAATTTACCGGCTTGCCAGCTCTGCAAACGGCCCTGCTGACGAGAAGAGTGTGCAAGCTCAACGCAAGGTCGCACTCAAGACCGGCCGACCCCCATCCCCTTCGCCAAGTCCATCGCCCCCAGCTTCTCTCCTTGGCTCGCGCCAGAGCAGCAACGATAGTATCAGCGGCTCCGACCTGGCTCAGTCCGTCCATCATGTAACCAACGCATTGCGTCGAGGAAGAGGAGTGGCTTCGCCTTTGGAGGCCGATCGTGACCCTTCCGCGTACGTCTCTGGTCTCGGACAGCCCATCGACCCTGACACTGAGCTGTCTTCCGTGGTTCAACTTCAGACTTTTCGCAGTCGCAGTAGAAGCAGGCCGGCGGATGTCGGTCACCGAGGTCAAGCCGCCGAAGACTTGTGCAACAACGGTCGTCGCCAGCCAGAGACTACAACTGCTGCTCGATCGCCGAAGAAGCTTGGTCAACCCATCGAGCTCGAGCCAACGGAAGAGGAGAAACCGCAGGCACCCTCGCAACGCAGACTCAAGCAGCAGCGGGATGCGAGGAACGCCCTCTCAGAGCCGCTTACTGTCCAGATTCCTCAGCCGAGCCTGGCTTCGAGTACGAGATCGGGCCGTGGACGACGTGACCTTTTCGCTGATGTCCCAGCCCCGACTGATATCGCTTCCGCACCCACTTCGCCCACTTTCCGCAAGAGCGCCACATCGTTGTCTGCGTCGCGCGCAGATGAGACCGATAGCATTCCGTCTCCGCCGCGTCAGGGAGAGGGACGGGAACGAAGCTCGGTTGACGCCGATGGTTTCCGCGTGGTGCGGCGCAGACATCGTCGACGCTCTTCTGGCCCTCGATCGCTGCGTCCGAAAGTAGATGCACCTGTTCCGCAGGGCTATTCTGCCTTCTCGATCGAAGAGGACGAGGAGAATGCCGACGGGTCTGACTCGGATGGTGATGTCACTCCATCACCAACTTGGGCAAGACAAAGTCGGGGGCGTGGTGGTCGTGATCCTTCACCTCGTCGATCGAACCGTCAGTGTGCAGTAGGCTTATTCGGAGGAGGTGTATCTGCTGCTTCTTCTTCTACAACCCCAGCCAACTCCACTCCACGCTCGCGTCGAAGCGGTCGCCGAGAAGGATCGCAGATCAATCTGTCTACGCCCATCCGCAGTGTTCGATCTTCGCCTGATTTGACCTACGCTGCAGCAGCTGCAGCTGCTCGTGAAGGCAACTCGGAAGAGCAGAGCGAAGACGATCCTTCGCCGCCGCGAGGCTCGCGCGGCCGACGAGGTGCAGTTAAAGTGGTCAACTCATCTGTCGGCCAACGTCCAACTGCACCGCAGCCGCTGCTCTTGGGTGGGCTCGAAGGTCTTCGTCGGGGGCCATCCTACCCTCCTCGCGCAGGGGAGATCTTTGAAGATGGTTCAGACAGCGTCGAGGATGATGCGCGCAACGTGGCTCCACCGGGACGTGGCAGAAGCGCCACTAGTCCAGCCTGTAGCTCTTCCTCTGGTCCACAGCCATTCCGCTTCCGACTGCTCTCCAACTCTTCGCACCTTCTCATGCTCTCGCTGGAACTCGACATGATCAAGAAGCAAAAGATCTCTGCACCACTCAAACCTCGATGGGGCAAACATCGGGCGAACGATTTCAACCCTCTTCCTTCGACCATCTCGTACTCTTCTTCTTCCTCATCGTCGAAGTATCTTCGTTCGCCATTCTCACGCTCAGGAGAAACAGAGGAGAGCGAGGAAGGATGTGGCGACGACAAGTGCTCGCCCTTTCAGCCTACATCTCTCCCAAACGGTGCGAGCAGGGCCAGACTAGGGATCGCGACTGTCGGTGGAGAACTGAGAGACCCGAGCAGTAGGTTGAGATTCAGTTGGAGCCTGGCGGACATCGCAGTCGCGCTTGACGTTGCTTCTGCTGCCCCTTCTCAGAGCTGAGATGGCTCAAAAATCGTTACGTTCTGTGTACGACGAGCCCTGTCTGACACACAAATGTTCTGATCGATGGGACAATGCAATGCGATTCCAATAGAATGAGTGAGCACAGGATGTTATCCCTATCCCTACTTGTACATATCACTTGTATCGGCGTTAGCCATAAACGACCAAACGCCCTCGACACCCAAATCGTTTGGATCGTCCTTAATTGTGATCTCTGGCTTAGCGGGAACACGACCGTTCATGATCAGATCCTTACCGCCCTTGCCATCCAAGCTGCCCGTCTCCTCAGGCTTGACCTGATCAGCAGGGGTGTCTTCTGGCATGATAGCACCTTGGAAGACCATCTTGCCCAACCCTAAACTCAATTTCAACATGTTGACTGCTGGCTTGAACTCTACCATGTCTGGCGAGCGTGGTGAGCGAGGTGCGTCAGAAGGCGAGAGAGTAGGGGTCTTTGCCTGAATGTCACGGAGGATGTTCTCTGTGGCAATGTCGGCCATGTTCCAAGCTTGATAGCCTGCATTGAGGGCGCCGAATGCATCGGCAACATCACCGATCGCATAGACGTTGGGAAGCTTGCCTGGAGTGTGGCCAAGATGATCTGCAAGGTGGCCCTCTTCTTCGTTCTTGAGCTCTGCTCCGTTTGCTTTCTTGTCCAAGAAGCAGTCACAGTCGCCACAAGGTGGCTTTGCGTCGAAAGGCTGCTGTGCTGCATCTCTTGGGTCGGGGACTGCGACCTGTAGCGATCGGTGCACACGAACAAGGCGACTGCCTGGATCGACAGAGCTGGGGCTGAGCTTGGCCATGAGCGACGAATTGGGCTGCTGACCAGTGCAGAGTAGCAACAGGTCACATTCAAAAGACTTGCCACCGGTTGTGCGAACGAGCTTGCGTCCGTTGCCTACACACATGCCCTCCTGATGCGCCTGGAGCCCTTCACCCTTAGCATCGCCGGGGACGCAGATCTCTGCAGTGGCTGCCTTTGCCGCTGCTGGCATACCATTTGCTCCATCTGCATTGGCAGCAGAATTCTGAACGGTAGATCCTCGCGGGCACCCTTCCGTCAGCGCCAATCGCTCACCAAGCACTACGTTGACGCCGAGCTGCTTCAACCTGTGGTAAGCGATCTCGTGGACACGCTCATCAAAGTTAGGTAACAGCTGCTTCCTCGAGTGGATCAAGGTCACCTTCTTGCCTGGGTGAACGGAAGCAATGTCCGTGGCGAACTGGACACCGAGCGCACCACCACCGACAAGGACGATCTCGTTAGACGCCTTGACGCGTTCCTGAATCTCGCGCATCCAGTGAGTACCATCGGCCTTGAAGCGTGCTTCAGTGCGGAGAGGGTCGGGCAAATGACTACCAAGAGCGTAGACGAGGTGTGAATAAGGGATCTGAACACTGTCGATGGACCAGAGCGACTTCTTCTTGGAGAACTGCGAGAGATGATGCGAAGATGAAGTTGAGGTGGGTGTCACTGTGACATGCGTCGGCGAAATGTCAGTGACCGTGGCCTGCAGCACGATATGTGGAGAAGAGTTTTCGAATCCTTGCGCAATCTCGTCATCGCTTTCGGCATCTTCACCGCCATCGAGGTCAAGACGGTGCTCGATCGCATCGGCAAGCTCGGTAACCTGAATCTCGGGTCTGCCGAGCTGCTCTTCCTGCCGAGCTTTGGCGGCGTTGTTCGCAAGCTCAGACTCGACACCCTTGGGACCGGCTATCTTGGCATCGGTCTCGACATAAGAGGAAGCGGCGGTGCTAGCAACCTCGTACGCTGAGTTGTTAAAGTCGGAGTCTGCAAACGATAACTGAGATGAGTGTCTGCTGTCCTGTGATCGGCCACGAGATGATGCTGGAGACTCGGATCGGAACGGGTTGACGTCGTCGTCGTCGTTGCCACTGAGCGATGCGGGCGAGACGGCACCATTGACTTGAGAGTGCTCGGAAACATCAGGCATGGAACTGGACGAAGAGGCTGAACCAGCGGCTCTACAGGATGATGGATCAGCCTTGGCGTCTGAAGCTGACGAAGTGGAACCCATCTCAAGTGCGTTTCGTGAGATAGTGGTGGCTGCCGACTTGTTAGCTGATGATGTAGATCGACTTGATGAAGTTGGGTGAGATGTGCTGGAGCGGCCACGCTTCAAATGCGACTTTGGTCTTGCAGGGGCATCCTTGAAGATGCTCGAGTATGGGATAAAAGCTTTGTGCTCGTGGCCAGGCAAGACTGAGAAACGTGGGAAGACGTAGAGATGGTTGAAGTGCGAGTTTCGCTCGATGAGGATGACCCGGTGGGTGGGAGGCAGCTTCTGTGCGAGGACGGTAGCAGCGTGTATACCACCATAAGAGCCGCCGAGGACGACGACGTTCTGAGTGTGATCCTCGGAGGCATTGGTAGGGAGGGCAAGTGAGGAAGTGGTATGGATGCTTGAAGAAGCGGCGGCGCCAAATGTCGAAGTGGAAGCTGATGGCTTCTTGAGTCGAATAGGCTGTGCCATGGGGGTTATGTGGATCGCTCGATGGTACCGAGCGTGCAGAAAAGAGTGTGTTGAGCAGATGCAAGGGCCTCGAATGGTAGCCGTGGTGGGTAGCGAGCGTGCTGCTCCAGAGACGGCTACAGGAAAGGACGACACAATGGTTGTTCGCTAGGAGTAGAACGTCAGAGAAGGTCGGAGTGCAAGAAAGGTATCAAAGGATGTAGTCAAGAGGCGGATATGTCGATGTTGTGGTAGAAAGCGTCTCTGGACGTGGTGGTGCGGAAGAGCAGGAGGAGGAAGTGGGTGGGGGCCGTTAGTTGAGCACAAGGGCAACAAGTTATCTGAGAGTGAGCAGCTGAGGCAAAGACAGACGGAACTCTTCGGAGCAGGCTGACTGGAGAGAGAGTGTGTGTGTGTCAGTAGAGGCTTGGCAGTGCCAGAGACTGAAAGTGAACGCCGAAAGAAAGCGGGATTACTGTGGCGTGAAATTCGAATCCTCGACAAGGCGGATGATCAGTGTATGACTAAAGCGGACAGTCGACAGAGATGTGGAATTATTGAAATTCGCTCACCGCGCAACAGTTCAACCCGGACTCTCTCTCTATTGTCATCTGATAATTGATTCGACTAGCAAAGCAGCCTCGAGTCAGCCGCCTTTCGCTAGTTGGCCGGTCTCGAAGAAAGCTTGGGGCATTGCCGTCATTCATGCCCAAGCTCACTTCTCGCTTTGCCTTGACCCGGGCCGTCCGCTTCTCTCTGAAAGGAATCAGTTTGCTTGAGGATTCCTGCCCAAGTCAATGTCAAGGAAACAGTCTGCACAGTGCTACCTTTGAACGCAGACGAATGCGCTTCTCTCGAAGCCGATCGCAGTGAGCGCAAATGGCAATGCCGCAGCGCCAAGAAGGATGTAAGAATGTCACGCTGGCCTGTCGGAACACAAGCGAAAGAGATGCGTGTAGCCTCGGAGGCGATCTGATAGGCTCCAGTTTGCCAAATCTTGGCCTGTCCTTTTCTTTCCCTCTCACCTTAAGCGTGCTTTTCGGCGCGTTTAAGAAATCAGATAAGCGGAGTAACACGGATCTTTTCGTCTCGCCCCGGCCTCAGCCGCATTCATCCAATGGCCTCGTTTGTCACTGTGCCTTGTCGATGGCATTCATGCCGGACCTATAGCCGCTCGGTATGATTGGTTGGCAGAAGAGTTGACCTTCTCGTTTATCAGATCGCCAGGACAAGTCCGATCTCGCACGAAGGAATGGCAAACGCTGCAGAGTGAACAAGTGACTGTCCATTACTTTTCCCTTAGCATATCAGATAAGCTGCCCTGCCAGCACAATTGTGCGGCAACTTTGCAAACCTTGTCCATGAACGGTCGCCACTTCCTACAGTTTCTCGCTCAGGCAAGGTCGCAGAAGCAAGCTCCTCTCCCTTGCCCGTCTCAGAAAGAAGCGTGTACGATCGTTGAGAAACAATCAGATCTCGCGATAACTTTATCCCAATTGGCATACATTCTATTCAGCTCAAGCGGCGCAACTCAACGACAGTTATCATTTGCTCCGACTGGAAGATCTTGATGAGCAGTCTACTTTTCTTGCAAACATGCTTCACTTTTGATAATGTTGGCAAATCTCTCTATCTGTGTTTGGTATGTGACTCGTGGATCTCTGTCTCCCGATCCGACCAAATCGGGCAAGCATTGGTGAGGCTACTACTCGGACGAAAGACAGACCTATCTCGGAAGTCGGAGTAATTTAGTCAAGAAGAATATTAGACTTTGGCTGCGAGACTCTGGAATTTTTTTTGCCTCTGGTCCATGCGGCAGCGACAGGGTTGGCAAGCCTCTTCAGTGAGTCAGTGCCAAGAGAGTCTGTTCGACATCGGCTGCTTTGGCCACAGTACTACTAGATCAAGCCTGTCCCCATTGGTGCACCGTAGATTGTTAGAACCTGGGGTCTTGCTTCAAATCTCAGCTGCCCGCTTTTCCCAAGGGTTTTGGTGGTTCCAAGACTTCCACAGCGCCTTTTTGACAGGTGCTCAAGTCAAATCTCAGAAGCGAAGCAAGCTTCCTTTTTTCTTGTTCTTCGCAACCAGGCCAACGCTACACTTGCCTACATCTTCATCTGCCTCTTTCTTCTTTACGCTGGTCGGCCTTTTCCGAGTAACATCCCTCATCCATCCTTCTCTACGCCTCCACCCTGCATCTCCTCTTCGAACGTCTCCTCACAGAGGCCGAGTATCATGCAGGTGCAACAAGAGCCCTCTCGCAAGCGACCCAAGATGCCTTCTTCCACTCTCAACATCCCCTTGCAGTCGATGCTCCCATCACCTGCTCCTCTTCGCCTCCTCATCCTCGGCTCTGGTGGACGTGAACATGCCATCGCCAACCACTTCCTTCGCTCTCAGCGCGTAGAGCACGTCTACTGCGCCCCCGGCAACGGTGGTACTGCTACCCTCGGCCCGCGCTGTACCAATCTCGACTCTCCAAAGCCTTCGCACGACTTCAGCGAGATCACCGCATGGGCTGTCCAGAACCGCATCAACCTCTGCTTCCCCGGTCCTGAGCAGCCTCTTGTCGATGGTGTCGAGCTCGCCTTCCGCAAGGTCGGCATCCCCGTCTTCGGCCCTTCGCCCGTAGCTGCTCAGATGGAGGGTTCAAAGACCTTCGCCAAGGCTTTCATGGACAAATACAACATTCCTACCGCCGCTTTCCAGTCCTTCGACGCCTCGCAGGTCGACGAGTCTCTCGCCTACATCCAGAAGCTCGGTGGTGCTCAACAGGTCGTCCTCAAGGCTTCAGGTCTCGCTGCCGGTAAGGGTGTCCTTCTTCCCGAGTCCGATGCCGAGGCTCACAAGGGTGTCGAGGACATCCTCGTCAACAAGGTCTTTGGTGATGCTGGCTCTTCGCTCTTGATCGAGCAGAGGCTTGTCGGCCCCGAGCTTTCGGTTCTTGCCTTCTCCGATGGTTACACCATCACTGCTCTTCCTGGCTGCCAGGATCACAAGCGCATCGGTGAAGGTGACACTGGCCCCAACACTGGTGGTATGGGTGCCTACACTCCCGCCCCTGAAGGTCTCGTCGACGACCTCCCAGCTCGCATTCGTAAGGAGATTCTTGTCCCCACTATCGATGGCATGCGTAACGAAGGCTTCCCTTTCGTTGGTATGCTCTTCGTCGGCCTGATGCTTACCGCTGACGGCCCCAAGGTTCTCGAATACAACGTTCGCTTCGGTGACCCAGAGACCGAGGCTCTCCTTGAGCTCCTCGATGAATCCAAGACTAGCCTTGCCGACATTGTCCTCGCCTGTGTCGAGCGCCGCCTCGACTCGGTCAAGCCCGTTGTGCGCAACCAGCACGCCGTCAGCATCGTCCTCGCCAGCCAAGGCTACCCTGGCAAATACCCCAGTGGCGTCCCCATCACCATCGGAGCAGTCCCCGGGAATGTTACCGTCTACCATGCTGGTACCAAGCTCGATGCCAGCGGACAGCTCGTCACTGCCGGTGGTCGTGTGATCGCTGTCTCTGCATTTGGCAACACACTTCAAGAGGCCGTCGAGCTCGCCTACAAGGGTGTCGATGCAGTTCAGTTTGAGGGAAAGACTTTCCGACGTGATATCGCTCACCGAGCTCTCAAGCCCGCTGCTGGCTCCTCAGCTGCCGGTCTCACCTACGCCGCTGCCGGTGTCGACATTGACGCCGGTAACTCGCTTGTTGAGGCGATCAAGCCTTTGGCCAAGTCGACACGCCGTCCAGGCTGCGACGCTTCGCTCGGAGGCTTCGGTGGTACCTTTGACCTCAAGGCTATTGGCATGCGCGACCCCGTTCTCGTCTCCGGTACTGACGGTGTCGGCACCAAGCTTCGCGTTGCCCTCGACATGGGCAAGCACGATACCGTGGGTATCGATCTCGTTGCCATGTCGGTCAACGACTTGCTTGTTCAGGGCGCGGCGCCACTCTACTTCCTCGACTACTTTGCGTGCTCCAAGTTGAAGGTGCCAGTCGCCGCTTCGGTCATCTCTGGTATCGCAGAGGGCTGCCGACAGGCCAAGTGTGGTCTTATTGGTGGTGAGACCGCCGAGATGCCCGGCATGTACGAGGGTGATGACTACGATCTTGCGGGCTTCGCTGTTGGTGCTGTCGAACGCGAGGCTCTCCTTCCTTTGCTGGATCAGCTCAAGGCCGGCGATGTTCTCGTTGGTCTGCACAGCTCTGGTGCTCACTCGAATGGTTTCTCGCTCATCCGAAAGATTCTTTCCCGATCAGGTCTCAGCCTTTCAGCACCCTGCCCGTGGTCGGCAGAGAAGGACGGCTCCAAACCCGCCGCCACCCTCGGCGAGGCCCTGATCGCTCCTACCCGTATCTATGTCGAAGCTCTCACACCTCTCTTCTCTGAGGCACAAGGTCTACTTGCTTTGTCGCACATCACTGGAGGTGGATTCACAGAAAACATTCCTCGTATTCTTGCTCCTGGCAAGGCTGTCGAGATCGACCTTGCATCATGGCAGCGACCTGCTCTGTTCGACTGGTTGCAAGCCACAGGCAATGTCGAGCCCGAAGAGATGGCTAGGACATTCAACAACGGTATCGGCATGGTCCTCATCATCCAGCAAGAGCAGCAGCACAGGATCCTTGGTCTTCTCCAACAGGCTGGTGAGCGACCTGTCGTCATGGGCCGTGTAATTGACGGCGAGGGCGTTCACTACACCAACATGCAGAGCTGGGCCCTATGAGAGATCGTTTGCCTCCTGTTTCACCTGTCCATAACATTTCAGTAAAAGTCACATACACTACGAGTTCCAGTGAATAAAATTTATTCAGATACCAGTCACATCTTGTCGGTGGACTCGTTTGCGCAAGTTCCACAATATGCTCTGCTGCATTTGAGCCATTGCTCGCTGGGTCAACGGTTGGGATTTGCCCAGGAGGAGTCTCCTAGATCGATACCATACGATAACACGCTACTTTGTTGGACGAGCCGAGAGCGAAGCTCACGCTGACATGGCACAGTCGAGTATGAGAGTCTAGACCAGTGTTGATGATTCGTGGATTAAATGCGTCTATGCCAAAACATCTCGCAAATCGAGCTTGATTCCTGGACCTTGTGTCGAGCTGAGGTGCACCTGCTTGATGATGTTGGCTGCCTTCTTGAGCTCGCCTGGTGACCTCTTCTCGCGGGGGGTGTATTCCTTGGCCTGTCCAGCACCCTGTGCTGCCTGCTGCGATCCCAACGTTGGCACCTTCTGCACAATAGCGTCGAGGAGAGTGGTGACATTCTTCTTAAGGTCGTCCTTGTCAAAGTTGAGACGGCCAACAGCACCTCGAATTACGCCGACTTTGTCTGACCTCCAGTCCATAGCACCCTTCGATTCGCGGATCGCATTCAAGACCGAATTCCTGTCATCGGACGGGACAACAGTTCCACGACGAGGATTGGGCATCAGACCCTTGGGACCCAGCGACCTGGCCAAACCCTTGGAGACTTCGGACAGAAGCGTGTTGGTGCAAAGCACCTTTGTGAAGCCAGTGACACGGTTGTTGAGCACTTGCGAGATGAGCTCAGATCCCCCCAAGATGATCCCTGGCTCTGATTGCGAAGACGATGATGACGATGCTGCTGCCTCCTTCTGAACAATTTCCTTGACGGCCTCTGCGGCTTCCGAGCCTTCCTCGGCGAAGATCAGAAGACGCTCCTGCTTGGTCCTAGGGTCTTTCGGGTATGCGATTCGGCCTCGGAGTGCATTGGTCTGATGCGACGATACGGATGTGACGACATGGACTTCGAATGCGTTCAGCGGTCGCTTGGCAGCTCCGTGTACCTTAAGCTCTTCGCAAGCTTGTTCGAGTGTGAGGAGTGTCTCGCCCTCCTCGGGCTCCAGGTTGTTCGAGGACTTCTTTCCTGACTTGGCTCCTGCGCCGGCAGCAGCAACACCCCCTTGTCTCGGTGAGAGACGAGGCGAGATCTCGGCGAAAAGAGCCTGGTTACGGGGCGACTTTCTGGCAGCACCACGAGCACGGTTGGACTTTTTCAATGTGACGATCGAAGTGCTGAAGGTACGCGAGCTGGAAGTCGAGGCAGAAGCGAGCGCCCGCGAGGCCGTCCCAGGAAGGAGGAACGACATTGTGCTGCGAGAAAAGGCTGAGGAGGTGTGAAGAGGATGATATGGTCGAGATCTACAAAGCAACAGATGTTCTATGTGTCCACATCGCTTTCCAGACTCCTGATCTTCTGAGCGGTTACGATGTGGGAAGAAGAATTGGGCGAGTCGATTTTGTCTGGCAGCAGGCAAGAAGGGAAAAAGATGCTTCTGTTATCCGCTTACATAATAATTAGCGCTCAATTTAGCCGGTGTCACGTGCAATACTCGCGTTGATTTTCGCCAGAATTTGAATGTTAGTATTCGGCTACGTGTTGGTTTGTTGCTTTGAGCTGCAGCTGCAAATGTCAAAAAAGGATCGATATTGCTCGATAAACCTGCGGTCGCCTGACATCATCGCAACTTCTGGTTCAATCTCCATCTTCGGTCCAATCTCCATCTTCGGTTCAATCTCCATCCTCGGTTCAATCTCCATCTTCGGCGCTGTCACTCACAAGCCTCCGTCGGCTCGTTATAACAGTGACTCGGACCTTGGTGCTCTGCCATACTCATCATGTCGTTCCTTTCTGGCAGCACAAAAAAGGTGTCGGTGTACGGTCGAAAGGCGGAAGTTCGGGTTGTCAATCGTCACAGCGCTTTCACCACGCTGGACGCAGACGAGAACGACTTATTTGGCTTCTTCAACTCGCAAGCCAAGCCCAAATCCACATATGGACGATCACGAGCTTCTTTGTTAGCCTCACAGCTGCATGCCACTGCCGAAACAGAAACATCGGAAGCAGATGACACACTCGAAAGCCAGTCGGAGACAGGTCAGAGTGCAGCATACGACACAGCCAACACCAGCGCTTCTTTTCACTCGGCATGCAGCTCCTCTTCCTCCCCAAAGCCAGCAAGCAAGAGCACATCAGGGGCACAGAGAACAGCACCAGCGAGTAAAGCGCTCAACAGCAAGGATGCAGCAACGCATAAGTCCACCTCGAAACCCGCCAAGGCCGCAGTCATCAAGGTGCAGGACGAGGCAATGGTCAACGCCACGCCGAAGTCAAAGCGTGGAGGACCAAAGCGTGGGCCAACTGACTCCCCGCAGACGGTTCGAAAAGCTCCAAAGCCTAAAGCATCAGCAGCTAGCAGCCTGTGCGCTGTAGTCCTCCCCATTGAATCAACGCCGCCGCCGCCAGCCCAGCAAACCGGACGAGCTCCACGCAGAGCCGCCCAAGCAGCTCGCATAGCCATCGAGGACTACGACTTCTCCGATAGAGACATGACGCCACGTCGTCCTGTTCCCACCAAGTCTTACTTCGTGGAGAAAGCGAAGCAGCTGGCTGAATGGGCCCTCGAGGATGAGCACGAGCAACAGCAAGCCAAGCAGGAGGTTGCACGAAGCATCAAGACATCAGCATCAACGGCATCAAAGACATCTCGAAAGTCAATGGCAGCCAGACCAAGACATACCTCTGCCCGTGGCTCTTCCAGAGCATCTGCATTTACCATCTCGGATTCGTCTCTATCCTCTGCTACCGGCGCATCAGGCTCGTCTTTCGAAGGTGGCAGCACAAGCGGGTCTTCATTCAGCTTGGTCATCCCGAGACACGACGATTCGAACGATCTAGCATCCAAGAGAAGCGCTGCCAAAGCCTTGAAAGCAAAACAGAACAAGCGCGTCACACGCCGAATCGCCGCTTCCAGTGACGACGAAAACGAAGATCACAACAATGCCGACGAGCTCGGATCCGACGACGAAGCTGGCCAAGATCCTGCTTTGAAGCTCGCAGCTCAAGTTGCAGACCTCGCAGTAGTACATGCCGATGCCGTTGACAATTATCTCTCTGATTTGCTGGACGCAGTCTCGCAGTCCAAGCCAGAATCATTCTGCGACACTGTCCAACGTCTCCGAACAACCATTACTCGTTCCACATCGGGTGCAGCTAAAATGACGAAAACGAGACGACGCATCGAGAAGATCGGCGAGGCCAGCTTCAGCGAAGTTTTCAAGATCTTTGCTCCCCCAACCGCTACCTCAACCGCGACGCCCGGACATGACGAGGCGTTGGTGCTGAAGGTCATTCCCATTGCTAGCACTGCTGTATCAAACGACGACGAGGACCTTCCGTTCTCCTCCCCTGCCGTCGACGTCGATCGGGAGATTCGACTGATGCAGCTGATCGAACGAGAATCTGCGTGCACAAAAACTGACGCCTTCGTCTCCCTCCGTTCAGCACACGTCGTCAAAGGAGCATACCCTTCAGCCCTCCTACAAGCTTGGGATCGATGGGACACAAAGCGAAGAGCAAAGGCCGGCGAAGGCGCAGAAAACATCCGCCCTGACGTTTTCGGCAGTCAACAAGTCTATGCGCTACTAGTCATGACAGATGGCGGTATGGACTTGGAGAGCCTTAAAGTCAAGTCTTGGTTGCAAGCCGCTTCGATCTTCTGGCAGGTTGTTACCGGACTGAGCGAGATGGAGTCTAGGATCGAGTTTGAGCATCGCGATCTGCATTGGGGCAACATCTTAGTTCAAGCCGTCACTTCCAGCGAGCAAGCTTCGAGGCGCAGCAGTGTTCTGAATTTGCTTCTCGACCCCAGAATCTCAGGCGTAAAAGCAACAATCATCGACTTTACTCTTTCCCGCGCTACCATCCCTCCGGCATCCAAGGGCAGAAGCAAGGAAGCAGAAGTGCTGCACTACCCATTCGACGACGAGTCGCTTTTCCAAGGTTCCGGGGACCCGCAATTTGATGTATATCGCGAGATGCGTACTGTCACCAGCGGCGACTGGAGCAGTTACACTCCGAGCACAAATATGCTCTGGCTGCGATACCTCGCACACAAACTCATCAAAGTTAAGTGCAAAAGCTGCAAGGCTCCTAAGTCGGCAAGCGAAGAGGGTGAAGCAGATGCGTATACTTCACTGCAGAATGCGGCTGCTCGTCTAGATGAAGCGGCGGAGAATGTGCTTGGGCAGAAGCAGGGAAGGAGTGTGAAGCCGACAGCGGGAAGGAAGTCACTTCATCCTCGCTCCCGCAAGTCAGTCGCAGCACCTGTTGCGGCCGGAGGAGCGAGGAGAGGAAGAGCTACTACAGCTGTCACTCCACTGCTTCATGCGCAGATAGAGGATGCGGTGCAGTCTGCAGCTCAATTAATGACGCTTCTCAACTAGTGATACCCTTTTTGTTTCTTTTGAGATGGAAGTAGATATACCCGATGCATTTGCTTTTCTATATCCTCATCGACATTGACGAAAGCAAGCTGATCGTGACTGAGATGGCATTCACAAGGACAGTTATGACTACTTGAGTAAGCAAGTCGTCAGGTGAGGTGTCGATTAGGAGTCTCAGATAGCCACAGGCAGTCTAAGATGATGATGAATTTCAATGACCCTTTTTTCAAACCATATTATTCCCCTCCGCATTTTTTGACGTGATGCGAAACGCGAGGGTTTAACACCGGCAAATTCGCTTTTAGAGCGTGCCGGTACCCGGTGGCCTCGCTTCTTCCTCAGATACTATCATCTTCACCATCGCCTGCAGCAAGGCAAACAACTCCATAGCACGCATCTGCTCGCCAACTGAACTCGATCAAAGAGAACTCCCAAACGGTCAGGCTCAAGCTCAAATCCTTACCTCGGCACCTAGCTTTACGATGTCAGCAGAAGCTAAAGGCCCATGGCCCCACACAGTGACATACCAATCGAGATGGTTGGATAACGACCAGTGAGTCCGCCCTACCTTCTCTCTTTCCATATGCTGTGCATCCCTGCTGACCGTTCACTCTCCGCTTTTTTCGGCTATAAACAGATACGGCCACCTCAACAATTCATCATACTATCTAATCGCGGATAGCATCATCAATGCCTACCTTGTCAACTCTTGTGGGATCCAGCCCTTCATTCACCCTTCCTCATCATCACCACACTCCCCAACGACGTCCAACGTCTCGTCATCTTTGTCTTCAACAGGAGAGAAAGACGTCAAAGACGTCGTTGGGCTGGTTATCTCCAACTCATGTCGATATTTCGCCGCGTGCTCTTTTCCCGCTCCACTAAAGGTTGGGTTGCGAGTGGTGAAACTTGGCAAAAGTTCAGTGACTTATCAGGTCTCGATCAGAGAAGAAAAGGCGGAGGAGACCGCAGCTTTGATCACATCCACACATGTATTTGTCGATCGAGTCAGTAGACGGCCAGTGCCAATGCCCCCGCCGTTGAAGGGTGGATTGCAAAAGCTGCTGATAGAACAGCAGGAGGAAACACGGTCTAAGCTTTGATCTCGATCTGCGAGAACACCGTTGCGCAAATCGCCATGTGGAAAGCATGATATGATTGACGGAAGACACAGATGGACGCTAGACCTCGCCAATAATTTCCTCAACCTCCATACCATCACCCGGCGCCCCCTTGCTACTGTCCTTGTTGCTACCCGTCTTTTTGAGCGTGCTGGACCTTGTGGTTTTCTTGCTACCAATCGAGGGTGGACCGCCTATTCTGCCTGCGCTAGCTTCTTCAGCCGCTGTCTCCTGGCCCTCGTTGGCACCAGCTTCTGCTGGAGTAGGAGCAGGAGCAGGAGCAGGAGCAGGAGCAGGAGCAGGAGCAGGCGTACTCAACGAGCCCTTCCTTGTCGAATTCTTCCTCTTCTTGCCCTTAAGTCCCGGCTTCTTCCCCAATCTCCTCCGAATGACCTGCTCATTGCCATCAGCATCAATGTCAACGACCTCTTCGTACTCGTAACCGTCATCGTCGTCTCCTCCTTCCTCCGCATCGCTTCTCTCTCCCCTGCGTCCGTTAATCGGAGCTGACGCTTCACGTTTCTTGATCGCCGCTGTTGAGTCTGGATTGGCGGCAGCGAGAGCCTCAATGTCCTGAAGATCAGCTTTGATTTCCGGCGGCGGTCCTGAAAGATCGACCCCAATAGCTGCTGCATAAGCCTCCAGATTGACCGGAATCGAATTCTTGAGTGCCTCGTCCACCAACCGGACATTACTTCTCTCTTCCACGTTGAACTTCTTCTTGATCATCACTCTATCCCTGCCGGGGAAGAGACGAGCGATCATCTCAAAATCTGTACCCCACTGCTGGAGTGAGCGGTAGAACTTGGCCGTCTCGTCTGCCGACCACTTCCTGTTGCGACCGAGCTTGCGTGAGTAGGTGGCAGCGTTGACGAAGCGATCACCTTCACGCTCGTCAACCACTTCCATATTGTCCCTGTCGTCCTCGCCATTGCCGTAGTTGGCGAAGAGTGAGGTCTCGTCGAGAACAATCTTGCCGTCGACGATACGCGTTTGGACGGCGAATCGATTCTCTCGGAAAGAGACGTCGGTAGCTGCAACGGATGTTTCGCGTTTCTTCCGGCCAATGCGGCTGCTGAGAGAGGGTTCCCCTTCGCCGTCAGTAGTGCCGTCAGCATCTGTTTCAGGTGCAGACTCTTTGACGCCGGATGCATCGTTGTCGTCGTGGCCGCTTTGACCGCCTACAACTTCCCCCTCTCCTTCGAGCACTTCTTCTGCATCAGCTTCCATGGGCACTCCATTTGTCGTCCTTACGATACGACCTGCTGGCGCAGGCGAGGGTGAAGCATTGTTGACCTTTTCACCCAGCACATGCTCTCCAAGTACAGCGGATTGTGCAGCTGCCCTTCTTTCACTGACAAGCCTCCTGTACACCCGATCAGCTTCAAAGGTCCTTGGCCCAGCTCGACCTTTCCTGTAGTCAACCGTGCTGATGTCAGCCATGGTGACGTTGGCAGGATCGATACGACTAGCAGCCAACTGCGGACCTTCTTCGTACGCCTGCTTGCGATATTCTTCCTCATCATCCGAGACTGTATGCGGCTTGCGAGAGCGAGTGACACGACGCTTCTTCTTTCTGACTGGCTCGCCATCATCGCCAAGTTCTGAGGTAGTCTCCATATCGCTCTCGTCCTCAGGCCCAAGTGTGATACCTTCGGGATGAGCCAACTTCCATGCGTCGAGCGCTGAGTCGTACTGTTGTCGGAGAAGTGCTGCCTCAGCTTCCCACTTTGTTCGTTGTGCGGGTGCGAGGTCGCGCCACTCGGCAGCCATTTGGCTTGTGAGCTCTGTGAGCAACATACCTGGGTTTTGAGCCTGTCGATCTGCGCGGTTCGCATTGACAAAGAGGAGATAGGCAGAGAGCGGGCGTCGAGGCTTGCCTGAAGCTTGCTCCTTTCGCTTGAGCCGACGCTTGTTCAAGCGAGCAGCAGCATTTTGCCTGCGCTCAGCCGCCTTGGCAGCCTTCTGTTCGGCTGTCTCTTCGACAGAGTTCTCTCGCGGTCGCGACCCTGGCTTGATAGGTTGCGATGCAGAGCCCGAGTGGGAGGCTGAGGCGAGGTTGCTTTGGTCTGCAGTTTCTCGGCCTTTGCCTTTGTTGCTAGCGACCGAGGATGTGGTGGCATCATTCACGTCAGATTGAGCTGCATTGGCTTGTGTTGCTGACATTGTTGACCTTCTCGTCGATCGCGTCGAAGATTGTGCCTCTTGCTGAGATGCACTCTCCTTGACTGTGGCAGCTGTACCAGTGACGATGCTGCTGGGAACCGCTTTGGATCGTGTCGCGCGTTGTGGCGCCTGGAACGGATCTGGCTGTGAAGCTTTGTCGACCATTGCTTCTGCGGCGGGTTCATCTGCAGTCGAACCGGAGCTACGTCCCGCTCCTGCATGGATCGAGCTTGCATTGGCGTTTCTAGATCTGCGTGGTCCTCCGATACTAGGCGGAGCATCCGAGCGCGCAGACGGCGCGGTCAGGTCAGGATCTGCTTCAACACCTTGGTTGATGGCCGACAAAACTTCTGTTGCTGGGGCGGCATCGGAAGGCTGTGTTGAGGTCAAGGTCGAGGTCGAGGCAGTAGGATGAGAAAATTGAGGTGCTGGGGTCAGCGAAGCCCTTGAGCCAGGTCTGGGTTTTATGACGGTAGGCCTGTTGAAAACAGGCTTTGGCTTGGCTGCGCTTGCAGAAGGCTGACCTGCAGCGATGCTGGTGCGCGGAGACGCCGAGGGTCCAGGCTTTGAGATGACCGGGGTCGAGGCACTGAACGCGTAGCTTTGCGACTTTGCAGGTGTCGCAGCAGTTTGTGATGCTGTGGCAGTGGAGCGTGATGCCGTGATTGGGACACTCGTTCGATTGGAAGGTGCACGAGCCTGGTAGGCTGGCGCGAGCGATGGAGATGGAGGCGGACCGGCTTGAGAGCCAGCTGTTTGCTGCTGCTGTGATGCCTGCTCAGGAGTAGAGATGGCAGACGAGGGTGTGCTGCCAGTAGCTGCTGCCCCTCCAGCAGACCTCCTTGGCACGATGGAGGGCTTGAAACGAGCACCACCCTTTTCAATACGCGACGACATAGTGAGAAAGCCGCCTTATCGCAGAGCGCCGCCGTTGAGTGAGAACAATTCGTGTGAATAGGCGACCAGAAGCGCTACTGGGATCGAGCGTATCGAAAAGGTATCATCTGAGCCAGTCAGTAGATGGATGGATGGAAGCAGAGAAGGTCTGCGAAATGATGATGGCTGAGCATTGAGAAGAGCGTGTTCTTAAAACAGCAGTGACATCGTGCTCCGACTCTCACCGATCGCCAGTCATCGGGACCCGTACGATCCACTTTTAGTCAGCATGGCGTTGCATTTCTAGCTTTTAGTTAACTAGAACGCGAATTGGCCGATTCCCGAGACAGAGAGACTCTCATCTTCGCATTTCCAACACAGACCATCTTCTCACACTCACTCAACATCCTATCCAACACACCATACTGTTCTAGCGAGCTTAAGCCTATCGCAGAGATCTGGCTGGGTATCCTCACCGCCAAATCATACTACAGATAGCGCAGTTTCGCATCCAAGATGTCCAACTCGCCTGCACCTCCTCCTCCTTTCGGTGCGGGTGTTCTACCCCCCGGCATACCTCCTCCATCAATACCACCGCCAGGGATGGCCGGCATCCCACCACCGCCCTTCGGCATGGCGATGGATCAGAGCGAGTCCGACGAGCCACCACCGCTTCCCGCTGACGCCAGTCAGACACTCTACATCCAAAATCTCAACGAAAAGGTCAAGCTTGAGACCATGAAAGCGACTCTGCACAATCTCTTCTCCAACTATGGCACCGTATTATCCGTCGTATCTCACACCAATCTTCGAATGCGTGGCCAAGCATTTGTATCACTCGACAACGTCCAAGCAGCAGACAAGGCTCGACGAGAGGCACACCTGTTCCCCCTGTACGGCAAAGCGATGAAGATCAGCTTTGCCAAGTCCAAGTCTGATGCAGTCGTGCTGCAAAAGGTGAAGGAGGAAGGAGGCAAAGAATCAGAACTGTTCAAGACGCACAAGGAAGAGAGGCTAGAGCACAAGAAGATGGCTAGGAGAGGTAATGTGTTGAGAAGGAGAGAATTGGAGAAGAAGATCAGGGCAAAGCGTGCCGCCGCAGGAGAAATTGCAGAGCCAGAAAAGGCGGCTGCTAACAAGAGAGCACAACAGGAGATGCCAGACGAGTATTTGCCCCCCAACAAGACGCTCTTCCTGCAAAACATCCCAGATGGTGTCGGCAAGGGCGAATTGGAAAGTCTCTTCTCTGCGTACGTATCGCCACCTTCGCCATCAATGGTTATGGCTCCAATACTGACATTTATCTCACATTCGCTCGCCGCTTCTGCTCAACAATAGATACTCGGGATATGTCGACGTACAGACCATTCCCGGCAAGGCAGATATCGCTTTCGTCGAGTATGCAGATATTCCATCAAGTGTCACAGCTCGTGGTGCTCTCAACGGTTACAACTTTGGTGCTGGTGACAAACTCAAAGTACGTACAAGATTCAAACTAATAGAAGTCTGCCTTCCATGCCATCTCGCTGACATGCTCTTTTCTGTATTGTCCTCTCTGCACAGATCACTTTCGCAAGAGCATAAGCATCTTCACAGCTTCTGTTGCGATCAAGCCACACGATCGATCCGCATTTGCACGGCGCGGATACGTGTACTTTTACTTTGCCAAAGCGTCGCTTTCAATCGTGTACTACTATACAATCATTCTCAAACCCGTTGCATGTTATCAGCTTGGCAGCTTGTGAAGAGAAGAAGCATTGTTATGCATCAGAGGCTTCAGTGAGGAAGCCAAGGACAATGGACTCGGAAGTCGGAATTTGCGCGAGTCGAGCCTGCCTGCAGGACACGTTCAGTTGCGCCTTCCATCCAACCAACACCTTCTCAACTTCACCTTGCAACACCATTTCTCACCCTCAAACCGCCTCCAGTCTTCGTCGCTTCCCCATTCCAGAGCATCGGAACACAATGTCGAGATTGGGAGGTCGATTCGTGCCGAATATCGAGCACGAAGTGCGCAGACAGGCCACAGAGCCCATTGCGTGAGTCTACCTTGTCCCACCTTCTTACCCGCTCTTTGTCCGAACAGTCCACTGACATTCCACTTGGCTCTCCCTGTTCATCAGCAAGTGGCGCCAAGAATGGGTCGTTCCTACAGGCACATCTATTGACGGCGCTTCCTCATCCTCCTCAGCCGGCGTCGGCGTGAAAATCCTCAAATGGGTCCGCCTACCAGACTCGCACATTACCTTCCCTGAAGACCAAGACGTTCAAGCAGAAGACCGTATTTTTGACGATGCAGCCATTGTCGAAGCGCCCGTACAAAGCATTCACAACGCCCCCGCAGCTCCCGGCACCCCCTCCGGTCCATCCCTCACCTCTGCTGGCGGCGGTTTGGGAACTATTGCTCCCAAAGAACCACCCTCTACCCCCGCACCTAACACCAGCGGCGTAGCACCAGCATCAGCCATCCCAGCACACGTCACACAGTCATTTTCCGAACCCAACTCTAGTACCAACACTACAGGCGACAACACCCCCACAGACTCTGCAGCCCAAACCCCAGCTCCAGCAGGTACAGGAACGAGCCAAGAACCTTCCTCACAAGGCGAAGCTGGGGCAACGGGAAGCAACACCCCTCAGACCCAACCTTAAGTGGAGACACAGCTGCACGAGCAACCCACAACAGCACCAGAAATGGGCAAAGGAATCCTAGCAGTGCTAGCGGCAGGTGCAGAGGCGGAACAACAACCTACTGGAGAAGAGCAAAAGTTGCTTTCAACGGATCCGAATGCAGATGTACCGGCGACGTAGGACGAGGATGAGCTTGCAAAAGCTGCTGGAGAGGTTACAACAGGTGGAGATGTCGAAATGAAAGATACATAGTTGTATTGCGGTGCTGTATTCTAGTTAATCCATGACATAAACCCCTCTACCACGGATCTCATCGCTACCTGGCAAGCGATCGGCGAGAGTCAGAAAAGTGGCCAACGACGTCGCATGGACGTCCACTACCATCACTTTCCCTCGTTCCCCATTCTCATTGCACTCCTTGAAGTCCGGGTGGAGCTGCATACCATCCACGCACTCAAACTCCCTCTTGATCTGACTGAAACTTCTCTCTCCCTTCCTACCCCTCTCTTTCAGACCTTTCAATTCCCGCTCAGCCGCTAAACCGAGCGTATTGAACTCATTACTACCCGCAACGGCTAATTCACCTGCCTTGATCAACGCAAAACTCCTCCCTCCTGCTGCCGCAACATTCCTGAACGCGAAGGTCTGCGTCTCATTCGGGCCTGGGGGAAGATGAACATCCATTACGGCCGGTTCAGAGATGATATTGTTCTCCCATTCTACCTCTTTCTGTTTAGGTGGAAGATTGAGTGGAAGCAAAGGGGAGTGTTCGTTCCAGCCCCACCCATAGAGGTCGCCAAAGATGGTGCGGACAATGGTATGGCGTGAGCCGGTGACGATATCGGAGATGGGATCGGGAAAGCCTTCGAGTGGGGAAAAGTGGGGGACCGGCATCAAATATGGTACGTCTGTTGGTTGTGCAGAAGGTGAGGGTTTGCTGGAGAGGGTGCCGACGAAGGTAGTGTTTGAGAAAGGTGTGAGGGGTACAGCACCGAATCGTGCGTCTCCGTAGATCCAGACTGGACACTCTAGTTTGGAACCGGCGGCAAGAAGCACAAAATGTGCACTCCCGGCTGAGATCGCCTTGAACTTCGGCAGCTCCACAGTGGTTGGGAGGAGGCTGTTCTTGGCTTCGTCGTAGGCATGCCCCTTGAACATGGTTACCTTTCTGAGTGCCTTTGCAGAGTCTGAGTCACCAGTCGCAGCTCTGAAGAAACGCGTAGAGTCGAACAGATACACCGCTCCCTCCTGATCAATAGCCATGCACCTCCCCCTCCCATCAGAAACAGCTGTTTTCCAACCTCCCTCGACTTCGCTCACCCGTCCGGTGTTATAGTTCAAGAACCAACTTCGTCTTCCATCGCCATCCAGCACTGCTTCGATAATGTCCTGTCCGACAAAGGTTAACTTCGATGCACCCTTACCCGCTATAAGCCCCTCCAAAAGGTGTCCCGATTCGCCGAGCACCTTAATCTCGCCTGAAGTTGCGCGGTAGATCGTCTGATACGTGCTGACAGCAACAAGGCTCGCTGCGTCCTCTATCGTGTATGGCTTAGTGAAAGTCGAGTTGAGCTGCTGCAAAGAGTTGAGCTGGGAGAATAAATTGCTCCCATAAGCTATCACTCGTGTTGGACCGTGCTGCATTGGAGGGAACATGATCGCGGCCAAGGTCATCGGGTCTGGTTCATCGAAGCAAGCTTGTTCGTAAAAGTACGCATGGTTTATAGGTGGAAGAATCCCGCTATGATGTTAAGAAGACAGCGCCAATTCGTTCTCGAAGGATGGTGGTAGTCAGAAGACAAAGTGTGTGGGTGTATGAAGTCAAGTAATTGAATATAACAATTAGTATACGGCGTTATCGGGGTCACGATCAGACTCCCTTTACCACAGCCATATGTTCTATATAATACTGCCATTTTTATGTGGTGTGGACCTAAATGACAAATGCATATATATATACTCTATTTGCCGCTATAGTCCTATCCGAGACAGGACGTGTTACTTCATTTATACTTCTGTGTTGCTATGATACTGGGTGCCACTAAGCTGTCGCCATGGCAACGATCATGTATCTCATTCGTGCTTCTCGCTTAAGTAAGCCTCCTGCACCTCGGTGTCTCGGCCGTGACATGTGCATCTTGCTTGAGATGCCGACGCATCTTCAACTCCCCCCTTCAGCGGGATCTCCAGCCCTATCATCCTAGCCAATTGTGAGGTGTTGAGACCCTGTAAAGGTTTTGTCAAGACATCTGCAATGTTGTTTGCTGTTCCGACATATTTGATTGCCACATCGCCCTCTTGCACATGATTGCGGATGAAATGATACCGTGTGTCGATGTGCTTTAACTTCCAATGTTTGGCTGGATCTTTACTCACCTGTATGCACCCCTGGCTATCTGTGTATAGCACGGGCCAAACATCCGTGATCTCCAAGTCCCAGAGCAAATATGAGAAGAACAATGTTTCTCGCACCACTTCGGAAGCGGCGACAAACTCTGCTTCGACTGCTGACAATGCCACACACTTTTGAACATGAGATTTCCAACTCACTGGACATCCATACACATATGTTATCAACCCCAAGGTGCTCCTTCGTCCATTTGTGGGGTCGGATGCCCAGTTTGCATCAGTATACATCATTACCGGTGTATCTGAGTGCTTGTTTGTCTCCCCTCCTAAGTGCAACTGATATTCGTTCGTTTGGTTCAGGTACTTTACCACGTGAATGGCTGCCTTCCATGCACTGTCGATCGGGATCGACATATATCGCGACAATACGCCAACAGCAAAGGCAATATCTGGTTGGGCTGTGTTGGAGACCCATAATAGTTGGCCGACCAACTCTTGATACTTCTTTGCTCGCTGAGGTTCACATCTCTTGCCTCCGGCGACGTTTGCTATGCTCAGCATGGGTACCCAAGATTTCTCGTTTGCTCCTCCTAACCATTTGTTCACCATTTCTTTGATGTATGCCGTTAGGCCCAGAGATATCCTCCTCCATCTTCTATCACATGTGATCTTGATACCCAGAAATTCCTTGATCCTTCCGTTGTCTTGCATCTCCCATTTGTCCATGATCTCTTGCTTAGTGCGGTCTACTTCATCACGACTGGGTGATGTTATCAGCATGTCATCCACGTATGCTGTGATGATCGTGATCTTGTCGCCTGTCCCTCTTGAGTATAGGCATGGTGTGCTCAGCATGCAATGAAATCTGATCGTCCGGAGATGTGAGTCTAACTCAATGTTCCATTCTCAGCCCAATTGTTTCAGACCGTACAGTCCTTTCACTACCTTCAACGCTTTTCCGGGTGGTATTTTGATTCCTACTGGGGGCTTGAGATATACATCATGGTGTATAGTGGAGTTCAGGTACGCTTGCTTTATGTCAATAGAATCTATTTCCCAATCTTGTACTGCTGCGACAGCGATCACCCCTCGAATGGATTGGATGGGTGCTACTGGTGCGAAGACCTCTGTGTAGTCGATGCCCTCGCGTTGGGTGAAACCTCGTGCCACAAGCCAGGCTTTGAACTTTGTTGGCATGAGGTTTGCATCGGTTTTGATCTTGAGTACCCAACGTGTGTCGACGGTGTTTGCACCCTTTGGGAGGTTGGCTATCTCCCATGTGCCCATCGCCTCCAATCCATCCAGCTCCTTTCGCATGGCCTCCTCCCAGTGCTTTCTGTCTTCTCCACTCATTGCTTCATGTATGGTTGGGTCCAGGTTCTTTCTCTGTTCCGGTCGTGTCGCTACGAGTCCAAAGAATTCGCTGTCAATCTGAGTTTCGGCAGTTGATCCTTGTTCCATCACCTCCGCTGTTCCTCCGCTTAACCTTTCTTCCGAATCTGTCTCCATATCCATGTATTCTTGTAGTGGCCCTTCATCTGTTTTGTCGAATATATTTTCTTTGTTGTATCCTAGATCTTCGAAATTCTCTTCTGTCATCATCACTGGAGGTGCCTTTGTGTCAACCGGTTGCCACTCTGTTCTGTCTGACCAGCACTTTGATTCCATGAATTTTGCTGAATTGCTCCAGAACATGTTCGGATTATAGTCCGGACTGTAGAAGAGCCAGCCCTTTCTCTCTAGACTGTATCCCAAGAAAATGGATGCGACGGCTCGCTGGTCCAGTTTCTTGTTGTCCCATTTGACTTTGGGTACATTTACCCATGCCAGACAACCAAACACTCATAGGAGCTTTAAAGCTCGTTCTGGCGACTTGCCAAACATTGCTTGATAAGGGAATTCATTATCAACGCTCGGAGTGAGGTTTATTTTGAACGCCACAGCTCTGATCGCGTATGGCCAGAACTTCTTCGGTAGTCTCCTCTGCATTAGCAACATTCTCATCTTCTCTCCAAGGGTCCTGTTCATTCTCTCTACCTGTCCATTTTGTTTGCTGTTGTACCCTACGGTGGTTTGCCACTCTATGCCCTTTTCTAGTGACCATTCTAATGCATCATTGCTTTTCCATTCCGTTCCTTGATCGGATCGGATCGCTTTTAGCTTCCGATCCGTCTGTGTCTCCAGGAATGAAACAATTCTTTTGAGTTGCATAAATGCATGACTCTTTCATGTCAATGGCTGTGCATACACATACTTGCTATGATCGTCGACCAGCACCAACATGCATGTGTACTCCGTCACGTGGGACAAGTCTATTATTAGATCGACGTGGATAAGATCCAGGGGCCCTATGGCTCTTTCACCGCTACCTTTCCCCATCCGAGCGCTTGTGCTCTTGGATCATACGCACTGCTCACATGTCAGAGCGGTGTTTGGATCCAATTTCATGGTATGCTTATCTTTTAACTTGCTCATGATCACCTTAGCTTTATCTCTTCCTGGGTGTCCGAGATGCTCATGCCATAGTTGTTGCTTTGAAACTTTCGGCTCATTCTTAATATGCTCGAACTCCTCATCAACACCTTCAAACAATGGTGCTGATGTGGCCATCGCGCTTTCTTGCCATGTGTTGCCTCGGAACTCCAAAAGTCCTCGCTCACGATTCTTTGCAATCTTAAGTGTCATGCCATTTGTTAGAAAAATTTGACCGCCAGTTGTGTCCAATATCACTCGTGCTCCTTCATCCGTTAATGAATTTGTTGACAGAAGGTTAACATTAAGGTGCTTCACATACAATACATTTTGTAGGGAGATTTCCCCATAATCTGTTGATATGCTTGCATCTCCTATAGCTGCTGCTTCCAAGACCTCGCTTCCGGCGGTAATTATCTGCTTTCGGCAAGTTCTCGGGTGGATGAGCATGCTGTAGTCATTCACCATATGATAACTCGCCCCCGAGTCCAAGATCCAATGAGCTGTTTCTTTTGTGTTCGAGGGGTCTTGCCATTTCAATGGGAGGGTGAGGGAGCACCACACTTCCTATTTAGGTTCAGCGAGGGGGGAGTCTTTGGGAATGGTGACCAAGGCATCGCATTGACTAATACCATGTCCCGGTCGCTTGCAGATCCAGCATTGGATTCGGCGTGGTCTGCCTGCGTTCCTCGAGCTTGTGTGGCTGTTGTCGGCTTTGGCTTCGGTCTCTCCGGCCTGTTCATTTTGATTGTCATTGCTGGCGGTTCTAGCGCTGGCTTGTCGGGGGTCGATCTTTTGTGCAGGGACACTCTCAACAGCGGTCTGCCAGATACTTAGTGCGGTGGCAAGGGTGTTGAAATCGATTTGATGAACGGTGGCAACTGTCTCCTTGTACACCAGATGCCGGATCGTGCATTTCTGCAGAGCCGAGAACAATGTATCATCGGCGAATGGTTTGCCGAGGAGGCTGCTTTCAGTCTGTATGGACCGGATCTCTTGGATTAGCTTTCTGGCATCCGAGTGAAACATCTTTGTATCGTTGAGCTGCGAGATGAGCACAAGTATGTGAGACGTCTTGGTGGCTTCATTCGTGAGACTGTTTTCGATCTTTCTCCATACTTGGTTGAAAGTAAGGTACTCCTTGATTACATCTAGAACGAGGTAATTTACATTGTATTCCCCGGTAGTGTCAATTGTTCCACACAGGGCGTTGATTAAAGCATCATCGAGGGAGCGGCTCCATTTCGGGTGCTTCTTGTCGTACGTTCCCTCGAGATGTTTCATCGCATGGGGCACGGATCGGAGGAAAGATTTCATGTGAGCACTCCAGCTATAATAGTTTCGTGATGTGAGCTTTGGCACGGGTTCGAGGAGCTTTGCTAGGGTGCGAAAGTTATATCGCTTGTCGCCATCATCAAAGTCGGAGTCGGAATCAGTGTCTTCGTCGGCTTCATTGTTGATGGCCTCTGGCTCGTTCTTGTTCGTGGCATTATTGTCAACCCAAACCTGGGTGTTCTTGCCCTTTCTGCTTCCTTTGGTCCTCGTTTTGGTGTCTTCTACCATGGTTGTCAATGAGTTTCGGTTAGCTCAGTGATAGCTTCTTCAGACTCTTAATCAATTGAAGATAACAATTAGTATACGGCGTTATCAGGGTCATGATCAGACTCCCTTTACCACAGCTGTATGTTCTATATAATACTGCCATTTTTATGTGGTGTGGACCTAAATGACAAATGCATATATATATACTCTATTTGCCACTATAGTCCTATCCGAGACAGGATGTGTTACTTCATTTATACTTCTGTGTTGCTATGATACTGGGTGCCACTAAGCTGTCGCCATGGCAACGATCATGTATCTCATTTGTGCTTCTCGCTTAAGTAAGCCTCCTGCACCTTGGTGTCTCGGCCGTGACACGTGCATCTTGCTTGAGATGCCGACGCATCTTCAACTCAAGTTGAAGTGTTGCTCTGCGAGAAGAAGCAGAGTGTTGATGTGGAGGGAAAGAGGTTGATTCGGCCGGCAACTACTTTGGCGGGAGCTTTGGTGGAAGACGCGAAGGATCCGTGCTTTGTAACTACACCTTTCATTCCTCCGTCATCTTCATCTCCACAGCACACATACAATAAACTGCAGCAATACATCGGTGAGCTCTTCTTGGTGCGATCAACGGCCAAGATGCATCCAGCGCTAGTGATTCTCATCTCGGTGGTGGCGGTTCAATCCATCGCCGCTCTTGGCAAAGATAGGTTGCAAGACATCGTAAGTGTCATGCCGAACGCCAATCTACACTCATATTGTGTTGTAACCTCGTATTGACCCTCTGCTTCACGCCCTACAAACTTGTCGACTGGTATAAACCTGCAGCTATGGTACTGCTATGTAGCAGTCTTCCACAGATCCACACTCTCCACCCAACGATCTCTCCGTCGCCAAATCCTCACTGACAAACGAGACCTAGCCGCAACATCCTCGCAAGACCAATTCGCCAAGTGGGCGAAACTCCGTCGTCGTGTCGACAAAGGACTTGCCGATCTCGAAAAGGCCAACGCCTCGCTCTCCTCCGCTCGTTCCACCTTTTCGATGCTGTTCAAAGGACTCATGTTCGTCATTACAACCATCTTCCCCTTCTGTGTCACGAGTTGGTACAGCAAGACACCGATCTTCTGGTTGCCACCAGGCGAGCATAGCTGGTTTGGACCTGTGGGATGGTTCTTGGCGCTGCCGAGGGCGCCGAAAGGAGCGATCAGTAGTACGGTGTGGCAGATGGTCTGTTCGAGGACGTTAATTGCGGTTGGTGGGGCATTGACGAATTTGATACCTGGGAAGGAGGAGGAGGTTCTGAATCAAGCAAAGGTGGAGGAGATTGTCGACGAGAAGGAAAACCAGGAGAAGGCAAAGGCAACTGGGGCGAGTAAGCCAGCCGCAGCAGCAGGGGAGACAAGAAAGAGAACGAAGGCAAAGGCAGCTACAGTTTCGGAGAAGCAGGACCTGTGATTACTGCTTTGCAGCTTTTAATACATTCTCAACGAACTTTGGATCCTGCTTTCTCTGATGAAGGCCTTCGCTCGAGCCAGCTTGTGGCATGTTAGGCGACACGCACAGACTCCGAGCAACTTAAATGTGGTCAGAGATCGTGACTGATAGGAAACCTCCAAATGAGTTTGATGCATTAGAAGCACGATGAATAGTAAACGAAACAAATACAAAACGACACCGCAAAACAGGACGGTGAGCCTACCCTATCCGCTCCAGGCCCTCAATGATGGTGTCCACCACCATCCAACCCAGCCAATATAGATTGCAGCAACCTCGGTGTACAAGAGCCCGCAATCAGCAATCCTATCCTCAACCACTTGCCCAGAATCTGCGTCTCGCCCCCATCCTCACCTTGCTTCGGCACTGTGTCAGCCTCGACTCCAGCCAACTCCAAGACTGCGTGGAAAGCAACAAACAAAAATGTACCACCGGAGAAAGCTAGTGCGGTACCAATACTCTTCTCATCGATCCCACCCTGCGCTGCTTCTGCACCGCCATCCGTGGCACTGACCACGCCTGAATCAAAAAACAACGCCAACAGCCCATAAGTCAAGATGGCCCCCAACGGAGAAGCAAATGCGAAAATCGCCACTGCCTTTCGAATCGACGTCCTCGACAAACGCTGAGACATGAGCATCGCACATAATCCAAAGGCAGCAGGAGCTTTGTGAACCATGATAGCAACAAAGACAACCATAGTGAGGGTTTGATCCCGTGATTGAGCTGATGCTCCCATTGCAATACCGTCTGCTGTTGCGTGGATGAGTAAGCCAACGACGGTGGTAAGGGCTTGGGAGAAGGAAGAGCTGCTGCCAGAGTGAGTACGACGGGAGGAGACGCTGGTGAATGAACTGTGGCGGTGCAAGAGTGGTGCGCCGGCTGAAGAGGAATCGTGGTTGGCGTCGCGATGGAGGGTGGTGCTGCTGGGTGGAGAAGCGTGCCAGTCGGCTGTAGGTGCACCATGACTAGAAGAGAGATGTTTGAGATCAGCGTGCTGGCCGTGGTCGTCGTAATCTGCAGGCAAGTCGCTGTCGCTGTTGCTTGAACTGGTGGCTGTGCTGTGTATGCGACGATGAGGGTCGCGAGTGGAGCCATCCTGGATATCAGCAGTGTCAATGCGTGCCTCTTCATCGTCCTCGGTGATGCCGTGCTGTGCGCGATCAAAAACGGTGAATGAGGCTTTGCTGCTGACCTTGTGCAGGGTACTTGGGGTTGACGCGCGGTCGGTCTTCTGATGGAAGGATTTAGAGAGACGATGTGTTTCGAGACGTGGCCGTTGTGGAGGTGCCGGATACTCGTTGTGGTGGTGGTGATGGCCGGACGAAGAGTTGTCTTCTGCTTTGCCGGCAGTAGAAGAGGAGCTGTTTGCACCCGAAGTGAACTGATCAATGACATACATCAAGACGATGCCAAGGAGAATGCTAGACCCAAGACGATGCTCTGCGTCTGATTGTGTGAATGACTTTTCGTTGTCGTGATCATGGTCATGCTCGGACTCATGGTCGTGATCATCCTCGGATCGCTTTGTGATGAATGACCAAGCCCACAACCCCTCTTGTTGTGCAAGGCCGGCCTGTTGTCCTGCTTGTAATGCTTGGATCGGTGCTGCTGGGCTGAAAGCGCTTGGTGGATGAAGTACATTGACGAACGCATTGCTGCTTGTACTGCGCCCTGCTGGGGCTGGAGTGACATTGGAGAAGAGAGCGCTCGAGCCCTCGGGTATAACGACAGTGACAGCAGCACCGACAAGAAGACCAGCTCCAAAGACTTCGAGAAGGCGCATGATTCGGTGCGATAATGACAGTGAAAGCGGGAGTAGACCGCAAACGAGCGTGCCCACGCCCATGCCCGTAATGAGCAGAACGAAGGCGATAAAGCCCGACATGGTTGCGCGATCGCTTGATTGCCTGCAAGATATCCCGTTCGAGCGCGGAGTAGCGTTGCTGAAGACCCGTCTCCGAGTGTGTAGCTAGACTTGATGATTACGGAGACTGCATCGATGGTTCCTGTGACGATGTACAGAGTGTTGGCCGTGTTGGAAAGGGCTTCCTACGGCGAAGTTGCGAATGTGCGGGTCCTACTTGGGTCCTAGACGGAGACGACGGTGGTGGTTGAAAGTCAAGATGACGTAGCGATGGGAGTGCGGGTGATCACTGAAGAGGTCGCTGGCAAGAGAAGGGGAATGGTGAATGCTGATGCACGCACGCACAGAGCCAACTGCACAGCCGTTTCTCCGGAGTGTCTGTCTTGTTCTGTCTGTGTGTGTTGGGCTGACCGAGATGACAATTCAGACAGAACTCTCTCGTAAACTGAAATGCACCATCTGACAGCGTTGCCGCCTCGATGGAAAAGAACGACGACCTTACCGGTTATCTCTCTCTCCTAGCTCAGAAACTAACATCCTGAACCCAAAAAATCGAGAACGTGTCCGAGTAGCCAAGATGATGTGTTCATTAGTCAGCATTCTCTGACCGTTGCCTTTTTCTTTCCTTTTTTTCTTTTTTCTTTTTTCTTTTTTTTTTTTTTTTTTTTTTTTTTTTTTTTTTTTTTTGTCCAGCCGCAGGGAATCGAGTTTTCTTCTTTTTCTTTTTGGTCCGATTCGGAGTTTTGTGGAAGAAATTTTTGAGCCAAAGCCCTCGACTGATCTCCTCAAAAGGGTCACTTGCCCGTCCGTCTTCTTCCTCCGCTCTTCTTCTATCCAGCTACCTAGCTTGGCTCGCAAATATACCCCTCTCTGCATCAGTAGTATACCTCTTCTCTCTCATAGCATTCTTACTTTCCCTTCCCTATCTCTTGCATATCCTCCACCAACCTCTCACACAATGTCGAAGCGTCCCTCCTCCCCTTCATTGGAAGGCAAGTCGGCCGCCGCTGCCGTTCCTTCCACATCCTCTCCCCTCGGTCAACGTCAACGAACCGGAGCCGATGCAACATCACAACTCAACCGCGTCAAAGATGCTGACGACGACGATGACATGGGCGAGTTCGAGGATCAATTCGAAGATGAATTCGAAGAGGAGGACGCCGAAGCAGTTATTGCAGCTCGCGATTCTGACGACGACGGCGAGACAATGCAAGTTGACGGCATGAAAGTCGACGGCAAGATTCAACGTCCCGAAGATGACGAAGCAGACGGTGCGGAACCCGAAGCACAAGTCTACATTCCAGGTGCTACCAAGCTCGAAGAAGGTCAAACTCTCGAAGCTGATCAGTCTGCATACGAGATGTTGCACCGTCTCAACGTCACATGGCCCTGTCTCTCTTTCGACCACCTCAAGGATCACCTCGGCAACGATCGCCAAAGCTATCCGCATACTTCCTACATGGTTGCTGGTACCCAGGCTGATACCGCCTCCAGAAACGAGATCCTCGTCATGAAGGCTAGTTCCCTCCACAAGACTCAGAATGATGATGGTAAGTTCCAACTCTCACCCAAGGATCGATCAAGAGGTGTTGCTCTGGGATTCCGCAGTGATGTCTTGAGGCATTTGGCTGTATGAGTTGCAACTTGCCCCTGTGGGGCTCAGCTGCAATTCGATGCCGAAAACTATCTCAGCTACCTAATTTTTAACTTCTGAGCCAAACCCCATACACGCACACATCACTTGATTGGCCTCATCTCCTTTCGGCCTTCACACCTGCATTGCACAGACTGGACAGCGATACTGACTGGCATTGCTCGCTGTTTTGTATCTCTCACCTCTGCTTGTAGGTCTCTCCGACGACGAAGACGATGACGAAAACGATCTGGACGACGACGCAATCCTAGAATACAAGTCCATTTCTGTTGTTGGCGGCATCAACCGTGTCCGTGCCGCACCAACCTCTACTCCCGTATCCGACCTCGAGCCTTGCCTTGACCCATACCCTGTCGCTGCATGGTCCGAAGTCGGCGATGTAAAGATCTTCGATGTTCGTCCTTTGCTCAACTCTCTCGATCGTCCCGGTGCCTCTTACGATTCTCGCAAAGTCAACACGCCGATGTTCACAGTCAAAGCGCACAATGGTGTCGAAGGATACGCTATGGACTGGGCAGGCGTTGTCAACGGAGGCTCCACCGTTGGCGGTAAAGCTTCTTCCCTCCGCCTCCTAACCGGTGACATCCACTCAAAAATCTTCCTCACAACCGCAGGCAATGCAGGTTTCATCACCAACCCAACCCCTTTCACATCCCACACCTCCTCAGTCGAAGACCTCCAATGGTCCCCCAAAGAACCCACCGTCTTCGCATCCTGTTCCGCCGATCGCTCCATCCGAGTCTGGGACGTCCGTGTCAAAAATCGTCGCAGCGTCATCTCAGTCGAAAATTCCCACTCCCAAGATGTAAACGTTATCTCCTGGAACCGTGGCACAGACTACCTTCTCGTATCCGGTGGCGATGAAGGCTCACTCAAGGTATGGGATCTGCGACACTTCAAACCAAACTCATCCTCCGCTCCAAGCCCGGTGGCACACTTCGACTGGCACAAAGCACCCATCTCTTCGGTCGAATGGCATCCTACCGAAGACTCGATCTTCGCTGCTTCTGGTCGTGATGATCAGGTAACACTATGGGATTTGAGTGTGGAACAGGACGATGATGAAGTACAGCAGAGCGCACAGGTCGGGTTGAAAGATGTTCCTCCGCAACTGCTGTTCTGCCATCATGGTGTCAGTGATTGTAAAGAGTTGCATTGGCATCCTCAGGTTCCGGGCATGTTGGCAACCACTAGTTTGGATGGCTTTAATATTTTTAAGACCATCTCGGTCTGATCCTTCTCTCACATGCTGTAACTTGTTCTGTTTGCATTAATGCTAGGCGCTAGCTTGTATTTCTACCATCCTCCTTTCTTTCTTCCTGTGTCTCAGTCTCTACTCTTTCTGCCTCTCCACCACGTATGTTTTAGGCCTCAAAGCTAACCGCGCTACATACTTGGATCAATCGTTGAAAGCAATACTTCTGCATTGAAACCGCAGTCAAAGCAGATGACACAAGAATTCTGCTGATATGATTGATACTGAGCGCAATTTAGTTCGGATCAGGCCATTCCCTAAGCTCAATCATTGTATCCGGTCCACCGAATGCCAAGATGGGCAAGTGCGGATGGAAAGCCATACTTCCCATAGCTGGGGTGAAGCTCGATGGAGGCGTCTCCACTGCTGGTGGTAATAGTGTATGCAGAGGGTTGGTTGGATTTAGGTGTGGACCGTGTCCGCTGCCGCTTCCTGCACCAGCTCCGGTTGTGCCACTGATAAGAGTGTTGTGATGCGAAAGGATGCCAGAACCACCCATACCGCTGAAGTGGTGAGGATCACCAGGATGGTGTAGATGATGCAAATGATGGTGGTGGTGGTTGACCACTCCAGAATTGACCGATTCGGGAGGGTACAACAAAGTGCTGTTGCCCAAATGCTGCGTTGAACCCATTGGTGCGAAGTTGCGTACAATTGGCTTACCCAACGTCGAAAGCATCTCCAAATGCGTCAACAACACCGTCTGAGCACTGGCACTAGGTCGTAACGGTCTCGGCGCCGAAGACACCGCGAACAACGGCACCCTTTCATGCACCGCCATACACGACAACTTGCCACCCAACTTACTACCCATACTCAACCTCGCAATCGACGACCTCACCCGCATATCCCACAACCTCACCTCACCATCCACACTTGCCGTCACCAGTTCCCTCGAACCCCTCTTCTGCAAATGAACGTTCTGAACCCAAGTCTGATGCTCTTCCCACAATCGCACCAAACTCGCCTCTGGTGGATTCCGCCTATCGTACACCCCCACAGTACCATCACCGAACCCAGCCACAAACAGATGCCCGAAGTCCGACTCTGAAGAGATGGACGTAACACAACTACTCGCCCTCGTCGGAATATCAACCACGCACAGCTCCCGATGAGCATCCCATACCCTGATCACCCTGCTATCACCACCTGCCAAAAGATGCCCACTACCCTGCAACCAATCCACCACCAATCCACTTGGCCGCTTACTCCTCACCAAATCAGGCAAAGCTTGGAAAGACGACGCCAATTCCGGTCCCCTAAAACCTGCCGTGTGCGCTGGCGAATCATAATGTCTATAAATCCTAACATTTCCTTCCGCAGAACCAACCAACAGCATCGCATCACTATCCTCATTGATAAACAGCGCAGAGGTGATGTTCGTCCTTGCGGGGTTACCATTAGCAAACCGGCTGAGGAGACGCTTTTCTTCCCAATCCCATACCGCGACTGTATCCTGATCGCTCGCTGTCACAAGATGGTTCTCGTACTGATGGAACAGCATCAGGTAGGGTAGAGCTCCATTGCGGATATACCCTCCATGTTCGGTCCAAGGCGATTGAGCGGCGGAGTCAGCAATTTCGAGCGAGTGTTCGGTAAGTCGGGAATTTCGCTGTTTCTTCCAGTGTTGAACGTTGTATTTGATACTACCCGGTTCTTCGCTTTCGGCCTGCTTCATTTGTGGTTCGATGTAGTATTCGCTGCACCAAGCGAACAGGCGGCTTTTGAGGGGGAGGGTGTCACGGAGCTCGTTGTTAGCGCCACCTCCGGAGCCAATGGAGCCGGAGGGAGTGCTGACTCCACTGCTGCCAGGAGTGGGGACGAAGCCCCATCGATTGGCACGGCTGACTGCAGGAGATGAAACTGGCGTGTGCTGCGATGACCCATCCGCACTACTCGTGAAACGCGACCGGAAGCGGTACATGTCCATCGCAATCAACCCAGCAAGCGCATCACCGACCTTGACATGGTCATCAACGGCAACATGCGGATCGGTCTCCAATTCGTCACCATAGAACCTCTGCTGCTCGTGGCCACCGCCATTTGCATGCTCGATACTACCGTCTAGCGGATTGCCGCTTCCATTACCATTGGCGTACTGTCCACTTGGCTTCCTACGATCGCCTCGTCCGTTGATGTACGACAGACTCTCGGCGCTTTGCGATCGATCGCTGAGCTTGGCGACTGCATTCAGCGGCGAAGAAGGCATCGAAGCAGCGGAAGGCGGTTCGAGGGAGGGTGTTGTCGGAGCCCCTTTCGAGAGGTAGGGAGAATTGTACTGAGCAGCTGCTGCTTTCGTACCCGGGCTGCGGCGAGGCGCCAACACTGCAGGACCAGGAGGCGGAATTCCCGAAGGACCTGCCTCGCCGTATAAAGGTCTACCCATAGTATCATGGTCTGACCCCACAGGCGATGCAGGACGAGAGTATCCGAGCGTAGCAAGCGTCTTCACCGCCTGAGCCAGCGTCGAAGAGCGCTTCGGAGCAGTATGAGACTGCGTGCGAGCCACCTGCCCTGGTCGGGCGGGTCCAGAACCACCAGTTCCAAACCCAGATGGCGGAACATATGCACCGTTCAACGCAGCAATCTGCGAAGTCGACATCTCATCTGTCGAACCCGGCGTTGTCCCAGTTGATCGAGGCGTAAACGGGAAGTACCCCTCCAGACCAGCATCTGTGCTGGTGGGCGTCGTGAACCGCGTGATCGCCTCTGCAGTGTCAAAGCCTCGCAAAACACTCTCTCCAGCACTCGAAACATCGCTCTCGAGCAGCAAGGCGATGATAAAGTCGACGACTGTGCAGGCAAGGTTGGCGACCTCGGGGTTCGAGTCGACACTCAAATCGAGCAGTGCAACAAAGATAGTGGCGAACGCAGGGATGTTGGCAATATCTTCCTCCTCAATCTCTTCCTCGATGAGCAGCTTCGAAGCGAGACGTGCAAGCAATGCTTCTTCCATCGCTAGTGCGCTCGGTGAAGGTCCAGCGACGTTGCTGCTAGAAGGCATTCGACCTGTGGACCTAAGCGAGCCTCTACTGTCATCAGTAGTTGACGACTGTGCTGCCTTAGCTCGAGACGCTGCCGACTTTCGCTCTTGCTGCAAAGGCGGATTCTGCAGAGTTCCTTCTCGTGAATAGTACAAGTAGGCAGCAAGCACAAAGAAGCCCTTGTACTCAGCCACGACAGGACTAAGCGCAATAACAAGTTCCTTGCGCACCAAAGGACTGCAGTCACCTTTGGTAGTGAGCATGGCGGTTGCGATACCGATCTCGAGACCTCTCTGCTTGGTCGGTGGCAGGCCTGTTGCAGCACCGGTACCAGGGCAAAAGCGTCTTCCTCCGGCTGGACGGTTACCGTTGCTGCCAGTCGGTGCCGGAATAGGCTCGTCGGTGGCATACGACACAATATCGACCTGATCCTGACTCGATCCACTAGCGCCGAGCAAAGTTCCTAGAGCATGAAGCACAGCTGCCCTTACCTCTGGAGAAACATCACCGAGCATACAGCAAAGTTTCCCATGAGCATCAAGCGAGATAGCTCGAGCCTTACCTGCCTCGTTATCATCCCACAACTGCGCAAGACAGAGCGCGCTCCACTGCCGCAGCAAAAAGTCATCATCTTCCAGATGCTCGAGGCACGAGTGCATGACATCGGTATCCAGACATGCAGCTTGTCCGGCGGGGAAGTCCTGGCAGAAGACTGCAAGAATGAAGGCACACATTGCTTGGTGCTCCGAAACGTTAGGAATTGGAATGGAAGGACCATTGACGCCAGCGTTCTGACCGACATTATTGTTCTGGAAAGGACTGAGCACACCTGCAAAGTAGATGAAGCCATTGTCCCTCAACAAGTCGTTTTGACAGCTGCGGTCAACTGCGAGAATTCGAGCCCAGATGTAGATGAGCACAGGTTTGAGGTCGGCAGCCGGACTTTGCAGAAGCTTAAGCACGTAAGGGAAGATACCGATGCTGAGAGCCATATTAACCGCCCATGGGCCTAGATCGAGGAACTGACTGAGCAGGATGAGTGCTCGCAGACGATGCGCTTGAGACAGCAGCACTTGCAGAACGATGGGCAGCTGATCAGGTGGTTCACGAACAGGGCTGACATCGCCGTCGTCATCGAACGCTTCCGGATCAGCACCCGTCGCAGCGGAAGACAGACCTGCCGATGGATTGCCATGAGGTGTGATCGCCGCATTGACACGACGTCTTCTACCCTTTCGACTCACCCCACCCTGCTGCAGCCAGACTTCGAAAGCCTTGAGCTGCTCGCTGAAGAACGTGCTGTGTCGGTACTCGAATGAAGCGAGATGAGGAGGGACTGGCGGCCCACCCTCCGCAGCCTCGGCCTGAGCGCGTTCCTTCGCAAGCAGTGTCGGCAACTGAGCAAGACATTGGTCCACAGCGAGATCCCAACTGTCCCAAAGTGGATGGTTATGTGTTGGCGGAAGCTTGGGATGACTCATCGGTGTGCAATGGTAGAAGCGCATGATGCGTTCCGCAAGCAAGAAGTTGCGAAGAAGCGCAGCCACCATCAGATCGTCACGGAAGAGACGGCGGAAAATGGCGCGAGGTAAGACAGTCCATGCGATGGTATCGGTGATGGCGGTGAAGATCCAGTTGAGCTCACCCAACGGTGTTCTTCGATCTTGCAAACGGCCTGGGATGTTCATGACCATGTCGACGTTGAGCTTGGATGGTAGTGGGTTTTGGAGGACGAACCAGCGGAGCGAAATCTCGATGGGCGATGTCAAACAGCAGGTGAAAAGATCAGCCGGAAGATCTGGGTTCATGGGTAGCACTTCGTCGGGTCCGCATGCTGCGAGATGGATCGACTCGCGCAAGGGGAAGTGCGACTCGTCTGTCGATGATGTTGACTGTGCACCTGACTTGTTTGCCGAGGATGAAGAGGCATCAGCTGCCTTGGAACGATCGCGATCTCCTGACCGATGTTGAGCTTCCCTATCGCGACTGGATCTTGCAGCCTCTTCCTCCGCCTTCCTCTCTTGCAAACGCTTGAAGTTGGCCACGACGTTACCAGCCGCACTAGCGTCCCAAACAAAGATACACGGGCTTCCGAGCCACGTCAAAAGGTCGTACAGAGTGACTGGGATATACTGCGTATAGGCCTTGTTGAAGACCCAAATCTCTCCACCTGGCGTGGGCTTGGGCACACCATAGCCGTTGTAGTAGAAAAGCACACGTTCATCCTTGGCAGCTCTTCGCAGAGTTGTGCAGAAGCGTCTGGTCTCTTCTACGATAGGGTCAAGGTATTGCTTGTATCGAGTCTTTGTGCTGAGCGTCTCGAACTGTGCTTGCAGATTGCGGCCAATAGCAGGGAGCGCTTTGGACACTTCGAGCGAGCTAGGGTCCATCCAGCAGATCAACTTGGAACACGGGTTGGTCTTGGAAACGTCAGGCGGATCGACTCCGATGTTGAGACACATGACAAGTGCGGCGGTGACCGTTCGTAAACGTTCGCGCATTCGCCAATCTGGGAGGTCTCGTTCGTCTCTCGGCTTAGGGTTGCCGTGCGTGAGATGGCGTTTGAGACCCCAATGAAAGAAAGAGTGTTGCAACATCCATTCGTTGACCTCTTCGACAAGAAGCGCACCGTGGCGTCTGCCGCTGGCTGTGGAGGCGTCATCTTCCTCTTCGGCTTCCGTAGCGAGCTGTTGCGGGTCGACGTCATCGACTTGTTCTGTGGAAGCAAATGTGTTGCGCAGAGACCCATTGTTGGAAAGGTAAGCGACTGAGCTTGTGCTGCAGACCAGGTTGCCAGAGGCTGTCATCTGTGAGAAAGCATGTTGTGTTTGCTGCTGTTGCTGTTGTTGGCGGCTAGATGAAGATGACCGAGAGCTCTGGTCGACCACGTAGGGATGGGTTGCTGGTGAACCACTTGAGCCGGATTGACGTTCCTCGGGTGGCTCAAAGTGAGCAGCGAGGTGAGCCATTCTGTGCGGTAGTGATGCCGGCTGCTGTCAGTATGTAAGCAGGGCGAAAGGTTCTGCGAATGGCGCACGGAAGGTGGATGTAGGACTGAGGAACAAGGTCTATTGCTGTCGGTCGCTGATGTTGATGTGTCGATGCTGTGTCGATGCTGTGGTGAGTGATGAAGAGGTTCAAACCGGTTTTGGTGATGGATTGTGTGGCGGCGCTGTCTCGACGATACTTGCAGACACCTGCAGACGATTTTACTGCTATGTCGTCTTCAAAGATGCTGCTTCGTCGTCGTCGTCGGACCCTTTGGAAGGAGTTTTCAAAGTGAGATTTGCGCTCTTCTTACGGATGCAGCAACGCTCGAGCGAAACGGGTCCGAGCGGGCTAAGCGCAGAACTCAAGCCAAAGAAATAAAAATAAAATAAATAAAAATGAAATCGCGTGAGTTGTGTTGAGGCAGAGAAAACATTGTCATATTGTGAGATCGAGACTTTACAACATGGTGTGCTTTTTGCCAGAGTGTATGAACGTCACAAGCTTGCACCACTTCACTTCCTCCCAGCAAATAGTGAGGTTTTGGTAGCAACGTCCACGCCGGACTCGGCCATGGTAAGGACCTCAAAGTCCAGCTGAGTTTTAAACAAGGTTAAGCAAAGTTGATGTAGGGTGTGGACACTGACCAAGGCCCTTTTCCATCAGTAGCAGTTGGGTGTTGGCATGTTTTTAAGAGGAATATAACATATTTTGCTTACTAATGATGAGTGAAGTGTGAAAGTATAGTGAAAATTGAGCCAGCCGAGGTGATTGCCCCCATCCTCGTTCCACCTGTGCTGTGGCTGTAGTACTACTGTCAGGGGTCTCATGCCTGAAACCCAGGTTGGTCTGTCGAGATACTTGGTGACTATCAAACTGTGTGACAGCTATTGTCTCAGTATCTGTCTCATCGAGCTAGTCATTCAGTGACTATCAAGTTGTGCAGTGACAGCAGGTGGCATTCATTGTATATACTATTGTAGGTTTTGGCTGACCTCTGTGGACACTCTGTTCAGGGGTAGCTTGGCACGATCAATATCAATGTGTAGGTTATGATGACACCAAGGTCTGGTGTAAGTGTTGATGATGATGAGGTTGATGGTGTTGGTGATAAGGTTGGTGGCATCAACATGAGTGTCCAGTGTGTTGACTGATGCTTGAGGTGATCCCCGGACCACAGTGGACTACTGCCTTCGGTTCTATCTATATCCAGACTGCTAACCTGCTATGGGGCACCTTCGGACATCAGGTAGTGGTGATACAACACACACACACTACAATGAGGAGCAACCTTGATAGATTGCTGCTATGCTGACTGAAAACTAATGAGTACTTATGTTTCTAAAGTATTGACTAGTTGTATGGTGAGTAGAGTGGATGAGGATCCACTTGACCTTTGATGATGAGAAAGCATGGTTATATACCTCTTCACAGCATCACCAGCAATGCTGCTCCTGCTCTCTCTCCAGAGAGTACCTTCTTCATCAAGTACTGTTCAGGGGGTCTCTCCTGCTTGCTTGGCACCCCTGTGCCTCTTGAGCTGTGTCGACTCCTTCGACACTGCTCCTCCTCCTTGCTATCCTACTTGTTTGGCACCCTTGTGCCTCCTGAGTGGTGTCAACTCCTTCGACACTGCTCCTCCTCCTCAGGACCTGGTGTCAGTTCCTTTGACTCTTGTCTCTTGAGCCCCTGAGTGGTAACCATCTGCATGCTCCTTGAGCTTGGTCCTCTTCATGGCTGTGCCTGCTCCTTGAGCTTGGTCCTCCTCATGGCTGTGCCTGGCCCTCCTCGCATATGGCTCATCCTCCTTTGCATGTGAGTCCATAGGAGTCCATGGTCTCCATGGAGACTGCACTACGACCATGCTCTCTAATGGTATCGACTAGATCTTCGATGCTTGTGCTCCTTCCATATGAACCAGTGACCCTCCTGCTTCTTGAGCATTCAGGCCCATGACACTACCCCCCTCTTAAGAGCCGAGCTCCGTCGAGGCATGCTCTGGTCTGGTTCATGCTGACTCCTCCTCCTCCTCCTCCTCCTCCTCGGCAACATCGCCAACATCACCCTTCCTCCTTCTCTCAACGTCATCCTCCTTCTCTTCCTCTCTCTACTCCTCCTGTTCTCTCCTCCTCTCTCCACTCTGTCTACTCACTTGACTCCTCCTCCTTGACAACATCGCCAACATCATCCTTCCTCCTTCTCTCAACGTCATCCTCCTTCCTCTTCCTCTCTCTACTCCTCCTGTTCTCTCCTCCTCTCTCCACTCTGTCTACTCACTCGTCCCCCCTCCGACACCTCATACTCCTGGATGAGGTCGGGACAGTTGAGGTTCTCTACTGGTTCCCATGAAGCAGCTTCCTCTGAGTACCCTCTCCACAACACCTTGTACTCCGTAGTCCCATTGTGTGAACGCTTGTCGATGAGTGCTTCGACTTCGAAATCGAGGTCCTCATCTGGAAGTGATGGTATGGTGGGCTGTTCAGCATGTTGAGGAAGAGAACTTGTTCTTGCTGGCTCGAGCATGGAGACATGGAACACATCATGCACCCTAAGGTTTGCTGGCAATGTGATTCGATAAGCTCGGCGTCCTACCCGTTCCTGAACTGGGTAGGGTCCTGCGAACCGGGTGTCTAACTTGGGTGTGGGTCTCCTTGTCTTCCAGTTTCGTCGGTTGATATAGACCATATCACCCACCTTGAACTCGATGTCCTTGTGCTTCCTGTTATACTGGTCTACTGATCTATGTTGTGCCTCTCTGATCTGCTCCTGGAGGTACTTGTAATGCTCCTTTCCATCCATGAGGTACTCGAAGCGACCTGGATCATTGACTCCTAGTTGTTGAGGGATGTCAGGATGAGCTTTGGGGTTCCATCCATAGCATGCAAAGAATGGTGAGACACCAATGCTGTTGTGGACCATGTTGTTGTATACAAAGGCTGCAGTGTCCAGCAGGTTGGCCCAGTCATTCTGCTCATAGTTGCAGTACATCCTTAGGTACTGCTCTATGACCTGATTGACCCTCTCTGTCTGACCATCAGTTTGAGGATGGTAAGCTGTGCTAAGGGAGTGCTTCACACCCATTTGTTCTGTGAATGCCTTCCATGCTCCTGATATGAACTGCCTGCCTTGGTCCAAGACCATGTGATCTGGGTATCCGAAGAGTCTAACCATGTGTCCATATAGCAACACTGCAGTCTGTTTGGCCATGACTGTCTTATGGGTTGGAGCTAGTATGGCAAACTTGGTCAGTCTGTCGACAATGATGAGGATGGAGTCATAGCTCCTTGATGGTGGTAATCCTTCAATGAAGTCGAGGGATATGGAGCCCCAGGGCCTGTCTGGTGTTGCTAGTGGCTGTAGCAAACCATATGGATGGTGATGAGGAGCTTTGTACCTAGCACATACAGGACAACTTGCTACATAGTCTGCAATCCAAGCTGTCATGTTTGGCCACCAGTAATGTTGTTGGGCTGCCTTGATGGTAGCATCTCTTCCTACATGTCCAGCAGTGATGCCATCATGGCATTGAGTCATCACCATGAATCGCAGGTGCTCTACAGAGAGAGACTGTCCATCTACCTCTTTGGCACTCCTTGAGTGTTGGTTGTTGGTCCTCCCTGGCATGATCACTTTGGGGATAACCAATCTTCCTCCACTGTACCATAGGTTGTCCTTGACCTTGAAGGGCTTCTTCATATGTATCTCCTGTAGCTCTTGGTCTAAGGGCTGGAAGATCTTGACCAGGTCTCTGAGACCTTTTGATGCTATGGACTCCATCAAGATCATAGGGGCCACTAGGATCAAGTCATGGTCTGCTGTCTCCTTGAACACTCGAGGAGGCAGTAGTTGCCTCACATTGTGATCCTGCTCTTCACCAGCTGGTTGCATGTCTGTCCTTCTGGTGAGAGCATCAGGTTCACCACCTTTGTCTCCTGGTTGATACTGCAATATGAAGTCAAAGTCTGCTAGTAGTATTACCCATTGAGCCTGTCGACCTGTGATGCGTCTCTGTGACTTGAAGTACTTGAGGGCTTCATGGTTGGTGAGGATGACCAGTTGACTTGGTAGTCCAGCTAGCATGTGTCGCCACTGAGTAAGGCAAGCGACCACAGCTAAGAGCTCCTTGTCATGGATCTCATAGTTCTTCTCAGCAGAAGACATCTTCCTAGAGTAGAATGCTACTGGGTGCCATCGTCCTTCATGCTCCTGCTTGAGTACTCCTGCTATAGCAAAGTCACTTGCATCGGTCTCCAACCTTGTTGGAAGGTGGTAGTCGAAGTGCTGAAGCACTCCTGCTGATGTGAAGGCCTGGATGAGCTTGTGGAAGGCCTGTTGGGCCTCCTCTGGTAGCTCGAACTTCTTGAACCGTTCTATAGGCTTTACCAGTGCTGTCAAGGGCTTGGCTATGCGAGCAAAGTGGGCTATGAACCTTCGATAGAAGTTGGCAAAACCCAGGAACCTCTGGATGTCATGGATTGACTCTGGCATTGGCCACTCCTTGACAGTGCACACCTTTTCTGGGTCCATCTCTATGCCCATTGGCTTGATGATGTACCCCAGGAACTTGACTGTCTTGGTGTGGAACTCACACTTCGACAGCTTAGCAAAGAGCCTGTTGCTCCTTAAGCAAGTGAGGACCTCGGTGACATGCTTCACATGTACCTCTTCAGTGTCACTGAAGATCAGGAAGTCATCTAGGTATACCACTACATATACTCTAATGATGTCTCGGAAGATGTTGTTGATGAATGACTGGAAGTGAGCTGGAGCATTGGCTAGGCCAAAGGGCATCACTAGGTACTCATAGAGTCCCAACTGAGTGCCAAAAGCTGTCTTCCATTCATCTCCTTTAGCAATCCGGATGAGGTTGTATGCTGCTCTAAGGTCTAACTTGGTATAGATCCTTGCCTTCCTGAGTAGGAACAGCTGCTCCTCGATGAGGGGCAGTGGTGCCCTGTTCTTGACAGTGATCTCATTGAGACCTTGGTAGTCCACACAGAGTCTGAGACCTCCATCCTTCTTTGGTATGAAGAGCACTGGTGATTGTGCCGGGCTCTTTGATGGTCTTATGAGCCCCTTCTTGAGGTTCTCATCCAAGTACCTCCTCAACTTGGACATCTCCTTGGGTCCTTTAAGGTATAGGGGCCCTTGAGGTGGCTTACCTCCTTCTATCAACTCAAGGTGGAGATCATGCTCAGTATGATGGGGCAGCTTGTCTGCTTCCACCTCATCGAACACATCTTGCAGGTGTTGGTATGGCTTTGGTATGTCTGCAGCCATCACCACCTTGTCTACCTCCACCTCCATCTCGACTCCTTTGTCTGCGCCTGTAGGTACAAAACCAAAGGCCAGGAGTGATGATGGTGGCTCCCCCAACAGCATGAACCCTATGGGTCCATCTTCCAGAGCTGCTCATAGTATGCACTCTGCTGAGACAAACTCATTACCATGAAGGGTTGGTCTCCTCATGGTTAGGTCCCCTGCTCTTGCTGCTTCAGGGGGTCTCCTTGGGGGTCAGTCCTGCTCCTGAGTCTTGAACTCCAGCTGGCCCATATCCCATTGTATGGTGGGTTTGAGCCTCTGTAGCTCGGTGAACCCCAGGATGAGGTCATAGTCAGCAGTGTCGGCTACTGAAGCTTCAACCACACCCAGATTGTGTGTACCAATAGATACCTGCATGCTCGCAGAACTATTGATGGAGAGTTGGTGTCCAGTGACACCATGGATCGATCTTGTTTTTATGGGTTTTGTGGGTATTTGGTACTTACTAATGAAAGAATCTGAGACTATGGACAAACCAGCACCAGTATCAGCTAGTATCCAAGCAGGATGGTCTTGAACCATTCCAGAGAGCTCCAGTACTGCTTTGCCTCCACTGGTAGAGAAACATACTTGACAATCTTGATATATACGGAGTGATGGCGAGGAGGTTTGTAGAGCAATGCATGCCATCAGTGCATCACCCCACTGACATTTCCCTCATTGTTGTCATCATTGTGCTCCTCCTCATGATCGGGGTCCATGGGTTGCTGGTATGAGCTGAGGTCCATGGCCTCAGGGTCACCCATCTCAGTGCTGCCTGTGTGGCCATCTCCTGAGTTGGTGGCTTCCTCGAAGGGGTCTGTTGTGGTGACCATGACCTTTGGACCCATGGGTTGAGAGCTAAGAGGATCTACCCTCCTGCTGGGGCAGTCTCTGGCCCAATGGCTGATACCCTTGCATACATGACAGGTGTTGTTACCTGATGGAGCAGGGCTTCCCTGCTTCGAGGTTTGGGTGGGTTGATGAGGAAGGGGTTGATTAGTTGGTCAGTTTAGGTTTTGTGTAGTTGCTTGTGTAGTTGCTTGTGCTGGTGATTGAGCTGGATAAGGTTGAGTGGGTTGATGTATGGGGATTGAACTTTGATTTGGCTGGGACCCAGTTCTTAGTGGAGGTGACGTGGCATTTGGAAGTGAGTGTCTAGCCGAGGACTGCTGTAGTAGCATCCTCTGTCGATCAATCTCCTCAACCTCTCAGTACCACTCCCATCTCTTCCCAGGTGGGTTTCTCTCAAACTTCTCCTGTATGCTGCGAGTGAGACTACCTCTGAAGAGATCAATCACTAGCTCATTGTCATCTAGGTTGACCTGTCCTTCCAAGTCTCTGAACCACTCTACATGATGTGTGGCAGCACCAGGAGCATCACTTGTGAGTCTGAGAGCCAACAGCTTGTTGTATGCCTCCATCCTAGCATTGCGTGGGTTGAACTGCTCTGACAGTTGCTCTGTGAAGTAGTGCCAATCATTGAACAACCTTCCTTCTCTAGCTCTATCAATATGGAGCTTTGAGGTCCACCACTCTCATGCAGTCCCTTCTAGTTGAGCACCCATGTGGTTGATCATCCTAGTCTGCTCATACACCTGGTTGAACTTAAACCATGCTTCGGCTTCTAGAATGAAGATCTCCACATCTTGGGGATTGAACTTTGGAAAGGGGGTGGCGATGGGTTTTGACCAGTTAAGCTCTGCCATGATGCTAGAGTCCTCCTCCTGATCAAGAGCATAGTGTTCTATCCTGCTCTTGTTGTATGGATCCACCCTGGACTTGACATGTCTTGGCCCAGTGGGTGAAGCATACTTCTCATAGTTGATGTCATCCTGCTCATCCAGGTTGAATGAGACTGATCATCTTGGTCATGGAGCCGGAGTAGGAGTATGTGGGTCTCCTATCATAGACTCATCTCCTCCTCCTGCTTGTTCCTCTGAGTGAGAGAGGTCAATCATCTCCTCCCTGCTCAGATGAGCTCGTTGTAATCGTTCCTCTCATTGTCCCTGCCTGGTAAGCTCTAGCTGTGCTTCCAATAGAGTGAGTAGTCTATTGAGCTTATTGTTGAGGTCTGGGTCTGTCATGGTGATCATGAGGAGCTGCTTGAACGATCCACTCTAATGTCAGGGGTCTCGCGCCTGAAACCCAGGTTGGTCTGTCGAGATACTCAGTGACTATCAAACTGTGTGACAGCTATTGTCTCAGTATCGGTCTCGATGAGCTAGTTGCTTGGCGACTATCAAGTTGCACAATGACAGCAGGTGGCATTTGTTGTATATACTATCATAGGTTTCAGCTGACCTCTGTGGACACTCTGTTCAGGGGTAGCTCGGCATGATCAATATCAATATGTAGGTTGTGATGACACCAAGGTCTGGTGTGAGTGTTGATGATGATGAAGTCGATGGTGTTGGTGATAAGGTTGGTGAATGTCAATGACAATGAGGTTGATGGTGTTGGTGATGGGGTTGGTGGCATCAACATGAGTGTCCAGTGTGTTGACTGATGCTTGAGGTGATCCCCAGACCACAGTGGACTACTGCCTTCGGTTCTATCTATATCCGGACTGCTAACCTGCTATGGGGTGCCTTCGGATGTCAGGTAGTGGTGATACAACACACACACTACAATGAGGAGCAACCTTGATAGATTGCTGCTATGCTGACTAAAACTAATATATACTTATGCTGAAGTGATAACTAGTTATGATGGTTGTGTAGAGTGGATGAGGATCCACTCGACCTTTGATGATGAGAAAGCATGGTTATATACCTCTTCACAGCATCGCCAGCGACACTGCTCCTGCTCTCTTCTCCAGAGAGTACCTTCTTCATCGAGTACTGTACAGGGGGCCCCTCTGGCACCACTCCTGTCCTCCTTGAGCTATCAACTCCTTCGACACTGCTCCTCCTCCTTGCTATCCTGCTTGCTTGGCACTCTTGTGCCTCTTGAGCTGTGTCAACTCCTTTGACACTGCTCCTTCTCCTTGTTATCCTGCTTGTTTGGCACCCCTGTGCCTCCTGAGCGGTGTCGACTCCTTCGACACTGCTCCTTCTCCTTTGACCAGTGATGGTTCCTTTGACTCTTGCCTCTCGAGCCCCTGAGTGGTAACCATCTGCATGCTCCTTGAGCTTGGTCCTCTTCGTGGCTGTGCCTGGCCCTCCTCGCATATGGGCTCAGTGCTCCTTTGCATGTGAATCTGTAGGAGTCCATGGTCTCCATGGAGACTGCACTATGACCATGCTCTCTACTGGTATCGACTAGATCTTCGATACCTGTGCTCCTTCCATATGAACCAGTGACCCTCCTGCTTCTTGAGCATCCAGGCCCAGGACAATAACCAAGTGTTGCCACCTGGTAAGTCTCAACTGACCACCTTGAACACTCCATTCAGAGGTTGCACAGCACAGACACTGGTTGTTGGTGAGTGAGTGAAACACCCTCTCCTACAGTATGAGTGTTCATAGTACTGTTGATAATGCTCTTGGACATCATCTGGACCACGATATGCTAATCACCTACAGAGGATGGGAGTTACTGGACTGCAGGTGTGATTCACCACCTACAATAACTGACTGGACTGCAGGTGTCAAGCAACACTGCCTACAGCAAGGGACTGGACTGCAAGTGTTGAAGAACACTGCCTACAGTAAGGGCACTGGACCACAAGTGTTGAAGAACACTGTCAGGGGTCTCGCGCCTGAAACCCAGGTCGGTCTGTCGAGATACTCGGTGACTATCAAACTGTGCGACAGCTATTGTCTCGGTATCGGTGACTATCAAGTTGTGCAGTGACAGCAGGTGGTGTTCGTTGTATATACTATCGTAGGTTTCGGCTGACCTCTGTGGACACTCCGTTCAGGGGTAGCTCGGCACGATCAATATCAATGTTATGATGACACCGAGGTCTGGTGTGAGTGTTGATGATGATGAGGTTGATGGTGTTGGTGATGAGATTGGTGATGTCGATGATAATGAGGTTGATGGTGTTGGTGATAAGGTTGGTGGTGTCAACACGAGTGTCCAGTGTGTTGACTTGATGCTTGAAGTGATCCCTGGACAGCAGTGGACTACTGCCTTCGGTTCTATCTTGATCCGGACCACTAACCTGCTATGGGCGCCTTCGGATGTCAGGTAGTGGTGATACAACACACACACTACAATGAGGAGCAACCTTTGATGGATTGCTGCTATGCTGACTGAAACTAATGTATACTTATGCTGAAGTGATAACTAGTTATATGGTGAGTAGAGTGGATGAGGATCCACTTGACCTATTGATGATGAGGAAGCATGGTTATATACCTCTTCTCAGCATCGCCAGCGATGCTGCTCCTGCTCTCTCTCCAGAGAGTACCTTCTTCATCGAGTACTGCTCAGGGGCCTCTCCTGCTTGGCACCCCTGTGCCTCTTGAGCTGTGTCGACTCCTTCGACACTGCTCCTCCTCCTCATGACCTGGTGTCGACTCCTTCGACACTGCTCCTTCTCCTTTGATCAGTGACAGTTCCTTTGGCTCTTGTCTCTCGAGCCCCTGAGTGGTAACCATCTGCATGCTCCTTGAGCTTGGTCCTCTTTGTGGCTGTGCCTGCTCCTTGAGCTTGGTCCTCTTTGTGGCTGTGCCTGCTCCTTGAGCTTGGTCCTCTTCGTGGCTGTGCCTGCTCCTTGAGCTTGGTCCTCTTCGTGGCTGTGCCTGCTCCTTGAGCTTGGTCCTCCTCGTGGCTGTGCTTGGCCCTTCTTTGCATGTGAGTCCGTAGGAGTCCATGGTCTCCATGGAGACTGCACTACAACCATGCTCTCTACTGATCTCGACTAGATCTTCGATACCTGTGCTCCTTCCATATGAACCCGTGACCCTCCTGCTTCTTGAGCATCCAGGCCCATGACAAACACCACCTACAGTTGTCGACTAATGGTGATAAAACACACACATTGAAAGTCATTGCAAGAGCACTGCTATTGCAATGGTACATAACTGAGTAAGTAAGTGAAGTAGATAGAGTAAAGAGTGGATGGGGCTCCACTTGTATGCTATGGTAGAGTGAGAGTATTTATGCATTCAGTTGGTGTTGCCCACAACACCTATCCTGCTCCTCCTGAGGGGCCTTTGTCCCCTGTTCAACACTGTCTTGTCCTGCTGGCATCAATCCCATTGATACTGCACCCCTACTGTTTGCATGGCATAAGGGTTATGCAACACTGCCCTCTTGCCTTCATGCTCTCCTTCTGCCTGATGATGTGTGATGACCCCTTTTGGCACAGCTCCTTCTTGACCTTGTCTTGTGAATCCCTTTAGCCACTTGTTGAACCTCGTAACCAAACCCCTTGGTCATGTGATCACCCCTGTGCTTGGGCCTGTGTGACTTTACACATGCACCCCTTGAGTGGTAACTGTCCGAGTGATACTGAGCTCAGTCCCCTGCTTCCTCCTATGGTTATCTCTGAGTGCCTCTCCTTCTGATGCCAGTACCTTCCTTTCTGAGTCTCCTAGTACTTGCTCATATTGGCCAACTTGTTGAGGTATGCTGATCTGACTGATTCCAACTGATCCCTGTGAGATTAATCTGGAACCCAGGGTTTGATTGATCTTGTAATTCATATGTGCTGCCAGCCTGATTAATCTCATTGATCCCTGATGGTTCAGTGCTGATCAATCTGGTGCACCCTTCCTATATTGATCCATTGCACACCCTTCATATACTGCTCTGTTGCATGACATTCCCATGGCTGCCATTGACCAATTTGGCGCACTCTCTTGCGCTATCCTTCTGACCCTGTGACAGAAGGCATGCTCCAAGATTTGGTCTTCATTCCAGTTGGCGTGAGCTTCCCTGATCATCTGCATGGTGCATTTGAGCAGGGCTACACTATCTACCCTGGGTGGCATGTGTCATGGGCCTGGATGCTCAAGAAGCAGGAGGGTCATGGGTTCATATGGAAGGAGCACAGGTATCGAAGACCTAGTCGACACCAGTAGAGAGCATGGTCGTAGTGCAGTCTCCATGGAGACCATGGACTCCTATGGACTCACATGCAAAGGAGGGCCAAGCACAGCCATGAGGAGGACCAAGCTCAAGGAGCAGGCACAGCCACGAGGAGGACCAAGCTCAAGGAGCAGGCACAGCCACGAAGAGGACCAAGCTCAAGGAGCATGCAGATGGTTACCACTCAGGGGCTCGAGAGACAGGAAGTCGACACAGGTCAAGAGGAGGAGGAGCAGTGTCGAAGGAGTCGACACAGGTCATGAGGAGGAGGAGCAGTGTCGAAGGAGTCGACACAGGTCATGAGGAGGAGGAGCAGTGTCGAAGGAGTCGACACCACTCAAGAGGAACAGGGGTGCCAAGCAGGAGAGGCCCCTGAGCAGTACTCGATGAAGAAAGTACTCTCTGGAGAGAGAGAGCAGGAGCAGCATCGCTGGCGATGCTGTGAAGAGGTATATAACCATGCTTTCTCATCATCATAGGTCGAGTGGATCCCCATCCACTCTACTCACCATAACTAGTTATCACTTCAGCATAAGTATACATTAGTTTCAGTCAGCATAGCAGCAATCTATCAAGGTTGCTCCTCATCGTAGTGTGTGTGTTGTATCACCACTACCTGACGTCCGAAGGCGCCCATAGCAGGTTAGCGGTCCGGATATCGATAGAACCGAAGGCAGTAGTCCACTGCGGTCCGGGGATCACTTCAAGCATCAAGTCAACACACTGGACACTCGTGTTGACGCCACCAACCTTATCACCAACACCATCAACCTCATTATCATCGACATCACCAATCTCATCACCAACACCATCAACCTCATCATCATCAACACTCACACCAGACCTTGGTGTCATCATAATATTGATATTGATCGTGCCGAGCTACCCCTGAACGGAGTGTCCACAGAGGTCAGCCGAAACCTACGATAGTATATACAACAAACGCCACCTGCTGTCACTGCACAACTTGATAGTCACCGAGTATCTCGAGACAATAGCTGTCGCACAGTTTGATAGTCACCGAGTATCTCGACAGACCGACCTGGGTTTCAGGCGCGAGACCCCTGACATTAGAGTGGATCGTTCAAGCAGCTCCTCACGATCACCATGACGGACCCAGACCTCAACAATAAGCTCGATAGACTACTCACTCTATTGGAAGCACAGCTAGAGCTTACCAGACAGGGTCATCGAGAGGAACGATTACAACGAGCTCAACTGAGCAGGGAGGAGACAATGGACCTCTCTCACTCAGAAGACCAAGCAGGAGGAGGAGATGAGTCTATGATAGGAGACCCACATACTCCTACTCCAGCTCCACGACCAAGACGATCAGTCTCATTCAACCTGGATGAGCAGGAGGACATCAACTACGAGAAGTATGCTTCACCTACTGGGCCAAGATATGTCAAGACTAAGCTGGACCCCTACAGCAGGACTAGGACGGATCCTTACCCCCTGGACCACGAGGAGGATACCAGCATCATGGCAGAGCTTAACCGGTCAAAGCCCATTGCCACCCCCTTTCCAAAGTTCAATCCCCGAGACATGGAGATCTTCATTCTAGAAGCCGAAGCATGGTTTAAGTTCAACCAGGTGTATGAGCAGTCTAGGATGATCAATCACATGGGTGCTCAACTGGAAGGGACAGCAAGAGAGTGGTGGACCTCCAAGCTCCGTATTGATAGAGCTAGAGAAGGAAGGTTGTTCAATGATTGGCACTACTTCACAGAGCGACTGTCAGAGCAGTTCAACCCACGCAATGCTAGGATGGAGGCATACAACAAGCTGTTGGCTCTCAGACTCACAAGTGATGCTCCTGGTGCCGCCACACGTCATGTAGAGCGGTTCAGAGACTTGGAAGGACAGGTCAACCTAGATGACAATGAGCTAGTGATTGATCTCTTCAGAGGTAGTCTCACTCGTAGCATACAGGAGAAGTTCGAGAGGAATCCACCTGGGAAGAGATGGGAGTGGTATCGAGAGGTCGAGGAGATCGATCGACAGAGGATGCTACTACAGCAGTCCTCGGCTAGACACTCACTTCCAAATGCCACGTCACCTCCACTAAGAACTGGGTCTCGGCCAAATCAAAGTTCAATCCCCAACCGACAACCCACTCAACCTTATCCAGCTCGATCACCATCACAAGCAACTACACAAGCAACTATACAAAACCTAAACCGACCCCTTCCTCATCATTCCACCCAACCCTCGAAGCAAGGAAGCCCTGCTCCATCAGGTATCAACACCTGTCATGTATGCAAGGGTATCGGCCATTGGGCCAGAGACTGCCCCAGCAGGAGGGTAAACCCTCTTAGCTCTCGACCCATGGGACCAAAGGTTATGGTCACCACAGCAGACCCCTTCGAGGAGGCCACCGACTCAGGAGATGGCCACACAGGCAGCACTGAGACGGGTGACCCCGAGGCCATGGACCTCAGCTCATACCAGCAACCCATGGACCCCGATCACGAGGAGGAGCACGATGATGATGACGACGAGGGAAACGTCAGTGGGGTGATGCACTGATGGCATGCATTGCTCTACAAACCTCCTCGCCATCACTCTGTATATATCAAGATTGTCAAGTATGTTTCTCTACCAGTGGAGGCAAAGCAGTACTGGAGCTCTCTGGAATGGTTCAAGACCATCCTGCTCGGATACTAGCTGATACCGGTGCTGGTTTGTCCATAGTCTCAGATTCTTTCATTAGTAAGTACCAAATACCCACAAAACCCATAAAAACAAGATCGATCCATGGTGTCACCGGGCACCAACTCTCCATCAATAGTTCTGCGAGCATGCAGGTATCTATTGGTACACACAATCTGGGTGTGGTCGAAGCTTCAGTGGCCGACACTGCAGACTATGACCTCATCCTGGGGTTCACTGAGCTACGGAGGCTCAAACCCACCATACAATGGGATACGGGCCAGCTGGAGTTCAAGACTCAGGAGCAGGACCGACCCCCTAGGAGACCCCCTGAAGCAGCAAGAGCAGGGGACCTAACCATGAGGAGACCAACCCTTCATGGTAACGAGTTCGTCTCAGCAGAGCGCATACTACGAGCAGCTCTGGAAGATGGACCCATAGGGTTCATGCTGTTAGAGGAGCCACCATCATCACTCCCAGCCTTTGGTTTTGTACCTACAGGCGCAGACAAAGGAGTCGAGATGGAGGTGGAGGTAGATAAGGTGGTGACGGCTGCAGACATACCAAAGCCATACCAACACCTGCGAGATGTGTTTGATGAGGTGGAAGCAGACAAGCTGCCCCATCATACCGAGCATGATCTCCACCTCGAGTTGATAGAAGGAGGTAAGCCACCTCAAGGGCCCCTATACCTTAAGGGACCCAAGGAGATGTCCGAGTTAAGGAGATACTTGGATGAGAACCTCGAGAAGGGGTTCATAAGACCATCGAAGAGCCCGGCACGATCACCAGTGCTCTTCGTACCAAAGAAGGATGGAGGTCTCAGACTCTGTGTGGACTACAGAGGTCTCAACGAGATCACTGTCAAGAACAGGGCACCATTGCCCCTCATCGAGGAGCAGCTGTTCTTACTCAGGAAGGCAAGGATCTATACCAAGCTAGACCTTAGAGCAGCATACAACCTCATCCGGATTGCTAAAGGAGATGAATGGAAGACAGCTTTTGGCACTCAGTTGGGACTCTATGAGTACCTAGTGATGCCCTTTGGCCTAGCCAATGCTCCGGCTCACTTCCAGTCATTCATCAACAACATCTTCCGAGACATCATTGGAGTATATGTAGTGGTATACTTAGATGACTTCCTGATCTTCAGTGACACTGAAGAGGTACATGTGAAGCATGTCACCGAGGTCCTCACTCGCTTAAGGAGCAACAGGCTCTTTGCTAAGCTGTCGAAGTGTGAGTTCCACACCAAGACAGTCGAGTTCCTGGGGTACATCATCAAGCCAACGGGCATAGAGATGGACCCAGAAAAGGTGCGCACTGTCAAGGAGTGGCCAATGCCAGAGTCAATCCATGACATCCAGAGGTTCCTGGGTTTTGCCAACTTCTATCGAAGGTTCATAGCCCACTTTGCTCGCATAGCCAAGCCCTTGACAGCACTGGTAAAGCCTATAGAACGGTTCAAGAAGCTCGAGCTACCAGAGGAGGCCCAACAGGCCTTCCACAAGCTCATCCAGGCCTTCACATCAGCAGGAGTGCTTCAGCACTTCGACTACCACCTTCCAACAAGGTTGGAGACTGATGCAAGTGACTTTGCTATAGCAGGAGTGCTCAAGCAGGAGCATGAAGGACGATGGCATCCAGTGGCCTTCTACTCTAGGAAGATGTCTTCTGCCGAGAAGAACTATGAGATCCATGATAAGGAGCTCCTAGCTGTGGTCGCCTGCCTCACTCAGTGGCGACACATGCTAGCTGGACTACCGAACCAACTGGTCATCCTCACTGACCATGAAGCCCTCAAGTACTTCAAGTCACAGAGACGCATCACAGGACGACAAGCTCGATGGGCAATACTACTAGCAGACTTCGACTTCATATTGCAGTATCGACCAGGAGACAAAGGTGGTGAGCCCGATGCTCTCACCAGAAGGACAGACATGCAACCAGCCGGTGAAGAGCAGGATCACAATGTAAGGCAACTACTGCCTCCTCGAGTGTTCAAGGAGACAGCAGACCATGATTCGCTCCTAGTGGCCCCCATGATCTCGATGGAGTCCATAGCATCAAAAGGTCTCAAAGACCTGGTCAAGATCTTCCAGCCTTTAGACCAAGAGCTACAGGAGATACATAGGAAGAAGCCTTTCGAACTCAAGGATGACCTATGGTACAGTGGAGGAAGATTGGTTATCCCCAAGGTGATCATGCCAGGGAGGACCAACAACCGACACTCAAGGAGTGCCAAAGAGGTAGATGGGCAGTCTCTCTCTGTAGAGCATCTGCGATTCATGGTGATGACCCAATGTCATGATGGTATCACTGCTGGACACGTAGGAAGAGATGCTACCATCAAGGCAGCTCAACGACATTACTGGTGGCCAAACATGACAGCTTGGATTGCAGACTATGTAGCAAGTTGTCCTGTATGTGCTAGGTACAAAGCTCCTCGTCATCGTCCATATGGTTTGCTACAGCCACTAGCAACCCCAGACAGGCCCTGGGGCTCCATATCCCTCGACTTCATTGAAGGACTACCACCATCAAAGAAGTATGACTCCAAGACCTATGACTCTATCCTAGTCATCGTCGACAGGTTAACCAAGTTTGCCATACTAGCTCCAACCCATAAGACAGTCACAGCCAAACAGACTGCAGTATTGCTATATGGACACATGGTTAGACTCTTCGGATATCCAGATCACATGGTCTCGGACCGAGGCAGGCAGTTCATATCAGGAGCATGGAAGGCATTTGCAGAGCAAATGGGTGTGAAGCACTCACTTAGCACGGCCTACCATCCTCAAACTGATGGTCAGACAGAGAGAGTCAATCAGGTCATAGAGCAATATCTCAGGATGTACTGCAACTATGAGCAGAATGACTGGGCCAACCTGCTGGACACTGCGGCCTTTGTATACAACAACACGGTCCACAACAGCATTGGTGTCTCACCATTCTTTGCATGCTATGGATGGAACCCCAAAGCTCATCCTGACATCCCTCAACGACTAGGAGTCAATGATCCAGGTCGCTTCAAGTACCTCATGGATGGAAAGGAGCGTTGCAAGTACCTCCAGGAGCAGATCAGAGAGGCACAACGTAGATCAGTAGACCAGTATAACAGGAAGCACAAGGACATTGAGTTTAAGGTGGGTGATATGGTCTATATCAACCGCCGAAACTGGAAGACACGGAGACCCACACCCAAGTTGGATACCCGGTTTGCAGGACCCTACCCAGTTCAGGAACGAGTAGGACGCCGAGCTTACCGAATCACATTGCCAGCAAACCTTAGGGTGCATGATGTGTTCCATGTCTCCATGCTCGAGCCAGCAAGAACAAGTTCTCTTCCTCAACGTGCTGAACAGCCCACCATGCCACCACTTCCAGATGAGGACCTCGACTTCGAAGTCGAAGCACTCATCGACAAGCGTTCACACAATGGGACTACGGAGTACAAGGTGTTGTGGAGAGGGTACTCAGAGGAAGCTGCTTCATGGGAACCAGTAGAGAACCTCAACTGTCCCGACCTCATCCAGGAGTATGAGGTGTCGGAGGGGGGACGAGTGAGTAGACAAAGTAGAGAAAGGAGGAGAGAACAGGAGGAGTAGAGAGAGGAAGAGGAAGGAGGATGACGTTGAGAGAAGGAGGAAGGATGATGTTGGCGATGTTGTCAAGGAGGAGGAGTCAGCATGAACCAGACCAGAGCATGCCTCGACGGAGCTCGGCTCTTAAGAGGGGGGTAGTGTCATGGGCCTGGATGCTCAAGAAGCAGGAGGGTCATGGGTTCATATGGAAGGAGCACAGGTATCAAAGACCTAGTCGACACCAGTAGAGAGCATGGTCGTAGTGCAGTCTCCATGGAGACCATGGACTCCTATGAACTCACATGCAAAGGAGGGCCAAGCACAGCCACGAGGAGGACCAAGCTCAAGGAGCAGGCACAGCCACGAGGAGGACCAAGCTCAAGGAGCAGGCACAGCCACGAAGAGGACCAAGCTCAAGGAGCATGCAGATGGTTACCACTCAGGGGCTCGAGAGACAGGAAGTCGACACAGGTCAAGAGGAGGAGGAGCAGTGTCGAAGGAGTCGACACAGGTCATGAGGAGGAGGAGCAGTGTCGAAGGAGTCGACACAGGTCATGAGGAGGAGGAGCAGTGTCGAAGGAGTCGACACCACTCAAGAGGAACAGGGGTGCCAAGCAGGAGAGGCCCCTGAGCAGTACTCGATGAAGAAAGTACTCTCTGGAGAGAGAGAGCAGGAGCAGCATCGCTGGCGATGCTGTGAAGAGGTATATAACCATGCTTTCTCATCATCATAGGTCGAGTGGATCCCCATCCACTCTACTCACCATAACTAGTTATCACTTCAGCATAAGTATACATTAGTTTCAGTCAGCATAGCAGCAATCTATCAAGGTTGCTCCTCATCGTAGTGTGTGTGTTGTATCACCACTACCTGACGTCCGAAGGCGCCCATAGCAGGTTAGCGGTCCGGATATCGATAGAACCGAAGGCAGTAGTCCACTGCGGTCCGGGGATCACTTCAAGCATCAAGTCAACACACTGGACACTCGTGTTGACGCCACCAACCTTATCACCAACACCATCAACCTCATTATCATCGACATCACCAATCTCATCACCAACACCATCAACCTCATCATCATCAACACTCACACCAGACCTTGGTGTCATCATAATATTGATATTGATCGTGCCGAGCTACCCCTGAATGGAGTGTCCACAGAGGTCAGCCGAAACCTACGATAGTATATACAACAAACGCCACCTGCTGTCACTGCACAACTTGATAGTCACCGAGTATCTCGAGACAATAGCTGTCGCACAGTTTGATAGTCACCGAGTATCTCGACAGACCGACCTGGGTTTCAGGCGCGAGACCCCTGACAGCATGCTGGCTGCAAAGTGCTGGAAGCTGCTGAGCTTCAGACTCTTAATCAGTTGCAATGTTGGAGTTTTTGCTTGCTATGCTGTGGTCTAAGTACAAGCTTGAGTTCAGAGATCCCCAAGTCTTTCGCTGCTTGTGTGTGAGCAGGACTGCTGCAAAAAAAAATTCATTGGCCGGAATTCCTATGTTGTTACATCTCCCTCAACTGTTACGTCTCCCTCAACTCTTTCTGCGCTGGACCTTCTGCGCAAACCCTGTGACAACACCCTGCAGGAGAGACACTCGACTCATCTAAGGCAGCTCAGTGTCCTCAAAGATGGTGTCAAAGGTATATATAATCATGTTTATAGTCTCAGCTCCTTTTGAATATGATAAGCATTGTAGTTACTACACACCTGTGCGAAGGGAGCCTGATTGTGGCTCCAACCAAGTGGTGTCTATTTTTTTTTAACTGAAAGCAACCATGTCTTGCAGCCGGGAGATGTGGGCCTGACTTGCAACGGGCTGCTATTTGAATTCGATTGCCGGTTTGACTGAGAATAGGCTAAACTACGCCAAGAGCCGTTTTGGCACTTCCAGATAAATTATAGTGGCAATTAGGAACTAGCAAACCAGCAGTCAAGGAAATAGTCGCGCGCGCGTGACATGCCCAGGCTGTATACACCTCCTTTTAAGGTCCCCTCTCGCCTTTTTGAAGTGAAAAAGGCAAGGTCTGGCCCTCTATTCGAATTGTGGACAGGCAGCAGAGAGCTCTCTCTTTCTCTCTCGTCTGAGACTGGCCATTGGCGATGAAATTCAGGTGAATTTCCTGCTGCCGCACAAGACCCTGTCATCTCTCTCTCAATTAGAGCTGCGAATACAAATGCAGCCGCAGTCAGACTCAAAGAAGTCGTCCGCTGAGGTGGGATTGTCTTCTGTTTCTGCTCGTCTGCTTGTCCGCTCATCGGCCTTGGGTCTCGACTCTGTCTTGAGCTGTTGTCACTCCGATACTCGTCTTTTGACAGCAACGAACCTCTGATCGTCCCATCAATCCTCGTGGCTTCAGAGGGTTACGTTTCCCTTGACCACCTCATTCACTCATTCATCTCAAACTTTGCATCCACCTCAAGACTCCTCTCGCCCTCCTGTAACCTTGACAACAACCTTCTTGAACTGTCCATTCCAACAATTGCCTCTTTCGCCTCTCGCCTCTCGCCTCTCGCCTCTCGCATTCCCATCCTTCCCTACTCGCATCGGCATTCTCTCAGGGACCTATCTGGATAAGCCTACCTTTTACATACCCACTTGCCAACCAGTCATCTTTGTCCACCAGCATCGTCTCTAGCCTTCTTTTCCCATAGTGCTGGTCACCTTTGAAGGCTCTCCCTCTCTCAGTCAGGCTTTCGATTGGCTGGGGATCACCTTGGCCTTCTCGACGTGAGCTTGCCTACTCAGCACAGCTCTCCGCTCCGTCAACTCTTTCCCTCGCATTCCTCCCGTACACGACAGGCCTAAATTGCCTGGTTTGCTTCCTCGGATGTCATCAAGCTCCTCATAGCTTCTTCAGTGATCCTTTCTGTATCTCGGTGTTTTAGCTGACCGAACGATACGAAATTCGACCTACTTGTTGGCCGCCAAGTCTCTTCATCCTCCCGTCTCTCTCTTTCTTTCGACCCTTGCGACCCTTTCGACCCTTTCGACCCTTGCGACCCTTGCGACCGTTCTACTTGAACTTCGCTCTGTTGCCAAGATGCGGATCCAGCTCTTCTCTCGCGCCGAGAATCGGGCCAACATGCCTGAACTCGCCCCCGAGCCTCCTGCTCCAGCTCCATCGGTGGTTCCGATCTCTGAAGTTGGCCCTTCGAGTGGCGATATTTCTTCAACCTCGGCAGCTCCGACGATTGGTGATTACATGGACCTTGCACCCATGACTATCGACGTAGAAGAGACCAATCGCAAGTCCGCTTCCGTCTCACCCGGTGCAGCACAGCTCAAGCGTCTCGCTGCTGATTCAGATTCGGCTTCCAACACCGATGGCACCAACTCGTTGCCCTCGACTGAGCCTTCCACCACGCCCGACGAAGCTAGCAGCAGCGGCTCCGGTCGTCGTCTGGGCGGCAACAAGCGTGCTCGCCTTGCTTCCTCACCCGAACCTTCTCCCCAAATGCGCTCCCGACCCAACCCGCATTCCAAGCATACCCAGGTGCCCCATCCGCTCGGCATCAAGCCACTTGGCAATGCGTTTCTCTCGGACCGCAACGATCGCCCTTCTTCCCTCGGCCTCTTTGCGAGATTCGAAGATGACTTTCTGCTCAGCTTTCTCTCCACCTTTGCCGACGATCCTGCCACCTTAATCAAGCTAGAGGCTGTCAGTCACGGCTTCTACTCTTTCATCAATGCCACCAACTCGATCTGGCGTGAAGCTTTCTTGCTCAGCTTCGGTGGCAAAATGAAGCGATGGTGTGGAAGCTGGAAGCGGACCTTCATCTGGCACTACAAGATGGACAAAGCTGTCTTTGAGAACAAGACTAGCGACTCGATGGATGGTGCCAACTTTGCATTTCTCGAACCACCAGCACCCAGGATACAGTCGCCTTATTTTTTCTCGGACACGCTTTACCACCCATTCCGTCTGGCCATGGCGCCTCTCGAGCACCTCGTTGCACCAGCCTGTCGTGTCTACAATGCCATTACCAAGATCGACCTCGCTGATCCAGGCTCAATAGCGCTCTTCAAGCAGAAGTTTGCTTACGCCAACAAGCCTGCTATCGTTCAGAATGCTATGCCTGCTAAGGACTGGCCCAGTCGTGATTGGTCGCTCGACAAGCTTGCTCAGCGCTGGTCTACCCGCTTCTTCCAATGCGAGGCTGTGCGATCGCGCTTGCCATCTTACTTCAGCTACTCGCGTAGCATGCAGCACCTCCAAGAGCAGACCTGGCAACGCATGCTCGAACAAGAGATCGACAATTCACCCGAGGATCAGCGACGAGCTTCCTCAGCCACTTCAGAGAGTGGTACACCCTCCAACGAAAGCGGTCCACGAGACAAGTCAGCACCTGTACTCGTCGACACACCTTACACCATCTCCCGTGTCGGTCCTCACACTTTTTCTGCGATTACAGACGACGGCGATTCGACTTTCGACCCCTACGCCGTCCCCGACGAATCGCCGTTCTATCTCTTCGACGCCAGCTTTGCGGACGACCCGCACGCTTCGCTCGAATGGCGAGTCCCCAAATTCTTCCAACAGGTCTCCACCACTCCAGCGGACGCTTCGTCGCAGTACGACATCTCAGCTGTCCGTTCCGATCTCTTCTCTCTTCTTGGACTGTTGCGCCCCGATCATCGCTGGATCATCGCTGGCCCAGCCCGAAGCGGTAGTGGATGGCACAAAGATCCCAACGGCACCTCAGCATGGAACGCGGTCCTCAATGGTAGGAAAGCATGGATGATGCTCCCTCCTCACATCACTCCACCTGGAGTGTACGTTAGTGAAGATGAAGCAGAAGTCACAGCTCCCCTCTCCATCGCAGAATGGTTGTTGGAGTTCGCATCAGAGACACGTCGATTGTATGGGCCGGAAGCACCCCGACCAGAAGACAGATTGCTGGTTGAAGGAGTATGCGAAGAAGGAGAAGTACTCTACGTCCCCAGAGGGTGGTGGCATCTCGTGATCAACCTCGAAGAATCGGTAGCGTTGACACAAAACTTTGTCTCGCCAGCCGAACTTGGGATCGTGTTGGACTTTATGAAGAACAAATCGGATCAATTGTCGGGATTTAAACGCAATCAAGTCGATTCTTCGGACTCTGCTGCTGCTACGGTTTCGCTCGCACCTGGTAGACAAGCTGCATCGTTAGGCAGCAGCGCTGTTGTAGCACAGACAAAACAAGAGGAGGTGGGGGAGGGTGAGGAAGAATGCGATGGAGCTGGGTTCAATGTTTTTGGGCTCTTCTGCGATCGATTGGAAAGGTTCGATAAGGAATTGCTCGAGCAAAGTCTAAAGCAGGTAGAAGAAATCGAGGAGACGAGACGCAATGCTTGTGCATTGTTGAGGAGGAACCAGGTGGTACAGCCAAAAAAGAAGGCGAATGCCGGGCCTAGTTGGTGGGATAAGTTGAGGTCTCAGCCCCCAACTTCCATCGCTGTGGAGGGAGTAGATGCAGCACCAGCAGCGCAAGAAGCCGCAGGATTCTCTTTCGGCACTCAACTCGATTCTACCGAGTTTGAGCTCGAGCAAGTTCCTTGGTGATATATTTGCAGCGTAGGTGGCAGGTGCACTCCTCCCGCCTCCATCCTGTTAGCCTCGTCTTGGTTTCTTCCATTTAGGGATTGTATACTAGTTTCATTAGTTCCCCCTATTAGCATATTCCCGTCTCTTCTCAATACACAGACCTTTTTTTCTTTTTCTTTTCTTCTTTCTTTTCCTTCACAGGATCCCACTTCTCACTGCTGAAAGTAAACAATCCAATATGATGATGTAAGCTGACATGAGACGATGCAAGAGGATCGGGCGAAGTAGATCTGATCAGAGATCGGGTACAACCTCCCGCTCGTTGTCAGACTTCATGAAACCAGAAGCTCTGACCCATAGTGCATGATATGGTCTCATCCGACCATACAGCATTCTTCCAGTCACCGACAGTCGAATCCTTCTTGTCTTCAGCAAAGCGACAGCGCACTTTGATATGCTTTTCCTTCAGACAAGGCCGCTTCGATCTTGGTGAGCTCTTTCCGCATTGTAGTTCGAGAGGCAGTGGTGTTGAAGCGTTCCATGAATGTCTGGCATGCTTGGCGCACAGTACGCATGGTCTTGCGGTTGAGTTCACGCTCTAGGAAGCGATGGTGATGGGGACCAAGCATTTTTGCACGGCCCATCTTAGGCTCTGGCAGATGAACCTGCACGTTTTTCCGTCCATACTGACTGTACAAACACCTATACCTAGCTCCTTAGCTATCTGGCGGTGTGAGAGGCCATTTTGGAGCTTCTGGATGATGTCTCTGCGGCGTTGTGTGCTGATCGTTCTCATGATGGTGAAGCGATGGTCATGGCTGTCAGGATCGGCGCTTTGATGTTGCACACCAGCTTTTATGAAGCTGAAGCATTTTTAGAATGTCCCTGAACATCATTACATTGTGTAGAAGCAGCTACAAGATGAAGCGGCGGCTGCGAGAGGCTGCGTAAGTTGTGGTGGATTCATTGTTCAAAAGTAATCAAATGAGCCACAAAAAAAAAAAAAATCGAACCTGTATGATGGAATTAAAAAGCCTTGCTATTGCTCAACGAGCTACGTCATTGCCTAGCTGGGATCCGTGGCTTTCTATCCATATATGGCGAGATACGGTATTTTATTGCAGAATGTTGTGGAAGATGAAGATGTATAGTGACAGCAGATTTATTTGATCACATTACGCGCGCACTGTATCTCTTTCATTCCTTTGCAATCGTGATTTGAATTGCCATTGAACCATTCCACGACCGGAACGGCACACCAAACTGCTAAGACTGGGGCGAAAGGGTCTAGTCCCCGAACAAAAGCTCCAAATTCTCCAGCGTCTCCGATTTAGCTCCTCTTGCTCCCTCTTCCCCGCCACCCTGTTTGAGAGCATGCTTGATCAACATATCTTTCCTCTTCTGAATCAGCAATATCCTATTTTCGATGCTATCCTTGACCAGATACCTAAACACTGACACTTGCTTGGTTTGGCCTAGACGATGGACTCGATCTATAGCTTGATTTTCGATGCTGGAATTCCACCAGAAATCCAACAGCCAGATTTTGCTGGCTGCGGTGAGGTTTAGGCCTACTCCACCGGCTTTGAGGCTGATAAGGAAGAGAAGGGTTTCGGACGAGGAAGAGGGAGATTGGAACTCGACCAAGAGCTTTTCCCTCACCTTTTGGGGTGTACTTCCATCGAGACGGAGCAGTCGGAATCGGTACCGGGAGAGCACGGGTTCGATTAAATCGAGAAAGCTAGTAAACTGCGAAAAGATAACCCCCTTAAACCCTCCCTCTTTCGCCCGGATCTCATTAAGATGGTTGATAAGCGCAGTGACTTTGGTAGATGTCTGCAAATTATTGCGCACATAGATCACCGCTGGCAGCCCCGCACCCACCACTTCTCCCCCATCCTGAGCATTAGAGGAAGCGGGACGAGTGCGAATAGCTTCAATCAAATCCATCTCTCTAACCGGTCCAACTCTACACGTTGGACATGCTAACTCTTGCCCTTTCTCTTTACATCCCCTGAGATAGTCGATCAGGCATTGCTTGCAAGCGGAATGCATGCACCGGGGTAAATAGCAAGGGGATTGTTGTGCATCTTCGAAGCATATTGGGCACTCGGTTTCTCCTGATTCGGTGTTTGGACCTAGTGTCTCGCGAATGAGACGTTCAACTGTTTGCTTGCTGAAGCTCTCCCCAGCATCTTCATTCGTGTTGTCGGAGGTGGTGGAGGATTGGAATTGAGCCACCAACTCGCGCAGGTCTTGTGTTCCTGGAGTCATATCCCCCTCCCCACCATCATCATTCTGAAATTCCACCTCCTCCTCACCAACATCATGCTCACCCTCAGGAATAAGATCTTCCTTGCCAACCTTGCCATTCTCCCCCTTTCCCACCTTCCCCTTCCCCTTGCTAGCTTTGAGAATTAGAGCAGGATGACAAACAGCCTGTCTCAACCGCATCAAAACGCTAAAAATCACCGAAAAATTCCTCGTCACACTTCCATCCGCCTTCATCTCTGCAAAACTCAAATAGGCTCTCCTATACACATTATCATAGATCTTTCTTTCCAACTCTGTAAACTCCAGTTGCCTCACTTGCACCTTTTTGGGAGGGAGCTGCACTATCGGTTGGCCGTCTTTATCCTTCATCCTCTTTTCTCTGCGTAGGAGTACGGATTCGAGGATGACCTGGACTACGTCGAGTGCTTTCGTGGATTTAGCTTGGAACGGTTTGCATACGAAACTGTTGAAGAAGCTGAATTCTCCCCACGGCTCCACTCGTAGAAATTTGAGGAGGGAGAATAAGTCGGTGAGGCGATTGATGATCGGTGTTCCCGTAAGCGCCCATCGTCGACGGGAGGCGAGGTCGGTGCAGGCCCGAGCGTTCATTGTGGAGCGATTTTTAATGTTGTGTGCCTCATCCAGAATCACTCTGAGCCAGTCTATGCAGTAGAGAGGGGCAGTGGTGGACAGATGGCGGTTGGATGAGCCACCGGAGTCGAGGTAGCGTCGATATTCGGTGACGAGAGTGCCGTAGGAGGTGATTACGACATCAACTTTCCCCGATTCGAGTTGAGCTAGGAGGTCTCCCTTTGTATCAGCGTAGTAGAGAACAGGAGTGAGCGAGTTGGGAGCGGAGGCTCGGATAAGTTCGTCCCTCCACTGACCTATGAGTGACATTGGTGCGACTACGAGCGAAGCCTTACCCTTTGCCACGGAGGCTCTGAGAAGCGCTTTTCGCGCGTCGCCAGTTGAGGTGGAAGCAGCAAATGCAGATGCGAGAGAAGTCTGCTTTGCTGCGGGTTTAGGTTTTGTACCCAACCCATCTTCACCGATATCCATAGCATCGTCATCAGCTTCGCTCTCTTCACCAGGGTCAGAAGTGCGATTGGCATGCAACAAACTAGCAACCATAATCGTCTTACCCAACCCCATCTCATCTGCCAAAATCCCACCCCTCGAGCCCTTACTAGCTCTCTGGAAATCCAAACTGAGATCACCGGTGTAAGGATTAAAGTAAAACATACGCGTTGGACTCATGACCAGCTTTTCGTTTGCTTCTGGATTGTCGTAATCCATTGGGAATTCGTATTCTTCCCAAAGCGGATGGAGGGAGAGGTTGCGCTCGCTGGTTGATCCGTTCTGGGTTTGCGTCGAACCGTCCTGTTCTCCGCCGTTGGAGTTGGAGCCAGGGGCTTTCTCCATATTCTTCATCCAGCCCAAAGCTTGCTTTTGATAGGGCCGGAGGGTAAGTAAGAAGGTTTCGGGAGGCTCGACTTCAGGAAGATGGGCATCGTTGGCTTGTGCTTTGCGATAGACTTGGTCGAGTTGGTTGAGATTAAGTTCTGTACCGTCGTTTTCTTCTGTGTCTGCGTCGCCGTCGGTTTGCTGTTTTGCTTTTTGGAGCTGGTCTGCAATGCCATCCTCCTCAACGTTGTCATCGACGTCGATGGCAGCAGAAGCAGCTTGTCCGCCAGCTAGCAGAAGCTCAGCCTTGGTCTCGGTTGCAGCTGGTACATCACTCGCAGCCGCTGCGGGCTTGAATGAAGTCTCGATCTCGCCGCCATACTGACCTAGCATCGCTTCGCTCGAGAAATCGTCTGTTGCTTTGTGTGACTTCAAGATGGAATTGCTGATGCTTGGCTTGAGGTCGCAAACGCGGAACATGCGTAGCAGACTAATCTTACGCTCCCGCAGCGTCTTTTCCATGTCCGACTCTGCCGTCTCCGGTCGCAAGCCATCGTTCTGATCCTCAACCCCACCCTTGCCCGACCAGAAAGTGGAAAAGAAAGCCTCAAACTTGACATACGCTTTCACCTGCAAAATGACATCACACCCCACCGTCAACGAAGCAGGACAATCCACCACGACTCCTTCAAACTCAGCTATCCCCGTATCGATCAACTTCGACATCCAAGTAGCCACCTCTAACGGTAATCGTCCGACTTCGAACCCACGCATATTGCTGAAGCGGACGATAAAGTCTTCTCTCTCCTTCGATTTTGCTTTAGATGCGAAGAAGCTAGAAGAGCGGTTGGAGGATTGGGAGTTGAAGTTGAGGGTGGTTTGCTTGCCTTTTTTGGTGCCGCCGTTGGTGAGTTTTGAGTTGTTGGTGGATTTGGTGGGGGGTTCAAGAGAGGGGGGTTTCCTGCGCGGACGAAAGATTCGAACGCAATCACCCAGTTTCACGTAGGAAGAGCCTTTGGAGAGAGACCATGCGGAGAGGACGAATGTGCCGAGATAGCGTCGGTCGAATGCGTCGTGGCGAAGACGTGGGTCGGGTGTTGGTGAGCGGGGGCGTGGTGGGATCTTGGGTGAATCGGTTGCTTGAGTGGGTGGGGATGGAGATGATCTCTTTAGTCGTTTCACAGTGCCGTTCGACGTCTCGTCGGTGTGAGCGTTTGGCGATCGTTTGCGGGCGGTTGCTTCCAGCGGAGACGAGGACTGGATGGAAGCATCATCTGTCTGCGTCGCTGGTAGGAAGTCTTGGTCGTCGCTTGTAAGCTTGGTCCTTGTTGGCGGTTTAGCAGCGTTGATGGTGGGATGCGTGGAGAAAAAGTCACCTTCATCTTGCTCCTCCTGACCCCAGTCGGCGAAATCTTGATCATCGTCAGCGAGGAAGAGCGGCTTCGCATTGGCCGCAGCTGCTCTCCGAGGTTGTTGCCGCCTTGACGAGCCAGGTTCGGCACTGGTTGATCCTACGATGCTGAAGTCATCTGGCGAGTCTGACCCTTCCCTGTCGTCCTCGGCATCCACTCCATTCTGCCCCTGCTGAGTTTTGCTCTCGTCGGTTGCCTCCTCGGCGGCCCTTCCTTCCGCCATCGGACTGGTCGGATTGTGTGGCTGTGCGTTGGCCCCTTTTACAGGCGAACAAGGCGTAGCAGAAGGAGAAGAAGCGAAAAAGTCTCGAGAAGGTTGCGACTGCGGATCGGTGCTCGATTGCGAAGTCATCCTTGTCGGCGCCTTCCCGATCGACTCAGCCAGCTCTCGTTGGTGGCGACGGTGGATGTAAGGTCAAGTCGGAACATCCGAATCCGACGTCTTATCAAGCGTGTATGCTATTCGGAATGAATCCGAAGTGTGGCTATAGGCGCCGCCACTGGAAACTTAGCCTTTGGTTTGCTTTCCCACACTCAGCAGCAACGCATTCCAAAAAGTGTTCCTCACTTACAAAAGGTTCCAAGACGCGACCGCGTAAATTGCACGCCGACTCATCAACCACAAATCAGATCGACGATGATCGGGCAAGTCAGAGGTGGGAAAGCTGATGCGAAGATGGAGGGCAAATTTGAAAAAGAAAAGTTGGCTGGTGCGAGGAAGAATTTTATTCAATGGCTTCTGGAAACCACCGAGACACACGTTCCAGTTTGTGAGTTCAGCTTAACGGACTTGTGCGAGGCGCCGATGCTCGATTGCGTTGCACTGTTGGACTCGAGCTAGCTGCCACAAGCTTGGACACCTTCAACCCTTCTTGCTCTCTGCACCCCACCTCTCACAAAGCCATTCCCATCTCATCCTCCACACTTCTTTCCATAGGCGATAGACAACCACATCAAAAATGGCAGGCGGAAGCTTCGATCTAGTAGCCCTCGGCAACCCTCTTCTGGATATGCAGATCCGTAACGGAGAAGCTATGCTTGAAAAATACAATCTCAAACCCAACGATGCCGTCCTGGCCGACGAAAAGCAACTTTCCATCTACAAAGACATCGTCGACAACTACAATGTAACCTACGTTGCCGGTGGAGCCGCTCAAAACGCCGCTCGATGTGCTCAATACGTTCTCCCACCCAACTCCACCGCTTACCTCGGTTGTGTTGGTAAAGATGATCTCGCTAAACAGCTCCAGGCAGCTAACGACAAGGAAGGGCTCAAGTCGATCTATCAGTTCTCCGACGATCAGCCTACGGGTTCTTGTGCAGTGGTCATCACAGGACACAACCGTTCTTTGTGCACTAACTTGGGTGCTGCCGAAAAGTTCTCCAAGTCTCATTTGGAGACCGAGGAGGCACAGAAGGCGATTAAGAATGCTAGATTCTTCTACCTCGGTGGATTCTTCCTCACTCATGGAGTCGAGTCTGCTCTTGTTCTGGCCAAAGAGGCCAAGGAAAGGCATGTCTCTTTCACAATGAACCTTTCTGCTCCTTTTATTCCCCAATTCTTCACTTCCCAAGTCGACCAGATCGTCCCCTACGCCGATGTTATCTTCGGAAACGAAACCGAGGCTGAAGCTTGGGCTACCGCTCACAATCTCGAATCGAAGGATCTTAAAGTCATCGCTCAAGCCATTGCAGACTTCGACGCTGCCACTGCTAAAGCTGAAAAGCGAGTTGTGATCATCACCAACGGTTCGCAGCCCACCATCCTCGCTAAGAAGGGCGAGAAGGAACAGTTTGTCCACGAAACTCCTAAAATCAACCCTGCTGATATCGTCGACACCAACGGCGCTGGTGATGCTTTCGCCGGCGGTGTCATCGGCGCCCTCGTCCTGGGTAAGAGTGTCGAGGAAGCCATCAATGTAGGTCACAAGTTGGGTGGAATGTGCATCGGCCAAGTTGGTCCCATTTTGAAATTCCCCAAGGAGAACGTTGTTTAAGCGCTCCAAGCGTCGATAGATATGGTTGCTCTCAACATAGCTAACATTGCCTTTTTTATGTAAACGCCCATTATTATCGCATTCTAGGGTGCTCAACATACCCATCCTCCCTTTCCGTCCTGTAATACAAAGTATGATACACTGCAAGAACCGACATTCTTAGTGCAAAGCAGCATCTTTGTTGAGTTGAGGTGACAGCGAAGCACATTTTCAACTTGCAGACTAGAGCTCAAACCTGACCACAGTCCGAGGAATCAGTCTCGCATATCACAGCAAGATGAGATGATGGAAACGCGTTGTAGCAATGGCGATATACAAATACAAGGAACAACGGAACCGTAGAAACGAAGCAGGTAAACGTACAACGTACATAGCTTCACAACAAGAAACGTGAAAATGTCCAAGGCGCCCAGGGTCGGGCAACGATCAACAACCAGTCAACTTATTCTTAGGCCACTTGTGAGGATAGACCGTGTAGTTAGGGTTTGTGTATAGATCCATGTGATCCTGAATGTACTTGGCAGTAGGATGGTCAGGAGGGTCGCACGAGATCCTATCGGTCTGACCATCAAGCTGGTAGACCCTGACATAATCGACCGACATGGTGGCAGGGAAAGTGACACCTCCTGTACCAAAATCGACACGTTGGAAAGTAGGTGCCATGCCCAAGTTCATGATGATGGTCATGGGCTCTACTGAGACAGTTCGAATACCAATGTCCATCGGTGGGTTGGCAAGCATTGCTTTACCGTTGACCAACCACGAAGGCTTGCCACCTACGTACCATGTGATGGAGCCGCTACCGTCCTCGTTCCAGTCTGGGTGGTATTCAACACCATAAGTGACATACTGATCGGAGCTGTCGACGTAGTCCACATCAGGAATCTGCGTGAGTGAAGAGACAGCCTCTTGGTACACATTGCCCTTGTACGTGTTGACCTGAGTAACATCATCATCCCAGATCTTGACGGCTGCCGAAGTGTTGACCCATTCATAAGACAGATCGAAGGGAGCGATCTGGTAGGACTGGGAAGCGTATCCGTGCGAGACGCCCTGATGGTTCTGGATCTGTGCCTCAAGAATATCGAGCTCTGGCGAGGAACGAGCGACAGTGACGTCAGGACCAGGGTGGTCTTCACCCGGGCAAGTGCAAGCGGGAGATCGCATGCCCGAGAGGAATGAAACCTGGCCACCGACCGAGTAGGTACCTGTGGAGCGAATAGCACCCTCGGGACCAGTGCCATTGATCCAAGTCTGGTTGCGAAGGATACCAGCATCGCAGCTGGCGTAGGAATAGGGCCACATGCCGTCCGTGGAACCTGCATAGCCTGGACGAGCGAGATTACCCATGAGCCAGAGACCTGGCCAGTAGCCGGAAGTGCTAGGCGAACCAGGCATCTTCATCGAGAACTCAATGTATCCACCTTGGAAGCAGAACTTGTTCCAAGACTGAACCATTCCAGACTGGAAGTTGAGATTGTGTGTGACCTTCTGCGTCATAGTGATGGTGAGGGCACCGCCAGTGGTGTTGACAGCTTCGGGCGAATAGTACTCGTAATCGCCTGTGGCGCCATAGTAGAGATCGACGGCCTCCCAGAAAGGATCATCGCCTGGCCAGAAGGTACGGCCCTCCTTTTGGAACTCGTCGGAAAAGACGAGATGGTAAGAAGCACCGTCAGCAGCAGAGGTGCGTGTGAGGGCAGATGGAGGGGTATCGGGGTCAACGAGAGTGAAAAGAGGCAGGTCGGGAACCTGACCAGAGCCGTTGGTGCCACCGAGGTTGAAACCTCCCTTGTTGGATGCATCGTAGAGCTTTTCGAAATGTGAGATGATGGGGTAGCCGGCAAAGAGGGTGACAAGACCGACAACTAGCAGGAGAAGTGTGAGTGTGTTGAGGATACCACGAGAAGAGAGGGCATGGGAACGACTCTCCTTTTTCCAGTCGTGCAAGTCGTCGTCATCTTCAGGACCTGCGTAGAGAGATTGTCGTGGACCTCCGCTGGTAGCCTGCTTGGAGGACTCGGTGGACTCGGTGTTGGTGGCGGCGTGTGTGGGTCTGCCATTGTTTTGGCCAGGTCGTGCTTGATAGCCAGTGGCGGGCAAGAGACGCTGACTGACGGCGCTCTCCGCACTGGAGAAGTAGGCGGAGTGAGTTTGGGACTGGTTGGATGAGATGGCGCGAGTCTGTGAATATGTGACTTGCTTGTAGGACGGCATGGCTCGTGATGATTGCTGCTGCTGCTGCTGCTGCTGCTGTCGACCTGGGACACTTGGATAGTTGCCGCCACTGTTACTCGTGTGGTGGTGTGCGTGTGGAGAACGTCGCGATCAAGATTGAACACGCCGAGCGAGGGGAACGAGGCTGTCAGCCCCCCGCGAGGGGCAGACAAGGTAAGAAGGCGCAGCAGAACAAGCGAAGCGCCGATAGGATAGCGGAAAGGCAAAGGAGAGCGACAAAAGAGCTGCTGGATTGCGGAGGCGTTCCGACGAGGCTGGCTTGATGTGCTGCTGTGTCTGGCAGTGGATAGATTGACAGATTGCATTTCAGCTTCGAAAGCTGACAGACAAGGCTTGTTTGGCCAATCCGACTTGGGATTGAGAGTGGGGCAAGAGTCGGCGGAACTGAGAGGCTGGGTGTGCAAGCCGAGGAGAGGCGCAACACTGCTCAAGTGACCAGAGTAAATGAAATCCAGAGAAGGGTTCAAGGCCGTCGGCTGCTCCGCGGCAGTCCAACTCATCGTTTTCCAGCTCGGCTAAGCCGTGGCTCACATCTCGCGCTTGAGCTCCAGGAACGACAGAAAAGACGCGAGACGGCGGGCGGGAAGGGTGCGCATGCATTGACCGCAGGTTGAGCAATTCAAACCAAATCACAAATGATTTTCGTTGAGAATCGACAATTCAAACTAAACACTTGTCTGTATTCCAACCAAAACCTAGTGCAGGCACGGCGCTACATTACTCTCACTACTCTTTCTTTCCGCGAAAAACGATGCGCAGCGCCTTTCGTCTGAGATCATAGCCGAGGTCAAAGACAGCCATATCTTTACCGTGCGGATCGACCTCAGCCGTGCCTGACCGCGTGATCTGACAATCATCCTAGCAGCAGCACTGCTTGACGACATCAAAGAGCGATTGTAGCTCTACACCGTTGTCCAAGTGCGTGTGTGTGTGTGTGTGTGTGTGTGTGTGTGTGTGTGGCTGTGTGTGTGTGTCGAGCCAGGAAGGGCAACATGTGCCCCACACTCGCAACGTCCGGCGAAATTACCACGCCCGCTTTGGCACACCTGTGTGTGTTTGTCTGTCTGAGTTGAAATCCCGCGTTCGAACGTCTCCACTTTCTTCTCACTTTGCTCTCATTGCTTCCCTCCCACCATCACTACTTCACTGCCCTCATCATCGCCGCCAACGCAACAATGACAGAATCAACTCTCCCCGGGTATGCACACAGCACAACCACCGTCGAAACCGTCCCTTCCTACACCGCTGCCAACACAACCACCCATTTCCCCACCACCCTACCATGCACTCTCACAGTCAAGAACCTCGATCGTAAGCGTGACCCCATCACCTTTGTCGACACCAACGCTGACGAACGAGCCGTATTCGAATTCGTTCAGCTGGACTACTCGCGTGAATCGAGTTTCGATGAATCTCTCTATCAAAACCTCGTAGGCAATGCGAGCGAGATCTTTTCTTCTCCAGTGAAACTCGTTGTTTCTGCCGAAAAGGATGCTCCCTTCGCTGTAAGGAAGCACCTCGCTTCTTCGGCGTACGAATTGATCGAGCTCGCGCATGATGGAAGTTTTGGAAGATGCACCAAGATTAGCACTAAAGGAATGTTCAAGAGCAAGTACTATCTTGAGAAGGCCACATGCAACCATGCTTCCACTTCTTCTTCGTCTTCATCTCCTGCGATTGGAACACCCAACTCGCATGATATCTACATCAAAGGCTCTCTCAAAGCTCTTAATGTTTCCCTTCGACGCAATGCCGACGGCCAAAAGTCAACCCTGGTAGAACTGATCAAAGGCGTACACGCAACAGTTGCGCACTTTGACTCATCCATCACCTCCCTCCCCTCCAGCATTCCTGTGCCTTACCTCGTAGCATCGCTCTACGCAGCTATCGACACTCATCGCGAGCACTATCTAACCTTCACTACGGATGAAAAACTCGATGAGCTTCAGGCTAAAGTCAAGCCTTCTACCTGGGACAGTCTCTTCTTGCAGGCGGGACAGACGAGTAAGAAGCAAAAAGAATTCTCGCAGCAATTGGAGAGCGAAAGGAAAAGGGAGTATAATGAAGCGGTGCATAATAAGTGCGCTTATCCCAACGGGATAATTCCCACTCAAAAATCGGCCTCGACTTCGAGAAGTAGATCGAGGGCCGCGAGTAAGTCGAGGGACGGATCGAGGACTGCTAGTCCCGCTCCGGGGCAGATGGGGCTGCCGAGCGTGGATGGTGCTGGTGAGCGTACGGTTGCGATTGGTGAGGATGAGGACAGGGGTCGTCGTTGAGGAAACAAAGCTTACTTTGGAAGCCTGCTGTCCACCACGCGCTTACATTGTGTTAGAGGTCCGCGGCTCATCGATCAAGTTGGAAAATGTTACTATACCTGCAATATACGTCCCTCTTTTACAAGACACGCCGCCGAAACTGTGTGACGACCTCTATGCACAGACTGCTGAAGATAACGATCCAGCAGGACACGAAAAGTGGCATAAGTCGATATGAAGAGAGATCGGGTAGAACCGATCTGGTGACTAATCGGGCAAAGCCGATCTGATCGGAGATCGGGCGGAGCTGATATAACAGGAATCGGGGACTGCTGGGTCCCACTCGTTGTCGTACCTTGTGATTAAGTAGGATGCTCCCACCTCTGGCATGTGCCGACACCATGTATATATATATCAAGCAGAGAGCTCGAGGCTACTACCATGTTCTCTTCAGGTCAATATAGTATAGTGTTTTTGCTCAATAAGCTTGAACACTGTGCTTAGACTGTTGTCGACCGCTGAGTGTCGACACCCGTCCTTCTATTATTATTTCAACACAGACATCGAGGCGCAAATCGAAGATGAAGTGTCGACAGCCACCATCTGTGTGAGAACAACAGTGCAAACACATGAAAGGCCCACGCTTTACTCTGCACTCTCGCCCATGCTTTGCTACCTCCGGGAGCCGATTCTGCCTGCATTCAACAGCCACAATCCGGTCATGAACCAGTGTCATCTCTCGAATCGTAGCAAGCACTGCTAAATATAACGATCCAGTAGGAAGTCAAAGTGACGAAGGATCGGGCAAGATCGATCTAGAACGTAATCGGGAAAGCAGATCTGATCATGGATCAAGCGGAGCCGATCTGACTAGAGATCGGATACAACACAGACCCACTCATTGTCAAGCTAGGTCATGAAATAGCAGACTCCCACGTTAGGTATGAGCCTCACAAATGTATATATATCAAGCTGAGAACACTAGGTTCTCACCACGTTCATCAGTCAATCGAGTATATATGTTTCTGCCCTAAAACAGTAGTGACATCGTACTCGGACTCTCCCCGATTGCCACGCCTGAGAAATCCCACAGTGGGTGTCAATCGATCTTGGCTTCGTCCAAGTGGGACCAGCACTTTGAGGTATGAAAGGAGGTCGTCTCCCACTCGTCGTATGATCCTCTGAAGCAGCAACACATCCCTCTTTGTTGCCTCAGCTGTGGAGTTGAAAGCATAAAAAGCCCTCCCCTTTCCCTTTTGTTCCTCCCGAAACATAACCCTTCTCCAAATTGCCCCTAATTCCCTTTGCCTCTCTCACCTGCTTGATTCGTAGCGCAACCATGGTCGCAATCAACACTCTCCCCATCCTTCTTATGTCCTTTATCGCCATCGCCATCACCAGCACCAAAGCAGGTGAACTCGTCATCGAATACAACAGCGACAATTCCCCCCCTCGTCATCCTCTATTTTCTTGTGGTTAGTCCTCACCCTTCGCCTTTCCACCTCTTTTTTATTTTATTTTTTTATTTTTGTTGTGCTGACAATCGCTTTTTTTCTTCATCGCTCATCGCTGCTCCCCTTTCTCTCGCCTCTTACCTCGTCTCCGCTGAACGTTACGGCCTCGCGTGGAACAGAAATCAGGTCCTCCGTTTGTCGTAAAGCTGGCCACTACACCAACCTGAACTACTACCCCCTCAATCTGGACCTTTTCGTTTGTCACAAACCTATCCTGTTGAAGGCTTTGTACGATTATCTCGATTTCGGTCGTAAAGCCTGGGGTGAATTCGTCTCTACTTATTACGTCACTTGTCCACCTAGCGACAAAGAATGTTGGATCAAAAGCCAGGGAATGAACCCCAAACTTGTACAAAAAGTAAGTTCCATCAGCGATACCAGGAGGAGGTCCATTGAACTTTGACAAGAGAGAGATGAAGATTACTGACGCTTTATTTCTGGTTTGTGGCCTGGTTGGGTAAAACAGCTGGTGCAGGCAAGGATCGACCAACACACTTTTTGTTTTGCACGTGTGAGTTGTTGGGATGCGAAGGATTTGGATAAACACTGTTACAAGAAACAGTATGATTGAAGATACTTTTACGTCGATAGAGGCTCCTTTCGAGAAGATCGACAACAACTTGTCTGAGCTTGCGAACTGGGCTAGGTCGAACGTTCAGCCATTCATCAACTTTTCGCCACCTTTTTTTTGCAGCCACGGTTCGAATTCATTCACATCATTCATCATCAAATAGTTTCTGTTCTGCTAGCTTGCTTGCTTGTGTGCCGCCTGAGTGTGTCAAAACGCTCCCTACTGATGCTCTGCTCATGCAGGATCCCATTCGCCAGTGACACTTGTCGATCAACAGCCATCAACGTCGATCTCTCCCCAGCTCCCTCCCCTCCAGTGCACCAGGTGTATCAGGGTCGAAGATTAAGTAATCAATCACACCGTCAAACGTTGTCGCCAAGTCGAGCATGGCGCCTCCTCCAGCTTCCGAATCACATGTGTTTCAGTAACAGCGTTGTAGGGTTGTTTGCCGACGTTGCGTCAAAATCAGCAACACCCAATGGCAAGACGAGCAACAACAACACCCCTGTACTCCTGCATCAACCATCATTATGTTGTCTGCAAAGCGTTGTTGGGTGCGGGAGAGGAGGTCGTGGCTTATTCAAAGCTCACACACATCACCTGCTGTGCCTCAAAGTGGGAGCAACGCTAAATGAAGTAAGGTGCCAAAAAAAAGGGGCTAGCTACTGTATACACATAGGGTGTATCGCTGTGCTTCCTTGCTTCATTTCCTTTTGGAGCGCTGCACTATGTATAAGAGCCGTATTGTACAAAGGCGCTATTCTCGGTTTTCTGTACCATCGTGTCCACGACCATCACCATCATCGTTACGAGCGACAGTCGAACTTTTCGAAGATGCGGTCCATCACGGTCAATCTTTTCGGCGTTTTGCTGCTCATTGCTTCAACTAAAGCAGCAGCAGCAGGTAATGATCCAAAAGCAAGCGGAAAGAATGTTGTCGTGTGCAGTAGGTACCCACCTCCGTCTCCTCACCTTTTCCGGCATACTAACACCATCGCCTAGCTCTTCCTACCCTTTCTCTTCATAATATGCTGAATTAAAGCTATTCCAACATGCACCGATTCCCAAAAGATCTCGAACTTAGCTCGAGGCATCACTTTCTTTCTGTGCAACGCACCCCCCAACTCGCCTGCTCCTAGGGGTATGCAATTCGCATATGCATCCATCACTTCCGACTCTGGTTTTCAAGCTCAACTATACGATTATGATCCTATCATAGTCGATACTTATTGGATCAGAAAAGTGAGTCTTACTCCCACTCCCCATCTCCAAGCTCTTGGTCGGAAGCTGAGGAAATTTTTCTTTTTGGCGGTTTTAGTATCTGGAACCGTTGACGAAGTGTAATACTGATCCAAATGTGAAGGTTGATTGCTGGGCAACTCCTAAAGCAGGATGTGCTAAAGAAGCAGCAGTAGGGGGAAACGCAGTAGCAGCTACAAACGATGCTGGGTTGATGGCTTTACCCAATGTCTAGCTCGCCTAAGCAGGCCCTCTTTGCATTGATGAATCTTACGTTAGCATTTGTTTTCAAAGTTTGACGTCTGAGTGGATGTAAAGAACGCTGGTTCATGTGTTTTGTTGCTTCTCGATAGGATCGCTGTGGCAAGTGATCGGCAGAAATAGTTTAAACTCGATCGCAGTCCCATACTCGATTTGCTGAGATAGGATCTTGCGATGTGTATACAGTATACGGCACTGCACAGTCATGCTGTTTGCGAAAGACAAGCTGGGAAGAAAAGAAAAGAAAAGAAAAGAAGATAAAAAAGATTTAAAAAAAAAACCCCCCCGTTGACACGCGTATCGACAGCAGCAACGTCTTTCTGCCCACATTCTGGTTCACAAGCGCAAGTACAGGCAGAAGAAAGGATTAACGAAGTGAATAAAGGAAGTAAATCGGGCATCGCCGTGAAACACGAGGTGTCGAAAGGGGGATTAAATGAAGCCAAAACAGAAATGAAAGGACCGTACTAGGGGAACAGCCGAGGACGAAGGAGCTATAAAAGCTGGAACCATCGCTGAGATTGCTCAAAGGCAACCGTTCAGTTCTCCTCCTACTGCGACTTGTAACAGTGCTTATCAAGTCCTTCCATGTCCCAACAACTAACAGAAGCATGACAATCGGTTTGTTCCCGGATTCCATCCTTGACCACCTGTGATCACCGACATCGATACAAAAGCAAATATATAATGTTAGTATACATTCTCTTCTCTTCTCTTCTCTCCCTCCATCTTCCGCACTGTCCTCAGGAGTGCGCAATCCTGAGCACAGTGAGGAAGAGTCTCGCGGGCTAGACTTCAGATACTTACATTCTCAATTTTGTCAGCAGTCATACCCTTACACTTGGACTGACAATTCAGGTCACCAGCAGGACAACTAACGTAATAAGTAGAAATAAACTTTCCTCTTTTTTTAGAGCTCGAAAGCCAGTTGTAAAAATCTTTGACAAACGATGGATCGTAGCAAACTCCCAAGTTGAGGTTGAGGGGGTCATAGCGAAGACCTGTGTAGTTCGCGGGCTCTCGGCAGGTGCGGGATTTGATTTCTGCGAGCATGAAGCAAGCGTAAGCGAGTGAGCACGAGCAGAGGCAAGCATCACCCCAGAAACAGCGATTTCCACACACACAAAAAAGCGAGATCAATGTCAATCCAAACATCCAAACACCCACCCAAAACCACAAAGTGGCAAAGAAGGCATCAAATAACCCAAACGAAAGTAGAAAAAGAGATGTAAGCATCAGAAAATCGCGACAAACCCCCAAAAGAACGCCAACCTGACTTGAGCTGGGGGTGAGAACATACCGCAAGCGAACAAAGGGTTATCAGGTTTACCAGGTTCAGGGTCGTTATCTTTGGTGCTGACGTCGACAGTTGTGGATGGGGCTGCATGGGCTATTTGCATTGCTGCAAAGGCCATTAGGATGAGGTTTGGGGTGGGTTTGAATGAGACCATTGTTGCGATATAGCACGAAGGAGAAGGAGAGAGCTGGAAAAAAAAGTGGAAAGAAAGGGAGAAGACTGAGTGAGTGAGAGGGGAATATATATGTCTTTTCGAGCAATGACGGGAAGGAAATGGGAGGAAGGAGAAGCAGGGGTGAGGTCTAAAGAATACGATCCAGCAAGGCGTTGGTGGGAACATGGGCAAGGGGAGCAAGACCTAGGACGTTGCTTGGTCCCGTTCGATGCCACACTTGAGCTTGATTGAATGGTAACGCAAGTTGTGGGAGCTGTCACATATCGACGATGCAAGCAGTTGACGATGCAAACAATTCATGAACACAGCAGGACATGGTGGGCAAAAGCGAAGCCTACCCTCAAAGCACGGACATCAGGCTGTCGCCCTCATCTGCAGTTCACTCCTCTCACTTTACACATCACATTAACAACTCCTCAATTCAACCCATGCCTCCCCAACCCCAACGAATAACATGGCTTGCAGACGTTGAATCGTAACATTGATATCGTATTCATCTGCAAATCATCACTGCTAAGTGAAATCTTTGGGGAACAACAAGTCTTCCGGCATAGTATCTAGGCAAGATAACCATTAGCCTTCAACCACTCCTCAACATCCTTTCCATCCCTTTCAACCCACCTAGCCTTTGCCCTAACTGCATCCAAACCCTGGCTCAACCCCATCGAGAACTTCGCGGTATCCTTACCCTTAAAGAACTCCTCAACCTCCTTTGCATCCTTCTCACTGCTGAAAGCGCTGAAAGAGTACTCGATGAGTCTGCTAAGCGAAAAGTTACCTGCAAACCTCTTCGAAAGTACATCCCATCGATCCTTAGTAGCGTTCCAAATAATGCGTCGACCCTTGGGGTTACCCGAAAGAGCAGCGAAGAAGTACATAAAGTCTTGCTCCTTCACCTCGTTACTGTAAAGGAACTCGACGGTGCGGTTGAGCAATTTGGGATCGGAAGAAGCACCGAGGGCCAACATGGCAGCGATCTTGTGGGTGGGAGTTTGAGGTTTGCGGTAAATGGCAAGGACTGCTTCGTATTCCTTCTCGCTACCGTGTTCGACGGCGCGAGAGAAGACGGTTCGCAACAGATCAGGGTGGATTTGACTGTCGTCTCCAGTGGAAACGAGGTGTTCGAATCGCTTCTTGATTTCGCTCAGAGTCCACTCGTCTTCACCGTTGGCAGCAGCGGCAATGGCAACAGCACGCAACTGCTTGAGATCGGGCGAGTCGTTGGCGCCAAATTCGAACCCGAGCTTCTTGGCAGTAGGACCAAAGATGTCAGCACGCAACTTCTTGATAGCATCCTGAACCTTGGGGTCCTGCTCCCACCAAGCACTGCTGAGAGTACCGAGATTGAGCGACGAAGCCGAGTTGACAAGGTAAGTAGGGTCGTTGCGAAGAGCTTTCAGAAGCGAAAGACCGCCCGAAGTCTTGCCGTAACCAGCGGAAGCAAGAGTGAAGGCGTCCGAAACGAGACCGACACGGTCCTCGAGCGACAATGCCGAATCCTTCTTGGCAGCTTCCTCACCGAGCTTGGCGAGACGCTCGGGAGAGTAAGCAACACGGTAAACACCAATAGTCTCGGCGTTGAGCTTGTAAGTGACATGCTTGGCATTGGCAAGAGGGATCTTAACCTCACGCTCGCTCTTGAGGAAAGCTTCACGGTCAACCGAGACCTTACCATCAGAACCGACAGTCTTGAGCATGAGAGGAACATACCACAGAGTCTCGTCCTCCTCAGGAGTAGGGTCACCGGTCGAGAGGAAACGGTTCTGCTTGATACGCAAACCATCGGCCTCTTCGGTGACAGTGAGAACGGGGAAACCCTGCTTCAAGATCCAGTTGGCCATGATGCTGGCGATATCACGACCCGAAGACTCGCTGATACCGTTCCAGAGATCCTTGGTGACGGCATTCGAGTAGAGGTGCTTCTTGAGGTAGATCGAGACACCTTTGAGGAAAACATCCTCGCCGATCATGTTGGAAAGCATGCGAAGGACACTGGCACCCTTAGAGTACGAGATAGCGTCGAACACCTGGTTGATGGCATCCTCAACATTCTCACCAACAAGAGGAACCTCAATAGGGTGACTGGATCGCTTGCCGTCGAGGTCAAGAGCGCGGTCAAGATGAACATTGATGAACTCGGAAGCCGACTCCCACTCAGGGAAGCATCGGTCAAGAATGACGACCTCACCCATAAGAGTAGCGAAAGCCTCGTTAAGCCAGAGGTTGTCCCACCAGTCCAAAGTGGCAATGTTACCGAACCACTGGTGAGCCACTTCATGCGACTGAACACCGGCAGTGCGCTTCTGACCCTGAAGGCCGGACTTTTCAGCATCGTAGAGGTAGACCGAGGTACGACCAGTGATGAGACCCCAGTTCTCCATGGCACCAGCATCAAAGTCGGAGGCAACGAGGGTGTCGAGCTTGGGAAGCGGGTAAGCGACGTCGAAAACACGCTCGTACTCGGGCAAAACCTTGACCTTGACATCGAGAGCGTACTGAGCCTGGTGAATGTACTCAGGGGTAGTGTAGACCTTCATAGGGATGACCTTGCCGGTGAGAGGGCTGGTGTAGCTGCTCTCGAGGCTGACAAAGGGACCGTTGGCCCATGCAACGAGGTAAGTCGAAACCTTGGGAGTGGTAGCGAACTCGGTGAGGGTCCAATCGTCGGAGGCAGTGGAAGAGGAGACTTGAGTCTTACCCTCGGTCTTGCCACCCTTGGACGAAAGCTGGTTAAGGCCGAGCTCAGCAGCACGGAGAAGCTTGTCCTGCTCGACTTGCGAAATGTGCTTGGAGCTGACGACGTTCATGTTGGCCAGAGCGGTGGTCTGGTTGCGGTGGATCATTCGGAAGGTGTAGGTGGCCTTGAGGTTGGGCTCGTCCCAGGTAGGGATAGCACGACGAGCAGCAGTAGGCTCAAATTGGGTGAGAGCGTAATAGCCCTTGTTCCCCTCGTGCTCCCAGGTGGAACGGTAGTAGCCCATCATGCTGTTGTCAATGTCGCTAGCAAAGGCAACGACGATCTGTGCCTTGGAGCCCTTGGGAAGCGCGTTGGGAAGCTTGGCAGTGGCACGCTCATGCTTGGAGTCAATGTCGAGAGCAACAAAGCTCTTGCTATCGGTCTTGAGGGCCTGGCTGAGGACGAGCGACTTGGTAAGAGCGAGCTTGGAAGCAGCGTTGAAGACGATCGAGTCGGTCTCCTCGAGGACGTCTAGGTCGATGGTGGCGGTGCCGGAGAATCGGAGAGCCTCGAGATCGGACTTGAGGGTAATATCGTAGTGTGTGGGAATGACGTTGCGAGGCAAGCGGAACCACTTGGAAGCGTCGGTTGCGTCAGTCATGGCGGAAGAGACAGGAGCGAAAGCAGGGTCTGCAAGGGTACAGGTAGCGTGGTTTCGAAAGAAAGTGGTACAAGCGGCTGAACGAAGCGACTGCCAGGCGGTGTCAAAGGGCAACAGAATGGCAAAGATGGCAGCAAAGAGAGAAAAGGCGAAAAAGAGGTGAGCCTTTCTGAGACTGAGCGAGGAGAGAGACCACATGGGTTGATCTGATCGGCTCGGCTATTTTGTTGATCGTTTGCACTTCACGCTCTGCACAGGTGTGGGGAAGAAGCTGTCAACAGGTAGTGATGCCAAAGCAAGAGCCAAGACGGGTTTTCTAGAGGGAGTGCATCGCATACCTTTGTGAGTTGCTTAGAGACCGCGGGACGCAGGTGGGCTTTGCTCTGAAGAGAGGATGAGAAGCTGAGCGTGGAAGGGAAACGAGGAGCTTGAAGGAAGAATGGACGTGGAGCAGGAGAGAAGGCTCGAACGGAGAAAGCAAGGAGCGAGGAAGATTTCATCTGCAAGTGTTGAAGGAAACACAATTGGTGGGCGTGAAGCAAAGCAAAGCGGCAGAAAAGCCAAGAATATTGTTAGCTAGCAGAGCGAGACCAACCAGAGACCAGAACGCAAACAACTTACGCAACTCTTGGCCGAAATTAACACGCACTTTATGATGCAAGTGGATGAAACCGACCGGAAACAGGAAGGGAATTCGATCGGAGATGATGGTGGTGGTGACGAGGATGGCAAGATGCCGACGTTGACGACGCTTCGAGTCAAGGCACAGCAAGGGCGATGTGCTCAGTATGTTGCGAGATCTCAAGGCGCCAAAGCAGCAGAAAGTGGCAGACGACACAGACTTTTCTTCGCAACAAGGCACAGGCTCAGTTGAACAGCAGCAGCAGCACAACACAAGACAGCTTTCTTAGCAGCAAGGAGTCGTCTCCAAACGAGACAGACGTTGTGCAGAGAGTTGTCACTTTTATCTTGTCTTGCCTTCAAGAGCGGCACCGTGCCCGTGTGTGGTCCGTGCCCCAGGCTGACCTTTTGATTCTTCTCTTTCCAATTATTCCGCCCTGAAGAAAGGAGGCTGTTCTGCTGCCGCTTTTTTCGTCTTGCGCAACTCCACGGCGACGAGTAGGTAAAGCAACACAGCTGGACCTGCCAATTTTCTCTATCGGATACATTCCCACTGTCGAAAAGTCAACACCAACAACACGCGCGCAAAGGTCTTGTGTTTCCGCACAGGGTCGCCCGATCCAAGGTCGCCCGATCCAATCCCCCCGATCCAATCCCAACTCCAGCCAGCCTTAGAGCCTGAGAAGGATAGAAAAAACCACCTCCCGTTTCACCGATCCGCGAGTCTAACGGCACACTCGGTTCCTTCTCTGATACAGTAGAATCTTCTCAAGTTGATAAAGCTCGCTTCGAGAGTTGTCGACGTGGATGCTTCTAAGCATGAGACCAGCTTGCTTTGCTCCGCGTCCGCAGCGTTGGGCACATGGCCAACGGCATTCTTGAAAGCCGTCTTCTCCTCCGGCGCGATCTTGATTGGTGATAGACGCTTTCCATCGCATGCTTGAGCTGGCCGTGCTCCTCTCCAACACAGCAGAGCATCGATCACTCATGTCTCACAGCCAGATATCAGAGCCAAAATAACAGACATTCTAGAGATGCAACCCAGTCATCGGGAGGGATATATATGCTTCTCATTGCCTTGTACTTAGTTGCCCTCGAGCATCATCGTAATTGCTATCTGTCTCGCTGCTCCTCGCTTGTGCATGCCTCAACAGAGAGAAAGTTCAGACTGCATCCCTTTGGTTTCGAGGTGAGGCAAAAGCCAGAAAGGAGAGTAATGAGAATGCTATGCTAGAAAAGAAAATGTCACTGAATGCCAAGACGCCAAATCCATGAATGCTTGATGGGTTGCCCCTCGATCAATGACCAAAGTAACCCGGAGGAGGTGCTTGCTGATGCAAATTGGTCGTGCTGCTGCCAGCCGACATCTCATCATGGATGCCGTTGCCTCGGTGTGGCTTTCGCACACGCAGCTGACGAGCAGGCCATCCTGCGTAGACAGCACCTGCTTCAGCGATCTCACCTGATGCCACCAGTGTGTGCTCCAACAGCATCGAACGAGGTTCCATGCTGGCACCCGAGAGCAATCGACTTCCCGAACGCATTGCGCATCCATCACCAATGCGCAACTTGTTCAGACTGAATCGTCCTCGCGAATTGATGTGTGCTACAACCGAAGCGTCATCGATGCTAACCCTGTCGCCCATCGAGACCAGCTCCGGCTCTGTCAATTGAAGCGACGGCTTGCCACCAGCCCAGATCGCACAGTCCTTTCCGATCTTGGCGCCAAGTGCTCGCAAGTACCACACTGCAAATACCGTTCCAGAGATGTTGCCGTAGATGTGTCCACCGAATCCTTTACCCAGAAGCTTTTGCAGCGTGAGGTGCAGCTGCCAACGCTGGCAGTACGACGACTTGTCCCAGTCGTAACGCCCCTCGCGACGTCGTCCGATCACCGCCCACTTGGTGCTAATCGTCCACATGAACGCCAGTAACGCCTGGATCGTCAGGATGATTACAAACAGAATCGCAATCACCGCGTAAATCAGGCCGGGTCGGTACCAGTGGTCATCAAAGAGGAAGCCAGCCTTGGAGAATTCAAAGTCCTTTCGCAGCAAGTTGAGGATGAGCACCGTGCCCACAGCCGCTGTAGCCCAGTAGGCCGACGCAAAGATGGTCATACCGACATTGATGACAACCAGCATCAGGTACGGGAATACGAAGAAGTTGGCCTGTCGCTTGTAGAATGCACGTCCGAAAGGTGTGATGGTCTCGTCGTCACCGCCCGACACCATTCCTTCGCTCTTCTCGGGCACCGCCTTACCGAAGCTAACAGCTTCACCGTGCTTGGAGCCCATCCATACACTGCCTTCCTCGTAGTGACCGTTTCGTCGAGCCAAGGCACCAGATCCCATGACACACTGTTTGCCAATGATAGTTCCTGGCAGCAAGACGACACGATCCGCAATCATGGCACCTCGTCCAACGCGAACGCGAGCCCAACCGATACTGTCCGATGTGAACACTTCGGATCGCGAGCCAAAGACGACATCATCACCAATTTCGAGCAGTTCGGGATCGGGGCAGTAGATGCTCGAACCAGGCCAGTAGACACGCTTGCCGACGCGTGCACCCATCGCACGGAAGATGACCGATGTCATCTCGTAGTGCGTACCCAAGATGGCGAGAGCACGACGCACTCGTGGCTGAGACAGAAGCTGCTGGTTCATCCATCGACGGAAGAGTGCATACTGTGTTGCGTTGCGCATCGAACCCTCCTTGTTGAGACCAAGAGTGCGCTTGATCAGGATACCGAAAGCCAGATTGATGAGTGGAGGCATACCGTTTCGCACAACACGAGCGACGTAATGCCATCCGATACGACGAGGGTAGGCGAACCAAGCAATGACACCTTTGACACTGTCATGGTGATCAAATGCGAAGGGCTGGGACAGAAGCATGAAGAGAGAGGCGAACCAGGGCACGTAACAGGCAAAGCGGACGAAAAAGATGATGGGGTATCCAATCAGACCCTTGAGCGCCCAGTGAGGCTGAGGAGCGTTGTTGCGGTTGTAGGCAGCGTAGGCATCCGATGAAGGCTCTTCGTGCGAAGAGGACTGAGGGCCCCAAACTGTTCCGTCAGCGAGCCTAGCACCTGGAGAGATCTGAGTGAAGGTGTTGATAACACAGTCGCGGCCAACGATGACGGGTTCCAGTCTAAAGTAGCCGTTACGCTCGACACAGAAGCCACGAAGCAGACACTTGTCGATTCGAGCGCCGTCGTGGATGGTGATCAAGTCGTGCTCGGCAATCTTGGCAAACTGGTCAATCTGAACATCCGAGCCAATCGACATTCCCAACAAGCGGTAGTAGGTCTTCTGCAATCCAGGCGTCATCGCAAAGAGACCCTTACCGGCAGTCTTGAGCGACTGGTTGACGAGCCACCATCGAAGGTGATAGTTGCACCACATCGGGTACTTGCCCGGGCGGTACCTGCCGATGACGACCCACTTGAAGGCGATGGCAGTGACGGGACAGATGATACGACTGGTCAACCTGGCAACGATAATGGATGCCAACAATGCACCGACACGCTCCCAGAAGATATCACGAATGTAAAAGGCGGAGAAAGCGAGACCGTGCAAGATGACGGTCCATGTCCAGGCAGCCTTGAAGGGATAGAAGAAGAGGAACGGAATGGCTTGGATCAAGAGAACCCATGGATGGGTTTGACTGCGTGGCTTGTAGCCGTGGCTCTGGAAAGCAACGTCTTCATCCTCGTCGTAGCGGTGGGCAGCGTAGGTGGCACCGAGAGCGCCCTTGTCATCGTAGCCATCGTAGAAGTGGTCTTCATCCTCTTCATCCTCACCCTGCTCGTCATCCACGAGATCAGCAATGCCTGCTACAGTCGAGTTGTTGAAGAGGGTCGAGACCTCGAGAGACACGCCGGTCTCTTTGCGGATGAGATGCACCAATCGACCCAGCAAGAGACTGTTACCACCGAGAAGGAAAAAGTCGGATTCGGCCGTGATGGAGCCAGCTTCTGTGTCGAGAAGACGGGCGATAATGTCTCGGACGATCAAAGCGGTGCGTGTCATGCTGGAAGCGTTCTGCCTGCGCACCTCGGCCTCCATGGTCTCGAAATCGATCTGGCCGTGGTTCTTGGCCAAAGGCTGTCGGAAGACGTGAAGCGGGTTGGGCACTACGTAACCGTGGAGCACTTGGGCCAATGCTCGGTCGATGTCGGCTGCATCGTAGTCAGCATCCTCCTCGACCTGGATGAAAGCTTCTGGCGAACCGTCACGGCGCTGACGGACAGCAGCCTCGATGATGCCTGGAATGCGGTAGCAGGCACGCTCGACAGCTCGGACATCGACAGTGACGAGGCTGCATGGGATGGGCTCAGAGAGCGGAACCTCCTTGCCCGGTGCTTTGGCTTCAAAGTGACGCTGAAGAGGGGGAACATCGTCCGAAAGCGGACCGATGCCGAGACGGGTGCCGAGCTTGATACGGAGGGGTTTTCCTGCCTGATTCTTGGGAAGGTCGTCCATGTAAACAGCAGCGAATGGCCACTTGGATGGGTGCAAATGAGATCGAAGCATGTTGTGCAGCTCGGCAAGACCGACTCGTGGCTGGTTCGGCACGGGTACGATAACGATACCGATGGTCTCTTGCAAGACATCGTGCTCGATGGAGAAGGCAAGACACTGCTTGACACGATCCGAGCAGGCTTGTGTGATGGCTTCCTCAACTTCGAAAGGTGAAACAACCTCACCACCTTTGTTGATGATCTCCTTGGATCGACCTGTGATATAGAGGTATCCATCTGCGTCCATATGACCCATGTCACCCGAGTCGAACCAACCGTCAGTGGAGAAAGAAGAGGTGTCGAGAGGCTCGAATGGATCGGCTGATACTTCGTAGCCTGAAAAGGTTGGCAGACCTCGCACCGAGACGGCACCAGTCTGGCCGAGGGGCAACTCGCGTTCCTTGTCGAAGGGATCACGAATGGATAGATCGGGACCGCAAGCGACACCGGAGCAACCTGGTCGATCGAGCTGGTAGTTGGTTGGTGGCGATGCGATGGGCATGCACTCGGTCATTCCGTACGAAGGAAGCACGGCGCATCCGATGAACGTCTCCTTGAGCTGGATGGCAAGCGATGGCAAAAGACCGCCGGCTGCGTTGGCAATCATCTTGATGTTGGTCTCTTTGGAGGCATCGACACCTTGGGGCTTGGATGCAAGAATGGCGTGGTGCATGGTGGGTGCAGCATAGTACCAAGTAGCACCAAGCTGCTTGGCAAGTGGCCACCAGGCGTTGGCATCGAAGCCAGCGCACATGATTGCACTTCCCGCCGAGAAGACGGGCGACCAGAGGTTACGAACGATACCGCCGACGTGGAAGAGAGGCATCATGTTCATATTGACACTCTCGGGTCGAAGATCCCAGGAGTAGACGACACAGCATGTACCAACGATGAGATGTCGTAGCGAGTATGGCACCACCTTTTTCTTGCCCGAGGTACCGGAAGTGTGGAGAACAAGACTCTGGTGCTCGAGAGCGTGAGGTTGAGAGGGACGTCGGCCCGATGTGGATGCAACGCCATTCTCGCCGAGGAGCGACATGTCAAAGATACCTGCAGGACCTGATGTTCTTGGCTCGACAAAGACGATCTGCATGTTGTCCTGGTCGCGAAGGGTATGCAAACCGAGACGTTCGACTGCATCTCTTGTAGTGACGACGGCTCGTGCACGGAGTCGAAGTGCATCATCGCGCAACTCGCCGGCTGTGCAACTGGCGTTGACAGGTGCACAAGTGTGGTAAGCAGCGACGGAGAGAAGAGCCAAAGCATTTTCGGGACCTGTTGGCAGTGCCATCATGACTCGGTCGTTGGGACCAAGAGGCGACGCGCCGGATGAGCATGGTAGGATGAAGTTGGAGACGAAAGATCGGATGTGACGGTGTTCGAGAGGTGGACGGGAGAGATCTGGCGACCAGAGTGCTGGACTCGAGGTGGAAGGAAGACAGTCGATCAGGGTGGATATTCTGCCATTGTCGGTGACATGTTCTGCGATGTGATCACCGAGCGACCTGGTCTTTGGTCGCGGTGGAAGGCTGTACAAGAAGCCGAGAGGAAAGTCTGCGCTCATGCTGGGCCAGCGCTAGCGGGTGTGATGATGAGCGGGTGAAAGTGCGGATGTGGGATTGTGATGGTCGTGATTTCTGGAAAGCAAGACAAGACAAATCGCGAGCGATTATTTTTTTTTTGACGATGCTGAGTCGTTGATAGCGGAAGACCCGATGGGATGCTGAGACGGTCTAGAATTGCATCGAGGGTTTGAGAGTGGAAAGAGCCGATGATAACGCGCCAAGTATCGTTGAGGGATGCTGTAGACGGTGGACGTGATCCTGTTCCAAGTCTGGCGAAAGGGGTGGATTGGAGGATGAAGGACGAGGGGCAAGAGGTGATGATGATGGACTGTAGCGAAGAGGAGTCGCAGTTTGAGAATGTCGCCTAGCCAAAGGAGCGACGATGGCCGTTTGGTTAGGCCTACAAATTCCAACTGAATTAGCGAGCAAACAAAAGGGGCTACAGACCTGTGTGTGTGTGTGTGTGTGTGTGTGTGTGTGTGTGTGCGGGTTGAGTGTGTGTCTGAAAGAGACCGACAGCGAGAAGCAGAGGAATGCTGCTGACTGTCGTGCAGCAAAGCAAACACGCTGGCCAATCAATAATCTCAACATAAAAAACAAAACAAAACAAAACAAAACAAAACAAAAAAGGCGCAGTGTGGTGTTGCGCTTTTCTTCTGTCTCTCGGCTTGCAAGCGCAGAATTGTTTTTATTTTGTGAAATCACTCTTCCCGCAGTAGCAGAAAAGCATGTGTGTTCAGCGTGATGCGCCGATGGACACCGAAGGAGTTTGAATTTTTCTCGCGTCTGAAAAGCAACACAGAGAGCAAGAGCAACACAGCGAGACAGGAGCTTCATTCGAAACACTGCTCAAGTGCTACTCCGACCCACCAAAGGGATCGCCTGTCTCGCCCTCTCGCTTCATCGCCTCTTCTGACACGCATTGTCTTGCACAGCACAAACCCTTGAAACCAGGCTCGAAATCGACAACCGAGCAGCAGCAGCAATTTCACCCTCCAAGTCACGCCACCCTCCAGCTCGACAACTCCGAGCGAGCGCACGCCAGCGTTACAAAATCTTCCCTCTCCGTAGCGTGGGTCAGTGTGTTGATTGAATTCGCGCTGGCCCCCATATACCAGCAGTCGATAAGTAAGGGTGAAGCACTTTGCAGTGCTGTCGAAATGCTCCACCAAAATCGAGCGTGCCGAGCGGCGAGCAAAGCTGCGTTCGGCACAAATCCTCCTTTCCCTCGATGCCCCTTTTCAATGCTCCAAACCCAGCTTATTATCAGTCTCAATCTTTGACGTGGGTTTAGAAGCATCAAACTTTCGCAGAGGGGGCTCCCGGTGGAGCTGAGTTAGGATGTCGAGGAGCGAGATTGTGAAGCTCAAGCTTTTTGTGCAACCACCAATGCTCGAACAAGAGGGCTGAACTAAGGAGGCATCCTTGCCTCGGTGGAACTTTGTTGCGTTGGTACCCAACTTGATCCCACTGACGGATCGACATTACCAAGCCATTTTCGGTTGTCCCAGTACTGTACGATGCTAGCTGCGATTGGGTGAGTATCAGTCTCGCGCAAATGTTGCAGGGACCCTAGATGGCATGACGGTGACAGCAAGGCAATCACATGTGATCTCCGATACGCATGATCGCTTACATCGCAGCACCAATCGCAATCGGAACGGAGCCGATCTTGCCAAGGCTTACGGATCGGAAAGGAGCCACACTTTTTGAACGAAGGGCTGCGGATGATGCGATGCGAGGCTTTCAACATGCGCTGCGCAAGCCGAAGCCAGAGAGATGGCGCTACTGTAATTGCAGACCTGTGCAACTCGGACTCGCTCGGAAGATCGCCAACAGCACTCAAGTTGCACACTGGATTGGCGCCATCTCGACCTGTCTCTTCCATCAGGTCGTTTATGATGTTCGAGGTCTTCCAAGATACCATATGAGTGTACCACCACAGCACAAAGACCGAGTCGACAAGACCAAGACGCAGCGGCCTCGATGGCATGGTCAGCTGGACGAGAAGGAATGAACAAGATAGCCCAGACTTGATTGGCAGCAACTGCAGACAGGCGAGCGCTTTTTCTCCGATCTGAACTTGAGATCTGGCACCTCACGTGTCAGCTGTTAGTCATCAGCTCTAACACAATTTCCTCGGATTTTTCCGCATCTTCCCGCACGAAAGGTGTGCGTTCCAAGGTCATTCCCGGACTTGTCGGAAGGTCATCGGTTTGAAAATAGCCCGCCCTCTCAAAGTGCGAATTTGCTCCGGTGAACAAAACACAAGGCTGAATTCGCTTTTCAGGTGCATTTTGAAGATGTGGAGAGGGCAACTCTGTATTTGCAGCCAATCATGATCTGAAATGCTGTGTGTGGAGTGTCAATTTGGCTTGAGATTGGGCAAGAGAGGCAGCTTTTACCGGTCATCAACGTCAGAGACCGGTTCACGGCTTGCCTTGTGCTTCCCCGCCAGATTCACAATTTTACGGGTGGATGCGTTGGCTGCAATCACACGGCATTCTTCCTAGCCGCTCGTCCGGCCGGTCCAACCTCATCTCGCCCGGACAGGTCGAACCTTGCCTTGCTTTCCGATGGATATAGAACTAGCCTTCCTTTCTTCCTTCCATCATATCTTCTCTTCTAACCATCACAACGCTACTCAAGCAGCTGTCGATCACCGCAACCACTTCACCGAGTTGAAGCGATAAGAACATCGTCAAGCCATCTCATCGCATCCATCCACAAAGATCGTACAGCTTTCCTTTCGTCTCTCGCTCCTTAGCCCGCTCCAGATCACAGTAGCGGCTTTTACCCTCTGCTAACCCCTATGACACTCCTCGGCCTGGCTCGTTCTCAAGCTCGTACCTCTGCTTCACGACTCGTTGCTTTTGCCTCCTCTGCCTCTTTCAAGGACGCTTCTACGATTCCTATCGCCGCTGTAATGTCGTCGCGATACAACTCCAGCTTGACCAAATCCGGTGGTATCGGCAATGGTCCCATGTATGAGGGTCAAAGTGCCATGCCTCACCTTCCCGTCCCTGCCCTCGAGCAAACTCTCCAGAAATACCTCCGAAGCACCGTTCCTCATCAAACCAAGGATTCGCTCGCCAAGACCGAACAAGCCGTCCAATCCGCTCTCTCCGGTGCCGATGCCAAACTCGTCCAGACCCTTCAGCAGCGTTTGGAGGATCGAGCTACCAAGGAAGGCCGCGAAAACTGGCTCAGCGAATGGTGGAACGATGCAGCCTATATGGCTTACCGTGACCCTGTTGTTCCCTACGTCAGCTACTTTTACTCGCACAAGGACGACAAAACCCGTCGTACCGGCCCCAAGCGTGCTGCTGGCTTGCTCAAGGCTTTCCTTGCTTTCCGTCGCCTTCTTGAGACTGAACAGCTTGCTCCTGAGAAGGGCAAGGCTGGTCCTTTGTGCATGAGGTCGTACAAGTGGATGTTCAATTCGAACCGTATCCCCGAAAAGCCCTCCGACACTGCTGTCAAGTACGATTGGGAGAAGCATAACCATCTCGTAGTCCTCCGCAACGGTCACTTTTACCAATTCGACCTCATTCACAACGGTCAGGAGCTTAGCGAGGCCGAGATTGAATCGCAACTCCAAAAGATCCTCTCGGACAGCGCTTCCAGCAAGCCTGCTCCTCAGCCTATCGGTGCTTTGTCGTCCAACAACCGTGACAAGTGGACCAATTCGCGCAAGGCTCTCGCCTCGCTTCCCGGTAATCAGGAGGCATTGGAGCAAATCGACAGCTCGGTCATCGTTGTTTGTCTCGACGAGACCGCTCCTCACAGCATCGAGTCTACTGCTTGGCAACTCTGGTGCGGTGATGGAAAGAACCGTTTCTACGACAAACAGCAGATCATCACCTTCGCCAACGGAAAGTCGGGTTTCATGGGTGAACATTCCATGATGGATGGTACCCCCACTCTGCGTCTCAACGATTTCGCACTGCAGGCTTTGCAAGCTGGTAAGATCGATCTGGGTAGCTCCAACCGTACCGATTTGCCCGCACCCAAGCAGATCAAGTTCAAGACGGACAAGACGGTCCAAGCTAAGATCGAAGAATCCATCAAAGATTTCGACTCGCTCATGGGCCGCCACGACCTATCGGTGCTTGACTTCCAAGGATACGGCAAAGGAGCGATCAAAAAATTCAAATGCTCTCCCGATGCTTGGGTCCAAATGGTCATCCAACTAGCCTACTACAAGATGTACGGTAAGCCTTGCCCCACGTACGAATCTGCTCAAACACGAAAATTCAAATGGGGACGAACCGAAACCATCCGTTCCGCCTCGATCGAATCCAAAGCTTTCTGCGAAGCAATGGAATCTCACTCCTCCTCCGACGCGGAACGATACGAAAAGTTCCAGGCTGCTGTTAAACAGCATCTCTCGTACGCCTCGGCTGCTGCTGATGGTCAAGGTGTTGACCGTCATCTCTTTGGTCTTAAGAAACTGTTGAAGGAGGGAGAGAAGGTTCCGGCGATTTATGAGGATCCAGCGTACGGCTTGTCTTCGACTTGGAAGTTGTCGACTTCGCAAATCTCGAGTGAGGTTTTCGCATGCTGGGGATTCGGAGAGGTGACGCCGGAGGGCTTTGGATGTGCGTATGCGATCAAGGAGAATTCGTTGACTTTTACCATCACTTCGTTGAAGTTGGGTGCAAGTAATCTCAGACACTATATCAATGAGGCTGCGGTGGAGTTGAGGGATTTGCATCTGCGTCTGCAGAATGAGGGGGCTAAGGCTAAGGCTTAAGCAAGTTAGAGATGGAAGTTGAAAGATGAAATCCGTTGCAATTGAATGTGCAATTGAATGTACACAGAGTTGCTTCCGTTTGATTTCTTGATCTCAATGCAAGTATAGACTATGTTTTTGTAGGTGTTCTGTGAGAGTGTGCCACTGTAGTAGAATCCAAGACGATGAGAGCAGTGCGAGCGAGTGTGAGTCTCGATGAGCTATCGTTGTGGAAGGTGGAATTTGGGCTCCATTTTCTGTGCCTTTTTTTTCTGATATGATTTTTTGTCTGCAGTTTTTTAGTTGCTTTCCTTCTTTGTGTGGAGGTGGACGTGCCCAAATTTTTGCCGGAGCTGACTTCAGGGTTCAAGAAGATGCCAACCTCGTTTCTTTCGATGCTCAGTCCTTGTTACTACCAACATAAGCTTTCTCTCTCCGACGGAGAGCTCAATAGCGATCATGCTGCGGTCGCTATTCAGGATAGCTCGGATGGTAAGCCTACAAATACAACCACCAACAATAGCTTCGAGCAGCAAGATCGCATCAACCTCGATAGCGAGCCATCACCATCACATCGACTATCGTTCATTCAGCTCATCAACCCCTTCCCACAATGTCGTCCAACCGGCCTCCCTCGAGTCTAGCTCCGAAACTTCAACACTACCGACAAGCAGCATCAGCCCTCCATCGGTCTCAACCTCGTTCGTCCCACGTCAAAAATTCGAACTACCCACAACCACTCCCTCCTGGTATGCCGGTCACATGGCGCGGGCGATCCGCTCAATGCCATACCTACTCGCACGCTACCCCCCACCTCTCGTAATTGAGGCTAGAGATGCACGACTGCCACTAACCTCAATCAATCCGGTGTTTGAAAAGCTGCTTCGCAAGGCACCTACTGCTAATGACGGACTGGACGGTCTCCCGCATTGCTCTCCTTCTAGTGGGGCTGGCGTAGACGGCTCAACATGGCGCACTCGCCGCTTAATCGTCTATCTTAAACGTGATCTCATATCTGCCCACGTCGAAAGCTCGATTCTGTGCGCCCTGCGCGAACGAGATCCGCTGCAACAGGTCCTTTTCGTAGACACCCGGGTAGATGCAGATGTGAAAAAGGTGCTGTATTGGGTTCAAAAACAAGCACGCAAAATCTCTTTAGATGAACAGATCAGCTGCCCTCCGAGCAAGAAGTCGGAAAAAGCGGAGAAAAGAGCCAAAAAAGGACTTTCAGGAGCATTCAGGCACACTCCAACACCGGAAGAAGGGGTCAGGTTGTTGATTTTAGGAATGCCAAACGTGGGCAAAAGTAGTTTGTTAAATGCGTTGAGGAGGGTGGGGACGGGAAAGGGCAAGGCGGCTAGTACGGCTCCTCATCCGGGTCATACTAGGAAGTTGACTGGTACTGTTAGGATTAGTAAGGCGGGACCAAGTAAGGTCGAGGCCGAACCAGCGAGAGAGATGGGTGGAAGGAGGAGTAGGAGGAGTGCAGCAGCGGTGGCGGCGGAAGAGGAGGAAAGAGCAGCTGAGCAGAGTTCATTTGTCATTTCCTCAGATCACAGCGGTGAACGGTCAACAGAAGAAAGCAAAGATGCAGAAGGAATCGAGTCGAAGAAAGAGCGAAAAGATGTGCCAATCTACGTATATGATACGCCCGGAGTCATGGTTCCCTTTCTTGGTCATGGCGCAAGTGGTGCTGAACGTGGGATAAAACTTGCCATCACTGCTGGGATCAAAGATTCTTTGTTCGATGTTCAGCTTCTTGCCGACTATCTCCTGTTTCGTTTAAACCTTGGTGCGCCTGCGTGCTCTTCTGCGGAGGGTGTGGCGGTACCAAGCTACGTCTCGAATCTCCCGCTCTCGCGCCAAGAATATCTCTCAACATGTGACGACACGCTCGGTCGCACGAATTCGATCACTGAACTGCTGTGGCATGTTGCAGGCAAAGCCCCCGGTTCACTCCGCAAGGGAAATGTTAGGGATCTGGACGCAGCAGCGCAATTCATGCTCCAACACTGGAGGTTGGGCAAGCTGGCTAGGAATACAGAGTTGGATTTGAATACCGAGGATGATGGGGAAATTAGGAGCAAGGTGAATGATTTCTTTGATAAGGGGGGTGATGTGCAGGCCACTGAGGGCGTTAGTGCCGCACCTATAGTCTTGGAGAGGCAGGAGGGGGAAGCGAGCGACGGACAAGGTGCAGAGAGTAGAACACAGCAAAAGAAACAACAAAAGAAGATGGATGTTTTGGCGAGAAAGAGAAAGTTGATGGATAAAGGCATTGCTGTTGGCAAGTCGAAAGGCACCAACAAGCCAACGTTCAAGGGCAGGGCCAAGAAGAAGCGCAAGTGATTGCGACACTCTGTTCTGGCTTTTGGATCGAATCGCACTTGTACTTGTATCCTCCACATTATTAATCATCAATCGTCAATCATCAATCTCGCATCGACTCGCCTTTTTCGCCTCACTTGTGAAAGCCATCTATACTGAGACGAGGCTACAAGTTGTTCTTTTCAAAAGCTGACACTGATACCCTTGGAGCTGGGTGACAGCTTAGTTCTTGGGCTTATATTCAGTAGGACCCAACATAAACTCAGGTCGTACGATCTTGTTAAACTGCTCCTCGGTCATAAAGCCCAAAGCGACAGTGGCATCGACCAACTTGGTACCCTCCTTATGAGCCTTCTTGGCGGCAGCGGCGACATTATCGTAACCCAAGTGCGAGTTCAAGATGGTGGCCAACATCAAACTCTCATTGAGAATGTTGTTGATGGTATCCCTGTTTGCCTGGATACCGACGACGCAATTCTTGGTGAAGCTCCTTGCACCATCCGCAAGAAGTCGAATAGACTGGAGCAAGTTCTTAATCAACACGGGCTTGAAAACGTTGAGTTCGAACTGACCGTAAGAGCCAGCGACAGAGATAGTTGTGTTGTTACCCATAACCTGAGCTGCGACCATCGTCAGCGCCTCGCACTGGGTTGGGTTGACTTTACCCGGCATGATCGAAGATCCAGGTTCGTTCTCAGGAAGGCTGAGTTCACCAAGACCGCAACGAGGACCAGAACCGAGGTAACGAATGTCGTTGGCGATCTTCATAAGCGAAACAGCGACAGTGTTGAGTGCGCCGGAAGCTTCAACGATTGCATCGTGGGCTGCGAGGGCTTCGAATTTATTTTCGGCTGTTTCGAACTTGAGACCTGTGATGTTGGAGATTTCGGCTGCAACTTTCTTGTCAAAGCCAATGTAGGTGTTCAGGCCAGTTCCGACAGCGGTACCTCCTTGGGCCAGCTGGGATAAGCGGGGGATGACGGCTTTCACGCGCTGAATACCGTTCGAAACCTGCTTAACATACCCGCTGAACTCCTGACCAAGAGTGAGAGGGGTAGCGTCCTGCAAGTGAGTGCGGCCGATCTTGATGATATCGTCGAACTCAGCTCTCTTGGCATCAAGAGCAGCACAAAGTTGCTCTAACGCAGGGAGGAGCGACTTGGTAATCTGCGTAACCGACGCAACGTGCATAGCGGTAGGGAAAGTATCGTTGGACGACTGACTCATGTTGACGTGATCGTTTGGGTGAACAGGTTCCTTGCTACCCAGTTGACCTCCGAGGATCTCGATGGCACGGTTAGAAATGACCTCGTTGACGTTCATGTTGGTCTGGGTACCCGAACCGGTTTGGAAGACGACGAGGGGGAAGTGGGCGTGGAGTTTGCCGGCGATGACTTCATCGGCGGCTTGGCAGATGGCATCGGCGACTTTGGGGTCGAGGCCGTACGACTTGTTGACGGTAGCAGCGGCTTTTTTGAGAACACCGAAAGCTTCAATGAGAGGTTCGGGCATGCGTTCTTGAGGTCCACCGATGTCGAAGTTTTGAAGGGATCGTTGAGTTTGAGCGCCCCAGTAGCGGTCGGCGGGGACTTGGAGGGGACCGAAAGTGTCCTTCTCGGAACGGAACTTGGCTTGCTGGGACATGATGAAGGCGGAAGAAGCAAAGGCTCGAGTAGCGGTGGGGATGGCGGAGGCGAAGGCGATGGCGAGACGCGGAGGGGCGACCCGGGTGGATGCCTGTCAGTGAAGAAAGGGGGTAAGGAGTAGGCGAAGAGGAGTGGAGGATTGAACCAAAGCAACGTCGGCAATGGAGATGGATGGTGTCTAAGGTCAGCGTCAATGATGGTGATGGCGAGCAAGTAAGGGGAGCAAGAGGAAGCTATCGCACTGCTTGGCTGGAGCACGGAGGCGAACGGGCCAAGCGGTTATGGAACGGGCCGGGCAAACTCATGCACCTCGGAATGAGCCATGAGAGAGATCGAGCTGCTCCACGTCCACCACTGGTCATTGCTATCCATCCTTTCTCCATCGCATGCGAGCGAGCAAAGCGATAGCAATGCATATGAGACGGCCAAAAGGTGGAGCCGAACAGGTGCGCGCGCGCGAATCGGCGTTGCATTTCCCTTGCCGCGAAAGCCGCCTTGTACTGCCGTCGATTCGGCCCTCGCCCAAAAAAAAAATAAAAAAAAATAAAAAAAATGGTGGATTTTACATCGTATTTTCCCCCCACCTTGTTCCTAGCTTCCTGACGAAGAGATGAGCTACGACTGCCTTGGATGCATCCACCTGTTGCGCTTTCCGTCGTGCTATCAGGCCTGCATCCTGGTCCAAGGCTGCGCTGTATGAACTTACCCCAATGGATCGGAGAGCGACAGATCGGGCAGCCATTTTGGAAAGTGATATCCGATTCAATTGAATCCGAGCGAGTTTTGCTGAGGAGGAGGAGGAGGAGGAGGAGGAGAGATGTGTGGATGAAAGAAAGGTGGAAAGATGCGAACCAAGGGTCAGATCGGAACAAAGTGTTGTGCTCTCTCTCTCTCTCTCTCTCTCTCTCTCCATATGTCCTCGAATCATACGCACGCTTTGCCGCCCCACCACCGAGTGAGACTTTTTTCGACTTTCATTTGAAAGATCAACTTGTCAACCCTAACCCTCCCGATCCATGATCAAGTCCTCCTCTCTCGATGTCTCTCTTTCGTGAGCGCCTCCTTCCCGCCAATCACTCTCGCTCTGCTCATTTGTCCATCCTGCACAGACCAAAACGGCACTGTTTTTGCTTTCTTCTGGAAACTTTCCGGGCTTTTTGTCCATCTTCCGCCTCGATCCGTGACTTTGCAAGCTGGCGTGCCCTTTCGAAAAATTCTAAAGCCGAAAAACCTCCACCTTTGTCGCCATCAATACTCACACCTTGCAAGTTGCAACATGTTGTGAGATTGCTAGATTTCAACATTTCTGCATAGTTTGGAGTGAGGTTATGAGGACCCAAACCACTTGCTCCAGCTCCCACCGCCACTCTCGGCATCATCCCGCTGCTGAGCATGCTGGGGTGGTCCATCATCAAGCGAGACAGCCCGACCAAAAACATCTTCCAATCCAGTCGGGTTTTGTGGTTCCCAAAACCGCTGTGGACCCAATTGAAAATTGTTGTACTTTTTCGGTGGGCATCTAGTATTGCTTCTGTTGATGCTAGTCGATGTAGCCGCAGAAGCGGGTGCAAAGGAATTGCTAGACCAAGTCGATACTGATGGTCGTGCTGGTGCGGGAGCAATTTGTGATGAGCATTGTTCCCATTCTTGTTCGGATGAGATGGATGCACGACGTGCAGTGTAGGTAGCAGCATCTTGCATTACTGCGTCTCCATCTGCGTCTCGTTGAGGCTGAGGCAAGAATGTCTCGTTGTCCTCTTGCGACCCTGCGGTAGCCATTCCGAACCCGTTCGACTGACTGGATTGCGGTGCGGCAGCACAAAGACTGAGACTAGTGAGAAGGGGGTCGTTAGCAAAATCGATCCTGCTGGGAGCACCATTTGGTACAATAGGTTTCGATACAAGCTGCAGCGGTGTAGGAGAGTCTAATCTCAGCTGAGATGCAGCGAGCAGGGTAATGCTGGTTTCACTGGTCAACATCGTGAGCGCCGAGAGCCACAAGAGTTGGGTCGGATCCCGCTGCAGCCAGCAAATGGCGCTGTCCAACATATCGGCGCGTAAGGATGCAATGGCTGTCAGAACAAGTATTGTGATCCGAACAGAGAGGATGATTTGCTGACTTAGACGCCAAAGTTGCAGCCCAGTTGCCTCGACTCGCATCTGCCGCGCTCGTGCCTTGTCGGAGGAGCGTTTGAGAGGGTCGAAGCGCGAACACTTCTGTAGCAACTTCGGTGTGGCCAACAGAGCGAGCAACGCGGCCGACGCTGTGTAGGTGGAAAACGGCTGCGACTGGATGCGATCTCGGAATAGCTGCACGCTGGAAGCCGCTGCAACTGGATTCAGACACACAGCCAGGTATCCAGCCCATATGCTCGCATTGACAAGCACAAAGACAGCCATGGCCAGCCTTGAGCCGTGCTCAGAGTCTACGATGCCGCTTATACGACTTGCTATGCCGAGTCGCACCGTTGTGGCAGAGCGAAGACCACCCTTTGTGTTGGACGGTATCGGATCGGATGAAGAGACTGACGCTTTTGCTCCTCTCGCACCTTGTCCATCGGCCAAGTCAGCCAGCGAAGCCTTCTTCTTCAGCTCTAGCCACTTGCCCAAGCTCCAACTACGAGCGAACTGATCTCTTTCCGATATCCTCTCCTGCACTTTCGGCGCGCAATCAGCGCAGACCGCTGGGTATCTCGCAGCTATCGAAGCCTCGTACGCCGGCAGCTCCTCCAGCTTCTCTCGGTATTCTGCATCATCCTCGCTAGGCAGATAGTCGGCAAGCATGTTGAGCCTCAGCACTTGGTTCGTTCGACACGTGTGGCAGAATGTAAATCCGTCTTTGCCGGGCAAAGTTCTGGGCTGGGTTGGTGAGGAAGTCTTGGCCGGTTTGCCTGACTTTGACGGTCGAGTGTGCTGAAGAAGGTGGCTTCGATTTCGATTCCATTCTTCGTCCCACATTGGACGTGTATATTGTTCAACAAGGGTGCCATCTTCGAGTGTGACGTTCTGGCAGTGACAATGCGAGCAAAACCAGTTGATGGGTGTGCCGGTGGAGATGATGGTAGTGCATGACGTTGCGACTGTGGAAGGATGTGGAGTGTGGACATTGCTCGATCCATGAGCCTTGTTGTCAGGTCCATACGGGGGGAGGATGATGCTGGTAGTGCAGCAGAAGAAGCATTGTCGCTGTGGATACCCGGATGGCTGCCTGCCGGACCATGGGAGGAGCTTCCACATTGTGCTCACTGCGATGCCCGTTCCACTTTCAATACTATCCTAGCTGGCTGTCGATTGCTTCGATTGCAATGTATATCACCTGGATCTTGCCGAATCGACGCGGCCACAGGTATTGCCTTTGATTGGGGATCAGGTGGTAGTGGCATCCATCTAAGCTGCTCATGGCAACCAGTTGGAGATGTCGCTTTTCAATCACGCCTGGCTGAAAATCTCAATTCAGGGTCCAATCCGAAAAGGAAAAAAGGAAAAAGGAAAAAAGAAAAAAAGAAGAAAAAAAAGAAAGAAAAAATAAAAATAAAAAAATGCTGCGCCTTCTTGCCACCCTTTCTTTCCCGCTTGCTCAGCCATCACTCAGAAGATGCTTAAAATCTTCCCAGATCTTCTCGACTCCTCCACCTTGACCACATCGCCTCTCCATCACCAATACCTTTCCCTTCCGCTGCCCACCATCACATCAACAGGCAACATGAAGACAATGCTACGATCCAAAAGCCTCGCCCCAGTGGCCAGGCTTCACAGCAGCCGCACCATCTCATCCAGCTCTTCACCAAGCAGCTCATCTCGAGCAGCAGCACTCGCCAAAGCAGCCCAAGCTTCCGCCACCGCTTCCGAAAGATTATCCGCCCGAGGACCTTCAACGATGGGCCCTTCCTACAACTCTCGCCAGAAGGCCACCTCATTCGACGCTCCCCATCGCCTCCTCTCCGAACACGACGAGGCAAGCGCACAGTACAACCTCAGCTCTTCCCAAACACGTCGTTCCAGAGCAGCTCGTTTCGGCACTAGTCGACATGCCACTTACGCCTCCCCACTCCTCCAGACCGCAGCATCCGATCAAACGCATCGTACCGCAGAGGAGAATGAACTGGAGGACGAAGAGCAACTCGCCCTAGCCTACGCCTCTCCCACCGGCACATCCACCTCCTCCATCTACCTACCCGAATACGTCGCATGGGCAATCTCACAACTCATCGCAGCCGCAAACGATCCAAAACTCGTTCGTGCAGATCATCTTAAACTAGCCCATCTCACCGATCCACAGCAACACATGGCTGAAGCTGCCCACATTCCACCCAAACGTTCGTCGTTGCTACATCTTGCGACCGTTTCCCCGCATCGATATGCTGCCATCTTGGCTGTGCTTTCCGAGGTGCGTCAGCGGTTGTACACCACGAGTCCCGTGGAGGGCAGTGAGGGAATCCGAATGGAAGAGGCTTTACCGAGTTGGACACCGGATACAGTGTTAGACTTTGATTGTGCTGCTGGGGAAGGGCTTTGGGCTGCAGCACAGGTCTTTCGTCAAGGTGGTGCAGGTAGTACGTCAGTTAAGCATTATCATGGATATGATAGGAGACCGAATCTGTTGAAGAGTGGCAAGAAGGTTGCGCAGAGTTCTGCGTCCAACGTTTCCCCCACTGGCCCTAAAAAGCCGGAAAGGGAGATGAAACTGAAGGATGAGGGCGAGCAAATTCAAGTCGATGGAGTGACGTACTATGAGCAAGGTGCTGCAGTAGAACAAGACCTCGAAGAAAAGCAAGCAGAAGAGGTGGAAGAGGAATATTTCTCAGGACCAAAATCAGCCATGGCTTTAGTCGAAAAGACTTTCCAATCCGTCCCACTCGCCAAAGACCTCGCTTCTGCCGGCTCAGCAGGTCGTTCACTTGCAATATCCGCCTTTGCCCTCAGCCTGATGACTAACGACAGTAACCGGGTTGAAGCCGTCCAAGCAATGTGGAACTCTGGTGCCCAAGTCATCGTCATCATCGACCGATCCACCCCTCGAGGCTTTGCCAGTGTTGCTTCCGCACGAGCACAGCTCCTCCAACTCGGCAAACAGACTCAAGCTGGAGCACACGTGGTTGCGCCATGTTCGCACGATAAACCCTGCCCACTCTTGCATCCTTTTGCGATCAACTCGAGCGTGGCAGCAGCAGTAGGTGTTAGATCAGACACAGGTAATCCTGCCAAGAGTAAGGATGTGTGCAGCTTCACCGCCAGATATCACACTCCGACGTTTTTGAGAAAGACGAAAGATTCGGATAGGGGAGAGGAGAATGTCGGCTATAGCTATGTTGTGGTCAGACGTGGAGTTAGGCCGAGTTTGGTTGGGGAGGCGCAGCGGAGGTTAGCGTCGGGGGAGAAAGCGGTTCAAGGGGATTTGGTAGGGATGGTGGAGCAGTTGGCTGTGCAAGCGGGCAGGACCAAGACTGGGATTTTGGATTTGATTAGGAGTCCGAACAAAGCTACTGGTGAGTGGAGAACGCTTGAGGAAGTTGGTGATAGTGCTGCAACGCTAGAAGACGCTGATGGAGAGAGAGGGGAAGGAGAGATGTCGGACGAACAAGCAATGGATCAACTCCTCAAGCTTCTTCCTGACGCACTCAAGGCTGAAATGCAAACTTCCACCTCGCCAGACGAACAAGCGCAGCAATTGACACCAGAACAATTGGATTCGATCATGGCTTCTTTACGCTCCTCCTCCGCCACCACCACCTCCACCTCCTCTTCCGCTGCTCCTACTTCCAGCACCTCCGACTTGCAGACGGTTTCGGAAGACGGAAAGGGGACGATCATAGATCCCGCTCCTACGGCGCAAAGCGAGCTTGCCATGAGGCTAGAATCGTATTCCTGGCCCCGGCTTATCAAAGCGCCGCTGAAGAAGGGAGGACATGTGACACTCGACGCTTGCTGCGCCTCGGGGAACATTGAAAGGTTTACGATCAGTAAGGCGTCAGGAAAACAGGCTTATCAGGATGCAAGAAAGAGTAAGTGGGGTGATTTGTTTCCTCATCCACCGAGGAGTAGGAGTGTGGTTAAGGTGTTGAACCCATTGACTGCGCTGGAGTATCAGCAGGAAACCGAGGCTGATGCTGAGGTCGAGCTGGATGGCCTTCCACTGGAGGAGGTGGATCTAATGGATAGATTGACTCTCCGAGCACCATCGAAACTCAACTCGGCTACAACCTCGAAAGCAAACAAAGGAATCCAAATCCTCGGATTGGAAGGAGAAGACGCCGATTCAATCCTCGCTGAACTCTTCTCCGACCTGCCTCCCTCCTCCTCCTCCCCGACTACCTCCTCAAAGGGAGCGAATTTGGACCGGGGCATAGCATCCTACCGCCTCATCTCTCCCAACCTTGTCACCCCGACCAAAAAACAGGAGAAGAGACTACACATTAACTACGCTAAAAAATGGGACCCCAACTCTGCTCCCACCCCGTCTAGCCGTGCTGCTGCTGCTCGGCTGGCTAACAGCAACACTAACCTTAGTACTCGACCAACTCTACAGGCAAGTGGTGGGGAAACGGCGGCAGAGCTCGGAGAAGACGATGCAGAGGCCGGCTTCCAGAGCAGTTTGCAGTCCCTACCGCCTTCAGGCGCAAAGATGAGGAGGAGTAGTAGGAAGAAAAGTCGTGGCGATTGGGATTTTGAGTTGTTTGGTCACTCAACCCTGTGACACGCTCGTGCTGTAATGATTGCCCGTGGACGCAGATGGTGGATCTTATGCAAGTTCAGGCCGTGTTATGGCTTTGGGAATGAGGCTGTGTTGCATGAGAAGATAGGCATTGAGAAGCGACGGTATACAGATCAACAACAACAACAACAACAACAACAAAGAATGAAACACACGGTGCGGTAAATCTCAGTATGAGATATCTGCCAGCAATCATAGCGGCAGAGCAGGGTTGCGGAATACGACGAATGGGTGAGCCAAGCGAGCAGAACAGCGAGGCCCCAACAAGTGAGAGAATAAGGCGGGGAAGTGGACACGGGCCGGACCAAAAGCGGCCAAACATCTCGACTCCCCTCCCTCTCCCAACCTATTGGCATCATCCAACAGTGGTAGCAGTCTGACCCGGCAAAGTCGCATTACTCCTTGGCAACGGCGAACCCGTGATGCCCTTCCCATTCGCATTCGAGATCGTCGCAGCAGCCAACAAGCCTTCCCCTCCACCACCATTCTCTGCATTATTCCCGAGCGCCAATCCGCTCAATGCCTCTTCTAGCCCATTTTCACTTGCTCTGCTACTCTCTCTGCTCATCTTTCCGCCCTCTTGCATCAGCCCGCTTCTTGCCGCTGCGACAGGATTGGCGGGTAAGCCAGCAATCCCACTTAATGTATCCACTCCCGCTAACACCCGGTTCGCCGGGGAAGGTCCACCGTTTGCTGCATCGAACAGCGCCGCAGCAACCGGTTTCGGGGGTAAGTTTGGGTTGCTTCCACTTTGCTGTCTCGAATGACCCCTTGCTTTGCCGAAAGAAGGCGTATGTTGATGGCCCCTCAAACTCTTCGCCGGACTATCCGGTGTGGACGGGGTAGCAAGCTCAGCAGGCTGCTTAGTCGGACTACCCAAAACCCCCCCTCCATTCGAACGAGACCGTTGTCGATTGCTAAGGCTCGAAATGATAGCGCTCGCATCATCACCATCATACGGTTTGATTTTTGCTGGGACTCCGTTGTCGTCAATAAGTTGCGGCGGAGGAGACATGACCGTTCGGAGATAGGCCTTTTTAGCAACTGCAGGATCGGCAAAGATGATAAGAGCGGTGGTGTCGTCGACCCATTTAATCTTGTAGCCTCCTTTTTCTTCTTCGTATGCAGCGAAAACTTGTTGGAGATCGCGAGTTTTGAGTTGAGGAGGGAAACCGGAGAGTTGGAGGATGCGAGTCACTAGAGGTGAGAGGAGGGGGAGGGCTGAGGCGACGGACATGGTGGCCGTATTTAGAATGTGGAGTGAATTGTTGGTTTGAAAGAGCTTGGAGAGCGGATAGGAATGAGTGTGCAGATGCAGTGATGGTAAGGTTCGGTCGAGGATCAAAGGCCAAGTTCAGGAGTGAAGGAACGGATTCTTGAATCGCAGAGCTGATTGCGGGGCAACTGGTGTTTCCGAGGCTTAGGACTGAGAGAAGCGGTTAATTAGTGTGGTGCTTGGGTATGAAAGCGGATATGCAAGGAAAATAGTGATCGAAACGATGGAAAGTGAGGAATAAGCAATTGCAGGAGCTATGTCGATGAATCGAAGGGATGTGGCAAACCAATCTGTTAGAGCGCGAATGGAGACCGAGTCGAAGGAAGCGTGGGAAATGGAAGCTGAGAGAGACAGGAGCCAGAAATTGGGGTGATGGGAGTAAGAATCGAAGTGGCAGGAAAGAGGGGTTGGAAAGATGGAGTGAGCGACGGAGACATGAGAGATGATGGTGGGATCAACAGTTGCCAATGAAACGATGTCGACGTGTTTAGACGTAATCCAGCTGCAACCCTCTTTCCTGGTGCGTCCTCACCAGCTCGGCTTGGCGGAGAAAAAAACCCCTCCCTCCCCCCTACGCAAGCACGGCAGGGCACAACGCTTTTTGCTTTCCATCCCGACGCTGTTAGCCGCTGCCGTGTCGCTGGGCGGTGCGTTTTCTGATTGCTAAACAAACAAATCCAGAGCTCAAAGCTTGAGCTTCTGCACCAACCTGCAAACTCAAGCTTGGTTGTGCACATTGCGTATGCTGACTTCCCCTCTACACAAGCACCAAGTTGGAGTATGGCATTGCAGAGGTTCACGCAGTCGTGCTTTGCCGAAGTTGCCTTTGTGTGCTCGCGTTTGATGGCCATTCACACAATGCCGACGCCTATCCCTCTTGTGTTCGACATGTCGACGTAACAAAGGCAAAAAAAATTGAAGCTCAGGGTCAACCATATCGTAGCACTTGTTCATCCTTAGAACACGATCATCTTGCAAGCCAGGTAATGCGACGCATCAAACCAAAGCAGCGAGCTCGAGGCACCAACGATGTAATTCCTAAGTCGGTCCATGGTAACTTTCAAAGATACTATCATATCCGCAATCCCACAACCGCCGATGACGATAACGATGCTGCAGACGGCAATTCAGCTAGTCGCTCGACAGTCGTGTGGCAGCCATCTTGCGCTTCCTTACTGCACACTATGCTCATACAGGCTCGGTTGCAACAAGTTCGGTAGGCGAGGAGGAAACGCGGATGTTCAGTGTACTAGACATAGGCTGTAACTCCGGCAAACTCACCATTCAGCTCGCACAGACCCTTCTTGCTCTCCTTCGCAAGGTGAGTGGTGATGGTACAGGGGTGGAGATCATAGGTGTCGATATCGACCCGAAGCTGATTGGACAGGCGAAGGAAGCAGCGGGTATTGCGAGGTCGCTTCATCGCCCCCCAAAACTCAGCTCTGAAGAAGGTGTTGCGGGAGGAGAGCAGCTGCCGACAGAAACAGTTTTCTTTCCGTCTTGCTTTCCTGCGCTATTCGGTCCCTTGAAAAGTGCTGCAAATGATGACGAACGAGGGGCGAAAGGACGACGAGCCAGCACGGCACATCTCGAACCACGATTGCTACGATTGATAGCAGCAGAATGGGTCCACCCCTCCCCCGCGACCAGCTCATCCTTTCACTACTCTCTCCACCCTCTCTCCCACCTGACCAATCTCGACAAGCGCCAATACTCAACCATACTTGTGTTGTCCATCACCAAATGGATCCACATCCAACGATCCGATTCCGGCCTGACTCTATTCTTCGCTCGCCTCTCATCCACTCTCTTACCCGGCGGATTGTTATTTTTGAAGAGACAGGAATGGAAATCGTACTCCACGCCAAGAACCTCGACGCTGGGATGAAGGGCAAGATAAAGGGGCTGCAGATGAGACCAGGCGGAGACTTTGATCTCTTATTGGAGAAGATCGGGTTCAGGTTGATGGAAAGGATTGGTTGGGGGAGAGGGAAGGGTTTTGAGCGGCCTCTACAGGTGTTTTGCAAGGTAGGAGGCCAACAGGAGGAGGAGCTGGTGAGGCAAGTGCTGGAGCGGGAGGCAAGGTTTGATTGGCTTTGTAGACCGCCAGATGCCCTAGAATAGCCGATCGAAAAGTCCCAAGAAATGCAAAGCAAGAGCCAAGAGACGCTTTCGTATGTGTTTGCGCTTGAATGGCGTGATCGAGTGCTCGGATTAGATTGCGTCTTGCCTCGGTCCTGGCCAAGGTAAGAAGAAGAAGGAGTGATCTTATCTGATTGCATCCCTCCGCATTGTGTCACTGCACAGACCAAGCGACAATGCATGCACTCGGCATACTTCTTGAATGTGCGTACGCATAAGCTCGATCTTGTGCGGCAGAGTATGACTCGCCATTGTCTTGGCAACGAGAAGTTAGAGTGCATTGTGCAGGGAGATGCTCGGAGGCAGTCGGAAAACGCAGAATCGTCTGGGTTTGTAGAGCTGTGGATGCAGGCGTTGGCTTTTATCTGATTAGATCCGCAGCTGCGATCGCGTTTGTGCAGCCGAGATTGCTGCTCCTGTGCCGCTCGCTCGCTTTCCTTTTTGCCGTCTGTGAAAGCGCAGATCAAAGGGATGTAGGGCTGAGATCAATGTACGCGACACGCACCAGCAACAAAGGAAGTGGGGGTGATGTGTGCCTTGTCTGCTGGCGATCGTGGCTGTCAGTGCTAGGCAGTGCCTCTGACGCTGGTGTGCGATTCCGCTGCTTTCAGGGAGAACTAAGCCAAGCTTCACTTTGTTTTAGGTTTTTCTTTCTTTCTTTTTTTGGGCTGCTCTGCTGTGTGATGAGCAGAAATCGAACTTTGATCGATCCTTTGAAAACGCCGTTAGCGAGCGCTCGCTTGGAGGAGCCCCTTGGACCCTAGCGTAACTCAAACGTAGGCCAAGCTCAAGCTCAACGTATGTTTGGCCTTAACAGCTGAGCCATCTCGGGCTTTGCGTAGACCTAACCTTCACACTACCACCAATACTCTATCCCCCTCGCTCTACTTTAAACCTCAGCCGAACTGCGAAATTCTACTTAAGAGCGAGAGGTAACATTCATCTTACCCCCCCCCCCCGCAAATATACCATCCACCTCGCCACCAAACCCAAGCAATCGTAGCATAGCCTAAATCGCACACGATGTCGTGTCCATTCGCCAAGTTCGCCTCGCTCTTCCCTTGCGCTACCAAAGAAGATTCCTCCTATCACCACCACTACTCCTCCTCCTCCTCCTCATCGTCATCATTATCATCGCCGAGCTCAAGCCTGAGCGAAGCACTCCGTCTCGGCACAGCCTCCAGCCATCGAGCGGTAGAAAAATCACTCGGAGTCTCACTCCTCCTCCAGTCCATAAACCCTTCCACTTCTTCCACTAGCCCGCTTAAGTTCGACAGAGTTGATTATATACGATTCAACATTATGCTGGCCTGCATCTACATTGCGTTGGAGGCAAGTTTGCACAACAGTAGAGAGCAAGTGTTGGTGAAAGCGTTGTTCAACGATGCAGGCTTGATGCAGGCTTTGGCTCGGACGCAGGGGTTGTTGAGGGATGTTGAGGTGCATCTTGGCACAGTGGAGCTCCACACTGGTGCCACACTGGCAGATCTAGCAGAGGCCTCAAGAGAGGAGAATGCAGCTATCTCTCTATCCAGTGTCGTTGCAGAGGATGTGGAGAGTGAGGGTGCTCGAGACAGGTTGCTACAGCTGGTTCAGAGCTCATTACCAATAGCACTGCTCTTGAACCCAACCGAGACTAGGAACACAGGGCTGACAGAAGAGCACATAGCGCTCCTAACACCAGCACAGATGCACGCAACCCTATCCTACGTATCCACTCTCCTCAGTCTATCCCAAACCGGCAATCGAGGCCCGTTGCTCTCCCACGCATACACAAGATACCTAGGCGACCTATCCGGGGGTCAACACATTGTTCGAAAACTATGCAAACGCTTTGCTACCGAAAAGGGGGACGGATTCGAATTTTACTCCTTCTCCGCAGGTGCAGACCTTAAGTCCAGGTTCAGGGTCGCAATGCAATCAACACTCCCCAACCCAGCAACAACCTCAGCACTGGTTGCCGAAGCGAACAGGGCATTCGACCTAAACACAGCCCTTTTCGAATCTCTACTCCCGGCAGACCTACGTATGCAACCCGAGAGAGTGCATGTAGAGCCGAATCAGAAGCTTGGAGCAGTGCAAGTAGCGTTGAAAGGTAAGGATACTGGGCATCGATGGATGATGGTTTCCCTAGCTTGCGTAGCGATGGCCTTGTGGATTGGACACAGTTTCATGTTGGTTAAGCAGGGGTTCGTGCAAGGTGCTGTAGCCTAAGTCTTGCATCATATATGTACTCTCCATAGCATTCGCAAAGGAATCGCATCTTCTACACCTGCCAAACATCTCCGCGAAGCCAATACGAGTGGGTGGAACACGTGCGATTCCGTCTCGAAGCAAGTCTGAAGAGCGCGTTGATGATTTGTGAGGCATTGAAAAAAGTGTCGTATCGTATCGACGTGAAAGACTAGGACAGGATAAAGCGGTCGTTATAAATACAATTATTGGTCGTTAGGCAAGCGGTGCAACCCGAGACCCCAGGCCTTTAGCGAGAGCGCAAGTGGGACTGGATGCCGCAGGGCTCGTTCGTCTTCTCGTTGGTCCTAATCTTCTAGAAGGAGATCTAGGAGGCCTGATCACACCTGCTGTTTGATTCAGAACCACTTTCTCCACCTTGTCCCCTCCATCCTTACTACTCACACCGCTCGTGTTGGTAACTTGACCAAGCACACCAACCTCTACCGCTAGTAGAAGTGAAGTGGTGCCTAATGGAGATTTCGGCATGCTTGTACTGATCCTAGCCTTACTTTTAGACGCTCTTGGAGGGGCGGGCAACGATTTTACCTCTCCCACTTTCTCTGACAATCTGCTTGGAGTTCTCGCCCTCCCCACCACCTCTTCGCCCACCTCCCTCTTCTGCTCCCTCTCCCTCTTCTGCTCTCTCTCCCTCTCCACCCTACAATCCCTCATTGGCGTAGGCTGGGGTAAATTCCAGGCACTCAAACTGTTCCTCAACCTCCTCTCATGTCGCTCCCCACCGCCCAGATCAACACTCCCACTCCCCGCCAAATTATGTTGACTAGCAGCCAACCTCAACTCCCTCCTCGCCTCCTTCAAACCACCAGACGCGGCCGCAGCCCGATCCAAACTACCCCTTCGCGTCACCGTCTCAATCTGAGACAACCAGTCACAGCTTCTTCCCGTCGGATCGGCCAAACGCAGCTGATCGAAGGTAGAGATGATTTGTTCCGGCGGTAGGATACGTTCTACTGGGAAAGGTGGGGTCGAGGATCGCACTGAATATTCTTCTTCGGCGGTGAGGACGAGGTTGAGTTTGGGTGCAAAATCAGGTGAGAGTCGGGCACTAGCGTCAGAGCCATCCGAGACATGATTATCGGAAGCAAGGCCAGGGGAATGAGTGCGGCTTGCTTCACGCGTAGGCCCAACAAACTCGTAACTGAAATCGCATCCTCGCGTTTCGACACGCTTCGGACTGCTGTGCTGTAACTGTTCCACCGACGAATCTTGCATATCTTCCTGCGAAACGGCAAAGACTTGCCTGACGCCTTGTCTCGAGGTCGACCTTTCGCGCAACGAGCTGAGAGTGTGTTTTGTGAGATTGAGCAGTGAGGTTGTTCTTGACATTCCTTTCAACTTTGCTGGTTGAGAGAAGGAAGCGTCCGGGTTGGTGTGACTCTGTTCGCTTGGCGACGTGAAGCTCGTCTCTCCGTCATTTACCTTTGCCTTGGGAAGCAGACGGAAAGACCTCAACCTGGGGAAGCCTCTGGAAGGTTTGAGCTGTCGAACCTGCACATCGCTCCCTTCAACCCCGCTAGACTCGCCGACAATAGCAGCTTGTTCAAGACTGAGACCTAGACCCACCGCTGGCTCCTGCCTCGTTGCGTCGGAGGCGGTAAAGTTGTCTCGCCAAGCCAAGATGCGAGCAGAACCAAAGCGCAATATCGAACCCGAGCGGCGATGCTTCCCTAGAGGCAAAGTGCCACCGCTGATCGTCGCCCTAGAAACGTCGCGATCGTCGTTGAGCGGAGTGCTGGATCTTGGTCCGGAATGGACAGCACTATGACCAGTCGCGATGGAACCGGATTTGACTTGCGTGGGTGCTGAGAGGTCGACACCATCCGATGACAGCAGCTGAGAGCTCGAGATGCTGTTTCGTCGATTCATAGACAGACGTCCATTGCCTGAGAACGAAAGTGAAGAAGAAGCAGTGGACAAAGAACGCTTGTGGCTACGTCGTTGGCGTTTGGAGTCCACAGCAGGAAAGACTTGCGATGCGAAGGAAGAGAGTGCGGGACTAGCATTGGTGCGCTTGGGCGGCTGGTTGATGGTGATGTGCTCTTGAAGGCTGTTCAAGTTTTCTGAGGTGCTCATCTCCTGCTCATCGTGTTGCTGAGGGACAGGTGACTGACACAGCTCTTGAAAAGCAGTATACCGCCCGAAGGTGGAGCTAGTCGAAGAAGTCTGACACTTGCGTGTTGCTTTGGGTGTAGCATCGTCCATGTAAGCGAGCTCGCCTGACTGGACCGTGGGGCTTGACTGGACCGTGGGACTTGACTGGACCGTGGGACTTGACTGGACCGTGGGACTTGACTGGACCGTGGGGCTTGACTGGACCGTGGGGAAGATCGGACTACTTTGCAAGCTCGTAGGTGTGCGAAAGCCGGATAGATTGCCCAACGATGGTCGCAAAGAGACGCGCTTCTGGTATCGCATCATCTGCGACGACATTAGGGTAGCGTCGTTGTGTAGCTTGATAGTGCGCGTCAATGCTTCAAGCCAGTCGTTCAGAGCTTCCGCGGAGGGAGCGCGAAGGACGATACGGTCCAAGTTGTTGCTGAAGAGGGAAGAGAGTGGTGTCGTGGGAGAAGGGGCACCGCTTAAGGCTAGATCCATCGACTCTCGAGAGAGGCTGAGTGATTTGATGGAGGAGGCGGCTGAGCTAGCCAAAAAAAGAGAGGCGTCATAGAGGCTACTGTTGGAAGCGGCAACTTTGGAGTAAAACTTGCGTGATCCCGAGGCGAACTTGGACCAAGGCTTCGATCGGCCTTCTGCGTCGGTCTTGGGCGAATGGAGAGAGGAAGCATTGAGACTGGACGCTGGAGTCTGGAAACTGACGCGACCGGCGGAAGCGATTGAAAGACGAGGTTCGGATTCTGAGATAGACTCGGCATGTAGCCGGTTCAGGCTCAAGGCAGACTTGGGTCGGAAGAGCCGAGCACTTCGAGGAGGCTCGGGAGCAGTCGTGCTGAGGACGAGCTCGGGAAATGGTTCGGAGCAGGTGGTGTTGATGTTGAGGTAGCCATAGTTGCGAATGTCGATCGAAGCGCATGTGTGGTCAGGATTGATCATGGCACAAGTGCGGTCCTTGTATACGAGCAGCTTGCCCTCTTCCAGACTGCACCATCTTTCTGACCACGCTTCACACGCGCTAGTCTGCGGTATGTCGGCGAGAATGGCTTGATCGAGCAGGAGATGGCCTTCATAGCGCGGCAGCCGCGGCTGCGAGGAGAGGGAAGAAGACATGCTTGCTCTGGTGTGCTGTTGAGCGCCTAGGTGGTGTATTGATAGAGGGAGATGGGCCAGACCCGGACGAGTCCCGATAGCTATCAGACCTCTTGTCGCTATGGCTTCACTCCATGCTTAGCGCAAAGATAAAGCCAGGGCTGACCAAGGACCTTAAGAAGTGATGGCGAGGTGCCGATGCAACAGAGCCGGGACAAAGACGGCGATGAAGGGTTGCTTTGTACCAGCTTAGTTGGGTGGGCAAGATCTTTGATAGAGGCCCCAGCTTGGTGGAGAGGAACAGGGAGCGAGCGAGAGTCGTGGTATCAACACAAAAAGCATAGTGACAAGTCTTGCTGAGCAACCAAAAGGGCTCAAAGCTCACACAAGGGAGAGCTTTCCCCTACTGCAAACCAGTATTTTGGCTTTTCATCACTCATCCTTCCAGACTTCACTCTATAAAGTCACACCAGCTGTCCGACGCCTCTGTTTTCCACACAACCCATCCAGGATCGCCTTTTGATTTCGACGCTTCATTCGCATCACACGTGCCACAATGAGAGGGGACATGCTTGTGGTACAACATCGCGTCTGAGCATCACCTCAAGTAGCTGTACACAGCAATTGTTTGCGCATGTAGTGTGTCTTCGCTTGGTTAGAGGCAAGTGGTATCGGAGAAAATGAAAGAAAAAAGTGATGTTCTCGGCTAAGTCCTGGAAAGAGAGAGTCGGAGCTGGCTACACCTCGCCTATAGTTTTCCAAACAACAGAAAGGCAGCAAGAGAGAGCGCTGTTGTGTTGGTGAACCTTTTCGCGATCAACACTTCGCGTTTTTGCTTGCCCACGTGTGTGTGTGTGTGTGTGTGTGTGTTATTTGTTGTTTTTTTTTTTTTTTTTTTTTTTTTTTTTTGTTTTTTGTTTTTTGTTTTTTGTTTTTTGTTTTGGCTGTGTGTTGCGTGGTGACCACGCTTGCATCCTTTCTTTTGACGTCAACAAACAAACAAATGCCACAAAGATGGTACACAGTGATAACGCTTGTCCTCTCTTGACGCCCAGTCTGAGACATTGCGATCTTGTAGGTGCTTGTCTGTTGGATTCCTGAACGATGCCTGCTGTACGGCGCTAGATGTCACATGCGAAACGGCTGGACGTGATGATGAACTGGGCTCATGAGTGCGCGTCCTTGCCGAGCCGTCGGAAACTCCATCTGTCGTTGCGTTGCGGGTTCGGTTTTGCCGCTCTTGCAAAGCGGAAACTCCGATAATGACTTGCCTTTGACGCAACAGTTGTTTCCACCCTGCATCGTTGAATTGTATTGCACTCATACCTCTGCTGTGCCTGCTGTGCCTGCTGTGCCTGCTGTGCCTGCCGTGCCTGCTGTCCAGCATGCCCTCAAAGCACATCCCACGTAGAAAAGCGTTACAGGATCCTGCTCATCACACAAGCTCACACGCTTGATACTTCTTTCAGAGCACTCTGCTATCTGAGCTATGAATCGTTTTTAACATTTCTCTCGATCTGGGCTAGCTCTTCCCCTCGGCAGCTTCAACAGCATTCTGTACGCTCAATCCGGCACTGGCCAAACCCCCTACAGCACTCAAAACTGTTGCTCCCAGCAACACCTTCTGGAATCTTGACCGCTTCGTCTCCTCATGTTGCTTCCGTTTGATACCCAGTATAGCCTGTTCTACCGCTTCCAGCCTATCGTGCGTCCTAATGTCCTCTTGAACTCGATACGTATTCCTTCGCCCCCATTCCCGTTTATCTCCGCCTGGTGATGGTGCTGAGGCAGACCTCTGCAGGTTCATCGGCGTATGAGATTTGAGTAGCTCTTCATGATCGAAATCCTCCATTCGCTCACTAGAACTCTGTCTGAGAGCCGAGTAGAAACTCTCACCGTCCTTCGCAAGAGCTTCTTCCAGATTTCTTCTCACCATACTCTTCCTCTTCGAAGCTAGCTGGCTCTGAAGTTTGAGAAGATGTTTTTTCTTGGCTTTCACAATCCTAGGGATCGCAGAAGAAGCAATGTAGCCCGCCGTACCGAGCACTGATAGGCCAGCAGCGATGCCTGTAGCCCAGCGTTCGCGGGTGGCAAAGGCTTTACCTTTTGCTTCTGCTTTTTCGATTGCAGAGTCAAGGTGAGACCATGCTGATTCGAATGATCGGATGGAGGAGCTGAGCGAGTTTTCTGCCCTGAGTGGTGGTCCAGAGAGCGGGAGGGCGTGAGTGAGGCAAGACAGTGCCAAGAGAATGGTGTATAGGGTGAGAATAGCCTTCATGTTTGCAGCCGGTTCGGATGCCGCTTTGGGTTTTGGGATGGTGGCTATCAGGACGGCAAGAGGAGGTCGGGGCGGTTATGTAGCAACTCGAGTTGGCCTGCTGATCGTTATCCAGCCTTTCACTCATGCTAACATCGTCGAGTAAAGCACACAGGTCTACGTATAGCCTATCGAAACGAATCTTCCGCAGGAACCAGTATCGATCAGCTTCGCTCAACCCTTATCGTCACCGGAAACAGCGGCTCTGCAAGCAAGACCCACCTTGCCTCTGCACCGCCGGGATTTCCTGCTTCAGGCACACTCACACTCTTCTACCCAACATCTCGCTCCATCATCCTTATCTTCACCGTAGGTGATGCTGCGATAGGCTAGTCTTCCTTTCTTTCCTTGCTGCAGTATCTATCACATTCACGCGCTGTCATGTGGGAGGAAAGGTACGCTGATGAAGTCGCCGGTTGCGTTCCAATTTGTCTCCAGACCTCATCGATACGGCAAATTTCCTTTTTGACTTTGAGTTCTATTGAAGCGCAGTACTTGACAACCGTGCAAATGTAACAATGAGCTTTGCCGCTATTCATCGCTCTTTCCTCTTCTGTCTGGCCAATTTGTGCAACTTGCCATCAGCAAACTCCATGACAAGTGAGATAACCTTCTTTCGGTGCTTTTTCATCCTGTTTCCCCCAACTTCAGACTTAGGTTGACCTTCTTTTCGGATTCGTGCTTTGTTCACTGTGGCAAGTCGCTTTGCTTGGGTGAGCTCGTAGAAGTGCGCTCGTATCTCGCTTTCAGTTTGAGTTACGGCTGGTTGTGGTGCAGCCCCTTTTCTTGAAGGCTGACAAGCACGGTTTGCGCGTCGGAGTGCGGTCGCCTCTTTTCGCTGGCCAAGTGCTTTCGCAAATTCCTTCTCAACGTACGAGACTGAGCGTCGCACCAGATCGTACAGCACTTTGTCGGGTCGCATGCCGGAATCGAGAGCCGATTGGATCAGCTCTTGCGCGGCCAGATAGCGACGCATACGCATGAGAGCGTGGAAACGCGTGGTGACGCTATGGCAGTCTTTCGGATCAATGGGTCGTTCAACGAGCGGGAAGTTGCCTCGGCCCATTTGACCAGCCTCGATGATGTTGGCGATGGCGTCATCAATTTCATATCCATTGTCCGTGAGTTCTTGGATCTCCTTGCGTGCCGATGTGGAGTCTCCGGCACGGATGTAGGCCCGAATGAGCGCAGTGTGGATGCGAAGCGTGGGCTGAAACCCGGTGATCTCTTTAGCGTTGCGTTTGAGCTGCTGCGCTTCGTTCAGCTTGCCAACCGCGGTATAACCTTCAATGAGTGGAGCGATATGCATCATTGTTGGCTTGACATTGTGCGCCAACATTGCATGATACACTTTTTGGGCTGACTCGTAGTCACGACGGACCACAGCATAGACTCGGATGCGTATAGCATAGGCTGCTGATGAAAGAGGTCGACTGAGGTCGTGTGAAATTGCAGGCCTACTGTCTTGACCAGCGTCGTCTGCAGGCATGAAGCCCCGAAACAAAGAGGAGGAGCGCGAATCTTCGATGAGCCAGTCCCTCAGCCCGTCTTTTGTTGAGATTGCAATCTTGCCGGTGGTAGCTGTGTTGCTTTGCACTGTTGTGCTGCATTTTGCTTTTGTGCTGCGTTTTGCTTTTGTGCCAACATTATCCCAATTTCTGCGACTCAAGTCGGTCGAATGCTGCGATGCCAATATGACCTTGTCAGGTGTGCCGAGATGCTGCAACATGTCCGAGAGCGACTCGAGTCGTTGTACTCGCTTGCTTTTGGGAGAATTTTCACCTTGAGGCAGCAGGCGTTGGATGAACCGAATTGATTTGATTGCATCCTTGTCGATCGTCGAAAAGATCAGCCTCGCCAAACCACAAAGCACCTCCTTGTCGATTTCGTGTCCTTGCTCCAAAACATACACAATGATCCTCCTGGCAGTCTTGGCAGATCCAATCGCAGATGCACACTCCAGCAAGGTCCGATAGTGCACTGTCGTAGCGGTCAGTTTGATGTTAGATAGCGTTTGCGGCAGATCGAATTGTATCACCGGTGCGGCTTTGCCCTCGTCCATATTAAAGTAAGGCAGGCTAAACACTTCGGCTGCGAAGGCCATGGCACGGACAGGATGTCCGGCATTGAGAAAGGCATACATCACCCACCTAGACGCTTGTTGTAATGCCTTCTCTACAAAAGCATCTGCGTGCGCTTCCTCGCTGCAGAGAGACAGCGCCAATCGAAAGAAGGAGCGAGCTTCATAGATGCGTCCGAGTCTACCAAACATCTCCGTCATGATAGCATACGTCTCCACATTGGGCTCCGGGCTAGGGCCGTTGACGATCAGCATCTCGGTTCCCTCGGTAGACGAGCCGGCTGTGGTCTCGTTTCGCATCCTGATAGAAGGTATGCGGAAGATGCGCATCACCATCATCGCACCATCCACGTCAAGCTCCTTGGACAGCAGCACCAAAAGTCGATTGACCACGTTCAGTGTTGGGCTATGAACAATCTTTGCGTCTCGCCTGAGCATAGTGGCAAGCGTTGGTCTGAAGCTCTGAAAGCCTCGAAGGATGGTAAGCCACGCTTTGGCATCAACCTCATGTCCATGCTGCGGCATAGCTTCGAGTACCTCGTTGACTTGGGCGATGTCTTGTCGTCGCACATGGGTGCGCAGCAGAAGATCAAACGTCTTGCGCGGTACAGAAACGTCAGCGTCGCTGAAATGATCCCAGTGTCGAGTAAGATCGACATCGTTGGACTGTGCAATTAGCGCTCGCAGTCGAAGATGCAAAAGCTCGGCGTCTGCTTTGCCGCTATGATGCTCTTGTGCCACTTGACAGATCTTGAGCATTGCGTCGTACCTTCGTGCGATACCGGATCGAGCTGCAAGAGCATGGAAACAGGACAGGGGCAAGACGCCAATCTGCGTTCGAACGTATTCAAGGAAAGTCATGAGACGGTTCAACGAGTCCTCGGCGTCCAATTTGATAAAGGTCTCGGCAATTTTGCCGGCCAGATACAGTGCAGCTTCGCGTTCCCCTCTGCGCCGCAGAGGATGCTCAGGATTGGACCAGATGAGCTCTCTGGCTTGTCGAAGTGTTTCGGTTAGCAGCCCTGCGCAATCTGGGTCGGAAGCGCTTTGCGAGATGTCGTCCAAGCTGTCGAGAACGAGGAAGAGTTCGTGCCGAACTGGGTAGTCGTCGGGCAGTCTCAAGGTCCATCGAGAGTCAGGTAGCCATGCAGCTGATGCCTTGACTTCGTCTTCATACAAAGCTGGGGCATCCTCGGGAAGGTGACTCCTTCTCAGAGGCGGGCTGTACCGGTTGAAGTCCATCTCCCTTCTCCATTGTGTGCTTGGAAACTTTCGCCGCCAATCGGACAAAGAAGCAGGTGCAAACCGGATTAGTTCTTCGGGGTCGATGCGACTCGTGCCTTGCTGCTGGTGTGCTTCTCCGCGTGCTCCCTGCCAAAGCTGTGACTGACCGCGTTGTGGCATAGAATGCTCGTTAGTGGAAGCATATTCGGGGCGTGTGACGGCTGCTGCTTGGAAGTAATAGCTGCGGCGATCGGAGGAGGACAAGCTCGAAGCGGATCTATTGCCAACTATCGCTGACCTTATGGTATCATAACTTCTTGAAGAAGAGTAGAGCCTCGAGGAGGAGCAGGAGGAGGAAGAAGGCCCAACTGACGGTAGGACTGTTCCCCTTGGCAGGCGAAGCTCGATCGCTGGGCAAAGAAAGGTGGGCACCAGAGCATCCAGCTGGGTGCTCTGCAATACTATTGGGCTGTTCGAAGCATTGCGCAGCGCCTTCCTTCCAGCCTTGGTGGCGAGCTGCCGACCGCCGAGCATCCTGGTCCCGGCTACTGCTCACCCAAGTATCAAGGCCATGCAACTTTCTTCGAAGGCGACCCGAAGCCTGTAGTTCGTAGTCGAGCTATGCGATATGTGCTCTGCGCGGTATCGATGTTGTCATATGGTGTTGTTGTGATGGTGTCGAACGTAGGCGTTGAAGCGGTATAGTGAGTGGAGTGGAAGATCCACCTTCTGAGAATACAGCTGAGGCAAATGTTCATTCGAAGGTGAAACGAAAGATTTGTTGGTCGCGTGCACCAACTCTGAATTTTTCAGGCAAATAAAACCGTTACGCCCTCGCACAAGCATAGACATATGGCCAAAACAAAATCGTCTCAACACACGGGTCTCGGAAGCTGTGGTCTTTGAATAGCCTTGTCTTCCAACACTTCTGGAGCTTGATAGCAAGACACGCACAACTATCGTAAAGCAGCAGGAGAACACAGACTTGAAATATGTGTATGTGCGGTTTACCAGTCTCGTTTTGGTCATGTTGGATCTTCTAGTTTACAATGGTAGTGGGAGAGTGAGAAAAGTGATGCAGGAAGGGCTGTCGCTGCTCACAAGCAGTGCGGAGGCAGCTCAAGATGAAAAGGGGGAAAAAAAGGAATAGAACGAGGATAGAGGTGATATGCGATTGCGACTATGTCTGGGCATCTCGATTCGAGGAAGGCATGCTGACAGAACGGTAGTTGAGTCGCTTGGCGAATGCGCCCTTGCCGATACGGATGACCGAGTTGCGCCTCTTTCCTGGTAATGGTGCAGGCTGGTTGTCTCCCTCCTGTCCTGCAAACGGTCTTGACCCTGCCATAGGCTTTGTGAGAAGACGTCCTCGAGGCTTGTTGTCGCCGAAACCCTTCATCTTGTCCTCATCGATGCGCCTTGGCCCCTCCACGACAACGGTCGCCTTAAGCCGCAAGAGATGGTCAGTAGCCATTCGAGCGAGCTTCTCTCTCGCCTCCATACCTCCGTACTGGACCACCTTGGTCATGTTTTCGCGTGTGACATGGTTAAATCGGGTATCCTGCTCCATATTAGCAAGGTCGAATTGTCGTCCTGTGAGAATGTCATCGCCGCCGTACTTGGTGATGCGGTCGTACACTTCTTTTGCAAGGGTACGGGCGGTCATTTGCATGCGAAGATCGAATGGGTTGTCGACGAGCTCGAGGATGGCACGAGGAGCGTGGTCACCTTTCCTGTTGCCGTGGAGGAGAATGCGTGTGTAACCACCTGGACGGTTTGCGTATCGTTGTGCGAGCTCTTGCAGCTTGGGAAGCGTCTCCTGCTGCGAAAACAGGTAGCCTCTCGCGCCGTAGCCAGCCTGTGTTGTTCCTCGTTTGCCAAGTGTGATGATCTTTTCCGCCTCGCGAGCGGCCTCTTTTGCCTTTGCTACTGTTGTTGAGATGCGTTCATGCTGGATAAGAGATGAGACCAAGTTTCGAAGGAGGTGGTTTCGGTGAGAAGATGTTCTCCCGAGCTTTCGGAATGCGAGTCCCTTCATCGTGCTGGTAGATCAATGAGGTGATGAACGCAACGTGGGGATGATGGTGCCAAGCCAATGGTGATGAGTTGCTCGTCGAAGTCTTGCAGAATCGAGTGATGAGCAGCACCAGTTAGTGGACCTTTGACCGTTCTTCTCAAAGGTCCAAAGAAAAGACAAAATATTCTCGGTCGAGAGGGTTGACGCGCTTGAACGGAAAGCGCTTTTTGTGTGCTCCACAGGCAGGCTGACCAATTTTGCAGCATCGGCAGCCCGATCGAAAATCGAATGTGCTCCACATTGGATTTTTGGCTCGATCAAGACTCTCTGCCAACTCTGCAAGACGAGAATCGGGCCAACTATCCGATGCTCAGACGCTGTCCAAGTCGACATTCCCAAAATCGAGGCTGCCAGATCTCTCTCTCTCTCTCTCTCTCTCTCTCTCTCTCTCAACGCTGATTGCTGATCTGAAATTCCTTGAGCGCCGTTTGGAATATCGCCAAATTTTGGACTCGTCGCCATCGCAGTTATTGATCATCATCGTGCACTGACGACATTACCATCTTCTCACCCTCACCTCACCTCTCGAACGCGCTCGCTCCACCCGCCTGGACTCACACACCCACACAACACATCACAATGGTTGCCGCTCTCCGATCCGCTGCTGCCTCGCTCGTCCGAGCCCGTGCTCCTTTGGCTATCGCCCGTCAGGCCGCTCCTGTCGCCCGTGCTGCCGTCGTTACTCCCCGCTTCACGCCCGTCCGATTCTACGCCGCTTCTGCAGGCCTTTCCAAGTCCGACATCGAGACGAGGGTCGTCGACGTGCTCAAGACCTTCGAGAAGGTTGACCCCAGCAAGGTGCGTTCCTTTCAACCTCTTTCGATGGACAGTCCATGATGGCACGGAACGGAACGGAGCTCAACTCAGTCAGATGCTGCATCTGAAAGGCGTTACTCTATTGTCTTGCCGATTCTTCCGATGCGGGCTGATTCGAATGCAGCTCCATAGGTTGCGTTTACTGACGAGGCTATACTATTCGCTTTGCTACTACAGGTCTCTGCCACTTCCTCTTTCACCTCCGACCTCGGTTTGGATTCCCTTGACGCCGTCGAGGTTGTCATGGCCATTGAGGAGGAGTTCTCGATCGTGAGCATCTCAACATCGACACACTTCAAACATTAGCGTCCGACATTTACTGACCCGGACTTTAATTTCGCTTCATACCAACTTCAATAGGAGATCCCCGACGAGGAGGCTGACAACATCACCACCGTTCAACAAGCTATTGACTACATTGCCAAGTCGCCCGAAGGTAAGCATTGCATCGCTCAAAGTGAAATCAGTGTCGGCGCTTGAATCTCATGTGCTGACGGGCACTGCCTTCTTTCGCCTCGAAACCTGCAGCCAACTAAATGTCTTCCTGACCAAAATGTTATCCGACTCAACACTTTGCATCTAGCGATCTAGCGACTTCTGTATTCGTGGACCGTTATCTTGCGAAATCAATACACATTGCTTTCCAAACACGGCTGTGTGGCCTATCATCTGGCCAACTCACATATCGTTCAGGCGGAAACCGCAACCGACTCATCCCATGACGGACTACAGGATCTCTTTGCAGCTCAGAAGTTTAGGGCAACGCATGGATGTGCAAGGAGAGAGAAGCTCTGTCTATTCCATCGAAGACAACACGGAAAAGCTAGAAGCCGAAACTACCAAAGTCAAACTCTTGCGCACCTTGCTGGCTATCGCTTGCAGTGGCGCTCTTGAAGATGCTGATGCCTTGCTTCTTTGGTTCTGGAGGTGCTTCCACCTTTGTGCTTGCTTCTTCTGGATGTTCGTTCACGTGGTCAACATGCGAGGGCTCTGCAGCGAGAGTGGCAGCCACATCAGATGACACTTTCGTATCTATTGAGACCGACTTGCTGAGAACTGTGTCGGCAGAATCCGTCTTTCCACCAAGACGGCTCGTTGCAGCGGCATGCACCGCTGCGCCAATGTCGAGGTCGTTGACAATGCTCGATCGTCGCTGGAGCAAGCTGCTGCGTCGTCGAATCACCCTTGGACTGCTGGGAGGCGACATTGTGTTTTGTGATGTACGATGTCGAAGCTTGGTTGGGCTGGAGGAGATGGCGTCCTCAAGAGCACTGAGCAGCTTTGTGTCGGTCAAGCGCAGCTCTGCAAAGGCATCTGTGCTTTCCGCCATGACGGCTTCGTCCACCCGCGAGAGGATCTGGAGGTCATGCTTTGAGACCTGGTGGAACAGAGTCGAGGCGCTAGACACCGACGGCGGCTCGAACTGCCAGTTTCGCAAAAGGCTGAGACCGATTGAGTGACAGCCCATACGACACAAAGCTCTGTTTGTGTTGAGAACAAAGTCAAAGATCTTCTTCTCGGGAATGTGATATAGGCCCTTGATCGTCTGCAACGACTTGGATCGCAACTGTTGGAATAGTAGTGCCAAAGCAGGGTCGTTGTAGCTGTCATTTCCGCAAGTGACATTCGAGCCCAACAAACTTGCAACGCCTTCATCTGCGAGCAAGTCTCTGAGCGGCGTCACAATGATTCGCACTGCGAGATCGCGTCGCTTAAGCATCCAAAATGCCCAGCTGCCCATCCAGCGGTCGCCGCGCTCGAAGGCTAGAGGTAGCACCCTCGTTCTGAGAAGGTCGGTAAAGACCGGTCCGTCATCACATCCCTCTTTGACTCGTGCTAAGGCGATTGCGAGAGGCAGGTCGTCCATGTTCCGAACGCAAACATTGACGGCATCACGCAGACTTTCGCCAAGCATGAAGAAAGAAGCAGCGAACTCGTACCGCCTCTGACTCAACAGAGCAAATGCGTTCTTACAAGCAGCCGTCTTCCATCGCTCCTCATCAAAGTCGTGCGACAAGAACTGCAGCATCTTCTTCTGCTCCGGGTGCCAGACAGCCTGCCGCCAGAGACCCTGCACAACCTTTCGCTTGCCAAGAGCAAAATAGAGCAAAGAGCATTTGACGGGATCACGATCTTCACCCGTCATGAATTGCACTCGTGCGACTGCTTCAGCTTGAGTGCGAAGTGCTTGTGGGCTCTTGAGCCAGGCAAAGAGTCCAGTAGATCGGGCGGCAGGCCAGTCCAGCTTGTTACGATAGGAAGATTCGACGGCCGACAACAGCGTCTCTTGGTTGTCGCTGTGAAAGGCCCAAAGGAAGTCGCGATAGCTGAGCTCAGCAACTGTGGTAGTCTGGGTGTCTTTGACCGGGTCGCTTCCGTTGAGCGTTTGTCGGAGAGCGAACATGTAGCGCAAACCCGACGGATCCATACTTCCATGCTCCCGCACCGCTTCACCGATGGTCTTGATCAGATTAACGAGTAAGTGAAGGTCTGAATCGGACAGGTGTGGCGGTCGAACCTGCTTCAGTTGGACTACTAGCTTTTCGATGCGTTCACTCGAGAAAGGATCCGTGTCGGCCTGATCGCCTGAGAGGTCAGGCTCGTCAAAGATGCTTCTCTGCACACCATGTCTTTGTGGAGCTCTCGGTCGTGCCTCGTCCGCCTTAGCATCATCCTTGAGCAATATGTCCAGCGGGACTTGCTCAAATGCCCAAGTCTCCAATACATCCTGAGCGTTGCAGGCGAATGCAGCCTTGTCGAGATTGCTGATGATTGCCTTCGCCAAACCCATCTTGCCCCAGAGGGCACATTGAAGTAGGAAGGCCGGGTGATATTGCACGACAGGACCACCTACTTCAGCGACCAGTTCGGCCAAATGCATTCTTTCTGATCCGATGCCGTTGGACAGGCTGGACTGTACAAATGGGCCGTAGACGAAGAGCACTGCACCAGAAGCAACAACGAGCTGTTCAGAATTGAGCCAGCAGGCAGCACGAATGGAACTCGGCGTGCAGCTGAGCAGGTCAAGACGAGCGAGCTGCTCCCAACGAGATCGTCCATTTGCACTTTTAGAATCGAACGTAGATGCCCGTCCAGGAGCCATAACGTCGACATGATGCTCAAAGACCACAGCGAGCGCATTGTTGGACAACGGCGATGGGGACCAGTCCAATGCAATGATGCGATCCCTTGAGCCGAAAGTTTGCCGATGCTCCTCACCTGAGCTGAAGGATGTGGTTTTGCTGTTGTAGATCACAAGCACCTGGCTGTCGTGTTCGTCGTGATGAACGACTGCAACCAGGCCGCTTGCGCTACAGCGGACAAGTTGGGGTGATCCTGCTGACGGGCGGAGGGAAGTGACAAGGTCCAAATGAAGTTCATTGGAAGAGTTGCCCGTCGGCTTCCACACCTCGACTTGCCCGGAAGCATCGGTAGTCACCAGCGTGAAATCATCGCCTGGTTGCCCTGACGAGCCAGAGATTGAGTCGACCGAGATCAAGTGACGAGCCGATCCACTCTGTGTTGCCAGGCGTGACGTTGTTGGTGGTGACAGACGCACAGCATTCCTCGACTCCACTTCCAATGAGTGAATGCTACCTGTGCTGTCGACGGCAGTGAGAGCATCAACTCGGCCAAGTTGTACGAAGGCAAGATGCTGAACATCTTCCTTGATTTCAAATTGGACCTTCGACCCGTCTGATCCACGCCAAAGTTCGCCAGTGCCGTCACTGAGCAGACATGCTGTAAGTGAGCTGTCCCATGATGCCGCGATGAGAGAAGCGGGCCGTTGAGCGTCCTTGTAATGAATCTGACCTTGTGGTCGGGAAGGCGATGCGTCGGAGCTCCAGGTGATGATTTCTTTGGCTGAGGAGCTGACCAAGGTCTTGCCATCACCTGACCTGCAAAGCCGCTCGATGCAGCCTTTGTGTCTGTGCGCACGTTTCGCGAGTGACCCAGGTGCAGCTGGAGGTCCGCAAGGATGGCAAATGTCTGGCTCGATTCCTGAGCCTCTGCCGTCGAAGAAGGTGGCTGGGTTGATGGAGTAGGTCGAGGAGGAGCCATGGTCGAATTGGACATGTAGAGTGATCATGGAAGCTGCGCTGGATGAGTCTGGAGCAACGTGCAGCGGTAGTGCTTTGACTGCCCGGATCCCGCCAGTGCTTTTGGGCAAGGTGAAGGGAACTCGCAGCACGGTCAATGCTTGCAACAGTGTGGGAGGCCGTCGATCGATGTTGGCAACCGCCGTCAAGCTCAAGTGCCCGTCATATTCAAATGACACGAACATATCTGGTGTCTCGTTGGCTAGCTGTTCAAGACGACGAAGCCTGGTCCGTTTGAGATCCATCTCCAGCTCAAGAGTGTGCGCGTTCATCTCGGTGGAGGTTCCGAGGCCCAGTTCGGACATTTGAATCTCGCGCTGGAGGATGCTGACATTGGTGCGTAAGGCCGCACACGTGACGTATGGGTCCAGGTAGAATGCTGTGGGGACTTGGTTCGACGTAGAAGACAGGCCGCTGGTGTGTGAGCGTGGACTCTCGACGCTACACCAGAGACGAAGTTGGGAGGGTTCGTCGATGACAGGTGCCCAGATGCGAGCAACACCATCTGTTGCATAAGAGATCAAGACGTCGGCTTGGCTGTTCTGTTCTGGAGGCTGTCTCCAGAGGATACTGGTGACTGGACGTGCATGATACAGACGCTGAGACAAGACTGGAGGTTTGCTAGCTCGTGGTTGATACTGCCACAGAAGGACGTTCTGCCCATGCTGAGCGACAGCTGCAATGCTTGTAGCGTCGGGAGAGAACTTGGCCAAGCTGATGGCTGCAGGCACCGTTTTGGTCCAGAACCTCGTCCATATTGGGATGTCGGATTTGTCTAGACGCCAAAGAGCCAGGCTTGCGGTGGTACCGGCAAGAAGCTGGCCATTGACGACATCGAGTGTGGTCACCAGACTTTCGTTGATGGTGAGTGTGGAGTGGACCTTCCATCTGCGTGATGAGGACGACGAAGAGGCAGGAGCAGACCAGACAGCTATCCGATGGTCCATGGCCGCCGCCAGCATGATCTGGTCCTGACCTGCCGAGAGGCCTACAGCGGTGCAGGTGACGCATCGATCTGTGCCCTGTGAGCCAGAGAAGGCATCCCAGAATGGAAGGGCTTGGTCGAAGCGCTGGTCACGAGAGAGAACGCAGAGCTGATCGAAGCTCGCCTGGACAATGATGCTGTCCCTTGTCTCGCTTCCTGCAAGGTAGCAGACATTGTTCGATGGTGACTGCTGCTGTGAAGCTTCACTTGCCGAGCGTTCTGGTTGTGAGTAAGCAAAGTCGGTGGTTCCGAGCACGACTTGTGAGGGCCGTGAGAAAGCTGCGAGTGTCTGCTTTGACTGCATGGCAGCAAAGCAGCTTCGCAATGTGCTTGGTGGCTGAGTTGGAACAAGTTAGCTCATCGCGGGAGCTGTGACAAGGTCGTGGAGGAGGTGCCGACTGCTGAGTATGCTGTTCGGCTGAGCCGACTTGGCTGAGCTGCTGATGAGACGTTGTAAGTGACGAAAAGGTGTGAGCAAGATGTGATACTCAAGCAAGGAGCAAGCCAGGTAAGCTCATGTGGAGTTCTCATCTAGCTCAAACTCAGGGTCGTGCAGGCCAAAGCCGAGAATTGCGAATTTGTTCGGATCAGCCGAAGCTGTTGTGTTGGTCTCTCTCCTGACGTGTGTTTTTCCACATCTGCTAACAGCCATCTCTTCTCAACACAGGTCATTCTCAGCCGCCTTGCCGACTTTCTCGCCGAGCAACTAACTCGGCTTTGCATGTGCGCATCTTGTTTGAAATTGCTAAATTGCCCAGCTGAGCCTCGAGAGTCGGGTTGGGTTGTCATTCCAAGATCTCACGGACCTCTTGCAACACCAACAGCGCCGTCTTCTTTCAACTTTCATCCTGCCTCCCCTCTTCTTCTTCACAACGACGCACCGCACTTGCCGGAATCACCGTAGCGCATAGTTCCTGGCGAGGCAGCAAAGCGCAGCACAATCAATCCACGCATTTCATTTCCTTTGGCTCAGCTTCAGCGCACCACAAGTGGGTCTTTCCGGCCTGGCCGAGTGCTTCCCAAACTTGCCCTTGTTTGGCAGAAGCCGCTTCGACAAAACTCGAATCGCGAACCAAGTGCATTCTCTATTCCTTTCAGCTTCGATTGCTTCTGCCCCTTTCCACCACAGCTCGGAGCCATACACTACTCAACACAGCGTTGCCTACAATGACGACTACCGTTCCCCGTCTCTACCCAGCGGACGTGGTCCACCGCAAGCAAGGCATAGTTGAAGAAGAGCATAAGGTCGGAATGGTGGCGCGATGCTATCAAGATGAGATCCATGTCACCCCCAACACCTTCCCTCAAACCGGTCTGGACCGAGACCTTAAGGAAGACGAATATGGTGTACTCTGGTATCCTTCGGGAGAGAGGGAGATCGTCTCCTCCAACGACCTGATCCTCATCGACCGAGTCTTCTCCATTGGCTCCACTTGTAAACGCTCGCTCTCAGATGCCTGCTCTGGCGTAGTCGTTGGAACCAAAAACACGCTCAAACTGCAGCACCTCTTCAGCAGAGAAGAAATCGAACAACCCGTTCCAGCCGAAGACGTCGTCAAGGGCAACTATCTCAATCACGGCGATCTTGTCATTGCTGACGATTGGATTGGTGAGATCGATGGCTTGGTCGAAGAAGCTCTCATTGGTAACCCAGACAATGACCGCTTGATTCGTGTCTGTGAGATGGGAGGCCGCCTCTTGTTGGGACGCATCCCCAAGGAGCACATGCGCGAGAGCGAGATCGGCCTCAACCTCATCCAGCTCGGCATCAAGGAAGCATCTGTTGTCGACATCAAGCAGACGGTCCTATACATCAACTGGCTTTCCATCAACCAGAAGCTCAGCCCAGAAGAGCAAGCCAAGCGACCTAAGCCACCAGCACTTTGGACCGATTACAGCAAGTTGACTTTGGTCAAGGCTTTCTCGGAACGCAATCACGAGATCGGCGATCGAGTCGTTTTTAAGACCAAGGAATTCAAAGACAAGTACGGCGCCAAAACCACTTATCATGGAGGACCGCAGCGTCATCCTGTCGACGTCATGCTCACCGTCGGCACCAAGACCCAACTCGAAATCTTGTGGCAGGATGGAAGCCGTACTAAGGAGTGGGCATCTGATATGGTGCCACATGTCAACCTCGACGAACACGAGTCCTGGCCAGGCGACTGGATCTACTGGAAGTCGGACGAGCACGGCAGCGTCCCTCGTGTTGTTCAGAGCATGGACCCGGCAGAACGCACCGCTGAGCTGCGCAAACCCTTGTCCGAACTTGCAGAGATCGAATTGGTCCCATCACTCGAGATTGATGTCCAGGGAGCCGATCACAGCGTCTTCAGCTTGCACCGCGGCGACTCGGTCATGATCTCTGAACGACCCACTGGCTGGGCTGGTCCCTTCTTGACCACCGTTGGTGACCCCCGTCCGGACTATACCGACATGAAGATGCATGAAGACCTCATGAACGCCGAGGTCAATGTCGTTTCCAAGAACAGACGTCCCAACAACGTCGCAAGATCCGGCGCAACAGCTACCGATATCGACTGGTACGGTACTGTCGAAGAGCTCTTGCTCGACGGAAGATGTCTTGTTCGTCTTCCCTGCGGCAAGACTGTTGTTCAGGAGCTGGACAAGCTCCAGATTCTTTCCGACTCGCAGTTCGGTATGCACGAGCATGCGCATTTAGACGAGGACGATCCGTGGAGCTTGGACCCGGACTATGAGGGTGAGGATATGGATGACGAGTATGATTCAGAGGAGGATACGATGTGGATGGACCAGAATGGCGAGGTTGCTGATAACAACCTTGGTGACTGGGAGGATATGTCGGATGGTGCACCTGAAGTAGCTGAGATCCATCTTGATGAGCCATCGAGTATGGACACGGATGCAGCTGCTGTTGATGCTTCTGACGCACTCAAGGTCGCCCCCTCCACTACCAACGGAGAAGGAACGGCAGAGGCTAAGAAGGCAATGGCAGCTATCGACTCCGCTGCCGACCAAGAGCTTTCCGCACCCACCGAACTCGCCACAGCCAGCACCAATAGCCAATGGAACCAATTCGCAGTCCTCGAAAGCGCTCCTACCTCCCACGCCTTCTACTCCAAGCCTCTCACCTCCCAGCCCAATGCCACGTTCTTCAAGCGTCTACAGAAAGAGATGAAGGCGCTACAGACGTCGCTCCCCGAAACCATCCTCGTTCGGGCCTATGAAGATCGCAGTGACCTTCTCCGCGTGCTCATCATCGGGTCGGAAGGTACACCTTATGAAAACGCGCCATTTTTGCTCGATTTTCAGCTGACTTCTGACTTCCCTAACAAGCCTCCCGTTGCGCACTTCCATTCGTGGACCAACAGTCACGGCAGAGTCTCGCCGAATCTGTACGAAGATGGCAAGGTTTGTCTTTCTGTTTTAGGAACATGGTCTGGTGTGGCGGAGGAGAACTGGACGCCGAGTAAGAGTTCCCTGCTCCAGGTGTTCGTCTCGATTCAAGCACTGGTGTTGGTGCGGGAGCCGTACTTTACCGAACCAGCCTTCGAAAAGCTCAAAGGCAAAGAGGAGAGTAAGGTCAACTCAAAGCTGTACAACGAAAAGGCCTACATTCTCTCGCGAGGATTTGTCAAGAGAGCATTGGAGAATCCGCCAGAGGGATTTGAGACCGAGTTGAAGCTATTCTATTACAAAGCGGGTAATCTCAAAAAGGTGGTGGATAGGGCCGATAGGTTGGTTGCTTCTAGTGGCAGCGCAAGTAGTGGTGATGAAGGCGAGCAAGGGAAGATGGATATGGAGGATGCAGTGCAGGGATTGACAAAGGGAGGAGCGATTATGCTCGGTCGAACGTTGAAGACGTTGCATTCGATGCTGGAGAAGCGTGCTTAACATTAGTGAGGGTTTACGAGGGCAAGATGGTTCAGCATTTCAAGTTCAGATACTTTCGCATTCGCATGGCAATTCTAGTCACCATTTCGCACACTTCTCTCTTGTGTGATCCTCGACTTGGTAGATGAGAGACACAGGCTGCAATCGGCCTCGCTTTTTTATAGAAGATCAATAGTTTGTATACGATGACTGGATCCAGCGTAGCGAGGGAAACAAGGACATAAGACTGAGGCGAGGGGAGGGGGAAGAAGAGCAAGAAGAAAGGAGGTAAAGAGAGGATGGCAAGATGGTGATTGCTCTCTGCTGAATGACGGGATTGACGAGCAAGGCATTGACTTGGATCCGTAAGGGCTTACCGACTTGCTGCTCGTGATAGAACACGAGCGAGAAGGCCAGCTAATCCTGTCTTTGCAATTCGTGCACGCACCGCCAAGTCCAATTCGACCAAGCAGTTGATTCAGTGAGACAAGCTTTGACTCGCCATCGACCTGAACCGTCTCCCAAGCTCCTGCCGTTTGATCTCCTCCTCAGCTAAAACAGCGACGCGCCCTACGCTTTAGAGAATCATGCAATTGTTCTTCTTCTTACTCTTCATTGGTGCAGGAGCCAAAACACTCCTGATCGCTTCGTCAAAGACTCCCTTCAAACCTTTCTGTGTCAATGCCGAGCATTCCAAGTACTTTGTCGCATGAATGTCCCTTGCCATCTGGTTACCTTGCGCGTAGGTGATGGGTTGCATTCTCCTATCGCGCAACTTGGCGATGGTTTCTGGGTCCTCCCTCAAATCCAATTTTGTTCCGACGAGGATGGTGGGGATGTTGGGAGCGTGATGCGAGATTTCAGGCCACCATTTGGTTCGTACGTTCTCGAAAGAGGGTGGAGAGACGAGAGAGAAGCAAATAAGGAAAACGTCTGTTTGAGGGTAGGAAAGGGGTCTTAACCGATCGTAATCTTCTTGTCCTGCAGTATCCCATAGGCCGAGAGAGACAGGTTTGCCATCGACCATGACGTTTGCTGAGTAGTTGTCGAAGACTGTGGGGATGTATTCTCCCTGCGAGAATCACAAAGGCGGGTGGGGGAAGGAAGGGCGGTGTGGTCAGTGTGGTTGCTCACGGATGCAGAGACTTCAGGCTGGTTCCTTAGTCCACGTTTCTGGGTGATAACACTTACTGGGAAGGCATTTGTGGTATAGGAGATAAGAAGACACGTCTTACCGACGGCACCGTCTCCGACGACCACACACTTGATGGTCTGCATATTGGAATCAAGGGTTTAGTCGTGAAACTCGATCTAGTAGAAAAAAGCTCTTCGAGAGGTCGTTGCGGTATAGGATCCGATGCTAGAGTGCGTCGCTGCTTTAGATGTTGCACTTCTGCTGCTGGGATGCGAGTGCGAATGCGAAAAAGACGACGCTATTGCGCGATACGTGCACCCGGATATATGATGCTGAACACTGGGATGTAAGAGAGAAGATCGAAGCTGTACTGAAGAGACGAGCGAGGCGTTGCGAAATGCTGATCCAGAGGACGAAACCGGCAAAGACCGAGACGGGAAGTGGGCTAGAGAGACGCGACGGAGCGAAAACGATACGAGCGTCTATTGAGTCTCACGAGGTGTGTGATGGATGATGTGATGATGCAACGACGGACGATGGTGATGATGACGAAGAGGCTGTCGAAGAGCAAGCGCCACTTTGTGTGTGTGTGTGTGTGTGTGTGTGTGTGTTCGTTTGAGTGCGAGCGAATAAGGTTGGGCTGCACAGGCAAGGGTGAGAGCGCGTTTCAAAAGAAAGAAAGAAAAAAAAAAAGGTCCAAGAGCAAAGGAAGAGGCTGTCAGACCAAGAGGGCAAAAAGAGGAGGCTGCCAATATGCTCTCTCAGATTTGAGCAAGGAGCAGCAGCAGGAAATTAGGATGTGGGCGTGTGCTCAAGCTGCTTTGCTCTGTGATTTTCGTGCGGACGAGACGAGACAAAACAGCCAGCCAGCCCCGCGCTCTCTGCCCTCTTTCCCTTCTTGCTCTCCTCTGTCACCAAGCAAGAAAAGGAAACCTCATTTCTGGCGGAACGCTCTGTCTCAGTGGAGCCCTTTTTTTTTCTTTTTTTCTTTTTCTTTTTTTTTTTTTTTTTTTTTTTTTTTTTTTTTTTTTTTTTTTTTTTTTGGCTATTCAATTTCAACACCGCATCCCCATTCGAGCAAGACTTCTGAGATCCTTTTTGATTATTTTTTTTTATTGAGGATCATCCCCGTCTCGCATCAATCAGTCTTGGCCCGGGTTGACGGAGCGTCCTTAACGTTGTCCAAAACACACAATGTGAGATAGATACATAGAGGGAAACGGTCGGCGGCTGGTGGTTGCCCTCGGAGGACCAGTCGCCGGTCGCAAGAGTCCAGGCTTCTACACGGTCGGAGCTTCTGTAGGATCGGGCACGAGTCGGGAGCCAGATCTTACTACTATCGGGAACCCACGTTGCTCCACTTCTGCGGCTTATCCTTCTTCCAACTGGTCCCAGCTCACCGAAGTCACCTTCACCAACACTCGCTTACACCAGACCCGATTGTAGAGGCAAGATGACAGACCAGCTCCAAGCGCTTCGCGATCAGATCGCAATAATCGAGCAGCAAGAATCCACCCTAACCCTCCCCAAACTCACCAACGACATTGCACTACACCTCGGCCTCGAGATCCGCAACATTTTTCAATCCTCCTTCAACCCAGAACAAGATGGCATCGTCATCTCTATCTCCCTCTTCTCCGATCAAACCCTCTTCGCTTGTTCGGTCGGTAACCCTCTCAAACTAGGCCCTGATAATTGGAACTGGGTTCGACGAAAAGCAAACACAGTCAAGAGATTCGGCCGTTCAAGTTTCTTAGTGGGCAGAACAAGGTTAGCAAAGGGAAAGGATTTGGATGGTTTAGGTGAGGATTATGCTGCTCATGGTGGCGGATTCCCGTTGAGGGTGAAGGGAATGGACCTTGCGCCGGTGGGTGTCGTGGTTGTGTCCGGGTTGAAACAGGAAGATGATCATCAGTTGATTGTGGATGCTCTGGCCAAGTTGATCGAGCAATCGTCAGTCGAGGGCTAGGCACAGTTCATCGATCAGCTGATCAGGGAGACAAGCGTCTGCATCTCATGATGCCACTCAGCATAGGAAGAATACAAGCTCCAATCTCAGACAATTACAGAACTGCCTTCAAAACTCACTCTCTCCTTCGGATCGGATTCTTCGAGATCTCAACACCTCTGCTTCGACGCAGCGGATCGATACACATGTCTTGGCAAGCCAAGGCGTCAAAAGGAATCAGAATCGTCCCCATGGTAGGGTTGCTTTTGAATTGCATCCGCCGACAGCGTTTTAAGATTGTCGACGAAACAAAGTGCATGTGTGTGTGAACAAGTGCGAGATGCGTGTGATGAGAGTGTGTGTATGAATGTTGCTGATTGTACACGTTCCTGTCTCCCCCAACTCTTAACGTTTGAGTATCGCAAAGAGAGTGAGACAGAGCAGGACACTAAAAAGACCGGAACAAAAACAACCGAAACTGAGAGCTTGCCATTGGAACACACGAGCGCCGACTTTCCTTGCTCATGCCGCTGCTAGAGACACAAAAAGGTGGAGTTCCGACCTTTGCGAGGCTAGGCTAGCTGAAACATGTTGGACAGAGAAAGCGTAATGTGCGTTTGACGCCATGTTTCCAAAGATCAAGGGGCAAGCGCGTTTATCGGAGTCGTCGGGCCTCACGCTCGGACTCGAGGAGGGCGAGGATGTCGTCAGCCTTGACGGGGCCCTTGACGTTGCGGATGATGGATCGGCGGGTCTCGTCCATGAACTCGACGCGGACCTGGATGATACCACCGCGCGAGCCGGTACGGCCGAGGACTTTAGTAACCTGTTAATGTGCAAAAGACGAAATGTTTGCAAACGAGCAAAGAGAAGCGAAACGTGTGAGTGCTACTGCTGTCATGGACTTGTCAAGAAGACGCCGCCGAGAAGGAAACCCTTGCCGCTGCAGAACTGAAGCATGTCGTAATCGATGTGAGATGTTGGCTGAGTCGGGAGCTGAGTGAGTCGATCTTTGTCGGTGTGGCTGCGAATGCGGCGCGAATCGATCGAGACAGAGGAAACCGGTGCAGCAAGCCTTTCTTGACCCTTCGATGTCTGATCTAGTCTAGTGCTGTCCAGATAACGAACCTGAGATGATTTTCTTCTTTGCCATTCGTGTTCCCGTACGTCTCGTCATCCAATCTGACCATGCCTCCTAACAAAGATGGCTCTCGTCCCATGAACAAGACGATAGAATCTGCAATCACCATTAATTTGCATGATCGATCATGGAAAATCGACTGACGGAACTAATGTGATTGCAATCTGGTCGTGCTGTCTGTTGATGATGTGTCAACCTGCAATGCTATCTTTCCGAGTGTCTGCTCCCTTCATGTGACGTTCGTGCATTAGTCAAGCAGAATGGGTCTGCTTTAGCCACAAGGCAGCATTGCTGGTGCAAAAGCTGGAGACCGAGTCGCAGAAGTCATGCCATGACGATTCCATCCCCAATTAAATGTATCTGCATCCAGACTGTCCTGTCCATTCTTCGATGGTAACGACACGAGGAAACCGAACACCGATTTCTCTCTGTAAACATACATAGTGTCTGCGCTGAGTCGGCGTTGGTGTATCGATTATATGCTGAAATTGTCGCACAATGCTTCTATGCTGATTTGTCGAATATGCTGTGATTCTGCTAGGCGGCAAAAGGTTGCTGATGGTCTCGGCTTGGTCGGCATGGCGTTGTTCGCCATTTGGAGGTGATGCTTACACGAGCGAGCTTGACAGGGACCTTGGTGGACTCCATATTGACGATATTGGGCGATAGGGATTGTAGGTAGGAGAAAGTGAGGTGAGCTGAAGGCGAAGACCTACGCTCTCGCTGGCTCGCAGCGCTGCTCTCAATCTGCTTGGGGCATAGCAAATCCTGGCTTCTTCAATTGACTGAATGACTGCCGAGCTGCCTGCCTTTGTTGAAGCAAGCTGGAAGCGCGCACATTTCCAGTCAAAATTCGTTTCAGTGCGAGAAAAAAAAAACCAAGCCAAAATCTGAGCTTCGGAACCGGCCTTGCACTAAACTCGGCCGAAGTCACTTTCCTTGCCAACGAGGCCTTTTTTTTTTTTTTTTTTTTTTTTTTTTTTTTTTTCGGAGAGACCAGGCTGCGCATTAAAATAAAGGTCTAACAACATGCATTCCGAATCCAAATTGGTGTCGTTCCCCGATGGTTGACAGCTGCAAGGTGGATGCAAGTCACAGAGTCCGATACACAAACAGATTCAGGGAAGGCTCAAGCGAAACTGAGCAAAACGCTGAATTCACGATGAGCCAACTATCAGGGTACAGGATGAGAGAAGCGTTGCTCGAGTCGAAAAAAAGTGGTGCTACTATGTGATCTGTAAGTTCAAACCGGCGGCACAGACTTGCGAGTGATCTGTGAAGACTGCGATGCCACTGCTTGTCCTGGTAGCCATTCTTTACTAGATCTGCGGAGGCTCAGTCTGGCCACCAGCGAGCGTCGCGGAGCAACGAAGACAGGTTGCACACGACACTTTGGCTTGCTCATGGGAATCTTGATGGGTGAGGGAATGCGTTTAGGGACCTGGACCACGTCCGAATGAGTCTTGCCAATCTGTTCGGCCAGTGTCTGATCTGCCGCTGTTTGCTCCGAGACTCGCCGCGCGAAGCTATGTCGACGCGGTGGGATGGGCGGTGCACCATTGTGCTGTTGCAACATCGGTGTAGGATTTCTGTCCTGCGGTCTGATGAACGGCAAAGGAGGTGCTTGGCTACATGTTGGGCTGCTCGGAGTGAATGTAGCAGCAGCTTGCGCGATGTTGGCCATGGGTGGAGCAACCACACCTGCTCCCAATTCCAGATGTAAGGCTCTTCGCTCCTGTTGCTGGCTCTTGAATTTTTCAAGCCATTCTTTGGCTTGACGCTCTCTTTCTTCCATCAAGATCTGCCTTCCTGGCGCTACGTCAAAAGCAGGCGCAGTCAGTTGTCCGTAGGCGTCAGTGAAAGAGGCGGAAGATGGCATGTGAGGGCTCTTGAGCACAACCCCAGGGATCTTTTCGGCAGGCATCTGCGGTGAGGGTGGAGTCACCATCACCTCGACCTCGCCAAACCAAGCTCGTTGGAGAGGCAGCGGAGACGGGCAGCTGACCGCTTGCTGATGAGGAATAGCCGTTCCCGGCGGTGAGCTTCTTCCGGAAAGGCTTGTCACTCCAGCAACGACGCGACTCGAGAACTCGTCCAGGGACGGTGGTCGTCTAGGAGCTCCTTGTCCGAGTCGAATAGCTGAAGTCCGCCGTTCGGGAATGGTGATTGTTCTCCCAAGCCGTTGAAGCATATTGATGCTGGCTCGACGGCGTGCTTCCGAATCACTTCCACTCGAGGAAGTAGTTACGAAACTGCATTCGCTTTCATCGCTCGACGAATCTTCTTCGAGACGAATGCGAATGGGCACAACAATGCTGTGAGCCTCACTCGCTGCTCTTGATGTAGATGCGGTGCGCGAATGGTAGGAAGTGTAGCCGACGACATCGAACGAGTCACTGTCGTTGTCGTCTTCCTGCACCAAGCCTTGGGTCAGATTGCCTGTATCTGACCATAGAGTGTCGGAGAGTTGGCGTTGACAGGACAGCTTGTTGCCGCCGCCTGTCATAACAATTTGCGTTCTGTCATGCCCGTTCAGAGCCGGCTTCACTGATGCAAATACTTTGGATGCAGGGTCAACAGCCAGCGCTGGATCGCGTGGCCCCCCTCGCCCTGCCCTTGGGTTCTGGGTCGACCAAGCCCAGTTTCCGTTGGCGTCAAAAGCTCCGACGACGGTCGCGTGAACAACAGCAGCAGAAGCAGCATCGTCGTCGTCTTCACCATGCAAGATCGCATGGCGGTGCTGAGGTGACGCCTCAGGCGTGACGATCGCGTCAGAACTATCTGTGCTCAAGGTGCTGTCGGTATCTCCATCGTCTTCCTTGTCCTCGCCAGAGCAGCTGTCGTTGTTGTCCTCGTCGTCGTACCACATTTTGGATAGATCCGAGCTGAAGGAGTTCGAGTGTTGCCTTCGCTTATCTTGTGTAGCCAATACCACAGCTGGTCGTACTGCAGTCTTGATGCTGGACATGGTGCTGCCTTCTTTGGGGAATGCCGAGGCAGTATAGTCAATAAGCTATGTTGGCCGATGCTTGGATACGTGATGGATTTTCTCGAGTGGTCGAGCAAAGGAAGGTGCTGGAGGATAATGGGACCGGCCCGTGAGGTTTTGTGGTTTGATGTAATGGAGACAGGGACAGAAGCACCAGGCTTCGTTGTAGCAAAGAGGAGGGGGACGAAAAGAGGCAAGACAGGACGAGGACGGAGACGCGAGTTCATCGACGTCAGCGTTGAATGTACGAGCCTTGCTTTTGTACAAATCCACGTTTCGATTGCTTGGCGGGCGGGAAGGAGCTTTGGTCAACTCATGAAGTGCAAAGCAAATTGCAGTGCAGAGGGGTGCAGTGCACGTCTACAATGCATTGCAGGAGTCGTGTGGGGTGTACCAAGTGATTTTGGCGGATCCGGTCCCACAATACTGAGGAGCAGCTTTGACCTGTGACTTCATCATATCGCATCGGCCCCTTTCACGATCGATCCTGTACCGGCAATGGAAACTGCTTACCTGCGGCTCGTAAAGGAAGGGTCCGCAGATTCTGGTCGTAAGCCTGAGATCAAGGTTTCATTTTGAGTTAGCTACACGGTCTGCCGGATAGAATGTGCTTGATCCAAAGAAGCGCCTTACCACCGATGAAATGAGATGGTCCTGCTCCTGTCTGACAGTCGCACGCTCCAAAGAACAGAGCAGGCAGCTCGAAAGAGAGTCTTATCGCCTCCAGTTCCTCCTCCTCCAGTATCACGACGCCCCTCAGCAGACCCTTTTGAGCCGTGTTGAAACACCTTTGCCCCAACACAGCAGTCTTTCAGGCCTCTTCAGATGCCATGTGTTGGTTTTCTTGCTGGTGTAGGCTTTAGGTCCGCTGCTGAAGTGAATTGAAGGTGCGATCACGTCTGGCTGCATGTGACACAATGAACGGACGATATCATATTTCCAGCAAACCGTCAACGCACTGTTTGACGCCTCGATGCAGCTGCAAGCACTTTGATTTCCTGCCTTTTTTTTTTTTTTTTTTTTTTTTTTTTTTTTTTTTTTCATTTCGATCAAAATCATCTTCAAGTCCAGCCTAACGATGCCCGAACCTTTTCGGAAGGGAGCCAACTTGGCAAGGCGCTACGCAGGAGCCTTGTCGAAAGATCCGCCTCGGACTATTCAGCGTGTTTGCACAGCCCGTCGCCAGTCAGATGCTTTCACTACGCCTTAGCACACAGCTGTGTGACCTTTGTAATATAAGTTATATTGTGACGATGCAAGAATATGTGAATACAAGTATACCGGGACTCATGAGGGCTGTGGAGAATAAGACATGTCTAGAAAAGGGAAAGATGCGATGGAAGCAGAAGAAGAGAGAAGGAGGTATTCCTTTAGTGGTCTGCAGCAGAAGCGTTGGCCTTCTCAGCAGCAGCGACGCGAGCTGCTACAGCAAGGTCGGGTTGCGGCTTAGAACCCTTGTTGACGCTCAAACTGCGAGTGGGAGTAGCAGCGCCAGGAGGTGTGGTGGCGGGCTTGTCGTCGACTTCGCCGGCTTCCCTGCGCTTGATCATTTCGGACTCGGAGATCATGTGGCTCTCAGGGTGAGGAGGGAGGTAGTTCTTCTGCATAGCGAGCTGCTCGTCCAACAAGCCAACTGAGGCAGCGATGAAGCCGAGGAAGGGAGGCGATGGGTTAAGAGGACGCGAGCAGAACTCCGGGTGTGCCTGCATACCCACAAAGTATGGGTGGTGGCGCAACTCGGCGATCTGCATTCGCTCTCCCTTTTCGTCCCTACCGACAAACTTGAGCTCGTCGATGCCGGTGAAAGCTTCCTCGAAGGTGGAGGAAGATCCGAGTCTTGGCGAAGTGAAGGAGAGAGGTGGGGAGGTGGCGGGAATGCTGCTGGGAACCTTTTGCGGTGTTGTCTTTGCTTTTGCGGAAGGGTTGGAAGCGGCACTCTCGATGCGCTCGACGTATTCGGGGTTGACTTCGTATCGGTGACGGTGACGCTCCCAGATGACGGGCTGACCGCCGTAAAGCTGACGGATCTTTGACCACTCTTCGGTGCCCTTCTGGAAGAGCGAAGGTCGCAAACCGAGTCGCATGGTACCACCAAGATGGGTCTTGCTGATCTCGGGCATGTAGATGATGACGGGGTCCTTGCAGTTGGCATCAAGCTCGGCGGACCCAGCGGTCTCGATGCCGAGAACGTTGCGGGCGTACTCGATGACAGCGATTTGGAAACCAAGGCAGATACCAAGATAAGGAATCTTCTTCTCTCGTGCCCATCGTGCTGCGCTGATCATTCCTTCAGTACCACGAGTACCAAAACCACCGGGAACAAGAATACCCTTGGCGGAGCAGAGTGCCTGCCAAGCCTGGTGGTACTTGACGGGGTTTTCAGACTCGGCGACAGGTTCAAGATCACTCGACTCGACCCACTTGAGCTCGAGCTTGCGGTGGCATCGGAGAGCGGCGTGCTCGAGTGACTTGACGACCGACATGTACGAGTCGTGCAAAGATGTGTACTTGCCGATGAGAACAATCTCGACCTTGTCGATCATGCGGTCGTGTCCGACAGTAAGTTCGCGCCAGCGGGTTCGAAGTTCGCGGCCCTGGTCAAACATTGGTTTGGGGATGCTGCCATTGACGTTGAGACCAAGACGCTTTTGGAAGAAGCGGACCATACCTTGCTCTTCAAGCAACAATGGAACATGGTAGGTGGAGGAGACGTCGTGAACGGCCATAACCTGCTCAGGACCTACGTGGCAGAACATGGAAAGCTTGTTGATGACCGCAGGCTCGAGACGAATAGGGCATCGGGCGGCAATCATGTCGGGAACAAGACCGAGACCACGAAGGTCACGAATGGCAGCCTGGGTAGGCTTGGTCTTTTGCTCGCCGCCAATGACGGGGACAAGACTGACGTGGATGAGGGCAAAGTTGTCATGCCCAACACGGAACTGGAACTGACGCATGGCCTCGACAAAAGGAGCCGACTCGATGTCACCGACAGTACCGCCGAGCTCAATGATGCAGACCTCGGGTGCCTCGCCGCTGCCGTCGACGGGTCGCTGAGCAACGCGCTCAATCCAGTCTTGAATAGCGTTGGTGAGGTGAGGAACAATCTGGACAGTCTTGCCGAGGTAGTCTCCCTTGCGCTCCTTCTCGATGACTTCACGGTAGATCTTGCCGGTGGTGATGTTGTTGTCGCGGCTCAAGGTGACGTCGAGGTATCGTTCGTAATTGCCAAGATCGAGATCAGCTTCTCCTCCATCGTCGAGAACGTAGACCTCACCGTGCTCGGTGGGAGACATGGTACCGGCATCGATGTTCATGTAAGGATCGACCTTGATGGCGGTGACACGAAGACCGAGTGTCTTGAGCAAGAGACCGGTGGATGAGGCGATAACACCTTTGCCGATACCGGAGATGACACCTCCACTGACTACGATATACTTCATTTTGCCTTTTGTTGCTGGACGAAAAGAGGATGTAGAAAGGGGTTGACGAGCTTGCCTGTATCCGTCGGTGTTAAAACTGCTGCTGCTGCTAGTGAGACTGCGACGACCTCGAATCGCAGTGTCTTAAGCGCAAAGCTTTGCTGTGGTGTTGTCGATGTTGAAGTCGACAAAGAGGACGTAGGAGGATGAGAGAAGCGAGAAAAGGTATAGATAAGGTAGAAGGTAATAGGAAGGTAAGATAATCGCTGGACCGCTCGAGGATTCTATGCTTGATACCCCTACCGCTCAGGCATAGCAAAAGAATCTTGAAGCCAAGAGGAGATCGTTCATGTTCGACAGCAACTTTTTGGAGTCGACGTCGAGGAGGAAATTTTTGGTTTTTTTTGGTGCATTCAAGAATCTCAACTGAGACTGGGCTCAATTGCCCCAGTGCCTTGGTTGGCCTTGACGCGAATAGGTGTTACGTCTTAGACAAAAATCTCGGTTGCACTCAACGCGTCGCGCGAAACAGCGGAACATGAAGCGGCGCCAAATACTGTATCAGTGAATGGGAACAAAGATACAGCTGCTGCTTGCTCGAATTTTTGGCAAAATCAGAGGCTAGACCCTGACAGAAATGTCCAGCTGCAACGTGGCTGAGCAAAGTGGAGCTTTGACCAGCAACGGAAAGCGAGCGACGCACACACACACCAGCCGAAGACTCACCATCGTTTCACGCCGATCCTTCTCCACCAACTGGGTTCTTCTCAACGCCTTCTTAGCAAGCATCTCAACATCGACAACATCTGTCGCAACGGACAACGATGCCCAGCTCAACAAGGCGTCGGCGTGTAGACGACAGCGAAGAGGAACAAGATGTCGCTCCGCCCTCGCAAAGACGAACGCAAGCTTCCACATCCGCATCGGCATCTGCTGGTCCGAGTCGCTCACAACGAAATTCTCCAACATCATCGATCACAAACGGCATTGATCTCACCGCAGAGCTTCGTCCGCAGCCTCTGGGCAAAGAGCACATCAGCAACATCAACGGTCTCATGGCCGACCTCAAGGCACAAGATTCGAGCATCGCCAAATGCATCGAGCTACTGAGCGAAACGGCAGAACAGGCGGCAGAAGCTTTCCGGCACCAAGATGAATGTCCCCAACTTGAACAAGCGGACGCAGATCTCCGCGAACTCATCGATGCGCAAGCAGAAAAGGCGATCCGAAAGAGTGTCCTGATGGAGATTGTGCAGGATCTTCAGGCTGGAGTCGTCATCGCATGTATCACCTACGTCAGCGTTCATATCTCTCTTTGGGTAGACCTACTAACTCGCGCTTGTTGTTTGCTTCTCCTGACTACAGGGAGATCCAGCGAAGCGATACAAAGATGAAGTACAGAAGAAGTTGGATGCTTACAACAAGCAAACCTCACGCAAGAAGTACGCCAAGAACACAGACTATCACAACTTCAAGAATGTCGTCTGGGTAGCAAGGGAAGAAGGAGCCATGCCTCCTGTTCGAGATCTCATCCCTGCAGAAGAAGGTGATGATCAAGGCTCGGATGACGATCTGGAGATTGGAGGCGTTTCGCAGAACTTCCGCTGTCCACTCACAACCAACCTTCTCGAAGATCCTCTCACAAAGTGCGTCGCCTCTCTCTCCATTCAAGGCAATTCACCGAGCCTTGCTACTGACCTATCGCCTTACGTTTCTGCTTCACCGTCACAGTACCAACTGCACACACTCATACTCGCGCAGCGCTATCATGGAATATGTTGCGGCAGGCAACAACCGTTGTCCTGCCTCGTCGTGTACTGCAACAGTCACCCAACGAACACTCAAGCAAGATCCGGCGCTATCAAGAAAGGTGGCGGCATTCAAGAGAAGAGAAGAGGAGCGTATCATTGCTCGACGTCAAATTTCGACCGTTTTGTATTGATCTCATGGGCATACTTACAAGCAAGAATACAAGGGTTCAAAATGCAAAAACCTCACAGACTCGGTTCAGGTTCAGCTAGATGTAAGAGAAAGCTTTCGCAATTGACAATGTGTGTACAAGATGTGCAAGGGAAAGTTAAGGGGGAGAGGGAAGAGTGTAGAAAGAGACAGGGGAGGCTCTAAGCAATCGCGCTCATCACCAGCTGGCAAGCAGCATCCGACTCGGCCCTGACAGACAACTCCATCGTCACACCCTGTCCAGCAGCAAAAGTCATTCTGCACCTCGTCAAAGCCTTCACCGCTTTACCCGGTGCCGCTACCGCACCTGACAAATTCAAAGTATGAACAGACGTCGAAGAAGGACTCTCCGTTCCACCTAAAGGCATCATTCCCAACAACTCGATCAATGTATCGCATGCCGTCTTGAGCCCGTCCAATGCTGTGAGCGCGAAAGTCTCCGTTGCAGTAGGTGCAGATGCCAACTTGTCCCACTCTTCACCAAAGTTGGCATAGACGGGTTTGATGTAGTCTGCAACGCCAAGCTCGAGTTCTTCGGTCTGGTATTCGTCGTCGTAGCCTTCTTCTTCGGGTTCGCCGGAAGATGGGTCGACTTCTTTCGAAACGAAACGGAGAGTGTTGGTGAGGGTTCCTTGGGCGTAGTCTTCTGCACCGCCTTCGCGTGTGAATGAGACATAGACTTGACCGCTCGGATTCTGCGCCGAAAGAGCGGGGACAGTGACGATAAAGTCTTCCCGTAAACCGGCTTCAGCAGCTCCACCAACTACGACAGCGACGTTCTCGAGGACAGTATCTGGCAAGGTGTTTGTGACGTTGTACTGAATAACGACGTGTTCGGCAAAGATGTGCTTGACTGCACTGACGACGTACTCGGTCTCGGACTCTGTGAGCTCCACCGGCTTGGTAGAGCTCTTGAGCACCGTTCCATAGTCGGCGAACTGAGGCACCTCAGCCAATTGCTTGGCATACAAAGTCTCGGAGTCGGCCGACGAAGCAGCCTTGGACGAAGAAGCACCGTTGTTGGAAGCAGCGTGCACGCTTTGTGAGCTGTCAGCGGCCATAGCAACACTTGCGGTCGCTTGTGTCTTGGCTCGAAGTGCTTCTTGTCTTGCCTCCTCGCGAGTGACACGTGGGATCTTGCTAATGTCGAATCCACTCGTAGACGAAGAGGGATCCGAGACGTACGATTGCAAGGCCGACTCGAGCGCAGTAAGCTTGTAGCTCGACTCGTCGTTCACCACCTTAGCCGCCAACCTTGACCCGCGCAACACACGAAGGTACATGGCAGCACGGTCGCGCACCTCGTCATCGACATCATCGAGACATCGCTCGAGCAACACCTTGATTCGGGTGTTGAGCGACTTGTCGGTAATACCGAACTTGGCGAGCGAGCTTACGGCAGCAGCTCGTACAATGGCGTTCTCGAGAATGACACGGTTGTATATGTAGCGAATGTACTTGTGGGGTTGGGGCATCTTGGGACCCTCGACACCGAGAAGGTGCAAGATGCGAACGCTAAGCTTGGTGAACTCGCAATCCTCGATAAACTCGCAAAGGTGAGCGAGAGCAGTCTCCTTGCATTCGCCGATGAACTTGATCATATCAAAGATGGCCTCGACGACAGCACGCTTGTACTCGAATCCACCTTCGTCGCGAAGCACACCAGCGAGGAAGCTGAGCATAACGGTCTGTTTTGAAGGGAACTTGAGGCAGAGACTGCGAATGGCATCGACGACGATGACCTTGAACTCGTCACTGATCTCGGACATGAAGCCGCTGATCTGCTTCATGAGACGGTCAACGGAAGCCTCATTACCGGTCTTGAGCAGGGTGGTGATGGCGTACGTGGCAATGCTTCGGTTGGTGTCGGTGATGAGGTTCTCCATGTCGACGTTGCAGGTCTGAACGGCAGCAGGCTGAGTCTGAGCGAGCTTGGCGAGTGTCCGAATGGCGGCGAACTTGAGGGTCGACTTGGGAGAAGAGAGGAAGAGTTGGAGGACGGCGATGGGTCGGTAGAGGTCCTGGGTGGACACGCCCTTCATCTCGCAAATGACACGAGCAGCTTCGTAGTTGACCATGTCGCTCTTGTGTCGGAGCCATCCTTCGAGGAGCTCCATCATGGGAGCACGAAGGTTGGGATCTTCTTCGGCAACCTTGGCAGCGTATCGAACAAGCATGCAGATGGCGTAGGGACTGCGCAAAACACTGCCTTGACCGCTAGAAGCACCGCCGCGACCACCTCCAAGCTGCTGAACAAGCTTGGTGATGGCCATGCGATCGCCCTGTCGGATGAGATAGAGAAGACCAAGGGCGTGGTATTGGGTGATGTAACTGCTGCTGGCGACGGCCTGGTAGCTGCTCTGTTGCTGGGACTGTGACGAGCCGTATCCGGCGAAGCCGAGGTAGCTACCCGCTCCAGCGAAGCCACTAGAGAAGCTGGCTCCGGACGAGCTCTTGGAGCTGATGGCCTCCTGAGCCTCGCTACCCCACCTGCGAACGACATCCCTAGCGGCGGTCTGAAGTTGGTAAGCGGAGACAAGGGCGGCGGAGCTGATGGAAGTGTTCTTGTCGACAATGGCGGACTTGAAGAATCGCTCAAGACCCTGAACCATGGAGGGGTCAACGACGCGAGTAAGACCACGGATAGCATTGGGACGGTAGATGACTTCAACGTTGGGCTGCATATCCTTCATGATGGAGGCGGTGACCATGATGACATCGTCGGAAAAGGGGCAGAGCTCCTTGATGGCCAGGTAGACCATCTGTCGAAGTGCTGGGTCTTTGTGCTGGAAGAGCTTGGTTGCGCCAAAGAAGAGAGTGGTGGCTTCTTGTCGGCTGAAGGTCTCGCCCATGTACAAGAGATAGATGACTTTGGTGAGGAGGATACGGCATTTTCGGGGACTGATGGGCGTCTCGTTGAAGACACGAGCTTCTTGAATGACGGAACTCTTGTCCTGGTAGAAGCCGGTGGCTCCGACCTCTTCGTCCTTCTTAAACGACATGGTGACTGGCTGTCAAGATTGCACCGAGCTCCGTGTGCGGACGGTGTTGACGAAAAGTAGTGCCAGTGACCCGCTATGTCGTGAAGATAGAAGCGATAGAAGACGATGATGGAGAAGACAAGCTTCAATAGGTGCGGACAGGTATGTGTGAAAGAAAGGTGGAGTGGATCCATTCAGTGTCGACGATACGTTGTTTCAGTTGGAATCAGCATCACGTGTCGGAGTGTGCGTTGAGCGTTATTGGTGTGCTGTGAGCAGTTGTGCTGGGCTGTGTTGTGCCGACAAAACCTTCCAGCTCAACACCTTCTCGCACTTGGCGGCCCGTGTGCATTTCCAGTCACGAATAAACGACGCGGGTCCGACCGTCACTCTCTGTGTGGCTCTTTGCTGCCTGTCAAAGGTTGGTTGGTGCGTTGACACTGCTCAGATGCACCGTAATCGGGTCGGACAACGCGATCCAAAAGAAAAGGAAGAAAAAAAAAAAAAAAAGAAAAAAAAAAAAAAGAAGAGAAAAAAAAAAAGGTCCCGTCTGGACTCAATCGCACGAAACAAGACCGAAATTGTATATACCTAACACGAACAAAACTAAGTGGATTGCAGGCAAAGTCCCGTGAGGCCCTCGAAGTTCGACAAGGAGGCTACCGGCCGGTCGAGCGCAGAAACGAGCGGCAAGGGAGGGTGTATAGGGAGGGCAAATAATCGACGAACCAGGCTGCTAATAGTACGGCCTGGCTTTGGTGATGTTGTGAAGAGGCCACGCCTTCTTGACTGATCACGTGATGCAAAATGACAGCGACTATGTAATCAAATATCCTTGTTAGGTTTGTTGTCTACTCAGCTCTGGCATTGTTGTCTTCGACGCAGAAGATCCTCCTTCATCGACAAAACGGAGCCCGATGAAAAGCGATCGTCGAACTGATGTTGGTCACAGCTTCTCGACAATGCTGTGATGAAGAGCACAGATGACGAAGGAAGAAGAGTGTGGGTAAAAGAGGAGGCGGTGCCAATCAATCAGTAAGGAGTGCCAATCACGTCAGTCGTGTCGAAAAAGAGGCAATCTGAAGCGACAGACAGTGCAGACTGTACTCGAGACAGTCGAAATGGCAGCTGTTCCGGCTTTTACTCTCACACAGCTTTTTGCTCACTCACATATGCAGGGCAGGGTATATCGTCTCGTCCCACCGGCCGGCAATTTTAAACGCTTGAACCATGCTCCACGTAAGCTCGACGCGATCTTCCGTGTTGCGCTTCGCCAAGGTCACTACTGCTGAAGCTGTGCTTAGGATTGATAGTAGACACCAGTATTGAGGTGTCAGGTTGAAGATCGTCGAGCGGGCGACGCTCCTTCGGAAGAGCCGCTTCACAAGCCAAAGAATCAGGAAGGACGACGTGAGAGCTCTCTCGGTGTTAACGTTCTCAGCCTCTTGAGCCGGAAAAAGCCAACCTCAGCCACTTGGGCAGTGTGTGGAAATATTTCCAGAAAAACGTGCTCTGTTCTTTTTCTTCGGCGGATTCCGAACCCTTGAGCCAATGCAGAGCTCCCAGAGCTAGCTCTCTCTCTCTCTCTCTCTCTCTCTCTCTCGCGCTAGCAAGGTGAATCAGCCCGGCGCCTTTTTCTTTCTTCTTTTTCTTTTCTTTTCTTTTATTTTATTTTATTTTATTTCTTTGGGCTGCTGCCGAATCGCTGAAATCGGCACAGCCGCCTAAGTAGTCAAGTCACAGATTGGCAGAGACAGATTGGCAGAGACAGATTGGCAGAGAATCATGTTCGCTCGCTTGGCGACTTAGTCCCGATTCTCACCAAAGATTGGCAGCAGCTGCTCATGCACACTTCCTCCATTGCTTGCTTGCCTCAGTCAAGTCGCACCAGCAGTCTCGACTGAACGCTCATCTTGTCATTCGTCATATCCACCTTCTCTTTAGTCTATCGTCGCTTTCAATACTTTACTTACTTCCTTCCTGCTCGGCACTCACCGGCAGGGCGTCTCCGTCTTTGCAGAGCTGCACATACGCCTCGTTCCTTATCGCACGCTAACTGTTGACCGCAACTCGCTTCCATCTCCAACTGTTTGCATCGCCCCCGGCTATCGACGATTGACTCTTCCTAAATCAGTCCTTTCTTCCAGCAACCAACACCACACAATCGCTCCCTCGTCTTCGCAATCCGCTGTCTTCCGCGCCTTCATCACCGCTCCTTTCTCACCTTTCGGATCTACTTCTTCCAACACCGGTGTCTGCGACGTCCGCACTGACCTTCAACCCATTATTCGGCGATTCGACCCTGTCCACTCTTGACTTTGAGCCTTGCAACGCAGATCAAGGCTCGGGCAGAAGCAATGCCCTTCGAGGAGAGTCCAAACTCCTTCCTTTTTGGACTCAACCAATTCACTTCCCCTGGTGCCGACTCTCAGAACGAAAGCGGCTCCAACTCGCGTTCTGATAACATGCTCGCCAGCCTGGATGCTTTCGCCGTTGGGGACCACGTTGCTGGCGTATCTGGCCAGAATGACGCCAACGGCAGTCAGAACCCCAACTTTGCCGATCAGCTAGCCCTCTGGACCAATGCCAACTTCAGCTTCGACGGCCCCACCGGGCATGCCTTGCTCGGTGATGAAGAGAAGGAAAAGGAGGAGGCAGAGCACAACCGTCGACGCGAGGACGAGAACCGTCGCAACCAAGAAGAGGAGCGGGGAAGGCTAGCCAGGAATGCTGCCGCAAGCTCCCGAGGCAGCCATGCTTTGCGAGGCAAGGCTCGTGATGTCGATTCCACCCAACCTAGCTCCGCTCAGTCTTACCCTCCCACATCTCAGCCGCATGCTTCATCCTCTCACCCATCACAGCAGCAACAACTACAACAACAACAGCAGCAACAACTACTACAACAACAGCAGCAACAACTACAACAGCAGCAACAACAGCCTTTCTTCCCTGGCGCACCCAACTTCAATGCTGCCGTCAGACCATCACAACCGACCAACCCTTCAGGACCTGGTGTTGCCCCTCCATTTGGGCTTTTCAGCAGCTTCCCTAATCTTCAGCAGAACGCACAGCAGCCATCTCAGCTTGGCTTCGGCGCAGGATCGATCGACATGACCTCAGCTCTCGCCCTGCAGCATCTTCTGGCCAGCAACCCGCTCGCACTCGCCAGTCTCAGCCAACTCGCCGGCCTTACGAACCCGCAGCTGCAATCACACCTCGCAGGTATTGTGAACAGAGGAGCTGGGCTGCCTGGTTTTGGTGCCCAGCAAGCTGCACAGGCGCAAACTAGCGCCCCGAACAGCGCTGTCGCGACTCCTTGGCTAGCAGCTCAGCCTTTGGCTGCTTCTAGAGCCAGCAGCGTCAGTGAGCCATCGCCTGCGAACGTTCCCTGGGCTCCACTGCTTAGCGCAGGTGTACCAGCCTCTTCGCCTGCTCAGATTTCGCCCGCCCCTGGTGCTGCCCCAAGCGCAGGTGCTAATGGCTTACTCAATGACACGGGTCCTCGCTCTGGCTCTCACAGCCATGCTGGCGTCAATGGTGCTCATTCGGCCGGCGGCAGCTCTTATGATGCGGCCGACCGACAGGCTGGTGAGTCCAGTGCGTCGGGTTCAGCTTCGGCATCAGGCTCTGCTCCTTCCAAGAAGAAGCGCACCAGCACCTCTGAAGGCAAGAAAGCGCAACACGATCATGCCGACCCTGATGACTCGGACGAGATTTCTGGCCGTATCGAAGACATTGAACGTCGCTACGAGATTCCTCCACTCAAACTCATCGACACTGGCAACCCAGAAGCAGACGCCGAAGCCAACCGTCTCGCCATCGAAGAAGACAAGCGTCGCCGCAATACCGCTGCCTCTGCTCGATTCCGTATCAAGAAGAAGCAACGTGAAGCAGCCCTCGAACAGGCTGCCAAGGAGCTGCAGCAGCGTCTTGCCGATCTCGAGGCCGAAAACGCACGCCTGAAGGCGGAGAATGGATGGTTGAAGAGTTTGATCACTGTTCGACCTGATCAGGCTATGCCAGGTGGACTGGATCAGAGTGCGGTGCCTAACCCGTTCAATTTGGGTGAACCTAGTGCTAGTGGATCTGGCCCTTCGACTGCGCATGGAAGTTCAGTGGTGAGTGGCGATGGGCATTTTGGCAACCAGGAGAATCCGGATAGGCAAAGTGGTTTGCATCCTAGAGGAGTCGGAACTGGCGCGGGAGAGGACAGCGGAAAGGGTAAAGGCAATGCGAAAAACAACAACAGCAGCGGTGCCAACGGCCAGCATGCTCAGCTTAAACGCGATCGTGAGGAGTAAACACCTTCCAATCTCCGCATCTTATATTCAGCCGAATGAAGGGTACGTGTGAACGAGGCTCCAACAGCCTCACAACCCGTTCGATCCAACTCAAATCTCTTCCCATCTTCCCTCTGACCGCAAAACAACTCGCAACACACACTATCTCAGCAGCAGCATCAATATTTTATCTTTATAGCACGAACTTTTCTCCAACAGTCTAGCAACTTTCTCGAGTACCTCTAACACGGTCTGGAACAGGCTTTCTTATGCGCCGCTATACCCCCTCCCCCCTTGCTTTTACTTTGTTCCGAGCACAGTCTTCTTTTTTTTTTTTTTTTTTTTTTTTCTTGTTGTATGAATGCCAATTTTTTGTTTATTCACTTCAACACAGGCGTCTGATGGGATAGATAAGATAATATAGAATTGAGCTCCGTAAGCCTTGCCGGACTAGACAATGATGAGGTCGTCACGACAACAAGCGCAATAGAGCAATTCGTCGTTAGCGAACTGTTGTCGTCTTCCGGCTTGTTTGAGACTTCCGTCGCTATCCGGTCCTAGTGGTGTGTGGGAGACAGAGTTTGATGGTGTGTGACCTTTACTTTCCAATCTTATTGACTTCATACCCGGCAAGCCACCGCCAACTGCGGTTGATGATGTGCTGGTGGGTGGGGCAGAAGAAGATGGTGAGAGCGGATTGTCGGAGATACGAGCAGCAAGCATTTGTAAGCTTTCACGACGACGGTGACGTTGTGCGGCAGGTAAGGGGAGTTCGGACGCTGTGACTGTTCGAATGCCCCTCCTTGCTGTAGGTGTGGTGGTGGAAGAGGTAGTGGAAGAAGGTGTGGAAGGTGTGGCATAGTCATAGGCTTCCCTCTCGGCGAGTGGGGACAGAGATGGGACGTGGGAGGATGTGGCGCTTCTGCGATGACTTCTACCACTATCACCTTTGGGCTTCAAAGAGGAGCTGGGCTCTGTAGCGCCAGGCTGGGACTTGAGCTTCTCCTCCAATTCGATAGCCTTACGTGTCGCACGATGAGCTTTATCCGTCTCTTCGAATACGCTCGCTTCCAGTTTGCGGATCTGGGATCGAAGCGTACTGAGCTCCAACTCATGACTCTGAATCACTTCTTCCACGTGCTCCTTACTGAAGACTTCTTTGTTAACCACCTTCGCCTTCTCCTCTCCTTTCTTCCTGAGCTGCTTCAGCTCCGCATCATGCTGCTCTCGCAACTTGACGGCCGCCGCTTCCGCCTCCTGCGCTCGGACCTTTGCAAGTTCTAACTCTGATCGCAGCGTTTCGACCTCCAAATCTGAACCCTCGCGCTGCTTCTTTCCTTCCCCTCGAAGTTGCTCTAGCTGTGCGGTAAGGTCGGAGATCCTGGATCGCAGTTCAGCGTTCTCCTTCTTTGCCGCTTCAGAAGAAGACTTGGCAGTGAGATGCTTCTTCTTGAGCGAGGAGATTTCGGTCGACAGTTTGTCGAGTTTGGAAGAAGAGGTTGATTTCTCCTCCTCGTTCTTCTCCATACTCGACTTGGCGGTCTCTAGCTCTTCCTTGAGGGTTGATAGTTCGGCTTGCAAACTGGAAATGGACCCCTCAGATTCGGCAAGGGCTTGTTCAAGTCGTGTGTGTTCGGAAGTCAGGGTAGACACATGCTGGCTGCGCACCATCTCGAGTTCCTCGTCCCTCTGAGATAGTGCAGAAGCATGGTCGCTTTGCAACAACTTGATATGCTCCTCGCGCGCTGCCAGATCACGAATATGCCTGTCCAGCTGCTCTCCCCTCGAGCTCAACTCCCTCTTATGTTCCTCAACCTTGCCCTGCGCTGCACTGAGCTGCTTCTTCAACTCTTCCAGCTCCTCAGCCTTCCTCTTCAGATCCTTCTCCTTGCCACCCATTTCACTCTTCACCGACGCAACCTCCTCTTGGTGCTTCTTCAACTCTGCATCCTTCGTACCGATCTTTGCATGAGCTTGTTCCAGCCCCTTACTTAAATTCAGCATCTCCTTCGTATGTGTTGCCATTTGCTGATCTCGTTCCTTCATAACTTTCTCGAGCGAGTTCTTGAGGCTCTGAAGCTCCTTATCGTAAGCCTGGGTAGCAGAAGAATGGTTAGCGTTAGCAGATGAGAGTTGAGCTTGGACCTTCTCAAGTTCAGAACGGTGCGTAGAGAGGGCTTTCTCGTGGTCTGTGCGTAGCTTATCCAGCTGAGAGTTGAGCTCGGACCGCTCGGTAAGGAGAGATTTGCGGTCGGAGCTGGTCTTGTCGACATTAGCTTGGAAGTCTTTGAGCTGGGTGTTGGCTTCAGTGTGAGCAGATATGAGCTTATCGTGCTCTGATTGAAGGGTGGTGAGCTGCTTGAATGCTTCGGTTGCCGCAGTTTGGTGCTCCTTGGTAGCTTTCTCAAGCGACTTGGCGTGATCGGACTTCGTCTTCTCCAATGTTGCTTTAAGCTCTTCGATCTGCTTAGATCCCCGTGCTGCTGCTGCTTGATGCTCTTTCGATAATGAATCCATCAACTTGGCATGCTCGGCTTTGCTCTTTTCAAGCTGAGATTTGAGCTCCTCGAGCTGCTTGTTGGACTTGGCGACAGTGTCGGCATTCTCGGCCTTCGTTTTCTCAAAGGCTGCCTTGGCATCCTCGAGCTCCTTTGTAGACTTCGTAATCGCATCAGCATGATTGATCTGAGCCTTTGCAAGCTCGGTCTTTAGTGCTTCGAGTTGCTTGGACGCAACTGATGATTCTGCCACGCGATCCTTCGATGCTTCCTCGAGCGAGCTAGCATGTTCGGTCTTGGCCTTTTCAAGCTGAGCCTTGAGATCGACAACCTGCTTGCCAGCCTTCGCGACAGCATCGGCGTGTTCGCCCTTCGCTTTTTCGTACTCGCTTTTGACTGCTTCCAGCTGCTTCTTGGCTTCTGCAGCAGCAGCCTGATGCTCCTGAGCAGCCTTAGCTGTCGCTTGCTCGTGCTCAGCCTTAGCCTGTTCACGCTGCGCCCTGAGCTCTCCCACCTGCTTCGCAAACGCTGCAGTCGCATCAGCATGCTCCAATTTGGCACTCTCGTACTCGCTCTTCACAGCCTCGAGCTCCATCGACCTCCCCTCCGCCGTCGATCGGTGCTCCTGTACAGCCTGCTCCAATTCAGCTTTGACAGTCTGCAAACGCGCCTCAGCCTCCGCCACCGCAGCCTCTCTCTCCTCGTTGGCCATAGCAAGTGCTTCCTCGTGCTCAGTCCTGACCTTCTCGAGCTGCTTGTTCGCCGATGCGACCGCAGCTTTATGCTTCAAGCCGGCATCCTTCGCTGACTTCTGGGCTGCAGCTAAGCCCTTCTCCAGACCCTGGAGCTTTTCGGCTTGCTCTTCGGAAGTCTTTGTAAGCGTGTCGAACTCTTGCAACTTCGCCTGGAGAGCTGATTCGCCGGAAGATACACGATCTTCTAACTTCTTCATCTGCTCTTCTGCGGCCTGGAGCTTGGACTCGAGGTCCTTCACAGCGTCCGACTTGGACTGTAGCTTGCTCTCGAGATCTTGAACAGAGTCCACCTTCGCCTGCAACTCCGAACGGGTCTTCTCCTGAGCTGCGTTGGATTCGGAGAGCTTGGTCTCGAGATCCGCGTTCTTAATCTTTGCCGTCTCGAGGTCCTTGGCTTGAGCATCAGCTGACCTAAGTTGCTCTTCGTGCTTAGCGACAAGCTCCTTGTGCAGTCCGTCAACATGCTTGAACTTTCGCTGAACGTCAGCGTGCGAAGCTTGCAAGTCCTTGAGCTGAGATCCGAGCTTTCTGGCTTCCTCCCAAACCTGCTGGTGGTCTTTCGACGTCTTTTCGACCAGTCCGCGCTGCTCTTGAAGCTCAGCTTGGGCAATTTCGTGATCCGCAACCTTCTGCTTGTGCGCTTTGGTGAGCTCGTCGTGAGCTGAGGTCTTGTCTTTGAGCTTTGACTCGAGGTCTGAGCGCTGCGCCTGCGTTGCCTCAAGCTGCTTGGCGAGGTCTTCGGCTCGAGAGCTGTGTTTAATCGCTTCAGACGTCTTGCCTTCCAGTTCCTTCGTCTTGGCTTGCAGGTCATTCTGCAGCTCTTTGACTCGAGTCTGAGCAGTATTAGCATCTTCGGTCGACTTTGCGAGCTGAGCGTCTGTGTGTTGAACCTTCGACTCGAGAGCCTGGATCTGCTTGATCTTCTCTCCAGCTCCAGCTTTGTTGACCTTTGCTTCAGCCTGAGAAGCCTGAAGCTCCTTCCTCGTGCCCTGGAGCTCACCTTGCAGCTTTCCAATCTGCTCCTTGGCAGCGGTGGCCTCCTCGCCAGCCTTTGCGAGCTTCGAGTCGGCATCCTTGACCTTGGCCTCCAACGTCTTGATCTCAGCCGCTCGTTGCTCGGCAGACTTAGCATTGGCATCAGCATCCTTCTTCGACGCCTCGAGATCCTTAGTCTTCACCTGTAGATTGCGTTGCAGCTCTTCAATACGAGTCTTTGCAGCAGCGCCAATCTCATCAGCCTTCTTGAGACTTGCTTCTGTGCTCGATAGCTTGTCCTGCAGGGTCACGATCTCTTTGGCTCTGCTTTCTGTTAAAGACTTGTGCGTCTCGGCGTTGGATTTGGTGACTTCGAGTTCCTTCTGCAAGTTCGATTTCTCTTCAGTAAGCCGGGCAGTGGTCTTTTCGAGACTGCTGTGTTTGCTTTGCAGATCAGCAATCTTGGATTCGAGGGTCTTGACCATCTCTCGAGTTTGGGCAAGACCACTGTCCTTCTTCTGAGAGGCTTTACGAAGCTGGTCGGCTTGACCGAGAGCTTCCTTGTAGTCGCTTGTTGCCTTCGTAAGATCAGCAGTGAGTGTCTCGACCTTCTTGTCAGAGGCCTGCTGCTTCTCACGAAGATCAGCAACAGTCTTGTCAAGTGTATCCCTTTCACTGCTGAGCTTCTTGAGAGCTTCTTCGGACTTGCTGAGCGCGGCCTGAATGTTCTCGAGCTCCGTGCTGGTCTTAGTCGCCTCACTCTTGGCTGCGTCAAGGTCCTTCTGTCGATCCGCGTTGGTCTGCTGTGCTGCTTGATGGTTTGCCTTAGCCTCCTCAAGGTCGATCAAGAGTGCCGCCAGTCGCTTGTCCAAGTCCTCGCCTCGCTTGGTAGCCTTCTCGAGCTCTACTTGACGCTGCTTGGCAGCCTCTTCGGACTGCTGGTGGGATTTGATCTCCGCATCAAGCTTAGTCTGCAAGCTCTGAAGCGTCTGCTGCGTCTTCTCTGTCTCGGTCTTGGATGATGTGAGCTGCGAGGTGAGATCAGCAACCTGCTTCTCCTCGGTCTGGGCCTTGCTAGCCTCCTCAAGCTGCTTATGTACTTGCTGCAACTCCTTTCGCGCCTGGTCGTGCTTGCTCGCGAGCGTGGCGAGCTCTTTGGTTGTCGTCTCCTTGCCGCCCTTGTGGATGTCCAGCTCCTTACGTAGTGCAGCGAGCTCGTCAGCAGTCTGAGCGTTGAGTCCTTCGAGCTCCTTTTGCTTTGCAAGCAAATCTTTCTCCTTGACTTGCAATGATTCGACTTGCTTCTTGGAGGTCTCGAGGTCCATGTTAGTCTTGCTGCTGGAGGTGTCCAGTGCCTTGTTGTCGTTCTGCGCTTTCTTGAGCTGCTCATCAAGCTCTGAAATCCTTTGAAGCGAGTCCGCACCCTCTTTCTCAGCGCTGGAGAGTCGAGACTTGACGTCCTCGAGCTCCTTGTCGATCTTCTGGGCCTCAGCTGTGGCAGTAGTCAGCTTTCGCTTGGTTGTTTGATGCAGCTCCTTCACCTTGCTGAGGCTGTCTTCGCGCTCGGCGAGCTGACTTTCTAGCGTGTTGACCTTGCCTTGCGACTCTTTTAGCGCCTCCTCTTTCTTGCTGAGATCAGCTTCCAGGCTCGAGATCTCGTTCTTCGCCTCAGTGACTTGCTTGTTGAGTGCTTCGGTCTGATTTGCTTTGCTTGGGTCAGCAAGCTTATTTTCGAGGTCCTTGATCGTCATGTCTTTGCTGCTCAACGTCTTGCGAAGCTCTTCAGCCTGCTTCTTCTGGTCTTCGGACTCGCGTTGCAGCTTCGCTTTTTCCTCTTTCAGCTGCTTGAAGCTCTTTGCCTCTGATGCAGCCTTGGTCTCGGCGTCCTTGACCCTGATTTCGGCGGCTTCGAGCTTTGCAGCAGCCTCTTTTGCATCGAAAGCAGCCTTATCGCCTGCTTCCTGTAAAAGTTGAAGTTTGGTCTGGGACTGCTTCGCACGCTCGTCAGCCTCCTTGAGCTCCTTTTCGAGATCCGTTGCCTTCGCTCGCTGCACTTCGACATTGTTCTGAAGCTTTTCTGTCACTGCCTTACTTGACTCTGCTGCAGTGTTGGCGGAAGAGGAGGCTTCATCCTTCTGTCCTTTGAGTTGGTGCTCTAGCGTTGTCGAGCGCTCTGTTGCCTCGCTGAGCTCGGATTGTGTGCTTTCGAGTTGCGTCGTTAGAGAAGCAACCTTGCTCTGAGCCTCTTGCAGCTCCGCACTGTTGTCAGAGATGTTTTTTGGCTGTGCTCTGGCTTCTGGTGGCTCAGCTTTCTCTGAAGTTGCTGATGAGACGGGCTCTTCCTGAGGTGTTGAAGAGCCGTTCTCGCCTGTCGGTATTGCATCACCGGCGTCCTTGTCGGTGGTGCTGGTCGCTGTAGCTCCTGCCTCGGCATCTGCTGCTGCCTTCTTCTGAGCCTGGTGCTTTTTGAGTTTGGCCCTCGCTCGAGCTGCCTTTGCGGCTCGCTCTGCTGCTTCAGCGTCCGCCATGGTTGTGAGAAATTACCTCGTTGCTGATGCTGAGAAGATCGAGAGACCTGACTTCCTTCAGCGTCGAACCGGCCACGAAGATAACTAGGACTAGCACTGCAGCAGTGTTGTTCGGCGAGGATGCCAAATGATGGCGTAAAATGTAATGGGAGTAGGTGACGAGAGGCGAACACGTGAGGATTCAGATGAGGGCCCGGACTGAGGAAGAAGTGTAGGTGGCCAGTGCGCTGCTGGTATGAGGCGTGGCTTGGTCGAATTTTCCGAGGCCAAGATTGAGTTTACACGTAGCGCTTGCAGCGACGCGAAGAATTGCCAGCCAGACCCTTCGTCCTTCTCAACAACTCTACCAATCTCAATCAGGCAGGATGCGGTACATAGTTGCTTTGTTGCACCCGAACGCAATCGTAAAGTATACCTATTACTTTGACGAGTTGATGTTTACAAATACAATGTGATAAAAGTGGTAGGAGAAGGAGAAATGAACGATTGTCGTAGCTCATACAGTCGAAGCGGCAGCCTCCAATGGAGGACTAGCATTGTCGGCAGAGGTTTGCAAGCTTTGCTGCTCGTCCTTCTGAAGAGCTCGAAGCCTTCTCGCCTCAGCGGCCTCAGCCTTTCGTGCAGCTTCAAGCTCTTCCTCCTCAATCCTCTGCTGTTCAGCCACGATGCGTTGCTCGCGATGGTTGTTCACTCGCTGCATCTTCTTGCGGTTTCTGCGTGCGGCTAGGTCCTGCATGCGCTCGTCCAGTCGATCGTAGAGTAGCTGTTCTAAGCCCTGTGCTTGCCTGGCTGCTAGTCGGTGTTGTTGACGCAGACGGTTGAGGAAGGCGTAGATCTCGCTTTGCTTCTGGTCGTTGAGCTTTAGAGGCTCGAGGCCCTCCAGATCGCTCAGCTTCGGCTTAGCGGTCGAGTCTTGCGATGTGACGAGCTCGCGTGCTTTTGAGAAGCGTGCGCTGTACACTCGCCAAGCTGCATCAATCAACTTTACCTCGGCAGCCTTTTTCTGCAGGGCTTTGGACAAGATTGATCGAATCCAGCGAAGGTCGCCTATGTTCTTGCTTTGCGACGCCAACGAGAAAAAGGGCTCGACCATGAGCGCAGTGATGGAGAAGGCCGGTGGTTCGAGAATGGGAAGGAAGTCGGCTTCTAACGCATTACCTGGATTAACAGAGACACTGGAGTATTCTGGCCTGAGTTGGGTTGACATAGCACTCTCGACGGTCTCGGCATCGACAGACTCGGACTGCTCCGTACCTTTCGTGGAGGTGGTGGCAGTTTGCTCGGTGAGCTCAAAGTTGATTCCCAGGTTGCGAGCTGTCAAGCGCAGCAGCTCGTCAGACCGGTCAAGCGCTTCGGACAGAAGGCTCTTGGCGAACAAAGTGTAAGCGCCCCTGCGCCTGCGCTCCATCTCAGCTGCACGAGGCCCGCCATCCTGCATCTCGGCCAAGGCTTTCTCGGTTAATTCTTTTGCTAATGTGTTGATCGAGCTGGTGCCACCTTGCGTCTTGAGGGCCACCGGGGACCGAAGCGGATCGACTTCGCTGCAGCAATGACGGAGCAAGATCTGGAACGTCTTGGTGTTCGGATAAATCCTGTGGGGGATGACGTATGCAAAAATGTCTGGGACGCTTGTCTCTTCGATGCTATTACCTTGCTGAGCTACCTCAGCATCATGGTTGCGCATGCTGTTGAAGATATCTTTCCAGTTGGTGGAGAAGATGCCCTCTCCTGAAGAGGATGTGTCTGCACGAGCCGAATCTAGAGGCAGGGGCTTAGCAAGGGTCTCGTAAGCAGCAACCATCTCGGGCACACTGGCCTGCTCACCGAGTGCCATCAGGATGGTGTTGAGGGTATGCGTGGTGGGAGCAACGCCGCTAGACTGTTTCTCCGCTGATTCAGTAGTGTCGGGAGACGATAGGTCAATGCCGTAAGCCTGTTGCATGAGCAGGTGAAGACCGTCGATGTGGCCTGCCAATCGGAGTGTTCGGGCGGCAAAGTCGAGTGTGAACTGGTTAGGCGTCACTGCGTGATCTTTCATGTCTTTGAGAAGGGCCATGGTGCGAAGAGCAGCGAGAATAGCAGCTGCTCGTGCTGAAGGTGCCAAGACTTGACCGAATCTGGCCAAACCTGCGGCGGCAGCTCTCGCCGACTTTTCCAGCTGCTTCTTCCTTGGGGAGTAATCCAACATCTTTGACGCTTCTCCCTTTTGCACTCTCTCGATCTGCTCGGTTGCGTGTCGACTGAGTCCGACCATCAACTCCCTGTATGTGTACTGGTTCGGATGAAGACCTTGTGAGCCAGCCTTTGGCGAGACGTCCGTAATCCCATTCCAGATGGCCGACATGGGGCCGATGTGACCTCCAGGTGCCAGACGCGAGAGGACGTGGTTGTAGTCAGCTAGGCTGGGCAGAGACTCGAAGGCGGAGCTGGTGCTGGGTACGATGGATGAGTGCAGCCTCATGTCACGGAAGATGATTTGGACTCTGCGCATGTACTCGCGGACAGGATGTTGGGCGTCGAAGATCTTGCCAGAGTGCTTGGAGCTGTGAGGCTCTGCGACGAGAATTTTGGCAGGTGATTTGCCAGAAGCGATTGTCGATTGCTGCTCGTGCATGTTCTGGCGACGCTTGCTCTCAGCTCGAGCTAGCTTCCGTGTCCTTGCTACGGCAGGGTCTATGGCTCGTAAGAGCTGCTGTAGGTGGGCAGGCTCGAGTTGTGTGAGAAGGGAGGTCGAGGCTGCCGACGAGTTACTTGCAATATCGGCATCATAGGTCTCTTTGAGGTCCATGTAGGCTTTCCAGACACGGTTGGCAGCAGGATCACGGGAGGTGCTGTAGATTTCGGAGATGAGCTTCTTCACAAGGGGATGCCTTGCTCGCGAAGCAAAAAGTTTCCTCTGCGCCCAGGGTAGATTGTCGGGAAAGAAGAAAGACCAACTTCCATGCTGCTGATCTTGTGCTGCTGATGAGTATTGCTGCGATGCTGAAGATGTGTCGTGGGCGTACCTCCGCGCGGCAGGTACAGCGGTGCAAGCAACATCTGAGGGGCCCGCAGTCGACATCCGCTGCTGCAGCGCTCTATAGGCGGGCACAAGGTTTCTTCTGCTGTAGCAGCGAAGAGCCATCTTGAGCGATCGAGCTTGTTGTCGGCGAACAATAGAGCGAAACAGATGTGATGAGCGTGTTAGGCGTACATGCGTTGATCGTTGATGGTCCAGCCGAACAGCGCCTGTCCGCCTCTGTAGTTTTGACAGCTTGAAGCTGCTTGGTGGGACGGATCACAGTGCGCGAGCCTGGAGAGATCGATGGCAGGACCAATGGTGCAACAACGTGAAGAGTGGTGATGATGGCACTGGAGTTTCCTCTGCTTCTACTGTAGCTGTGTTGTTGAGTGTCGGTGTTGCAGAGGAATCCAGAACCGGAAAAGAGCGCACATCTTCCAACTGAGAAATTTTAGCCGTGCGAGAACAACTGCTTACAGTGGAGCCTTGTCCGTCTCATTGGCACAGCATTGGCTGCAGCAACTCAATCAGGGTCTGTTCGAAATTCAAGCTTTCCACTTTTTTTGTTTTTTTTTTTTGTTTTTTTTTTTTGTTTTTTTTTTTTCCCTCAGCTTTTTTGTGTTCAATTTTTGAGCAGAGTTTTGAGATTTCGAGTTGGCCCTTCGAACAGAGCTCGATTTTCTCATGAGCGTCATCCTCTGGGAAGAAACGGTGAAGATGCTTTGAACAATCGTTGGCATCTTCGATAATAGTCGGTATACGGATTGAGATACAAATGCCTTAGGACGTCGAGCAAAGACAGCAACCACACTTCTTCAGTTTGTGATTCTCAGACACAATTGCGTGCAGTTTAACAAAGGCAGATCGGCATGGCAGTCTGTCACAGGATCACGTTAAAAGCTTTTGCGTGGTGCGGAAGCTGACTCGCTTCTGAATCGCTCGCATGGCAGCGATGTCTTCTTCGGTTGCTTTCGTCCGAGCAGATCCTCTTTTTCGTCTATTTTGAAGAAACCTAACACCGAAAAACATTTTCATTTTCCTTGGAAGATCCGAAGAGTTAGAAGAACTCAGGCAGGAGAAGAAAAAAAAAAATCAAAAAATCATCAGAAGAAGTCTGCAGAAATTGAAAGCGATCCATTTGTGCGCTCCGCAGCCAATTTTTTTCCCCTCGCTTCCTTGCTGCAAAGGTACACAAGTAGACCAAGAGCTCCTGCTGCTGTCAGAAGACCTCTTCACTCACTCAACCTGTTCATCTGTGTCAACCAGCTGCTCAACCATCCCTCCTGCTCCTCGTCCTAAACTTCATCTCCTCCCGACCTTGCATTCCCCACACACCGTACTCTTCCTCCCTGCCGCAGCTCCATCCCAAGCATCAACCTGCCCGTCTTCTGCTACACCCTCTCCTCAGCAGTCCACTCCTCCAGCCGAAACCGCATCGAGTACGACAACGTCTTCGACTTCCGGCTACTACTCCATTCATCTCCGTTGCTTCCTGTTCGCCAATAAGTGATCATCCGAACACTTGCCTGCTTTTTTTCCCATCCCCGGAAACCACTTCTGCGTTCACGTCTTCGGATAACCGACGAAGTCATCAAATCCGTGACCCCTCTCCGTCACCGTCGACCCAAGCAAGATCAGTGCAGTGGAAGCCAGGCTTTGGTGTGCCCTTCCAGCTGTCTCTGCCATTAGCATAGCATCTTTCACGCCATCATGACGGCTACTCTTTTCCAGGCCTCTAAGAACGGCAACGTCGAGCTTGTCAGCTCCCTTCTCGAGGAACCTTCTCTCGACATCGATGCTCGCGACGAGACAGGTCTCACCGCCCTTCACCATGCTGTTCGTGCCAACCACGTTGACGTCGTCTCTCAACTCCTCGCCAAGGGCGCCAACGCCATCGAGGTAGCTGAGGACGCTGCACTTAAGCAGCACCCTGAGCTCGCTTCCGTCATTCACAACGCCTTGCAACACACCCAGTCGGCCGCATTCCAGAGCGCCCCCGTCGTCGACTCTCATGGAGGAAAGCAGTTGCCAGACGGCACCGTCAGCTATGTTCAGCCTCCCGCTTACCAGGGTCACCAGCTCGATGCATCCATGCATCACCAGCACCAGCACCAGCACCAGCACCAGCACCAGCAACAGCAACAGCAACAGCAGCAGGCAATGCATCATCCAATGACACAGCCCATGTACCCATTCCAGTCGCAGCACGCCTACTTCGACCCCTCCCACAACCCTGAACACCGTGCTCACGCCAACAAGGACAGCTCCTCCGGCAGCCTACCTCCTCCCGAAGTTGCAAGGATGATTCCCTGCCGTTTCTTCCCCAATTGCCGATACGCCGACAAGTGCATGTTCGCTCACCCTGTTGCCATGCCAACATCAGCGTCCAACGCAGGTCCCGTCTCGCCCGGTCAAGCTCCCATGTTCTACCAGTCGCCCGCATACGGCTACCCTCCCTACGGTCCACCGCAGCACTTCTACTCGATGGCCCCTCCTATGCCACTCCAGTACAACCACGCTGGTGTTCCCATGCCCCTCCACATGCCCCCTCCTCCCCACATGGCACCAGTGCCACACTCTTCTGAACAGACCGACATCTACGGCAACCACTTTGCCCAGCAACCCCACCATCGGCAGAACCCTGTTCAGGACGGTGAGGCTGAGTCTAGCAAGCAAGAAGCATCTCAGGACCCTGCAGCTGCCGCTTCCGCTCAAGACAACGGCGATAACGAGAAGCCTGCTAACGAGTCGACCAACGCAACCTCCGATGCGGAGAAATCGCCCGCACCAACAAGCTCGATGACCACCACCACCTCCTTCAGCGCTTTCATGGCTCATCACGCCACACCCTTCCAGCCTGGACCCGGTGTCCCGAACAGCGTTTCCGTGGGTGCCGATGGAAGCATTCTGAACGGTTCGCAAAACCTCTCTCGCGGGCCCAAGGGTGCTCGTAGAGGCGGGGCCTCCATGGGTGGCAGCTTCGGCTCGCGTGCCGACTTCAGCAAGCGCTCCACTGAGCGACCTGCTTGCCACTTCTTCGCCCGATCTGCTTGCAAGCACGGCGAGGATTGCCGCTTCCCTCACATCCTCCCCGACGGCACGGACGCACGAGGACCCACCGCTGGCCGATCGAACCACTCGATCGAAGCTTCGCGCACCATCAACCGCGCTCTTGCTGCCAAGAATGCCAAAGGCTCGACCAACACTTCTCAGAGCAACGGCAACAACGCCGCTCAGTCGTCACAAGTGGCCAGCAGCAACGGCGTCAACGGTGACAGCACCAACCCTACATCTGTGTCAACCAACGTGACTGTCTCGACTTCTCCTGCCTCAGCCGAGACAACCATCACTCCCGCCATGAAGGCTGAGGCTGCTGCCAAGCCTTCGACAGATCAGGCTGTTCCTAGCGACGAGAAGTCGGCTGCTAGCGCAAGCACCTCTACGAACAATGCTGCTGCTCCCGCTGGGTCGACTAAGAAGGATCAGGTTAATGGCAACAAGTCAAACGCCGCGCCTGTTTCCGCTTCGGCACTCAAGCCTGTCGCAACCAATGCTGCTACTGCGAGCAAGCCCGACGCCAAGGTCGAGACCTTGAGCAATGCCATGCGTGCCCCCGCTGCTGGCAAGACTGAAGAGGCCAAGTCTACCTCTGCCCCTCCCGTCAGCGCCAACGACGACCGCATCCCTGCTTCGATCCCATCCAAACCCATGGTCAACGGCAACGGCGGCAACGCTGCCAGCAAGCCCAACGGCATCAAGCCTCAGCCTAACGGTGTTCACACTAGCAAGGCTCACCAGCACCAGCACCAGAATCAGAATCAGAATCAGAATCAGAATCAGAACCAGAGCCAGAACCAGAATGGCGCCCGTGCACGCACCAATCAGGGCCCTAACGGTCGCGCAAACGGACAGGTTGGTCAAAATGGTGCCCATCAGAAGAAGGCGGCTCCTCAGCGTTTGCCTAGCGCCGACGACTTCCCTGCACTGGGCAACAAGAATGGTGCAGCTGCCGCATCTTCGAAGCCTGCTTCGAACGCTAACGGTGTCGCCAAAGCCAACTTCTCGGCCATTCTGTCTGCACCAGCTCCTGTCAAGAAGCAGCCTGAGCCAACCAAGGAGATTGAGGCTCCTGCCGCAGCTGACCAGGAGGCTACCGCTGCTGAGACCAAGCAATCGAGCACATCCAGCAACGAGACCGAGTCCAAGTCGAACGCCGCTGAGCAGTCGCCTGCAGCTGTCAATGGCACTGCTGCTCCCATGCTTGACTTTGCCGCTGTGGTCCAGTCGAACCCCGTCGCTGCTCAATGATTGCGTTGCGCGGCTCTAACTAAAGTTGGCGCTTTGCACAACACAATTGGAACTGCTTCGAATTGATCACGCAGACGAGACTCTCCTTGGCACGTCGATATTACGTCGATATCGTGTTCATCACCAAAAGATCGTTGCCTTGGCTTCGTCGCCAGAGCTCAAGGGTCACCGTCTCTCTCGCTATTCTCCCCCTTTCCATTTCCCTTTCTTGGCTGCCTGTAGATCTTTCATCACATTCGCCTTAGCATTTGGTCTCAAACTTTTCCCCTCCCATTCATTCTTTCGCCATTCTCATCTCCTCCAGCACCGAAGCGCATGCCCTCATGATCGCCGTTGGTGCGTTTCCTTTGGTTTCGTTCTCCCATCTTTCTCGCTTCCCGGTTATTATTCTTCAAACATATCTTTCCAGATTCGTAACATGATCCGATCCCTGTACACACATCTACACTCGCCCTTCCGCTCAGATCGCGCAATATCCACCTATTTCGAAACCTGACATCACCTGCAAGACTGCTTCTGAGACGTTCGAGAGCTGACGAGGAATACCCAGCGGTGTTGCTTGACCCGATGTAAGCGTTTCGAATGCGAGAAAAGTAATTACCGGTGAAATGCAGTTAGGAAGCTTCTGGCTTCGACGCTCAAACACCCTCTTCTGTGTTGAGCGGACCTTTCCACTCCGCGCTTAAGCATGACTGCAGCCCAAGCCAACTTATGTCAATTTCCAGGAATCAAGAAAATGCAGAAGAAAACGCTCCGACATGATGATGCATGCTGACATAAACGCGATCGGCGATCAGATGGGACAGATCAGTCTGGAGATCGGGTGCAACATAGTCCCACTCGTTGCCATGCTATATCATGAAGGAGGATACTCCCACGTTCGGCACACATCTTACAATTGTATATATATCAAACTCAGGACACCAGGTCCTCACCACGTTAGTCAGTCAATCGAGTATATTTGTTTCTGTCTATAACAGCAGTGACATCGTACTTAGACTCTTCCCGATCGCCAGTATCGGGACCGAAACGACTTCAGTTTCTAATAGAAAATAGACGTTGGAAAAAAAAGAAAAAAAAAAAAAAGGGGGAAAAAAAGAAGAAAAAAAAGACACGTTCGATAGGGATACTAGTCTCGCTCACAAAATTGAATGACCGCCAGAGAAGGACTCGACTCAACTCAGCTTGACCGAAGCTGACATAATTCCCCTTGTCGGCTCCTCGGAGAGGCCTCTGACCTTGCGAAAAAGCATGAACCTGACGCTACACAACGTCACATCAGAGCCGAAGCTTGACAAAGACCATTTGACTTAAAGCTCTCATTCACAGCAAACTATTCAGAGAGATTGCGAGTTGCATGGCTTGCAAAGAAAGGGTCACAGAGATACAGGCACTGATATCCCTCTTGAGCGGAGAGAAGAAGCGGTGCAAATCAGTCATACAGGCAATAGAGAACAGGTCTTGTCAGCCTTGGCTGTGAGCGAAGTCGCTTTGCTTGCCATGCTTGCCTTGCTTGCCTGCCTTGCTTGCTTGCCTTGCTTGTTTGCCTTGCTTGTTTGCTTTTGTACGTCAAGTCGGATGCATGTGTATCCTATTTTGGCGAGGAGCCACGAGCAGCAGCAGCAAATTCCACCGAAATGCCACTCCGTCATCATATTTCCCTTTCCGCATTACACAACTTCTCCGCACCTTCCTCCTCATCAGCACATCCCCCCTCCTCTTCGTTCCCTACCCTCTTTCCTTCAACTCATCCTCGGCTCGTATCCTCTAAGAGACAATATCCCACCTTACAATCGCCTCACAAACGACATCTTACTGCCGAGCAGCATTACCCAAACTCAACCTCGAAGACCGCAACCCTTCATTTGTGTGCATACAGCCAACACACGGACGGAAAGCCACACTACTGCCCACTTCATCTCGACATCGTTCGTCTAGAAACCTTGTTCTGCACCGGCACATTGCACCTCTTGGCGTGACCGTGAAGGCGTGCCGCATCGCGGCTTCATACCCATCATGTCTTCTTCGGAGGGCGCATCTTCACAGGAGCGACACACAGGCCTCGCTTCGCCTCTTAACCTCGATGGTTCAAACAGCGCCACAACCAGCAGCGAACCACAGGCGTCAACCGCAGCACCATCTTCTTCAGCAACGATAAAGGACGATGTCAGTACAAATCTCAAACCTGCGGAGTCACACAGTCGGCCTGGCAGCATCATGGCGCCTTCCGTTCAGTTTGACGAACAAAGTTTGCAGGCGACACCCTCCGCTCAGGGACGCGGCGACAACGCTTCCCTTCCTGCTTCACCAGCTGCGGATACAACCATGTTTGTGACTGGCTCGCCGGCCGCAGGATCCAAGATGTCCCTACCACCCCGTCGAGATGCCAGCACATCACAACTCAGGGCTGCGGGCCCACGCCATTTGCGCGAGAGCCATAGCCATCAGAGACTCTCCAGTCGTGCCTCAGCGGGCGGCAGCTCAGTCAACTTGCCTGGGGGGAACGGCAGCCGCACTGGAACGGGGACAAGGAGAAGCAGAGCCAACCCCACCATCGTCACTGTTCCCGTTTGGGCGCGCGACGAGTCTCCCAGTCCACCCAACTCGCCCTATGCTAGCCCACAAGCGCACAGTCAACCAAAATCTCTGCATGACATGGAGTCACTCTCGCTGCCAGCGGCCGAGATGCGAAACGAGGATAGAAGCGAGCGCCAACGCGTGCCCTCTTCGGAGCGGAGGTCAGATGCGCCAGACGCAAGCCAAATCATGGGTAAAGCTGGCATCGCATTTGGCCGCGCCGTTTCGCCAGAGGCAGTCATGCAGGCAGAAGCTCAAGAAGCGCAAAGCTCATTCCCCGATAGATGGTGGACCTTCACACTACCGCACAAGTATCGTTCGCGGCTACACGAGCATCATCTTCGCATGGCCTTTCATCATGAGCGAATGCGTTCTGAAACAATAGAGAAGGAGAAGCAGAACGAACAGTCCAAGAGCAAGGCAAATCGCAATACAAAGCCCAGCCAAAAGAAGAGAAAGTCGCAGCAACAACTGCGTTCAAGCTCCGACTCTTCACATTCCGACAGTACCAGCAGCAGTGGGGACAGAGACAGCAGCGACATTGAGATGCAAGAGCGCAGAGGCAGAGACGACCGTCCAGAGCATCATGGTTATGGACTTGGCACGGGAACGTGGAATGGCATGGCTGCTGGGTTGGGAGCAAGTGGGCTGCTTAACAAGCAGTTCGGCACACTGCGGTCAGCCAAGGCCACTTCACCAATAGAGCGCCGTGACCAACAGCGTCACGACACTCCTTCGCCAGACGGAACCTCCACGACAAAGGCAGACGACCGTGATCTGGAAAAGCAGCAGAAGAAGGAGCCAGAAGAGCGGGAGTACCCGACAATGTCGTTCAAGGCAAGGATGGAGCATCCCGACGTTTTCACAGTGCATCAACCAGCCACACCAGGCTGGGCATCGCCTTGGAAGCCCGAAGAGCGTGGCCATGGTGGCTTCAACGCCGCAGGATATTTCCCACGCACCGAGTCTGGACGAACTTACAACTCCAAGAGTGGCCGTCCTAACACCTGGTTCGATGCCTGGAAGAATTTCCTCATTCACAACCCCTTTGTGCCGCTGCTCTTCCGTGTCATTAATGTTGCCTTCACAGCAGCTACATTGGCAGTGGCGATCGAGCTCTTTGTCCTGCTCCGTGCGGAAGGAGCCATTGATGCCGTTGGCGCATCGCCGTTGGTCGCCGTCATCTTTGCTCCGCTGACGCTTTTGCATGTCGGGTTCCAAATCTGGCTCGAATACTTTGGTCGACCAATTGGCTTGTGGACCGTGCAGTCCAAGCTCTCTTACACAGTCGTCGAGCTCATCTTCATCTGTCTCTGGTCGTCTGAGCTGTCACTCACGTTCGACAACTACTTCACTTCGACGCTCGTCTGCGTCAATTACGGCAGTCCCTTCGTCGGACCACGACAGCCGCCGGCGGATCGACCGAACCCACTGGACGACCCAAGCAAGAAGCCTTACATCTGCCGACTGCAAGGATCGCTGATCGGTCTTGTTTTCGTCAGCTTGCTCGCCTACCTGATTGTTCTCACGGTTTCCCTCTTCCGAATCTTTGTCAGGGTCACTGGCGGAAGCAGGAGGTGAGTCGATGTGAAGCTGTTGAGCCCAGCGATGGACGGTGGAGTTTCGTCGCCTTGCGTCGCATTTCCCTTGTCTTCATTCTAGATACCATAAGCGTCATGTCCTTGGACACGCTTTCGTACGGCAGCAATCATTATACTTTTACAGCCCTGAACCTTTTTGACTCGCCAAACCCAAAGACCCTGAGATCATCTGCCTGTTGTTCTGTAGTTGCTCGATTGATGGCGAACACGACCGCGCCGTGACTATTCGGACGTGTCACGCCACGCAGTGGAAGGGAGTCTGAAGCATTTCAAGTATCTGGATCGCTTGAAAGGCAAAGACGGAGACATGCAGAGATGCGCAGCGCACCAAGACAAGCGAAAGTGTGTGTCGACTAGCAGATGCCAAAAGACGGAATTGAGTGTGAAGCGAGAAGCCAGGGAAGAGAGAAGAGATCCTTTCCGCGACGGACCACGGACCACGGACCACGCTCAGGTAGACAGGCAGAGACAGACTTGCTGACTGCGGAGTGTAGTCGTCTCTCTACGAGCTCTGCTTTGAGATGAACCCACCAAACATGCGTATAATGACGAGCTGCTGCAGCACAAGATGAACAGGCGACTTGAACATGAAGACAGCCGGGGCGTAGCCGTTCATCTCATTGAGGCTTTTCTGGATTTTCGCCCGCCATCATGAAGGAAGATTCGCTTGCTGCCCACTTTCATAGCCAAGAGATCTGCAGATGCTCGGAAGATGCCGCATCCTTATCCTCCCTTAAGTCTTCCTGTCCGCCGTGTATTGTCGGAGGTGCCGACTGCTTCGAGCGTGATCAGCCCTTCGACACACCGCCCATCGCCACCTGTCAAGAGGCCAATCAACTTGTCTCGTAGTGAGATTATGGCCAACAGAATTGCAGACTCTTACCTCTTTCCCAATCGACATATAAGCTGATGTTCGATCGCAATGCGAATTTTCTATCATCGCCCCACGGACCTAGACCCCTACAACCAGTCCAATCTTGGAAGCACCTTTTCCGCCATGGATCGCAGTGCTCTTCGAGCAGGCGGCCAAGCTACCAGCCATGCCTCTGGCGAAGCTACTGCTGGTCTACCTTGTCGTCCAGAGGGGGCGCCACAGCAACCATACATTCATGCTGTTCTCGGATATGGTCAGAGTGGTCAGCGAGGCCGAAGAGGCCGGGGTCGCGGTAGCTACCGAGCTCGAGGTCAACGCGGCACCTCTATTCGCGGACTGGGCGGCCACAGCACTTACCAAAACCAATCTGCCTCCTACCAGTTGTCTCAATCCGAACAACGCTTCCGGGCTCAGCAAAACCTGCGTGACCGCGGTGGTCGTCCCAACCAATACCAGGAGACATTGGGTCAAAGTTCTTTCACGGGAGGACAGTATGGCAGCAGAAGGTCTCATACTGGCACTAGCGAGATCTACACATCGGACGGTTGTCGTCATCTGGGCCCCTTAGGTGAGCTTCCGACTGCAATTGTTCCCGACGAAGGCCCAATTAACAGCGATGTCAGCAATCTCTGGGATAGACCCACCAATGACATTACAATCGCGGCTGCCCAGCAGGAGGAGCCTCAACAGGCAGAGACGCAGCACGCGAGGCTTCAGGTTCCTCGTGCGGCTTCGGTACCAGCTTCACCCATTGCCCGGCCCTCCCCCGCCGTGACATCGATCTCGCTCCCTACGATCACGAGCCCTGCATCGGCACCCATCGAGGTCCAGGTTCTCCGTCTCACTGAAGTCATCGCGGAGGCTGTCCAGTCTGAGGAGCGTGGATTCCGTTCTGATTCACTGGAGATAGAACATACACGACACCTCCCCACGCCTCCCATCAGCCCGGGGCCTTGGGAAGCGCTTCCTCATTTTGACCATGGACACCAAGCTCAACCCCGACATCCGCCTGGTATGGTATTTGCCGGATTCCCGCCTCCACTCATCCATGGCCATGACCACTATCATCTCCACCAGCGTGATTACTCTCCTTCCCGTTCCCTTTCTCAGTCTGAACCTCATGCTAAGCCTCCTAGAAGCACATTCCATCCGCAGAATCCCTACCAGTTCGCTGTGCCGATGCCGTTCCCCCCTCCCCATCCTCCACCGCCGCCTTACATGACAATCCATGATCCAGCGTTCCATGCTGTGCAGGATCCGCTCCCAATCCCACCACCAGGATGGCGGCCGATCCCATACTTGAGGTATTGGGGTCCGGACATGGTGGCTACCCGACCATTCTACGATGTTCCTATGGTAAGTCCCACACCCACTCGGCTTACGGAAGGAGGGTGAGCTGACACGCTTTGTAGATTTCTCGTCGTTGTCATCTTCATGGATGCATTTGCCACCAGTTCGCTGAGGATCCTTAGCCTTGTTCTCATACTCACTTTGTAACATCGGAAAATCAAAAAGCAACGTCGCTACCTCTTCCATAGCTCTTCTTACGGTGCACAATATGAATGCTAGACTGATGCTGTTTCTACAAATACAGAGTGCAGCCGCGGCTGAGAACAGGTGAGTACAACAACAGGTACGCTAGACATTGAACTCGAACTCCATGGGGTATTCTCCCCGGTTCGATGTGGTGGCTGCTTGCGCTGGAGCCATAGGCTGATCGAAAGCTGTTTTCCCGTAGATGCCGGTTCCTGCAGCGTTGCCTTTCTGATGGACGTTTGGCGCACTCGGCGTATCGTGGGGTATGTAATCACCGGCTGCAATACTAGGGAAACTTCCAAAGGAGTCCGGATGAGCCATCTTCGGCGGTTCGGTCTTGAAGTAAGCATGCTGCAAAGCCTCCCTCGCCCCAATCCTTTGCTTCGGATCATAATGCAGCAGCCTGAAAAGCAAGTCGAGCGTCGCTGGAGTCAATCGTGTCGGACCGAACTCCTTCTCGATCCGAAGCTTGATCCTCTCTTCCTCTTGTGACAATGCTTTCCTCGAAGGTTTTGGCGCCGACGTTGGAGGTATGCCTTCTCTGATGTCTGCTTGGCTCCTCAAATGCGGCGAAAAGAGATGCAAGTCTGGCCATATGATCGTATTCGGAGGTCCCAGCACGGAAGCAATACGACGCAGCTGATCTGCTTCATTCTTGCCCTGGAACAGACCGCCACCGGTCTTGCTAGTAAGTAGTAGCTCGGCAAAGATACAGCCTATGCTCCACATGTCGATCTTCTCGTCATAGAGGGGTGGAGGAAGATCGACGCAGAAGGGCTTACCGAATGGATTTGCCTCACCACGCCAAGCTTTGTCGAGAAGTTTCGCCTGATGTTGATTGTGCCGACGGTCTTCATCTTGGCTAAGTTTGTTCAGCATAAGCAGCTCTGGTGCTCGGTACCATAGTGTTACGACGAGGTCCGTCATACCTACGCTTTCTTCTTCCTGGTCATCTTCTGCGCTTGTTTGTCGCGATCTTTGCGAATCGGATCCTCCGGCGTCCACACTCGACGCGCCGCTTGCGCTTGTTGCTGCTCCCAGAGCCTTTTTTGCTGCAGCAGCTGCTGCTGTTGTCGTTGCTGCTCCTGTCGATGCTGTCTGCGTGGCCGCGGATGTGGCTGTTGTACCTCCATCTGCAACAGCTGCTGCTGCTGCCTCATTTTTCCTCCTCCTGGACTTGGTCACCGGCTTCCAGCCATCGATAGGATCTCCAAACCTCCTTGCCAATCCGAAATCCGCGACCTTCAACCGCCCACGGTTGTCTAACAAAAGGTTACTCGACTTCAAATCTCGATGCAGGATCCAATCCTCGTGCAGCTGCTTCGTCGCGGTAAGCAGTTGATACATCAATGTCTTTACCTCCGAAGGCGCAAAAGCCGTCTTGGCCTTGTGGAAGGACGTCAACAACGACTTCAAATCATGCTCCATAAACTCCATCACTAAGAAGATCTGATCTAACGTTTTGCCTATACAGACTTCATGTAGCCTTATGACGAAAGAGTGAGCCTTGGCGAGGGTGAGTGCTTGAATCTCGCGTAGGGATGTGATGGGAAAGCCACATTCGTCCAGACCGTTGTTTGCCAATTTCAGCTTCTTTACTGCGACTGATGATGAGAGTGATACGGAGGCTGGGGCTGAAGGCCGGCTGGTGGATGGAGGCTGACGGGGTAGAGCGTCCGAAGCTCGCGGTCGAGCGCGGAACACGACGCCATATGTGCCCTCTTGGATGTGATTGAGTCGCTCATAGCTGTAGATCGAGCGCGAAGGTGCGATCGAAGGATGAGCTGACCGGCGGAGTGCTGACCACGTTCGTGGTGTCTGATAAGTCGATGCAGCTGGTTGTGCATCCGATAAAGGGGCTCGTTGTGTAACTCTGACTTCTTCGGCTGATGTTGACATCTCATTTTTGGTGTCTTCGACTCTTTGTCGCTTTGCTTGGGACTCGCCTTCTTCGCACTGCGACCATTGCCTGGCCGCTGACATCTGCGGTGCAGAGGCGACCGTTGAGGCGCCCTGATCGGGCAATCTAGACGGCCCAGCTTGCGCCTCTTCTGACATGCTTTCAAATCGGAGCGTGAGTACGACCCTTCGGGCGACCGTGTAGGTAGGCGTCCTGAAGGAACGCAAGGTAGCCGACGGCCGTCGGTGCTTTTGTGAAAGGTTCGAAGAGCGAAAGTGATGAACCCCATGCAACGGTGTTTCAGCGATGTCGGTGGAGGAAGAAATCCGAAAATGTGTTCGAAGTCGATCTTACATGGTGTTATCTTCGACACGGCAACACACATTAACGCACATGGCTGAGGATGATGGCTGCAAGACTGCCTGCCCACTTCACAACGGCATAGAAGAGTTCATCAATAGATTGAGTGTTATTTTATAGCTTTGTTCAGATCTGTAAAGACTTCTGCGCCTCAACTAGGGCCTTAGCTGCGATCCCGGCCATCCGCCGTCTAGCAGTCGTTTGTGAGGTGCGATGGAGGAGTGATTCTAGCAGTCGCATCAATGCTTGTCTCGTCTCTGGATCCAGAGAGCGAGCATAAGGACTGCACAAGACCTTCACGCTGCCGTCCCGGATCTTCTTAGACGCTTGCCTGGACAGAACAGTCAAGAAAGCCGAGTACCCCAACCAGTGAACATAGTGCGGCTGAACTGTGCAGCTCACCTTCCAAGCGGCCGCTCTCTTTCTCTTTCCCCACCTTCTCCCATCAGCTCTCTTTCTCTTACCGGCCTTCATCTCTGAGCTCAGCACCTGCAGCTTTGCTTTTGCGCTACTGGCCCTCGACCCAATATACCGACTCGTAAACTTAACCAATCTCTGAACCGCCTCAAAAAGATACCCCGCCTCAAAGGTCATCTTGAACCGCCGCAACTCCCCCAGATAAGCTGTGAACTTCAACGCAGCTACTAAGAAGCTCGAGTACATGTTCGCATACGCTCTTCTATCACTGTTGAGCGCAGTATCGGTGAACAAGATGTGGCAGCGAGGTTTGACCGACTGGATCATCTTCTCGATCAATGCTGCGCCTGGTTTGCGGCAGTATTCTACTGTAAGAGTGTCGCGTAGGTCGATGCCTTTATAGCGGGCAAGATCTGTTGATACGCCTAGGAATTTCGTATTGATGGTAAGGCCGCACCACGGGAACTCGTTTCCGTAGATTCGAGGGATCAGCGGATCTGCGGTGGAGGTGTTGGTTTTGGAGGTGGTGTCGAGCAGATCGAAGTTTGCCAACGTCTTTTCTGGGCTGATGAAACATCCGTAATCAGGATGACCTTTTCTCATCACCGCGTAGAACTGTTTCGCTTGCCTCCTGCTTGTAGTGATGAGCAAGAAGTCATCCGTGTATCGCATCAACAAGCTCTTCCTCCCTCTACCTCCTCCTCCATCGCGTAGGCTGCGCAAGAACGGATCCTGCGCCTCCAAATCAGCATAGAAAAAGCTGCATAGCAACGTCGACAGACTCGATCCTTGCGGTATCCCCACTCGCTGCCGATAAAACTCTTTCCCAATCTTGATCAGGTTTTCCGTGATATGCTGACGCAAGAGCTTGAGGATGAGCGAGGTCGACTCGTAGCGATACGAGACACTATCGACAAACACGACATCGTGTAAGGCAACAGCTAGGTGCGAAGCGAGATCAAAGAAGTCGATGTGGTCGCAATCAGGGCGTGCTAGTCGAACGAATTCCCTCTTGGTGCCTGCATCGGTCGGAGCAGCGTTCTTACCAGCGAAAGCAGGCATCACTTTGGCGAACCGATGAATGCGGTATCCTTCAGCATCGCTTTGCTCGCCACTCTTGCTGAGGATCCGTTCGATGATCTCGAGCAGCTTCGCTTGGTCGATCGAGTCGAATGCACACCGAATGTCCACTTTGATGAAGTACAACTTCCTGTTCTTGCTTCCTGCTGAATTTTGCCCTAGACGCTGCTTAAAGTTCTTTAGCTGGGTATAAATTTCGTTCGGACCAAAGACTGAGCTCGATAGCATTCCTCCCCTATCATCGCCGCCTCCCGCATTGTCGTTATGATCGAGACCCGTGAGCATCTGACTCTTCTCGTAAGTCAAGATGTGAAAAACCGACTGTAAAATGTAGTTGATCGACTGACCCAGTATCATGGACTCTCTCCGTTGCTTAGCAAGTGACCTGGTTGCAGTCGGTTTCGATTTTCCTCTCTGCTTTCCCGCTTCACCTTGCGAAGCCTGCTGTTCCATGTGAACCTGTTTCGTACTTCTCCTCCGTAAATTGACGATGGGTCTCACACCCGTTTCCTTAGGCAGCAATCGCACGTGCGAGTAACCTAGCTTGCGGGACGACATCATAGATAAAGCCTCCGCCCTGGTCAACGGTTCAAAGATCGACTCCTTCAGCTGGCCCATCACCGGCTTTGACAGTACGTGCCAGTCATCCTGTCGAAAGTACAGCACTTTGTTTCGATACGCTGCTGTCTCGGTCACGTAGAATGTCGTTCGCAGTAGGGGAATGACCAAGCCATCGAACAGCCAGTATAGCAGTTCAAAACCAAGCTCCTTGCTCTGTTCCGCTTCTTGCCTTGTCAAACGGCGGTTGCGCTTCACGGCGCTCTCGGGCAAAGTCCAGTCTAGATCAGTAAAGCGGAATGATTGGGCGATCTGATGCAGGTTGAAAGATTCGTAGCGTCGGAGACGCACAAATTCGCCGATGGTGTTCAGCACTAGCTTCTGGTTGTGCAAAGAGCCGAAGAGGTCTCGTGGTAGAAGAGATTTGGTGACGAGTGTGATGAAGTGGACGACTTGACCTGTGGTGGGGATTGCGTAGTTCGTGTATCGCGGTTTGCGGGGAATCGGGGGCGCTAGTTCAAAGGTGACCTTAACGTGTGCTGTTGCTGTGGTCTGCTGAGATTTCGACTGGTTTGCTTGGCTATCGATCCTTTGCACTGTTCTAAAGGGAACATCGTGCTGAGGAAGAGGATCAAGAACCTCCACCTCAGCCAAGTCCTTCACAATCTGCTGCCGCTCCTCCGCAGTCAGTCTTCCCTTAGGCACCCTCGACGGGCAGCACCTATCCAGCAACGCCCTGTAGTTCAACTTGTCATGTCGTGCCAAGATCTTCCCCAGCACCGGCAACACATTCTTTAGCACTTTCGGTGTACGCTTCGCACCCAAAGCCTTGATTTCGACCTCTCGTACAGTGTAGTCTCTGAACGGCTGGGTGGTTGTATCAAAGTCTCTTGCACCAGTGAAGACATTATGCAGGCCAAATTGACGTGGGAAAACGTACTTCGCTAAATGTCTGGTCCTTCTTTCGCGAAAGATGGATTCGTGAGGTCTGCTGGGCTTGCTGTCGAGAGAAGGCGTCCGTGCTGGCGGGCGAGTTCGGTAAGTGGTATTGGAGGAAGCCGTGGAGCTAGGCAGCACTTTGTCAAGCTCCTTTGGGCAGGCGGAGCGAGGAAGAACGTGGACGCTGGGCAACCCAACTTCCACACGTCCGGCTTTGTTTCGTGAACAGCGGGCGTAGAACATCCGGCTGCGGACGATGACTATCTCTGATGGTTTTCTTTCCGCCGTTGCGCCTGAGCTTGCTGAAGCTGTTCTACTGAGTGGGCGGAGTGTATTGAGATCAGGTGCTGAAAGAGCTGAGCGTGTGGTAATGCGGGAATCGACTCTTTCGAACGTTCGCGTTCGTTTGCCTAGCTTAGTCGGCTGGGGAGCGCCTTGATGTGTGTTGGGCTGAACTTCGAGTGATTCTCCATTGTGCTTACGTTTGGGACCGTTGAAAGACACAGCAGCAGCATCACTGTCCTTGGCGACGGCAGCACCGGTGTCCGAAGCACTTGCAGTTCCTGTTACTAGACTCCTTCCCCACGGTCGTTCAGAGAGCGCCTGGCCAGTAAGCTGAACAAAGCAGCTCCCATCGGATCCATCCTTCACGAGCGGAACAAAGATACTCGTATGCACCAATAGCCATACAAACCTCTCCGCTTCAACCTTCTCAAACAGATAGTGCCACTCTTTGCCGAGCACAAGAGACGTCACCATCGAGTTCGGGTACAGGTTGATCAGCCCTGGTCTTCCCGTCGACGTGACTCGAAACGACTCTAGCCGGTCATTTGGCCTCCGGTAGCCCTTCAATAGCACATTACATGACGGATCCTGCTTGCCTCTCACAGAGACATCGCGCCGTGCGGAAGCATTAGCGAGGATCTGCAACTGCGCTTCTTGCACTGCTTCATGGATCGGAGTGTGCGAGCTGGTTTGACTGCGGATACCGCCTGGGGTAGGCATTTGTGTGGGCGCATCTGTGCAAACCAATGTGCTGATGAGACGACGCCATTGCTCATCGGACAAAGCGCTCGGCTGTCCTGAGCTCGATGCGGATAGCTCGATACCGAAGTGATTGCGGACGAAGGTGGGGAGCGGGTTGACGTGCGGAAAGTGACGTGGGAGGACTGAGCACTTCACGTCGGATGATGATCTATGGTCGAGCATGATTGCTTGTCGTCGTTGTCGAAGCCCGAATTCAGCGGCTAAGAGCAAGTGTTAAAGAAGAAGTTATGTATGGTGCGGTGGTCTTGGCGTAGAAGACCCTGAACGGAAGTTCTTCTAGCGCTGTGCCCAGAGACCAACAGTTCGCGGCTTGACATTCGCGTTGCACTTTACGGGACGCGTGAAGGCTGATCAAGCCGGTCCACACTTCCAGGCTCAACTTTGGTAGCAGCAAAATGCTGGAACTTGGCTCAGCACCACCAAACTCGCCGGTACATTCAGGCTCAGGTTCAGAAACCAGCTGGCTATAATGCTGCTCAAGTTCATTTCAAGATTGATTCTATTCGAGGGTATCGAGTTCTGTGAAAGATTACAGTCATCGAACGAGAGCCTCCCTCAAACCAACAATGTTCTCTACCTTCTCCAATCTGAGTCCGAAGTCTTGACCAGCGTGTTCGGAAGCCTTCAACTTGTTCAGCAGTCCCGATACGGGCCCTGCATCTCCACTTGCACCATGTACATCCACCGCCTCATCCCCAGTCGTCTTCGCTCCTCCGGCACGAGAGAGCAGCGGTCCTAGTGTCAGCTTAGACTCAGCCTTCTCCTTCACATGATGAATCTGCTGCCAAAGCTGCGACATTTCAAGTGGACTTTCCGAGCTCTTAAGGTAGATGATGTAGAAAGCATCGAATCCACCTGCACCAGGAATGCTTCCTCCAACCACACCAGGCACTTCATCACTGATCTTCTTGATCAAGCTACCGATCTCAGGAGGCTCGATTGGCACACCGGCACGCTGACCGAGTTCTCGCATACCTGCACGGATCGAGCGCAGGCTGTTGCGCATGTCGATGAGAGCTTGGAGCACTGTGCGCGGGGTGACTCGGAGATCGATTACCGAGGTCTCGTCTTCTTCTTCTTGGGGTAGGCACTTGAGCTCCGCATCCCAAGCGGTGGAGAGCTTGGTGGCGGCGGAGTCGATGAGCTTTTCATAAGTGGCAGCATCTGAAGCATGCAACAGACGCAGTCGGAGTAGGTTGTCGGCCAGACCTTGGTTCGAGGACGCAATGACGTTGTACAGCTGCTTGGCCCATTCTGGCTTCTCTTTCCTCCATGCTAACACTTTGGAGACTAAGCTTGGTGTGTTAGACCCGGCATCAACGTCGACAAGGAGAAGATCAAGTGCAGGAGGTAGCTGTAGCGGCGCAGGCTTGGGTACATTGTGCTCGCTGTCGGACGCAACCAGACCTTCCGTAGCTGTGGACTGAACCTCTTCTGCGCTGCTTGCTAAAAGAGACGAAGGCTTCCACAGCGGGTTGTACGGATCTAGAACAGGTAAGAGCTCCGTTCTCGCTGCTAGCCTAGCACCACGCTGCTCCTCGTCCTCCTCCCCTTCCCTTAGCACCTTCTCGCCTTCGTCTAGGCAGGATTGCAACACTTTGGGCTCAAAGCGTCGGTATAGCTGGCTTCCCCAGATAGCAGCACTGACGTCGAATCCTGATCCGACTTTGCCCTGTGCTGCACAGTGTGCAAGTTGCGCGAGGTTGTGAATCAGAGCCAAGTCTTCCGTTTCAACCGAACTGGGTCGGTCGGGTAACACAGCTTGCAAGTGAAGCAAGAAGCACGCAACCAGCGATGTGGTCATAGCCGCACTCGATCCTAGGCCAGTCTTGTGCACATTAGCAATGCGGCACTTCTGTGGTGAGAAGGGTGGCAGCTGCTTGAGCTGTTCGAGTGTGGGTGCTGTGCCTTCGGAAAGGTTGAGAGTCTCTCGCTGTGAGTAAAAGTCGTTGTCTGCTGCGACGGTGATTTCGATGCCTTGCGGCCCTGTTCGGCGGAAGAGCGATTCGAGCTCATCTGAGCCCTTGAGTTCGGCTGCTAGTCGAAGGGTATATGCTAGAGCGAGTGAGACGAAGGGGTTGCGTCCAGCTTTAGCTTGCGATTCAGCTGTTTGCTCGAGGATCCAGTGTTGGTCTGCTTGAGCCTCTCTCTTGCTGTCCTGAGAAGGTGGTGCTGACACGGCAGAAGCACGATATACCCAGACAGCGTCGATGAACTGTGGAGACCGTAGCGTGATCATGCATGTCGCAGGTGTACTTTCCTGCGAAGAAGCCGAGAACGTGTAAGACTGTGCATGGCAGTAGAAACGAGACGAGGTTGAAATAACGAGACCAGGGTATGCAGGGTCGAGGACGAGATAGCCGCCAGCCACAAGCACTTTGCCCGGCGCTGAGACCGTCGTTTCACGGAGCTTATGGGATGCCATCGCGTCAACGCCTGTGATGAAACAGGTTGACAGAAAAGGAGTCTTGTCTGAACTGTTTAGCAGGGTAGGTTCAGAAGATGGTTTGGTTTGTGCAAGAAGAATGTGCATCTTGAAAGTAACACTTTGCGTCACGTGGCCACTGATGTTTGTTGTTAGAGGAGATGTTCTAACAATTCAAAACATTCGTAAAAATGGTGCCCTTCACGAAAGCTCGAGAATGACAAAGGTACCGATCCAACATGATGATGAGAGGTGACGTAAGCCAATGGTGAAGAGATCTGGACAGGTCGATCTGAACAGAGATTCGGCAGGGCCGATCTGACAAGGGATCGGGTGCAACACAGTCCCGCTTGTTGTCATGGTAGGTCATTAAGTAGGGGTTACTCCCACCTTTGGGAAGTGCCACACTAATGTATATACAGTATGCATGTAAACTGTCCCAAGATTTTACATGTCACCATACATCACTCTAATGCTCAATAGCTATAAGTTGTATTGCCACACTGTCTGATATTGTCTGAAAGCACTGCTTCTTCTCTCCAAGACTGTGGAATTGATATTGACATTGACTAAAAAAATTGTGCTATGAAGAAAAGCCAATTTTTTTTTATTGTGGGACAGTTTATAGAGCATGCTCCCAAATAGTGACACCACTCCATTCCTGACCTTGTGGGCTTTTGACTACAATGAAACTTGTAATGTAACTTGGTGGGCACCTTCATACACATCAAAAGTAGTGATGTGGAAAGTTTCAGCTCAATCAGATGACTGTGAGCAATCTGGCAGCACTTCCAGTCTGACACCATCATATCTATACCATCATGACAAAAACCACTCCCGAGAAGCACTGATCAGCACTCTTTCGCCTCCAAAATGGAGAATCTACCCATTCAGTTGCTGAGAAACTCAGTCTGAGCAAGTCTATGGTGTCTTGCATCAGCAAAAGTGCCTCTGCCAATGCTCCAAAGTCAAAGGGGGGCCAGCTGAGAAAACTCCAGCCTCATCATGTTTGCTTCCTGGACCACTATTTTGAGCTCAATTCAATGTCCACAGTCAGGAAAGCATGTCATGCACTGCAGGAGACATTTCACATCAAAGCATGCCCAACAACAGTAAGAAAAGCACTTCATTACTGTTGTTACAAAGCATGAAGGTTAGTGAATAAACTGAAGCTACTCAAGAGGCATTACAAAGCACATCTCAAATTTGCAAATGAGCACAAGGACATGACTGTTGAGGATTGGAAGAAGGTGGTATGGTCTGATGAGATGAAGATCAACTTCTTTGGACCAGATGGGAAGCAGTTCTGTTGGATTAAGAATGCTGGCTTCAACAGCAAGCTTGTCAGGCCAACAGTCAAGTTCAGCAGTGGCTCCATCATGATCTGGGGCTGTATGACATGGGAAGGGGTTGGAGGTATATGCTTGGTGCTGGGATCAATGAATTCAGACCAATACATTGATATCCTGAATGGCAAGCTTTTGAAAACAATCTCAGATTTGCAGCTTCAGCATGCATACACCAACATCATGTTTCAGCAAGACAATGACCTGAAACACATGTCGAAGAAGACAAAAACATGGTTGGAAGGCAATAGCATTAAGGTTATGCAATGGCTGGGGCAGTTGCCAGACTTGAACCCAATTGAACACCTCTGGCACCATCTCAAATTGTGACTTTCACAGTATAGTACAATTGCAAAGTCCAGGGATGAACTGCTCAAGAGATGCAAAGCTGAATGGACAGCAATCACTCCAGAGACATGTAGGATACTAATAGAGAGCATGCCAGACTGCATCAAGGTGGTTCTGAAGGCCAAAGGAGGGAATACAAAGTACTAAGGTGTTCTTGAGGAGTGCTCCATAAGCTGTCCCACAATAAAAAAAAATTCAGCTCTTCTTCATAGCACAATTTTTTTTTAGTCAATGTCAATATCAATTCCACAGTCTTGGAGAGAAGAAGCAGTGCTTTCAGACAATATCAGACAGTGTGGCAATACAACTTAAAGCTATTGAGCATTAGAGTGATGTATGGTGACATGTAAAATCTTGGGACAGTTTACATGCATACTGTATATCAAGCAGAGAGCACTAGGCTTTCACCACATTCCTTTAGTCAACCGAGTATACATGTTTCTGCCCTAAAGAAGTAGTGACATCGTGCTCAGACTCTCCCCGATCACCAGTTATCAGGACCAAAACTTCTTTACTTATATCAGAGAAAGCTCGCCTGCTCCTTGATGGTAGCTTGCACTCAGACGCTTTACAACAAGTGTTGCCCTATTTCTGACAACACTGGGTTGGGAAGGCCGAGAGACGATCCTCCAGTCGGCCGTGACGAGGTTGTCTGAGGGTCATCTGATGGATGTCGCGGTGCTCATCACGTACCTAGCTTGAAACTTTTCCGGCCTCGTCAAGGCAAGGTGAGCGCCGTAAGTGAATAGTTCGTGGCGATTAAGAGATGTTTGTAACGGCATTGCACACATGTGATGATGACCGTTCGAGAGGGTGGACTCGTTGAATTCCGGGTGATCCCATCAGCGACGTCGAAGCGAGTGTGTCTGAGTTTCAACTCTAAGACCATCCAGAGTATCAGAGGTTGGTGTCCCTCGAAATAGTTAGACCGAGAACAACGATCGTCTCGCTGCAGTCTTACCGCCTGGACGAAGTGAGGACATTGTTGTCAGGGATCTCGTGGGAACAAAGCTCTGCTTGAAGGGCCTGTGCATTTCTTCATTATTACGGATTGGAGAAGAGGGGCGATCTTAGTTGATAGGGTGAGTGTGTTGCAAACCAAGTTGGCCGCTGTATGACGATCCAATTTGGCCTCCCACAAACCATGACGCGTCAAGCAGGATGAGGTCTAGGGTTTTCGACTCCGACACGAAGACTCTGTGCCTGGAACATTGTAGTTGGTTCCTATGATCGATAAAGTCCCCATCAACGTAAGATGGTCTCGTTGGACTTTGATGTTGAACTTGCTGTTCCAGGACGTATTCCGTCGGACCAGACAATAAGGATGCCTCCAACCAAGCTTCCCATGACGTCTTGTTGTCGTTCAAAGAAGATTCCGACCAACATGGTGGAGGCACCCAGCTTCCGAGCCGCCCACACCTCATACGACTAAGCAAAGCTCGATACTGTACTGTACAAGTACGCCATGATGAACGCCCCCATCACGTCGCGTGCAATGCAAACAAGCCAAGCTGATTCGTTGTTTACGTCGAGCCTGGATTAAGAACGATTGGATCAGGAGGACCCAAGCTGATCAGTTGATGACCTCGCGTCCGGAGACAAATTTAAGGTGAGACGCGAACAGGCTCGCATGACGTAGCTTGGGAACAAAGGAAGAAAAGAAGCGTTTTGCCCCGCAAGCAGACTTGGCTTCCATCCATCCCTTAACCATAACGATATTTGTCGATACAGACACACTAGCGAATCCAAAGGCAAGACTATATTCAGAGCGCATGTTACCTTCATTGTTTGACACTTTCGCAAACAAGCAAAAAGCTGCAGCAAGCTTGAGACGTATCCAGGATCGACTTGGACTAAAGTAAACTTCATCACTTTGACTTCAGCGCGGCTGGTTGGTGATTGATTTTGAGCCCAAAGCTGTCGCAGGGCGAGGCTTGACGACACTGAAGGCCGCCCAGACATGATCGTTGATATACGCAATGACGTGTCATCGTATGGTTCTGTCCAGATCGACTCGAGGGGGTATCAAACTTTTTGCGTTTTTAAAAACGCGGGTTTTTCGAAGGACGCGTTTCTGGGGGAAATTTGAACGCCCCCGTAAGGAAACGCAGGTTTCCAAAAACGCGATGAAGTCATACGGCCGATAGTAGACGTAACCTAACAGTAAGCATATGAAACATGACGTGGTATCTATCTTCTCCACCTCGGGTATCGGAAAGCCGGTATGACGATGCCTATCGCGATGACGCAAGCCGATACACCGCACAGGCCTTGACAACATACTACGGATCCGGGTGAGCGAAGGCGGCGAAGGTGTGAGATCGAACTAGAGATAACATACTTTCACTGTTGTGGAGTGAACAAAAACGCGGTTTTTTTTTACACTTGGGGCAGCTTATATAAGCTTTTGCGTTTTTTTGATAAACGCGCTCTTGAAAAATTCCGGGTTTTTAGAAACGCAAAAAGTTTGATACCCCCTTCGATCCGAGCTTGTCGAGGCATCGTCGATGTGGGGTCGTCCTTGCTTCCCCCAGCAAGAGCCGAGTTTGCGGGGCTGGGTCTGAGACAAGAGCAGTAGAAGACATTCGTTTGAACTGCTTAATTCCTGTGTCGGCCACAAAACGAAGTCTCGGTTAGGGCTACGGCAGACGTCGATCGTCGAGGGCTGTCCCCGCAGCCCGCGCTCCGGCGATCGCGGGTCACGGCATGGGAAGCAAAAACAAGACTTGGTGACGTTTACTGCCAGTGTGGCTGGTGAAGGCAACCATGATCCGCGAGATCGGAGTGGTTAACCGATCCAATCAAAAAGATCGGCTAGCACATAGGAGCGCGAGAGAGGGGAGAAAGTGGGAAATGCGAGTCCAGACCTGACATGGGGCACCACACAAAAGTCTCAAAAAAAAACAGACTAACCGTCCAGCAAGCGAGAGAAAGTAGCTTCGATTTTTAGCGGCCATTGTAGCCAACTTTCTTGCGCCTTTCGGTGCTGTATGGTCGGGAGCCGCCGAAGCCTTGTCGAGCCGAGGCGCTGCTGTTCTGCCGCACGTCTGCGAATTTTCACACGGTTGCCCATTGCAAATCCACATCTTTCCATCTTTGTATGGCCGCTCTGTCCGCTCTTCCGCTCTGTACAACCTTTCGAGGCAACCGTGATCCATGCCTTGGTCGAGCTAGAATTTTGTCGAGCTTTGGAAGCTTGGCAATGAGCATGAACGGAAAGGGGGAAAAAAAAAAAAAAAAAAAAAAAAAAAAAAAAAAAAAAAAACAAAAAAAAAAAAAAAAAAACAAAAAAAAACAAAAACAAAAACAAAAAGAAAAAAGAAAAAAAAAAAAGTCTTAGTTTCTCGCTTGCATAGCAACTGAGGACTACAGAGCCTTATTGTGATGCCGAGAAGGTCAATATGACTGAGTCAAACACAAGTCACCTCTGTTCGTAGCCTGTCTCGTCCTTCCTTGGATACCAGAAGGGAGCCGCCATGGTGTTCGATGTAGCATCTTCCTTGAAAAACGCCAGCTCAAGCCGTTAGGATCGGATATGTGGTTCGGCAAGAGAAGCGCTAACGGCAGATCCAAACAAACAATTCCATCAGCGCGTCCAAGACACCTTTGACGCTTCGTCACTCGATTCTGATGCATTTGGTAACCTACTAGGTGAAGATACGGACGACAAGCTGCACCAGTTGTGCAACACGCCAAAGCTTGCTACTTTGCATAAAGGTTTTGGGATCGAGCGTAGCAATATCATAACAGGCGGTGGTCGCTTACAGTAGGACTGAACGGCAGACAGCAAGTTAGTGGCGCAAAGGGAGCCGCAGAATTGGATTCATGCAGACCCAAATTGGTGGTAACCTCCAAACAGACCGGCCTGGAGCCCTTTCTGTGCGTTTGCAGGAAGCGCTTCGGCTAGCTCCTCAAGGCGACCAAAGTACGGATCTTGATCTTGCCCGCATCGGATGTTTTGCCCGCACAGCCATGGTCAGAAAGCGCTTTGCTAGAACACAAATCAAAACCTCGTAGCTTGGTGACACTACCTTGGAGAAGAGCTCACAACCTGCACTGTGAATGGAAATTGGCAACGGTCCGGTAAGGCATGAAGCGAGCCGAAGAGAAGGTGTTACAAGAGCCACGCTGGATTCGTCACCAGTGAGTTTAGCTTCGAATGACGACGTACTCCGTACACCAGCTCCGACCCAAGACAGCTGGACGGAAAAAAGAAAAGAAAAGAAAAAAAAAAAAGGCACACTTGAGCAGTTGCTCCTGGGTTTGCTCTGTGTATTGGTCGCACTTTGAATTTCAATAGTTACTGTATGCATCCCTTAATCCAGACGATGGCACAAAAAGGTTCCGTGTTCCTCTTATTTTTATTTTTATTTTTTTTAATTTTAATTTTTTTAATTTTGCTTTCTGAGCACATTATGTGTCTGCTGCAGCTGCTCTCCTGTTTCCATGTCAAACAAGCCTGCCTTTCTTCCTTCTCACCACCCTCCAGTCCGTCACCTGTTTCGCTTTGAACGGCGTCCATCACACTGCGGCTTCTTACTCCCTATCCGTCACCTCTTCACCTTATCTAGTCAGCGCCATTCGTTCCTCTTCCAACGACCTCAACTCTGCACACAACGAATCGCGCCATCCTCGCTAACGTCTCTCAGTTCAGCCCGACCAACTATCCGTCCTGCTTCATCACCTCAACCTTTTAAGCCGCTTCGTACCGTTTCAGCACCCTCTTTCGCGGTCAGACCGTCTCACGCGACCTGAATAGGTGGTCCTTGCACTACAGCTTCCCGTGTCGCGACCAGACTGTCCTCGCACTTGACACCTGTTTCGAGGTTATAGCGACCCCGTAAAAGTTCGGTACAGCTGCCTCATTCGCCCAGCAACTGCAAACGCAGCGCAGCGCAACCGTCAAGCTAAGGCTAGTAACTGCGTCTCCTGTCCTCCTAGCTGAAGCGCTTGTGTGCCCCTTCCTTGCTATCACCTAAGTGCCTTCGACACTTTCAACATTCCGACCCACTCCACGCTCAGGCCGCTTTCCTTCGGCTACCGATTCGCGAGCCTTGTGCTTCATGACCTCAGCATAGGCTAAAGCTACAAAGTGAGGAGAACTAGCCTCAACACTAAATCCAGCATCCAACTTTTCCACAATCCAAAAGGCAAAGCATGAGCGTAGCTGTACAGCTCCCTTTGAACAACGACATTCACACCATGGCCACTCCATCCTGTTCTCACTTGCCGGCTTCGGCAGCATTTGGCTCCTCCTCTGCCAATACCTTTGACAAGAGCTCTGACCTCCCTCCTATGCCAGTCCCATATGAGGGTAAGTACTCACTCCTCGATCAAGTCACTTAGCTTCGACTGAACATGTCACTCACCTCGATTCTTCTTTCTTCGCGCTACACAGACTTCCAATTCTCCCTCGATCTACCTGCTGAGCTTGACCTCAACGATCTTCAGTTCCTCAGCTCTGTCGACCGTAAGGGTGGTCCTTCGAACCCCATGACACCAAGACTCACTTCCCATTTCATGGGTTCCACACCACAGGCCATGCCTTTCGGCCACGACGACATTCATATGTCCAGCAGATCCAACAGTCGAAGAGGAAGCGTGTCCAAAGGCAGCAGACCAGCTTCACCCCGAGTCGGATCCTCCCGTTTCTCCGAATCGGCATTAAGGCCACCGCCGCCTCCCGACTTTGAGCCTTCGGGCCCCAGCTTGTTCGACATGGACACGTCTGCTAACAGCACCATGTCGCCGTTCGGCATCGGCACTCCAGGTGCAGGAGACAAGGGAGCACAAGGAGGACAGCTCTTTGATGCCAAGGAGAAGAATCTTTTGGTCAACTTCTTGCAAGGTTTCGAGTGGGATTTTGACCCAAGCTTGCCAGAAGGGATGCCCAGCTTCTCGGCAGCAGCAGCAGAAAGATCGGCGGCAGAAGCAGAGGCCATGGGCTTCCCGGCCGACTTTGGTTCATCAGCAGCCAATCGAGACCCTATGCTCCACGAGGGTCCAGCAATGTCAGCAGCAGCTCGGCGGATGCAGAACCGCACAAAGGTAGCAGCAGGCCTCCCTTCAACATCCTCCGGCTCTGGATCCGGTTCCGCTACAGCCTCTTCACAGAGCCCTCACGACACTTCATCGTCTGCCACATCGCCCCACGGCTCAGTTCGCAGCCATCAGCACCGACGCTCGCTCAGCAACAACAAATCGCGGTCCTTCCATCATGATGCTGACCTCGTTAACACAGCATTCGGCGGAGGTTTGTCAGAATGGTCGACGGGCGGCGCGTCTCACCAGCAACAGGCAGCGCAGCAAGGCTACGCAAACCACGCAGCACACGATTCCCCAGCCACAGGCAGCAAGCGCAATGCCGGCCACTTTGGCATGGGCGAGGCGGACGAGCAGACCCAGGCTGCTCTTGCTCTCGGCTCGTTGACAGGCATGCACGCCGACATGTTCCGTATGAGTGCAGGTCTCGATATAATCCACGATCGCAATGAACAACAGAACCAGCAACCGCCGCCGCCGCAGCAGCAGCAACACGCGCCAGCACCGCAGTCTGCCCGACTGCCAGCCGCCCCCAAGCAGACCGCCTCAGGCAAGAAGCTCAAAACAGAGCATGAGGATGACGACGCACAAGGCGACGGCAGTGCAGCAAGCAAGCGGGAGCTGCTCACCGAATCCGAAAAGCGCCAGAATCACATTCTTTCCGAGCAGAGGCGGCGCAACTACATCCGCGAAGGCTTCAAGGATCTTGTGGTCCTGCTCGATGATGGACGCAACTTTGGCGCACGCGCCTTGGGTCTGTCCTCCGGCTTTGGCACCGGTGTTGAGGACGAAGGTCTCGATGACCGATCGGATATCGATGATGCCGTGGATGTTCTCGCTGTCGGACGCAAGAAGCCGCCGAAGAAGGCCAAGAAGGTTGGACCTGACGGGGTACGACAGCGCGGCAAGGGTCGTGGTAGGGGCGGTAGTGCTGGTGGAGGCGCTGGTTCCAAGAGTGCAGTTCTATTCCAAGCTGTTGACTTCATTCGATGGCTTGATGGCAAGAGCCGCGAGCTCACAAGACAGTGCGAAGATCTCGAGCAAATGGCAGGCATTCCTGACCCCGAGAGCATTGTTGCTGCCAACCGTCCTGCCAGTGCCAAGACTGCCTAACCTCTAGCCAATCATGTCGAAAAGATGGGACGTTCCTGATCCGAATCGTATCTCTCGCTTTCTTTCTACGTATCTCGTAACATCACTGATTCACCCCTTCCAGTAGCATTTCATATGGACTTGGATATTTGCTAATACTACGCTTGCATTTCTCAGGATTTCTTGATGCCTGCTTGTCTGAATGGTGGACGTATGTGTATGCGACTGGATATCTGAACCATGTCGTGTCATGAAGATGCATCCCTCGGCGAGAGGAAGCGTGTGGAGTATACTCGCCGACTTCCGAGAATTTGGCCAAAATTTTGGTTTGAGAAGAAGCATGCATCAATCCTCCCAAATCCTCCTTCGGCCAGCCAACAACACCAGCCAGATTGCATCATTCGGCGACTGCGACTTCCTATTCTCAATATCTGAGGCGGGTCTCAGGATGGTAGAGACCCACGTGCCAGCTCTGTCAGAAGACCAAGAGTCCCACATCCGGTCGCTGCTAGAGTATCCAACTTCCACCCCGCACCTCAACCCTTTCAACCTGGAGATTCGAAGCCCTCCCGGTGGCGGTGCTGGTCGAGGCGTCTATGCCACCAACCCTGTACCCGCGGACACGCTCATCGAAGTCAGCCCTGTACTTCTGTTCCCACCAGCAGAGTATGCTCAGTATGGCAGCAAGACGCAGTTGGACGGCTACACCTTCGTTTGGAAGCGTACTTCGCAGGGGTCTGCCATTATGGCGCTAGCACTTGGACTCGGTTCACTGTTCAATCACCACCCAACAAGCCCCAACGTCAAGTATACGTTGGATCATGCTACACACTCGATACGCTACACGACAACACGCGCGATACAAGCAGGCGAAGAACTGGCCATCTCGTACGGCTCAGGGAGGATGTGGTGGGAACCAGCACGCACAGCAGAAGAGCAACAACGAGAGGAAGAGGAAAGGAAACGAGCACAAGATCCGGATCATGAGGTCATCCAGATGGGTCGCATAGGCCTCGACTCGGATGAAGAAGATGACGATGGCGCAGCTACGAAGGCAGCGGGGACTGTTTCAAACGGTGTCGAACTCAACGCAGCAGCCGGGCCAAGTCGTGCTGTTGTTGACAGAAGCAAGTTTCCTCCAGTCTATCGGCTCACAGCAGCTATAGACCCCGTTACACTCCCACTTCAGACTCGAGATGCGTGGATCATCGACATCCCCCCGATTTCAGCCTCCCTCTCCATCAAGTTGCTCCAAAAACATCCTTCCGTCCTGCAGAACCGAGACGACGGCCTACACTCCACTCGACACCTCCGCTCCTTCCGCACAACACCCACCGTCCATCCTGATGGCACCAAGATCGCCCGCATTCAGTTTCTGCTGTGCCTCGAAAGTGCCTTCCCGGACCGGAGTCGCCTTGTCGAATGGCTCATAAAGGAAGCCGGAGGGATCTTCGGCGATCAACCAGAACCTTACTTAGGAAAGGTACCGGTCATTGCAGCACCTAGCAAAGACCGCTTACCCGAATGGCAAGCTGTTTGGCCCTGCATTGTCCGAACGAACCCAAAGGAGCACGTCTCTGGTGGAGTCGGATCAGGTCCTAGTGCTGGTCCGGTGTTGTTAGTGGACAGAGCGAAGGACGAGTCAATGTGGACAGATGCAAAGAGGCTACAGTGGGTAGCGAACAGGTTTAAGCGTGTTGTTGCTCTCGCCCGTCATGCTTTGCAGCAAGCAAACCTTGAAGGGATGGAAAGGAAAGAGCAGTGGAAAAGAGTGGTGGCATCAGCAGCACACGTTACTCATCCCTACGACGTTGCTCGGCGATTTGTACCTTCCTCTACCCATACTCACGGTGGTGTGATGGCATGGGAGGAGAGAGAGACTACCGACTGGTCGCATTTGATCGGTGACCAGGCTCCTTATGTTGGTCGAATTCACCCATCTCCGCCCCAAGAAGCAGAGACCCATCTGACAACAGAAAAGCAGCGAATCCTAACAACATTCTCTATGTCAGAACCCGAATGGGCAAACTACTCTACGACCACATCCTCCATCTACACCTCTCCTTCGGACCCCACAATGGGCATCATCGAAATAGACGCAGTCGATCAACGCCTCGCTCGTCAGAACCCAATCAAACATGCTGCTATCGAAGCCGTATCCAGAGTCTCTGTTCTTCGTGCTTTAGATCGTCAATATCCACGCTCCTCCTCTCCTCCTTGGGACCCAGAAACCAGCACCGCAGGAGTGCCAGCAGTTAACGGCTCAGACTACCTCCTGACCTCCCTCTCACTCTTCACCTTGTACGAGCCGTGCATATACTGCACAATGGCCCTTTTACACTCTCGGGTCAGCGAGATTTACTTCCTTCTCCCCTCGCCCGGCAGAGGCGCCTGCTGTGGCGCTGAACTACCCCCTGAAACGAGCTGTGGCGACGCAGGAGCAGATGGCGGCATTTACGCATTGCAGGAACAGAAAGGTTTAAATCATAATTTTACTGTTTGGAGATGGATCAAGTCCAATCTTAGCTCAAGAAATGACGCAGAGGGGGACAAGGTGGATGATCTCGCGCATGAATTTGATATTGGTCTGTTGGATCCCTGATCTGATTCTGATCGCCGACTGAAATGCAACGTCACATAGATAGCGCAAACAACCGTTCGAAGTCTAAGGTGTGATTCATGGTTCTTCGCTGAGCATCTAGCCTTCTTGGCTCTCAGTCTTTGCGGCGGTCTGTGTTGCGGAAGGAAGCTTAAGCTCCTTGTCCCCAACCTGAAACGTCTCACCAGCATCCAACTGCGCTTGCTCAAACTCAGGATCTGCTGCTGGACCTTCAGCCTCAACAACCTCTGCAAATATCGTCCGATCACCAGCGTCGGCTGTCTTGTCGTCGGTGAGCGGCTGCTCGACAGCTGAGCATCCAATAGACTTGCTAGCCGATTGGTAAGCCTTCACTCCCGTCGATGCTCGACGATGCATCTGACTTAATCCCAACGCAGACTCTTCATCGCCGCCCTTAGCTTCTGCTCCTGGTCTAGCAGGAACAAGAGGCGGCATCGTTGCCCCTTCACCCTGCTTACTGCCCCCACCCTTCATCGCAGCACCACCAGCCAAGATCGGACTGCCGAAACTTGGGATCTTGAACAGCGAGCTAGCTCGGAACGCACTTGCTGGTGATGTCTCTGCAACAGACATCAGCTGAGAAGCTGGTGGAGGAGGAGCACTGAAGCTCTGTGGTCCTGCCTTTTGCATCGATGGAATGCCAGGGACAGCCATCATCGTTGCTCGTCCAGGTTGCTTCTTGATTCCTGAGCCAAAGCTCGGGGAGGAAAGTTCGGGAGGAATCGGCGAGTAGGATCGCTCGGTTTTGGATGGTGTCTTCGCCGCTGCTGCGTCGTCTGCTTGGCTCGTCTCTGGCTTAGCCTCGGGCGTCTCGTTCGTTGCCAAACTGGAGGCTTCAGTCGGTGCCGAAACGACGTCTGCTGCTTCGCCAGGCTTTGCAGCTGCCTGCTTGTCAGGTAGAGCTTGATCGAGCTTGTCAAAGACATCCTGGCTTGCTTTTTGTACCTTCACATCGCTAGACGACACCTTGTTCTCGCCATCGACGCGGCGCTTAGGGGTGCGCGGATCCGGTAAGACAGCGCTAGTCTCAGCAGCAAGGGTTGACTCACCATCCACTGCAGAAGACGCTGGCTGCTCGTTTTGCGCGTCATCTTGCTTGACAGGCTCAATCTCCTGAGCCGATAGACTGGACGTCGAAGCAAGCGTCGTTGTAGCAGATGGTGCAGGTGGGATGAACGACACAATGCCACCGGCGCCACTCTGTCCAGTCGACGAGACGCTGCTACTCGGCTTGCGCTGTGGCAGCGCTGGAGGGATGATTGCTGCCGGAGACGTCTCGTTGCTGCTCGTCCTCTCAATGCCTCGACGCTTCGATTCAGCGCCACCCTCCTTCTCGTGGAAAGCCGGAGCAGGAGGTGTTAAATATGGAATCTCTGCGTCCCATTGCGAGTCGCCAACCGACGTTGACGAGTTGGATCGTGTGTCAGCGAGCGATGCAGTGGAAGCGAGTTTCGACGAAGAAACCGACGGTCCTCTGCCACTCTCCGGGGTTCGGTCTGTCAGAGCGTCATCAAAGCCGTGCACCTCCTTGGAGGCTCGCAGCTCTCGGTAGGGCTGACGATTGTTCGAGTTGGAGTATACACTGACATTGTCATCATCGGTATCCGTCAAGTTGTTGCGAGCATAGTAGCCCGCCGATCCGTGCTTGTCTCGCAAAGTGCTGAGTGTGTCTTCGGGGCTGGCCTTGTCGAATCCGAGACCAAAGCTAGTCGGGTCAGGCGGACTGCTCGCCAGCCACGCTGACTTGCCAGGTATAAGCGACAAGCGGCTGGACTGCGATTGTGTCATGCTATCTCGACTCTGGCGGCTGTCGGTCTCCTCGTACTCTGGCGGCCTTTGCTTCGCCTCAGCGCGTTTGGAGTTCCAGTTGGCCCAGCCACGCTTGATAGCATCCTTGGCATCCCGGGCAGCTGCTTGCCTAGCCTCCTTGTCCGCCATACTCGCCTTGGCTTTGTTCCAAGAGGTCAACAGCATGGCCGAGGTCGAGCCTGCCATCGCATTTGCACCCTCCTCTGCACCATGAGCGCTTTCGTTCAGGCCATATCGACTGCGTTGGACGCTGGAAAGTGCTGAAGCAGCATCCTGGCGCGGCACAGATCGAGTCTCTCTCGGCGCCTCGTTCGGTCTGCGTGGAGGTGGTGGTGGCGGCGCCATCGACCTCTGGGCACTGGTTGCATCTCCCGCCTCCGAGCTCCTCGAACTTGTACGAGAAGCAGGAGCGAAGTCGGATATCGCGGAACCTTCTGTTGACTCGGTGCGTGCGAGCTCGCTTCCATCGTCAAACATCTTCTTTGCATTCTGGAGATGAGCAACATCCGACCTCGAGCCGCGAAGGGAAGACTTCGTGCTGTGAGTCAGGCTGGCAGGACTCTCGACAAAATCTCGTTCGTCATCTCCGTCATGCATAGATGGTGCCTCGAGCGTTTTCCTCTTTTCTTGTGCCGGATCTACCGGTTTGACCGCATCTGTATCGAGTGCAAGGAGTGGCTCTAAGGCGCTTGACACGATGAAGGAAGGATTTCCAGACGTGCTTCCTGACTTGACTGGCTTCGTCTCTTGCGAACCCGTTCGTTGCATTTCAGTCAGCGCATCCGAGGTTGTTCGCTCTTCTGCCTTGGCGTTATCAGCTGTTGACAAGATCGACGGAGAGCGTACGGGAGAGATGCCGGTGATGATGCTGGCAGAATCTGATACAGCACGGATCGAGCCTTCGCTTGTGGGGACCGACAGAACAGACTCACTCCTGCCTGAGACGCTGGCTGAATGTGAGCGTTGCGAAGGACGTTCGATGCTCGCATTCCCTAAGGCCAAGCTGCTCTGCTCTCGACGGCTTGCAGCACCAAGTCCGAGCGAGGAGAGTCCCGACGCGGAGGCGACACTTGAGACGGACGACTTGGTCCCAGAGCCGAACCAGGTCCTCCGTTTGGCGGACTGTGAATCCTGCCTTGGCGGCGAGCCAGACAGGGCGCTGCCTCCGCCCGCTGCAAGGTCGCGGGACAAGAGATCGCTGAGGCCGGCAGCAGCAGGCGACGATGTTCGAGCAGTCGAAGAAGAAGGCTCCTTAAGCGAAATCGACGATGGCTCAGCGCCAGTCTTGCGGTTGCGAAGAGCCTGGGTAGATGAAGCACTGGTCTTGATCGAGCTCGTCTCGCCGTCCTCGTCGGCAAGCGCATCGCGCGGAGTGGATGCGCTGGCGCCGTCTGTCACAGGCGTGGCTGCACCAGAGACAGGTGCGCTGACAGCGCCAACCTTGTTGGCCGCAAGTAGATCCGAGACCTTGATGCTGCTCGTTTTTGGTTTGGCGTCGCGCTCTTGCTGCGTTGCTGTAGTAGTTGTGGCGACTGCAGCTGGGTCTGACGGCTCTTTGACCTCGGCTTGGAGCACATCGGATTTCTTGGCAGCGTCGGCAAAGATGCCTCCTCGCAAAGGTAGCGAGCGCGTGTCAAAGAACGAGATGTCGTCCATGTTGGGGACAACGATGGACTCGTTGAGAAGCTCCTTCAATCTACCCTCGATCAGGCGAGTGACCATACCCCATTGCACTTTGCGCGCGCTCACGACTGGCTCGATGTCAATCTCCATCTTGGGCATTGTGGTGAAGCCGAACCAGAGACGACTACTGGGTGGTCGCTTGACGTGCAAAAGAAGATTGCCTTCAAGAGATCGGAGAACGACCGCAAGGACGATAGGAATGTTGTATGGCTTGAAGCGAGCACCAAGCGAGAGCGTGAGGGTGGTGGAAATCGTGATCCGGATCTCGCCAACGTAGTGCACGGCGACCTCCATGCTAGCCTCTCCTTCGCTCGTTAGAGCCTTGAGCATAGGCCGACTGAAGCCAGGCGCGCGACGACCTACATCTACTTCCTCCACCTTAATGTCGCCAAGGAAGCCGGGCGTCTTGACGCGGTTGATCTTCTTCATCATTTTTGAGATGATGTAATCTTCGAGCCAAGCGGTGCGATAGATGGAAAAGAAGATACGACCGACAAGAGCATTAAGCCATCGCAGTGGAAGCGGGTCGGGAAGGCTGTCGAGGGAAACGAGGAGCGATGCCATGTCCTCTTGCGAGAAAGTGGGACCGATCGGATCGCCGAGCTTGCCGAAGAGGCGTGAAAGGAGGTCGGCGGCACCATCATCGGGCAGCTTGGTCGAGAGGCTCGAGTCTGGCAAGAGAGAAGCTTGGAGAAGAGCATGATACCAGTCCTCCATGACGAAGTTGTTCTTGCAGAAGATGAACCACTGCGGTCTTCTTCGGCCAAGGTGTGTTGTGCGGCCCTTCTTGCGTTCGCTGGCGGAACCGACGATGCGAATGGCATTCCTCTTCATGAAAAGCTCGCCATCGCGCACGAGGGCACGCTTAGCCTTCTTCCAAGCTTGTTTCGCATTGAATCCCTGCTGGTCAACGGCGCCGTCTGCGAGCTGTTCATCATCCGTGGTGGTGCCACCGTGCTGTGTGGATGCTGGTTGTTCTGGATCGAGGTCTCCGAGGGTGTCGCCGAGGCCAGCGACGAAGATGCTGACACGCTTGCCACGAAGATCGATAGCAGCGTGGCATTCGGTGTTTGGATTGGCAGTATCATCGGAGGAGTAGAGGTAGAGGATGGGCGACTTGAGAATGCAGAAGAAGTTCTCTTTGCCGGCTGTGCCTGTTGGGGTGGCAGTAGTTCCTGTCGAGGTGGGTGCCGAGCGAGCGTTGCTGATGTCGTTGGCGGGCTTTTTGGCGTTTGCTTTGCCTATGCGATAGTCAAGGATACCTCTGTACATTTGGGACATGTATCCGGCGCCTGCATTTGCAGGAGTAGCGGGCGCCTTGGAGTCAGGGGCTGCACCTTCGTCCTCCGAGTGAAGTTGGCTCGAGTCTGACTCGCCCTCGACGAGCGAAGCTGGAATGGCAGCAGGACTGTTGCTTCCGTTGGCGGCGTTGGCATTGTCCTTGTCTGAGTCAAATGTGGGTCGAACGGTGAGCCAGCCAGATGAGAAGGGCTTTGGGGCAGAGGAGTCTTTGGCAGGCCCAGGACCAAGACGCTTGGCGGTAGGTGGAGCAGTGGCATCGCCCTGAGGGTGATCTTTGCCTTTCGCGTTTTCAATCTCGGCGTGGAGCGCGGCGTTGCGGGCGGCGAGATCGAGAGCAGCCAGCTTCCTCTCGTGTGTGAGTTCGACGTCTGCTTCTATGCTAGGTGGACCATTCTGACGAGTCGAAGGCGCATCGAAGTAGAAGTGCAGGAAGGCACCCAATATGCATAGCGGAAGAAAGGTGACACCTCCAAGGAGGTAGTAGAAGGCCTCTCGCAGCATGATGGGTTGTTGCTAACTGCTGCCTCTTTTGGGGGTTGAGTTGACGTCAGCGCCTATCGGTAGGACATGGCGACTAAGGCTTGAGTGTCAAAGCTGTCTTTCTTTACAGCCCGTCAATGGGAGGTGGCGAAGGGTGAAGATGGTGGTGGGACTGATTACTGTACAGCTTCGAGTAGCTCCAAACAAAGTCACACGCGCAAGACAAGGCTCCTCTCGAAAAGGCAGAGAGCCACGTCAGGGTGCTTTCTCAAACGTCACACTTTTGACACCGAACGAGACGTCTGTGCGCACAGAGCGAAAGAAATAAAGAAACTGATTTCGTGGAAGTCTGCAGAGCGGGGAAGGTCCACATCTTGCATCGACCGACGCTGCTCCTTGGAGCCCAGCTAAGGTGCAGTACACGCACGAAGCATGCCGTCGCAGAGGGGGCTAACTCGCCTGCCTGACGTTGAGAGTCGGGCCGAAGATGGGGGGGAGCTACAGTATATTAGTTAGTGTCACCATCATTTGTAGGTTTCTTCCTCCACCTCAGCCAGTCACAAGTAAGCGCCACTTTCGTCTGCCCCCTGAAGAGCTGCGTTCTGGCCAATTTTAGATCACGATTTGGCCGGCGCGGATTTTTTGGCACGGGAATCTTTGTTAGCTTACAGTTTCTCACACAAGTCAAATGGAGCGAATTGAGAGAACGGAGCTCCAAAAAAAAGAAAAGGAGGCGATTTGTGCGGTGATGAGATCAGAGCGCGAGAGCGAGAGACAAAAGCAAAAGAGCAACACAAAGCACACACACACACACACACACGCAGACTGCACTGCACAGAACACCGCTTCACGCACGCACAGTTGGTTGGGCCACATCACAACCAAGCTCATCCGCCGAACACCTTGCAAACTACTTCGACCTCCACCATAGTCACTCTCCTCACAGCATCTACATATCAGCAACATGGATGAGAAGTACGGTAAGTGCAAGACAATCTCTAGGACAAATTTGCACCTCAGCACTCAGGAAGCTGACATCTTTTCTCTCTCTCTCTCTCTCTCTCTCTCTGTCGTTGTCCTCTACTTCGCCTCCACAGATGCCGTCATTCTCGGCACCGGTGTGACTGAATGTGTCCTCTCCGCTCTCTTGTCCGTCGATGGCAAGAAGGTCCTCCACATTGACCGAGGTCAAGTCTACGGTGGTGAGATGGCTTCGCTCAACCTCACTCAGCTCTACGAAAAGTTCCGTCCAGGTGCCGAGCCTCCCAAGGACTGGGGTCGTGACCGTGACTGGGCTGTCGACCTCATTCCTAAGCTCATCATGGCCAACGGTGAACTCACACAGATGCTCGTACACACCGATGTGACTCGATACCTAGAATTCAAGCAGATCGCCGCCTCGTACGTCTACCGTGATGGCAAGATCGCCAAGGTGCCTGGCACCGAGATGGAGGCTGTCCGTTCCTCCCTCATGGGCCTGTTCGAGAAGCGCAGGGCGAAGAAGTTCTTCGAATTCATCCAGAACTGGCGTGACAGTGACCCAGCTACCCATCAGACTCTCGACCTCGACTCCGACCCCATGGTCAAGGTTTTTGATTACTTTGGTCTCGAGCCCGGTACCAAAGACTTCATCGGTCACTCCATGGCCCTCCACCTCGACGACTCGTACCTCCAGCGTCCTGCTCGTGAGACCTACGACCGCATCATCCTCTATACCTCGTCTCTCGCTCGCTACGGCAAGTCACCCTATATCTACCCGCTCTACGGTCTCGGCGAACTTCCCCAGGCTTTCGCTCGTCTCTCGGCTATCTACGGCGGTACCTACATGCTCGACAAGCCTGTCGACGAGATCGTGGTCGACTCCGAAACTGGCAAGTTTGTAGGTGTCCGAAGTGGTGAGGAGACTGTCAAGGCCGACATGGTTATTGGTGACCCTAGCTACTTCCGGGCCGGTGTCAATGGCAAGGACAAGGTGCGCGAGACCGGCAAGGTTGTCCGTGCCATTTGCATCCTCAAGCACCCCATTCCTAACACCGACAACTCGGACTCGGTTCAGCTCATCATCCCTCAGAATCAAGTCGGACGAAAGCACGACATTTACCTCTCGGGTGTCTCGAGCGCGCAAAACATTGCCGCCCGCGACTTCTACGTCGCCCAGGTCTCGACCATTGTTGAAACTGACAAGCCCGAGCTTGAACTGCGACCCGGTCTTGACTTGCTCGGTCCCATCCTCGACAAGTTTGTCTCGATCAGCCCACTTGAGGAACCCACCGAGAGCGGTAAGGAGGACAACATCTTCGTCACACGCTCGTACGATGCCACTTCGCATTTCGAGACTGTCGTCGAGGACGTTCACGACGTTTGGAAGCGCATGACCAACGGTCAGAAGCTTGTCCTTAAGAAGCGTGACGATGGCGAGGGCGCTCAAGTCCAGGCTTAGACTTCCAACTTATTCTATTTCGTGATGCGTGATACCTCTAAATCTTTGCATTGCATGCAACGCCACACTTTGTTCCGGATTTGAAGACGTTGTTTTGAAAGACCGTGCGCAACTTATAACCACAGACTAGCATCCCTCTTGCAGCACCAGCGATGAAGTCGAGTGAAGCAGTGAATAGTTTGTACTCGTTTATCAAAAGATTCTTGTCCATACTTTGATGTCAATAACAGCAACAGGTTCGCCACGACAACATGTGTGATGCTGCAAGTTGCTTGTTGGACCAAGCTGAAGTGGAGGAATTTTCTTGGACGACAAGTTTCGAGAGCTGAGTTATGGTACGCGCTGATAAAAAGTGAGGAAGTTGAAGATGCGTCGGCACCACAACGGGATAACGGGGTCCACGGAGCATAAGCGAGACCTAAATGAATGTCTAATGGGAAAGGCTGCACACAGTCAGAAATTCATGTGGGATGCACATGCATTGCCATGATGACACACATTGGATAACAACTCAGGGGTGACCAAGAGTGATGACTCATCATGGATAAACATGGGATTGGAAGTGACCATCAGATATATATATACATATATTCATGCACACAGTAGCATTCAATGTAAGGATTCAAGAAGTTATATGACTGTGCAGTTGAGCTTGCAAGTAGCTCTGATCTGTTGCATTTCACTTGCCATCTTCAACTGATTAAGAGTCTGAAGCCCTACCAACTGAGGTAACAGGGAACCCTTTGTTGCCATGACAGACAACACCAAAATACAAGCAGGTGCAAGTAAAGCCAAAGGAGGTAGAAAGGGTAAAGTTCCTCAACCACGAGTTCCCGATAATGATGCCACCAACAAAACTGAAATCGAAGCGACTGACGAAGAAACCGATTCCGATTCTGATCAAAACAGTGGCAGCAAACGATACAACTTTCGCACTCTGGTGAAGCTCCTCGAGCCGGTGCCCAAGTTAATGTCACAAAGCTACTATAGTTGGAATGTCCACATCAAGTCCTTCCTTCAATCTGTTCCCCACGCCATGAAACACCTTGAGGGAACATATGACAAGAACCACCCCAAGTGGAATTGTGTATTTGATGATGCCCTCACAAATGCAGTACATGGCACTATCAACACCACTGGGGAATACAACATCAACTACCTAATCCTTGACATCATTAGGGAATACCACACTTTCCACCAGATCTGGAAGAAGATTGAAAATGGATTGACCAATGAAGCCATCATAACCTCACATCGAATCACCCTCATAGCCCAGCTAGGTGAGCTCAGAATGTACAATTCCAACATCCAGAAGCTCATCCAGGAGATTAGGACAATCCAGATGGAGAGCAGCTTACTGGGAAAACTGTTTGCAGATGACACCTTGTTTTTGACCCTACAGAAGTGCACTATCCACCACCCTGTGTATAAAGAAATGGTTGCCACCATCAGTCAACTCACTTTCAACACACTCACTACAACCCTAACTATCTGACAATCAGCAGTTGAGAATTATCCCACCCAAAAGATTGACCCTCACCAGGTTAGTGCCAGAGTTGCTGGCAGTGACAACCAAGAGGAACCAGCTGCGAGGGATGAGAAGGATGAAGACAACGCCAATGCCAAAGTTAGTGTTCAACCTCGAAAGCTCCAGTGCTGGGTCTGCAAGTGACTGGGACATGGGATTAGCCAGTGCAATGCTATGGTAACCATCCCAGAGAATTCTCCCCTAGCCAAGACCAAATAGGAACCATGGTGCTCCTTTGCACCAAGTTGGCAGAGGCCCCCTGGCTCTAAAAGAACCCCTCACTGGATCTTAGACTCAGGGGCCAGTTATCATATGGTTAATATCTACAGTATGCTCATCAATCCTAAAACTTGCTGAAAATGTGTATTCACAGCTGGAAGCAAAGTTTTAGAAGCAACAGCTATTGGAGATGTCAGCATATCAACAAGTAACGGAGATGTACTACTCCATCATGTACTATATGTTAGGCATCTCAATATTAACCTTTTGTCAACCAACTCATTAACAGATGAAGGAGCATGAGTGATATTGGATTCCACCAGTGGGCAAATACACTTAGCAAACAGTATGCTACTCAAGATGACCAAGAATCATGAGTGAGGACTTTTAGAGTTCTGAGGTGATGCATGGCAAGAGAATGCAATGATCACATCAACATCATTATTTGAGGGTGTTAATGAAGATTTCAAGCAGATAGAAAGCAAAACCAGGATATCTAAGCAACAACTATGGCATGAGCACCTAGGGCACCCAGGTCGAGATAAGACAAGGGCCATTACCAACCTTTTAAAGGATAAGAACATGGCTGAATTGGATCTGGATATGACCCAAACATGTGAGCAATGCATCTGATCCAAGAGTACAATAGCTCAAATGGGACAAGGTAGTGGTGAGAAATCCATCTCCCCACTTGACCTCATCCACATCAACTTGATAGTTGACTCCTCACACACAGCAGAATATACATGCACACTGGTATTGGTTGATGACCATAGCAAGTACACATATGTGCAGCCCTTATTATGGAAGAGCCATGCATTCTCCAAACTCCAAGCCATAGTATCATACCTCGAAACACAGACAGGAAAGAGACTGAAAGCCATATGATCAGACCAAGGAATGGAGTGGCAAAGCAATGATGCACTTGACTGGGCATACAATAAAGGTATAGAATGGCAGATGACAGTCGGGTACAACAGCAAGCAAAACAGATGCATGGAAAGAATGAACAGAAGTCTAGGAGAAAAGATGAGAATGCTACTCATGCAGAGGAAACTGCTGAGAAGCTTCTGGCCATATGTGATCTGGGCTGTGGCATTCAAAATAAATCTCACACCCAATGTTGATGGTGAGTTCCCATACCAAGTCATGTTCAGGAAGTCACTGGAGCAGCTCATAAAGTTCTTACAGGTTTTTGGATGTTTAGCATGGGTTAACATCCCTAAAGTTAAAAGAGACAGCAAGAGGTTGGACCAACAAGCAGTGGCATCCATATTCCTGGGATACAGTTTGGAAAGAAGAGGGTGGCTCTTCTATAGTCCAGACTATAACCCAAACATATTCTGGAGCAACTCCATGAAGTTCATGGAAGACAAGTGCTGGGCTGACAGAACAGAATGGCACCCAACAAGAATACAGTCACCGCCAGTGCTAGCAGATGAGGCAGACCTCAGTGACTTAAGGTACACAAATGAAAATCTATTCAATGAAAGGGAAAGAGAGCCCCATGATGAGCATTTGGATATGAATGCAATTGACAAACCAAATGATGAAAAGGACTCCATTGAGGATACAGCGAAACATACAAAGAACGTGACCGACTCCAAAATACAGGCCAGCAACCCAATTCTCAGACTCACAGCAATGAACCATGATAGACAGAGGAACCTGGATCCGACAGTAAGTGAAGCTTTATCTGGAGAAGACAAGCAGCATTGGAAAGAAGCAATGCATAAGGAGTTGGATGGACTCAGAGCCATGGGCACATGGGAAATTGCCGACCTCCCAAAGGGGATGAATGCTGTCAACATGCATTGGGTTTTAAAAATCAAGACAGATGCAGATCTGATCCTGACAAAATTCAAAGTGAGGCTGGTAGCTTGAGGGTTTACACAAAGACAAGGAATTGATTATACAGAGGTGTTCGCACCTGTGGCACCTATCCAATCTATCTGAGGAGTCTTAGCCATAGCAACCATGCAAGATTGGGAGGTAGACTGCATTGATGTCAAGCAAGCATATCTGAATTCAACGCTACACCATGATGTGTTCTTGAAGCTGCTGATTGGGACCAAGATCCCTCCAGGAAAGCACCTAAAGCTAATCAAGGGACTGTATGGGCTAAAACAATCAGGCAGAGAATGGAACTTGGAATTGGACTCACATTTGCAAAGCATGGGTTTTTACTGCATGCTGAGTGCACCTTGTCTGTACTCAAGAGGGACTGGGAATAATCTAACTATTATTACAGCATATGTGGACGACATGCTTATAGCATCCCCCAGCCAAAAGGAGATAGATCAAACTAAGAAGGAGATAATGGCTAAATGGGGAACAGAAGATAACAGGCCAGTGAGAGAGTTTCTGGGCATATGCATAAACTGAAACAGGGCAGAAAGGAGGATGTCCCTTGACTTATCAGCCTACATTAGAGCCATGGTGAACAAGTGGTTACAAGCAACCAGTCAGAAGTCCTGGGTACCAATACAAGGAACAGTGAGTTTGACTGGAGAAGATAAATGTAACCCAGTAGAAGCCAAGTGATACCAGGAGTTAGTTGGACAACTACTATGGGTTTTGAATACCACATGCCTGGATATATCATTCACAGTAGGGATACTGGCAAGATACATGTCAAACCCAACCAATGGGGCATGGAGGGCAGCCATCCACCTGCTTAAGTACCTGAACCAAACCAGTGAGTATAAACTCATATTTGGAGACTGATCGAACAAGCATTCAGGACATGCAATTATTACATACATGGATGCAAATTGGGCATCAGACCCAATGAATGGATGAAGGAGCACCTCAGGGGCCATAACATATGTACATGGGTGTCCTGTCAGCTGGAAATCGCATGTCCAAAAGTGCATGGTGTTATCAGCCATGGAAGCCGAATTCATTGCTGCCTCAGAGGCAGCAAGAGAAGCACTATTCTTCTCCTATCTCCTCAGGGATCTAGAGGCAGGAATGATCCAGCCAACCTTATGTACCAACAGTCAAGGATGTATTCAAGTGAGTAAGGACCCAGCAAAACATTGGAAACTGAAGCACATAGATACCAGGTATCACTTTGTTAGGGACCACATACAGGATGGGGAAATAGCAATCGAATTTGTGAACAACATGGCAGACATCTTAATGAAGCCACTAAAAGGGTTGGCAACATCTCAGCTAGCACAGTCATTGGGACTCGAGATGCCATTGAAGGGGGGAGTTGAAGATGCATTGGCACCACAATGGGATAACGGGGTCTGTGGAGCGTAAGCGAGACCTAAATGAATGTCTAATGGGAAAGGTGTCAGGGGTCTCGCGCCTGAAACCCAGGTCGGTCTGTCAAGATACTTGGTGACTATCAAACTGTGCAACAGCTATTGTCTTGGTATCGGTGACTATCAAGTTGCACAGTGACAGCAGGTGGCGTTCGTTGTATATACTATCATAGGTTTTGGCTGACCTCTGTGGACACTCTGTTCAGGGGTAGCTCGGCACGATCAATATCAATGCTTCGGTTATGATGACACCAAGGTCTGGTGTGAGTGTTGATGATGATGAGGTTGATAACGTTGGTGATAAGGTTGGTGAGTGTTGATGATAAGGAGGTTGATGGTGTTGGTGATAAGGTTGGTGGCGTCAACATGAGTGTCCAGTGTGTTGACTTGATGCTTGAAGTGATCCCCAGACCACAGTGGACTACTGCCTTCGGTTCTATCTATATCCAGACCACTAACCTGCTATAAGGCACCTTCGGACGTCAGGTAGTGGTGATACAACACACACACTACGATGAGGAGCAACCTTGATAGATTGCTGCTATGCTGACTGAAACTAATGTATACTTATGCTGAAGTGATAACTAGTTATATGGTGAGTAGAGTGGATGGGGATCCACTCAACCTTTGATGATGAGAAAGCATGGTTATATACCTCTTCACAGCATCGCCAGTGATGCTGCTCCTGCTCTCTCTCTCCAGAGAGTACCTTCTTCATTGAGTACTGTTCAGGAGGCCTCTCCTCTTGCTTGGCACCCCTGTGTCTCTTGAGCTGTGTCGACTCCTTCGACACTGCTCCTCCTCCTTACTATCCTGCTGCTTGTTTGGCACCCCTGTGCCTCCTGAGTGGTGTCGACTCCTTCAACACTGCTCCTCCTCCTCAGGACCTGCTTGCCGGTGTCCTATACACTGCTCCTTCTCCTTTGACCAGTGACAGTTCCTTTGACTCTTGTCTCTCGAGCCCCTGAGTGGTAACCATCTGAGCTTGGTCCTCTTCGTGGCTGTGCCTGCTCCTTGAGCTTGGTCCTCCTCGTGGCTGTGCCTGGCCCTCCTTGCATGTGGCTTGTGTCCTCCTTTGCATGTGAGTCCATAGGAGTCCATGGTCTCCATGGAGACTGCACTATGACCATGCTCTCTACTGGTATCGACTAGATCTTCGATACCTGTGCTCCTTCCATATGAACCCGTGACCCTCCTGCTACTTGAGCACCCAGGCCCATGACAAAAGGCTGCACACAGTCAGAAATTCATGTGGGATGCACACACATTGCCATGATGACATGCATTGGATAACAACTCAGGGGTGACCAAGAGTGATGACTCATCATGGATAAACATGGGATTGGAAGTGACCATCAGATATATATATACATATATTCATGCACACAGTAGCATACAATGTAAGGATTCAAGAAGTTATATGACTGTGCAGTTGAGCTTGCAAGTAGCTCCAATCTGTCGCATTTCACTTGCCATCTTCAACTGAGGAAGACGGGCCCCAATGATCAACAATCGGTGAGAGTCGGAGCACGATGTCACTGCTGTTTAGGACAGAAACACATACTCAATTGACTAAAGGGGGTATCAAAGTTTTTGCGATTTTAAAAATACGGGTTTTTTGAAAAGCGCGTTTTTGGAGGGAATTTGAACCCCCCCAAGGAAAAGCAGGTTTCCAAAAACATGATGAAATCATACAGCCGATAAAATATGTAACCTAAAAGTAAGCATAGGAAGCATGAATCATATGGCCGAAAGGAGGTGTAACCTAACAGTAATCATATGAAACATAAATTATATGGCCGATAAGAGATGTAACCTAACAGTGAGCATATGATACTTGTCCTGCTCTCATTGCTATCACCCATTGCTTGCTTATATCTTGCTTTCCTCTTCACACAATGCACTCAATGTAATGTTTCATATGGTGGTGAGAAGAGTTGTATTGAACAGCAGAAGAGAGAGTGCCTGTCAGATCATGTAGTGGACTGGCATAACAACTCTGCAGAGATGTCATGAGAATCATTAGTGGAGGAGGTCATGTTGAATGAGCACAAGGAAGAGGGAGTGAGCAAAAGTGCGACGAGAGTGAGGAAAGGAGAGAAGATGTGGAGTGATAAAAAAACTGTGTTTTCACAAATGTGCCTCCTGAGCTGTGTTTTTGAAAATGCGGTTTTTTTTTTCCCTTTGCGGAGCTTATGTAAGCTTTTGCGTTTTTTTGGAAAATGCGCTCTTGAAAAAACCCGGGTTTTTAAAAACGCAAAAACTTTGATACCCCCTTAAAGTGAACGTGGTAAGAGCCTAGTGCCCCCAGCTTGATATATATACATTGAGGCGGCACATGCCGAATGTGGAAGTAAAACCCTACTTAATGATCGAACTTGACAACGAGCGGGACTGTGTTGTACCCGATCTCTGGACAGATCGGTTTCGCCAGATCTCCGATTAGGTTTATGTCAGCACTCATCATCATATTGGATCACTTCCTTCGGCACGCGCTTCACGGTTACAGCTCTGTCAATTGAACCGGCACCGGCCCTTCGGTCTTTCAACCGCATCCGACTGCGAATCGAATGTGCGGGGTTGATACATTCGAATCATTCGCCATCACTCCCCTCTCCTCTTCAACACATCGAAACCTCATTCGGCACTTTGACCATGGCAGACGACAATAACAGCAACGGGGAAGCATCGTCTTCCTCCACTACGATCGCTTCGTTGTCGCCACAAGCAGCAACTTCAGCCGATGACAGATCTCAGATTCTCGCTCAAGCAACACGTTTCCTAACGTCCGCCAACATCTCAGAATTGGCTTCCGACGACGATAAGCGCGAGTTCTTGCGATCTAAAGGCTTGAGCGAAGACGAGATCACTCGCGCTTTTCAGGACGCAAAGTCACCTGTCGCAGGACTCAGCTCCACGCAGCAATCACAAACAACCGGCGATATCGACCCATTCGAGCTAGCCAGACGGCAATTCGACGATCCTCTTCGTGCGGACTCCATCACACCACCCCCAAAATCATACCCCAACTCACCGCTCGCACTGTACCACGATCCACCTGCCTCTACATCAGTCCATTCACATAATGGTAATCCGCAAGGCGCGGCCGATCAGTCGGCGTCGCCTCTCACTCGATACCAGGTGCTGTTGCAGTTCTTCCGCACACTCAGCTACATGATGATGCTCGGCGGCGGTCTTACAGCCATCCTTGTCTCGGCCTTCAGAGCGTATATCCTGCCCAAGATTACGGCCATGTTTGATGCACGCAGTATCGTTCTCAAGCACCATATCGTCCTCTTTGACAAGCTGAGAAGCAACGTCGCTAGCCTCGCAACATACGTGCCCGTTCAGCCAGCGCGCATTGGCGCCGAAGAGAGCAAATCTGCAAACGGCGGGGCTTCATCATCTCTCAAAGGCGTTCTTAAGAAGGTACACTTCCACGACGAGCCGGCACAGAAGGAGAAGGAGAAGGAGGGCGTCAAGTCGACCCAACACGGAAGCGAGACAAAGTCAAAGACCGAGAAAGTTGTGTTGCCAGGCACAGACGTTGTAGTGGATGCAAAGACACCTCTGCTTTCAGAAGCAGGCAAGGAGGACTCGGACGCCGACGCTTCCAGTCAAGATGGAGACGATGCTGAGGCTGGCGCGGCTGCGCCCAAGCTCGAGCATATTGATGTAATGACACCGATCCGCGAGAGCATGGCTCGTCTAGCAGAAGCGCTTAAAGGCGATATATCTGGCCGTCCTTCCACCTCCACTACTACCCCAATCGTGTCAAACTCCACTGCCTCTTCCACGTCCCGCTCCGCCCGAGTTGCTAGTGTAGCAGACGCTGGTTCCGGTTCAGATGAATGGGAAGATGACAATGAAGAAGATCGAACGGACGACGACGATGACGGACTCGAATTCGACCCTTACGGCGCCTATCAGAAGAAGCACAAGCACACTCAGTCTTCCGCAACTACTACTGCTGCTTCAGGTTCTGGCTCCGCCAGCCTCACAGGTCTCAAAGCAGCACTTGTTAGCTTGAACGCAGACATTTCAACGCATGCGTTCGCAGCTGCTTCCTCGTCTTCAACGTATGGTGGAGGAGCATTCAGGTTCGGCCCCGGAACCACGGATGGCAATGCAAGCAGTGCAGAGAGTTCCAAATCAGGCGATCTGGGACAAGTTAAGGCGGAGATCCGAAGTCTGAAAGGTCTGCTGTTGAGTAGAAGGAACTTCCCGAGTTATAATGCTCGTCCGCCACCGTTGCCGTCGGCCATGCCGGATGCTAGAACTTCGTCAGCAGTTGTATAGCACCATAATTGACACTGCAATGCAGCCATTTAATATCAGCAGAGTTGATGCATTACGAAGATAGAACTGAATTGAGGTGCTGATGCCGATGATGGAACGATGATGGAACGAGATGATACAAATGCTGTGCGCTGAAAAGCGGACGATGAGGAGAATCTGGTAAAGAGCGTAAAGACCTGGAGAAAAGTAAAGGTGGAAGCTTGATATGGTGCTACGCTTTTGGGTACCGGAAGCATCAAGTTTCGCCTTCGCCTACGCCGTACCTGGCGAAGATGGCTTGCGCTGGGAGTTGTTCGATCTCGGCGATCTGTATGGCATCGCAAAATATGTGAGGTGGCGAATGTCAGTTGATCATCACACTGTTGAAAGCTGTAGCTGGAGTCAAGGGTGCCTACCTTGTCAAAGATGAGCTGAGCTGCGTCCTTGACGCTGTTGTACTGGTTCAAGAGCTGCGTGTACTCGGCGACAATTTGCTTGGGTTGCTGTTCAGGTAAGCCTTTGGCCGTGCGGGCTGCATTGTGCCTTGCTAGTCGATCGCTGTTACATCCACATGTATACAAGTAAAGGGATGTGGTCAGCATCTCAGGATCAGGTTTTCCAGCAATCGTGCGTTCAGACTGACCTGAGGATGAGCTCAAGCTCGTCAATCTCCTCTTGCATATCGGACGTGCTCATTGTGCGCAACTCCCGGGCAGCGGAGGAGGCAGCGGTGGCAGCAGAGGGGGTAGAGGGCGTATCGCTTTCTCGTTGTGACGCTTGAGTTCCAGACACGGTTACAGAGGTGAACGTAGTAGGATGTGTTGTCGGAAGGGGTTTGCTCCTGTTATCGAGCCCACTGAGAGGTTTGAACGGGGTCTTGAGAACAGCGCCCGAATCGTCTGGACGAGGTCTCTTGGCAGGTGTCCAAGACCCTTTGGCTTGCGCCTTTGAAGGCGAAGCTGCTCTCCTCATTGCGTTCAGATTTCAGCTTTGGCGCAAGCAATCTTCGAGCAGCAGCTCTACATCTGGTCTAATGGAAGTAGTGAGGCAAGAGATGCTTCCAATATCAGTGACTTGAGAGGAGAGAGGGAAGGTCCAGGAAAGTTGACGCAGCAAAAACATACTGCGGGAGCGCGCAGCTGTCAAAAAGCGAGGAGTAGGTCTGAGCGTTCCGAAGGGGCGTCCCCACCAAGCCCTGTTCCCACGCTTCTCGGCATCTCACCTTCGATCGTCGGCACATCCATCCTTGACTGCCACCTTCATCTGACGATAGACAAGCAAATCCGAGCTGCGTGATAACGCTTCTCTCAGCCTACCTTTGTGGTCGAAGACATATAAGATCGCGATGCCCTCTTCACAAACTTTCCTCTCTTCCCCCATCACTTCTCGCCTTTCGAGGTTCGGTCATGGTCTCTGCATCTTTGTGGCTGTTAGTCGGATCTTGTCGAAGAAGATCACTCCGAAAGAGGACCAACTTTGGCGAGGCCTAGCTAACAGCCACGAACATGCAGAGAATGTGATTGACGCTGCCGCGACACCCAGGCTTACAATGCCAATGCCGGAGACGCCAGCTTTCACTATCGATCGACAAGTTCCAACTCGTGCTTAGGGGAACGAAGGCACATAGACAATGGAACTGATCAAACTACTTCTTTTTTTCTTTCTTTTTCGATTGACTACATGGAAGCGATCAATATCGGAGCATGAAACACAGCAAGGAAGCAAGAGGTATCTTCGAAGCCACAATGCTTAGTAGTCGTTGTTGTTATTGTTGCTCGAGCTGTAGGAATCGCTATTGCCGCCATAGCCGCCGCTGCCACCACGAGCAGACGAGCCGTAAGAATCGTTGTTGTCATCGTTGTTACCATAGCCGCTGTTGCCGCCACGGTTGCCGGAAGATCCATAGGAGTCCTCGTCCTTGTTGCTGCTACCAAAGCTGCCGCTGTTGCCACTTCGACCACCGGACGAACCGTAAGAGTTGTCGTTGTCGTTGCCATATCCGCTGCTGGTGTTGCCAGCTCGGCCGCTGGAGCCGTAGCTGTCGCCGTCATCATTGTTGCGACCAGACGATCCGTAGCCAGACGAGTTGTTTCCACCGCCGTAATTGTCATCGTTGTTGTTGTTGCGGCCCGAGGATCCGTAGGATGAGGAGTCGTTGTCGTTGTTCGATGAGGAGTTATAGCTGTCTTTGTTCGATGAGGAGTTATAGCTGTCGTTGTTCGATGATGAGTTATAGCTGTCGTCGTCGTTGCGTCGCGACGATCCAAAGCCACCACTGCTGTTATTGTTGTTGCCGCCATACGACGAAGAATCGTTGTCGTCGTTGTTCTTGTTGCCGCCAGTGAACTGGTTGAGCAGGTTCTTACCCTGGTCAGAGCCAGCAAACTCCTTAGCCTTGTTAACGAAGCCTTCCATGTTGGAGATTGGATTGTGTGTGATATGCGTCTGGGGGGTTGGGGTTTAGATGTTTGTGTGAGACATATTCTGCGAATTTGAGACGAAGCGACTATATATGCTTTCCTGGAAAGGCGGCTAGGCCAGTGAGAAGTGACGTGCCAGCCTGTGGGTTCGCTTCGCCACCCTTGAGCACCTGAAAGTACAGCATTTTCGCAGAGATTCAGATCAGACAGGCCAAACGTGTCTGCCCCGCGCTTAAGGCCCAGAAAGTAACAACTGTGCCGCTTGTGCACGTTGCGTGATACGAGTTGCTCCGTGCGCACAACGACTCTTGCTCATTTGCCGCCAAAGTGACGTTGGAGCGGCTTCGTCATGGATTATCCCTGTTTGCACAAGCGAGGAAGGGCGTGGGTACCATTCACACGCTGTCTTCCCGAAGTCAGAAGGGGCTCGGCTGCAGAAGCAAGGTGCCGGCACGCTTTCTTTCTAACTTAACGAGAGTCTTTTAAGCACCGGCATTTCGACCACGCCGCCCAACGCATCATGCTGGCGAACGAGATGCTGCAACCATGCTCACATTCCGAGCAGCTTTCCGCTTTCGAACCTGCTTGCCTTGCCTTATCGTGTTCACACTGCTCCCTTACAGCTCAGAGGTGTTGGGTTGCTTCGAGCTGTTCGTTGGGTCGGCTCATCAGCCGTTTGGACGCGCACAGGGCAGCAAGCATCTGACTGTTGATGTGCTGCTATGCAGCGGCAAACCTCAGCATCTTCTTTTCACGACATTACACGGGCGGACTGTGGATCCTTCTCGCAGCGCCCTGACGGAGACAGCCTCAGGGTGAAGAAAGGATGAGCTTGATCGCGCCAGGGCAAAGCTCAATCATGTTGGACAATGGTGGTTGGGATTGTGCGTGCACGGAGCTTCAATTTCACCTCGCTCCGACTTCCGTGCTTCTTGCTCATGCTCCGCATGGCAACCCTTCGATGTGTGTTCAGGCTGTGCACGGCGTTGACTCTCCTGAAGACAAGGTTCGGCCCAGCGAAGCAGGCCTCTTGCGTTCTGGGACATGGTCTCGACCTCCCTTCCACGACTTTGCTATTCTGGCCGTGCTGTAGCAAGTCAATATGATCATGAGGGTGATGAGACGATGATGCAAGTAACGTCCTCTCAGTCACATCCTAGGCATGCCTAAGCTCTCCAATGACCTGTCAATCTGGTCATTGCAGTTCCTCCTCCGACGTTGAAAGACGGCGACCGATCGGACAGCGGAGTTGATGTTGAATCGCCGCCTGCCTGTCCCAATGCTTGTCTTATCGTTAACTTTTGTGTGATACAAAGCCGACCTTATACAAACAAAGTTCCAGGCGAGTGGCTAATTTTCTCTACTCACGGTGATCCCATGCAGCCAGTGCCAACTTGGCCCCATTTTGCGCACCGCTGTCTGATGAGATCATGCCTGTGAGAATAGGCTATAGTTGCCGAAAGAGCATCTGCTGAGAAGGTTCTTTGCGTCTGGATGCAATGCCCTGTGAAGGTAAGTGTCTAGGCCCACTCCTTGGGCACGCCATTTTGCCGGCCTTGTTCGTGCCCAAGTAGCTGCTCGGCCGGTTGACGCTCTTGATTGAGGTTGAAGTCGAGAGATCAACATCGGGGTCAGTCTGTACTTCCTCCCGACCGAGTTCAAGGGATGATGTTCAGCATGGTATTCGTGGACGTGTGCATACAGTATCTCTCCTATCAGGCTACCGGGCTCACGTATACTGACACGCATCCGGCATGGTCTTCTACACCTAGGTTAAGCGAAGTAAGCCTGTCTATTGAGCGAACAAAGGTAGATGAGCTCGATTCAACGCGGCGTCAAGATGCTACCACGTCGAGAAGACGTGTTTATGCCTTTCTCTGACTGCCGATACAGAGCAGCTGCCTTGACCCTGCCTTGTCCATGCCCTACGAGCGTTCGCCAAAAGGCATCTTTGACATCCGCACCGGTGTCGCATACGACGCTCGAGCAGCAACAGCAGTAGCCATGAACATAAGGCTCGTCTTCTCATCTCACTGACTTTCTGGCAAGGTGATGGAGGTGCTGGTTGTCCGTGCTTCCGGCAGCATTGGCGGGATGATCCTTCGATACTGCTTGCAGAGGAAAGAGATCACCACTGCCATTGCCCTGGCGCGCAGACCGCTTTTGCTCAAGACAACAGCAGTGGAGAGTGAACCTGCTTAGAGCGGCTTTCGATCTGCCAAATGGCGGTCTGACTTTACGGAACTTTCCCGAGGCAGACGACCGAGCCATTGGACTTTGCATCCAAGAACATCCCTGATAGCGGTCGTCGTTGATGTCACCAGGAGACGCACAGAACCGAGACTTGCTTGCGTTGACATGCGCAGGCTGCAGGTGTCCTGAGCTGATCCGTAGGGACCTTTCGAGGAACACATGGTGAAGCATCGGCCGATCGGACTTGCTAAAAACCCGATTTGGCGAAATTGGCATCATCTCTGCTCCAGGGATTTTAGGTCGCCTTTTCAGAAGCATCATTTCCCATCTAATTTCCATCACCAAAAAAAAAAAAAAAAAAAAAAAGGTGTGAAAAAAAGGGTCGAAATTTGCCATCTTAGTGCGCCATTATGTGAGATCGGCTCGGACTGAATTTTGGAGTGTGGCCTTAATCACCCGATTCGGCATCAACAGATCTTCCAGATTCCGAAGCTGCAGTGAGAAGGCTTCCATGTCCAAACGAACACACAAGCCAAGTGTGTCTAAGGGACGTGAGAACCAGTGTTGTCCTTGCATTGTCGTTGGTCTATGATCTGCCAGCACGACACCGATACTGTAGCCTGGGGCTCGCCTTTCTAGCCATGCACCTTCGCTCTTCCATGCCGCGACGGGACGAAGGAAGAAAAAAGAAAAAAGAATAAAAGAAAAAAAGAAAAAAAAAAAGGGAAAAAAAAAGGAAAAAAAGGAAAAAAAGGAAAAAAAGGAAAAAAAAGGAAAAAAAAGGAAATGGCAGCCTGCGAGGAGGTGAGAGGTGGACGACTTTAACACGCTTTCGCCTCTCTGACGCATCAATCAGCTTGGAAGACGGCGGCGGTGCTATCTCAACTCCAAATATCCGCCCACACAAAATATCGCACATCCCAAGCGCCAATATCAGACTCGGGCTGACTGCCGTGCAGACATGATTGTAACGAGTGTGTGACTTCAACTCTGCGCCTGCCTAAACAGTCCGCCATCTGAAAACGAGGCCAAGCAGGCTTCTTACCTGGCCTGGCCTGTTCCTTTTTGCGAGCAGGATCTGAGCGAGGTGAGAGAAAGACACAGTCGCGAGAGCGAGATCAGCCAGCTCAGTCAATCAGTCAGCCAATCAAGCAAGCTCATTCCAATTCCTCTCGTCTCACATTCGACTCAATTCTGCCATTCTCTCGAGAGGTCGGTGCTCACGCTACCCATGAAGCGTGCAACTACATTTCCGCAACTCAGCTGAGCTCTACCACATCGCTCGCTCGCTCGCTCGCCCGCCCGCCCCTCGTCGCATCTGCACTAGGCTCACGCTGCGGTTTCATTCATCCCCCCTTCCCACCAACCACACACCTCGGTCACGACACCACTACCACCACCAGCTATCACCGTTCCCCTGAATAGCTGCAAGTGCTCCGTGCCTGGGCAAGCAGCATCACGCAACCGCAAGACCTGCCACTCCGAAGGAATCCACAGCCGTTGCTCTCTCGCATCAGCGATACTTGGCCCTCAGGCAAAGCTGACGGACCACCTATCAGACGCTTTTCTGGGCCCAACGGTGCTACACACGGGAGCTGCTACCTCGCATACAATTGCTACTATCATCTCCCCGTCAAGCTAGGACATGAGTGGAGAGGATCGAGGCTCGGCGTATCGCTACGCTGGGCGCCCCTCGGCTTACCCTGCTGACGGCTATGGACGATACGAACCTGGTCTCAAGAGCTCCATCCCCTCACGATCATTCGACAGGACGCACCCAGAGGAGCCGTATGAGCGTCGCCTACCCGAACGCGTTCATCCTGCCTACAACACTGCTCCTTCCTATGCCGATCCTTCTCATCATCCCCCTCCACCGCCAGAGTATCGTCGACCGCCTCAGCCAACCTATCGCTACGAGCAAGACTATCACCGCCGCCCGACAGCACAGCAGCGCTCTGAATACGCAAATGACTATCGCCGCCAACCTCTCCACAGCAATCCTTACCGAGACATTGACGATAGAAGGGCGTATGGTGAAGTGAGATCCGACCCCTACGCCTCGCATTCTCACCACGCCTACGCAGATCCATATCAGTCAGATCCAGTTCATGACCTCGATAAGCGCCGACACGCGCCTGCATCTGCACCGGTTGCCTACGACAGGTATGGGGTGAGAGAGGGTTCACGCCCTATCGCCGACGTGCGTCAAGTTGTGCAAGAGCCTGCCTACCGCAGGGAGGAGTACGATGCCTATGCTCGCGAGATCCAGCCTTCCTATCGACAAGGTGCTCCACGGTCCCCCGTGCTTCCGCCTCGGCCAGTTGTGCATGCACACGAGCGCAAAGAAGGCCTGCCGCCCCGCGACTACGAAGAAGCGCCAGCCCGCTATGCAGAGCCACGTCAGGAACCCGAGTCCCCGCCCAGACCATCAATGTCGATCTTCAACATGCTCAATGATCGCTCAGCCAATGGTGGTAGCGCTGCCTCGGTTCATTCGAGCCCGGCCAAGTCGGTCGCCGCTGCTGAGACAGATGCATACACATCAGCCTTGCCAGCAACCAGCCGTAGCTCTCGTGCGGCTTTCGACCCAGCCAGAGAATATGCCAACAGTACAGCACGAAGCGCTGCCGCCTGTTCGCGCAGTCGCGAAGGACGATCGCGCAGGCTTGGCTTCATTCCCGATCCCGAAGACGAGCCATCACTCGCACGTCAATCCTCGGTCAACAGGATGTCAATTGACGGTCCATCTGTTCGCGTCAAGCATGAAGAAAGGGCCGCCTCGTTGCATTCGTCTGCACCTGTCGAGACGTCGCCTGTAGAGCCCTTGCAAGACAACAAACCGTCCGACGCATTCTTCGCAAAGGCTTCAGCGCTCGAAAGCTCGACCCTTTCTGGGAACAAGGCAGACAACGCCCATCCATCTTCAAAGTCAGCTCCGGCCAAGACACTTCTCAAGCTCCGCAACACTCCCCTGCCAGCATCCAAGAGCAACGCGAGCTTCCTCGCACCTCCACCGCCTGCAAAGAAGCATCGCGATCCCGATGGCTGGGAAAGCGATCTCTCAAATGGCGAGAATCAAGCAGTATGGCAACTTGAGCTCGACGATTATGTCTTCGACATGCGGGAGCGCATGCGACTCATCGAAGATGCTTTTGAGGCAACTCTGCATGAGAAGCACGTCGAGGTTGAGAAGCGTCTGGCACGCGCCTACGAGGGTCGACACTTTGCAATCATTCGACAGCTGCGCATCCGCGAGCAGCAAGAGGCTTCGCAGAGGGACGCTGAGCGCCGCAAAGACCATGTGCGACAGCAGCGTGACCATGAGATCGATCTCGAGCTTCTCGATACTCTAGACGATGGCCAACCAGGCAAGAAGAGGAGAGGAGGCCACGATGGTGATGATGAAGTCGACGAGCTTCTCCAGGGCGACGAAGATGACGACAGCGACGACGTTGCGCTTGCCGACATTGCTGCCCGTGCCAACGGCTCCAAGGCCAACATCATCAAGCTCAAGCGCAGCAAGGGCAAGCTCGGTTCTGTCGATCCTCGAAGCAAGAAGCGCAGACTCGATGGCGGCGCAGCTTCATCCTCAGCTCCTGGTTCGGACGCCGACTCGACACTTGCCGACCTCGCTGACATGGAGGGGGACGATTCGGTCTTTGCCTCTCGTCAAGGTTCCCCCACATTGGACGACGCCAGCTTTGCTCTGGACTTGGACGCCGCTGGCAAAGTGCCTATCGACGCACGTCGAGCACAGCAGCTCGAAGATGCACACCGACGCATCTGGTCCACTATCGCCAAGCGTGATATCCCCAAGGTGTACAGGACCGTCCTGGCCAGCTCTTCAAGTAAGACCATGTATTGGCGACGTCTGTCGAGCGTCGTTCAGCGAGAGGCCAAGCGAGGTGCTGCGCGTAACAACAAGACGGTCAAGGATGTTCAGCTCCGAGCCCGTAAGGTCATGCGTGAGGTGCTTGTCTTCTGGAAGAGGAACGAAAAGGAAGAGCGCGAACTGCGCAAGAAGGCCGAGCGCGAAGCCGTCGAGAAGGCCAAGAAGGAGGAAGAAATGCGTGAGGCCAAGCGACAGGCGCGCAAGCTCAACTTCTTGATCTCACAGACCGAACTTTACAGTCACTTTATTGGAAGCAAGCTGAAAACCGCCGAGGCCGAAGAGTCCGAGGAGACAGCCGGAAGCAGCAAGATCATCGACCCCAATGCACAGCCATCTGATGCCACTGTTCCTCCCATCAATCCCCATGCTGAGGTTGCGGACGCCGAAGCAAGGCTCGCCGAGCTTGACGAAATCAACTTTGACGACGACGACGAGAGCAACCTGCGCGCCCACGCTGCCCGCAATGCTCAGGAAGCAGTGCGTCTCGCCAAGGAGAAGGCACAAGCTTTCGACGTCGCAGCGGCCGAAGAACGGAGACGAAATGAGGCTGCTGCTCGTGAACGCGAGGGGCTGGATGCAGGTCCCGGCAAGCAGATTGAGGAGAAGGACCTGGGCAAGGCCTTCGATTCAGACGACATGAATTTCCTCAACCCGACGTCGATGGGACAGAGCGACGTCAAGCAGCCCAAGATGCTTACAGCCCAGCTCAAGGAATACCAGCTGAAAGGTCTCAATTGGCTCGCCAACTTGTACGAGCAAGGTATTAACGGTATTCTTGCCGACGAGATGGGTCTCGGTAAGACAGTCCAGTCCATCTCCCTCATGGCCTACCTTGCCGAGGTGCACGACATCTGGGGTCCTTTCCTTGTCATCGCACCCGCCTCTACCTTGCACAACTGGCAGCAGGAGATCAGCAAGTTCGTCCCCACGCTCAAAGCTTTGCCGTACTGGGGCAATGTCAAGGATCGTGCCGTGCTGCGTAAGTTCTGGAACCGCAAGCAGATCTCGTACAACCGGGATGCTCCCTTCCACGTACTCGTCACCAGTTATCAGCTGGTGGTCTCGGATGAGAAGTACTTCCAGCGAGTCAAATGGCAGTACATGATCCTCGACGAGGCACAGGCTATCAAGTCGTCGAGCAGTATCAGGTGGAAGACCTTGTTGGGTTTCAACTGTCGTAACAGATTGCTCCTCACAGGTACACCCGTGCAAAACTCAATGCAGGAGCTTTGGGCGCTTCTTCATTTTATCATGCCTTCGCTCTTCGACTCGCACGACGAGTTCAGCGAATGGTTCTCCAAGGACATTGAGAGTCATGCCGAGCAGAAAGGCACCCTCAACGAGCACCAGCTTCGACGTCTGCACATGATCTTGAAACCATTCATGCTGCGTCGTATCAAGAAGAACGTGCAGAACGAGCTGGGCGACAAGATCGAGATCGATGTCTTCTGCGACCTCAGCGCGCGTCAGAAGATGCTCTACCGCGGTCTTCGAGCCAACATCTCGGTGGCCGAGCTTATGGATCGTGCAACATCGAACGACGAAGCTGGTCTCAAGAGTCTGATGAACCTTGTTATGCAGTTCCGTAAGGTTTGCAACCATCCAGAGCTCTTTGAGCGAGCAGACGTCCGAGCACCTTTCGCTCTAGCCGACTTTGCCCGCTCAGGTTCTTTGGCGCGCGAAGGCGACTTGCTCAACTTGCCTGACTCGACCACCTCATTGATCGAGCTGCAGGTGCCGAAGCTTCTGGTCAGAGAGGGCGGTCTCTTCGACCTGCCTGGTCACAATAGTCGCAAAGGGTTCGACACAGGCTACTTGCAGAACCTGTTCAACATCTGGCGGGCTCCTCACATTTACGAATCGTTGCAGCAGCAGCGTTCTCCGTTTGCCTCGTTGCCATTGATCGGCGTATCCTCGTTCGATGCCGAAAGAGCCTTCCGTAGCACCGGCATCAAGCGCATTCTAGCTGCAGCAGCAGATGAACGACGTTGGCGCTCGATCGAAGCTTTCGCAAGCGACGACGAGTTTGCTGCTGCTTCTATCCGACCCATTGCCAAGATGCTTCGACCGATGCCGACCAACTCGGGCAGAGCGCCTTCGCTGCTGATGCCGTTGGAAGAAGTGTCCGCTGACTACCGCCGACATTCTTACCTGGCCAAGGATTCAGCCCGTGCCGTGGTCGCACCAGCTGTGGCGCCGCCCATCCGACTATACAGCAATGACGGACCCTTCATGCAGGCCCAGGAACGCTTTTCACACGACCCACAGGTCTCGGCGACGTTGTTCGGTCTATCCCTTGAAGGGCGTGAATCGGTCAAGCGCGTGGAAGAGCTGCAGCGCGAGCTGCCAGACGTGCCTCCGCAAGGTGTGATGCGTAACTCTTCCATTGATCAGCTACCCTACAACGGCATGCAGGTCCCGCAGATGAACAAGCTTATTGTCGACTCGAGCAAGATGGCCAAGCTGGACGAGCTGCTCAGGGAGCTCAAGGCCAATGGCCATCGAGTCTTGATCTACTTCCAGATGACGAGGATGATTGATTTGATGGAAGAGTATCTCATCTACCGCCAGTACAAGTACCTGCGTTTGGATGGTGCTTCCAAGATCTCAGATCGACGAGACATGGTCACGGACTGGCAGACCAAGCCAGAGCTCTTCATCTTCCTGCTGTCAACCAGGGCCGGTGGTTTGGGTATCAATCTCACGGCAGCCGATACCGTCATCTTCTACGATCACGATTGGAACCCCTCGAACGACTCACAGGCCATGGACCGAGCGCATCGTCTCGGCCAGACCAAGCAGGTGACGGTCTACCGTCTCATCACCAAGGGTACCATCGACGAACGCATTGTTCGCCTTGCGCGAAACAAGAAGGAGGTGCAGGACATTGTCGTCGGTACCAAAGCTTACAGCGAGACAGGGATGGCCAAGCCGCAAGAGATCGTCTCGTTGCTGCTCGACGACGACGAGCTTGCCGAGTCGATGCTGCGCAAGAAGCAGGCCGAAGAGGCACAGAATGCGCAGGACAAGGCCGACTCTGCAAGGGCCATGGTGGCCAAACGTCGACTCAACAAGGATCGCGCCGCGGCTGCAGCTCGATCACCTGGGCCGGCGGCCAATACGCAATGGTCGCTCGAGGATGACGAGGACGACTTCTTTGGCGCTCGTCCACCTAGCAAGGGTGACACAGACACGGGCGAGACCACGCCGCAGCCTCAGTTAAAGAAGCGCGGTGGAGCATCGTCGTCGAAGCGTGGCAGGGTGAGCGAGGCAGTGTCGGAACGCATGACGCCTCTTGACTTGGACGGTGACGTCTCGATGGAGCCATCGCCCTTGAAAGCTGCGCCAGGAAAGCGAAAGTCCAAGAGCCATCGCAAGAAGACGGTCGATGAGCTGGCCGGCCTTGATCTGGATTAGGCGGCTCTCACATATTGCCCGAAAAGCATAGCATCACTCGCAGGTTGTCGCAAATTGCAATCGCATTCACATTGGTTTCCTTCGTCTGACTTGACTGTGACTTTGCATGATGATCAAAGGCAATTATGTTGAAGTGCGAGCAGCAGTGCACATGAGATCTGCTTCCTGACAGCCGTGCAGATCTCAGCGGAGTCGCTCGCAAGGGCAATGACGTGAAACAGGTGATTTGAGTGGGATCGCTAGCACCTCGAACTGAAGGCTCTCGATGTTGTGTTTTTGCATGATACGACTCGGACTGTGGAAGCAGTTCTTCCGAAAGATGCAGCGCAAGATCAAGTAAGATTTGCCACCCGGGTACGTAAAGCCTGCAAGCCACTTTTCTCTCTTGATCTTCTCCTTTGGCCTGTAAGAACGTTGGTGGCGGACCAATCAAAAGCGATTGTTAAGAGAACATGAACTCGCCAACTCGCGCCAGACTGCAATTGCGTTTCTGTAGCACTGAATTTGAAGGAGGTGTTGTTTGCTTGCATCTGACTCTACTGTGCTCTTTGCTCCTCCTTTGCAGTGATACTACAGGTTTACGCATTTGGACGTTTCATTTCACAGTGACCAGAGTGAAAAGGTGATATGGAAAAGGATATGGAAAAGGATCGACACCTTCCGTGGTGCCAGCACACAAAGGCGGAAGTGACCCTTTCTGGCTGCGGACAATACGATGGAGTTAAAGGTGGGATGGCAGCTTAAACCCGGTGAACAATGGCAGAGCAGGTGTGATGGTGCAGGATACAATGAGCAAGACGATGGAGAGACAGCAGGAGGAGAGCAATCTTGCTCGACTGAGCCGTGAAGGCTAGAAGGGGGAGCTTGGTTGGGATCATGCCATACAGTGAGCTCTGTCCTTTGTTTCTTGAGTCTTGAGCCTGGGCGCACTGGCTCTGAGGCAATCGCAGGTGTGCAGAAGGGGCAGTGAAATGCTGGCCGGAAAAAAGAACAGAATGAGACAAAAGGAGACGAATTTTGCTGCAGTAAGGGTAGAAGCCGATGCGGGATCCAGGTTTGACTTTGTGAACAAGCTTGCTTTCCCAGGGAAATCGGCCGTTCTGTGTGGTCCAGGGCCGAGGGAAGAGATGAGAAAGCGTTGGGTTCCTTTGGCTCTATGTAAAAATCCAAGTGCACTGTATGTGGTGATGTATGATTGCATTCATATATGCCCTGCTCTACTTGATCATACTTGCTCTGCATTGCAACAAACCAGTCTATCGAAGGAGGCGATTAAGTGCACTTTTGACTAGTGGAAACTTGAACCCTTCGGAACTGTGCCGACTTTCATTATGAGCAAGAGCGGATCAACCGATCGCGTACCTGATCAAAGAGGAGGAAGCAAGGCGAAAAAATGGTCCACGCCTTGAACGACAATAGGTGTGAGGGAGCAACCGGCCTGCCCGATGCTAACAAGATCGTTGTGATCCTTCGAATGGCTCGAACGAAAGAGTTGCTTCTTCTGGCATGCAGATCACGATTCGTAAGCGACGCTGCGTGTGCCTGACTCTGTGTGAAATTTGTCGTGGCGAGACCACTGATGTTCAGTGTGCCTGTTTCCCGTTTCCTGCTCGCTCCTCATTCTTCTTGCTTGACAAGCTCAAGATAGATATTTGGATCTCAGCGTATGCTGAACACTGTACGGATCACATATGTGCAAGCGCTATCGCCTGCTATCTTCCACTTGACTGAAAGCAGGGTCTCGACGGAATTGGGGACCGCTTCTGTCGAGCCCACCTGCCTTAGGACAAAGTGGGCAGAGGGAAAGTTGCATGCTTTATGAAACGCATTGCCGAAAGAGGCGATTTGCAAGTACAATATACTACACAATTGTATTACAACAACAAACCTGGATGAATCGGTCAACGGGACTTGGACGATCGCATACTTGGGAATTGCCTTTGACCGAGGCACAGAGAAAGCAGCATCTCTCTCTTCTCGTGCTGTCTTTCCGAGGCACTTTTTTTTTTCTTCTTTTTTTTTTTCTTTTCGAAATCAGAGCAGGAGAAGAAGGGACAGGAAAAGTGGACGGAGTTGAATTTTCACTCGTGTCAAACTTCTGTTCCGCTTGTCAGTTCATGCCTTTTTGCAATTTGCTGCACTTTATCAGAGGCACGGCTAGTTGCCGTCTCTTTGTGCCCTCGCTCGGATTCTAGCCCACCTTGGCCTAAAATGGTTTGACAGCTTGTCAAGCCGAGACTGACGAAAAGCCCCGTTTCTGATTCTGTGAAAGAGAAATCCGATTAATTGAAAAGGCACAGTCCCGCGCCTCTCGAATCGATTGAACTAAGTTAGCAGAGATCGAGGCAAGAAGGTGTCACGCGTTGAAGCGATGCGCCACTGTTCAGGCAAGCCCTTTTTCCATCAACTTCGGAGGGCCGAGTGAAAGAGAGGAGAGAGAGAGAAAGTGCCTGCTCAATTGAATGTGCATAGAGGCGAGCCGCTTTTCCCATGTAACTCTCAGGGCCCAGCCTTTTCCGTCTCGAATTCGAGTCTTTTCCTTTGTTGAAGATAGCATTGTGACACTGTGGAGACCAGACTGCCAGCGCCAGTGCTAGATTCGGATTTGTCTAGGACTGGCACATGCCTTGCTTTGCTTTCTGATTTTCTATTGCGAGATGCTCGGGCAGAAGGTTTGTCTACAAGAGAACAATCGCAATCCATCTCTCAACTTTGCTTCGCCGAGGCCTCCCGGGGCCTATGCATGACAGCAATCAACAACAAGGCACTGTAGCACTCTTGCTATGTAACTTGGGCAACTGATGATTGCAGGACTGGGCATTCACTGACGCTCTTTGTTCGGTTCCTGGATCGTTTCAAAGTGGCCTCTTCCCATACATCGTCGGAGTTGGAGGGAAACACTTGCTAATCACGCTTCTTTTCTTGTTTGACCAGCTTTATGACAGTACTTTCGCTGTTCTCCTGCTACGTCCGGTAACCCTTCCTCCGCCTCTACTTTTTGTATTCGCTTTTTGCACTTGTTAATGATGAAACTTGAAGGTGTTCCTTGTTTTGAAATGGAGGTCAACACTGCTATTGTTTCCTTACTGCCGCTCAACCGCCATGTGGGAAACACAGCCCATCCGCGCAGGCCGTCTCACTTTCCCCTTTCGATTCTCACTCTTCCGTCCTGTTCCTTTCAGTGCTGCACCTCTCCCTCTCTTGCGTCCGTTTCTGTTTCGTTCCTGTTCCTGGCTCTCGAGAGCATACAGCACTGTACTCTTCTGTTTTACAAAGTTCCACCGTAATTTCCCACTCTATTCGACCCTTTGGTCGGCCTTCTGTCTGCCAATCCGGTCCCCGTGGAATCCTCTCCTACTCCGCATCCTTCTCAACTGCCGCTCTCTACTCTGTCGTATCCTCTGCTCTTCTGCTTTGGTCTTCCATCCTTCAACCTCCTCCTTTTCTCGTGTCGTGGCCCCATCGTCGTCGTCGTCGTTTTCTTCCGCCTCCTCCTATGCTTGCTGCTAATCTGCTTTCTGGCACAGCTTCGTTCCCCGCTCCTTCTGCTCAGCTACCCTCTTTCGAATCATTCACATCCCTTTGTGCCTGTGCCATGAGAACACTCAACTTCAAAGTTCCGTCTCCGACCGCGGCCAAAAAGGTCGTACCGACCTGGATCCGCCTCCTTGTTTAGACGTTTTGCCTCTCTTCCCCTTTCCTCTTCACCTTTCCCTTCCCCTTCCTGATACACTCTCCGTCCACTTCCGCTGCTCGTCGTCCTTCCCCTCTTTGTCTCAACTCAACTCCGTCCACTTCCTTTTATTATGGATCCCTTCCCTACCCTCTCCATCTAACGTCCTTTTCCTGATGCTACGCTCTCCATCTTGACCCGTCCCCCTCCTCCTTCACTTCCTCGGCCTAGGTTCTCGCCATCCCTATCTTCACGACTTCATCCATCATCCATCATCGTCCTTGTCCTTGTTCACATACTCAGCTTGTCACCTTTACGCGTCCTCTCACTTCCAACGTACACACGCTTAATAACAGCATACAAACTACCCTCGGAGCTTCTCACCATCGGAGCTTGGTCAGAACAGTAGCAGTTACACCTCGCTGCTTTTTCCGAATCTTTCTTACACTGTCAGATGTCTGGTCACCCCGGCCCTACCTCAGGCGGCATGACGTACGGCATGGCTCCACCAATGCATCCGCATTACCCCACTCAGAACGGCGCCGATTCGGCTTCGTCTCTCCCACCTCAGACCTACCACCAACAGCAGCAGCAGATGAGCCAGTACAGCGCTTCCCAGATAAACTCCAATTTCGCTTACTCTAGCCAGAACTTCTACGCCCATCCTGCTCAGCATCACCCTAGCGAGGTCGCTTCCCAACAGGGCGGCTACTACTCGCACCACGCCTCATCACCACAGATGGACCCAAACGGTCAGCTCTACGCTGCCCACCAGATGAGCCATCCCAACATGATGAACGTTGGTCACTTCCACGGTCACCGCCCCGATCTCCTCGCACATCAGACCTACGCCGCGCTCCAAGGTGCTGGTATCCGACCCAAGCGCAGGCAGGTCAAGAACGCCTGTATCAACTGCCAGAAGGCATGCAAGAAGTGCGATGAGGGTCGTCCATGCGGTCGTTGTGTCAAGTACGGTCTCGTCGACACTTGTCAAGATAGCGCACGTAAGGAAAGGCGACGCGGTATCAAGCGTGGCCCTTACAAGCGCAGGGCCACCATCGGCTCGCAGCCTAACAATCCTGCCCTCTCTGTCTCTGGTCCCATGTCCAACTACGGGCGTGATGGTCACATCTCGCCTTCTAGCCGCAGTGATGGCATGCTTGGCAGCACTCCTGGTGGCGAATCGAGCTTCTCCAGCCCAGCATTCGGTACTCAGGTTCTTGTACCACGCCCACCCATGCCTCTCCAGATGCCTAGCAACGGATGGCAGCCCAGCGGCTCTAGCCCCAACGTCGATGACCGTGAGGGTTTGAGGGCAAGATACAGCCAGCCCGGTGGACCCAACCAGACCTCCTACTACGCTTACGAGCAGGACGCCGCACACCACGCTTACGACCGCAGCTCGTCGGCGCCGCTCATTCAGCCCGGAGGATCCATATTGAGTCCCGTCGGTCGTTTCCCCAACTCTGCCACTCCACAGTCGTCCACATCGCAGCTTCCTAGCTTGACATCGCAGTCCAACGGCAGCTACCTTGGCGGTGTCTACGGCAGCAATGTTGGCAACCGTCAAGGTGGTGGCATGAGCAACGGCTCTACTTCCTCGTTGATCAGCCCACCTTTGCACTCGTCTGTCTCCAACGCAAGCTTCCTCTCTGCTTCGTCAGCACCCAATGGCCTCGCACACCATCGTCTCCACTCGGACAGCAGCCTTGTCACTCTCAGCTCCAACGGTGCTTCCTCTTCGACCATGTCCCCGCGCACACCGCTCAACGGATCTGGTTCCGACCCTCCTCTCCTTTCGCCCAACGGCAACAAGATTTCTGGCTTCGTCCCTCCCCAACCTACTGTCCCTACCGCCGCAGGTACCTTCTTGCAGCAAGACACCACCCGGTTGTTCCCGCTCAAGATGCCCAAAGCCCCCACCCGCGGCCGTTCTGGCACCGGTGGCTCGTATCTAGACCAACAACCTCCTGCCAGCTACTACGGCAACAACTTGGCCCCTACCAACGTCAAGTTCCCCGTCCAGCAGCAGGGTCACCAGACCCAACAGCAGCAGTCGCAACAACAGCATCCGCAGCAATTCCAACGCTCCCCCTATATCGCTTTGCACGGTCTCGATGACCGAAGGCAGTTCTTGAACAACACAACACCAAGGATGGACCAACACATGTCGCCTAACCCCGGCAACAGCGCTGCCAGCAGTGCCATGATGTCGTTGAAGGCTGAACGCGATGTTGCTGGTCCCCCACCGGCGGCTCCTGCTGGCTCTCTCGGTCTGGCTTAAGATAGACTTGCGTTTCTTCCCACTTTGTACGATCTGTCCGCGACTCTCTTATTCTCTCTTTCCTCATGTACACAATTCTTCTTTGTTACCCCCGACTTCTTCTTACCTCACAGTAACGGTGTTTAGATATGATTGTTTAGAAATGGAATTCTTTGGCCCTCACTTTGTTCCTTGCTCTGCTTTGTGTTCCCACTCTCCAATCGAATCAAAGGTCACCCACCGCGTTGTCCAAGGATGAGAACTTAAAGGAGCGGCCTGGTTGGCATTATGAGACTCGACAACGGCGCGGGACGAGGAGGCCTGGGAGAACGGCCATAGAGAAGGCATGTCGCCGTTGAGCCGGAAGGAGCTTTGCGTCGTACAGCTCTGATCGTGTGTATATCAGGAGCCTTCCAGTCGCAGCAGCACCGAGTCGGGCGCGGGGTATCGTTGAGGGTATAAACACGGCAGGTCTAGATGGCGGTAGTAGCCAAGGCAATGGTCCCACACGTCTCATCATCGGAAACAGAAGCCGCCGGCAAACCATCCACTTTGACAGGGTGCAAGCTCTCGTCATCTCCTCAAGTGGGCGATGCATTGCCGCGGACTACACGACCTGCCAGCCCGACAGTGAAGCTGCAATACGGCCACTTCGACTTCCAAGCCTTTGCTCTTACGAAAGGTGAAATGCGCTGTTGTTGCAACGTAGCTGATTGGAGCTGGCAAGGAGAAAGTGCAGTGTTGGATTACGATGTGCGACGTCGATCGAGCCGAGCGTCCATAGAAAATCTCTGCTGAGCACAAGCACAGCAGCGAACTCAATTGCCGAGATTAGCGAGGAGCCAAAAAGAGATCGGATCTCGCCACCTTCTTCTCATCTTCAGGAATGGCTTTGCAGATCTCCTCGCACCATCGAGACAGAAGAGGGAAGGGGTATACAAGTAGATGAGGGAGATGAAACGCTTTCTGCGGCCACAGAACCTCGAAAGCACCGCGTCCCGTCCGATCTGCAAATTTAAGCAAGGTATCGCCTAATCAGTGGCTGCGGTGGAGGACCACGCAGGAATCTTAGGTGTTGCAGTTCTTTCTTCTTCTTTCCTTGCCATCTTCCTTTCTTATTTCAGCCAAGACCAGTCTACAGCAACAGAATCTATCTCACACGACGAATCACACTCGCACACAAAGCTGAGCAACATCATTAGATTGCCCGATAGGAATACAAACATGATGGAAGCGAGAAATGTCCCTGCTACCGCCTCCCTCCGACGTCCGGCCGCTACCGTTTTTTACGCGGACAGCGAGAAGGAAAGCGCCGCTAGGTTCAAGTTGTGAAGGAAGCAGCAGGCCCAACCTCACAGCCCAAAGGCTAGCTTAGGATGCTTGTCAGCGGTCTAAACTAAAGAATTGAACTGCAAGGTCGAGTGGATTAATCTTGGTCCCAACGAGCGCCACGACAACCCATTGGAAAAGGTAGCGGGTGACTCTATAAGCCAGGACCGTGTGCTCAGCACAGGCATTAAAGAGAAGCAGGAGGGAGAGGGTAGAGAAGGGGAGTCGGGGACGAAAGCTCGCACAGACGATGCGGCATCAGCAGGTAAGAGCTTTGTTGCAGTTTGCTCGTTGGAAATAGAAATACAGGTGTTCGTTTCGTTGGGGTATCAAAGGATTGTCGATGGGTATATAGAGGGGTTTAGCGTAATCAATCGTCTTCTTTGTGCGGGGGAGGGCCGCAAGGCTGCAGCATCTTTTCGGCGAGTTCGAACTTGACGCGAGCCTTGGACTCTCCGTCCGCGAGCGCTTGGTACGACAACAGGGGTGGGTGACCGATGATCGAGGCGCTAGTGTCCCTGAGTTGGTGTGTGATCCATTCGCTGTTACAAACGAAGCAGAGACAAAGACAGGAACAGGATATCCCGAGTCAGCGTGGACAGCTCTACATCAGACCGAAGAACACGAGAAGCGGCGGGGTATCGGGAGGCATACTCACTACTTCTCAATGTCAGCGTTGATGGTGCCAGTGTATCTGCTGTGCAGATGCTCCAGCTGCGAGGCTGCCGTATATCGCAGATCCGACATCCTGCGACGACTGTGTCTCGAATCGGAGTGAGAGAGGAAGAAAGACGATGTGGTGCTGAGCAAAGGGATTGAGGCTTGACTGAGCGAGCTTTGGTTGATCGCCATTTTTTTCTTCGTCTTCTTCTCAATCAGCACTTTTGCGATGCAATTTTAGAGTGACCCTCTTGTATTAATCAGGCTGATGTAATCACAGGCAGAGGCTTGAATATTGCGCCTCGTCAGGACTTTCGGCATGCTGGGATTTTTGGCTGCTGTATGCGCTCCGACCCCTGAAGCCTTGGAAATGCAGAGACACAGTTCGACAAGGCGCAGCAGAAGTAACACTTGGCTTCACTCCCAACACTCTGGCTGCTGGGCCATTGGCCCACACCTGCTTCCCCTCGCTGTAACTCGACAATGGAGCAATCCTGAGACCAGATGGACGATCCAACTCCTTACTGCGCCATAGACGAATTCCACACGGTTTGAAAGCCGTTCTAACGATCTCGATTGGCGCAAAGACTGCGTGTCTCGACCTATTTGCAGTCCACTTACTAGGATATGATCGACACAGCTCGTAAAGGCAAGTCTCGTCCGACTAGCTCAAGAGAGATGGATAGAAAAGGGCCATTACGGATGCTGAATGAGGCAGGCTGGGAGGATGAATATCATCTGCCGGTCAGCAGAAAGGGGGCTGCCATTTTCGAGAGACAGCTCGGACTTTTTGACAGCTGCACGCTGCATCTCGGCCATCACTGCCGAGCTACATTACTGCTTTCTCTCGGGATCAACACTTTCAGCCGCACTCATACAGTCTTGCCGATCCCACTCTCGGTGTTGGATGACAGCTGGGCTCGAAGCAGCCTCTGCTGTTTGCTTGACCATGCCCAGCTGTCCCATCTTTACCTGCTCAAGGCCCTCTAGAGAACCAGCATGTCCTCCCCAAGGGCCGAGCGTGCTGTTTCGGATCAGCATGCCCTTTTGCAGCCCCACCTGTCCACCAAGGTTGCCTTGTCGAGGCCACATTCGGGCATGTTCAATGCACCGCTAAGACGGTTCTGTACCATCGGCGCTTGTCCAAGCTTGCCTCCCTCGCCTGAATCAGCCTGCCTGCCAGCTAAATCGTCATGATGTGATGCAGCATGTTCTGCTCTCTGCGATCGCCGCTTCTGTATCCTCGCCTTCCTACTCTACCCTCTGGGACTCGAGTCTCGGCTATTGTGCAGCTTCGAGGACCGCCGCTGTGAAGCTCTGAAGTCTTGGTCGTCGTCCTCTTGCTCATTCGCCAAGCTCTGCCGGCGATCCTCGAAGCGACGGTCTTCATTGCAGCAAGTGCTTACCGACGCTTCACCTCTTCACCATAGCCCTAGGGCCTTGCTGAGAATTGCGATCGTCATTGCTAATGTCTTGACCTCTACTACTCACCCCATCAGCACCACCATCATCATCATCATCATTCATCTACTCTCCTACTCGCTTCAAAGCGGCGCCAGTCTGGTCACGACGGAACGCTTGTCTCTCTTTTGAGGGCGTCACCTGCACAGCATCCTTGCATCAGACGACCAGTACACACATAGCCCACCATGTCCAGCACAGGTGCAGCGACTGCTGGCGGCAGCGGCGGTGTTGGGACGCTGTCTACCTCTCTGCTGGCCGCAGCATGTACCGCCGTCGTCGCCGCAACTATTTTTGTCTTGGTCGCACTTAGACGCTATCTGAAGGGAAAGAAACGAAAGTCGATTATGATCGCCACTTCTCCAGCACCAGCATCAGCAGCTGCTATCTACGCATCACACATCAAGGCAAAGTCAATATCCACCGAAGACGTAGGAGAGCCACATCTTAGCTACGCGCCCCAACGCGCACTCAACGCCCAGCACGATCTCACCAAGATGTCTCTGGCACAAAAGACGGTCATCTCGATGCGTCAAAAAAGCTTCTTCCCATCAAGACCTTTTGCCGCGCCAAAGTTTCCAAAGGCAGCACTGCTTTCGCCACGAATGCAGCCTCCCCTGTCGGCTGATCTCCCTTCTCCATGTACACCAAAATCGCCAGGCCTTACGGAGCTCACCATGTCCCCTGGTCCCAGCATTCTCCTGAAGCCGGTAGTTTACGGCAAATCGCCAAGACTCGTATCGCCATCGTCATTCAAGAGTAGTGCTAAAGAGAAGAAGGAAGAGTCCCCGGAACAGAAGAAGAAAAACGCTCGCAGTGCCGTGCCTTCCTTACTCCTCCGCAGCCTGGGAGTTCTTCCGGACTTTTCAGCCAGCTCATCACAGCCCTCGATGAAGCAGGAAGAGAAGGAAGTGCTCGCTGATGACAAGAAGCAGACTGTAGAGCCCTCAAACGATGCCGATGAACCGTCATTGACACCTATCCTCGATCTCGGAATTGACTTTGGGAACGACGAGTCTTTTGAACACTCGCTCAAACTTCGTGGCGATTTCTCCTTCGACCAGAGCAACAGTGCTTGGCTCCCAGCTTCATCTTCAGCAGAATCCAGGAAGCAGAAGCAAGCACAGATGAGCAAGAAAAGCGTTGGTATGCAGAGCCTTATCGAGGCTCTTTCCCCTGCTCAGCCCGAGGCAGCGACGCTGCCAGGCTTCAAGACAAGCCCACCAGCTAAGTTGAGCGCGTTGCCCTCACCTGCGTCCTTCCGCTCGCCTCTACCAACACCACTACCTTCAGCTGGTCTGCCACCAGCACCAACAGGCGCACCCGTGCCGAATATGCCCTCGAGCAGCTCTCTGCAGAGCAAAGCTAGCCGACAGACAGCAGCGAGCGGTCCCTCGGCACCCGATTCGTTCCACAGCGCAACTGGCTCTATTGGTCAGATCTGCATCAACATGCCACCCATTGACATGGCTCCCTCTCCCCGCTTAGGCGCTTATGAGGAGCAAGAGGTCCTGGCATCGACGTCGTCCTTCCGTCCTCTGAGTCTCGGTCTCGGTCCAGCCAAAAGCCCATCGCAAGGCACGCTCAGCAACATCCTTGGCAATCTCCGCAGACCGTCTCGAAGTGAGGACCTTGATCTTGAAGCTGCCAATTCTTCCATCGGCGAGTCGTCAACCCTCCGATCGTACTCGAGTGACAACATGTCGTACAGCTCGTCGCAGACTAGCGTTGACATCGAAGCCAACACAAGCATTGGCAAGGTCAACATCGTGCCAGCTGCTTCCATCCCTCCCTTGCCACCCATGCCTGTTTCGCTGGCCAAGCTGGCAGAGGATAGGACTCCCCTGGCTCAGGCCATAACCGTCTTTGTTGAAGACAACAAATCCTTGGACAGCGATAAAGTGATGGCTCCTCCCAAGCAGCGCAAGCGCGCTTCGACACTCGGCGCACTCGACCGTCCCAAATTGGTCATGCCAGATCTGATGCAACCGCGTGCTGCCCCTATGCCACCCTCGGCCGTCATGGCTGCCAGGATGGGGGGGCTTACTATTCACGTCGAGTCGATCGAGGTCAACCGTGCCAGCCTCATGAACCTGAAAGCTAAGTCGAGCGACCACTTGCCTCTCAAGGACATCAGAAAGGGCGCTCCCATGAACTTCATGAGCTCCTACCACCGCACCCTTATCCCTGATCTGCCCACCGACAGCATGCACCTGTCTCCCGGTCTTGGAGCCGACAGTCCCATCCTCGCTCAGTTGAGCCCGAAACAGCGTGGCACCTCGCCTTCTCTCAGTCCCAAGCCCAGCTTTGCGGAGAACCTCAAAACGAGGCTCAGTCTATCGCGTAAGTCGGTCACCAGCTCGCCCGGCTTCAACTCGCGCAGCAGCACACCTCGCCTCAGCACCATCAACCAGTTCCCTCAGCCCAACGGCGAAGGCTTTGAAACGTTCGCAGTCGAAGCCAACGAGGCTTGCGCCACCGAGTCGACGCCAAAGATGAAGCCAAGCAAGCCGGCTAAGGCTGCTTCGCGACCTGCCACGAGTCCCGTCGTTGGGTCAAACGGCCTGGGCTTCAGCAGTCCTGCCATTCTATTCAATGGTCAAGAGATGGAGCCCACAAAGCCGCTGCGTCTCCGCAAACCAGGTTCGGTGGGTGGTCGCCTGGGAGGGTCACCAAGCTCAATTCTGTCTCCGACATCGGCATCGGCATCGCCAATGCTGCACGCCGATCACTGGGGCACTCCTCGTGCCGCTGACAAAAAGACTCTGACAGACGCGAGCCCTTCTTCGATCTATTCGCCACTCGTGGCTGGAGCCGAAGGTACTCACAGCCCTTCAGGCGAGCGCATCGAGTTCGGGACGGCTCACTCCAGTCCATGCAACACACCTGTTGTGCCAGCGACAGTAACGATCGCAGATGCAACCAGCCCTCAGATGGATGAAGCTACACCGCGACCCGCGTCTGCTGAAACCAGTGCGTTTGCGCACGAAGAGGAGCTCGAATACCTTTCTCATCGTGACAGCATGATCAGCGTCGCAGCTTCCACTATTAGCATTATGAGCAACAGCACGTGCATGTCCGACTTGATGGGTGAAGATCTCGAGCTTGCTGCTGATCGCCGTGCGAAGCTGCTCGCAAGTGTTCAGGAGAATCTTGCCAAAGCCAAGGTCAAGGATGCCAAGCGCGAAAGCTACGCTGCGAACCGATTCCGAAAGTCGCAGATGCCGCAGTCCTCGTCGCTTCACAACATCCCTGAGGTGCTTTCAGGTGGTGTTCAGACCATGGGGCTTGGCTTGTTCGAGAGCGAGGAAGAGGTTGAGGTGGCCGACGAGGAGGAAGAGGAGCGCGAGACGCTCGAAGACAGTCCCAAGAGCGCTGCTAGTGGGTATGGCCGCAAAAAGCCCAACAACCTGGTGCTGATGCCTCAGCACGACAGCCGACTCATTGGTCCATTGACACCTCCTCTCACGCCTGTAGATGGCACCGCGATGCAAAAGCAGTCGCGCCATGCAGCAACACCCTCAACTGGCTCGGCTTCTTCTGCTTCCTCGGCCGCGTCGGTGCCTCGCCGCATGAGGCCATCGCGCGGTGGATTGGCACCCCTCGACACCAGTGCCGCCAACCGTCTCTCGCCGGGTCCTGATAGTCGCGATGGTGCTAGTTCGCCTTCATCACTCAAGCTGCGGCCTTTGAGTCTTGCAGCAAGCTTGCACGGTGGGGATGGCAGCCCAATGAAGCGATTCGAGCGACCCGCTTTCTCACCTGCCCTCCCCGCCAACATCCCCAGCCCCAGGCCCGTTCACGTTGCTGCCCTCAGCGAGCGGTCTGCACGCTACAACGAGGAGGGTCGCAGCTCACGCAGCACAACTTACCGTCAAGGTGGTGTCCTGCCTACAATTAGCTCCAAAGGTGCACTTGGAACCGGTAGAGCTGGTCACGCTGAACCGTCGTTGACGCATTCGGACAGCACCACGTCGATGGGCTCTATGGCTTCGTCGCTCGGCTCCTTCTCAAGGATGAGCCACTTCCCTAGCCCTATCAAGTCATCTTTCGGATACAACAGCGGTGTGGGAAAGCCAGCGGCCATGCGCAGTGGCATGGGATCGCGAGACAGCGTCATGTCTGACATGCCCGAAATGCCTAACTTGACCAGCATCCAAAGCTTTTCCAGCAGCAACAACACTCACACCATGGTCGGTCGTCTTGCGTACAAGACCAGCGATCTCTCCGTTGCCTACTGAACACCCACTTTTCTTCAACACCTCGTTCGTTGTCACAAACACATTCTTTTTGCTTTGTACTATCGTTCGCTAGATCACTTCCTCCTACCGTACACTTCTTAGTCTCTCCCTTGTAGACGGAAAGCTGGGAAAAGCGCACGATGAGGACATCACCGGGAGACTTTGCCTCCAACGAGATCTGTCTCTCTCGCAGCTTCACCCAAGCTTTCTCTGTCCTTCGTCCGTATTGCCACACTCTCTGCGTCGGATCCCACTCACATCTGCCTCTCTTTCTCTTTGGAAGATTGAAGGCAACATACATTCTCTCTTAGCAGTCTCTCGTTACCACTACTGTATCATACAATTGCAGGAAAGAGCCGTCATCGTACGGCGTTGCACCATCTACTGTAACCGATATCTGTCTGTCTGATTGAGCAGCGTGACAACTCAGAGGAGCGCTTCTCGCAGCGACACACTAGAGGCGCTGAAATTTCGATTTGTTAGGATGCGGGTCGTCTCACATCTACTTGGGAAAATCAAAACTGTATAGTCGAAGCACGTGCAAGAACCGGCCGACTTCAACTCTCGACCAGAATACAGTGAAAATTCGACTGAACGCGCTGTGCCACCGCCAATTCAAATGACGGCGATATCGCAGCGAGCAGGCACAATTCCTTGACCCAGGCTGGATCACCACAGCTCAGCTCAGCGCACCCCAACCTCATCTTCTCAAAGAAATTCGAGATCGCCGCCAGGAAAGGCTGCAAAATTTCCGCTGCTCGTCCGGTACCGAAGCCACTCAATCTCACACACAGGCACGCAGCAGCAACAGGGACAGCAGCAGCAGCAGCGAAGCAGGGCAGTCGAACGGAGCTGGTCATCATCAGCGTTTCTCCATCCTCACCATCCTCAAGACTCATCACAATCTCCCCTTCGTTACCTCGTCAAAATGGTAGGTATCGCATCCGACACATATTTACAACGCATCAGAAGATACCGAAATGATACATGCATGCACGCCAGTCCGACTCAGCCACCTGAAGACAGCACGAAGCGTCGACACTCTTCAATCGCAGCAGCACCAACATATAGCATTCGACAAAAAACGCATACTTTGCAACTTGACTGAAGCAATCCATGAACCAGTGTTGATCAGTCGATTGCATGGGAGAAGAGTCAGGGTGATAAGGTCCAACAAAGACGGCAAAGGAGACATACAGCAATCGGACGCAAGGTTTGGATATTTGATACACACATATCAGCAACGACGGGTGAGACAGTTCGCCCTCCGGGCATGTTGTAGAGGCGACGCTGGTACTACTCATGTTGATTGCGTACACTTCGAAGACTTGCAAAGAATAAGATGTGAGGAGGGGCAAATCTTAGGACGTCACAGTATCGGCTGGTCAACCTATGTTGCATGGGTAGATAGGAACTGGATGAAGAGCAAACCATTCCATGGACCCGACGACTGCATTGCTTCATACACATCGACATTATCACATCGTCACCGACATCGTTTCACATCAACAAAGAAATCTTGACCTCACGTCGACTTGGATTTCCAGCATCACCACCGCATCCTTGCACAACTCTTCGCACTCCTCCGACCTGGGACCAGCATCTGCATTGCATCGTTGTCATCTCGGCCTGCACCAACACATGTCTGCCCAATTGCACAACTCAGTACAGCCACGCTCACATATCACACCACCTCTCTCCTGTACCTTTCAACAACAGGTTGTTAAGACATTCGATCTCCAGGCGAAGTCCAAGGCTGACCTCGTCAAGCAACTCGAGGAGCTCAAGACCGAGCTGCTCAACCTTCGTGTCCAGAAGGTTGCTGGCGGTTCGTCGAGCAAGATCCTCCGCATCAACTCTTTGCGCAAGGACATCGCTCGTGTTCTTACTGTCATGAACCAGAAGCAGCGTGCCAACCTTCGCGAGTTCTACAAGGGCAAGAAGCACCTTCCCCTTGACCTTCGCTCTAAGAAGACCCGTGCTATCCGCCGCAAGCTCAACCAGGTAAGCATTTCACACCATCGACATAGGAGATTGAAGTAGACAGCAAATAGCAGACAGTAACAGTAGAGGCAAACGAAGCAACCGAAGCAGTCGACGTTGACATCAAGGTATGGGATCGGAGGTAGAATGTGACCAAGCAGACGTCCCTGGGACTAGACAGAACCCCACAAGCATCAAATGGTCCTAAGCATGATGGTGGTACGCTGGCTTTGATCAACGATGCACCCGTGATACGCACAGATAGGTCGCAGTATTGCACGTACTTCAAAGACGTCTTGTAGCAAGAGTAATGACTCGACAGGAGCTATTCATTGCATCATCACACGGTTCGACCGTCCACTTCAGCACGAATCATGCCGCTCCGGTCATCCAACCGGCCCTGCTATCTTCGATCTGCTCTCTCACCTTCGTCTCCCTTCTTCATACTCCCCTATTCGAACTTGTCACTGACCCAACTCTTTCCTTCGTCCCCCCTTTCTCACTCTCGCAGCACGAGCGTACCCGCATCACTGAGCGTCAGCACAAGCGTGAGATCCACTTTGCTAACCGCAAGTTCGTTCTCAAGGCATAAGAATGCACTCTTTCCATTTATCACAAACACCTTTCTCCCCTTCATTACGAGGTGTAGGTAGGAATCCGTCTGCGTCACGTTTGTTACACTAGCCTCTTCTTCACATACGCATATGTACGCATTCTCTCAACACACACACACACACACACACACACACACCCAAAAATACACATGATCTTCCTTGTGACTCCCCTACAAAAGGGCTGTTGGTGGGATTGACTTGACTCTTTCACTTTCTCATGATCTTTTATATGACTGTGTGTGTTGGTCTGTGAGACGAAGCTGTGGCTTCGGGTTTAAAGTCTCGAGATCGGAGGTTTGGCTTGAAGGATCTGAACGGGGATTCCAATCAGAAGTCCTGCGTGGGTCAAAGTTCAAGGTCAGATATGAGAACCAGTTGCTTGATAGCATCCCGGCTGAAGACCTGATGCATGCCTTAAAAGCCATGCTTTCGACATCTACAATTCCGTAACATGATCCGACAGTCATCAGAGACGGATACAGGTCATCGTGTTGTAGTTGTTGCTCATCAAATCGTAAGTGAATGCGTCTCAAGCATCAATCTTTCCTCTCGTTGACCTAGAGGTTGGAAGTGCCTCAATGCAGAAATAACTTATTCACCATGCCCTGCAGGTGTTGCGGACGAATTGACAACTCCATGGAAACCAACCTCCTACTGTCAGCGCTTGCTCCAGCCGTCCAGAGTTCATTCCTGTTCTCATCCGTCTCGCCAATCACTATTCTCTTGAGTCATGGATACATTTTGAATGTTGAGTAGGGATCAAGCGCGCAACCGAGGCACAAGTCGAAAGTAAGAGTATTGATGCCGTATGAATGTCAATTGCGAACCTGAGAGCCAATGAGTGTGTTTGTTTGATAGGTGAGAGAGCTTTAAGCACCGCCGCTGGAAGAATAGAAGATGTGAAGTGGGAGATGGGTATGTAAGCATGTGTCTCCTTTCCTTCCGAGCCGGTAGACGGTTGGCGTAGATGTGAGGATACTTACACAAGCTATGATATGATCAACCGCAGGTTTTGATGGCAGAAGAGGGGGCCAGGATGGGAAGCAGGAGTAGGGGTCTGTCAGCAATCTATCATCTAGAGAGCTGGCGATGAGTGGGTGTAATTGTGAGACTTACGATCGAGTGAATTGGGATGTGGATCTGATATCGCCGGAGTCGTCGTAGTTGTCGCAGTGACAGAGTGGAAAGCAAGGTCGTCAGTGACTGGTCCATCGTTTGCACAACATAGTCCGCCCGTCGCAGTGTCTTTCTTTCTATGAAAACGCAGTCTTCGCTCCTTGTCGTGCTGGAACTACTGCACGTGGTCGATACTTCTCCGTTGGCGTTCGGTATGACCTTCGATGCTCTTCAAGAGAGGGCTTTTGTCGAAAGGGCGGTTGATACCTACAAGCTTGACAAAGTACCCAATGAAGCCCATCACCACAAACCCAAGGCCGACCGCTCTGCAGATCTGAATATACTCTGATCAATACCAAGCGAGCGCAACCATCGCATCAAATTAAGGATACACTTATTGTCAGTACTTGAATACTTCTATAATACCATCTCGGAAGGACAAGGGTGGATACCTTTGCGGTTAGGCTTTGTGCAGCGGTTCACAAAGTGAGTTCCTTCACGGAAGAAGTTTTGTGGGATATCGACGATCTCTTTGATTGTGTCCGACATTGTTGCAAGCGGGAGAGAAGAGGGTATAGATGGTGGTGTGAAGACAGAGGTTGATAGAACGTGGAGCGTTTGATTTGAGATCTTCTCAACGGCGGCATAGAATGAGAGGGCGTATGCTTTGGGCTTTTGGCGCCACGTCGTCCCCGTTGTCGGCCAATAAAGGATAGGATTCTCCGCATTCATCTTCTTTTCCACAACCAAGCCTGTTGACTTGCACAGATGTAACATGAGCAGGGAAATTGGCGGTTCCGATTTGAGTTGCTCTGTAGGCAATTTTTGAGAAGAAAAGTTGAACAGCACAACTCTTACACCATCATACTTTCTTCTCAACACCACCAATCGTCTCCTTCCATCATCATACACTCACGGCATTGTCAAAGATGGCTTCTCTTGTCCGCAAAAACCTGCGCTCAGCGCTTCGCTACGCCTCTTCATCCTCCGCGCCCGTTGCTTCCAGCAGCAAAGTTCAACTGACCCCAACTCTCGCTCGATACAACTCCACATCTTCAACTCCTTCCTCATCGGAACCCACACCTTCTGAAGAACCCTCGTCAAATGGCCCAACTTCAGTCAAATATAGCTACTTCGTCCCTCGTGTCGGAAAAACCCTCGACTCCTTCCCCGTCTACACCGACATTCGCAATGGCGGCACTCGCACAATCACCGAGTTGCGCAAAATCCAAGGTTCAATCGAAGACCTCAAAACAGACCTCTCCGTTTTTCTCGCTGAAACATACGCCACTGCAGATCCAGAACTCAACAATGTTGAATCGCCGTTGAAGGTGAACAAGAAGCCTTTGAGACCTAGAGCAGGGAGGAAATTGGTGGAGAAGACTGGAAACCCTACTTATATGGATCCCGTTCAAACAGGAAAAGTGCAGGAGAGCGGAAAGTTGAAGATCCGAGGGAACAGGGTTGAGGAAGTGAAGGCTTTTTTGAAGTCTAGAGGGTTCTAGGCAGAGGCTTCCACAATCGCACCAATTGGCTGCTTCAGACACTGTGCTGTAAGAACCACGTCCGGATGATTTATGTACTCATATCACATTCACGACCATTTAACAACCTTACAGAAGTAACATCACAGACCACACACAAGCTCTCAAGCAATCATCGCGAATGAAGTCACAAGGTAAAGACATGCATTAAGATGCACACTAGATGCAACATGAGTGCTGCAGTTCAATCAAACCCAGCACCAGATCTCTGCTTCTTCCTCTTATTCGCCTTATTGTGTTTCTTGCTCCCTGCCTTCCCCTCGCCCGTCGCACTCGCCGCAGAATTCTTGATCACAGTCCCATCGTTTGCAACCCTACCCTGAATAGCAGCCTGGGGCAGACCCGTCCTACCCACAATGGTCGGCTTGGACGAAGCCATAGTATCAAAGAAAGCCGAATCGATCGCTTTCGATTTCGCTGACTGACGCGGCACACCCGAAGCTTTGCGTCTTGTTTGCTCTGCAAGTTCGGCTTGAATGTCTGTATCAAGATCGTCGAGATCGTCCGCATCGTGTTCTGCGAGGTGATGAGCTGTAGAGGGGTCATATTTGCGTCCGGCAAGAGCTGCACGTGCTCGTTCTCGTTGAGCAGAGTTGTAGAGGTCCGGATCGATTCCCGGTGGCGGGTGACCGTAGAGGAGCTTGGCGTTAACGTAGTCTTTGAGAACATATCGAACGGCACGGGACTCGTCTGGGTTACCTTGACCTTGACGGGTGAATCCTCGTGCTACGGCGTAGGCTGTGAGCATCTCCAGACCTGTGGGGATACCATTTCCTCCCTCTTCCTCTGTCAGTGTCTCGATACGAATACCATATGTTCCCTCGACAATGTCTTTGGGAATGCGCTTGGCAACCAACTCGGCAGGAGCGGTGTACTCGCGCATCTGATCGATGGGCAGCACACCGTCGCAGACCAATTCGGCTGACGTCGTAGCGAATTGCGGGAAGACGAGACCTGGACAATCGCACAGGACGGTGGTGGGCGAGAGATGGATGGTTTGGAAATGCTTGGTCTTACCAGGAGTGGAGGAAACCGAGACCTTCTTTTCACCGAGCAGAGCGTTGATGGTGGACGATTTACCGACGTTAGGGTAGCCGACAAGACCAACGACGAGTTTGGAGGGAGCAGGCTGACCATCGATGGCAAAGTCGTCTAGAGGAGGAGCACAGGCCATGAAAAGCTCTTCGAGTTCGAGAACGTTGAGCACGCGTGTTGGGTCGCGAGTGGCAGAGAGAGTGGTAGCGGCAGTAGCGGTGGCAGCATTGACAGCGTCATCTTGACCATACTTCTTTTCTGCAACGAGATTGTCGCGGACGGTGGCATGAGAGTGGTCGTTCACACGATCAGTGGCTTCTTGACCGACAAGTGGCTTTGCGTCCTTTGCACCTTCGCTGACAGCAGCAGAGGCAGCAGCACGAGCGTGCTCCTCGTTTTCGTCATCTTCCTCCTCGTCATCTTCGTTGCGGGACTCGGAGAGTTTGAGTTGTTCAAGACGCAGTCGCTCCTCCTCCTCCGCTCGGGCAAGCTGAATAGCAGCAGCGTTAGCAGCACTGAAGAAAGCGTACTGAATGCCCTGAGCATCAAAGTAGTCAGCCCAGTACCTTCTCTGCTGGTCATCTAGCAGATCAGCCTTGTTGATAAGTAGCAAGTTTCTCCTGGGTCCCTTTTGTTCTGATTCCTCACCAAGGTACTCCATGCCGTTTGTCGAGCCAATGCCAAGACTGGCAACGTACTTTTCGAGATCCTCACATCGGAAACGAAGCGGATTCCTCGCATCGACGATTTGTACAACGAGATGGCTGCGCTCGATAACACGCCAAAGCTGACGCCAAACCTCCAAGTTCCTCTCGAACGGTGTCAAAACGAGACCGACACCCTCCTGAAGCTCTGCAAGGCCTCTCCTCCACTCTAAGAAACCATCCTTTTCGGCCCTCTCGAGCTGCGCGCGTGTGGTAGTGCTGTCCCACTCCGGTCGACGAGGCACACGCAAACGTTCCTTGTTCTGAACATGCTTTTTGAGCACCTCCTGCTCCTCCTGTCCTGTAAGCAAGTATGGGTTGTGACGGGTTCGTTCTCGGTTGGGAGCCGTAATGACAGTAATACCGCTTCGTCGTTCGGCGGTGAAATCAGCGTCGGCTAGCGAGGCAGTGTTTAGGAACTCTTCCAGATCTCCCTCGTGTGTGACTGATCGTAGGTTGGAGACGGAACCGTAGTTGTTAATGTCGGTGGTGTGGAATTCGGTCTGGTTACGCTGCTTTGCTTCCTTTGCTTTGCGGTTGAGAATGGCTCTTCCGAGACCGACTGTGTTCTTGGACTGAGCGAGCGGCATTTTTGCAGAGGATGCAAGCCGCAGCAGCTGAGTCGAATAGGTGTGGTCTTGTTCGGTGGTGGTGATGAGAGTGGCAAGTTCGAGCTATTTTTTGTCAGTGAATGTATTGGCTCGCACTGTGGCTTAGCGTCCAAGAAGAACAACTGCCAAGGTCGCTCGACTGAGCCACGCTCAGATTGACTGACCTGCTGCCTTGTATTTATTTGGAAGCAGAGCCGAAGAAAAAGAAGAAAAAGTACATCACGAAAATTTTCGGCTATCCTCCACACGGCGGCTCAAAAACCTGTGGTACTCTTGACCCTTTTTCAGCGCTTCACAAGGCAACCACATTTCAAGGCTTGACAACGAGGACCTTCATCTCTTCTCAACCTCTATCACCACCTCATCATACGCCTGAGGCTCACTTTCAGCCATGGATCCGACACTCAAATTGTTGACGCTCATCAACGTCAGCGCTGCCCGACCAGGCAAGCGGCAGCGCTCATCCAACCTCACTCACTACGCCAAGATCACCCGCAAAGCTGTTGCTGCACAACAAGCAACCGCTTCCACCTCGAAAGCCGCTGCCGCCTACTCTCCTTCCAAACGAACAAAGGCTGCATCTGCGTCCAGCTCGCCAAGCAAAGTACAGAATAGCACTGAGCTCATTGGTGAAGAATCGGATGATGACAACACAGAGGTGTTCGACCGCACTGCCACCACCTCGCCCACGGGCAAGAACCAGAAAAGCAGCAGGCAGCTCACCGCATTCGACGCTCACTTTGGCAGCGAAGGCCCGCATGCACAAGCGATCGCGAAGCTGCCTGAGTCCCAGACCACCTTGTCATGGTCCACCTCCCGCTCCACCGTCCCCGCGTTCAACAGCAACCTTGTCATCTCGAAGCCCAGTCTGCCAGACTTTGACACACAGCAGTACTCAGGTCAGCCTCAAGTGAAGGTTCTCGATGCATTCAATGCCTTCACCTCCAAAAAGTACTCTGAGCCAACAGCCTTGCATAAAGCACTAGCCACCACCCTCGGCAGCTACGCCGACTTCTGCGATGTCAACGTCTCCCTCCGCGACCGAGCACAGTACCGCGAAGTCACTGCCATGCACGCCATGTCCCACATCGCTAAGACTCGTCGTCGAGTCCTCAAGAACAACGAAAAGCTGGCCAAACTCGCAGCCTCCAGTTCTTCCGCAGACCAAGACGACCTCGATTTGCGCGACCAGGGATTCACCCGTCCCAAAGTGCTCATTCTTCTTCCCTTCCGCAATTCTGCACTCGAATGGGTCGATCTGCTGACCAAGTTCAGCTTGTGTTCGCAAATCGATAACAAATCCCGTTTCAACAAAGAGTACAACCTTCCCGAGGGCGCCGTGGATAAACTAGCCGATCCTACCGTTGCAGCAAAGTACCCAGAAGACCACATCGCCAACTTTGCCGGTAACATCGACGACTCGTTCAAGTTAGGGCTCAAGGTTACAAGGAAGAGCTTGAAGCTTTTCTCTGGCTTCTATGATTCGGATGTGATCGTGGCTTCGCCATTGGGATTGAGATTAGGGATTGAAAAGGATCATGGAGATAGTGATTTCTTGAGTAGTATAGAGATGGTGGTGGTGGATCAGACTGAGGTGATTAGTATGCAGAATTGGGAGCATTTGGAGTTTGTCATGTCCAGATTGAATCATATTCCGAGACAGAGTAGGGATACTGATTTTAGCCGGGTTAAGCAGTTCTATTTGGACAACAGGGCGGGGATGTTCCGTCAGACTATCCTTCTTTCTGCGCACGACTTCCCAGCACTGCGATCGGTCTACAACCACAATCTGAACAACGTCGCTGGTAAGATCCGAACCGTCGCTCATACCGAGGAGAAAGATGCCGAACTAGCTAGGGGTACCAGTGGAGTCAGACAGGTGTTCACTCGATTCGAAGCGGCGAACCCCCACGCAGAGCCAGATTTGCGTTTCCAGCACTTCACAACAAAGACACTCGCTCAGCTATCCAAATCTGCCGTTTCAAGCAGTCACACCCTCATCCTCGTCCCGAGCTACTTCGACTTTGTTCGCCTCGACGACTTCCTCCGATCGCACAATGAGAAGCGGAAACCGGGCGAAACAGCAAACCTTTCCTATACCAGCATCTCTGAATACTCCACTCCCAAGGATATTCGAAGAGCACGTGAAGCGTTCTTCTCCGGCAAGAAAAGGTTCTTGCTTCTCACGGAAAGAGCACACTTTTACAGAAGGTCCAAGTTGAGAGGTGTAAAGACAGTGGTGTTTTATCAGCTACCGCAGAACGCGAGGTTCTTTAGTGAGGTGTTGAAGTTCCCGTTCATCACTAAGGGCGATTTGGCCGGCGGGAAGGGTAAGGAAGAGGAAGAGGAAGAAGAGTTGGACGCAAACGAGGTCAGTGCGTATGTAGTGTTCAGTAGATACGACTTGATTCAGTTAGAGAGAGTGGTCGGTACGGAACAGGCAAAGCAGATGGTGACTGCGGATAAGGCCACTTGGAAGTTTGTCTGATCGTATAGCATTCAGTCACACTCAATTTAATCAGTCACACATTCCTTGACTCCTTAACTTGTCTGATCGCACTCAATTGCTGAGTGCGAATGATATGAGCGATTGTCCTATGTCTGCGTCGGAGTAGCAAGAGACTCCAGTCTCGCAGCGACGTGTCTTGGTACAACGTTCACTACGCTGCTACAGACCTCTGCTGCAAGTGCGGGATGTGAGCCAAAAGTCTCCAGAATGGTGCTCACCAGATCTTCGAGCAATTGAAGGTGAAGTTTTGCCACCGTTGCTGCCGCCGACTCTGTCGAAGAGAAACTGACGACACGAGACCACCTAACTAGGTTCTTCAACAAAGCATTGACCAACTCCTGTGCAACTTCTCTGGCTACCTGCTCTTCTCCCCCTGGACCATATTGCACTGCTGCTGGCCTCAGTACCTCCTGCAAACGCCTCACCTGAACCCCAAAGGCCCTAAGATACGCCTCAATTAAACCCACACACCTCGCATGCCCGTTCCCGAGTACAGTTTGCACAAGGTCCACCGCTTCCACTGCCTCCCTCGTCTGTCTTTCCGACCAAGGCGAGTACACCCCCTTATTCGCCAACTGAATCAATTTATCCACCAACACTTTGCTCAGGAGAGAAGACAGCACCTCTTCGTCCCCTCCTATCGGATCTGCTCCCGCATGGTCTGTGTAGTCAGAAGCACCATTAAACCAGCTGAAATGGGCTATCGCTTCCGCGCCACTCTTCCACCCTGCCTCGTTCTCGCCTTGAGAAGAAGGAAGGGTGTCCCATGGGATCATCTCGCATCGAGCGTAAAATTCCCATATTTGGGCTACCGATAGTCCGCCCCAGACCTGTGAGTATTCTTCCGGGTAGAGTCGACGCCAGTCTTGGAAGCGGGAGACTACACTTCTCGGGTGAAATTCCTCGAGCCTATGCGACGAGGAGAGGAAGGGGAGCTTGGAGCAAATGGTAGAGGCCGTGGCTGCGGGATGGAGGTATTCCGGTGCTTGAACTTCGGAGAATATGTACTGGAGCTTGGAGAGGACTGATTGCCGAGCGAGGCTATATGAGAGTTCGTCGGCTGGAGTGAGTTGATCCAGCTGCAAGACGTCGTGAACTTCTTTGTTGCGAGCAGTCTCGATAGTCGTGTCCATCGCTTCCTCTTCCTCGTTTTGCTCTTTCGCGAAATCAGGTACGACGCTTGAGCTCGGCCTCAGTCCCAAGCCCTGCTCCAGCTTGTCTTCGAACCATTGCGTCCTTTTCTTACCCAACATCCTAGTCCTTCGTGCAGCGAGTTCAACCGCTTCAGTCTCCAACACCTCCACCTCATCCATCTTCTCCTCCATAAAACGTGCCAAACTGCCCACAAACTCATCTAGTTCGTCAAACCAGCTCGCTTTCTCCTCCATCGCGACCACGTCTAGCTTGTTCTCCTTCTCAGCCTCGTCCAGCGTCTCGAGCTCTTTCGTTGTAGACTTGACCACAGCTTCGGATGCAGAGGTGCTTTGTTCCAATGCTCGTAGAGTGAGCGCTAGACGGGTGGAGCAAGTGCCAACAGATGGCAGCGGCGTTGCAGCAGGAATGGATGCCGGTGTGAACGGAGATGGCTCTCTCGATTGAGCCCTGGACGAGCTTGTCGAATGTGCAAAAGGTTGTGTTCGGCTGAGCTGTGCCCGTTCCCACTCGACTTCATCCTCGTCCACCTCCTCTTCTACCGGCACATCAGCGTCTTGATCAAGGTCACCCCGGACAGCTGCTTCCATCTCCCTCCTCTGCCTTTCTTTCCACTCCTTCTCCGCTTTCTCGCCGATAGGAATGCGTTCGGTGGCGCCCGTGTATTCAGCAAACTCTTCCTCGCCATCGCCGAATTCGTCTTCTTCCCTCTGCAGTCGCGAATGTGGATGCGGGCCATCGTCCACCTCCATCCGATTGCAGCTCTTCAATGCGGAGGAGGTGGGGTTGGGAGCGATGGAGATGAAGTCTTTTCCAGCGGGAGCAGCAGCACGGAGCTTTGCACGCTTCTCTTTGGCTGCTCGGATAACGCTTTCGCTCGGGATGGAGTCATGTGCAAAGTCGGATGGGAACATGGATCGTGCAAGGGCGTCGTCGTCTGTGGGGTCATCGAGGGAGATGTAGGATGTCTGTGCTACCATGGGGTCGTCTATGCGTGTCCCGGGTCCGAATGTGGTTGGTGTTGGGCTGTGTGCACGAGACCGAGTGGTGGGTGTGGATGACCGGAGCTCGTCGAGGTACTTTGATGTGTACAGGTTGGAAGTATTGCTGGGCGTTGCTTCTGCTGCTGCGATGTCTGGTGGTGGGCGTACTTGTAATGATGTCGGCCGGATCGATATAAGCCTCTTCGGAGTACCCTCTGTTGTTGACGAGGCAGCAGCAATGCTCGTGCCGGCCTTCCGAGCATGCTTCCCTGCGATGTTGAGTTTGAACCGTCGGATCTCAAATGCATCGGCGTCGTCTTGATCCTTATCTTCGTCCATTGCGCTGGCCATTGGCCACTCTCCCCTTGAGGGAGCTTTGACTATTGTTGAAGTTGCGGATGTTGGCGTCGCCTTTGCACCTTTCGCCCGTGTTCGGAAGACGACGTTGGACGGGCCTGCATCTTCGTCTTCTTCCATGTCAATTGTTGATAGGGTGCGGCGTGGCGTCGTCGACCTGGAAGTTTGCTCGGATGTTCTTGAAACATCATCGCTAGCTGAAGCCAGCCTCGAGCTGCTAGTTGAGGGGCCGGCTTTCCCGTCATCGTCATTGTAGGAGGAGCTGATTCGAGCGGCCGAGCTTCTCGGTTTGCTCCTCTTGACGAAGCTAGCTCCATTGCTCATGTTATCTGAACGTCTGACCGCATGGAACTAGATCCGAGGATGCTAGCAAGAACGGCGCAATGCTACTTTGAGACAAGCCGGGTTCGCAGGGTTGTGTGTGCTGATTGTGTTAGGTCAGGAAGAAAGCTTCGATAGCTGCACCATCCTCCACTCAGAAAATCACCGAGATCCGAAATTCTCATAGACCCTAACTTCGTTGCCGTTTGTTGCTCACACGACCTTCGATAGTGTAGTGAAGGGCACTCAAGACATACAGACGATTACGCATTCAAGCTAGATCGAGTTTGGATGTTTGAAGTGCTTCATTGAGCTCGATGCAGAACAAGATACAAATACATAATGGATTAGCACTGTGTGCTATACTTAGTTTTTCCGAGGCAATCCGAAGCCCCGTCTCACACCTTCTTCTTGAGCTTCAACTTCAGTCCTCCACCGCCAGCAGGCGTTGGCGTGCCCGTACCAGGCGCTGGGCTCTGCGATGGAGCTGGCGAATCTCCCGGCGTCTGTGCCGCAGGAGTCATTGGTGTCATCGGCCCTGCACTGCCAATACCGATACCCATGCCCATGCCCGGACCAAAGAATCCGCCTCCACTCGCCAAATGTGGCATACCCGGCCTCGCGCCTCCCGCCGGCGTACCCGGTGCATTGCTTCCGCCCGCAGCTCCGCCAGCACCGTTCTTTCCGCCGTCCTTTGGGAACATGGGACAAGAGGTGTTGGTCGACATATGACCAACCTCTCCGCAACGACCACACCTTCGCTTGGTGTCGGTCTTGTTGAGCAGACTCTTGTATCCACCTGGAATGGCAAGACCTTCGGCCGCGGCTTTGGCGTTCTTTCGCTGAATACGACGTTCTTGGTTCTTCTTACGCTGAGCAAGCTCTTCTTGGAGTCGCTTCATACGGGCCATGTCGATGGCGGCATCACCTGTCGGCAAGAGATCTTCGGTAGCGATGGCTTCGTCTTCGATCTTCTTGCGCTGCGTGAGGTAGGCGTTGATGACGGCGGGATCGCGGACCATCTCGCGCTGCCACTTGCCATTGACAAATCGTCGGATACATAGGACCTTTGTTGACTTGTCGCCACCGTCACCATTGACAGTGCTCATAGCACCGGGACTACGGTCTCGACGGACAGATTCGCCTCGGCCGCCATTGCGCGCCTCCGGCTTGCCACCGTTCTCTGCAAGGAGCGCCCTTCGCTCATCTTCGGCAGTCACCTTCGGTGGTACAGGATTGGATAGCGAACGACACTGCGCCTTCCAGATACGGTCGATTTCAGAGCGGTAGACAGCCTGCTGTTCAGCAACGCTATACTTGTGGCCAGACTTGCTTTTGGCCTCAGCCTCTGCTTGAGCAAGCCTCTCCTCTGCATCCTCACCCGCTCGCAAGAAGATCTCCTTCATTGAGACACGAATGAAACTGAACGCCTCGCCACGACCTGTCGGGTCACCGTCACCATGCAGCTTAAGCATGGCCTTGCCCTGTGTCGCGTTGATGAAGTTTTTGCTGGTGATCCATGGTGCAAGCAGTTGTTCGATATCCATCTTGCTTTCATCGTCGTCATCACCCTCAGCAGTATTTGTGTAACCGCAGTCGAGCAAGTGTCGCTGACCCACCTGCATGCTCTCTGCGAGACAAATGTTTTCAGGGGGAAGCATCTTGAGCAGCTCAGCCTCTTCCGGCACGACAATGTGCGGTTTGAGCTTCCAGAAACCCTGGTTGACATCACCTGCCTTTCGGTTGTACTCCATGAACTCCTTGAGCCTCTGTCGCATCTGCAGCTCATTCTGGTCAGGGAAGTAGCGCATGAGACGATGAATCTTGATACGCTGTCGCTGACTCTTCTGGATGAGTTTATATGCGATCATCTGCAGGCGGTACTTGATGTTGTTGGTGATGAGACGTGCATGTGGACCGGGGATTGGCTGAACAGGATAGGTCTGACCGACCACGAACAAGTTTCGAATTTCGCGAAGGTAGTAGCGGATCTCGTTCTTGGTCGTGCTGCGAATGAGTAGGAAGTCGGTATGCGCAGACTTGTGTCGGAAGAGAGGTGCGCGGATCATGTTGTTGTACAGTGTCGGCTGCACCTGACCTCGCTCGATATTACCAAACTTCATGAAAGGTGACTCGTCCGCGACGTCGAGCAAGTAAGACTCACCAATGTCCATCTTCGGTACATGCTCGTCCTTGGCATCCTTCTTCCTGTAATAGTTGACGAGCAGGCTGCCCATACCGATCTTGGACAGCAGCGGTGGGTACTCTTCTGAGTATTCGTACAGCACATACGGACCGGTGTCTTTCAGTGTGAGGTCACGAGTGGTGCGGAGCATCTCGTTGGGGTCCTTGGCCTTTCGTGCGCCCGCACCTTCCTTCTTCTTCTTGGACGAGATAGTCTTGGAGAAGTGAAGAGGCATGTTGGTCGGGAATTGCATGGCGGGACGATGCCAAGACCGGGCTTCGTTTTTGGTGAGCTTGGTCTTGTACCATGGAAGCTGCAGTTTGATGGCAGGCCAAGCATGCTGAACAACGAGCTTGCCGAGAGTCTGACGCACACGTTGACGATGCTCACGTGTCTGCTCGTAGAATTTGTCGTTGGATAGGTTGAAGGGATCTTGCTCGGCCTGTCGGCGCGCAAGATCGCGTTGGGCAGCTGCCGAGACGACGGGTGCATCGGAACGGAGCAGTGAGTTCTGCTTTGACTTTGGACTGAGATCCTCTTCAAGCATCATTTGCGGGTCATTCATGTCAAGCACGAGCTTATCGAAAGCCTCAAAGGGTGTTGTTGCGTCCCAGATGATGCTGCGAGTCCATGCGCCGCGGAAGAGGTCGTGATTGAAAGGCTGGTCTACCTTGGGTGGCGCCAATGTAGCTGCATGCTCTTGTGCCAAGTTGTCCGTCTTGTCGTCATTGTCGACCTGCACGTCATAATTACCACGTCCGAGTGTGTTCCAGACGATCCTTTCTTCCCAATCATCCAGCTCGACCGGCGCGAGAGTAGCTCTGCGTGCTTCCGCCTTGACACCCGGCGTCGTGATGACAGCTATGTCGAGGTCGTCGGCTTCGTCTTCTCGAGTAGAATCTGCTACTGATGCGTCCAAATCACGAGTGAGGTTTGAAAGGATATTCGCGTGGTAAGGATGTTGTAATGACGATGAGAGCAACTCCTCGCGTGTCGACTTCGGTACGGGCAGCTCATCTTCAGGTGTGATGTGAAACTTGGCGGCTGCCGGACCAAGCTTGCGCTTCTTTGGCGGACGTGTCGCAAACAGCTCAGTGAAGTTGAGGATCTTGCCAGGCTCAAAGTCGGGGAAATGTTGACGCACCTCTTCCGTGTCAACATATGGGCGCGCAGGTGGCCCTGTGTGTAAGTATGGTTGGTGTGATGGCGGTGTTTGAGGCGAGTCCTGCCTTGGGCTGTGAGATGTCGGTAGCACGAGCGGTGTTGTGGACGATGCTGCTGCCGTCGAAGATGATAACATGGGCCCAGACAGGAAAGCCATGTCACTATCATCGTCTCTTTCCTCTTTGACCCTAATCATGCCTTCGCCAAACTTAGCAAAGCCGTTGGCTTGAGTCGAATGCCCATTGGGCTGGGAAGCCGGTTGCTGGCGGGGCTGCTGTTGAGACAATGGAACCTCATCGTCGCTATCGTCATCATCAAAGTCGTCATCTTCACCTCGAAGCGGAGCTCTTGGCTGTTCGAGCTGCGCCAGTCCTTGACGGTAGTATCTGTCCAGCTCTTGCCTCTCCTGCGAGTCACGCTCATCGGCGAGCTCTCTCCTCATCTCATCGTCAACCTCTGCCTCCCAATCCTTCGATGAGGGGCCGTTTTGTCGGTATGCATCTCCAAGGTCGTCGCCATCATCTGCAAAGCGGTCGTTGTAGATGTCCTCCTGTTTGATCCTGCCGCCGGCGGAAGCGATACCAAGACGTTCGAGGTCGGACTGGTGCTGTTCATCAATACCTAGATCACGAAGGACGTTGCCGAGAGCGAGACCGTCCAAATGAAGTGCGGCATTCTGTTCGTCTTCCATATTGGCTGTGGTGATGATACAATCAGACCGGCTGTCTGAATGCTACGACTCAGACGGCACACAGCCCGCGCTTGTGAGGCGTTCGCCGAGCTGAGAGACCGGCTGACCGGCTATGCCAGTGAATGAGCGCTGCTGATCGCGACTAGGTGGGCAGCATGTGGGCTGCAGTAGATGGTGGCCGCAGCTGCAGCGGTCGGATGGAACGGTGAGGATGAAGGATGAGGGACAAGGATGCTCAGTTGTTGAGGATTTAAGTGAGCACAAGGCCTTGTGACCGACTACGGCGCGATTCTTTTCCGAGAGCCGACAATTTCGAGAGCGCTGCTTGGACGCGTTTTATGCCTTCTCTCGAGAGGCCATTTGACACCCGATGATCCCGATTTCTGCTTAAAAAGTTAGATTTGTCATGCTCGGCTGAGCACGCTTGAACGCAGAAGAAATGTAATTTTTGCTCCACTCGATCTTACTTCAGCCTCAATCCAACACCTTCAGCGCCTCGTCATAGCTACTGTTGTTGCTGCTACCACCAACAACACAGCGCCAAACGGTTCCGCCATCATTTGGAGATATCAGGAACAAGAGTGCGTCCCTCATCACGGCTAAGACCTACCCGAGCTTCGAGTCCTTCATCGACGAAGGGAGCTTTTTGAGGTTGCACAAACATCAGCCCTCCACACGAATCTAGTGGGTTCCGAAACCGTTCTTTAGTCTTTAGCCCTTACACAACGACACACATGAAGTATAGCTAGAGATCGGACGCTTTGCTTCCTCCTTCACCTTCTGTTCCCTTCCCACCCGCAGCGTGGTCGCAAGGCTGCTCTGTGAGCTTTCTGGCTACCCAACTCGACTATGCGGTACCATGTCCTCGGTGTTGGCTCAATAGGCTCTCTCATCGCCTTCCATCTCAAGCGATCAGTCAAGCTCCAACGCCAACTTCTGCAACCAAGACCATCATCTTCCAAATCCAAACGAGAGCTCCTTCTCTCCAACCTCTCCAACAAGCGTCCACCACAAACCCAAGGCACCATCGTCTCTTCTCTCAGCCTACCACCATATGTCCAAACCGAGCTACCAGATCCACAGCGAACATCAGTAACACTGCATTTGCGGAGGAAGGCTTTCGGTAAACAAGCAAAGCAACGATTCGTCAATTCGATCGTGGTCGAGCAAGATGGCGTCCGAGATATTGAAGGTGGATTTCAGACCGACTTCAACTCCAGCCCCACTGATGTCATTGCATCCATAGTGCGTCGCAGCCGGTCAAATCAACCGGAAGAAGAGGAAGAGGGATCGGAAGATAGGCTCTTAATATCTCGTACAGCCACACCTTCATCGCCAGAAGCAGCGGCGATACGGGATCAAACAAGTTCCAAAACGCCACTACCTGATCATGATGGCGGTATCTCACTCATCTCTACTCTCGAAGGCCTCCATTCACAACCTCGTGCCAGCCCCATCGATAGCCTCATTATCACCACCAAGTGTGATGCTACACTCTCCGCGCTCCAAAGTATTCGAGATCGCATCCACCCTTGGTCGACTATTGTTCTGTTACAGAACGGTATGGGCGTGCTCGACACGCTCTTTGATACATTTTTTAAGGATCCAGATCAGAGGCCAAACTTCGTGCTTGCTTCGACAACACATGGATGCTGGAGGAAAGGACCGCTGGATGTAGTGCACGCAAGTACAGGAACGTTACATTTCGGTATCGTACCCAGCGGCAGGGCAGGTCAAGATGTCATCGAAAAAAACAGAGTTCCATATGGCCAAACAATCGCGCGAGTACGAGGCGTGGTTTTGCCCTCAAGGGGCGAAGCAGCAAAGAAGAAAACCGCACGTGATTGGGAACGTTTCTCTCCCGACACCGATTCCAACGCAATCGAAGAGATCTCGGACCCGGGCTCACCCTCTAAACTTCTTTCCATCGCAAGCATCCCCGATCAACCCAGCCTCCGCACACTGCGAGTCACAGTCGCAGCCCTTCTCTCACTTCCGCTCAACGTAGAATGGGAGCCTATTCGCGAGTTCCAACTCCGCTCGCTCCGCAAACTCGTCATCAACGCATGCATCAACCCTCTCACAGCTCTTGCAGATTGCAAAAACGGCGACTTATTCGGTAATCCAGTTGCAATGGACGCGATGTGGTCAGTGTGTCTCGAAGCTGGAATGGTATTGGAAGCTCAAGTTCGGGAATACCTTGCTTCTGGTGCCACTGCTTCTCCACGACAGAGAGTTTCAGCAAGTCTGTCCGCAGAAGATCTCATTCTGAGGTCAGACGAAACGGGCGAACCAATATTGCACCCGAGTTTGACACCGCAAGCATTGTTCCAGGAAGTGCAGAGGGTGGCGAGGATGACAGCGGCCAATTGGAGTTCGATGCATAGCGATTTGAAGAACAGGAGAAGAAGCACAGAGATCGACCATATCAATGGATACATCTCGGCATTGGGAAGAGGGTACAACATCGACACGACGGCAAACGACTTGTTGACGAATTTGGTCAAGTTGAAGACCACGAGAGTGACTGGCACTGGGAGGCTTAGAAGGGAACAATAAGTGTATCACTATCAATGCAAACACAACTTATGAGCATTCCGTGCATATCTCACGCCAACGTGTGCACAGTATGAATCGCTCTCAATCACGCTGGTAAGAAAGAGATACAATGCTACCATTACTAATGCTTCTACGAACCAACATCTGATCGCTGTTCCGTTCTAGCTGGGCCCGACTCAATCAGCCAATGCACCCCCTCCCCGCTCTGGGGGATTGACAACCAGCATCCGCACATCCTTCATCTCGGCCTTCATATCCGGCATATCCTGTGGCGTGATCATGATGTACTGAACATGCGGTGTCGCCCTTGCCTCGTTCATGATCATCGACAGCGCCACCCTCCTATTCACTTGGTCCATGAAGATGTCGAACTCATCTAGACACCGGATCGGCGAGCTCATCGCCTGCCACAACGACAACAGCAGACAGGCGGTAGCGAAACTTCGCTCTCCGCCGGACATGCCTTTGTTCGAATGCTGCTGCTGTGCTGCGCGTTGCGTTTGAGATGCTGCGTTGGCGCCGGCTGTTGCTCCCCGCTGTTCTCGATTCTGGGTGTCGACGGCAAGCGAGAGCTTTTCGGCCTTGTGGTTGAACTTGAGCGTGCCCTCGTAGCCTCGTGTCGCGAGATTTCGAGCAAAGTTGCTTTTAGCACGAAGAGCGATAGATCGACGGAAGAAGTTCCATTTGGCGTAACGAACGGCCAGAGAGCTATGCAGACGTCGCTCGGCTTCGTTCATGTTAGCCACTTCCTCCTTGGCATCGTTTAGAGCCTGCTTGCGTTTGTGTAATTCTTCCGCGGCTTGTTCGAGTGTGACTCCAGCTTCTGAGGCAGCCTTCTTCTTGAGTTGTTGGAGATGGGCCTTCTCAGCCTCGATCTCAGCCATGCTGCGAGTCGTCTCAACTTCGTCGCAGTACTGCTTGGCGTCCTCTTCCATCTTGCGATGGTCCTCTTCCAGGGTTGTCTCTTCCGCTTCACTCGCCTTGATGGCAGCTTCAATGCCTTCGCGCTTCTTCTGCCAGTGGTCACGGTTGTTGATCTGCTTGACACGTTCAGCTACGGCTTCCACAAGACGCTGTTGAAGATGGCCCATCTTGTCCTCGTACTGGCGTTTGCGCTCGTCGAGTGCCTGGATCTCGCTGCGTAAAGGTGCTCTTTCGGCTTGCACTTCTGTTTTCTGCGTCTGGATATCCTGGAACTGCTGCAAAATGACCTCCTTCTGTGATTCGAGCTCTCGCTTGGCGTCTTCGAGCGCCGAGATGTTACCTGGTGCAGCTTCCTGCATCTGCTCGTCGAGACGGGTGAGCTCCTGACGAAGCACGTCTTTGCGCATTCGCAGGCCTTGAAGTTCGCGTCTGAGTGTCTCCTTACTACGCTCAAGCCGGTTTCTCTCCTGCTTGAGATCGCGTAAGCGCTGGCTGCACTCGGCAATCTCCTGATCGAGTCGCTGCTGTTCGGCTTCGAGGTTGCGAATGGCATCCCCAACATTCTGCGACAGACGTGGCGCTCCTCGATGATCCTGCAATGCAGCGGACAACGAACCTGCTTGACCACCACTGATGCTGAACATGTCGGCAGAGAAACATGCCTGGACATTGTATGGTTGCGTTCGCATGAGCCTATCGCCGTCCACGCGTCGTTCGACGAGGGCGGCTCGTTCGATATGGACGGACATGATGAGCTGACGCTTGACGATCTCGTTGTCGCAGTCCAGTACGCGCAGGATGGTGGTGATTTCTGGGCGTGGCTCTCCCTGAGAGTAGTCGAAGAGCCTTTCGCTACTCGTGATGATCGGTGAATGAACACCGACTCGATCCATGATCGCTTTCAAGCGGTTCCGATCGCCAAAGTTGGACACGAAGAAGGCGTTGAGAGTGTTGCCGATGACACTCTCCAGCACTCTTTGCCAGCGCATGTCCTTGAGCTTGAGATGTGTGCCGAGAGGTCCGAGAGGTTTTGATCTCCAACGCGTCTCGCTGTTGATGGCTTGCAGTAAAGCTGGGATCTTGGGGCCACCAAAAGCTGTGAGTCGATTACGTGTGCTCTCGCGCAACTGCGCTAGTCGCGAGCTGTTATTCTGATATTCGTCTCGAAGGCGTCGGAGCGTCTGTCCTTCCTCCTCCTCTCGTTGACCGATGTCTATCGCCTTGTTATCAATCTCGCGCTGCTGCTCTTCCTTGTCAAGTAAACCGTCCTGCACCTCTTGTCTTTGCCTCTGCACGTCTTGACGTTCCTCTTCGAGTTGCTGTCGATGCGCTTTGCCTTCGCGAGCCAGCTTTGATGTCTCCTCACGGATCTGATCCTCGTAGCGCTCGATGCCCTTGTTGAGCTCGATGATGCTTTCGTTGAGCTCACGCTCCTGCGAGTTGAAGGCTTTGACCTGCTTGCCCAGGTCCTTTTCCTTGACTGCAAGCTCATCGTACTGCTGCTGAAGCGGCGAGAAAACATCGTCGAAGTTGTTGCTCTCACCTTCGAGTCGATTGATGCGCTCGTCGCACTGTCCAAGCGCTTCGAGACTTTCATCGAGACTCTTATTGCACGCGACGAGCTTAGCTCGGATGCGCTCGGTCTTCTCGACGGCGGTCTCGAGTTGGGCGCGGACCTCGTTGACCTGAACCCAGACAAACTCGCGATTCAAGGCATCAATCTTGTCCTGATAGCCTCGTGTTTCGCGCACCTTTTGCCACTGCTGTAATGCTTGCTGTGCCATGGCTTCTAGCTGTTCGAGAGCGCCCGATTTGAGTGCCAAGGCGGACTTCATGCTACGAACGTGTGTCTCGATGAGGTTGTATTCGCGCACCAGCTGACTGAGTTGGGTACCTTCGAGGAAGAACTTGTAGATCTCTGAAGGGTCTGAGCTGCCGAGGAACTGACGAGCAGTATCCTGTGTGAGGATGTGGATCGGATTGTCGGGCTGAATGTTGGCAAAGTCGCAAAAGGACTCGAGCTCTGACTTTGTGGTGGCAATGACTTTACCGTTGGCTGCCTTCATCTTCCAGGCACCACCACCTTCAGCGAGGATGCGGCGCTCTATGACTATCAAATTGCCATACATTTCAGGCCGGAAGGCGTCGCTGCCCTGATTGCGGATGGTAACTGTGATGGTGGCGGAAGATTCGCCCTTCTTGACAAGATCCTTGAGGCTGGAACCACGGTTGGTGGAGCTGGTCTTGCCACCCAATGCGATCATGAGAGCTGTTAGTATGGTACTCTTACCGCTGCCGTTACGACCCATGACAAAGTTGAGCGTGGGACCGAACTCGATGGAGAAGTTGGCATGACACATGAAGTTGCGCAACTCAATCTTTTCAACAATGCCGGACTGTGCAGTGCTTTGATCCGCATCAGCCAAGCGAGGCTCCTGTTCGGCTCGATCATCATCTGAATCAAGTTCGTCTTCCTCGTCTCCTTCGTCATCGTCATCGTTCTCGCTCTCTTCTTCCTCTTCTCCGTTCTCGTGATTGCCCTCGTCTTCGTCCGGCGTCACCATCTCATCTGAGACTTGGGGCGGTGCATTCGCTTGTGATCTGCCGGCTCGTTGGGACGACTGTGTCTGTGATTGTCGAGGCGTTCCATTGGTCAAAGGGACTTGAGCATTGGTACGCATACGTTTGGGTGAGAGTGCATCGACGTCATCGTCTTCATTCTGCAGCGGGTCGTCGCGATCTAGAGCTCTCTTGCCCAACGCCATCGTGAATCAGGCCCCACGCTGGAGGTGGCAATGGAGCAATTACCCTGTAGGAAGTACAGAGTAAGGGCAAGATGGGCTGTCGCTGATCCGATCTGCTTCAAGTTCTTTGTCGAGGATACAATGACGTTTCTCTGCAAGTGAGAGGAGGCGAACGCCGTCGGTTGGATTAGCAAGCCATGCAAGCAAGCCGCTTTGGAAGCAAGCTTGCGTATGCTGGATGCGAACGTAGCTGCGATCGGTCCGCCTCTTGAGCTCCGACTCTTGCTAGCTCAGCAACGGCTTGGCGGATGGTGGTGAGGCGAGGCGAGGTGATGAAGATGTAAAGAATGAGATGAAGTAAGATTGGGGAAAGAACGCGCGAGAAGCAATCGAAGACCAACACTTTCGCAGGCGAAAAAGTGACACACTTCTTGGCTGAGTTGAGCATCCGGAAGAGCCGCTCGCTCATGTGCGGCTGGCTGGCTTTGGCTTTGCTGCGCGTTTCTTTTGGTTGCGTTGCGTTGCCTTTTCGAGGCTTCGAAGACGCTTCGGAACCCTAATCATTCATTCCCATTTCCCACAGCTGGAACGCGTCGCGCAAATCATCCTTTTTCAGACTCGAGCCAAAAAGTGTGGAGAAGCCCGATACTTCCCGATCTGGATACCAGATCTTCTCTCCAATCGGCATGGAAACCTGCCTATTTTGGACAGGTTAAGCGAGCTGCACTTGTTGACGTTTGAGCCCCTAAATCATAGAGTTGGGCGGAGTTTGATCCTAGTTCCTCCTATCCTGTCCCTCTCTGTTTTGTCTGAAGCTCGTAGCATCTGCATCATGGGCCAAATGCACGCTAAGTGGGAAGATGCACACCTTCATGCCAAGATCGCAGCCCTGACTGTTTGCCCGAGTGTGCAGCTGGCTGGCGTCCTTGTCGAAGCCATGACAGCCAAGAACGAGGACATAGCATGGCGCGCGTTGATAGTAGCAAGCATGGATGAGATCCAACGTCACTACAGAAGCGAAAGTCAAAGCTTCAGCGTGACTCCATGTTGAACGTCTGTTGATGAGAAGGCTGCGTCGAAAGCTTTCAACCTTCAGCCCAGCTAGCCGCCAACAGCAGACTATGCTTCCGACTCGGGCTCTTCTATGCTGAAGTCAGAGCCACGGCCACAGCAGTAGTATGCTGTGGCAATCTCAGGCAAAGGCAAGACGAAGGATAAGGCTGAGCTTCTACAGCTCTTCTAGAGCCAAGCTATGGGGCTCGAGCAACTGTACATGCATTCCGCGACATTTTGGCCCCTGTCTGTCTCGGCCCTGCATTTGACGTCCTACTCCCTCTTCTCTTGTCCCTCTCTTCGCTCTTCACCACTGTCTCCTTTGCTGCTTAATCTGGATCCCCTCCTTCGCTTCCTCTAACTCAGTCTCTTGCCCTTCCCTGATCCTTTTTCCTTCCCCCTACCCTCCTTTTTTTCCGAGACGCATTGACGCAATTGACTCGATCCACGAGCCTATTGTCATCCTCACCACCATCTCCACGAACCTTTCTGATCACCACCACCTTCGACTCTTTGTAACGACCCTTCACGACGTCAAGCCGCCAATCCGTGGTAATACGGTACCTTCCGGCTTCAGCACTATCTCATTAACAGAGGTCCGATCGTTCTAGGCTCTTCTCCAATCCTCATCCCCCGATTCAAGCAGCTTCGCCTCACCTTCTCATAGTCACGAACAGAGAGCCAACGTACCGCACCGATAGCAACCATGTGGTGCGACAACTGTCTTCTCGTCTTTCCCCTGCGCACAGGCGCCATGGTCTGGAACGTCTTCATTGCCGCCTACAACCTAGCAGGCTCGATTCTCCTCTTCAACAAGGGACAGTTCCTCTTCTTCAACTACCCCGAATACCAGATCTACGGTGGTATCGGTATGGCCGTTATGGCCATTTGTGTCCTCACAACCATCGGTATGGCTAACAACTCGTACATGTTCATGCGCCTCTGCTTCTTCGTCTGGCCCATCATCCTTATCGTTGTAGCCGTACGTGCCGGCTTCATGATCTTCCAGCTCGACAGGCAGCAATCCAAAATTATTTGGTCCTGCAACAACGGAGGTCAGCAGTGGGGAACGGCAGGAGAAGCTAGCTCGAGCGCAGATACCATGCCCTCTGGGCTATGCTCGGCTGGATTTCATAGCTTGTACATCGCCTTTGTCTTCTCACTCGCCATCGACTTGGCGCTCCAGGTCTACGCCTACTTTATGTGTTGGCGCTTCAAGAAGAGAATCGAGCACTACTACGCCCTCGCCACCAAAGAGCAGAATATCTACAGCTTCTAGTCACTCTTTCTACCGCTCTACCTGGCAGTTCCTGCTCTCACACGCTCTCCTTATCCATCCCACGCCCTCTCATAGTACCCGACCCGCCTGGCGACTTTCTCAGCAATGATCTCCCTGAACACATCATTCTCTCGGACTTGATTGACGGCTTTCTTCGGCGCAGCATCACACCCGCAATGGCATCCTCTCCAACCGGACATGCTCGACGAATTCAGGCTCCTCCAGTCTCTTCTTCGCAGAGCTTCCCAGGAGAGTCGCCTCCTCCAATGCCCGTGCCACCTAGCAGTCCAGCCCTGTGTTTCCCCGAGCGTGCTTGCAGTCCCTCGTGCTCACAATTCCAACACTTCCTCTCACCTTTTGTACATAAGTTACCCCTGCAATCTGACCCTTCTTTTCATGTACACCTATTCTCATACACCTCTCGTCGGCTGCTTCTCCCTTGACAAGATGATGCCAGTTTCTCCGGCCACAGACCATCGCCTTAACTTTACCAAGGCCAACAACAAACGTCCCCATGCATGCAGCGATGCTATCGCCAATGCAGGTGCTGGCTTCTAGGTGCAAGTTGAGGAGGCTGAAGGGACAATAGTTGCAACTCATCTCGCCATGCGTCGTCGCTTCCAGGCGAGCTCCCTTACTTGGCCACAACCCTCCGAAACCACTCCTCCCCTACAACCTACCTTCTTGTCTATCCTATAGTCTGCTTTTCTACCTCATAGGCTCAGAAACCCACTCACCCACCGCTTCATAGGACCTGCATAGGAAATTGCGTCGGTCTCTTCGACACAAAGCCTTCGACGTTTCAATCATGTCCAGTCACTGCCATTACAGCTCTTGACGCTTCGCACAACCGCATTGCCCGATGACTGATCTTGCATTTCCAGTCCTTGTGACGCCATTTCTGCTGATTTTCTCTTTGTCATGGAGCCGTTGAGCTTGGATGGTAAGTAGCTGAACCAAATTGTGTCTCATGCTGTCGGACGTTGAAAAGTGCACCTCTCCAAGATCTCTCACATACGAACACTCATGGCTCGCACACTTTTTCAACTTCATGTGTGTTTTGACAACGTAACAGTGACATAATTTCTTGGATCCCCTTCTTCCGAATATTTTTCGCGCCAAGATTCGTCACTGTGGAGCTTCAACAAGATCATGCCTCCATGTTCACATCTTCACCGTAACCAAGCAGCAAGTCATCAGGCTATCCTCAGGAGCAGTCATTTTCGATCTTGATGGAACAGAGGCCAGCGGGACTATCAAATTGCCGTGGAGATTCGGATCCACTCTGTAGATCTAGCAGAGAAGCAAGGCTACGTGCTCACGTCAACCCGAGCGCCGAACACCGCAGAGGCTTCCGTTCGACAGCGAACCTTCTACCTCAGGTGCTCGCTCCACATCATCATCGACTACATTCAACATGGACGGCTTGCATCTCTACAACCTGACGCTGCAGCCATCTGGCAGCGTCAATGCGACGGTCGTGGGTCAGTTCTCAGGCACAAGACAGCAAGAGATCGTTGTAGCCAAGGGCAGCCGGCTTGAGCTGTTGCGACCCGATACATCAACCGGCAAAGTCGAGACTGTCCTTTCGCAAGATGCATTCGGCGTAGTCCGCAGCCTAGCTGCCTTTCGACTCACTGGCGGCTCCAAAGACTACCTCATCGTAGGCTCCGATTCTGGACGGATCGTCATCCTCGAGTTCCAACCACAGACCAACTCGTTCGACAAGGTGCACCAGGAGACATTCGGACGTTCAGGCTCGCGTAGGATTGTACCTGGACAGTATCTCGCTACGGATCCGAAGGGACGAGCTACTATGATAGGAGCCATGGAGAAGGCCAAGCTCGTCTACATTCTCAACAGGGATGCGCAGGCCAACCTCACTATCTCGAGTCCACTTGAAGCACACCGACCCAACGGCATCATTCATCATATCGTCGGCGTAGATGTTGGGTTCGAGAACCCGCTCTTCGCCTGTCTCGAGATCGACTATTCAGAGTCCGACCATGACCCATCAGGGCGAGCCTACGATGAGGCGGAAAAGACACTCACATACTACGAGCTGGATCTTGGACTCAACCATGTCGTTCGCAAGTGGTCAGAGCCAGTCGACCCACGTTCCAACTTGCTTCTCCAGGTACCAGGAGGCTACAATCACAACCTCGAGAAGTGGGATGGTCCCAGCGGCGTCTTGGTCTGCAGCGAAGACTACATCACCTACAAGCATCAAGATCAGCCAGAACACCGCGTTCCCATTCCACGACGTCTCAATCCAATCGAAAAGATGTCAGAAAGGCGCGGCACATTAGTCGTCGCCAGTGTGCTGCACAAGATGAAGAACGCCTTCTTCTTTCTTGTGCAAACAGAAGACGGGGACCTTTTCAAGATCACAATGGAGCATCAGGACGATGAGATCCGCTCGCTAAAGATCAAGTACTTTGACACCGTACCTGTCGCATCAGGCTTGGCAATCTTGAGATCGGGTTTCCTCTTCGTTGCATCCGAGTTCGGTCCACAGCTGCTCTACTCTTTCCAGAAGCTCGGCGATGACGATGATCTTCCAGAATACATCTCGACCGACTATGACGAGAATGGAGCTGGCAGGAAGCGGCCACAACTACCCACCTTCACACCAAGATCGCTCGATAACCTGGTCCAGGTGGATGAGATGCCAAGTCTCGACCCGATCTTGGACGCCAAGCCGCTCAACCCACTGGCTTCGGACTCGCCGCAGATCTTTGTTGCATGCGGTCGAGGCGCGAGGAGTAGCTTCAAGATGCTCAGGCACGGTCTTGAAGCACAAGAAGCTGTCAGCTCTGACTTGCCTGGTGTGCCTAGTGCAGTATGGACAACAAAGATTACACGGCAGGACGAATACGACAGCTACATCATTCTCAGCTTTCTCAACGGTACACTCGTTCTGAGCATCGGAGAAACGATTGAAGAAGTCGGCGACAGCGGCTTCCTCACCTCGTCACCAACTTTAGCGGTACAACAACTTGGCGAGGATGCTCTTCTGCAAGTGCATCCATATGGTATTCGACACATCTTGGTGGATAAGCAGGTCAACGAATGGGCGACGCCAAGCTTGCCAAATGGTGTCCAGACAACGATTGTCGCAATATGCACTAACGAGCGCCAAGTGGCCGTTGCGTTAAGCAGCAATGAGCTAGTCTACTTCGAGTTGGATATGGATGGGCAGCTGAACGAATACCAGGATCGCAAAGCGACGGGTGCGACCGTGCTCACAATGAGTATGGCTGATTGCCCTGAAGGTCGCCAACGTACGCCATACCTAGCTGCCGGATGTGACGACTCGACGGTACGAATCATCTCTCTCGAGCCAGCTTCGACACTCGCCTCGATCTCCATCCAAGCTCTGACGGCACCAGCATCGAGCATCTGCGTGGCCGAAATGAAGGACGCCACTGTCGACCGCAACCAGGCAACTACGTTTGTTAATATTGGGCTCAGTAATGGTGTCCTCCTCCGCACTGTGCTTGACGCAATGACAGGACAATTGACAGACACAAGAACGCGATTCTTGGGCAGCAAAGCAGTGCGACTCATTCGAACGAAAGTTCATGGTCAGAGTGCAGTAATGGCTCTCAGCACACGAACGTGGCTTTCGTTTACGTACCAGTCACGCCTGCAGTTCACACCGCTCATATTTGATGCGTTGGATCACGCCTGGTCGTTCAGCGCAGAGCTGTGTCCTGAAGGTCTGATTGGTATTGTTGGTAGCACGCTTCGTATCTTTACCATTCCATCCCTAGCGAGCAAGCTCAAGCAGGATTCGGTGGCGCTGTCATACACACCACGCAAGATCGCACACCACCCAGATGAGCAAGGCTTATTTTATGTGGTAGAAGCTGACCGCCGTACGCTGTCGCCTGGGGCGCAGAGGAGGAGAGTGGAGGCACTAGAAAAGGAGCTCAAACCGCATCAACGAGGCGTGTTGGATTTGAAACCAGCAGAGTTCGGTCTGATAAGGGGAGAGGCAGGTAATTGGGCAAGTTGCGTCCGCGTCGTCGACGGCCCACAATCACAAACAACACACAAGATCGAGCTGGACGATAATGAGGCAGCCTTCAGTGTCGCCATCGTTCCCTTCGCCAGTGCTGAAAAGCAGTCTTTCCTCGTCGTCGGTTCCGCTGTTGACGTCGTCCTCTCGCCGCGCTCGTTCAAGAAAGCCTATCTCACCACCTACCGACTCATCAATGGCGGACGCGAACTCGAAGTGCATCACAAGACCGAAATCGACGACATCCCCCTCGTCCTTCGACCCTTCCAAGGCCGTCTGCTAGCAGGCGTCGGTAAAGCGCTCCGCATCTACGATCTCGGTAAGAAGAAGTTGCTACGCAAATGCGAGAACAAATCCTTCCCGACTGCTATCGTTTCCCTCGACGCTCAAGGCTCGCGCATCGTGGTGGGTGATATGCAAGAAAGCATCGTCTTTACTTCCTACAAGCCTCTCGAGAATCGCCTTGTGACATTCGCAGACGATGTGATGCCAAAGTTTGTCACACGCTGTACGATGCTCGACTATGACACGGTGGCAGCAGCGGACAAATTCGGCAACTTGTACGTGCTTCGTATTGACGCAGACACCAGCAGGAGTGTCGACGAGGATCCGACCGGGATGACGATTGTTCATGAAAAGCCAGTTCTCATGGGTGCAGCTCACAAGGCTACTCTACTGGCACACTACTTTGTGGGTGACATCATTACGTCTCTCAACCGCACGGTCATGGTTCCAGGTGGAAGGGAAGTGTTGATGTACACAGGTATCTCAGGGACGATCGGAGCACTAGTGCCTTTTGTTAGCAAGGAAGATGTTGACACGCTTTCGACCCTCCAAACGCAACTAAGGCAGGAGAACAACAGTCTCGTGGGTAGAGATCATCTGGCATATAGGAGTAGCTATGCTCCAGTGAAGAGTGTCATCGATGGAGATCTGTGCGAGACTTTCGGATTGTTGCAACCAGCGAAACAGAATGCTATCGCCCAGGAATTGGATAGAAAGCCCAGCGAGATCAATAAGAAGCTTGCTCAGCTCAGAGAGGGTGCTACCGGGTTCTGAATGTCCGTCTTCACATCAAGATCTTACATCCTGCATGCTCTGATTTGTACTTGTATGCCTCATTGCTGGGAAGAACCATTCCTCGTTGCTGCAGAAGTGTTTGTGCTGCTCTGTGATTGCGAGTCTATTGCAAAGGACGATGAGGCCTGGCGGTGCTTGAAGAATGTTGAGGTAATCCACAGGCTGGGGCAATAGAGCGAGCGGCTAAATCGTTAGCATTTTATGAGGACTAGATACAGCAATGCTACGAATATATATGCTTTACTGTGAGTGTGTGAAGGCGAGGTGCCACGCATGACTGCATGGTGTGCTAGGATGAGATGAGCTGGGATAGGGGCCGTTGGTGGGCGATGACATGTGCTAGTGGGAGATGACGGGTGGCGACGATGAACGAAGTTGGCGGCGCGTTAAAGCGTGAACGTGACCACGCGGTCATGTGATTTTACTAAGAAGGCAGGTTCTAAAAGAGGCAGTTAACTTAAAATCCAATATCGGCAAAATCGGGCAAACCTCGCGAAACTTCTTGCATAGATCCCTCTTTGAACCAGAAAACTGCTAAAGATGACGATCCAGCAGGAAGCTAAAGTGACGAAGGATCGGGCAAAATCAATCTGGAATGCAATCGGGGAAAGAAGATCTGATCGTAGATCAGGCAGAGCCGATATAGCAGGAATCGGGGACAACTGGGTCATGCCCAACTGCTTCCGCCTTTGCCTCCTCGCAGCTTTCTTTTAGACTAGTTGCTGCAGTCTGAGTTTGATAGCCCTCGGCTTACAGCATGCTTCGAATCAGCCCTGACCGCCTTTCGAGTTGGACTTGTCCTCAATGATGCTGGAGAGCTCCAGCCTTGTTTGCCCGATCCGATAAAGTGCATTGCAATGTTTGTCGCTGATTTTTTCGAGCGTCACACGGAAAAAGTCGACCGCCTATTCAAGGCGGAAGAAAGGGATGGGTTGGAGAAAAGGGAAGCCAAAAGATCAGAGTTGAGCTTAAGCGAAGCGAAGAGGAGCAATTGAATGATCAGATCTGCATCATTGCGGCATTGCAACAAGGGGCTAGCGAGCGATAGTGGCGGCGGCGTACAGCATTGTACCGAGCCCCCTCTTTGCCGCTGCTCGTGAAGATCATGAAGAGCGTCGGGGTGCAACGATGGGAGGCAACATCAACATGTTGTCCCTCTGCAAGCAAATTGCTCATCCCTCTGTGCGTTGTTGCTTGTTGATCGCCCTTTCCCAATAATATCAAGTGTTGTCTGCAATGCAAAGAAGACGACAAAAGACCAAGCGCGGTAATCACAGCTTGACAACGAGATCGGGCAAAGTCGGAGCTCGCCATGTCGAATAGCGTAAAGGCGCTCGAGCCATGCCCCCTTTCCAACTGATCCCGTCTCGAAGAAGGTTGGCCACATGCAGACTGATACACCTTCTCCTCCAGCCTCCTCGGAAATGCGCAAGTGAAAGTCGCTTCGACAGTCGACAGAAGGAAAGGGAAGTTGGCTCGATCAGGCAAGTGACCCGGCGTGATATGGTGAACGCGTGTCGGAAGCTAGCTTTTGTGTGTGTTTCAGACTCGTCTCTGGCCCATGGCTTCCACACGCGTTTGTCGAGTAGATCTGTTTAGATTTGCCGGTCATCAGTCTTCCGATGTCTCACGATTCTCGGATCGCAATAAGCTGCGAAGACAACCTTGACTGCCGAGCTTGATGTGACTTGAAAGTCAGATCCTTCTCTTCACGAAAGGCACATGAATGTTGAAGGGGCTGCAGGAAGCAGAATTGAGAGCGAGCAAGGAGGAGGATGCTAGAGAAGAGGAGTTTAGAATCGAAGCAAGGAGGGCACCGTCTTCAGGGTCCGCACTGAGCTTTCTGGCGTTGTTGTTGTCATGCGCCTATTCCGCCGCAGCGCCGACTTGGCATGCTATGGTATGTGCTATCACTTTTCTTGCTCTTTCATCGTCCTTCTTTCCCACTCCGCGAACCTGATTGTCAATGCAAGGATCCCAACCTGCTTTGTGACTCAGTAGCATGTCTGTCTGCCACGTCACAAAAAAAAAAAAAAAAAAAAAAAAAAAAAAAAAAAAAAAAAAAAAAAGAAGATAAAAGAAGAAAAAAAAAGGAAGATCGGGGCCAAGTCGAGAAGAAGAAGAAGCAAGAAAAAAGGGTCTCGGATTTGCGCTTCCATTTTTGGGGTCCTCTCTCTGATAGTGCCGCTGTGCTGTTGCTGCTGCGAAGATTTGAAAGATTGGTGTGATTTCTTGGTGCAACAGCCGTGCAGCTCGGTTAAGGACGTTTGTGCCAAGCTGGACCCCTTTCTTGCTCTTCGTCTTGCTCTTCTTCTTGAAACCCAATCGTGATGTTCCCTTTGTGTCAGTTTGCTGCATACGTTGGCGGCCAACAGTGCTTCTTATACAACCAGAAGCATATACATCAAAGACCTGCTCTCAGTGTGGCAATCTCAACCAAAGACTAGGTGCAAGTAAACAATTCCGTTGCCCAACCTGCCTCTACTCGGCAGATCGTGACCACAACGGAACTTTCAATATGCTTATTAAGGCTATCCGTAGGACTCCTTTAACTTCGATGTAGCATTGCATATGATTATCATGAGGCCCTGGGCATGGGGTCCTGCCCGCTCTGGGGGTTAAGCGCGGGGCAGACACGTTTGGCGTGTCTGATCTGAATCTCTGCGAAAATGCCATAGAATCACATGCACCCTCCTCTTTGAGCAGCTCCGATCATCATTCAACTGCAGGCTGCACTTGGCTTGATTGCTCACGAGGCTCACCATACTTGAACTTTTCGGATCATCCTCACTCAATACCTATCTGTTCCCAAAGTCCAGCTTACAACCTTATCCTTCAGGCCTTACCTCTTCGACGACGACGAGAAAAGTTTTGACATCACATTCTCAACACGCAACATCGACTTTGAACCCATCGCCACTCCCATCGAACCTGCAGCTCTCCCACCTTCAATTCGATCCGTCTCATCTGTCCATCTTTGCTCGACTGATCGCGACTAGTTCATCTTGCAAACGCCTGAAGCCGGTCTCCAGGATCCTCGTCATTTCCACATTGAGTCTCGTTTCCCACAGCGTAGACGCTAGGGTCTCAGCAACACTGCAACAGCTCATTCATCACCACCATCGAGACTTCATCGACATTGTTTCCTCCATACTCACGATTGTGATCAAACATCGTCGAAGAATAGGAGCAGAGGTTTCATCTCTCCATCAAACTAGCTCCACTCGCAGTTCCGACGTTCTTCTCACGACTTCAGGTCTTCACGGCAAGGTTGACTTTTCCCCCACTCTCTCATTCAGGAAAGCACAAAAAAAAAAAGAAGAAAAAAAGAAAAAAAAGGTTTCGGAACGTCCGCCTGAGAGCAAGAAGGGTCCTCGCTTCATCTCGCTGCATCTTCGCACCGATCCTGCCCTCAAGTCATCACAATCGTGACCATCATCTAAGAAACTGCGCAGAAACGAACCACACTTCGGCCCCTCCGATTGCTGCGGCTCTCCGCGCTTTGGCACTAGTCAAAAAGCCATTTCGTTTCGCGGACTTAGTCTCTGGCAGTGCTGTGCCGCTGTGCCGCTGTGCCGCTGCATTACAACATTCATTAGCCTTTGGCCCCCTGTCTGCGAGAGCTCGGCCCTTCCGCCAACAAAGACCCTCTGCTGCGCTTTAAGATTGCATCGAAGCGCACTCTGTTCCGCTGCTGCATGCGCACTTGCTGCAGCTAAATTAGAGCAGACAATCGCAGAAGCAACCCTTAGTCTTGCATTGCTGCGCTTTCACCTTCTCATCGGCCTATCCGTTGCAGTACTGCGCCTGCTCTCCTCCGACACGACACACCACCAACTATCGTCATGTTAGCTTCACAACTTACCCCGAAAGCTAATCCCCTCACTCTGCTCCCCGAAAAGTCTCTACCGCCACCACCACCACCACCACCACCACCACGATTCTCCTACAGTGCCAACACAATCAAGGCGCTTCCACCGCGACCAAACATTCAACGCAGCTGGACAGAGCACAAACCAGCAGCAACCCCAGAATCGAGTCAAGACGCTTGTCTGCTCGCTCAACACCCTCGATCCATGTCGAGCGGAAACACTGCTTCCTTCCTTGATCTCGATCTGGACTCGCCCGAGCGTCTGCTGTTTGCTCAATCAACGCAGGCAACATCACACGTTGGACAGAGCAACCGGGTAGATTGTAAGTGCTCTCAACACTCTTGCCTCGTCTCCTCTCTGAGGGGCCCCACGACGCTTGATCCGACGCTGACAGCTTCTCCTCCTTCCGCAACTACTATAAATGCTACCTCGCATGCTCTGCCATTCCGTCTCTCCGACACTGCAGCTGCAAAGCACGCGCCGATTCTTCCGCCTACCGAGCCGGAGTCTTCGCTAGTCCAGCCATTCTACTCGCCTTGCCTCAACTTGCCAAGTTCGCGGCGAACATCACTTCGACCTGAACAAGTCGCTGCCATGTCGTCCGGACTTGTCTCCGCCTCGAATCGTCGCGCACCTCGCCCGTCATTACCAGTGGAGTGGAAGAGCACTGCTCCCAACACGCCACCGCTTGTCAGCTCTGTCGAGCCCGCAAAGCAGCCCGATCTGTCTACCTTTATTCAGCAGAATAGCGCTGGGCAAACGTCTCCTGCGAGTCAAAGACTCAGTTCGCATCACACCAACTTCTCTTCCGACTACTCCATCCGCGATTCTGCATCAACAACGCATACATCCATCTGGACTGAACGCAGTCTGCCGAGCTGTGGCACCAGCCCTGCATGCACACAGCACGGTCTCAAAACAGAAGACGCCGCCAACGTGCCAGGCAGCGACGGACAAGACCCAGCTGAATCTACCGAAGAGCTCGACGAGAGCTCTGTCGGCCTTGGCATCACTTCCGACCTTGAACACGATCTCGCCAGTCGCAGATCCAGTTTTGCTCCGGTCTTGCCTTCGCCTATGCTTCCTGGTAGCGTACAAGCACTGCAAGGTCCTTTCTCTCACCACCGCGCCCCTTCCTGGACAAGACGCGCTGACATCTCGCCGCTCGTCGGATCGTCTTCACCGCATCAGCCTTACATTTTTGGCGACGCTTTTGCTACTCCAGCTGATGGTGACTTGCGAGCTTTGGGCTTGGACGTAGGCAACCAAATGCAGCGCGCATTGAGCGACGTCACGCCTGTATCGTCTGCAGGCTCAGAGATGGCTGCTGCAGTAGCTCTGGCTTCCTCTTCTTCCGCTGCTCCTCCTTCCATTCCCCTGCGTCGCGACTCGCGTATCCGCTGCTCGTCCGATTCAGCCAACTACCACGGTCCCGCCTCCAATCTGGCCAAGCACTCACCTTCGCTCTCAATCTCGTCTACTACTTTTAACTCGGGTCGCTTCACAACCGCCTTCCCATCCACATCAAGCTATCTCGGCGGCAGCGACATCAGCACCTTGCAGAGCCCTCCACGTACCAGCTCTTTGCGTCAGTCGCCTTCCATCACCTCATTGCGAGAATCTCCTGCTGCTTTGGCCAAGGAAGGCTCACAGCGTACTCCGCCAGCTAAAAGACCCATGCGTCCTACATTGGATCGCATCCCCACCCTCGACGATCTCAGCAATTCCGTCGTCGCAGTACAGCAGCCTCCGTCGGCTGAGCCGGGTCGCCAGTCACCCTCCAGCTCTGTCCGAGAAGCCTCCTTGCGCACCACCTCAGCAGCTTCGAGAAGTCGAAGGGTTTCGGATGTCTCAATCAACAGCTTCTTGCAAAATGGCGAATTCAACCACATCGTCGGCACATACACCAGCAGGATGCGATGGGAGGAAGGTCTATACGACTTTGACGAGAGCGCCGAGACGGATGGCGACGAGTCGAGGGCTGTCAAGACCGCAGAGGAGGGCAGTGCTGCCATTGTCCAAGGCCGCGATCTCACCTTGGCACAGATTGAGGCCGAGACTGGTCCCAACACTACCCACCTTTTGCTTGGTGACAACCAGACAGAAGGCCTTCTCGAAGTGCTTGACCGCGTTCTACCACTGGCCACCAACCTGCTCGTCCTCGACCTTTCCAAATGTGGCCTTCAGCAACTGCCCGACACCATTGGCGCGTGCATCGCACTTGAAGAGCTCGACATCTCGGGCAACGCCGTTGGTCAGCTCCCGGACTGGACCCTCAACCTTCGTGCCTTGCGCACGTTATCGGCAGACAGCATTGGATTGAGCCATCTTCCGTCCAGCTTGATCCAGCTCCAGGAGCTGCAGCGTCTCAGCCTCCGCAACAATCAGCTTGTCTTCTTGCCTAGCTGGCTCCACCGCATGTCCAAGCTCAGCAATCTCTTTGTCGAGGGCAACCATTTCCGTGGACCTTGGCAGGACATTGTTGCTCCTCTACTATCTCAACAAGCCCAGCAGGCACAGCAAGCGCAGGCTCGCGATGCTTTCGCCATGCACACTGGACTACGCAGCGTCACTGAGGCTGATCTGGGCCAGACTCAGGCGCGTCCCGTGATGTCTCGCATGCGCAGTGCCAACGATCTGCAGACCATGCTCAATAGCAACTTCGGCATGCAGACTACACCCGTCTCGACACCTGACTTTCAGAGCGACGACAGTGGCTACGTCAGCCCAGCTGAGCTTCACTCGCGATCCACCACTGGATACGAGGATCGAGTCACCAGGCTTTCGTATGCGGATGAAGCAGACCCACATGCCACCGGTGGAGGCAAGTGGGGTGGCTTCCTCAAGAAGATCGGTCGCAAGGCTTCGAGCCACAAGCTCGCTTCGGCTTTCCACGACTCGACCACTAGTCCCAGTGAGAGCCGCTTCTCGTCGCCAAAGGCTTCGCGCAAGTCACTGCGCTCGTCTGGTAGTGCTGCGAGATCCAACTCTGTCTGCAAGACTGGAAAGGCTTCCTTCATGACTCCGTCGCAGTCAGAGCCGCTTTCACCTTCGGCTGCCTTCTCCTCGCTCAATCTCGCAGCTGCCATCGACGAGCGCCGTGCTCCAATGACACCGCTTGACCCTCCCTCGGAAACAGTCACTCCTTCTGAGACCGGCATGCTACTCCAGCCCATCTCGCTGGACGCGGAGGCGAAGAAGGCACGCCGACGCAGTTTTCTACCTGTCTTCACCACTGCTCCTGACGCCACCCCGCAAGCGCTAGGCCAGGGCAAGCAGGTGGAGACATCTGCCCAATCACAAGAGATGGATGAAGAGAGTCTCGCCAGGCATCGCAACCGTCTGCGTGGCTTGATGCATTACTTGCGCGATCTTGACGACCTCACTGCCGCACGCACTGAAGCAGCTAGCTTCGTCGGACCCAGCAAGAGCACTCTCGTGCACCTCCGTGAAGCAGGTGGCAGCAGTCACTCTCGCTCGCCCAGCATGCACCAAGCTGAATCGAGCAACCCTTCCACCAAGTCGCGCGACTCGGGTGGAGAGTACGTCGCTAGCACAGCTGCCAGCTCCATCTCGGAAGGCACTACCTCTTCGGAGCCAGCTCGTCTTAGCACAGCTCGATGCAACAAGGACAACTCGGTGCGACGATTCCGTATCATTGCCGAGATTGTCTCGACTGAGCGCACTTACGTCAAGGGTCTTGGCGAGTTGGTCGATATCTATGTCAAGCCGGCTATGGCTCCTGCCGATGGCAACAGTGGTGTTCCCGTCATTCCTCCTAGCGAGCACCGTGCCGTCTTTGGCAACGTTGAAGCATTGTTGCAGTTCCATCGTACTGTGTTCTTGCCGTCGCTTGTGGCAATGGCCAGCCCTGTTCTGGGCCATAACCAGGAAGTACCGTCCGAGATGGCACCCGAAGAGACAGCAGCAGTCGCTGAGAAAGTCGCCTCGGTATTCTCGACCCACGCAGCCTTCTTCAAGATGTACACGAGCTACATCAACAACTGCGATTCTGCCCAGAACCGCATCAGTGCATGGCTGGCGCCTTCTTCCGCAGGCAACGGCGGTGGTCTCTCGCTTCGTGGTACATCTGGCTACAGTGCTCTCCAAGCGTTCGGCGCTATGTCTGTACAGCAAGGTGCCGCTGCAGCCATGTACGCGAACGGGATAAGCGGCGGCTCGATGGGTGGCAATGCCGGTTCTGGCATGTTTGGTGGCGATGGCAGCAGTCTTTCCCCTTCGCAGCGTAAGAAGATCAAGACCTTCATGAAGCGCTGCCGCACGCACCCAAGACACACCCAGCTCAACGTCGAGAGCTACCTGCTTCTACCCGTGCAGAGGATCCCTCGATACCGTTTGCTCCTCGAAGATCTTGTCAAGAGCACCGACACTACTCGCCTTTCCGATGGCGACGCTTTGGCTACAGCCCTGGAGCATGTGACACAGATCGCATCAAAAGTCAACGAAAGCAAGCGTCAATCAGAGCAAGATCGACGTCTTCTCGCATGGCAGTACCGCATCCGTGGACCCATTGAAGGGGCGCTGGTCCAGCCTCATCGTCGATTGCTCAAGGATGGACCTCTACAGTTGAAGCGAACTGTTCGCCGTATCGCTGGCTTTGTTCGCTCTAACCGAAGCGGTTCCGTCGGTGCTGCTCAGCAGCGAGACAGCACTGGTGCTTTATCACCACTCAGCATTCCCGGTCAAGGCCACGTGCTCTCGGCAGACCACTTGCAGCAAGTGACCGAAGATCAGAGCATGGCTTTGATTCTCTGCAGTGACGTTGCTGTGCTCTGTGCTGAACAGACCAGGACTAAAGATCCCAACGCGCCCGTCCTGCTTCGATCGATGCTCAAGCTCATCCGACCAGTCGAGATCCTCGGCGGTGTCAACTTGCGCATTGTCGACCGTTCTGAGATTCTTTACCTTGCAGCAAGCTCGCCGGAAGAGGCAGTGGCCTGGAAGACTGCTTTCGATCTTCATTTCTATCAGTGATGCACACCCTTTCTTGCTTGAACAGTGCCGGCACTCACGCTCAATCACACAACACCTTCGTTTTCGAACCCCACTCATTGCGCGATATCACATCATCGCTGCCCCACCGTCCCTTTGATACTGTCTTTTTAGTCACTTCTTCTCGAACCATCGTTACCGTGCTTATCTGTAATACTACTTGTCATTGGCATTCCCAACCCAGCTCCCAGCTTTTTTGATTTGTGCTCCATGTCATTGAGAGCGAGGATGGCTCGCAGCTTGGGAAGTTGTGGGAAGGATGATGGCGGGGTGGGAAAAAAGAGCTCAATGCAGAGTGACGCGCACAGACCGATTTCAAGGCTGCGTGGCACTTTCATTTTTTCCCAGCACACCGTCCACAGCGTGTGTGTGTGTGTGTGTGTGTGTGTTGCTGTGATGTGCAATTGCGCGAATTTCGGCAACGGAAAGCTCTTTGATTACTGAGCCGTTCAAGGGTTGAGAAGGTTTCGCTCTCCACACAAAGCTCACATCCAACACTTGAACCCTGACCATTCCTATACTTGGACCGTCAGTTCTGCCACTCGCTGCAGACACCATCTCAACCGCCTATCAATACCCTGCCGCACGCACGACCTGGTACATTCGGTCGTAGCGGCTAACCCACGTCTCTCTCACATGCCAATCTGAACCGCCGGCAGCGCCAGCAACCCAGTTCTACACCGTAAGCAGCATCTCCTTTTCGCCGGTCCACCCCCACACCTTTGGAGCATGCATTTGTGATAATACCCAACCAACATAGCTGCTGCTAGGATGGTCTCACCCCAGTCGTCCCTGCGTCGGCGAGGGGGAGGTTCGGTCAGCAAACCCCCCGGTCACGCACGGGCCGAATTCGATGGGTTTGGGTCCTTCGTCGATTCTTCCTCCGCTTTCCCTTCCAGCTTCGATCCAGGGTTGTCAGAAACATTCGATAACGAAGCGACGTCCTCTTCAGTAGCTGTGTCGTCACCAACACAGGCATGCTCCGACTCAACATCACAGCCGCAACCACAGAACACGGAAAATGAAGATGCCGACGAATGGACAGAAGCAGACATGGTCTCAAACTTCTCGCCTGTCGAAACGCATTTTCCGAAGCACCACCTTGATCAACCAGCATCAGCGTCGACGTCGTCATTACACTCAACGCCTATGTCAAACAGCAAACCAGTAGCTAAGCGCAAGATCAGCGGCAGAGGAACATCGTCAGAATGGGCCGATTGGAACACCTTTCTAGCAGCACATACTCTTCCAAATCAACAACAGACGCCGTCACAAGCTGCTGCTGCTGGAATATCGACAGATTCCAAGCCTACAGCACCAATTACTGTCAATCCTGCCGATGACGCCTTCTTTGACGCCTTCGAAGTGGCTACCAACCCGAATCGAGCGCCTTCTCCGCCAATCATCGATCTTCGTGGTGTCGAAAAGAAGCTTGAGGAGAAGAAGAAACAGCATCAGCAGCAAAAGGGGACTCCAAGTCTGGCAGATGATGACTTCTTCTCTCGCTTCGAGCGATCGCCTCAGACAGCGCTAGGGAGGGCAAGTCCGTTAGTGCTTGAGCCGGATCAGTTGGAAAGCATGCACGATGCAAGCACAAGTCCACTAGCCACCTCCTCGTCGAACTCGTATTTTGGGCTCTCGGCGCAACCCAAGCCAATCAGCGGTGGCGGAGGTGGTGAGCAGAGGCGTAATACAGGGTCAAGATCGGGAGGAGCTTTCTCCCCAGCCTCACCATCAAGTTGGACCGGCAGTCTGAGAAAGACATGGACAACACTGCGTGGGATCCAAAGCGAAATCGTAAGCCATCTGCCGAGTGCAAGCGACTTCATCGTGCCGGCGGAAGAAGCCGAGGAGGCCAAAGCTCCTCCAGGGGTTGGTGCAGTTGACACCAAACCTGGTGGAGGTCTGCTGATTGCTAGTGATGCACTTTCCACCCATCCCAACGGTGATGACCAAGGTCGTCGATCCTCAAGTACCGGTCGTAGGAACAACCAAACATTCCCGCACGCCTCTGCCTACAGTCAGACCACTCCCTTTGGCTCTTCCTCCGCATCATCATCAGGCTTCTCTTCGGGCGCAGCAGCACCTTCTCACAACCCTTCAGCACCTCTACGCGCACGAGATCTGTTCGCTTCTTCCAGTACTGCTTCCCTCGGCTCCCACCCTCCTTCCATCAGCTCGAGCGGGACTCTTCGTCGAGGACCAATGCATTCTTCCACAGCCCCCATCTCCGGTGCACCTGGCTTCGACACCTCTTCAACCCGCCAATGGAATACTGGGCATTGGACACTCGACGATGAAAAGCAAAAGCGATCTATTCCAGTAACACTGTCTAAGCGTCGTGCCGAGACCGAAACAGTTATTGAAGACTCTCATGCTGCTCAATTGCAAGCTCTCCTTCCGCCGAGATTGCAGTTGGGGAAAAGGTGGAGTTTGCTATATTCGCTGGATCAGCATGGGATTTCATTGCAGACATTGTACCATCAGGTAAGTGCGGGGTTAGATCCGATGAAGAGGGTTGTTTCCGGCAGTACTCCGGGTGGTGGAGAGGAGAGTGGTGAGGCGGAGGGCTGGTTGAGAGGTGCATCAAGAGAAACGCAGGAAGCATTGGGTACGCGATCGAACGGCAAGATGCACGTCGGTGGAGGTCTAAGTAGCATAAGCGATGCTGGGTTGGTGATCGCAATCAAGGACGAGAAGGATCACGTTTTTGGTGCATTCGTGAATGAAAAGCTGAGGCCTCAGCAGCATTACTATGGCTCGGGGGAATGTTTCCTTTGGAAGACCACCTCCTCTACCAGTGAGAACGAGGAGGGTAGGGTGGAGAGATACAAATGGACGGGCAGGAACGATTACATGGTTCTTTCAGAGTCTACATTTCTGAGTGTAGGAGGAGGCGAGGGCAAGTTCGGCTTATGGCTAGATGGTGCCCTGGAGAAGGGTGTTAGTAGCTGTTGTCCCGCTTTCGATAACGAGGTCTTGTGCGATGGGAAGAGGAGAGGCGAGGGGAGGAAGGATGGAGAAGGGAGATTCGAATGTTTTGGTCTGGAAGTGTGGGCTGTTGGCATCGACTAGTCTCTCCTTGCCCCAATCAATTAAGTCATTTTGTCGTTCTCCGCAACATCGATAGATTTGGTGCTCCCGATGCATTGCCTTTGTGCAGGCTAGGTCCATCCGGGTTGCGGTTGAGCATTGAAAATAAAGGCTTTGAGCTGGAACATTGTCATCATGTCGCTGTGAGTATCAGAAGCGGAAGGAACAAAGCGTTGTCTTTCCGTTCTGTTTGATGATGGTGAGGCTGAGTGCTCGTCTCGTCGAGGGTAGAATGAGGTATAAGTATATCTCCCAACGATTTCCCCTGGCTTTGCCTTTCTTTCTTCGTCCACAACTCATACTACTGTATCTTTCACGTTCCACCTCTTCTACTCTCGCAGCTGCATCTTGAGCATTCCTACGCATCACATCTTCATCGTCATCTCCGTCTTCACCTTCTTCCACACTGATCACCATCTCTTTGACTCTCCCTTACCACTCTTCGACGCTGTCTCCAAGCGTTTGGCTTAGTCTTCTTTCAAGAGGAGGATCTGAACTTTGTCTCTTCTGACTCTTCTGCTCCCTTGACGCTCTTTGGCTGAACAACAAACCTACTCCATCACGTTCTGTTGCATTCCTCGTCCGCTTCGGCCCGCGTTTGAAATCGTTCGGCTGTCTACACACATCACCAATCGCAACCTCCTTCCACAATAAAGCCATACCTCATCCACAATGGCTGATATCAGTACCATGACTCCTCCCAGGCTCCGGCCTAGCACACCAGGCGCCTTTTCAACGCCTAGTACCATCCGTAGTGACACTTCAAATGCACGTACACCCGCCACTCCCACAACAGGTGCGACGCGCAACGACTCTACTTCGTCTGCTGAAACTATACGGTCCTCAGTCGTGGGCTGTGCCAGCCCAGCCACTCCTACACCGAACCGCGCTCGAGCAGGCACTGCTTGTCTTGGTCCTTGTACACTGTCCCCTCATGTAAGTTCAATCCCCCTCCCTCACCGATCATTTGTCCGTAATCGAAGCTGACACAATTGACATTATTGTGCTGTGTAGGGGAGAGTAAAAAGTGTAATTGACCTCACCAGATCCACTCCTTATCCGATCCCCTCGCCCATCACTGTCAACGGCCAGATGGTAACGGGCGGGAACTTGACAGCACAGATGGCGCAAGCCTTTGCCACTACTGGTCGTGCACAGCCTCGCTCGGGGTCGTTTAGACCTGCTACCCCTGCTGCGGCTGCTAGAGGAGAGAGTGTTACGCCTACTCCTGTTTCGGTCAACATTGCTGCAGCAGGCGCAGATGGGGTTAGGGTGAAGACGGAAGAAGGTGTGGTGGTTAAGGCTGAGAGCACGACCCCTTCGCTTAGCGACGGAGCGATAGGTCCTCCTACCACGACGCCCATCAGACCTGGAACTCCGATCGTCAGCCGTAAAACTCCAGCTCCTTTTGTTAGGGCTAGTCGCACCATTCCTCGCTCTACACCTTCTCCTTCGACGCCGCGCATCACTCACACGCAGATTCACAGCACCCCAGCTCCTCCTGCTAGGGCTACGAGCATGGCTCCGCGCTTACCTACTCCAGCTCCGCGCTCAGCTACGCCAGCAACCATGCCTCGCACTAGGCTCCCCTCCCGCCCACCTGCAATTGCCCCCACGACGACGCGCAACCTTGCACTTTCAGCACGAACCCCAACCCCAGCTCCGCGCTTCAACTTGCTATCCAACCGTGGTCGAGCTCAAGGTGTTATGCCTTATGATGCAGCTTATCGTCGCCATACGATGAGACAGGATGTTGGCTTGGGTGTAGGTGGAGGAAGAGGTATAGTTACACGTGATGTTGAAGCGGATGTGGTTATGGTTGATGCTTTTACCCCTGTTCCCACTGGATCGACTTCTATCGCTTCTTCTCCTGGCCGTGCCGCGAGCAAGGCCGTTGCTACTGCCTCCGCTTCTACTGCAAGCAGCGCCCTCAACACTCGAACAAACGTCACACGCGCTCCCTCACCTAGCTCGACTATCGGTTCTTCAGATGAAGAAGAGGGAGAAATAGTCGTACTGGCCACGCAATCAGCGGCGATGCAACCTCAAAATAAAAGCAAAAAGAAGCAGAAGAAGCCCAAGAAGCAAGCCGAACCACTTACACCCACGGCCACTCCTTCTTTCCTTATCGGTACTTCGCCCGTTCAGCAGGGAGTTGTGAAGTAAGTAAACCCCTCCTTACCCAATTAGTGACATTAACCTCATCTTAGGATCACTGACACTTTTGGACCATTTTGCTCCGCCGCACCACATCCAACGTTGTTGGGCGTCAGAACAACGATTTCAATCCAGCTCCGATCGCCCACTTTTTCGTACAAGCACTCTTTTGAATTAGATTCATTTATGCATGCGACTCAAGAGAAGGTGGCGGATCTAGTGGGGAAATTCGAAGGAGGACTACGAAAGGTTTTACCTCCTCCTCCCCGACCTGCACCTAGACAGGTTTGAAATGGCGCTTGAAGATTTGATTGGGAGTGCGAAGCGATTGAAGGAGGATGAGAACAAGGGTAGCAGGGGAAACAAGTAAAGTGAACACCAAGCAAGGCTCGGCGTGTGGTGGTGAAGAAGATTGACTCTAAGCATTTAGGATAGCGAGGAAAAGTAGCAAGCAGCAAACCAAGCTTTATTCGGCAAGAGACGAGAGGACAAGTCTCAGAAGAAGCGCATTAGTATAGAGAGGGGGGGGGGAAACACAGCCTACTAGGATGACGAGAATGATCAGCTGCAACAGAAGGGAGTCCGAAAACAAGTCAAATCGCTCATGCCACCAGACGCACAATTCGAACAGCAAATGCAGCCGAGACATCAAGAAAACAGAAGAAAGAGAAATGTCAAAAGCGTTCCGATTAGCCAATCCTTCTCATCTGTCTGCTTGTGTGTGCCATCATCTTTGACACTCTCACCAATCGTCCTTCTTCCTCATCTCCATCCACCGCTTCCATCAGGATCTCAATTTGCACCACAGATGCACGCTCAATCTTGGTCGGATAAATGAAAAAGAGTCATTTGCAAAAGAACCAAGATGACAATCAAAAACTAAACAAACAGAATAGTGAAACCGATACGGCCCCCCTTACCAAACCATATATAGTGGGGGGGGGGGGGGGGGGGGGGGGGGGGCGGAAAGATAGAGAAACCAAAACAAGTACAATAAACACACCAATAAGCGCCAACCGCCATGTTAGTAATTGATCTTAATCACTCCCAACGGAGACCTCTGGACCACAATCGCTCTCTCTGCGTTCCTAGCCGGTGTAGTGGGTGCAGGTGCGAGCTTGTGACTACCACTACTACTGGTTCTGGGTAACTTCCTCATCGCCGCAGGCCTAGAGGGTGTATCTAGTGCGCCAATGGACATGAGGTTTTCCACATCGTCATCGTCACTAAACGTGTCATCGCTACTGGGTCCACCTGCGGCAGAAACATTCTTCCTGTAGTCCGCGTCGAAGATGTCGCCTTTGCCCGCAGCCAGAACTGGAGAAGCAGTGCGAGACTTGGAGCAAGCCGCAGCGGCGCGACTGAGAGTAGAGAATTTCCTCTTTGCGCTCTTCCTCATCGATCCCTCCGCCTGAGAGTGAGACTTGTACACGGTAGGAGACCCTTTCATGGCCGACTTCCTAGTGCTGTCAGGCCAGAAAACAACTCCACTACCACCCACTTTGGCGGTGGAAAGCGGAGTAAAGCCACCTAAGCCACTCAAGGCACCAAGTCCAGAATGGAACGGCGTGCCACTTGCCCCAACAATAAGGCCACCTGACATTCCGGCTACACTGGGGGTCAACCCTAACGATGAAGCGTAGCATGCCGATGCGTAGGACGAAGTGCGTGAGATCGAGTGTGGGGCCAAACCCAAAGATTCGGTGAGGTTGAGATGTTGAGGCGAGGAGAATTGGTCGTTGGAGTGGTGACGAGATGGTGAAGGACGGACTGAGTTCGCCATTGACCCGTCATGGTGCATGGCAGAAGTGGCACCCATGGTGGAGTTGCAATCACCACGTCGCATCGCCGAATACCCAAGATTCGACATCATAGGCTTGGAGAAAGGAGTCGACATCATCGGCGCACTCACTCCCGCACCGCCGCCCAACTTCTTGCTTGCTGAACCGAGCAATGGCGGCAAAGAGTCCATCTTGATTCTCTCCATACCCATTTCAGTACCCTCGGTCTGCGAAGAAGGTCGGATAGGCGTACTGACAAGAGGAGGAAGCTTAACCCCAAGTGGACCAGTCGAAGTAGAAGTAGAGGAGACACTTTTGCCCATACCAATGCCACCACCGATTCCACTGTTTACGAAAGTGATATGCGTCGGCGAAGCAATCGGAGAAGCGGGAGCACCAGAGTAGCTGAGCTTTCGACGACCTTCGTAGGGCGAGATCTTGTGTTTGTCGAGACTGAAAGGGTTTTCACCCGAACGAGAGGAAGGTCCTGGTGTGGAAATTGGCATCACTCGAACTGCCGACGTCGATCCCGCGCCAGACGCCAGCGTCCGGGAAACAGGCGAAGGGCTCAACCCACCGATCACTTCGTCGTTCTTCCTGCCCGTGATCTCTGCCGCTGTTGAGCTAGACAAAGCAGTAAGAGCGGCGTGCTCGGAAGCAGCTTTTCCGCGACTAGGCGTCGAGGACCAAGGTGCATCTCCATCGCTTTCTCTTCGCTTCAGACTCATCTTCCTGTCGTCCGCAGGCGAATTCGACCCAGATCGAAGAGCCAGCAGCTGGATAGCAGCGTCCTTGTCACCCCTTGGCTGCACACGAGGTTGACCTTGCATCGCAGCTGCAACCTTGTCGCCATCGATAGGAGGTAGAGCAGGCCAAGTCGTCGCAGGAGTATCAATTGAAGTGTTGGCAGTCTCGCTACCGGAGTTGCTCATGTTGCCTCCAAAGCTGTCGTTGAAGAAGCTGGCCGAGCCGGGTTGCGAGTACTCGCTGCTGTTGGAGCTAAAGCTTTCGTTGGGGTTGGAGAGCATTGTCGGACCCATCCCTTGCTGTTGTTGGTGAGGTTGTGGGAGTGCGATGGAGAGACCAAGACGACGCATGGGCGAGCTAGAGTACATGCCGCCGCTGGCTGCTGCAAGCTCTTGTGCGACAAAGGCGCCACCACTCATCAATGGCAACGCGGTAGGATACTGCGAAGGCGTTGTGCTAGGACCCGCAACATTGGATGCGGTTGAAGGAGCCAATGCTTGTCGCTTGGCTGGGCCTTGGGATGCAAACGTCTGATGCGAAGTCTCCCAGTGTGCAATCGACTCTGCCTTGAGCGAGGCTCTCCTATGAGCTTCGGCCGGCGTTGGCATTGAGAAAGTGTCATCGCCGCCATCCCCATTTCCACCTTGAGGGAAGCTCATCGACATGCCGGAAATGTCAGCATCAGCTCCATCATCCCCGTCATCACCCTCGTCATCAGTGTCTTCGAGGTTAGGCGTGTTGCTACCAGACTTTCCCGCCTGGGCCGCCTGTTTCTCTTGTAAACGCTTCTTTCTCGCCCATCTACGCTTGCTTTCGAGCATACGTGCGCGGCGCTCTTCGGCATTCTTGGGTCGGTTGACATCGCCATCCCATCGAGTTCGACGGGGTTGTGCGCTGAGAGGAATGTTGTGCTTGTCCTGAAGATGGCGACGCCAGATACTACGAGCGTGTTTGCCGGTGTAGACCTTGTCACAGTACGTGCAAGGGAAGGCACTGGCATCACCGTGGTTGCCTGCCTGTGCACGAGACATGGCAAGTAAGTTGTCGATGTCCTGCTGTGTCATAGGCCCTGGCGTTCCGCTGGAGGACGCATCGCCAGACATGGCGAAGGAGTTGTATCGCATCATCGGATTCGGCGGCATCGTGCCCAAATCTGAATGTGTGTATGCGCTGTGCGAGGGGAAGCCAGATGGAAAGTCGGGTACGGGACTTGAGCCTGCAAGCGAGGAGTAGGATGTCGAAGCGTAGAGGCTTGGATGGTACGGGACTGGATGCGGATGGTGCTGCTGCTGCAAGTGGATATGTGAGTCGAGCTGCTGCTGGTATGGATTGCCGTAGTCGATCACAGGTGCAGTACGTGGGACGTCGGGTACGCGGAAAGCAGCTTCATTCGAAGGGCCAGATGGATCATGCACGATTGAGTGGAAGCCGCGTGCTGCTGGATGCTGGAAAGCGCCGTTTGCAGCAATGAGATTGGAATGCTGCAATGGCGGTGGTGGCTGCGGTTGATGGTGGATGTGTTGGTTATGTTGTTGCTGTTGCTGTTGCTGTTGCTGCTGTTGGCCCTGGGATGCTGGATCAAATAGAGGCGACTGAGCAACGGGAGGCGAAGCAAAGAGACCTGGTGGAGCTGCTGCCAAGTATGGTGATGTGGACTGTATCGGAACGATGCCGCTTGCAGCCAAAGCAGTGCGGGGAGGATGAGACGATTCGGCCTGCATCATTGCAATAGGAAGCGCAAGGTGATGCGGCGGGGTGTATATGCGGTTGGTGAGCAAAGATCGAATGTAGGTCCGTGTGATGATCACGGGTCGCCGATCGGATGTAAAGCGGTTCAAGGTTAGGATGAAGAAAGGGTAATGATGGTTTCTTGGTCAGTCGAGCAAGTCCAACAGAGAGAGCGATGCGAGGTGAGATGGGGCAGTGTCAAGGTGGTAGAGGTGGCGGATGCGGTATGAAAGGGGAATGCTGGTCACGACGATGATGATGGTGATCAAGAGCAACAATCTAGATGGTGTCAAGGACCAAGAGACGAAGAGCAAGCTGCACGTTGACTGTAAATCTCTCAGAGATGCAAATAGTGCAAAGCCGAGTCGTCGAGTCGATGGTCACAGGTGCTAGACTGAGTGTGTAGATGCAAGAATCGGAAAAGGCAGGAGGAGGGGGAGGTAGTAGGAGTGCAAGGGAGCAGCGGGGATTGGAAGAGGGAGGAGGAGGAGGAGGAGGAGGAGGAGGAGGAGGAACAAGAGGGGGACAGGGAGGGAGGGGAACGACACGGGCAGGATGGTAAGGGTAGTAGGGTGACTGGGCATCCATGCAACCCGAACCAATGCTTTACGAGAAGGTGCGCAGATGACAGGCAAGCAGTGACCAGATGCAAGGCTGTCTGATCTGCAAGGACTGCACGAGGTTGCAGACTCTGCAGATACGAGTTCGGTATCGAGGTTTACGAAAGAGATCGAACAACACGAGAGTGAAAGAAAGAAGGAGGAGAAGGGAGACAGGCAACTTACGCAAAGAAGGGCAGAAAGTCGGATGGAATGCAGCGTCGATCCTGGCGGGGCCGAGGATAAGCTACTGGTAGGACAGATCGCTTCTATGCCGGACAGCGGATGAGATGCAGCAGCTCTAGTCCGAGGGCTGGAGACGAGAGGCAAGGAAGGATGAGCGATGAGGATGATGTGTTTACTCGACGAATTGAGCGGGCGGCAATCGTGTTGAGTGCGCGAGGCGGCGAAGAGATTGGCTGCAAGTGCAAGATGAAGCGGCGAGAGAAAACAAAGCTGACAGTGATGAGGTGCACGCAGAAGCCCAAGTCGGTGTGCAGAGAAGGGTCGGGGTTGCGAAGGAGGCGGAAGGGCGGCAGATGAGGAGGAGGACAAGGCCAAGTCAATGGTCGAGACGGGCGATGTACCTTGGCAAGCAGCATCAACGTGGCTTGCGACTGGATTGGCACTGCAAAGAAAGTTACCGAAGAGCTAGGCGATCAGTAGATGTGCGGCGGCAAAGAGATGAATGAGGATGATGACGATGGCGATGGATGAGTGAGACCGAGTGAGTGATTGAGAAGATTGGGGGCTGGAGGCTGGCTGGAAAGAAGGAAGAAAGGAAGGAAGGAAGAAAGGAACAAGGCGAGAAAAGCCGGGTGGAGCGCTAAGAATGATGCAGTGACAAGGCCGAGGGACCGGCAGCGGCACGCATGAAGCTTTGTGTGGTCGAGGAGGGAGAGAGCGAGAGAGGCAGGGCTTGAGTTTGGTGGTGAGAAGGAGGAGGGCAGAATGTCAAAACAAGAAGGGAAGCAATGGAAGAAAGTAAGAAGCAGATTCCTCGGCAATGGAGAGACACGCGTCCGAGTTGTCTGTCAAAGGAAGAAGGCGCAGCAAAGAGGCAGCGCAGCGCAGAGAAAAGCTTAGAAGAGAGCAATGGCGGGCAGAAGAAAGAGAGATGATGTGTTTTGTGCGTGTGTGTTGTTTGTCGTGGGTCCAAAAGAGCAGTTCGTGCTCAGACAGTTGTCAAATTGTTTTGCTTGCGAGCGGCGAAATGGCAGAGGGGAGGGGGGGGGGAAAGGGAAAACAAAAAGCAAGACTGGCGAAATGCCCAATCTTCCCGAGTCCAAAGCAACAGACGAGAGGAAAAGCCGAAAGGCAGTCGAGGAATGATGATGGCCATCTCTCCCACGCCTCTTCCCTCCTTTCCTCTGAGACTGATGCAGAGGAGCGTCAGACAGCGCTTGCTTCCAGCGAAATGCAGCATGTTCTCGGTGTCATTGTGCTGTCGGTTCGAATTCAAGTGCTGGAAATGCAGCATTACAGAATCAGCCAGAATCAAGCCCGAGCTACAGCATCACATACAAACCGCTTGGCCGAGCCTCTTCCTATGTCGCTACACCGATGGCAAAGCAAAGCCTAAAGTCATCTGACCATCGGCTTCTCCGTTCTTGTTCGGAAAAGACGAGGCTTTGGTTGGCCTTTGCTATCTAGAACCTCTCTGTAACCACCAGTGCAGTGAGCATGAGGCTCGCAATACTGCTCGCACTGGCAATCTTCTTCCTCATCATTCGCTACCATCATAATTCTGTCCTCCTCACCTCCATCATGAGACGGTTTTGAATGCTCTACTCTGGCGAAACGACTGACTGTGAACGGGGCAAATCGCCCAGGGAAAATGGCAGTTCCATTCACAAAATCATTTACCCCAAAGCGTTTCTTTTCAAGTGCCAAATGATAGGCGATGGGCGCGACGTGTCCGGCGTGTCGCATCACGTGCTCCATCCTCTTCATTTTCTTTGGATCTGAGACAGGCGCAGAAATCGGGAAGCGAGGGAACCGATGGTCGGGACGCAACGATCCACTCTTCAGTCTCCAGGCAATCTGCAGTCCGCTATCAACTCAACATCATGCGCTGGTCAGGGCATGGATCACTGTTTTGAAGCCCTAACATCCTCAGCTCAAACATGTGTTGGGCACACTCGAAACGGAAGCATAAGAAAAAGTGTCCATTAAGAAAAAACAAGACCAAAGGATGCGAGGTGAACAAAAAAAATAAATGATAACGTGCTATCGTGATTTCAACGGCGTTGAACTCCAGCAACGGAGGAGCGTTATGAATCATTCTGCATCAGCAAAAGCTCCGAAACCACCATGCCTCGTCAACAGCCCCCACCCCGAGACAACAGCGATGACTACGGTCGCAATCAATCCAATAAATGCAGGATGCATGGCCTTCAACCCAGTCGCGCCGCTGCAAGCTGCACAGATCCAGCCACTTGCCAGCGGCGTGTAAGCCTGAGGATTGTACAACGCAAATTGAACCTTGGTGTTGGGCTGCATCAGACCGGGCGAAGCACCGACAGACATTCCACGCTCATCATAGATCAACAGACGGTACGAAGCTGCAATGAGTTGTGGCAGGTTAGGATTCGATGCTTCAACGCTCGTCGAGTAGTTGTATGGCGACCAGACAACACTTGTCGCCGTACCTGGAAGGGCAGTGGCGATGTCATACGTGTTCAGGTTGTCCGAGCAGTATGCCTGCACAGTGAGCGTACGTGGGTATTGGAGTACCGAGGTGAAGTTCCAGCCGAAAGTGACGTCAACGCCTCTTGCGATCTTGTAGTAAGAAGGATCGGCCGTCTGAATAGGTTGTGTCACCGTAACACCACCAACGGGTGCTGATGATGGAATGTTGACCGAGGTAGCTGTGTTGGTCGCTTGTGCTCCTGTTTCTGCTCCGCTCGTCAGTCCTGGTGTGAAGGCCGGTGGATCCGGAGCGAATGCACCGCTAATACATAGCAGCGCCCAGAGCGCCAAGAACAAGGGAAGGACACCGGTCATTGTAGAGCTAGGTCGCGCCACGGTATAGCTTTGTAGTAGTAGTAGAGAGACGATTCTGGTCGAGGTTCTGCTCCTTTGTGATCTCGCAAAGCGCTGCGCTTGGTCGGAAAGAATTTTTCACTAGCAAACCAAGGAGAGGGGGCCGATCTAGGAGACGATGCAAGAAGCTATGAAGCGCTCGAGATAGGTTAATAGGAGTTCCTGTGAGGTGTCTTGGAACCCTGCGAGAGAGTCCTGTTGCAAGTCCACTGGGCTGACGCTGGCCAATGTGCGTCGATGGCTTCTGAAACAACTCTGGATGTATTACGCTGGTCGAAATGTTTACTTGTGTGTCAGAAGGGAAGAGGACAAGTCGTCGCTTCGTCTGTCAAGATGCTTGTTCGAATCTGAATGTTCCAATATCAGATGTCGGTCGAGAGGGTTAGACGAAAATGTTTTCGTTATGTGTGCGTACCCAAGCAGAGCGAAGAGATGCAGAAGTAGCCGGTCGTCAAAACGATGAGAGGATGAGGATGGAGGTGATAGTGATGAACCAGGAGGAGTTCCGACGCCCAACTCTCAAACCAATCCCATATAATTCTCTGCTGTTGCTGTGCCTACAATTCGTGGGCTGAAATTGGAAAATCAGGAAATTTCAACTGCACAGCTGATCAGCGCTGAGAAGCACAGCGCGCGCGTTTCCGATTTCGACAATTCAACATTGAAGAGCTCCTGCTGGCGCGTAGAGAAAAAGAAAAAAGAAAAAAGAAAAAAGAAAAAAAGAAAAAAAGAAAAAAAAAAAAAAGGGGTCTCTGGCTAACTTAGCAGCCCACAGCTCGTGAGCATCGATAGAGAGAGAGTGCAAGGGAGAGAGAGGGCGGTACACAAGCGAGCTGAGCTCAAATAAGGCAGGAGGAAGAGAGAGAGAGAGAGAGAGGTTCGTGCAACTGCTGATCGCTCGGTGAGACACACACAGCCAGTCCTCAGCCAGCCTCTCTCTCTCATTTCGAGATCCACAGAGGAACGCTTGGCGAGTCTCATCAAACCCTTGAGTGGTCTGTCAGGTCACTGTTCACACATTGCAACCTTGCTTTTGTCACCATCGTCTTTAGGTACTTTCGAGCTGCTGCTGCTGTTGCTCTGACCGTCGGTTTGTGCAGCGAGATGATGGCCTCTTGCGTTTACTCTTCTTCTGCTTGCCTGTCTGCTGCCACGAATTCCGCATCTTGGACCTTTTCACTAATCACTCCTGTCTCCTGTCAAGTTGGTTGATTTCGATGCAAAGATATCTCACTCTCAGGCTCACAGGGGTGGAACGAAAAGGGAATCATCATTTCATCATCGAATGCGAGTCATGAGGCTGGGCCTGCCTGGCCTTGAAGCAAGTAGTAGTACAAGCTTTCAACGCCGACACTGTCAGTCAGTCCGGCGCTACAAAGGGGAACAGAGGGATCATCGTGATAAAGGTCGTTAGGAATGCCTTCATACCTGCTCGTCACACCAAAGTGCACAGCAAGCTGAATCTCTTGTGTGGACTTGAAAGAGAAAGGGAATCACTGGGTCTAAAGAGGAGGCGCCTGCTGAAGAAAATACGCAGGATAAATGCTGGCAAGGCGGATCACCTAGTGATCCGCCTTGCCAGCATACGCCTCAGCACTGGACAGCGGTACTGTATCAGCTTGTGACGCCTGCTGAGCTGCATAGGCATCGCTCTCGCCAAGTGTGCCGCGCTCCCACTTATCGAGCTCGGAAGCGATGCTACCGTACGCCATGCTGTCTCGTGCTCGCTCGCCACCGTCTTCGTGTGTCGACTCGATTCGTCCGAGCAAAAGCTGGAACTTGTCGTCCAGCTCCTGCAGACGCTGTGTCAAGTTGGCATTCTCGCGTTTCAGCTGCTCGTTGCTCGTCTGCGCTGCGCTTAATGAGCGACTCAGCGACGAAGCATCCTCGACGCCAGCCTCAGTCGACTTGCTGGCCGAACTCGAGCTGAGCTGTGTCTGCAACTGCTCGTTGCGCTCCAATGTCTTCTTGACTTCCTTGCGCGACTCTTCCAAGCTGGCCTGCAATCGAGCCACCTCGCTCTCCAGTTCGGAAACCTTACGGCTCGAGTGGCCATTATCAGAGCTTCCGGCTATGTCGTCAGTCTTGTCGAGCGAGCCACGGTGTTGTTCCTGCTCTGCCACAAGCTGAGCTACTCTGCGCTCCAGCTCGCGGTTCTCGGCTGCGATCTCCTCGCTCTGCTGTGTCACATCGGCGAGGTGGCTTCGTAGCGCCTCAATGTCACGTGCTGCCTCTTCGGAGCGTGCGCCATCGTCGGTGCTCAGACGTCCACCGCCACCTGCAGATCGCATCGAAGCAAGCTCGTTTTGTAAGGCGGCGTTCTCAGTCTTGTACTTTGTCAGCTCGTCCTTCATCCTACGCAGCATCTTTTCAGTGCCCTTGACGAATTGAACAGCGGTCTGATAGTCGTTCTCGAGCTGTGCCATCCTATCCTTGTATGAGGCGGTCGTCTCGGCGAGCTCACGCTCGGCCAGCTGAGCACGTCGCTCTGCTTCAGCCACTGTGGTACTGTCGGCAGTACCGCGGCTTGCAGTGAGCGAGGCATGGTGTTCAAGCTCGCGTGTGAGCTCTTCGACGCGGCTCTCGGAGTCCTGTAGACGGTGCTCTGCTTCCTGCAATTCTCGTCCTCGTGCATCGATTTCATCCTCGAGCTCGCGGATACGGCGATCAGCATAACCAGACTTGACGCTCAGCTCGTCCTCGTTGGGCACGCTGACACCATGCTCAGCCATAAATTGCTTGAGCAAGCTCGACTTGACCTGAGCTGCCTCGATGGCACGGTTGCGGTCACGCAGCTCGAGATCCTTGGAGCTGGCAGTGTCCTTGAGTCGTGCCGCTTCCTGCAATGCCACAGCAAGCTGACTGCGAAGAGCAGTGAGCTCGGAGCGCAACGCCGTTGCTTGCTTCTCTGTGGTCAAGTGACGATTCTGCATCTCTTGAAGCGAGCTAGCGTGCTCATCGGCCATCTGGCGCGCCTCGGCATGGAGCTGTCGAAGCTGCTCGGCCTCGTCTTCCAGCGCTCGCATCTTGTCCAAGACGTGCGAGGGCACAGCAGTAGAGGCACCAAGATCCCCGCTCGATGTCTGATCTTTGTGAGCAAGCAATGCTGCAAGTCCGCTCGTGGCAGCTGTGCGGTGCGTCTCCGCTTCCTGTCGATGTTGGTGCAACAAGGTCTCGAGCTCAGCAGCTCGTGAGGCGTGGTTGGAAGCCTCGGCCGACTTCGCTTCAAGTTGAGCCCGGAGATCAGCAATGTTTGACTGGTGCTGCTGAAGCATGCCCCGCTGCTCGTCGTGCAGACGCTCGTATTCGGCGGCACGAGTCGTAACCGAGCCGTGTGCAGTCTGGAGTTGCATCAAGGCTGCAAGGTGCGCTGCGACACTGGCCTTGGCCTCGTCCAGCTGACGAGAAGCATGCTCGTGATCGGCTCTGTGACGCGATAGGAGCGACGAGAGCGTCGTGACCTGCTCAGTGTGCTCGCGCAAAGCGCTCTCAGTCGAGTAGCTACGCTTCTGCAGAGCTGACAGCTCATCGTATGCCTTCATTTGAGCAGCCTCAGCGGCCATGGCACGCTTAGCGGTCTCTGAGAGTCTCTCTTCTGCCGAGTTGCGCAGCTGCTGTTCAAGCTTGGCTTGTTCGCGAACCGACGATACTTGACGTTCAAGCTGTGTGCTCTCCCGAAGAGCGTCGGCTAACGACTTTTCGAGCTTGTTGGCACGCTCACGGTCGAGACGTGTCACTTCGTCACCGTTGCCGGACTCGATAGCTGATAACTTGGCGCGATAGTAGGCGGCTTCTTGCAAAGCAGCAGAACGGGCTCGATCTGACTCGGCGTGACGATCAGCCTCTCCTTGAGCCTGTTGAGCGATGGTAGCTTTGGCGATCGCAAGCTGGGCCTTCAGAGAGATGAGGATTTTGAGGACGCGATCCTTGTCACTGCCTTCAGCACCCGTGTCGATGCCATCGAGACTAACTCGCTCTGAAGTGATGCTCTGCGCATCTCCGATGCTGAGGTCGCCGGCATTGAGCTGATCAGGCTCGACGAAGCCCTTCTTGACAGCAAGAGCCAGCGCCGCCTTGTACCATGCCTCGCGTTTGCGCATCGCATCGACCTCGGCTGGCATATTTTGAGGCGACATGTAGCCATTGGTGCCAGGTGGACTGGTGGTACGACCGTAGTGGAAACCGTCCTGAGGCGCAGCTGGCGAGTCCCTCTTGCTGACGACGCCGTTGATGCTGCGCATCGAGTTCATGTTGGTCGGTGAAAGAGCACCACCAGCACGCATGTTCTCGATAGAGCGCTGACTGCGTGGACCATCGTAAGAAGCTGGAGCACTGGCGGATGCAACGCCAGGTGTGGAACCAAGTCCCATCTGCTGTTGATACGGGTAAGACTGAGATTGGTTGGGCACCTGTTGCTGTTGAGGCGGCAACTGACCCGACTGCTGGGTCAGGAGCTGAGATGGTTGTGACAGCTGAGTCTGGTACTGTGGAATGCTGGACGGAGGACTGATGGCGCGCATGGCAGGGTCTCCGTTCATGACACCAGCGCGCGGTAGTTGCTGGTAAGGTGACTGTAATGTCGACGGTCCCTGTAGAGGAGACACTTGGTTTGCGAGTTGTTGTTGCAGCGACGGCTGTGACTGGATCTGTGCGGGAACAACAACGCCTGGCGCAGAACTAGGTGGCATCTGCTGTTGCTGTTGCGGTTGCTGCTGCTGTTGCGGTTGCTGTTGCTGTTGCTGTTGCAGTTGCTGTTGCTGTTGCGGTTGCGGTTGCGGTTGCTGCTGCTGTTGCTGTTGCGGTTGCGGTTGCTGCTGCTGTTGCTGTTGCGGTTGCGGTTGCTGCTGCTGCTGCTGCTGTTGCGCAAAGTTCTGCTCGATGCCACGTTCGGGAGGAGAAGTAGGCGCGCTACCTTGGATGGGTCCGGGAGCTCCGCGCGTGGTCGGCGAGATCGTCCTGTGACGTTCGTCGCCCTCTGCAAGAGGAGACATGGCACTACGAACGGATCCGTTGGTACCTAGGATCTGCGAGCCTGGAACAGCAGCGGGACCGGTAGAAGTACCATTGCTCGGCGAGGTGATGTTGGACTTGGATCCGCCAGGTGTCTTGACCTGCGAGGCGTTGTTGTCGGTGGGATACTTGATCTTGGCCGTGTCGAGAACGTGTAGAGTGGCGGGATCGTCGGGCTTAGCGCCAGTGAAACTTTCACCACCGAGCACAACGACCTTGTTCTGGAAGGTCGACAAGGCGTGGCCGGAACGACCGCTGGGAGAAGGACCCATGTTGGCGAACATGTACCAGCGCTGGTTGGTGATCTTGAAGCTGGCCAGATCACCGAGGTCCTTGCCGTCGACACCTCGACCGCCAAAAATGTACATGACGTCATCAACAACACAGGCTGCGTGCCCCTCACGAGGAACAGGGATGTAGCCGATGCATAAAAGCTCCTTCCAGGTGTCGGAAGCAATGTCGTAGCACCAAGTGTCATTGTAGTGGTATTGGCCATCGGTACCTCCGAAGACGTAGATCTTCTCCTTGTATGTGACGCTGGCATGACCGGTACGCTTGGGTGGAACGTCGCCCTGGGGCTTGAGACACTCCCAGGTTGGTGTCCCCTTGAGACTGTTGAGGTCGAAGCACCAAAGGTCGTTCATGAAGGTTCCATCCACTTGACCACCAAAGACAAAGAAGCGTGAGCCGACGATAGCGACACTGTGGCCGTACCTGCCAACAGGGCAAGTCTCGGGACCATCGCCAGCCTTGACACGGGTCCATTCGCGGGTGCTAAGATTGAGCAGGTACAGGCCCTCATCCTGCTTGTCGTCAGCGCGAACCTTTGTGTCACCACCCCAAAGGATGAGGACGTTGGATACGAGAACCGTTGCATGGCCAACACGTGGTGGTGGAATCTCACCGGTCGTCTGCACGAGCGTAGCACTGGCGTAGATCTGGCTAGGGTTGACCGAGCCTGGGCCAGTGACATTGGGAGGAGAGTTGGATGTTTGCGAAATGAGCTTGTCGACGTAGACGGTGTAGAGGTCGTTCTTGACACTCTCACGTACCAAGCCACCAAAAAGGTAGAGCTCGCCGGAGGCGCTTGCCATCTGGTTGACAGCATGTCCGTAGCGTGGGAAAGGGAAGGGGCTAAGTGCGCCTGGAGGAGCTTGACGAGATTCGTCGAGGAACTTGGGTGGCTTCATCACAAGACCACGCTGACTCCATGGGTAGACGACTTGTTGAGATCGACCCTTGTCGAGTAGTGCTCCCGGCAGATTGGGGTTGGAGAGCGGTGGACCGGCATCAGGACCAGATGATTGAGAAGGGAGACCTGAGATGCTGCCACCATTCGGACTGCCGACACCGCCGCCCATGCCAAAGTTGGAGCCAGGTGGAGCACCGGCGGCCATTATAGGTGCACCCTGTTCGCTTATCTTACGCGAGCGAAGAGAGCCTTGACCACCTGGAGTAGGGATGCCAGAACCGATGCCATCTGGACGAGGAACTGGTCCACCGAAACGGAAACCTGATGCGGAGCCGAGAGGACCTGAGCTGGAAGCTGGGACACCAGATGGACCTAGCTGACCGGGATAGGGTGCAAAGCCACTGCCCATCGCCATGGGACCGCCGGGTAGACCAGATATGGAGCCCTTGTTAGGGATATGAGAGCCGCCAGGAGTTGGGATGCCGGATGCTTCCCTCGAATAGGGTGACTGCTGCTGCTGCTGCTGTTGTTGTTGTTGCTGTGAAGGCTGTCTGGCGGAGGACTCCATGGCAGGAGATGGTGATGAGATGCTGTCGCCAATGGAGGGGCCAGAAGACTGTGACTGCTGCTTTTCCTTGTCCCTGTCCTTGTCGGACTTTTTCTTGCCAAAGATGGCCATAATTGCTACTGATTCGCCTCCCGATCAGGAGGTGCGCTGACGTCGGTGTGGATGGTACCAAGGTGCTCGAGAGTTTCAGAGCCAAGAAGCCTGATTATCTGCGCTGGATCGGCTCGTTGCCTGTTGGATGGCTGGTCAGTGCAGCGCACGGTTGAAATATTGGCTCGATCGGACAGGCCGAGCAATGGGCGTAGGAGTCGTTAGGATCGTTGCAATGGGGATAAAGTGGGTCGAAGAAAGATGAACGAGATCGGTGCCTCTGATGACGAGAAGAGGTGTGAAGAGGTGTGGTGGAATGAAGAGATGTTCGAACAAGTGGAGACGGGCAAAGTCGCTTGCTTCAGGAAGCGAGAGGATTAACGAGTGAGGCTCAATCCCAGTGTCCGTGTGCTTCACCGAATGGAAGCTACAAAATCACGCAAAAGGCTGAAGAAACGGCGAGACAACTTTTGCAGCCTTGAGAACACAGGCAAAAAGTCAAAAAAAAAAAAAAAAAAATTAATTAAATATATATAAATAAACAGGCTACTTCGCGAGAGCCAAAGCATCGGAAGCCGGGCTGGGACGCACACAAGCTCTTCGCGCAGCACTCTTGACTGGCGGAGAACCAAAGTCGCTTCACGCTTCACTCACTCATCTTCTACGGCTGCTGTTCCTCTCGCACCCCGAGTCTCGCGCCTTTTTTTTTTTTTTTTTTTTTTTTTTTTTTTTTTTTTTTTTTTTTTTGGGCCCTGCCCTGCTTCTCTTTCCTTTGTGTCTCCGTGACAGGGGAAGAAGGTCGCGAATATCAAAAAGCAGCGAAATGGTCCTTTGCTCGGCTTCTGCCTCAACAAGATACAGCAGCGTGCGAGAATATCTTTTCCGGCAGCAGACGGCAGGCAACCTTTTCTGTGGTGCACACGTGTCTTTCATGGCCAAGTAAGCTGCACACCCACCTCTTCTTGTTAGTCGCTGAGCACGCCAAATCGCAGCCAGCGTCTTTTTATATTGTCATTGTGAGCACGAGAGCCAATGTATGATCTTGCTGATCAAAGGCAGTTACAGAGTAAAGATTCAGAAAGCTACTCTGCGTCCAAGTCTTCTCGAGATCATCGCGGTCACAAAGCATGTTGATTGTGATTCTACTCCACGCTAAGCCGCCTCGATCTCGGAGATCGGAAGCAATCGGGCAAGATGGTAGCCCGCATCGGCATCGCTTGTTCTATGTATGCTTCAATGTCTGTTCTGATCAAGGGACCAATCTAGCTCTCCCTTCTGATCGACAATGCAGAATGCATAATGGCTATGTTGATCCGAATAGCCTGGCTTCTGTCTGGCTGATGATCCAGTCAACTTAGGCGCCTATCCAGTCTTTGAGACCGTTGTGTAGAACCGAGTGCGTCGAAGCGGCCCTGTCGAAAGACGAGCTAGAACCCAACAGGAGGTTCGTCCCATTCCATGCTGTGAACCATATGCATGCTTTGCCCACGCCAAGCGCTGCTCCGACCAGTGTCTGCGCCGGAGTATGTACGCCGAGACGCACTCGAGACCACATGACGAGGACAGGGGCCGTGATGCCAACTAGCGCGATCCAAATCCGAGTCACACCGTCAGAGCTAGAATCGAGTGAGAAGGTCGGATGCAGGGGCAAAAAGAGGGCCGATAGCATGATGTAGATGCCCATGAATGAGATGGTGCTGTCCCAAAGCAAACGTCGAGGTAGAAAGTAAGATTCTGCAAGGGTCAGCATGACGATTGAACTCGCTGCACTGCGAGCTAGGAGCTTTTACTCACGCGCTATGTGTCGACGGCATCCCGCTCGTCTTTTTGACTCGTGAGCCTGGTGGGCGAGGCTGTTTGATCACCCTCTTCAGGCCCTTGGCAGAGAAGCTCGTCGCAAGGCTGCCGATCGTGAAGTATAGGACATGTGTAGTTCGCAGATGCAGAATACCGACAGCGGTCGCCGTAGTCACGATGCCTTGCGTGTGCTTCAAGAGCCAGAGCCCGGTTGACAGCTCATCCTTGGACTGATATCCTGGTCTCTTGCCGTCCTTGTCCTCGCTCGCTTCAGCATTGACCTGGGAAGGCATCGCGAGGTCGATGCTGGTAGGTGGGGTTGATGTCCTGGCACTTAGCGTCAAAGGTCATTTAGTTGGTCTGCACTACTCTAAGACCATCTGGAAAGCTGCTACATAAGCTGCATTGGCATCCATGATGCTGCGCGAGAAGAGTCCGTGTCCAAGGTCGAAGCAAGGGTTCACGTTGCGCAAGTCGTGTGAACAACGACAGCTATGTGGAGATCGGGGCGCTTTTTCCTAGTTTGCTAGACGAAGTCGGTCTTACACTGTGCGGAAGAAAATCCTCTTGGGCCTAACAGACAGTCTCGCGACCAAAGACGTCTTCTTTTTTTTTTTTTTTTGTGTCCTTCTTTTCGTTCAACTTTTGCTCCCGAGAACTGTCAAGACCTGTCACCTGAGCTCGAAAGGGTCTAAGAGTTAGTCCACCAGCAACCCTGCTCGACCATACCAATCCGCACAGTATGCCACAGTGCCTGCATGTCTTCACAGGTCAGCGTCACAATGTCAAGTTAGCCCTGAAAAAGTGCAGTCGACATCTTTCCGACATAGGCAGCGCTCTTCTCGGACACGGATCACCCAAAGTTTGATCAGCGAAACCGATGCTTTGGTTGATAGCGATCCGCGCGAATGGAGAAAAGTGTCCCTAGAAGAAAGATGCCAGCGTAGTACAATAGGGGATTGAAACCCACGGTGTCAATAATGACTGTATCTACTTTGATTGTGCGACGAGAGTGTCAAAGATGGTGGAGCTACAAGGTGGTTCGGATTCCGGAACTGCTTCATTTTCCGGCCGACACTTCATGTTCCGGCCGACACTAACCCTAACTCTTGCTTGGCTTTGAAATTTAACCCTCTAAAAACACAGCTTACATTTGGGGGCATTAATTTCCTGAGCTTTTTTGAGTATTGGAAGACTCTAGTTTTCGAGGGCAAAAAAATTTGAAACCCGCTAGTAGTGTAAAGTTCCTCTCGGAGTGCTTTACAGGATCGATGCAACTCTCTTCCGGTAAAGCTACAAAAGCACACGCCTTGAACGGCCCTACTGACACAACAGGCAGAAATGGGCGACGCGCGTGACAGACGCACAGGCGATCAGTTTTGCAGATGATGCACAACAACACAGACATGGTCCTCACAAAGCGCACAAGCTAACAAGCAAGCAAGGAAGATTCGCATCGGCAAGAGGCAAGTAGTGTGGCACAAGGCTAGCAGCTAGCAGACAAAGAGGCTCTTGCTCTAACTTAGCGCCGACATTCCCGCAGCAGCTCACTTGAAAACGATCATTTGCCGACACAGGTGCCGCCAACAGAGCCAACTCGCCTTGCACATTGAAATTCACCCCGCACAACTCGATGTCCCGAGTAACGGATGACCATCTATCGATCCTCGTCGTTTTGTAGCATTGCCAACAATCGTCATCTACACTTTCCTATGTACTGTACATCATGGAAATCATACTCGCTGAAAGCTGAAGAATCTGCCGCCGCAATGAAAGGTCCTCAAAGCCACCTGGCACTGGGTGAGCTCGAGTGGTTTTTACTCGCACTAACGCAGCTGCTACCTCCTCGCCTAAAGGATGATGCATGCAAGGGTTGCTTCCGCTCCCTCACTCGTCTCCTGTGTCCTTTGCCTGCGGTCGTGACTCTGATCGAGGCTCCCTTGTTGCAATAAGCTCCCCCTGCTTCTTGCTCGCTACGACGACTTTGATGCAGTTTGTCGATCCTTGTCCTCTGCCCGCATCTTCGCTTGAACCCCTTTTCCTTTGCGCCTCCCTCCCCTCCTGACTGTCAATCAACAATCCTCCCTTCCCTTCCTTTAGCGTCATCACCATCTTTATTACAACCACCATCACCTTCCCTCTTCAATCTTCCCCGCAACGACCCTACTCCCTCCACGCACGTTCGTCCCTCGGCCACACACACTCATTTATTCTCGTCAGCACATTCGTTTCAGCACAACACCCAACGCATCGCAATCCCATCAACCTTGCGGTTTCGATTCAGCCCTTCTCCCACGCTATCGACGCTAACAAAACCTCGCTTCTTACATCAATCCCTGCTGCTCATCATGGTCGGCGTCAAAAAATTCTCGGCAATCGCTGCCGTCTCTGCCATCGCAGTGACTGGTGCAGCTGCATCCCTCCAGCCTTCCGAAGCCTCTTATTCACAGCACTTCCGATCTCATCGCCGACACCTTCAAAATCAGCAGCAGCCATCTCTGATCAAGATTCAGAAACGACTTGGCTTCACCGTCCCTGATGGTCTCGGAGGCATCATCAATGGTATTGGCAAAGACCTCGGCCTGAATGGTACGTATTCAACCCTCTGACTCCGAAGAGGGGTGGCAGTCAAAGCCTCGTCATCATTAACAATGGCTATGAGTACAGCTGTCGCTTTTTCTTTACCATCTCTTGCACGCGATCTAGCAATCATGAGCTTTCCCACGAGATCGTGACTCTCGACAATGTTCACCCATCCTAACTCAATCCTTTCCTGCTCCACTCTCTCCCTTACCCTTCCTTCCCTTCCCTTCACCCTTCCTTCTCGATCTTGCCCGCCTACCCATCTAATTTCCCCAATCTCCCTCCTTCTCCTGCTTTATCTACCACTCTGCCTTATCCTCGACCCCTTCTCCAAACCCTTTACCACTCCTACGATCCCCTGATCACTCCATACCCACCAACCCTGTTCTCGCTCGCCTTTGATATACTCCATGCCTTCCTTCCCTCCCTCGATACTGCCCGCACAACAGAGCTCGATGATACACAGGGACACCTGCACAATCTTCGTCGAGGCCTCGTTGGTGACCTTGTTGGCGCTGGTGATTATCCTTCCCCCAATTTCCTTCCCTTTCCTACCACCTCTTCCCCTCCTCTTCCCTTACCTGCCTTCTTGTTTCCCGAACTCGTCTTCACCCCACTCCTTTCCTACCACCTCCACTTTCCTTTCTCTCCTTCCCCTCCCCGTACTCCATGCCATCTGTGCATTCACGACGGTACTGACCCTAGCAGCAACTGACCATTCGAGACCAAGAAAACTGACTCATCTGCGTTCTTCCGAAACACTTGCTCTCGACAACAGGCGGACAGCCTTCGAGCTCGGCCAACTCGCCACCTCCCGCAAGCACCTCGCGGCCAGTAAGCAACAACAATAACGGCGATGCATCCAGCAACAATCCTGCGCCAACAACCTCGTCAAGCCCTGCACCGGAAAGCACCAACAATAACAACAACAGTAGCAACAGTAGCAACAACAACAACAACAACAACAACAACAACGACAACAACAGCAATAACAACAGCGCTGGCAACACAAACAACAATCAGAACCGTCCAGCGACAAGTTCGTCTAGTTCCAGCAGCAGCAACAGCAACAGCAACACCAGCGGCGGTAGCCGTGGCTCCGAAGCCAACCAGAGCAATGGAAGCAACCGCGGGTCGGGCAACACGAACTCACAACCACAAGCAACAGCTGCCAGTGTTAGCTCTGCTGCTGCACCGACGAGCGTCAACTCGGCGATAGCAGCTGCTTCAGCCGCTTCCGCTAGTCTTCTCTCTGCTGCATCACTGTCGCAAGCCAGCGCAGAAGCAGCTGTTAGTGCAGCTGCAGCCACTCTGGACGGAGGTGTCGCGTCGGGTGCTGCCAACGCAGCTGCTACCGGTGCCAATCGTGCCAACAGCAGCGGCTCCTCCTCTGGCAGCGATGGTACCACCAAGGTCGTTGTCCCAATCATTGTCATCGCTGCATCCGTCGCTTTGATTGCTGTAGCATGGACCGTGATTCGCCGCATCAAGAAACGCAAGGACGAGCAGTACGACCCTCGCATGCAACCCATCGAAAGCTCCTACCACCATCGCAGCATGATGGACCCATCCCTTGCCGCTGGGGGAGCTGCTTTCGCTGTCGGTGGAGCCGCTGCTGGTCTTGTTCGCGATCGTCCTCGTCGTGACAGCTACGAATTGTTCGAAGCTGGTCGACCGATGAGCTCGCTCACTGAAGAAGAGGACGAGCTCTCAGGCAACCCACCTCTCATGCAAGAAGTTGCTCCTTACGCTGCTGTCGGTTCTGCGTACGCTCCTGCTTCAAGTCTTCTTCGCAATTACGGCTCCGACCGCGGTGGCAACGCCAACGGCGCTGAGGACTTCCCTGCAGCCCACCGAGTGACAGACAGCATGTACATCGACGATTACGCCGGCGACGAACACGATGCCTACGACGTCAACTACTACGACGGATCCTCAAACGTTGGCTACAACAATAAGGCGACTCGCGGACTCGACGCTGCAGGTGTATCCAGTAACGCTGGTCGACCTTACTCGCCTTACGCAGATGTTCAGCGTGGCGAGGCAGGTGACGAGTATTACGATTACGACCGAGCGTTTTCTTCTCGTCGTGATCCTTTTGCCGATTCCGAACGTTGGTCTGGTTAAAACCCCATCCCCTTGGATGATACACACACTCTTTTGCTCTGATCTCATTCTGCTCTGTCTTGGTCCGCTTTATACCACTGTCTCTCCGCTCGTGTGCTTTTTGTTTGCCCACTTCGCTTTCTTATCAAGTCTCAACATATGTTCGAAGCTTACTCCTATTCTAGTTCTTTTGCTGTAATCAAAGTCACTATCAACAATCAACTTTCTCCTTTAGTCTGTGCTGTCGTTTCCCAGCATGGTTCGCAACAAGCGACCGCTACAGACACCTGGCCTAATATGGTGTTCGCGGGTCTGAATCCGTATCTGCGGCCATAGAACCTTGAAAGCACCGCATCCCGTCCGATCTGCGAAGTTAAGCAAGGTATCGCCTAGTCAGTACTGCGGTGGGGGACCACGCGGGAATCCTAGGTGCTGCAGTTCCCTTTTTTTTTGCTGCTCGACTCTGCTCAGATAATGAGAACACCCTACTCATTTTGTCAATGACAGTCCTCAGCCTAGAAGTTGGATCACACGATATGCATGTTCAGAATGCGAGTAGGGCATAGTTGTAGATGTGTGAGTAAAAGTAAAAAGCTAGTTGATTGAGAAAGAATGTGCTATGCGGTGCAGAAAGGTGTTAAGGTGCTGAAGTCGATGCAAGGGTGGATAGTATTTAGACTTGGAATTGCTTCGGGTCCATGCTCTGTCGCAACGTAAGACAGCAGATGAAAGAGTGTCAGCAATTCGGTCCAGGTAGATCCCGCTGCTGAAATGACTGTGAGCTACTTACGAGCTTGCACAGTCTCGCAATGAGACCGCCGAGCTGAACAACGGTGGCAACACCTTCGAGGATCTTCATGTGTGTCCAGCCGATTTCCTGTTCCAGAGTGCAGGCAACATCAGAAAGGGGTGGGGGGGTGGGGTTTCAGGGGAGCGAGGTTAGTAAAGATGGACGCCAATAGGCAGATTGCACATTTTCGGAGTTGATGGTTAGAACATACCTTGATGAATTCGAGCTTGGTAGCTTCTGGAACGCCATCCAGCGTCTTAACGACACGGAAGAGCGTTGTGACGATATCAACGGCAGCATACCCCTTGGACCAGATCTCATCCAGCTTCTCCATCGCCTCATCGACAACCCCCTTCTTACACGCCATCAACAACGAGCGGATCAAGAATGGATGTGGCTGGTCGCACACCTTGAACACGTTCTCTGGGTTGACGAAGCCCAAACCCGTATAAGTCGACTGCAAGTTGTTGATCGCCTGACGCATATCTCCCTCAGAAGTAAAGATGATAGCACCCAAACCCTCATCCGAATACTCGACACCTTCCATCTTGCAAATCTCCAATAAACGCTTCAAGATCTGCTCGTCTCTGATTTTAGCGTACCGCAAGATAGCACATCTGGACTGAATGGGCTCGATGATCTTGTTGCTTTGGTTGCAAGCAAAGCAGAAACGTGTTGTGTTGGAGTAGATCTCCATGGTGCGACGCAAAGCTTGCTGTGCTGCTGGTGTCATACTATCGGCTTCATCGAGGATGACGATCTTGTGCCTGCCTGGCGGGAGCGAGACTTTCTTCTGGGCAAAGTTCTTGATCTTGTTTCGGACGATATCCACACCTCGTTCATCGGAAGCGTTGAGCTCAAGCACACCTTCTTTGTAGGCATCTCCGAGAAGTGCACGCGCGAGACAGAGGACTGAAGTGGTCTTTCCGATGCCCGGCAATCCCGAGATGAGAAGGTGTGGACAGTTGCCGTCGTTCTGAATCACTTTCAGACGGTCGATGGTGTCTCTGTTACCAACCACATCGTCGAGCCGCAACGGCCGATACTTTTCCACCCATGGTAGCTCGTAGCCTGTGACTGTTGCTGTTGCTGCCGGCGCGGCTGATGAGCCCGAGTCCTGTGTCATTGCGAACAATGCCCTTATTGTGAGAGGTCAAGTCGGCTTGAAGGCGGCCTCTCCGATGGTGTTTGCGAAAAGGATGAGAGCGTATGTGCGGATGTTCCCCGACTGTGGCAGTGCTATTATAAGTCGCGGGTAAGCTTAGAGCAGTTGTGAGCTTGGTGACGATGGCGTGGGAAAGAGAATCTCCTTGACAGAGCAGAGTGTGAAATGATGACTGGAGCTGTCGGTCCTTCCGAAAGTATCACTCTGACACACACAGGCCAACTTTTTGACAGCCACGCTGCCACAAATTTGACCGAGGAGTATCGGTGAACCCTGAGTCGCGTGTCGCGTTGAGTAGTCACACGCCGTTTCCTGGGCAGAATTGCGCATCAACGGTGAGTTATCGCCCTTGACAACGCGTGAAAATCCTTGGAAAAGGAGCTGAGAAATTGAGGAAATAGAAATGTTAAATTGCCTAACTCGAGTGAGTCGCTTGCGAGCTCCCAGCTCAAAGCGTTGCGACGAAATGTGAGTGTCGCGCGTTGGTCATGTGCCCCTTCGCTCACCATTGAAAAATGCGCATCTATCCATTCGCACGATAAGTCTACTTTGTCTGCGTCGCACCCGCGGCAAGCACACACAGGAGTCGAGGCTTGGAGAATTTCCCTTTGCTTCATAACGAAGCGGGAAAATGGGCTGAAAATTGGCTTTGGGTCCTTCCGGCTGTTGCGCTTGGACACTTGGTCGAGCGTCGTCTCTTCCTGGCTCACCACCATCCAACTTTTCGCACCATCACCGCTGCCTCATTCAACTCGACGGCTTCTTCAACACAGTACACGCAACATTGATAGCGCTGAAACTGTCGGATACCTACACTATTCAAAAGAACGCACCCAGGACAGGCGACTGCGGAGAAACTGGTTGGAAGATTGGAACAAGTGAGCATATCACAGCCGCTATCCACCCACATGCCGCTATCCTCTCGCTTCGGGCGAGTCAAGCCAGAAGCTGATGACATAGACTTGTCCTTCCTCGACGATGACGAGGACATTGCAGCACTCAGAAAAGCAACGTCAAGGTCATCTAAGGGCAAGGTTCCTGCCACATCCAGCTCACAAAGATCCGCCAAAATCACGACATCCGCAGGCTCCAGCTCAACTCGGACTCATTCGAGGAGCTCTTCCTCACAACAATTGAAACCCTCTCCGAGACGCAGTCGGAATCCGCAGCCGAAACACAGTCATCGTCGTGATTCTTTCGTCGAGGATAATGATGACGAGATCATACAGGAATACGACAGCGATGTTGATGACAAAGACAGTGATGACATCGATATTGATGACATCATTGCTTCCATTAACGGTGGCGGATCGCGCAACGCAAAGTCTCGCCCCGGCAAGCAGAGTTCAGCACCGAAAGGCAAGGGGAAGACGAATGGCGCTTCCCGCTCAAAAGCACGGGCAACTTCCAGTCGTCCGCATCCATCCGCCGCTTCAATTCCTGGTGGAAGGCAACTGCCTCCGCCTCGCAAGCGCTTCCTGCTCGCCAACCACTCAGATGAGGGCTCTGAGGACCAAGAAGATGACTTGTCCAGCCACGGCAGCGACTCGTTGCAGCAGGAGCTGGAGGACCTCAAAGATTCCAGTGAGGAAGAGCAATTGCGCCCGTCCACACGACGTACACAAGGCAACACCGGCACAAGCGGTCGAGTTCTGGGCGCAACCAGGTCGAGACGAACACAGGCACTCGATGATCAAAAGGATGACGACGACGACGACGACGAGGACGACTTCGAGCAGGCAACGCGCGCACGCAAGAAGAGCGCGATTCGAAGTCGCAAAAACAAGAAGGACAGATCTCGCCGCTTCGACGACGATGAAGATGAAGAAGATTGGGATGAGGAAGTAGACGAAGATGATGACGGCGAGGAAGAGGAGGAACAAGACGAACTGAAGAACTCCGATGACCCAGATTACAGCCACCACTCCAAGCGCAAGAGGTCATCCGCAGCCAAATTCACATCAGGTTCGAAGCGTCAGCGTGTTACCAAAGGAGCTAGGCACAGACAAAGCCGAGCCAATCCGCGACGGAGGATAGCTGTGCGTCGAACTCGCTCGACCCGGGCGCGCCCACCGAGGATGCGCTTCGCTTTGCAGGGAGAGCTCCCAGAGCCAATCACCGATCCGCCCAGCCACGCCACCGTGCCAATCATCACCATCGACGAATCCGTTCAGGCACCTATCATCAAAGGCGTACCTTTCATCGACGACATCGAGGCTCATTACAGCCTCTCTGAGCATTCCAGCGGGGAGGAAGAAGTGGCGAGCGACGATGCCCTCGACGAAGACCAGATGGTATCAGACGCCGTCTCCATCTCATCATCCGACGACGTTGAAGCCTATCAGGAGCCCGAGACGCAAGTCGAGAAACACTGGCCAGGCTGCAAACGTTGCGCCGATGGTCCCGCTCTGCCTCTCTACAACAAGGCACTCTCTCAACTCAAACGCGCACAGAAGCGCGAAGCCAAGAAGCGACGCGACAAGTCTCCCGAAAGACTTGACTCCCGGGGCCGCCAGCGAAAGACTTTTGTGGACGACACTACCGGTGCACCTGGTCCTGTGCAGCAAGCCGAGGAATGGATCGAGGTGCTCGAAGATCGCGGAGGCTGGTTCGAGTGCAAGACCTGTTCCGTGTCTTGGCATTGGGGCTGTCTTCCACAGGACTCCCAAAAAGCCATACTTCTGCGGATCAATACAGAGCGCACTGCTCGCCATCGGGCCGTGTTTGGTGAAAAGGCGCCTCCCCCCGCTCCTATCCGATACATCGACATCGACGAGATGCTGGATACCGACTCGTGTCCTGACTGTGCCGGTTACGCCTCATATTGCACCCTGTGCAAGGCTAACGTCGACGGCCTGCGCACTGTCGAGGAGCAGCTCGGCTTCACAGAAGCGATGCTCGAGCAGTACCCTGCTCCACCAACTACTCTGATTGCCAACAGGCTGTTTCGCTGCAAGCGCTGCTCCCGCGCGACTCACTACGAATGTCTTGCTCGCGCGCAAACGGACGGAGAGGACAAGACCGTCGAGGAAATCGCGCAGTCCGTTCAGCAGGCAGGCTGGCTGTGCTCCGACTGCCACCGCTGGCCAGCTGTCGAGAGAATCATCGCCTGGCGCCAGCTGGACCGCAGCCTTTGGAACGACGAGGAAGCCAAGCGCTGCGCATACGCAGTCCTGTCGCCGCGAGAGAATTTGCCTCGCGAGTACCTTGTCAAGTTCAAGGGCAAGTCGTTCCGCGAGACTGAATGGGTGCCGCATGACTGGTTGCGCATTCTCCATCAAGCCATGCTTTCCAGCTTCCTCACCAAGGGAGGTCGTCTCGAGCTGGAGCCCGCTGAGCTTATCGAATCGACCGCCGCTTTGGCCAGCGCACGTAGGAACCGCGCTTCTCTTGCGCTGAGTGGAGGTCGAGCCTTGCCATCGACGCCAGTGCAGACGCGGTCCGTCGAGAAAACGCTTCAAGTGGACGAGACAGGCCAGGTCGACATCGGCCCACCCGGTCCTATGCCCGACGCCCATCGAAGAATCCCGAAGGCATGGAGAACGCCAGACCGCATCCTGGCTGTCAAGTTCTTCTTCTCGATCAAAAAGGAGGATGACGTTGAAGATGAGATTGGCGGCGAGGTCGTTGACTCGGACTCGGTGCCATTGGAGAAGGTCGAGCCTTCTGATTACCTTCGCAGCTGGAGACATGTAGCCAAGCTGCTCGTCAAGTGGCAGGATCAGTCGTACGAGGGCTCGACATGGGAGGACCCACCTAACCGACGCAAGCAAGGAGACATCTTCTACGACTGCCAAGAGGCTTATCGGGCGTTTCTCCTTGCTCAAAAAGTGACCTTCCCAACTCTGACTGCAGGAGAGAATCGCAGAAAGCAAGAGCGTCGTCTCGCGAAGTCCGGCAATCGCTTCCGTGCTTTGGACGACCAGCCGGACTGCATCGAGGGCGGCGACCTCATCGACTTCCAGCTTGAGGGTGTCAATTGGCTCCGATACGGTTGGTACAACCAGAAGTCGGGCATTCTCGCCGATGAGATGGGTCTGGGTAAGACAGTCCAGATCATCACCTTCCTGGCTTCGATCTGGAAGGAAGGCAAAGCCGGGCCCTTCCTCGTGGTCGTGCCCAACGCGACTCTACCCAACTGGATGCGTGAGTTCGAGAAGTGGATGCCTCAATTTCGAGTGGTGCCGTACTGGGGCGAGGGCGAGGCACGAGACATGATCTCGCGATACGAGCTCTTTCACTCTAAAAGGACGCTCGCCCAGGCTGATGGCGCGATCCGCCCGATCAAGTTCCATGTTGTCGTTGCCTCGGACACAAGCGTGCGAATCGACTCATTGCCGCTTAGGAAGGCTGGTCTTTGGGACGTCATCATCGTCGACGAAGGCCAGAACCTGAAGTCCGGCAAGTCACTCTTATTGAAGCGCTTGAACGAGATGCCCACAGAACATCGCGTCATCATGACCGGTACGCCTCTCAACAACAACGTTACGGAGCTCTTCAATCTGCTCAACTGGCTTGAACCTGGAGGTCAGTGGAAGGATGTCAAGGCCCTGGAGAACGAATACAGTGTTCTAAAGCCAGAGGTCATCGGGGAGCTTCAAAAGCGCTTGAAGCCGTACTTCCTTCGTCGTCTCAAGAAAGAGGTGCTCGACCTGCCACTCAAGGTCGAGCTCATCGTCCCCGCCTCGCTACGACCCATTCAGAAGCGTATCTATCGATCCATCCTGGAGTCCAACATCGAGGACATTCAAGCACTCGCAGCCTCTCGAGAGACCGGTGGGAAGAAGAAGAAGAAGTCGACGATCGCCAATCTCAACAACACGCTCATGCAGCTGCGCAAGTGCATCCAGCATCCATACCTGATTGCTCCTGATCTCGAGACACGCGAAGGCGATGACAACTACGAGGCGACGTGGGGGCATCAGCGATTGGTCGATGCCAGCGCCAAGCTCTCGCTGTTGCAACGAATCCTTCCCAAACTCAAAGCGGGCGGCCATCGCATTCTGCTCTTCTCCCAATTCGTCATCAATCTAGACATCGTCGAGGTGTTCTTGCGCGGCGAAGGATATAAGTACCTGCGACTGGATGGTAACGTCGGCCAGAAGCAGCGTCAGAAGGGCATCGACGCTTTCAACGCGCCCGACTCGCCCTACTTCATTTACATGATCAGCACGCGCGCTGGTGGTGTCGGTATCAATCTTGCAAGCGCCGACACTGTCATCATCATGGATCCGGACTGGAACCCGCACGTTGACATGCAAGCAATTGCTCGTGCGCACCGTATTGGTCAGACCAAGAAGCTGCTCGTGTTCACGCTCATGTGCAAGGCGACGGCAGAGGAGAGGATCATCGAAGGAGCAAAGCGCAAGATGATGTTGGACCACCTGATCGTTCAGAACCTCGACAAGGAAGATGAGCGGCCAGACGAGCTCGAGTCGATCCTCAAGTTCGGTGCTCAAGCGCTGTTTGCTGAAGGCGGTACCGAGGAGTCGGAGCGGGACATCCGATACACCGATGAGGATCTCGACTCGCTATTGCGACTACGAGAAGATGCTGGTGATGAGGACGAAAAGGAGCAGGACAATGCTGCAGGCGAGAACGGGGAGCCAAAAGGTACCTTCTCGTATGCGCGAGTGTGGGAGGCTGACCAGGTAGCCAGCACCACCACCAGCGGAGTTGCGCCTGCCACCGTTGTCGATGATGACTTCTGGGCTGATCTGTTGCAGAAGCATCGCGAAGATGCAGCGAAGCGCGCCGAGGAGGCTCGTGAGAAGGAAGCACAAGAGAAGCGTGCCTCGAGACGTGACCGCATTAAAGCGATGCTGCAGGAGGAAGAGACCGGGAACGCCGAACCTGTAGCGGCTCCAGCTAGGCGGGGCCCCGGTCGACCAAAGAAGGTACCCAAGCCGGTTGTCGACGAAGACTGGAACGCTAACGGAGCCAATGCTGAAAGCGACAGTGATGACGTCGAGCTCATGGACGCCGTGCGGGAGGAGGACGAGCTTCTCCCTGCTGTACAGGCTTTGCGACGTCGACAGGCCTTGTCTTCAAATGCTGCTGTTGCAGCTGCAGCCGCTGCGAGATCGGCTGCTGTCAAGGCTTTTGCCGGCGGTGCTAGTAAGGGAGCTGCCGCTGCTGCCGTTGTTGCTGGCGCTCCTTCAGTTTTTGCGGCTACTTCCAAGCCGGCAGCACCGAGGCCACCTGCATCATCGACTGCATCAGCTTCGGCGAAGAAGGCCAAATCCGCACCACAGAGCCTTGCCGCGTTGCAACGCGACCTCATCGCCGAGCATCGATTACCGCGACCATTGCCACTCAGCGACCTAGACCTGTCTCTTCCCACCAGCGTCGTGCGCCCTGGCCACCTGGCCGCCATGCGCAAGGTGCTGCTCTCGCTTTTGCATGACAGCCAATTCGCCCAAGAAGTGCACAAGAGGTCTCTCACCAACACCGTACCAGATCTGTCTCCGCCGCATATGCGATTCCAGCTCACGAACACTCATATCAACTACTACATGCATTCATTTGGTGCGCCTCGCGCACTGTTCGAAGCTGCTTTCAACATCATTGCGGAGGACAATATTCCTGCGGAGATCCTAGCCTTGCCGCATGGTGGTGCCATCGCTCTCGATTGGAGGAAGATCAGAGAGTTACTTCTCAGGACGGCAACGTACATGGTGATGACCCTTCGCAAGCCCAAGAATGAGCAGCCGTGGAAAGCTGCAATCGAAGAGTGGGCCAAGACACAAGCGAGCAGGCCGACGTCGAACGTTATTAACATTGCCGATTTGCTCTTTGCTAATGGAAGACCGAACTCCGCACCAGCTCCGTATACGACCGCAGCTGCAGCCGATGTTCTCAAAGACAAGGCAAGATCAGACGCATGGCTGCATAGCATCACCACACGTGGTGATGCCGAACTGACCAAAATAGCAAGGCTCATCACCTTCAATCACTTGTCTACGACTTCGCCGAATCTGATGTTGATGGTACAGCATTTCGTTGACGGCAAGGGCGTCAAGCCAGCATATGGACCGGCAAAGCTTTCGATCCGCTCGGCTATGCCAAGGGATGTACCGTTCGCGGATCCAGAGGTCATGGGACCACCTTCGTCGATCCCTGCAGCACAATCGTCGTCGTCTGCTCCCGCTGCTGGAATTCCATCTCCAGCTCCTCCCAGTTCACAGGGCCGCAACCGAGTCTTTGCTGCCCTCTCTCGCTTGTCAGCTTTCTCAGGCGGCAGTCCAATGAGGATCGACGTATCAAAGAAGGACCTCAGCAAGCTCAACGTCGACGTGGCGGTCAACTACCGCAAGCCTCGCATCAGATCTTCGCGAAGCAGCATCAGCGGCTCTCCTCGCTCGTCTATGGGCCCTTCACGCTCGCCAGCTTTGCAAGGTGACAGCTTCACTCCTGCTGTATCGGTCGACGGCGGCTCAGATGCGGGTGGCGAAGAAACGGTGTACGTGGCACCTTCAGCCCAGACATGCATCATCTGCGGCGGAGACTTCCACTTCCTTAACAGGTGTCCAGAGATGCAAGACGTGACGAGGGCTTCAGCTCGATGGTTCCAGCTGTGTGATCAGCTGCGTGTGTTGATGCAGAGGGGACAGACGGATGGCGATTCGGACGTGGCGACGATCAAGACCACGATCAAGGTGATGGCGAGGAAGTTGAACGGTTTGAGAGCACAGAGTGGGCAAGGTCCGCTGATGCCTCCTTGTGACTAGTGGTGTCGGGTTTGTTTTGTTTTGTATTTAGGGCTCATTCGAGTGATAGATTGTCCAAAGTTCCTCCTCTCGTCTCTGCGTGTTGCGTCTGAAGAATTGAAAGATGTGTCTTTCAGATGATGCCATTCGGTTATAAGTGTGACGATTGGACCCTGTACAAGCTGATATGATGCCATAAGAACAATGTTGATACTAGACCTCCTTGCCTAACCGTGCGAACGAGCCCACTTTACAAGAGAGGAACTGATCGGGACCTGTCGCAACCTATCCTTCACCGCCGCTACGATCACTGGAGGCGAGAGAATGCACCTCACCTTCCAAAACACCTTCCTGATGGTGTTCTGATTCGCCCTTCCCGTTTGCGTACTCCCCAGGGTCGCAGCTGGTTTTGCAACGGGATTGCTAATCGTCAATGTCGACACATAGTTCTGTGGCAAAAGAATCTCTAAGCTGAGCAAAGAGTGGAAGGACATGAGCGCGATCTTCCGATCAGCGTAGAAAGGAGTTGCAAAGGCCGCTCCACCGCCCGTTGTGTTGGTAGAGGTAGAGGCAGTAGACGCTGCTTGTCTCTCCCTCGTATCTTTCGCTGCGAAACGACGGAGTTCGTCGAAACACATTTCGAAGTTGAACACTTGACGATCTCGTGTTTGTAAGTGTTTGACTGCGATAAGAAGGGCGATCTCGGGTTCGGTTAGGTCTCGAAGGATGTGAATCATTCCATCGCCTATTTCTGTTGATGCTGTTTCGAGGATGTGTTCCAGGTCGAATGACGGGTCGAGGACGGAGAGACGGGAGATGGTAGGGGTGAGGATGCGATAGACTGTACGAATGTCGTTGGATAATTCGTAGATTCCTCGGAGGACATCGCGGAAGTGAGGATGGGCGAAGAGTGTGCTGACGTCTTTTTGCCATGCTTGTAGGAACTTCTCCTCTTCTGCACCCGCCATTGTAGATGTAGACTGGGTGGATGGGGAGAGGGCGTTTAGAACGATTCGTTCAAACACTTCGTAGCTGGACGGTGGACGAACGTGGAGGATTCTATGCGAGAATCTACTTTTGACTCTCTTCTCCAAGAGATCAACTGTGTCTACTCTACTTGTTAATCCCACCACCGCCAATCCAGCACCGTAGGATGCAGCTTGAACAGCATCGAGGAGACAGTATAGCATGGCCTGCCTAGGACGGGCTGTGAAGAGATCGAAATCGTCCAGCGTAATAACCAGCGGTTTCCTCCGGCCCGATCCAGAGGAGGAAGTGTTGGAGAGAAGCGCGATGATGTTGCGGATAATATTGTTGAGCGAAGAAAGGATTGCTCCTGCTAACTCGTCTTGGATTTCCGCTTCTTCGTTCGCTGCTGCAGCAGCGATAGCGTTTGTATCTTCTTGTTCTTCGTCTTCTCCTTCCCCACCGAAGACGTGGTCGGTGGCAGTACTGCGAGAGTTTGAAGGGTTCTCGTCGTCATCTTCACCATCAAACGAAGGAGAGTGCATAGCTTCAGACACGTCCTCCTCAGTGAATGCTCCTTGAAGAATGAGTTGTTGCGCCATTTCTTTCATCGCTGATCTGTCATTAATCTGTACCGAGCCTGCCAAGTGCACATGGTAGTACGACTTCTCTTCACGCATATCTGCTGCTTTCGTCTTGACTGCGCTGGAGATGGTATTCAGCACCGAATCTACAAGCAGCGTCTTTCCAGACCCCGAAGCACCGATCAACAAACAACTATTACTCTCCTGGGCCGTCAGAGTAGCATGTAACATACTGTGCAGAGTGTACCATTCTTCCTCCAATCCGACACATGCCGAGACTTGCTGGCTTGTCCCTTCCGCTCCATTCTGCACCCTTGAAGTGGTATCTTCTTCATCAGCACCGACCAAAGTGCTGCCGGTGGAAGCTATGGGATGAGCTGATGTACTCGGCGTTGGAGGAAGGTTTCCGACGAGAGTTTCAAGACAGTGTCGTTTTTGGGTCGGGAGGAAGCATTCGAGTGTGTCGAGTGAGAGATGACGGAGAGAGCTTTCAACAGGTTGAAGACTGGTGTTGTTGGGTCGTTTGCGCTGAGCAGAGTCGATTGCATCAAGTGGAGATGGGTCGATGTCGAGTGGTGCGTCGTCATCACCAGCGTCGGAATGAACGGAGAGGGCTGGTGATGCTGTTGCTTTGCGTTTGGCTGTTGGCATGGTGGAGTGGTCAGCTCGAAGCTGCTGATGATGCTTAACGTAGTTCACGTACATGTCAAATTCACGTAGGTCTCGGATTGGAAGTGGCCGGGGGGACTTGGGAGTTTCTGGACTCAAAATTGCTGAAACAGCCAAGTCCCCCTCTCAATCTTGAAATTTTGAGGCAGCAGCTCCACTATGATTCTCACACTTTTCTCATCTTGAACTTGTCTTGATCTCATCTCCATACACTCCTTTCTTGTCAGCACTGCTCAACATACACCACTTTGACATCAATGGCCAACATCTCACCTAGGAAGAGGGTTGCAAAAGCCCAGCTGCAGACTGACAGGGACCAGAAGGAGCATGAGATCCAGGAAGCTCTTAGAGCATTCCAGAAGGGTCAATTCAAAGACTTGAAGGCTGCTGCTGAGCATCACAATGTCCCTTACAACACTCTCTGGGATTGCAGCAAAGGGTGCAAGAGCTGCACTGCTGCCTTTCAACATCTGCAGGCTATACCACCAGAGGCTGAAGAGCTCTTAGTCTGACATATACAGAAGCAGGCTCACTATGGTTTCCCAGTAACACCACAGAATATCAGACAGTTGGCCGAACAACTTCTCAGGCAGAGGACCAACAACAATGATGCTACTCTTGGACCTAATTGGGTGTCTGCTTTCAAGCAGTGACATTATAGGATCCTACCCAAAAACATCTTCAACATGGATGAGACTGGGTTTCTCATTGGACAAAGTCAATGCTGATACATCATTGTACCCAGGGAGAATGGGAAGAATCAGTGCTTCAGGTCACAGCCAGGCAATTGGGAGACTATCACAGTGATTGAGTGCATTGGTGCACAAGGGACAAAGCCACCACCTATGGTTATCTTTTGGGGCAAGAACCACATGCAGGGTTGGTACCACAATCACACTGCAGCTAAGGACTGGGTCTTTGCAACAAGCCAGAATGGCTGGACCAACAATGAGCTTGCACTACACTGGCTCAAGGACTGCTTTGACAAGCACACCAAGCAAAGGGCTCAAGGAAAGTATCAGCTGCTTATCCTTGATGGTCATGGCTCCCACATCACAGCTGAGTTCATCCAGCAAGCATGGGACTCCCACATTGTCTGTCTCTGCCTTCCTCCCCATGCAACACACCTCCTACAGCCACTTGATGTTGTGATATTTGGACCTTTGCAGCAAGCCTTCACCAAGGAGGTTGACAAGTTTGCTGGAGCAAATCTTTCAATCAGTAAGAAGGATTTCATTGACATGTACAGCAAATCATGACAGGTCATAACAAGCACCTTAGCATCACAAGCCTTCAGAGATGTTGGGATCAACTCAAAGCTCCACCCAGAGAAGGTTCTATGGCACATGCCCAGCTACCATTGAGAATCAATACCTCCATCTTCAGCTCCTGCAGTTGAGGAGACTCCAACAACACCTTCTACTCCAGAGGAAGCAAAGAAGATGTTAGCACAGATGTATGCCATCATGGATTGGGATCAAGAAGAACAGCAGGCACTTCTGGCAAGCAATCACTGACAAGGATGCATTTGGATGAAGAAGGTAGGTAAGTTCATGGACCTTCTCTTTGGCCAGCATGCAATTGATCAAGCTCACATTCAAGAGCTCACAGCAGCCCACTCTAAGAAGCAACATGCACTCCCAGGTGATAGGAATCAGTTGTTGCAGGCCAGGGTACTACACCAAAGCAACTTACCAAGGCTACTTGCAGCATGAGAAGAGCAGGCTCAGAAGGATTCAGGAACAAGGGCTTGAAAGGGCAAGAAGCAAGCAAAAGGCAAAGAGCAAGCAAGCAATCAAGAGAACCTGCCAGTCCAGCCAACACCAACCTTGTCATCTGAAAGAAGCTTCTGGCCTCTGCAATTAATGTTGCCTTTTCCAGGTTATGAGTCTATGTCAATGGTACCCCTGCCTCTGCCTTTTGCTAGTTCAAGTACCTTCCCTGTCAAGCCCCCACTGCCCAGGTGGCAGCCAATGCCACCCTTCCTTCCACCCATGCTGCCCTTCATGTGATCCTATGTTGCATTACAATTCAAGTGTTGTTGTTATGCTTTGATATAGTGAAGGTCCACATCTATGGTGGACTGGCCTGCTTGTTGTGTGTGTGTGTGTGTTGAACAAAAATTGACTGGAGCTGCTGCCTCAAAATTTCGAAATTGAGAGGGGGACTTGGCTGTTTCAGCAATTGTGAGTCCAGAAACTCCCAAGTCCCCCAGCCACTTCCAATCCGAGACCTACGTGAATTTGACATGTACGTGAACTACGTTAGCGTTGAGCCTGTTCTTCTTGATGCCAAGAAGCAACCCTTTCAGTCATCGGGTAGTTTTCGTTTACTGTTAGGTCGCAAATGCTCACATGAAAAGTTTCTGCGAAAAGAGGTGGCAATCGGTTGCTAAGCGAAACAAGGATGTGAGCCGTTGCATTTTGGTTCCTAGCCCGGCAAGCGGCCATTCAATAAGACTTGAGGGTGGCAAAAATGTAAGTCTCTCGCAAACAAAGGCGCAGAGACCGAGAAGCACGAGAGAGCTCTTCTGACTTGACTTGACTCCAGCAATCCTTTGATACCATCGGAAATGGTGGAAAGTGAAAGCAGAAGTGACCTGGTGGAGGACAGCTTAAGTCAGCTTTCACGTCGACGTTTTCTGCTATACACCTGAAGAGGTCTATCGTTTATGATTGCGCAGTCTCGACCTCTCCTTCCTTATCCAGCTTCCGACGGGCCGTTGAATGTGATCGGGGTAACTTGGAATTGCACAAGCCCAAGATAGCGAAGCAAAAGCCAATCGATTCTCTCTCGAGCGAGCGAGCGAGCGAGCGAGCTTGACGGCATCTCACAGATGCTCTTAGGCCGCCACTTGTGTCACGGTGACTCCCAAGACGGCAGCCAAGCTTTTCATTAAGATTGAAAGAGAGTCGTGCTTTCCTTGTGGTAAGAGTAAAGCGCCAACGCCTCATCCTGCCGCGCTTTTTCTCACGCCCCGAAAAGTGGAGAAAGGAGAATGAAGATAAAAAAAAGAAAAAAAAAAGAAAAAAAAGAAAAAAAAAAGAAAAAAAAAAAAAAAAAAAAAAAGGAAATGAAAAGAATACGTCAGTGTGTGGCAGAAATAATGAAATCGCGCGTTGAGCCGAGACGGGTGCTCCAAAGGTGAAGACAGCTCGAGAGCCCTTTCATTTCGAAGCGAGCACAGCATACGCACTTTCTCTCTCTTTCGTGCCGTCATACAGAGATGAGATTGGCGAGGTGGTGGCGCTACCAGAACACACCAACGTGTTCATCTTCTTTCACAATGATGTCTAAGTCAGTTGAGAGCACAGACATCACATAATGGTTAAGCAGCAAGCAGCTAGGTGCAAGAGTATGGCTGACTGATGCATCTGCGATAGATCGGGTGCAATGGTTGTATCCGATCGAAGAAAGAGATGCAGTGCGTTATGCATCGCACCGCACGCTTTCTTGGCTGCCTGCTCTGGCATTGGCTAGACGAACAAGAAAATAAGAATAAAAAATACAGTAATAATCATTAAAAATTAAGGGTCCAGAAAGAAGCGTGACTCTTCCGGCAGACTGCTCAAGTGTTGCACGTTTGTGGCGTGTCACACTTTGAAGGAACAAATTGTGTTGTCCTCTTTTCTTGTGGATCTGCTTGAAATTCCCCTGAAAAAGAAAAGAAAAGAAAAGAAAAGAAAAGAAAAGAAAAGAAAAGAAAAGAAAAAAAATAAAAACACAGCAAAGCATCATAGCAGAGGGCGAGCTTTGTTTTGAATGTGTCGCCGAATACGACAGCGAGAAGAGAGAGAGAGAGAGAGAGAGAGATGCTGGTGTAATGAAATGTGCAACGTTGGCATTCCTTGTTTGTCTCGTGCTACGTATCGTACGTCTGATGAACAGAGTTGCACAAACACAATGGTTGCAGTCGAATGCAACGCGAGCGAACCCGTGAAGTCAAGAAAGGGGGGTTTGATAGGCGTTGACCGGCGAACAAAGCGTCCTTCTTCTCCAGAGCTGCAGTTTCAAAGGGACTGGTCGCCTCCTTCTACGGGAATAGAAGTCGCATATGAACAAGAGAGCAAGGCAGGCGACAACCACCAACGGATCAGCGGATCAACGGTTGGGCGTAACAGATGAGGACAACGCTGGCAATGCACAGAAGCGACCAAATGTCTAATATGACCAATGCACAGCAACGGCAACCAAGCCCGCAGGAACCTTCAGGAAAGGATCGTCCTCGTGCATCATATAAACCCGTTTCGTTTGCCTCCGTTCCGTCTCCGTTCATCCGCTCCTGCCCGTGCTTCCCGCCTGCTGTGTTCTCTTTTCCTCCTTCCGAACAAACCTTTCATCTGCTAGTCTGACGACCGTTAACTCGTACCACCGTATGTCTTCTCCCCCTTGCTTGGCTTGCTCGTGTGGCAATAGAACAGCAGCGGTGGTTCAGTTGTACAATTCTGTGCTTCAAGCCCTTCCGCTCCGTCTGGCAGATTGAGCGCTCGACCGATTCGCTTGCCACCGTGCATGCATTTCAGCATGTTTGTCTCCTGCGATCCTGCTTCCATCATCCCTCCGCCCATTGTACTCTACGCGCTTGCACCTCCTTTCTCCTTCCTTCCTTCCCTCAAGTCTCCTTCTCCTTCTCCTTTTCCTCCCGGTCCTCCTCCTTCTCACCTGTTCCGGCTGTCACCCCTGCCTCGTGCTGCATCTCCGTTGTCGCCTCTGGCTTCCCGTCGCGGACCCCGTTTTTGCCTCCCCTGCTGCTAATTACTGCTACCGCCACCTGATGTCCCACCCCTATCGAAGCATTCCCCTCTTTACCATCGTGTCCCGCAGCGTGGCATTCCCTTTGCCAGCCCTTTGACTTGTCACCAACGCCAACATACCACACGGACCCCGATTCGGCGCCCCTGCACCTCCACCATCTTGCACTTCTTCTTTCCTCCTCCATCTCGTCCTCTGCTCACCATACCCGCCGCTACCATCATCGATCATCTTCGACTGCATCCGACACACTCCATCCTTACTCACTAGAGAAACTCGATCGGACTGCTTTCGGTACAACCCCCTCCCGCTGCAATCTCGTCAATCCACTTCTTGACAAGCCTGGCCCTGCATCCTCATCCGTGCCTTCATCTCCTTGCGTCCGTCTACCCGCATCTTTGCCCATCTCTCGCCTATCTGCGTCTTAACCCTAGCCTATCCGAACAGCCACCTAGCCTGCAGTACTTAGATTACCGTCAGACTCGTAAGCTTCCCAACTCCACAGGTCTAAGCTCAGAGCGCTTCGAACTTCATCGCCTGGCTTCGTTGCATATCCCCCGCACGCCTCACTCTCGGACCATCTTCAGGTGCACATCTCCCTACGTCACCGACACGACCAACCTCTAATGTCGTCTCCGTTGAAGGCCACCTAGTACCATCCCCTCCTTCCACACATCCCAAAGTGACTGCTAACGCCAATCATCGCACAAGATGAATGGTCGTCTAAGGTCTAGCGTTGACGAGCGTCTAGCAACAGCACAGGGTCCCGGCGTGCCATTGACGCAGCCGCTTCGCATTCAGAAACATACCCAAGCAACGCAGCCAATACAGACTCCCCTGCAAGCACAACCAGCACCAACATCCCTGCCAATACAGCCGATTCAACCGGCATTGGAGCGATTAAATCCAACAAGCCGCCTCGAATCACCTGCTGGTCACTCTGGCTATTCTTCATCTTCCAACTATCCTTCCCCATCTCCTGGGCCATACGATGACAGCAGCCGTCCGGAATTGTCAGCACAAGGAGCTGCTCGCTTCGGCTGTGTCAGTCCCAATACGGTTCCAGGAGCGCCGCATCGAACATTCTCAGATCTAACTGTGCCCATGTCTTCCGATTCCTCCGGACAAGGGTCGATTCGATTTGGTGCCGTCAGCCCCAAGACGGTGGAGCCACCACAACATCAGACCTTCAACGACCTGTCTTCTAATGACCCTCAACCTAGAGCGATTCACCATACCAACGACACTTTCGGACGTACCAGTGGCAAAAGTGCACTGAGCGACAGTCACAGCACCTCCGCCTCTCGACGAACGGCAAGCCCCGCCGAGAAAAGCGCGTTCGGCTTTCTTGCGTCCAGCTGGATTCAGCCAGCGAGCTTAGGACAGAACGACGAGATCACAGAGTGTCTCATTCAAGATTCCGGTCCAGCAAGTCGACAGAAGAGCATAGATGCGCTACAGAAGGAACTCAATTTGTCGGGTTCGTCGGATCCGACTATGGCCCCAAGTCTCGGCGAGGATGACGAGGAGATGTGGAACAACGGCGCAATTGCCAATTTGCAAAGGTCAGCTTCGGCAGCACAACAGCAATCGAATCCGGCATGGACAGGCGTGAGCCGGAGTGACGAGACTCCAGATCAGACATTTGGTAGACCGTCTCAGGAGCCAAGTCAGCCGACCCATCAGAGCAGCGGAGACAATCGGCCAGGTCACGAAGATTCTCGCCCTTCGCACTCGCACTCGGATACCACGTCAAGTCGTGACACGGATCGCTCGCACAATGCCGCCTATGGCGTAGGCGAAGCAGGAGGCGACGAGCAGTTTGCGGTCCTCACTAGAACACTCACACCAGACCAACGACGACAGCAGGAAGAGCTCGGCCGCATGAGCCAACAACGCAACAGCCTCACTTTTCCAACATCTACATATACCCCATTACCCTCCCAACTCGCCGCAACCTCACCAGGTCAGGCGAATCAACGAGCATCTCGTCAGTCGAACGCAACCATCATGGCTACCTCTATCACAGCAGGTTTAACCTCCCTCGCATCCTCTTCCACGCCAAGGCACGATGCAAGACTGAGCCGACAAACACAGGGAACTTCATCTTCGAGCGCAGCTCGACCATTGTCGACCGCAGAGCAGCAGAACTTTCATTCTACGCACGGGACACTATTGTTCGTCGGCGAAACTGCTGATTCGGATTCGCAGGATTCGCTCGATTTGCTCTATAACCCGAATTCGCCTCCCATGGCTCAAGGAATGACTCCAACACGATCCGCTTCTGTTCGGGTCAAGACGCCAATGTTCGGCAATACGCTTGCCGATCTCCCACCTGACCAGAGGGCTTCCATGGTGGGCGCGCTGCACGACGAGAGCCCACCGTTCCCCTCACAAGGTTCGATACATGGTGGGGTTGTCAACCTTAATCCTCTGCCCAAATCTCAGTCGGGACTGCAACAACAGTCTGCGTTGTATGATTCGGCTGTTCAGCAGCAAGATCAGGCCGGTCAGCAACAGTACGCTGCCGCACAACCGCGGTCACAAACACGATCTCAGACACAGACCTACATTCAGATGCAGCAGCTACAGCCGGATGCACAACAGCAGTATGAGCAGACTCGCGGATACTATGCGCAGCCAGGAGACCAGACAGCGAACGTCGATCATGGCTTTGTCGATGACAACAACCATGCTACAGGCAATATGGAAGGTGGCGCCCGCACACCTCATCTTCCCAACCTGGGCGACATGTACGCTGTGGCACCAAAGTTTCCCGCAGCTCCTTATGGCAAGTTTCGCGACGTGCGTTTGTCTTCACCTCTTGCCAGGGTTCATCACACCATCCTTCCGCTTCTCACATATGCTCACATCCCAGCCACGCTCTTCCTCGACTACAACGTCATCTTTGCTCTCGTGCAGATCGCGCTTCATCCCGATAGCACACAATCCGGGTTTAGAGCTGCGTGGTGGATTGCTACCGGCGTCTATGGTGGCTGCGTGCTTATCTGGCTCGTTGGAGTAGTCATCTTATACGAATGGCTATGGAGTTATAGACGACGATGGACGGTTTCACAGCCGCTCGTGATGCCCATCTACCTTTCCACTCCTGCATTTGTACGGACTGCGATCACGGACTACTCGCTCTACAGCTTGCTCTATCGCGCTCGCAGCAGCGGCGATCGTAGGGATGCGCTAATCGAGTCCTTTTGGTACTACTCGCAGAATTGGCCAACCGTGTTGACCCTTCTTCCACGCGGTGTCATCTCCGTGATCCTGTTGGTGCTTTACAAGCCTTCCGGTCCGACGCTTACCACACAAAGTCAACGAGATATCGTCTACTTTGACAGAACCACGCAACGGCTCACACAATTTGCGTTCATCTTAATCATAATCCAGGCTGCTTGGGCTGCTTGGAAGCTCGCAGTCTTGCTTCTGGCCTACATCGGTCTCGCTGCCACGCTTGGATTCAAGAGCCTCATTCAGCAAGAGCAGGTTCGAAACGCAGTGGCGGATACAGAGATGACCAGCTTTGCAGGGCACAGTCGACGTGGTCTCGTAGCAAAACAATATCCTTCGCAACCAGGAGGCGGACAGGTCTGGATGCAAGATGGAGAGGCCATTCAGCAGCAACCAGCGAGTCACAGGAGATGGGCTTGGAGGTGGAGAGCTGAGGACCGGATCAGGACGATTCTGTTTGATGCTGGCGTGCTGCATCAGTCGGTTCCCACACAGGTCTGGCATCAACAGCATGAACATGAACATCTTGCTGCTCATGGAGGGGAGCTTGCTGGAGACAGAACAATGAATTCGATTCAGGCTCCACTTGCAGCCTACGCGCAACCACAGGGCGGGGCGGATTACGGACAGCAGGGTCAGCAGCCTCGCGACTGGTTCGGACCGAGCCTCAACTTCTCTGAGTCGCAGACAGGATTGGCGATCACTGCGCCCGAAGCCGTGCAGCCTGAAGAGTGGGCTAATTTGCCGGATCTGGGTACAAATGCTGGAGTGATGACAGCGATGCCGTTGGGTCCTGCTTCTCAAGCATTCCATGTTCAGCACGACGCTTCATCACCATCGGATGATGGGAATAACAGCGACACCAGTGATCCTTACTCTCCTGCTCCTTTGCCGATTGGACGCAGCCCCAGGTCGAAGGAACAACTGCGTGACGCTTCTTCCATCTCGTCTCGCAACGACAGGGCCAGCATGCGCGCTTCGAGCATCTCCTCGCTCAACCGACTCGCTGCGCTGAATGCAGCATCAACTGCTAATCGCAGCTCGCCAACAGCAGTCGAGGGTGCTGCTACACCAGCGTCTGACGAGCAAGGCAGTACTATCGACTTCCCTCCCACCAACGCAGCCCCGATCGTAAAAGCAAACGGCCGTCCGGCCAGGGCTCCACCGACTGGTGCTGATCCGCCTGCGCAGTCAGCTAACGGTACACCTCTGCTCAATGAGTGGCGCGGACGCAAGCGTCCACGAAGCTCACCCGTGCTCGCCTACTTCCCCGGCCTCAACCCTGGTGGAATGGTCACCGAGACCCAAGACTGGATCCAACATCAGATGGACGAGGAAGATGACCAAGATGACAACCGTCCCGACCAGCGACGCAATCCAGCTGAGCTGCCCAAGAAGCCCGTCGGTGCATTCGACAACGACCGTCGCGTGATGCACACTTTCGTGCCCATGCCTTCGTCGTTTGCCATGTCGAAGGACTTGTCTCTGGCTGGCTCGCCTGATCAAGGTGGCAGCGATACGAAGCACGGCTCGTGGACAGCTGCTGCTCCTAATCCGGAGATGTTTGCTGTCAAGCCAGCAGCTGCAGGGGGCCCCGCTTCAACACCTCCACTCCGACAGCAAGTAGATGCACCCAACACATCGACTACTTCGCTTGGATCGTCCGTCAAAGGCCGCCGATCAGGCACCTACTCCCGACCTCGATCTCCCGGACATGGTCACGAAGCCTCTTCGGAAGATGGTATCAGCTTCGACGGCGGTGAAGGGAACAAGAAGTGGGGAAGAAACTCTCTGCTAGGCAAGATGACCACGTATTCTTCCTCAGAGAGTAGCAGAAGGAGCGGCAGTGGAGGTCGACCTGAAGGCGAGTCTTGGCTCAGCTCTCTCTTTTCTCGAAAGGTCTCCGCCGGTGCCGCTGGATCCTCTTCGCCTCAAGTGGAAACCTCACCAGCGATGCAGCCTTCTACTTCCACGCCCCGGTCTGAGTCAGGGCCTGAGATGGACGCTGTCCCCACATTGATCAGCACATCAGCCTCCACCAGTCTGCCCACAGCTGACAGTGGAGGTGTGCAACAGCACGAAGCTCAGCCTGCTACTTCATCGCAGGAGCCGGTATCTGGATCCTTGCTTCTGGCTCCCATCGGTGACCGTTCCCCATCTCCTGTCAAGTCTAACGCTTCCGGTAACACGGACGACTCGGAAGAAGGTCGACTCTGGGCTTCTTTCCCCAACCAATCTCGACGTCATCCTCCCGGCCTCATAGCTCTTGATATCGAACAGCGCACCATCGCTGAACGCCGACTTGCAGCAGCAGCGAACGAAAACAACGCTGCCATGCAGCAGCACCGTCTTCTCTACGGTCCCACCTCTTCTGGCCCTGTTGCCGCTGCGCAGTCCTTGGCCGGAACCGGCATTAATCTTTCGCCATTGGTGCATCCCAATGTGCTTGCAGCTATCTCAGGTGGAGTGCCAGGAGTGGCGCAATTGATTGTCAGCCCGTCAGAAGGTGGCTTACATGCAATTCGAGAGGAGAGTTGGAGTTCGAGTCTAGATTCGAGATCACAAGGAGCGACGGGAAGCACAAGGAGTAAAGGCACTGCTTCGGCTGTCACAGCTTCACCCGTGGATGCTGATTTCCCACTGGAACAGATCGAGGAAGCCGCAACACCGCATCCACTCGGAACCAGAGGTAGCAGTGGCCGCTTGAGAAGAGGCTCGAGTTAGACGACGTACTGCAACGAGTATACCCACACTCACTTTCTGCCTTTGTACGGATCTTTCTGCTCATAATACACGCATATCATGTATCTTTAGTGTACTCATAATCTATGTCTTCCCTGTCAAGACCGTTTACGTTGTATGAAAGTTTGTGTCGAGGAGCAAAAGTGTGAGGTGAAGGTGAAGGTGGGAGAGAGGAAGGAAAAAAAAAAAAAAAAAAAAAAAAAAAAAAAAAAAAAAAGAAAAAAAAAGAGAGACCTGCAGCACCTAGGATTCCCGCGTGGTCCCCCACCGCAGTACTGACTAGGCGATAACTTGCTTAACTTCGCAGATCGGACGGGATGCGGTGCTTTCAAGTTTCTATGGCCGCAGATATCATGCATCCTCACACAAACGTATACGCCACTGTGCTGGTCTGGATTAAGGCATGTGGTGTTGGACCCTTGCCAGGGTTTGGCGAGGTGAGGAACGGTCGGTGGCTAGCTCAGGTAAGCGAGGCGAGCGAAAAGTTGCCGTTGGAAGTCGGATATCGGAACATTTCGTCTGACCTTATTTTGTTTTCCGATTGCACCCTGTCTTCTCAACCCTCACACACGATCATACCATTGTTCACTACTTATCGCTCGCATACGTCCTACAAGCAGCTTTGCGCTGACAGACAGGACTGTATTACACAGTTCTGCATCACATAGTAGCCCTCGCTCGACATGTTAGGCCGAACCCTGGTCTCCGCCACCTCGGCAGCGACATCATCAATGCGGTTCTCAGCGATGGCTTGCACACGCAGCAACGCAAATGCTCTCCGACATCAAGCATTCGGCGCTCAAAGAAGCTCGCCACTGCTAAGGATGGCTCATACATGGGCGCTTGAAGCCAGTCGACCAAGCCCTAGCTCATTCCACTCATCCAGGCCCGCATCAATTTCGCTTAGAACGAGCTTACTAAAAAACCACACTTCAGCTTTCAGCACAACATCACGGAGCCTTGCCGCTTCGACACCTCACTCTTCATCATCCTCCACCGCAGCCGGTGCACCGACCTCACGAGCAGCAGCATTGACGGAAGAATTCCAACGCCATCAACGCGAATCATATAAGCGACGCAACCAGTCCCTCTTCATGTACTCTGCGGCCCTGATGGTCTTTACTCTCGGCTTCAGTTATGCAGCCGTTCCCCTCTATCGTGCTTTTTGCTCAGCAACTGGATTCTCCGGTACTCCCATTACCGACCCTGAGCGATTCGCACCCTCTCGTCTCATTCCTGCCTATCTCGATCCCACCACGAATGCCCCGACAAAGAGGATTAGAGTAACATTCAACGCAGACGCATCAGACGCAATCCCTTGGTCCTTCACCCCTCAGCAAAAGGAAATTTATGTGTTGCCAGGTGAGACTGCACTAGCATTCTACACGGCAAAGAATAAGAGCGATAAAGATATTATCGGTATCGCTACCTATAATGTCTCTCCTGACAGGGTAAGCACAACCCTCTCCTGTTAATATCTTCTGTCATATGATGGAGTACCGACTAACTTTCAATCGTGTTGTTGTGTTCGGGCTGGTAGATCGCACCATACTTTGCCAAAGTGGAATGCTTCTGTTTCGAAGAACAGAAACTCTTAGCCGGGGAAGAAGTGGATCTTCCGGTGTTCTTCTTTATCGATTCGGACGTATTGGACGACCCGAGTACGAAGGGTGTAGATGACGTGGTCTTGAGCTATACGTTCTTCTCTGCTAGAAGGAATTCCAAGAATGGTCAATTGGAGTAAGTAGTGCCCGCATCCCACCTCAACTTACCCTCACGGACATAGTGTGCTGACGACTTCTTCTCGCTTTCCGCTCAACTGCAGACCTGACACCGATCTCAGCAAGTATACTGTTGGAAAGGATCTTTAGACCTCGTTCTTCGCATCATAGCCTCTTGGATACACTATTCACCATGGCAACCATGCTTGTACTCTATCATTTGGTTTGTGCGAGTTTGTCATGTGAGAGCCGACAGTATTGGGAGGCCGAGTAGCATTCTGTTAGAGTGCGTTTGAGAACATGGCGAAAGGGCGGCAAAAATGGCAAAAGATTCAGGGTTTGGTCACGTGCATTAGACTCCCCACCGAAATTTTTGGCTGGAAATTTGGTTTCGCTGCACGGTGAACAGAAGCTCAGCCTGAAACTCCACCTTCGCAGCAGCAAGTACCAACTTCTTCTCCTGACCCTATCATCCTTCACTTACATACCCGCCTCAAGGGCATCGCATCCATAGCATCTCATCATCATCATATACAGCGGGTATCCACACACTTGCAGGATTCCCTGGAATTATCTTCTTTCTCCAGGTCGCAACTATAAAGCAAAACCTCGAATCTAATCTCCATTGGATAGCTCCAGCCACATCCGAGCACTTTAGTTCCGTCCTCTAGCATCTCCACTATCTCCTCAATTTATTACTCTCCCCCACCAGTTAATACCGCCCAAAATGGCAGGCTCATCACTACGAAACGCCGTCCATCGGCGCAACCACAAAGAGCGATCCCAACCGGTCGGTCGAGCTAAACTAGGCCTACTCGAAAAACACAAAGACTATGTCCTTCGAGCCAAAGATCACCACAAGAAACGGGATATGCTCAAGAGGTTGGCTGAAAAAGCAGCTATGCGTAACAAGGATGAGTTTTACTTTGGCATGATCAATTCTTCCACTCGCAAGGGTGTACACCAGCACGCCAGACCGAGTGAGGTGCTGGACAATGATGTAGTAGCATTGTTGAAGACGCAGGATGTTGGCTATGTAAGGGCGCAGATCGTTGCTGAGAAGAAGAGGGTGAAGGGGCTGGTGGAAAGAATTGCGCCCAGTATTGCAAATCTAGATACGGAATGGTTGGATGGGAAGGAGGGGAGGAGAGAGACACTTCAGAGGGCGGGGTTGATTGCAGCGCCAGGGAAGGGAAATAAGGTTGGTGGTGGGAAAGAGGGGAAGATTGGTGCACAGGGGAAGAAGACGGTTTGGCTGGACGACGCTGATGCGATTCGCTCCTACTCTTCCTCTTCACATTCCGCACCAGAGAAGGAGGAGGCGGGGGAGAACTGGATTGACGACCTCCCGTCAGACTCTTCCGATCTCGACGACGAAGATGATCTTCCACCAACCTCGACCTCCCCCCCTACCTCCAATTCCGCACTTCGAAAAGGATCCAAACACTTAGGCTACCTAACAACAGAACTAGCATCCCGTTACGCAAGGCTAGACCAACTTCAACTCGCCGCCGAAAAGTTGAACCTGGTTAGAGCACTAATGACGCATAAAGGTGGAAGATCGAAGGTGGTCAAAGCGAAAAAGAAGGATGAATTGAGTGATGCTGTGATGAAAGGTAAGGCTATGAGTAATGGATTGGCACTGCCGGGGAATGAGGATGATGATGATGACGATGGAGAAAGAGGGGTGCCAAAGAAGAGGGTTTACAAGTTCAGCAAGGAGAGAAAACGCTAGATCTCACTCAGGAAAGATCAGTTGATGTCCGACATGTCAGGCATTCATTCAATATGTACTTGTATCGCAATTCAGCATGCATCGCCAACTTGCGTCTGTGTGTGACTGGTAGCGGAGGATTTCTTTGCATGTTCACGAAAAGATAGTTCTGGCGCAGATGTTATTGCACCAGCCAAGCTTTCGACAGGTTGGGGTCCGTGTGTGGACGCGCAGTGCACTGTGCGCCAGACTGGTGACAGGCTATCAGTGACGGCGCGATGCCCGAGTAAGGTCACAAGTACGGAACTGCCACACAAGGAGAGGTATGACCATAAAAAGTGACATTAAGCAAATTTGAGAGGGTATGAACATCAAGAATACAGCATATCGTAGGAAACAGAAAAGAGATCTAAGCTTTGGTGCCCTTCTCCTCGTTACTTGAAGCATCATCTTCCTCGGTCACCCTCTTTTCCGTTAACTTATTTACCACCTCCCCATCACTCCTCCCTTCCTCATCTCCCGGCCCAGTCCAACTCAACTTCTTCCTTCTATCCTTTCTCTCCAAATAAACAATCGCCAGTGCCACCGCCGTAGCAAACACCGATAGGGGGAACATACTAATCCAGCCGTTCGTATATCTTGGCGCACTCGTCGCAGGCCAAAAGACAAAGTTCCACCAACTGTTTACAATGTTACTTAGCACGTTCATTCCTGCTAGTACCATTGCCCTCTCTTGTTCGTCTTCTGCGCAGACAATGTTAGCCCAGGCAAAGTTGGTCGCTTGTCCCATGTATCCTGCTCCTTGAATGGCGAAGGCGAAGAATTTTGCGGAGTAGGGAATGTCCCAGACTAGGAGCATGATGGAGGAAACGCATACGATCACGCCCATTACAGGGTTGACCCACCATCGAGACCCGACGTAGTCTGACATGTAGGCGGCAAGGATGGTGGTGAAAATGGCGATCGAGATGAGCGAGAGAGGGTAGTAGTTGATTTTATCTTTGCTGAAGTTGAGAGATTTAAACCAGAATCCCATCACACTGTTGATTCCTGCACTTTCCAACATACTCCCGAACCCGAAGAGAAGGGAGAAGAGATAGATATGCCATCTGCCGAACACCCTCTTCAACAGATCCCAAGACATTTTTGTGGGTTTGTGTTGAGGCAATCTGGCAACAGCCAACTGTCTCTCCTCCTCGCTCAAGAACCAAGCCTTCGTCTTGCGAGGAGTGTCAGGGAACGACAGAATGCCAAAGATAGCAATCGGCATAGCAAGAGCAAAATCAATAATAAACAACCACTGATAACTCTTCAATCCCAAACGACCATTCATTGTCTGCGAAATCCTACCCTGCATTACGCCGGACCAGAGTGATCCCATCTGTGCAAAAGTTGAAAAGATTCCTGACCTCTTCCCTAACTCCTCCTCCTTGTACCACGACCCTAAAATCCAGTGACAACCAGTAAACGTTGAACTTTCGAACAGCGCCTGGAGGAATCTAATCGCCATGACTTGCTCTGGCGTTTTCGTAGCGGCTAAACAAGCAGAGAGGATTCCCCACATGGCTCCACAGAACGGCAACCACCATCGAGGAGGAACCACTTGAAGGATGAGATTGTTAGGCCAGAGACCGATGATGTAACCTGCGGTGAAGATCGAGTTGACTTGGTTGAATTGTTTGCCTTTGAAGTTAAGGTCTTCTTTCATTCCTGTGAGGTAGGCGTTGGAGAAGTTTGCCCGATTCAAATAGTTACTCAAGAAGAGTAAAGTGCAGAAGGTCATAACGACGCAATCGATCTTGAGGAGAAGACGTTGTTCTAGTTTGGTGGCTGGTTTTTGGCCCCAGAGGAAGACGCGGGCTTTGTGGAGGAAGCCCATTTTGGCGAAGGTATGCGCAGACGACGGCGGCGGTGGGATGGGATCGGATGAAAGTTGGTCAAAGTGCTGGCTAGCGGTTGAGGTGGGTGAGATTCCAGCTTTAGGAGTTGGGTGGCGCGGGAGCTCTATGGAGAGGTAGCGATGGAAGGCGATGGTGTGCAGTGGCGGCTGAATTCGCGAGCACGGATCCCCTAGGGTGGGCTGCAGCGTCTGACAGGTTTCCTGAGGGGTCGAAAAGACCGCTGAAGGTCGGCGCCGTGGAGAAAGAAGTGGCGAGATGAGGGCAGACGAAAGGGGGGAACAATGACAATGGTGGACGTGAAGTGTCACGGATAGTTATACCTCTCCTCCAATAAAATCGAAAAGGAATCGCGGGAACACCAACTACCAGCAATACGTTGCGCTACAACAGTGCACATGAACCTGGCCCGGTTGGTGCATACACAGAAGCCACAATCAGCTTGGGAGATGATACCGAGCCACCGGCCAATCGAGCGCTCGATAAGCGATGAAATGCAGGAACGCAAGCCGGTCTTTCCCAGCAACGTTCTTGTCAGCTGATACGAGATAGGGACTCTCATGCGCTACTTTCTTCGTGCAACAGCGAATGCAAGGAGAGGGGAAGGTGGAAAGCGAAGGCGGTCGGTCGGAGTTGGCCTTTTGTTGCGAGTGTAGATAGGAGATATGCACCCTCTGTCTTGGTGGACTGGTTTTGCGGGGTAAGAGACGCCTCTTTTGGTTGGCCGGTGACAAGACGGGAGATGAGGATCTGTGCAGAGCTGCTTGCTCATGCGATGCTGCTGCTGCTGTACACAACCATCTTGCATCTCCCAGGTGAGATGTGAACAAGATGAAAAGGAATGGCAGCTCGTGACCCGAATCTCGGATGTCCACTTTTTTGATAGCCGACCTTTGTGCGACACAAAGTGATAAACAAAAAGACTGCTGCAGAGGCTGAAAATCAAAATTCGATCCGCCCACGCTGGTTGCGCGCCTCCCACACCCACACATACACCCACACCCACACATACACCCACACCCACACCCCCCCACACACAACAGTCCCCACTTTGGTGTGCCAGAATAGCTGACCAATCGTGCTTTCCACCGGAACCTAACCTTCTCCCTCTTTCACCCTTTGCTTTCCGTGCGACGAACACTTATCTGTCCACTGTATCTCTCGATCCAATGCAGGGTCCAATCAAAGCATATCTCGGAAGCCAATCATATCTTCAGTGTTGTTGTGTTTGCTATCACATCGCTACTCGGTCATTGCGGTGAGGAGGAAGCAGCGGTTTCTAGATCGGTCAACTTTGATTCATCGGGCTTATGGTTCAGAAGCCGCCCGTCAGACGGCTAGCAGCGCTTAAACGATCCAATCGCCCCTCTGCCGCCACTCTAAGAGGGAGTGGAAGGGCCGATTAATTGGCCGAGCACCCTGACGCCCATTCCCGACAATTTGTTGGAAGGGTTCGATAAAGCAGCGTTTTCCGCGTCGCTTGTCTTTGTGATCATCGTATTGATTCCCGTTAAGGTACGGTTCTAAGAGGAACGTTTCAAGATGCCTTCATGGACGCGTGCCTCGGTGTGGGAGATACGGGAAGGAAGCCGATCAAAGATGTGCGAGTTCGTTAGCACTTTGTACGACCAACTCTTCACTGTCAGCCGGTCGAAGCGACCAGACCTTCAACTTCTCGTCTTCGCTGTGTGTCTAACCCCGAAACATCACGAGACCCAATCTAAAACTCCTTTTCATGCCGCTCTTCGTAACTCACTCCACCTTGCCGCGTGGGAAGCTGAGATGGTCGCTGCGGTACGGTTGACTTTTACCCCAATTATTGCTCATCTCAGTCCCCGCACTCACAGTAAGGTTGACCGGTCAGTGAGATTCGCCGCGCCGAGCGAACAGGATCACATCCAGTGGAAGAGAACGAAGATGGTTGGGCATCGGCCAGCTTTCCGAGATCAAGATTGATCTCGAATCCGGAAATGATCCAAACGCTGTTAGAACGCGACTGTTGACATTGAATCTCTCGCACGAAAAAGGCCAGGTGCCGGAACACGCAGCACAGGATGACGTCAATTTGCCGGGCTCGCCGTGTTCGACAGATTCGACTTCCGCCACCAGAAAACACCGCACCTTCGACCTTTCAACGAGCGTCACTCTACCTGACACATTATTGTCTCAACTGCCTGACTACAGCGAAAGTGTTGACGACGGTGGCTGCTACTGAGACTCACTCTGTCCAGAATCACTTCGACTTCGAAACGGCAGGCTTTCAGAGAACAACCTTCGTGGGCCACCTTGCAACCTTGCACAGTTAGTCAATCCTTCGTCGACAGAACTCAGAAAAGCGAATGGTCAATGCTAAGTTATGGCAAGGTTCAAGCAGCCAGTCCGGAAGTCCACGGGGTTTAGCGCACGAAGAGCGAAGCTTCCATGCAGTGAGAGAGCGACTGCATCTTCCAACCAGGTCGAGCTCTAATGCTTCGGCCCGTATGTCTCACACGACAGTTTCAAAGCTGTGTTCACTATATGGCTCCACCCGTGGACCCTCAAAATTTCGAGCTCACGCCGTGTAACTGTTATTAGTAACCCACTTGATTAGCTTTCATCTCGCGCTCTTTGACGCATGAAACATCGTCACTCTCCAAGTATCAACGGCGTTTACAGCCGGTGCTTCCACATGCTTCGACAAGTGTTCACCCTGATTCAGCTGGGTTCGACGGGCCAGTGCCACACTGCCTTCTCCTCGGTCACCGCTGAGCATTGCTGTGCATTGTGACCTTCAGGGTTTGACGCCGCTCAGGCGTGATCTAGTAAGGGATGACGAGTTTGTGCTGAGGCAGCTTGAGACTTGTCTCTGTCCGCCCCCTTGGCTCGCTACCAGGTTTGAGAAGAGCATGCATCCCAATTCGCTTTGCCGCCTGTGCCCGCTGCGCATTGTTTCATCGGCTCTGCCCAGGCGACGAAGGTTGAAGAAATGTCTGTGCATTGTTGCAGGTCAGGAACCGGAAGGTGGTCGGGAGAATATATAACCACAACACATCGTTCAGATTTAAGATCCAACATCGTAACCACCATTGTCACCCCAGAGTCACCATGAAGCTCACTTCCTCGTTCGTTCTTGCACTCGCCGCCGCTGCCGGCGCTACCGCATCGCCTGTTTATCGTCGTCAGGCCGGCGGAGCCGGCAGTGCTGCCAGCACCGCGACTGGTTCTCTTCCCATCCCTTCAGCAGTTTCAGCCATCTCCAGCGCTGTAGGAGGGCCATCCTCTGCCCCCGGTGGCCCTATGTCGAGCACTGCTTCCGCTCCTCAGCCCTCTGGCACTGGCGCCGCTGGTGCTGGTGCTGGTGCTGGATCCGCACCCAACGCAACCAGCCCCAGCGGTGGCTCCGACACCCGCTTCAACGACACCCAAATCCTCCAGTACGCTCTCACCCTCGAGCACCTCGAAGCCAATTTCTACAACCAGTCCCTGTCCAAGCTCTCTGCTTCCGACTTCGAGCAGGCTGGCTACAACGCTTCGGTCCGGAATCAGATCTACTCCATTGGCCGAGATGAAGCTTCCCACGTGGAACTTCTGACCACTGCTCTTGGAGAGAACGCTGTTCCAGCCTGCACTTACAACTTCAGCTCCGTCACCGACGTTCCCTCCTTCTTGGCCACTGCTCGTGTGCTCGAGGGTGTCGGTGTGAGCGCATACCTTGGCGCGAGTAAGAACCTTACCAACCAGACGGTTGAAACGGCTGCTAGCATCCTTGTTGTGGAAGGACAACATCAGTCGTATTTGATTGCTCAGACAGACGACGGAGGGAGTGCAGTTCCCAGCCCCTACGCCACCCCTCTGAACTTCAAGCAGGTCTACTCTCTCGCTGCACCTTTCATCGAGTCTTGCCCCGAGAAGGCCACTCTTCCTATCACCGCTTTCCCTGCCCTAACCCTCGCAAGCGCATCGGGCGAGAACAATGGAACTTTCACCCCAGGTCAGCAGGTCAACGTCACCTACGACTCTTCCAACGGCACCTCCTCTTCTGGCAACAAGTACCTCGCTGTCATCCAGGGCATTGCTGGACCTCAGTTCCTCCCTCTCGACTCGGGTTCCAACAGCTCCTCCACTGTCACCATCCCCGCCAACCTCACTGGTGGCCAGATGTACGCTGTTGTCACTAGCTCCGACAGCGGTGTGACTGACGACAACACACTTGCTGGCCCTGCGGTGGGTTACGTTTCGCTGCCCCTGCCTGAGGCTCCTGATGCCACCAACACCTCCTCTTCCTCTTCCTCTTCCGCTTCGGCAACTGCAACTGACAGCGGTGCGACGGGTGGTGCAGGTTCAGCTCCCACCCCTACTGACGGTGTGAGCAGTGCCAGTGGTGCAGCTGCCACTGCTACTGCTAATGGAAGCGACTCGATTGTATCGACCGAGAGCTCCAGCACTACTGGTTCGGCCAGCGCAAGTGGCGCCTCCAACACAAGCCAGGGCCTTGCTCCTTCGCTTGCCAGCTTGGGTAGTGCAAAACTTCCCACTCCTACTCCCTAAGCTCACACTCTAGCAATTGAGTTGTAATTTGAACATTTTCCCCCTCGGACAACATTGTGTGTGATTGTGAATGCGATTGATTGAGCCTGACATGATTTGTGCCGGGATGACCTAGAACTCCAAGTCCTCGGCACGTGTATTTGCGACCCTGTTGGTTGGCTGTCGCCGCTGCAGTTGGCCATGTGAGTGCGAATGTGCGTGGTTATGAGTATCCGTGTCCACCTCAACAGCGTACTCTTTCTGCGAGACTGCACTTCCGCTCCCTTCCGCCGCCGCTTTTGCTGCCAATCCACGTTGACGCAATGATGCTAAGCCGCCGAACTTTGGTCTTGCCCCTGAACCTGCTGGTACTTCTTGAGCTGCAGCTGCCGGCTGTCTCTTCACACAAGACGGTCCCGCTGGTTTCACCTTCTCACTCTTACTCTCCTCCCCGGTCGCAGATGATGCTGATGTAGTCGAAGCACCAGATTTAGGTGCAAGCGAGGCATCCATATTCTTCGGCGGCTTCGTCCGTCGTTCACTGACTCCTCCTTCCACATCCAGATGCAGTGTCTCTATCACTAGCCTCTTCCTTCTCACTTTGAAAGCCAAGTTGTTTTCTCCTCCACCTGCACCTCCTTCCCCTCCACCACCGGTTCCGCCACTCTTCGCTCCGCCGACTCCTGCGCCTGTCCCCATACCCCTCAGCACCGATGACCGGATGGAAGGGTTGGTGAGCGTACCCACGGCGGGAGTCTTGAGGACTTTGAAAGCACCAGTATACGCCGAAAATGCACTTCGGAGAGCGGGAGAAGAAGCAAATGCACTGAGAGATACTGCTGCGTCTACTGAGTGGACCATTCGGTGTGCCAGGTTCACTGACGGATGGGCGGCAGTAAGAGGAGTGAGGAGGAAGGAAGAAATGGAGATGGTTGCAATTGCAGGTATCGCCGCAGTTCTTGAGGTTGAGTCGACGAGGGAGAGCGATCGAAGTAGGCGCTTTAGTCGGTTGAGAAAGCGAATGACTTCAGAGTGTGCTGTTTGGCCTGGAGATACGGTCCATACTGATGAGCCTAGTGCGCGGATTGCAATGCGAAGTACTGGTGGCGCTGCTCCTGGTTGTTGCATCTTCCTGCACCTTTCCGCTGCGGCTGTGATGCGGCTGTATGCAACTTCGTACGCATTCTCTTCCCCAGCCTCCGAGGTGTCTACTGTCTCCAACTTCCCACTATCCACCGCATGCTGTAGAATGCGACCATCCATACGCTTACTCAGATCGAAAGTCTGACAAAACGGTGCTGGCTCATTCCCGCTACTCGCCTCATTCACGGTAGTATTAAACTGCTTCATGTTTTGATATCTCCAAGCGATCTTCATCTCTCTTTCCCTCTGTGCTTTGTTTTCCCGTGCCGCTGCTTCCGCCCCCTTCGCTTCCTGTTCATCCTCGTCATTCACCGTGTTGAGGTGCTCTGACGGCCCCTCCGCAGCCTCACCTTGCTGCTGCTTCGCCGCGCCAAGCTGTGCCAGTAGCTGATCGTCCGAACCTCCCGCTCTAGCCATCAACCCTCCGACCAACCCACCGACATCTTCTCCCAAGATCACCCCATAATGTCCCGAAGCGATACCTTGAGCAACAGAGTAGCCTAGTAGCAGTTCAACGTAGGGCTCTGCTGCAGTTCGTGCTGCATGATCCGTTTCAGCTGTTGCAGAGGGGGTCGAGCTAGAGGAGCCGATTTGCGCTGCCGATTGTGCTGCTGTACCGGATGCTGGAAGGATGAGTAAACTTGAGCCTGATGAGAGACCGCCGCCGGAGAGAAGGTCGTCGAGCGCTGGGACGCCCGTTGAGACGAGTGGGACGGGTGAGGAGAATGAGGAGGGCTTGACGCCGGCTGGAAGTGGGGCGTTTGAGTTTGATGATGATGGATTGACGCGGCGCTTGAAAGACGACATTACGACGAGTTGCTGTATTGGGTACCAGCTCGTCACTGTTCGTGGTGGTGTTGGTCGGACAGAGGTGTTGCACAGGGTCAAGGCTAGGGAGCAAGAGGTACAAGAAGCTTCTTGCACCCTGCAAGACCAAATTTCGCAGGTGGAGGGAATCAAGATGAATGTGTATTATGTAAGCAAGCGATGCTCGGGTTTGTTACACCGAGAGGAACTATTTCGAGAAGATTTGGTGTGCCGCTCCACTGCAATGCATTGCCGGGACGTTCGAACCATCATCATTAGCTTCTTCCGCTGCGGGGTAAGTCGCCGGCGGCAGCTGTTGACGATGTAAGCGTTCACAACAGCATCGCTTCGTCGATTAGCTCCAGACCGATTGCCCTCGTCTCTCCTTCCATCAGAACAATCACCAAGGTAACCATATCTTCGTCCCATTAGTCTAATTTCACCTCCGATCTTCCAACCTCCTCCACAATGTCGTACAGCACCAACATCACCCCGAAGACGAACATCAAAATCGTTTGCGGATGCATAACCTTCGGTGCGCCCGGTGCTGAACAAGCCCGTGTCCATGACCTTTCCGATTGTCGCTCAATTCTTGACATCTTCGCCTCTCATGGACACACCGAACTCGACACGGCCCGCATGTACGGCATGGGCAGCTCCGAAGATTACCTTCGTCAACTAGGCTACACAACCCCTTCTTCCTCTCACTCCTTCCTAATTGCCACCAAATGCTATCCCTCCGCACGTAAACCCAATACCCCAGCCAAAGACAAATACACCTTCTCTGCCCCTGACATCACCCGCTCCATCGGTAACAGTCTCTCCATCCTCGGTACGGACAGCTTTGACTTGTTCTACGTGTACTCACCAGACCGAGAGACAGAATTGGAAGAAACACTCCACGCAGTCAACGAAGCTCACAAGTCCGGCAAATTCAAACGTTTCTGTCTCTCCAACTACTGAGCTGATGAAGTAGACCAAATCGTCTCCATCGCTGAAAAGCATGGCTGGGTGAAACCAACCGTCTATCAAGGCCTGTACAACTCTCTCTCTCGTACAGCCACGGCTCTTTTCCGTACCCTCCGCAAACACGGAATCGCATACTACGCATACAACGCGCGGTGCCTTCCCTCCGCAGTGGAAACATGCCCTCGTCACTGTCATTGCCAAGCCAGGTCATGGTAACCCCAGCCTCCCCTCCTCGTATCGTCCAATTTCTCTGCTATGCGTAGCGAGCAAGATTGCGGAGAGCGTGATCAAGACTCTCTTACAATGGGAACTTGAGCGTCGCGGCCTCCTTCGAGACCAATACAACACTGTCCCTGGTATCTCCACCACACACGCCGTGGTACATCTGGTGCATCGAGGCAGAGATGCCGTTGCAGAGGGAAAACAGGTGGCGTTGATCAGCATCGACGTAGGCGGCGCCTTCAACCAGATCGAACATTCTGCCTTAGTAAAGCGACTGCTGGATCTCAATCTTCCCGACATTGCTCACTGGATTCGTCTTTGGCTCCTTCTGCACCCAGATCGCAACCTCAGCCAACAAATCCACCTCGACGACGTCAGCCTCATTCTTCTACAGAGCCCCCTCCAATCGATATCACCACGGATGAAGCTCCTGAAGATCCACCGTCTCACAATCCTGACATCACAATCATCTCGGACAACAGCGACGACTCCATCATCTTCGGGCATTCACCACCTGACACTTCTCGATCGGCACGACTCATTGGCCAACTTTACCTCAAAAGGGGGCCGCGAAGGCCTCGCTGACAGGTAGGGGATGCCCCCTTCCGATTGGCTTCTAGCCGATTGGAGCCGCCAGACACCGTCTCCCGCTACCTTCTAGGTGGAAGGTTTTTTCTCCTTTTGGGTGAAGGCGCCCCCTGGAGCAGACTTGTCTGGCTTCGGGGAATAGGCATAGCAAGCCACCACCTTTTTTCCCTCGGTGTGGGGGGGAAGTTAACGATACCGCAAGGGAAAAGGATGTTGGCTTTGCCGCGCTGGATCCTGGTGTCAGCAAATGGATCTTAATCTCCGTTCTCCGCATACAACCCCCTCTTAGGTGGGCTATTCATCGGAACCCACTCATCTCCCAATTCTCAACCCGAAGCAGGCTCCAGGTTCGACCGAACCCATGCTCAAGGCCAAATGTACCGTGCTCGTTACTGGCAACAACACTATTTCGACGCTCTGGACCTTATTCGTCCGGTTGCTGAAAAGCACGGACTGGGCTTGCCAGAGGTGGCATTGAGGTGGACGATGTATCATTCTGAACTCAACAAGAAACATGGAGATGCCGTTATTATCGGTGCTAGTTCGACGAAGTATATCGAACAAAATCTGAAAGACTTTGAAAAGGGACCCCTGCCGGAGGAGGTGGTGCGGAAGGTGGATGAGGCGTGGAAGATTGTTGAGCCTAATGCTCCTCCTTACTACCACTGAAACATCTCTTGTACACGTTCATAAGCATCGTGGAACGATTTCGAGCATCACGTCATTTGCTTTGTGTATATCTAGCAGGTTATGTATGGAGAAGATGGTACATGCCCTACGGCGAAGGGCGATGACTGGTTGGCAGCGAGGGTATAGGCCTTCTAGAAGGCGGACGCATCGTTCTGTCTCTGTCCGTGGCATGCAGAACTCCCGCATCGCTGCCCTTTACTTCATCCTCATCCTCCATCTTGCCCCTTGTAGCATTCACATCCATCGAAGCGTGCAATGACGGCGCTCTTACCTCCCCAGCATCGGCAGTATATGCAGCTGCTCTCTTGATCTCATTCGAAATGCTTCTGCTTCTTGGGCTCATACCTCTCTGCAGCCCGCCAAATCCTGTCGGCAGATTAAGTGCAATCTTCTTCTCGATTGCTAACGTCGACTCAGGTGAGCCATCCTCGCCAGCTACCCGTCTGGAGCCCATCTGCGGCTGCGAATGTTGTCTCTGCCTCACTGCCTCGCCCTGCGGAAGTGGCTCTAGCGGCATAAGGGGTAACGTGCGGGTTGTGGGAAAGCTCGGATGACTGCCACCCATCAGTTCTCGATTTGGCGTGATGGAGCGGCGCGGCTGACCGAGACGACCGACAAAGTTGCGCATGGCAGCGCTGCTGCGGGAATTTGATGGCGTGCTCGCCAAAGACCCGGCTGAAGCGGAGGATGGAGAAGAGCCCATCATCGAAGTCGAGATCGAACGCTCATGAATGATGGAATGAGCAATGCTGCTGGACGATACATCTGCTGCATCGCGATTCCCGCTAGCCCCATTTGAGATCTTGCGTCGGTAAGGGGCAGAAGCTCGCATGCCTACCATCTGACCCAACGCTGAGCTAGGCAGAGGAGGCGGCATCGATTGAGGACTGTTGCTACCAACCGATCCGGGACTGCGTGTGCCTTCGCCAACGTGTGTATCCGAAAGAGTCCGCCTGACGGTTCTTTCGGCTTCTGGTTCGGCTTGCCTTTGGCTGAGGATGTCGCGAGCAAGCTCCTTAACCAGCACAGCATTGTCTTTGGCGCTCAGCTTCTCGACAACATCGTATACATTGAGCTGTTCCACCAGTGGCGATCGTGCATCGCCTTTGAGATCGCATATCATCTTGGTGATCCTGAGCAAGTTGAGCCTGACCACAGCCTTGGGATGGGAAAGTCGTTCCAGCAGTCGCTTGACGAACAGCGTGTTTCGCGCCATGGCAGCGACGATGCCGCTCGAAAGTCGACACATCTTGACAAACGGCTCGAGCAGGTTCTCAAATGAGTTGGCCTTGCTTGTCGCGAAAACGCAGAGCAACGACTCGATCGATGTGCTCTGCAGCAGCACTTCCTCCACTCGCGCTGTTTCGTCTTGCAGCCACACGAGCACGCTTTCGAGCGCTGACACCTGCCAGTACGGATCCTCGAGCAGCTTGAGGTAGAAGTGAAGACCGCGATGCTGCCAGAACATCTTGCGTGTAGCCTTGCCTGCATGAGCAAAGTCGCACAAGATCGGCAATGCGAACTGACGCAGCGGCGAATTGGTACGAGCAACTCGCAGGAGTTGAGGAATGATACCAGCCTGAGCAGCCTCTTCCTGCCGCGACTTGGACAATCGGCAGAGGTTGTACATGGTGTTGAGCACCTGGTTGGACATCTCTGTGCCATGAGGACCGCTGTGGTGTTTTGCAAGAATGTTGGTGAGGATCTCGATAGTATTTGCGTTCTGCATCTCGTCAAGGATCGCTGGAGACATTGAGAGGTTCTTGACAATCTTGAGCATCAACGTTAATGACTCGGGGCCGAGCGAAGACGCTGACCGCAGGATTCGGCGGAGAACGCTGCGTGTCGCGACCTGCTTCTTGAGGAAGTTGTCCGACTGCGAGTAGATGAGCAAAATCTGGAGAATGTTTGCACGCGCCTCGGAAGCATATTCGTCCTCTTCATCATCGATGACACTTTGCAGCGCGGAAGAGAGAGGCTCGAGGAGACCCTCCTGTGCGAGCATACGGCAGAAGTCGTTCCGTGAGGCCGGACTCTGCAGCTCCAGCACACTGCTGACGCAACCGACACCGATCCAGACTAAGTCTTTCTGCTCGAGGTAGTCTTCGTCGATCAAGTTGACCAGCGTGCGTAGTCCACGACAGCTGAGAACAAATTGGAGTGTCAGCCGCGAGGTCGAGCACATGGCAAAGACGAAGTGAGCAGCTTCCAGTCGAAGGTCGTGTGGCCATTTCTTGGTGGTGAAGGTCATGACGACGGGGATGGCGCCGATGAGGCAGAGGTTCTCCTGTGCTTCAGGGTCCTCAAAGATGATGAGGTTAAGGATGCCAAGCAGTCGAGTCGCCAGCTCGCGGTCCGCTGCTGCCTCCAACAGCTGGATGAGAGCTAGAGCACCATGAGATGCGAGAAGTTGTGCCTTCATCTCGGGCATGTCGGTCAGCACCTGATCGATGTCTTCACACACTTGCAGGAGCTCCTCGACACCAGCGGGTGTGTCAAGCGACTCGACGAGATCGGTGACGAAAGCACACATGCGAGCATGCTGATCGCGTGCAACGTTGGCTTCCAGGTCGGCTTCAGCATTCAAGCCTTCGTCAATCTCGGCGAATGGATCATCTTCATCACGCTCATCATCTCTCATCCAGGATCGGTTCGAGAGACGAGCAGTGAGCTGCAACGTGTTGCCACTACTAAAAGTGGACTCGTCCTTGCTGCTGCTGTCTTGATCCGGCTGACCGAAGAGGTCCGAGTAGTCTTCGGCAGAGTGATCTTCCGAGTACTTGCCCAGAGTACGACGCATTTGCTTCCATTTCTCATCTTTCTCGAGTCGCAGGGTTGCTTGCGGGCTGGCAGGGTTCGAAGGTGGGCGATTGATCGAGGTAGACAAGGAACTGCGCAATGCTTCGGACGAGGCCTGTCTGCGACGATCCGAGGCGCGAGAAGGAGAGTCTAGCTCAGCTTCGGCGACACTTGACCGCGTGGCCTTTGCACCAGGACTCGAGAGACGAGCAAGATCATTCGGATGGAAGAGACGCTTACCGACGCTGTTCTTCATCTGCAGATCACGAATGCGTCGGTTGAGGACATCTTCTTGCCCGTCCCCAACCAGGTCGGAGTAGTCGTCGCCATCGTCGTTCGAGAAGTCAGCCAGAGATGATGAGGTAACGTCCTTTGCAGGTTCTTTGGAGGAGACACGGACCTGTGGAGAGGAGGCAACACTTCGTAGGAGCGGGCCAGAGACAGGTCGGATCGTTCGCTGATCAAAATCTGCTTCGAAGGCTGCGTGGCGCGAAGGAGAGACAGAGAGGGAGTCTTGTGCATCCGGCGAGGCCGAGAGGAGCTGGGAGGGTTTGGCGGGTGTTGTGAGTTGACCGTTTTCCTGTTTGCCTGCTGCGCTTTGGGCTGCAATTGGACTGATGTAGGCAGATCCTTCCTGACCTTGAGACGATCCAGTCCTTTCAAGAGCAGCGATCTTTGTGGTGGTGATATCCTCCTCGAAGTCGTCGTCCCAGTTGTCGTCGACACTTTCCGGTTGCTGCAGGTCGGCGAGCTTGACACGATGGTCCATGAGCGACGTAGCTGGAGCTGCTCCCACAATTGGTGTTCGGAAGCCTGACCCATTGGCAGGTGAAGGAGGTTGCTTGACAGACGAAGCCTGACTGACGGCGTTGGCCAAAACGGCAGCGGTGTCGCCCTTCGAGCCGAGCAACTTGGACGCTGGTCTCGATGCACTCTCCTCTGATACCTCTTTCTGCGGCACTGCTGGAGGAGGACTGAAGTCGACAGGCAAAGTGGGTCGACTCGGAAGACGTCCTTTACGGGCAAGTGGCTTTGCAGTGCCCAACTCGGCAGCAATGGCGTTGACTCTGCGCAAACTAGGCTGCATAGGAACCCGGACCGTCTCAGGCTCCGAGAGACGCTGGACTGCCTGCTTTGGTGGCTCCTTGAGCGCTTGGTTCCATTCCTGGACACTCTTGACAGCTTCCTCGTGGGTGGAGTTGAGAGCGATGCCTCCACCCACTCTGAGGGAGCCACCTGCTTTGAGTTGTTCGAGCTGCTTGCGAGCGCTGACCATCCAAGGGTGTCGGTGCAGCTTGCGTGCTGAAACGCGCAGGTTGGCGTCCTTCTGAAAGCAGTGTAGCAAGAAATCTTTGACAACGGGCGAAGCACTCTCGGGAAGAGGCGGGCAGTCGTCCTGGACGATGCGGAAGAGGGCTGGCATTGGCGCGAGAAAGTGGTATGGGGGTTTGCCTTCGAGCAACTCAACGACAACACATCCAACACTCCAGATGTCACTGGCGGTGGTAGCGCCGCTCTGATCGATCACCTCGGGAGCCATCCAGTAAGGACTGCCAACGACTGCACAGTCGGTCATGGCTCCTGTCTTGGTCGCAACGCCAAAATCGGCAAGTTTGACGGAACCATCCTTGGTGGTGAGGATGTTTGCGCCCTTAATATCGCGATGGATGACACCTTGATCGTGGAGATAGATGAGACCTTGAAGGACCTGAGAGATGTAGACGCTGACGAGCCCTTCTGGGAACTTGCCGAAGCGTTTGCAAATGTTGTGAAGCGAGCCGTTCTCGCAGTACTCGAGGATGATGTAGAGGTAGTCCTTTGTTTTCTCTGAGCCCTTGTACTTGACGATATTGGGGTGATGAAGATTCTTGAGGAGGTCAATCTCTGACATGATCTCGCCTAACTCAGCTTTCGGAATGTTGCCGAGCTGAATCTGCTTGACGGCAACGGTCTCTCCATTCATCCAATTGAGTCCTCGGTAGACCGAGCCAAAGGCGCCGCGACCAAGACAGTCTCCAAGCTGATAGTTGCCGAGTGTCGTAGTGGACGGTGCATGTGCAGGCTTGGTCGCAGAGACAGAGACATTGCTGGTATTTGGTGATGGTTGCGAGGGTGTTACACTCGGCCTTGACAGGCCAGCGACATGACCTTGTTGTTGTGGCGGCTCCACTCGGCTGTTTGAGACCTTACGACGGCGGTCGGATGAGGTGGAGGGCAAGGGTGCATTGGCATCCACAGGTGCTGACTTGTGGCGTGCATCGAGAGGGATTGGCGTGGTACTGCGAGAGCTGTTTGAGCTGCCAGCATGCTGACCGGGCGGTGCTTGTGAAGGGAATCGAAAGATGGACTGCGATGGTGGAAGCACGTTGTGCGGGTGCGGAGTTGGACTGGTGGACGAAGCATTGCTGGCTCCGTCGAGCGAGGGACGGTGATGCATGTTGTGCACAGCGCCGAGCGAGATATAAATTATTGTTGGCGTTGCTCTTCTACGCAAAGCTAATTGTACATCACGAATGTTCCTGTGAGGAGAATGTAATGCGCAGAAGTCGTCGACACTTCCTCGTCGAATGAGGGTGAGGGTGTAGAGGCTGAGGGTGTAGAGGCTGCTGGTCGCAGTGCGGGTATCAAATCCAGATGCGGATTCGCCTTAAGTTTTGTCGTGATGGGGTGGATATTGAAAGGTGTCAGGTCTTGCCATCAGCTGAATTTGGTGGTAGTAGGGAGAAACGACGACATGTTCAGGGCTGAGTTGCAGTAGCGCCGCCCCTCTCTTTGACACTTCTGTGACGTGTGTGAGTATATTGTTGCATTCCAAAAGTCGCTCGGATCTGTTGAAATGTGAAGATGTTTTGTCCCGATAACTGGCGATCGGGGAGAGTCCGAGTACGATGTCACTACTGTTTTAGGGCAGAAACATATATACTCAATTGTCTGAAAGAACGTGGTGAGAGCCTAGTGCTCTCTCAGCTTGATATAAATACATTGTCGTAGTACATGCCGAATGTGGAAGCTGTTGTACTTAATGATCTAGCCTGACAACGAGCGGGACTGTGTTGTACCCGATCTCTGGCGAGATCGGTCATCTAACCGGATCGGCTCTGCCTGATCTCCGATCAGATCGGCTCTGCGTCACCTTTTAGCGTCTCACTGGATCGTAATCTTCAGCAGGATCGCCTGCTGCTGTGACTTTTCAGAAGGGACCAACACTTTCAGTTGAAGATGCGTCGGCATCTCAAGCAAGATGCACATGTTACGGCCGAGACACCGAGGCATGGGAGACTTACTTAAGTGAGAAGCACAATGAGGTACATGATTGTTGTCATGGCGACAGCTCAGTGGCACTCAGTATCATAGCAACACAGGAGTATGAATGAAGTGACACATCCTGTCTCAGATAGGACTAGAGTGGTGAATGGAGTATATATATGTGTTTGTCATTTAGGTTCACACTATGAAAACTAAGCATTACATAGAACACACAGCTGTGGTAAAGGGAGTCTGATTGTGACCCCAATAATGCTGAGTATTAATTGTTATCTTCAATTGATTAAGAGTCTGAAGAAGCTATCACCGAGCTAACCAAAACTCATTGACAACAATGGTAGAAGACTCCAAAATGAGGATCAAAGGAAGCAGAAAAGGCAAGAACACCCAGGTTCAGGTCAACAACGATGCCACAAATGAGAACAAGCCAGAGGCCATCGACAATGAAGCTGATGAAGACACTGATTCCAACTCTGACTTCGATAATGATGACAAGTGATATAACTTTCACACCCTAGCAAAGCTCCTCGAACCTGTGCCAAAGCTCATGTCATGCAGCTATTATAGCTGGAGTGCTCACATGAAACCTTTCCTCTGATCCATGCCCCATGTGATGAAACATCTCGAGGGAACATACAACAAGAAGCACCCAAAATGGAGCTGCTCCCTCGATGATGCTTTAATTAATGCCCTGTGCGGAACAATCGACACTACTGGAGAATACAATGTAAACTACCTCATTCTAGATGTAATCAAGGAGTACCTTACTTTCAACCAAGTATGGAGAAAGATCGAAAACAGTCTCACAAATGAAGCCACCAAGACGTCTCACAGACTTGCACTCATCTCGCAGCTCAATGACACAAAGATGTTTCACTTGGATGCCAGAAAGCTAATTCAAGAGATCTGGTCCATACAGACTGAAAGTAGCCTCCTCAGCAAACCATTCGCTGATGATACATTGTTCTCAGCTCTGCAGAAATGCATGATCTGGCATCCAGTGTATAAGGAGATGGTTGCCACCATCCATCAAATCGATTTCAACACCCTCGCCACTGCACTAAGCATCTGACAGACCACTGTCGAGAGCATCCCCATGCAAAAGATCAACCCCTGCCAAGCCAGTGCTCAGACTGCTGGCAACAATGATCAAAGCAAATGGACTGGAGAGACCGAAGCCAAAGCTGACAATAGCCACATGAGCCCGAAGAATGCAGCAAGATCACGCCGAATCCAATGCTGGATCTGCAAGTGACTGGGACACAGCATTAGTCAATGCAATGCTTCAGTTACCATTCCCAAAGACTCTCCCCTTGCCAAACTTAAATAGGAAGTGTGGTGCTCCCTCACCCTCTCACAAGACCCCCTGAACACCAAGGAAACAGCTCATTGGATCTTGGATTCAGGGGCGAGTTATCACATGGTAAACAACTATAGCATGCTCATCCACCCAAGAACTTGCCAAAAGTGGATAATTACTGCTGGAAGCAAGGTTTTGGAAGTGGCAGCTATAGGAGATGCAAGCATATCAACAGATTACAGGGAAATCTCCCTCCAAAATGTACTATATGTGAAGCATCTTAATGTTAACCTTCTGTCAACAAATTCATTAATGGATGAAGGAGCACAAGTGACATTGGATGCAACCAGCAGCCAGATTGTTCTAACAAATGGCATGACACTTAAAATTGCAAAGAATTGCAAGCAAGGACTTTTGGAGTTCCAAAGCAACACATGGCAAGAAAGTGCAATGGTCATGTCAGCATCACTGTTTGAAGGTGTTGATGAGGAGTTCGAGCATATTAAGAATGAACTGAAAGTTTCAAAGGAACAACTATGGCATGAGCATCTTGGACACCCAGGAAGAGACAAAGCCAGGATGATCATGAGTAAATTAAAGAATAAGCATACCATGCATCTGGATCCAAACACTGCTCTGACATGTGAGCAGTGCATACGATCCAAGAGCACAAGTGCCTGGATGGGGCAAGGTAGTGGCGAAAGAGCTGTGGGGCCCCTGGTTCTCATCCACATCAATCTAATAATAGACTCATCCCACGTGATGGAGTATATGTGCACTCTGGTGCTAATCGACGATCATAGCAAGTATGTGTATGCACAGCCATTGGTGTGAAAGAGTCATGCATTCATGCAACTCAAAAGGATTGTTTCATTCCTGGAGACACAGATGGATCAGAAGCTAAAAGCGATCCATTCCAACCAAGGAACTGAATGGAAAAGCAACGATGCATTAGAATGGTCATTAGAAAAGGGCATAGAGTGGCAAACCACCATGGGGTACAACAGCAAACAAAATGGGCAGGTGGAGAGAATGAACAGGACCCTTGGAGAGAAGATGAGAACATTGCTGATGCAGAGGAGACTGCCAAAGAGGTTTTGGCTGTATGTGATCAGAGCTGCGGCATTCAAAATCAACCTCACTCTGAGTGTTGATAATAAGTTCCCTTATCAAGCCATGTTCGGCAAGTCACCAGAGCGAGCTTTAAGACTCCTACAAGTGTTTGGTTGTCTGGCATGGGTAAACATACCCAAAGTCAAATGGGACAACAAGAAACTGGACCAGCAAGCTGTTGCATCCATTTTCTTGGGATACAGTCTAGAGAGAAAGGGCTGGCTATTCTACAGTCCAGACTATAATCCAAACATGTTCTGGAGCAATTCAGCAAAATTCATGGAATCAAAGTGCTGGTCAGACAGAATGGAGTGGTGACTGGTCGACACAAAGGCACCTCCAGTGATGATGACAGAAGAGGATTTTGAAGACCTAGGATATAACAAAGAAAATATATTTGATGAAACAGATGAAAGGCCACTACAAGAATACATGGGTATGGAGACAGATTCAGAAGAAAGGTTAAGTGGAGGAATGGCAGAGGTGATGGAACAGGGATCAATTGCCAAAACTCAGTTTGACAGTAAATCCTTTGGACTCATAGTGATGCAACCGGAATGGAGAAAGAACCTGGACCCAACCATACATGAAGCAATGAGTGGAGAAGACAGAAAGCACTGGGAGGAGGCCATGCAAAAGGAGCTGGATGGATTAGAAGTGATGGGCACATGGGAGATCGTTGACCTCCCAAAGGGTGCAAACACTGTCGACATGCATTGGGTACTCAAGATCAAAACCGATGCAAACCTCATGCCAACAAAGTTCAAAGCCCAGCTCATGGCATGAGGTTTCACCCAATGCGAGGGCATCAACTACACAGAGGTCTTCACACCAGTCGCACCCATCCAATCCATTTGAGGGGTGATCACTGTTGCAGCAATACAAGATTGGGAAATAGACTCTATTGACATAAAGCAAGCATACCTGAACTCTACTATACACCACAATGTATATCTAAAGCCCCCAGTAGGAATCAAGATACCACCTGGAAAAGCATTGAAGGTAGTGAAAGGACTGTACAGTCTGAAACAATTGGGCTGAGAATGGAACATTGAGTTAGACTCACATCTCCAGATGATTGGATTTCATTGCATGCCAAGTGCACCATGCCTATACTCAAGGGGGACAGGTGACAAGATCACAATCATTACAGCATACATGGATGACATGCTGATAACATCACCCAGTCATGATGAAGTAGACCACACCAAGCAAGAGATCATGGACAAATGGGAAACACAAGACAATGGAAGGATCAAAGAATTTCTGGGTATCAAGATCACACATGATAGAAAATGGAGGAAGATATCTCTAGGTCTAATGGCATACATCAAAGAAATGGTGAACAAATGGTTAGGAGGAACAAACGAGAAATCTTGGGTACCCATGCTAAGTGTAGTGAATGTTGCTGGAGGCGAGAGATGTGATCCTCAGCAAGCAAAGAAATATCAAGAGTTGGTTGGCCAACTATTATGGGTCTCCAACACAGCCTGACCAGATATTGCCTTTGCCATTGGCATATTGTTGCGATACATGTTGATCCCAATCGACAGTGCATGGAAGGCAGCCATTCACATGGTAAAGTATCTGAACCAGACGAATGGATATCAGTTGCACTTAGGAGGGGAGACAAACAAGCACTCAGATACACTGGTAACAATGTATACCAATGCAAACTGGGCATCTGACCCCACAAATGGACAAAGGAGTACTTCAGGGTTGATAACATATGTATATGGATGTCCAGTAAGCTGGAGGTCTCATGTTCAAAAGTGTGTGGCACTATTGGCAGTTGAAGCCGAGTTTGTCACTGCTTCCGAAGCAGTGAGAGAAGCATTGTTCTTTTCATACCTGCTCTGGGATTTGGAGATCACAAACGTTTGGCCTGTACTATACACAGATAGCCAGGGGTGCATGCAGGTGAGTAAGGATCCAGCCAAACATTGGAAGTTAAAGCACATTGACACATGGTATCACTTCATCCACAATCATGTGCAAGAGGGCAATGTGGAAATCAAACATATCGGAACAGCAAACAATGTTGCAGATGTCTTGACAAAACCTTTACAGGGTCTCAACACCTCACGATTAGCTAGGATGATAGGGCTGGAGATCCCACTGAAAGGGGGAGTTGAAGATGCATCGGCATCTCAAGCAAGATGCACATGTTACAGCTGAGACACCAAGGCATGGGAGACTTACTTAAGTGAGAAGCACAATGAGGTACATGATTGTTGTCATGGTGACAGCTCAGTGGCACTCAGTATCATAGCAACACAGGAGTATGAATGAAGTGACACATCCTGTCTTGGATAGGACTAGAGTGGTGAATGGAGTATATATATGTGTTTGTCATTTAGGTTCACACTAAGAAAACTAAGCATTACATAGAACACATGGCTGTGGTAAAGGGAGTCTGATCATGACCCCGATAACGCCGAGTATTAATTGTTATCTTCAATTCTTTCGCTTCTGCTGTCACGCAGTTTCAGAACAAAACACACACACACACACACACACACACACACACACACACGCGCACAACGGCAACTCTGACGCGTCGGTGAAGACGATTCGAAAATTTACTCAGCTTTGTTACATCGTGTATCCTTTACAACGAGCGTAAAAGGTCGCATGTTCCTGGCGAGACTGTGCTCGTGCATCTCTTCGGCGAGGTGAAAGGGTTGCCTGGCTTGGACTGAATTAAGCGCCAACTGATAGGTCTCAGGCTGTGTAAAACCGCCATGTCTGACGGCTGGCTGCCGAACGACTGTATCAGAATCCGAGTGCACGGTGACCGCAAATTGCAAGCCAAGTTGCACTTCAGTCACTTCGCCCTTCGATCGACGGACTTGACCTGATATGGACTTTTGAACTTCGCTCATCTGAAAGCTTCATCACTCGCTTCCAAGTCGATCTCGAAAGGATACCCACGGTATTGCATCTGCAGTTGATGTGAACCCGTTACCATGTCGAACCAACATTCGAGGTCTTCCACTCCACCTTCCAGCGAGGTTGAGCGCAACACCTACGCCAATGGTCCTGGTTCTGCTACTCCAAATGGCCACGGACACCGTCGACAGCGGTCAGGCACGCTCAGCTCTATTCGATCTAACGGCACAGTAAGAGCCCCACTTGTCTCGATGGATCAAGGTACATCCCCCCTGGCAAAGGTCGGCATCAAGGGAGATGGTCTCATGCTCTTCGTCACCTGCTTCGCCTCACTAGGCGTATTCCTGTTCGGTTACGACCAAGGTGTCATGTCCGGAATCATCACAGGCCCCTACTTCAAAGCATATTTCGGCCATCCTACATCCTACGAGATCGGCACCCTCGTTGCTTCCCTTGAGCTCGGTGCATTGGTGACGAGCCTAGCCTGCGGTCGACTCGCAGATATCTTTGGACGCAAAAACACACTCTTCTGGGGTGCCGTCATCTTCTCTGCAGGCGGTGCCGTTCAAACCTTTACTTCGGGTTACGACTCCATGCTCATCGGACGTGTCATCTCTGGTCTAGGAGTCGGTGTGCTCAGTATGATCGTTCCGACCTACCAATCCGAGATCTCACCTGCAGAGAACCGTGGTAAGCTCGCTTGCATCGAATTCACAGGCAATATCATCGGCTATGCCAGCAGTGTCTGGGTCGATTACGCAGCATCATTCATCGAAAGCGATATGGCTTGGCGCTTGCCCCTTAGTTTGCAAGTCATAATTGGTACCACATTGGCAGTAGGATCCGTTCTGCTGCCAGAGTCACCTCGTTGGTTGCTTGACAAGGACATGGATGAAGAAGGAATGCGGGTGCTTGCTGATCTGCATGGTGCGGGTGACCCCAGCGAACCAAGAGCTAAGCTCGAGTTCAGAGAGATCAAGGAGAACGTCCTCTACCTTCGCAAGCAGGGCGACAACTCATACAAGCGCATGTTCACTCAATACCGCTATCGCACGCTCATCGCTATGTCCAGTCAAGCATTTGCGCAGCTGGTTGGCATCAACAGCGTCTGCTACTATCTTCCCATGATCTTGGAGTCGGCTGGGTGGATTGGAAGGGACGCTCTTCTGATGACAGGTGTCAACGCTATCATCTACACTCTTGCAACGGTTCCGACGTGGTTCTTGGTCGACCTTTGGGGCCGTCGTGCCATCTTGCTGTCAGGTGCTGTTGGATGTGGTGCTGCACTGACAGCTTGCGGATACTTCCTCTACCTCGACAAGGACTACACACCACAGGCTGTTGTCGGATCTATCATCGTATACATGGCCTGGTTCGGATACAGTTGGGGACCCATCCCGTGGTTATATCGTAAGTTGTTGGTTTATGAGCCCATTTCTACTATTATCTGGGTCTCTCCGAGCGACCGGACGCTGTATACTGACCTCATCTCCCTCTATTACGCTACTGACAGCACCTGAGATCATGCCCCTTGCATTCCGAGCAAAAGGTGCATCGCTAGCAACAGCAACCAACTGGTCCTTCAACTGGCTCGTCGGCGAGCTGACGCCCATTCTGATGGAGAAGATCGGCTGGAAGCTCTACATCATTCTCGCCTTCTTCGCTCTCCTAGCCTTCATCGTAGTCTACTTCGGATACCCAGAGACATCAGGTGTACCCTTAGAAGAGATCGGTGCATTGTTTGGAGACGAGATCACCGTTCCACAAGACGACGATGACGAGTCCGACTCTGATGACGATGAAGAGAGGGCAGAAGAACGCAGACGACGACGAAGCATGAGCGTCGATGGCTCTGATGGAGAAGGTTATACTACTCGACCGATCCGACGATCTATCTCGAGTCATCCGCGCCTGCAGTCGGAAGAAGAGCGGGCTGCAAGAGCCGCAGCAGCGAGAGTAGCAGCGGAAGAGAGGAGAGCTGCTCAGTCGTTATTTGGTCTCGGTGGCAGTGGGTCATTTGGTTGGATCGGGAGGCTGTTAGGAGGTGGAAAGAAGGATGAGACACCAGACAGGAGGTTGTATGAGGAAGTCAGGAGGGATGAACATTAGGAACTCGGCCTTTTCGATTCAACGCATCACCGCAGCAGGAAGAAGGAGACAAGCAGGAAGGAGCATGATGGAGAGAGCATGCCTTTGCATGTTATGTCCCAAATGCATCGTCTGTCTCGCGAAGAGGAGAGCAACTTTGTTGTAGAGGATGATGAAGAGGAGGACGATATGGAGTGGGAACAGCAGAAGGAGTTGCAGCGGTGATGTAATATCTGAATCGAAAAGGCCAGTCTCTTCTCTCTCCAGCATCTGTATCCTCGTACACGTCTTCTTCCTTGCTGGTTCGAAAGAGTCTTGTACATACATACCCAAAAGAAGCACAAACAATATACATTGCATTCAATCGTGGTCTGAGAAGAAGTATGAGGCTGTGATGAACAGAAGAGGCTGACCTGAATATTGTTCGCCTGCATCAGCACGACCACAGCGAGCGCGGACTGAGGGAACTCGACACCAGACTGACGTCTTGAAAAGGGTGAGAGGAGCACAAGGGTGAGTTGATTTGAGCGAGCAAGAATGCGGCAAACACTGGAGCTTTCGGAAAGTGCGTTGCGATCTTCATCTTCGAATAGAGAGCGAAGACCTTAGACTTAAAGATGTCTGAACGTAGGCGGCTGAAGAAGAGTGTTGGGAGTCGACACTGTTTCTTATTGCCATGTTTCCCAAGCACGAGGACGTCTTGTGGTTGCTTCAAACATAATGTTGGATGTTCTGCTCGAAACCGGGAGCGTTTCGCTCGAGAACAGAACAGCGTCGAGTGAGTCCCATTGACAGACGGAGCTTCAGGAGTTGGAGACGCATCCCGTTTAGACTCAATCGCACGAAACAAAACCTAAAAAATATAACCTAACACGAACAAACTAAGTCGATTGCAGGCAAAGACCCGTGAGGTCCTCGAAGCCCGCCGTAAGAGGGGGCCGGTCGAGCGCAGAAATGAGCGGCAAGGGAGGGTATACAGGGAGGGCAATAATCGACGAACCAGACTGCTAATCATACGCCTTGGCTTTGGTGGAGATGATGGTAGTGAAGAGAGGAGCAGAGAAGCGGAGAGAGTTGTGAAGAGGCTTAGTTAGAATTAGATACACCACTCAGGAGGCCACGGTCAGGCACTCCTTTTTAATCTGATGCTCTATGTGTAAAAGGCATAAATTGTGTAAGGAGGTAACAACTAAGCTAAGAACATATATATGTATTCTCTGCACCTGACTGTGCTCACTTTGTCGAGTCATGCCCATGTGCCACATATCTTCTTTCATAAGTGTTGTCATATCAACATGTCCCCTCCATACCATGGTGTCAATCCTTGTGCATAGGCTGTGTTAGCTCCCACTAGCCTCTCCTCTTGCCTGTCCTCCTCATCACCCGATGCCTTCCTGATTCCCCGATCCTGTGAGCTCCCATTTACTATGTCATGCGTTAGCGATGCCGGTGCCTCTTCAACTGGCTTCTCCGCTCCGCTCTTCACAAAGCGGACTATTTTCGATTGCTGAGTCCAGCCCAGACGCGCACGCCTACATGACTGATCACGTGATGCAAATAGGAGTAATGAGCGCGAAGACTTCAACTAACTATAATACAGTGTGGTAGAGTGTTCGATGCTAAGTACGAGTCCAGATACGCTTTGCTTCTTTCGAGCTTAAAGGACTTTGGATCCATCCGGGTTCCTCTCCCCATTAGCGAGCTGTTGAGCAGCACGGTGCTTGCTACCCTTCAACTTGTTGAACCCATCAGCGCCCACATCGATGGTCTCCTTGCGGTGGGCCCGGTCCTCATGCCCGAAGAACCACCAGCCAATGAACGCGAACATGACGCCAACAGATGGGACTAGGACTCGAATGGTTGAGCGGGTGCGAGCGATGTTGATTTCGGGCGATGGGTGGGCGCCGGGGACAGGGTTGTGGGAGTGGTCATCGCGGAAACCGGAGACTGTGTCTGGTCTTGCAGAGAGGACGCGAGGTGTTGTGGCGAATGTTCGTCGTGCGACTGGTGCAGAAGCGCGGAGACCGGCGCGGGAGATGAGAGCTGATGTCGAGGACAACATTGTGTATATGTTCTAGAGGTAGTCTAGTTTGGGAGGAATCGCGGGGTGTGTGCGTGGTGCTTGATTGGACAGCAGCGTCGTTTGCGATATAGATGTTATGCAGGTGTGGATGTGAAGGAAATAGTTGTTGTGATAGGGTTCAGTGGTTATATACAGCCATCACCTGCTCCCCCTCAAGGCAGGTAGAACAAGCTAAGGCATGTCAAACAGCGCAGTAACTTACTGCAAGACAGTACATCAAAGAGTAGAGGCAAGAACGTGACTGTGTAGCGCACAAAACCCTTGTGAACAGACATCATCATTTCTCATCACGACACCTCTATTCTCAGCCCTGGTCATAGGTTGGCCAGCGTGTGGAGAGCACCATTTGTTGCTTCGCTTTCCCACACTTTCTCGTTCGCACCTAGCTCTTCTAGACCTCGGATCGAGATCAGGACATGCGACGCTAGAAATAGCTACTGTATCCTTCCTCTTTCCCGCCCTTACACCAACTGTGACGACGAGAGGGAGAGATGCTTAATCAACGCTGCCGAAACAACGGACCTCGGCTAGCATTGCACATTAGCGGTGGCGGTCGACAGATGCACACAACGGCGAAAGGGCTAAGGGGCTGCACGATGAGTTGTTTGACGGGCAAGCATGCAAGCTTTGTGTTACACAACGCCTAGATGTAAGTGGAGGCGATTTGTGGGGAAAACGCGGCGGCTACGTCAGAGGCACAGAAGCCGAGTGCGAATGCCAGACACCAAGAAATTCGCCCAGCTTGATAAGGTAACACAAAAGGCAGCAGCTCGCAGGGTCCACTTCGTCTTCGGCTGCAACAGTGCTGAGCCAACTCCAATGTCATCCTGCTTTCTGTCGTGAAGCTCTTTGCGCCGGGCTCATACCGATTGCGAGCTTGGACCAACCGTGACCGGCGAAGTGAAGCAACCATGCAAGGTAGTGCATACCAGAGGACTACCGCCGGATTTGTCATCCCCACATCTCGCCATGTCTCGCTCTTGCGCTTGTCTTGCAGCGGGCAAACATCTTTCGTGCGTATAGCCCTGGCAAACACCAAGCCAGTGGCAATGCTAATCCTTACCCCACAAATGCAGCTCACCAACACCCGAGGATGTTATCTTAGCGAAGAGAAGCGATTGCGAGTGAGCGTGCGAGGGTGTGGAGAACATGCTTCGGTGTTCTAGAATAGCACTTTCAATCCAGCTACAGGCACTGATAAGGAATTGCCTCGATGGGTCTTGCACGAGTCACAAGCCACCGCATCTCAATGAGCATCTCCTGTTCACTATCATTCATCGAAATAACTCATCATATCAATTACAAGCAAGAAGATGTGTGTATCATGTATCAATTGAGCACAAGAATGAAAATTGTCGACATATGAAATCAACTGAGAGAGAAATCTACTGCGACTGAGCAAGAGCCTTTGGCGAAACAGGAGTACCCATGTTAGCAGGGAAGGCGTACTGAGGGTCCATATCCTTCAACCTCCTTCCACCGACAAGCACAGGACCGTTCTTCTCCTGGTACAATCGCATCCTCTCCTCGATCTCGGGTCGGAACCAACGCAGCAAACCCTGAATGGGCCAAGCAGCTGCATCGGCAAGCGCACAGATGGTGTGACCCTCCATCTGCTTGGTCAACTCGTAGATCATGTCGATCTCACGGTTGTTACCACGGCCTTCCTCGAAACGCTCCATCATGTTGGCGAGCCAAGTAGTACCCTCTCGGCATGGAGTGCACTGACCGCACGACTCGTGCTTGTAGAACTTAGCGAAACGAGAGATGGCCTGAACAACGTCGGTAGTCTTGTCCATCACAATGACGGCACCGGTACCGAGCGAAGACTGGTTCTCACGGAGCGAGTCAAAGTCCATGAGGACCTCCTCGCATTTGTGCTTGGGAAGGATGGGAACGGAAGATCCACCAGGGACGATACCGAGCAAGTTATCCCAACCACCACGGACACCACCGCAGTGACGCTCGATGAGCTCCTTGAGTGGGATCGACATCTCCTCCTCGACGACGCATGGCGTGTTGACGTGACCAGAGATGGCGAAGAGCTTGGTACCCTGGTTTTTGTCACGACCGAAACCGGCGAACCACGCTGGGCCTCGTCGGATGATGGTAGGTGCAGCGGCGACGGTCTCGACGTTGGCGACGGTGGTGGGGCAACCAAAGACACCGACATCGGCGGGGAAGGGAGGCTTCAAACGAGGCTTACCCTGCTTACCCTCGAGCGACTCGATGAGGGCGGTCTCCTCACCGCAAATGTAGGCACCGGCACCCTTGTGAACATAGACGTCAAAATCGTAACCGGAACCGCAAGCGTTCTTGCCAATGAGACCAGCGTCGTAGGCCTCCTTGATAGCGTGCTGAAGGTGGGCGACCTCAAGGTAGAACTCTCCTCGAACGTAGATGTAGGCAGCGTTGGCGTTCATGGCGCGACCAGCGACAAGGCAGCCCTCGATAAGCTTGTGGGGATCACCACGCATGATCTCTCGGTCCTTGCAGGTACCAGGCTCACCCTCATCGGCGTTGATGACAAGGTAACGAGGGCGAGGATCCTTCTCCCATCCTGGCTTGTTCATGAAACTCCACTTGAGACCGGAGGGAAAACCGGCACCACCACGACCACGCATACCGGACTCCTTCATCTGCGAAATGATCCAATCGTGACCCTTGAGAAGGATGTCCTTGGTGCGGTGCCAGTCACCACGTGCCTTGGCGCCTTTAAGACCGTGCTCGTGGCGCATGTAGGCGTTCTGGAAGATGCGGTCCTGGTCACGGAGACCACCGAAGGAGCGAACGGGGGTGTCGGTGACGGTTGCAAGGCCGCGAGCCTGCGATGGTGTGGCGCAGGCGACCTTGGCAGCATTGTTGAGGCTCTTTGCTGTTGCCGAGCGAGCGGCGCTTCGAGCGACCAAGCCTGCAGTGGTCATAGTTGTAGAGGAAGCGATGAAGTGGCGATGCAATGCGAAGGATGAGATGCGATAAAGTAGGTCGATTGTTAGAAATCGGACGAAGTAAAGGTGATGGTGTATTAAGGCAAAGGTTGCAGGGCTGTTATCAGTAATCTGAGCTTACCTGGTGTTGGTCGGGGAGTGAAAAGTATGCTGGTATTATCAATGAAAGCTATTAATGCTACTTACTAGCTCTCTGCATGATGTGACGTGTTGAGTAGGTTGATGGTGAGGAACGAAAGGTGGAAGGAATGGCAATCTAAGCCATTTGAGATTGAAACGGTGGTGGCACTGACTTGCTAGCTCTGGAATCAGCTTCTAGACGGCTGCTTGCCGAGACTTGCGCTGCTGCCCGTTTCTTGGGTGGCAGATATGATAATCTCAACACTTACCGTACGAAGAAATGCAGAATTCACAGTAAATTCTCAAAGCTTGCTGACCAAAGCACCCAACGTCGCTTGGCGCGCGCTCAAGGCTCCAATCAGCACACTTTGAATTTCTCAGCTGCTAAACTCGGATCCGCTCGGCTTGCCTCGTTGCATCGGGAATCAGAATCGGGCAAGCTACGCAGCTCGATACTAGATCTCGATACGTCTGTAGACTCTCACCGCGCAACGCACTTCACAAGGCAAGCTAGTTTTCTGTCATCTGTCCATTCGTTGGTGGCTCTCGAAATGTTTGCATACAAAGCTTCAGTATCGGTGCGGGTTCGGTAGCGTACTGCGATAAGGAATCGGACTGAGTGCATTCGAAGATGTGTCTCCATCACCGCTATTGGGACAAGGTCAAAGACAGGTTAGTCGATTGCGTTGTCGAAGTCAGGGTTCAGCATCAGAACATGTGATCCACTTACGTCTCCTTGTCGCAGCTTTCCAGCTGCTGAAGTGCAGCCCTCTGCTTCTGACCATACGCTCGCTGGAAGTAAGAGAAATACACCTGTCAACACGACACGCTTCACTGTCAGCTCTTTACGGTTCCATCTCCGCTGCTCTTCTTTCCGATCCTCATACATACCTGAGTAACAGACAAAACCAGCACCAGACCACCCATAGCAGCAGTCTGAGCCCACATGAAGTAATCACAAATCTTTCTACCAGGTGCGAACTTGTCCAACCCATCAATAGGCACACCGTTCGAACTATTCAGCGGCGGGTTCCCGTAGACCCTCGTACAGACTTCTACCGACTGCCTGTGCTTTGTCGCAATCACCACCGTTCCTATTGACCCTACTATCGCTGTGATCAAGACGAGGAGGAAATTGATGCGAATGTTTAGGCGGTAGATCGAACTCATTTCTATGCGAATCGTGGCTAGGCCGATGACTTGCCATGCCAGAGTTGTGATGGCTAGGAACAGGAGGACGAGTGGGGAGATGCGGGGAAGCGTGTCTACAGCAGCAAGCACGGTGGGTGTAGTGGTGGTGAGGACGATGATGCATCCTGATACGAAGGCAAATTCGAGTGGGATGAGGTAGCTACCTGACTTGATGAGCGGATAGGTGAGGCAGCAGAATTCCACTCCACGGCCTCAGCGTCCTCGTTTGGTTTGTGTGTGGTCTTCCATCCTGCTCAATCCTCCTTTGATCAGCCTGGCAATGCTGGTGGTCCTGACAACGAAGTTCGTTGGGTTGTTGGTTCTTGAAGTTGATGCTGGAACCTCGTCTACCAGAGACAGAAGTTTCTTGAGGCGGCTGTTGAACCTCTTGATACCCAAAAGATTGCTGCAATACCAGATTGCACGACGACGACGATGAATTTGAAGAACCGAATCTACCAGTGACCGAGCTAGACGAACAAAACGGAACGAGTGCAAGAAAGATGATGATCAGAAGCAAGATACTTCCAGTTGATATCATTGAATGGCCTGCGGAGGACCGGTGGTTGAAACATAGCTCAAAGCGCAGTCTCAACTCTGGCGTGCTACGCTGGCTCCCGAAGACGGTCAGCACCGGCGACAAGAGCAGACATGACGAGGCAGCCAACTCTACATTCAAAACGAGGTGGAAGAGGAGCCTTCGTCAACTGTCAAACTTGGCAACCGAGTTGCAGGGCATATTGGCGTCGCGCTCTGTTGCCGCGATTTTCTGCAGCAAAATTGAGCGCAAACGCGGCATCGGTCGGGACATATCACTTCGCTCATCATCAAGCATGCTCTTTCCACAACGTCATCTTGTCAAGGCTCAATCACTGTGCTGAGCATCCCTGGCTCCCTCGATAGGGCCACAACTTCTATGGAAGCTCATAATTCGCCGAAGACATGTCCCGTTCCGCTTAATCGGGCAAGGCTGAAGCCCGAGAAACTTGCATCTTAGTCGCCGCATCGGGATGGCCTGACATCCTTGTAAGCAGAACGAGTCGGTTTATTAGAGCAGTGTCGTTGGACCATCACAAAGTTCAAGTGTTGTCTGTGTCGAGTGTATCAATTGCAGCTTGCTCGCCTGGCCACGTGGACGACGTCTGATTCCGAGTGTCGTCTGCTGGTCCGCTCAGCGGTGGGACGGAGCTCAGAAATCAGTCGAGTCTGTCTTGTCCTTCTACCTTCCGTCAAATGGCGGACTGCACAGGTCGAAATCGTAAGAATGGTGTGTGCTGTTAAAGCTTTTGTAGTACTGATACAAGAGGTCGGGGATGATGAAGATTACGACATCTGTCCTCGCTGTTCTTGCAACTTGTTGACCTGCGATCGTCGTATGAGCACCAAACATTTGGGAAAAGGCACAGCGTCAGCGATCGAGCTCAATAGTAGCTAAAAGTATCGTATGCGGGGTTGCTTTGTGAGGCTTACGATGAACAAAGAAGTGTCGAGGAATCTGCATAAGCAACAAGCGATCGACCGAGCGCGAAGAAGAAGAGAGGCTCTCGTCAGAAATGTCCATTAGCTACACCGATCCCATGCGTACCGTTACAAAGAGACTCCTCCGAGCAGGCTGACAACTTGCGAAAGGCTTTACCGGTGAAGTATGCTAAATGTGTACTTACCGTTCGACGCAGTTACTCAAACAAGCTTCTTCGCCACGACCAAAGCTAGATCCGATGCTTGACTTGATGCACTGATCCCAGCATCGGTCGGTGAAAGTGTGAATCGAAGACTGAACACGAGCCTTGGCCTGTTCGGCGTCGAGAAAGGTTTGCAACTCTGTTCGATCCCATCGCCAAAAGAAGAGAAGGAAGAGTCTTTGTCAGAATTCTTTACCCCACTTACTTCTCGAAACGAAAGGTCCGCTGTCCGGCGGAAGCTGGGTACCAGGGAAGAGAGTGACGGAGTGCTTACCCTTCTGATCAGCTTCTGCGAGTCCGGACATTGTATATAATATGGTGTTGGTTGATGTTCGAAGAAGTGATGCGGATGTCAAAACTTTCGATGTGGAGATGTAAGCGTTCTGATCTTCTCCTTGGGCCAAAAGCGTGAATTAGTCATGCTGAAGTACTCCAAATTTTGCAGCGTGAAGGTTGGCAGTGAAATTTGACTGTCTCCGCGAACTTTTTTTGTGAACCCTGAATTCAAAATCTTCCTCAGCCCCGCTCTAGCGCCTCCCCATCACCTCTCTAACACCTCCGTACTTCCTATATTCCGGCTCGCAACAGGACAGATTAGTAAGATGGCGGAAGCAAAGCTCACAAAGAAGCAACAAAAGAACGTCGCGTTTAGGGCAAAGAAGGGCAAAGCTACTGCCTTGGCACACCACCCCGCCACCCCTGACGATGTTGTCGACGCTGAAGATGTTCCTTCGACCAGCACGGTCGAAATGACCAAGGCCTCAACATCGTCAAAGAAGGCAGCAAAGGCAGAGAAGCCAACAAAGACCATGAAGGTGTCCAAAATGGAGGGTGACGCAGTAGCTGACGATGCAGCAACAGGCGAAGCTCCAGCCAAAGAAGAAAAGCGATCCCACAAACGCAAGCGTCTAGCAGCCGAAGCGGCAGCTGGCATCACCTCCCAACCCGGACCTTCCACCAGCAGCCAACCTCAAGATTCATCAAAGCCCAAACCCACCACCAAACCCAAAAAGACTGCCCCTGAAGCACCCGCCAAGAAAACAACTTTCGGCGAGGACGGAGAAGTAGCAGCCGAACAAACGGTCAAACCTACCATCCCCACCACAATCGAATCCAGCGCAAAGGGGAACAAGTACATCCTCTTCATCGGCAACATGGCTTTCACCACCACTACCGATACTATCTCCAAGCATTTCGGTCAGACATGTGGCGAGGTCCCCTCCGTCCGACTTCTCACGAAGAAAGCAGACCCGAATTCACTTGCGAACCTCCCTGCATCAAAAAGGAAGTCCATTGCAAAGGGTAAAGCTCAGGATCCGACCAAAGCTCAGTCGAAAGGATGTGCTTTTGTTGAATTCAAGTCCTCAGAGGCGCTACGCAAAGCGCTGAAGTTTCACCATACTATGCTGGAGGGGAGGAATATCAATGTGGAATTGACAGCGGGTGGTGGTGGGAAGAGTGAGTCGAGACAGGAAAAGATTAAAGCCAAGAATGCTGGGTTGGAGAAGGAAAGGCAAAAGTTGCATGGGAAATATGTGGCGCCGAAGAACGAGGCGCGGAAGCAGGCGAGAGGGGCGAAAGGGGCGAAAGGTGGGCAAGAGGGTGAAGGAGAAGGGAGGGAGAGGAAGAGACAGAGGAGGGATGGAAATGCGGAAGAAGGTGGAAGTCGATGGGGAAGGAACAGCGGGAAGGAGAGGAAAGTGCCAAGATTCATGGCGACTGGTTCGAATGCTGTGCGTGTTGCTCCCACGTCTTAAGCTCAACTTCCATCGCAGGGTGGTGTTTGCTCAATGATATACCAATGCACATGCTTTTGGCACAAAAGCAGATGCGAGAATGAGAGGTTTCTATGACAATTCAGATTGATGAAAGTGAAGTGATAACGACAACAAGCAAAGCTAGCAAGAAGGAAAGGTTGTGAGAAGGATCAATGATGTACCCTTTAGCCAGTGGAGCTATCCGCAGCAGCATCATCGACATTCCACAGACACATTCCAATATGAGGATCCTTACTCTCCCCACCCTTAGCCGCACAATCATCGCCGAAAGCCTTGATCGCCTCATCAGCAGCATAATCATAGTCCAACTGACAGAACCCGTATGTGTAACTGATCGCGTTCGTCCACATAGCACTGCACTGTTGCTTGGTCTTTTCGTCCACAATAGTATCATCTCCACCGTCAATAGTCGTGTAACCTTTCAGCTTCTTCGAGTTAGTGATGGTGGGGAGGACGTTGGCGCATTGACGCATGAAGGCGGAGTTTGTGACTTTGCGTTGTGCGCATTTGCTCTTGTGAGGGGTAAGGATGGGTGCGTTGGAGGCTTTGCAGCAAGCAAGAGCACCGGTGATGGAGTGATCGACGAGAGAGTAGTGGAAGGTTCCTTGGGCCTTGAAGCCGTCTTTGTCATTGGTGCCTTTACCGGAAGCGTTGGGGTTAGAAGCAGGAGTACCAGACGCAGGGTCATGCGTACCAGGCTTTGGTGCGGGAGCATCAGGGGCAGGGGCAGGGGCAGGCTTCTTGTAATCGTCTTTGTAGTTAGGCCAGATTTGAGGACACTGGCCTTTGTCAGGATTGATATATTCGCCTGGATATTTCGAGCAGCTATCTTTGAAGGCTGCAACAGCTTCTTCAGGTTTAGAACCGGGGAGGTGGTGGCAGAATTGTATGCCCATTCGACGAGAACCTGGAGCGCTGCCCATATCAAGCGCTTGATGCTCAAAGCATTTGTACTCGGCTGCGGAGGGAATTTCGGCAGAAGTGCCCATACAGCAGAACAAGTCGTTGACCTTAGTGTTGTCAGTAAGGACAATGTTGTACTGAAGGATGACTGCCAAGTTGGGGTCGGAGATTTGCGTGGTAGCCGAGATTGAGGGGAGGAGACTGACGCAGATAGCGCCCAGAAGGGTAAGCCAGGAGCCGTTGGGTTGCATAGTGAAGATTTCCGGCGGTTTTCAAGGCTGATGTAGGGAGGTAGGGAGAGGGAAGTTGGAAGAGTGGGCATTGGAGGTGCTCGAGCATATATATGATGAGACTTCTTGCTCTGGCAAATGAATCAACAGCTCGACTCGGATAAGACCCACCAAGCAGCACAGGCAGTGCGAGACAACACCTAACCAGTCCTACGCATGATCACACCCACTTGTATCCACCGAAATGAAACCTGCTCCGTCAGTCGAGTCGATCCCAGCGGCCATGAATGTCGGTGTGCCTCAACATGTCGACCGCGGACAAATGAAGGTGGGAGTTAATCCAGCAGCCCTAACTCTAGTGTTACGCACCAATCATCACAGACCATACGCTGCAAAGCAGCAAGAAACATGTTGAAATGTGGTGAAATTGAGTGCGTATGTTGAAAACGAGAGAGCAAATTAGAGGGGCAAACCGCAGATCTCGCAATCGATGGCACTCGACTCGTTGTGGTAGGTACAGTGAGAGCATACTTTGACGCCCGCCGGTCCGTCGTCTGCTGACGCAGCAGCAATGGCGGCCGCTGTCGCTGCGTCCGCATCGCTAGATTCATTTCTGGCAGATGCTCGACGCACGTGCGAGATCTGGACATCGTCATCGTCATCGTCGCCCTGTCCATTATCGTAAAAGTGCTCATTGGCATCGTCAAATCCAACATCGTCGTCTGAGTCCATGCCTCCGTCGTAGGTGAAATCATCTTTCGGTGGCGCAGCAGTCTTGTTCTCGCTGTTGCTAGACGGAGCGTGTTCGCGGGCAAGCGCCATGAGTGTTTGCCAACCGGGGCGCAAAAGGAGCGCGTCGAGTGCAGCGCCAGAGTCATGGGCTGTGGCAAGGCGACAGAGAGCAGCCATGTCATCCTGGTCCAGGAAGCCACTAGTGTCGAGGAAAGCAAGCAGATGCCAATCACTGAGAGCGCCGACGAGCTTCTCCCGCACCTGATCATCGTCCGCTCGCGACTTGCCCTTGGTGCTCTCCACGCCATCGCCAACAGGGTACAGCTCCTTCTGCCCCACGATCTTGCCAATGCTGGTGAGTGCGACTGTGAGATCTTGGTCGTGCAGTCCCGGACGGTTCTCAATGGGAAACTTGGAGCTGAGGAAGGTCGGGTTTGGAGCGTTCGGGAAACCATGTGTCGCATTGACAATGAGATACTCGACTGGGAAGGTGGGCTTGGCGCTCTCCTTGACGTCGATCTTGTACTCGTTGGTGTAGCGGTAGAAGACTTCTGGGACGTATCGCTCGCCCTCGCTAGGCTTGACTCGAATGATGTTGGGATTGACACTGGCCTCGATCATGTCAGCCTGCACCATGCCCATTCCCTGCTCGCTGATCTGGTAGGCTGAAACGTCGATGGCGCCGTCCTCTGTACCGCTCAAAATGCAGGTGACGAACTTGGAGTTAAATCGACCCGACGAGCTGAAGCGGGATGGGTTGGGGTTCCCAAGTTGAAGCTGAGCTGCAAAGATGGTTTCGATACCGGAAAGGAAGAAGCTTTCCTTGTGGCGTTTGCATACGACTTTTCCAGTCATGGATGGGTCTTGGTGCGATGGGTCGGCAGGACTCAAATCCGAGTAGATCATACCGACAAACTCGAGACCACAGAGCTTAGCGAGCTTCTCAATGCGAGGCTGCTCGTCCCATGGCACGCCAAGTGTCAGACCATCAAGCTCGCCTTCTTGTGGTGGCTCGTGAATGGCCTCGACTACTGCTTTGACGCCCATCGGCACATCCGGATATGCCTCGTATCGTCCGAGAAGGAAGCCAAATCGTTGGGTAGCAGTGCTTCGCCAGAAAGCGAGGATGTTCTCGATGAGGTCGGGGTGTGCGAACTCGACATGGTCGACCATTCGATATGGCTGTCGTTGAAGCGTAATGGCAGAAGGCTGACATTTAGTACAAATACCAGCGGGCCAACTCGGATGGCTTTCCGATGGACACGGCTTCTTCACGGTATAATTGACCTCTTCGAGTGGTGGGATGAAGGATTGACTTGGCTTGTTGGTGGCAATGTCCCGCTTGCGCAGATATGCATGGAAGGAAAGATGCTTGATGTTGTTCTCGGTCTGATACTTGGAGTCGTAAGGTTCAAGCGGCATGCAGTAGTCGCACATACCCTTTGGACCGTGACGACAGAATTGCGAGTCCTTCTTGCGGGTGATCTTGCATTCTTGTGCCTCCCAGTACGTGTCCACGCTGTGCTCTTTGGCAGTCTCCCATGGCTTTTTGGGTCGAGAGGACGATGCTGAAGTTGTGGTGCTGGACGAAGTCACGGCTGCTGCTGCTGATGCTGCGGGTGCAGTCGATGATTCAGCGGTTGGAGTAGAGGGTACAGCATCGGCACTGGAAGATGAAGCATCTGCGGTAGCGGCGGCGGTTTCGGCGTAAGCTGCAAAGAGAAGGTGCCCGTGACCAATACCTAGCTCTCCAAGCGTACTGCCCTTGAGAGTGTTGGCCTCGAACTCTCCTCCTCGAGGCTGGTTGGAGAAAGTGAGCGAGTTTGGATCGGCACCCGGAGTGGTCTGGAGCACCTTTTGGATGAGGAGCGATGCATCGTCGGTTGGCTGTAGCTCGAAGCGGAAGTTGCCATCCTTGGAGCGGACACGGACGATCATGGTCGCCTTCCTTCTAGCGGTCGAGGCTGGCTGGCAAGATCTGTTGGCAGCGCTTAAATGATCTGGACCCGCGTGAAGATGCTGAAGGATGTGGCTGTAACCAGACTTGATGCTCTGGAAGATGAAGGTGATGTTGTTTGAGGCTGAGCTTTGATCTGATGGGTGTCTGCGTGTGAAGTGTAAATTGAGAAGGAAGTGGAGGTTTGAGCGTTTCTTTCTTGTCGCTGTGCTGATTGCTGCGCCTTTCGTTTCATCATTGAGATACGGTCCACGCGTAGCGCAGTCGATCACGATTTTCGGACCAGCCTTGTTAGAAGAATAAATAAAATAAATAAAATAAATAAAATAAATAAAATAAATAAAATAAATAAAATAAATAAATAAATAAATAAACAAATGAAATAAATAAAGAAATAAAGAAAATCCCGCGCGAAAGCAATTGCAGGTCTAACAGATTAAAAGCCAACCTTCTGACGGTCGGGCTCGTCTGGGAAAACGACGTTGTCGAGGATGTCTTTCGCATGGAATCGGAGCACAGGCTTCCGTCACGAGCATAATGGGGCCAGCGATGGTCACAAGCTTATCACCCAATCAGCATGATATGCGACTCACTCGCTGATATGACCATCTTTCCTTTGGAAACAGACTAGGGAGGAAACACGAAGGTACAAGGAGACACTAATTACAGCTCAACGGTGACGAGGTCTGACACCATTGATACTTGACAGAGGTGCTTGAGAGGTGGTTGGTCTGTTGCACCCAAGACCGGCGACGAGGACGTTGCCATTGAGTCTTGTGAATTAGGTGTCATTCAAGGCGGTTCGAGTCATTGCCCAGAAAGTCCGTCTTGTGGCTTGAGCATGCTCCGAGATTTGAAGCATGGTGCACATGGTTTTTGGATGAAGCATGAACGTTATGGTACGACGAAGCGTGCCGAGCAGCTTGCACGGCTCGCACTTATCCAGGTCGGGCAGCTGGCAGGAACAAAAGGGACAGAGGGGCTCAACATGCTTTTTGCTGCTTTTTGCTGCATCACCAACCGACGCACCAGTTACCTGCACTTACTCGGAAATAGCGTGGCGCTGATTGGCAGCTTCCACTCGCACACACACACACGCGGATTTTGTTCGTAGCTTTCCTGGAGAAGTCAAGTCCGCGGACGGACGTACACGTTCAATAGACTGCAGCGCTGCATGCGGCAATAGAACCAAAGCGACGGCCCCAACGTGCTTTCGTGTGTACACAGGATCCTGCTGTACGCTCAACGTGCTGAACCAGTCTTCGGTGCGGACGACAAAGTAGCCTGTTCTGGATACATAGCGATCAGTACGCTACAGAAGGAAAGGAGGCAACTCGATTGAAATGGTAGACCTGACTTGGGTCGATTGACGATATGAAAGTGTTTGACAGCCTGTCGAACGGCGTTCATCGACAGCAGTAATTTATTTACTTTTGAATTAGCCGTGAGTTGCAAATACCGCGCGGTCACAAGGAAGAGGTTTGCCGCGCTGCCCTTTTTGCTGAGTGTTTCTTGAGGCAGCCGAATTTGCAAAAGGGAAATAAATGAATGAGCCGAGTGTGTTGCCATGCGGTGCTGAGGTAAAACTGACTTGTTTTCGATCCAAGCGGACAAACCAGAAAATGCATGGCCGAGCAACGAATCTTCAGACTCAAGACGATCGATCCTCTTTTCATGGCAATGCCACCGCCACTTGGCGCTGTTCACTGCCTCTCTCGTCGCTGCTGTTGACTGAGTTCGTTTAGATCCAACTACATGATCAGGAGAGTGAGCAGCAAGTGATGATGACGACGTTGTTTTTTAGTAGCCGGTCACCATGTCGCGTTGTTTTGCATCACTTTCCACCTATTCAATCGAAACACTTGTATGGCATGCACAGACCCTTACTGTGCCTGCGCCATCGCTGCACATATCTTGCTTGTCAAGCAAGCTGAAGAAAGAAGGTACAAGGGTCTGCAAATGTGACTTTCGTCGGCGTTGTTCTGTGTGCTCGCCTGTTTCTCAACCGACGACGTTCCGGTTTGCTCTTCTCCGTGACTTGGCCGGTCTCTCTCTCTCTCTCTTTCTCTCTCTCTCTCTCTCTGTGTGTGTGTGTGTGTGGGTCTCTGTGTGTGTGTCTCTCTCTCTCTCTCTCTTTTGCTGTCCCTGTGTTTGTCACTCTTGTGGTGTGTTCCTCTAACTACTGTAAACCCCGCCTTGCCTTTGAGGCCCCTTGTCCCTCTTCTCATCCTCATCCTCATCCTCCTTCCCGTCTCCACTTTGCCGACGTTGGCAAAGCTTTTTCTTTTCCTTCCATCACATCTCCTACTGGTTGAGGTCATTTCTTTCTTCCTCACCATCATCTTGTTCGCGTCGATCGTTATCGCCTTTCCGCATCTTCTTTCTTCCTGTGCATCGAAATCCATTCCGACAACAAGCGCACATCAGCATACTTTTCGCGCATCAACCGCTTGTTATCCGACGGCTTTCTGTTTCTTCAATTGAGCGAGCTTGCTACTCAAACAACCACCTTCCACACCCTCTGTTAACCATCAGTCTAAATTAGCGCTTCAATCACCGTCCATTTCGTTCTAGACCGGACCACCACCTCATCGGCAGCCTGCCTTCACCAAGTGACACCGTCGCATCTACCCAGGCGCCTCGCTACGCTTTAGCCATGTCGACTGCGCCAGATAAAGCTGCGCAGTCGGCCATCCCAACACCTGAGGTGGCCCCTCAGCCCTCCTCCACCTCCGCAGTCCAGTCTGCTTCCTCGGCAGTCATCGCAGGCACAGATCATGAATCACATAGCGAGTCTTCTAGAAGTGCAGCTCCTTCCAGCGAGCAGACGCCACCGCTATCCGTTGCTGGGGAAGAGAAGCCAGGTTACGAATACAATCCAGGCGTCCGTAGCTTCATTGGAGGCAAACACAAGGAAAAGTGGTATCAGATCTGGCGACCCAAGAATCCACCTTCGCCTCCACCAAACAGCCTCGACGACGCCCGTCTCATCCCTCTAGCCAATGCCAGCATCATCAACCGCATCTTCTTCCAATGGATGACCCCCATCATGGTCCTCGGATACCAGCGTCCTCTCGAAGCTACAGATCTTTGGCAGCTCTCCGAGGATCTCAGCGCAAAGCAGCTCGGTGGCCAGCTCAACCGCGATTGGGATCGTCGTGTTCGCGAGGCCAAGGAATACAATGCCAAGCTCGTCTCTGGTGAGATTAAGCCAGGCTGGCGACGTCGCACATCCTGGGCACTCCGCTCCACTCTCAAACCTAAGGCCGGAAACACCAAGCAGCGCGAGGCCCGATGGCGAGCACCACCCAAACCAACACCCAGCAACGCTGCTCCCGCGGGTCCCGGCAAGCCAGCCAAGACTGTCAAGGATCCCTCAGGACACAAGAAGCCTTCGCTTGTCTGGGCCATGCACGACCAGCTTGGTTGGAAGTTGTGGTCTGGTCTCATCTTCAAGATTGTTGGTGACGCTTCGCTCATCACTTCGCCTCTCGTCCTCAAAGCTATCATCAAGTATGCTCAGGAGCACTACGCCGCTAATGCTAGGGGCGTCCCAGGTCCCTCAGTCGGTGAAGGTGTTGGCCTTTCCTTCGCTCTCTTCTTCATGCAGATCATTTCGTCACTCGGTACCCATCAATTCTTCTGGCGCTCCATGTCATGTGGTGTTGAGTCGCGTGCGGCTCTCATCACTGCCATCTTCGACCGTGCCATGAAGATGAACGGCAAGGCTCGATCCAGTGGCAAGCTCATCAACCACATCTCCACCGACTGCAGTCGTATCGACTTTGCCTCGGCATGGTTCTCCGTCGTCTTTGCTGCTCCTGTTCAAATGGTCATCTGCATCATCATCCTTCTCACTCAGCTCGGTCCTTCAGCGCTTGCTGGTTTCGCCATCTTTGCCCTTGCTACACCACTTCAATTGCAGGCGATGAAGGCCCTCTTCAAGATCCGACGAGCTTCGATGAAGTGGACCGATGCCCGTGCCAAGACCATCCAGGAGGTGCTTGGAGGCATGCGAATCGTCAAGTCGTTTTCTCACGAGTCCAAGTTCCTCGACCGAATCTACGACATTCGTAAGAACGAGCTCAACGGTATCCGCAAGATTCTCATCATTCGTTCTGCCAACAACGCCATCGCCTTCAGTCTGCCCATTCTTGCAGCTGTGCTCGCCTTCATCGTCTACAGCTTGACTGGACACGACCTGAACCCTGCCATTGTCTTCCCCTCGCTAACGCTCTTCCAGCTTCTGCGTATGCCGCTCATGTTCTTGCCCCTTTCGCTTTCCGCCACCACGGATGCCAGGAACGCCTTCGACCGTCTCTACACTGTCTTCACTGCCGAACAGCTCGAGGACAGCGTGGAGCACGATGAGGAGAGCAAGTTTGCTCTTGTTGTGCGTGACGGATCGTTCCGATGGGAGACTGCTGAAGCCGAGGAGGCTCTTCAGTCTAAGACCAAGCCCAAGGGCGGCGCTAAAGGTGCCGCCGGTGCCAAGTCGACATCCGGGCAAGGCAGATTTGGCAAGACCAAGAACTTCATGAAGAAGTCAGCGACTCCACCTGCTGCGAACGAATCGGGTCTTCCCGCCCCCGTCACGGCTAAGAAGCCCGACACCGACAACGGACGACGCCTGCAACAAATCCAGGCCGAACAGAACGACTCCGCTGTCGAAGATGACACTGAGGCAGTCCTCACTGAAGCTCAGCTTGAGCCAAATATCGGCGAGGCAACGTCGTCCGAGAAGGTCGAGATCGAGGAGCAAGTGCCTTTCTCCATGAACCACGTTAACATGACCATCCCCAAGGGCGAGCTCGTCGCCATCGTTGGTCCTGTCGGTTCCGGCAAGTCATCCTTCCTTCAGGCCTGTATCGGTGAGATGCGACAGACTGGCGGTTCAGTCCAATGGGGTAGCGAGCGAGTTGCCTACTGCTCGCAGAGTGCCTGGATCCAGAACGCCACCGTGCGCAACAACATCCTCTTCGGCCAGCCTTTCGATGAGGAGCGCTATTGGCACGCGGTCAAGGTGTCCGAGCTCGAGACTGATTTGGCTATCTTGCCAGCAGGCGATCTTACCGAGATTGGCGAGAAAGGTGTCAACCTTAGTGGTGGTCAGAAGCAGCGTGTCAACATCGCTCGTGCTCTCTACTACAATGCAGACATTGTCTGCCTCGATGATCCGCTTTCGGCTGTCGACGCTCACGTCGGCAAGGCTCTCTTCTACAACGCCATAATGGGTCTGCGCGCCAAGGGTACCACTGTTCTTCTCGTTACACATGCTCTTCATTTCTTGCCAGATGTCGACCGCATCATCACCCTTGAAGATGGTCACATTGCCGAGATGGGTACCTACGACGAGCTCAATCACGCCAACGGACCTTTCCAGCACCTGGTACTCGAGTTCGGTGGTGAGAAGGAACAAGACGAAGAGGAGAAGAAGGAAGACGAAGACGAGGCCATCGAGGAAGCTGATGGCAAGAAGGGGAAGAAGGTGGACCGCAGTCACTTGACTGGCGGCAAGGGTGGCGACAAGGCCGGTACTCTCATGCAAGCTGAGGAGCGCAACACCGGTTCTGTCTCCCTTCGTGTCTATCTCTCGTATCTCAAGTTCGGTCGTGGCTCTTACATGGTTCCCATCTGTTTGGTCAGCTTGGTCCTCATGCAGGTGGCCAACATCTTCAACTCGTACTGGCTCATTTGGTGGCAGAAGGACCACTTCAACCAGCCCATCGGCTTCTACATGGGTATCTACGCAATGCTCGGTATCGTCATGACCATCTTCACCTTCATCATGGGTTGTGCTATGGGTTTCCTCAGTTATTACGCCTGCAAGCGTGTCCATCACGAGGCTATTCAGCGTGTCGTCTACGCACCCATGGCTTGGCTCGACGTGACACCTATCGGACGTATCATGAACCGATTCTCAAAGGACGTTGATGTTGTTGACAATCAGCTCGCTGATGCTGTTCGTATGGCTGCCAATACCATTGCATCCGTTGCAGGTGCTGTGATCTTGATCACCATTCTCACGCACTACTTCGTGATTGCCGTTGCTGTCATTCTGATATTTTACTTCTACGGTGCTCTCTTCTACCGCTCTTCGGCGCGAGAGGTCAAGCGACTCGACGCTATCCTGCGATCCAGTCTCTACTCGCACTTCTCCGAGACTCTTTCGGGCCTTGCTACTATTCGCGCATACCGCGAGACCGAGACTTTCATCAAGGAGAACCAGAAGCGAATGGATGTCGAGAACCGTGCTTACTACCTCAGTATCACCAACCAGCGATGGCTCGGTGTTCGACTCGACCTGCTCGGTGCGCTCCTTGTGCTCATTGTCGCTTTGCTCACCACTGCCAGCTCTACACCCATCACCGGCGGTAACGCTGGTATCGCGCTCACGTACATGCTTACTGTCTCCCAGGCCTTCTCCTGGATGACGCGTCAGATCGCTGAAGTCGAGAACGACTCGGCTTCCGTCGAGAGATTGCTGTACTACGCAGAAGAGCTGGAGCAGGAGAAAGCTCAGACTCGTCCTGACAACCCAACGCGTGAGTCGTGGCCTGAAGAGGGTCGCATCTCGTTTAAGGATATCTGGCTCAGCTATCGACCTGGACTTCCTTCTGTGCTCAAGGGCATTTCGCTCAAAGTCGGCAGTGGTGAGAAGGTTGGTATTGTTGGACGTACTGGTGCGGGTAAGAGTTCCTTACTCACCGCATTGCTACGATTGGTTGAGCTCAGCAAGGGCTCGATCGAGATCGATGGCATTGATGTCGGTCAGATCGGTCTTGAGGATTTGAGACGCAAACTTGCCATCTTACCTCAAGAACCTTTGCTGTTCAGTGGCACACTTCGCTCGAACCTTGACCCATTCGGAATCTACGATGATGCTCGACTCAACGACGCGCTCAAACGAGCCTATCTCATCGGCGATGACACGCACACTCATAGTGCAGCTACCCCTGTCATCCCCGCACTTACAGGCGACCCTGACGCATCATCGCTCCACGACGCCGACTCCGAAAAGAAAGCCCTTGCTCTCTCGGGCGACTCAACCCCAACCCGCACCGTCTCACGCATCAATCTAGACACAGTCATCGAGGAAGAAGGTGCAAACCTTTCCGTCGGTCAACGCTCGCTCGTTTCCCTAGCTCGAGCTCTCGTTAAGAACTCTAAGATCATTCTGCTCGATGAAGCCACAGCATCGGTTGATCTTGAGACTGACGCAAAGATTCAGCAGACAATCAGAGAGGAGTTTTCCAATCGAACAATCCTGTGCATTGCGCATAGATTGAGAACGATTTTGTCATACGATCGGATTGCGGTGTTCGATAAGGGAGAGTTGGCGGAGTACGCTAGTCCACTGGAGTTGTTCGATAGGGAGGATGGGATCTTTAGGAGTATGTGTGTGAGAAGTAATATCACGCGGGAAGAGATTTTGAGGAATGCTAAGACCAGCGGTTTTGAGGCTTAGTTCCAGACTTCAAAAGGTAGCGGTCTAGCTTGTCGCTTCAGCATATCACATACACAGTCATACCTATAGGAATTGCATTCTGTTCATCTAACTTCAGACTGTGTTGCAGGGGATGTTACTCTGAGTGCTATTTGAGTTCGTCTGATTCGCATCACAAGTGTCACTACGAATGCAATCAGCATAGACATGCACATGACGAATCTGCGACTGAGAATCTCCTTAAGCTCAGCCGTAGCTTCCCATCTGATTCCCACTCTTAGGCTTACTAATCTTACCAATGTTCTTCTTAACAATATCAAACACTACCGCATACATATTCCTCATATCCGTCAGATGCATCTTTAACCTATACACCATCTTCCTATCATGTTCTCTTAACGCTTCTGCATAGTCTTCCACACCTGGATACCTAACCAACTTCGCCGCAAGATCTCCTCTCGCCGAATGATAGGTGAAAGGAGTAGAAAGTAGATTGTACGCCGAATCCTGCGTCCTCACTATCTCATTCAGCGCCTCTTCTTGAATGGAAACTCCAAACGTGTCTCCGTCTTCCATTTGGGGCATCTGGAGGTTGATGTACATCTTGAGAGAATCCATTGTTTCGATTATTTCGTCCCATTCTGCGCGTAGATCGGTGAAAGCGGTTGTGAGGTAGGAAGGAGTGTGGACGACGCCGGTATAGACGTGCGCTGAGCCTTCGGCGTTGGTGCAGGAGGAGGAGGGCTCACCATTGGTGGTGGTAGTGGAATCGGTGGTTTTACGCTTCTTACTGCTCGGACCATCCTCAATCTTCAGTGTGGAAGATGAAGCGGGATGTACGGTGACATCAGTACCAATAGGGCTGGGATCAAAGTAACGAGACTTCGAGAAAAGATGGTCTTTGTTACGGTCGATTTCGGCGATTTTAGCGTTGAGCGAGAGGATCTTAGCAGGGAGGGTGGTTTGGATAATGTTAATGGCGTTGGAGCGGATCGATTGTTGCCATGCTTCAAGGGCGTCTGTTGTAGACTGGTCGAATTTGAGCGTTACTGCCACTGACATTGTGGCAGTTGTTTGCGGTGAATGAGGGTAGGAGGGAAAGGAGAAGAAAGCACAGTTAAGGCTTGACAGGTGTCAAGAGCTCCACATCTTCCTAAAATTCACTACTGCGCTGCGCGAGAGAGTCGAGGGTCTAACAAATTAGAATTTGGACAGCAGCGCACCGACCAACACTTCACTCGCTTAGACCTGCATATCAAGCTGCCAACCTGTCATGCTTCCAACACCATCAACCTCATTAACTCGACCCTGCTTTGCTTCGATCGGCCCTGGTGGCAATCTGACAACCACAACAGCAGTCCATAAGCTTGCTTCAACACATCTCATGATCCAGTACACATAACCAACTTCCCTCCGACCAGCTTCGCGTCCTTCGGCAAGTTTCTGGCAAGATGGCTCTGCAACACGACGAAGCCGAACTTCTCAAAGCCTACCATCTCGACTCGCTCGAACCCACTCGCTGGCACACCACCGAGCTCGAAAACGACGACAAAGAAACCGCAGCCTCCACCTCTGTCGCCGACGAACCTGACCCCCTCGGTCTCCGTTCTTCCATGGCAACCTTCCGTGGGCTTCCCAAAGATGTCAAGACCCAAACCTCGCTCTCATCTAAAGCTTTCGATCCGAAAGTGTTCCTCTCCACCATCCACCCCGATGCGACCTTCGCTGATCTCTCGCATGGTATTCAGAATTTGAAAGCAAGCATAGATCAGAGGTCGGAGGCGTTGAAGGTATTGGTTGAGGATAACTTTGACCGGTTTGTTGCGGTTAAAGCTACCACGGATGGAGTTTATAGGGAGATGAGGGATACTGAATCTGGGCCGTTGCGGCCTCAAGCGAATTATGGAACGGCGAATCTAAATGGGATTCTGGCAAACGCATCAGCAAAGGCAGATCAAGTGTTTATGCCGGTACTCGAGAATAATCTCAAAACCATCAAACTAAGGTCGACGCTAGGAGTGTTTGAGAGATCGAAATTCTTCTTCAACCTCCCTGGCTCCCTCTCCGAATCTGTGGAATTAGGGAGGTACGAAATGGCACTACGAGATTACAAAAAGGGCAAATACCTACTCGATAGCCGACCAGGTCAACTTCTCGCAGTAGGGAACAAATCCGAACCCGCAGGTGGAGCACGTAACGACGTTCAACAGAAACGCGTATTCGCTAAAGTATGGGATGCGGTGGAAGCGACGATGAAGGATATGCAGTCTCGTCTCACCGCGCAACTGCGGGAACCGAAACGAAGTGTGGAGGAACAGGAGAAAACGATAGAGATCTTGCTGGAGTTGGATCCGACTGATGATCCGGTATCGATTTATTTAGAGGCTCAACATCAGCATTTAAGGAGTGTGATGCAGAAGACGTTAGATGGTGGAGTGGCGAGGATCGAGGTTAGTCAAATTGGGCAGAGACAGAAAGGCGGAGTGGGGGAGAAGGATAGAGCGAGGGATTTGCAGAAGAGTATGCGACTGACAGAAGCGATGGATGCGAACTTTGACAAGTGTGTTGGTGCGAAAACTTGGAAGGCGATTTACGATCTGGTGAAATCGTTGTCAGAGACGATCACAGGTTCGTTGCCGAATTTCTGGAGGGTGGCCAAGAATCATGCCGAGGGAAAGTTCGTCAATAGCAAGACAAGGCTTGGTGCAAGTGCAGGGCAAAACGTGGGACCGGGAATGTCAGCGCAAAACAAAGCATGGGCAGTGGAAGCGCTAGATGCGTACATCAGTCTCATCTCCCATCTGTTCTCTCTCACCGACGTTTCCATCCTTACCCGTCAACCACTACCCATGCAACAACCGGATTGGGTTCCCACCAACACAAGCTCCCCAACCGCGGCTCACTATCTACGCGAAACGCTTACCCAACTCGTGGAAGCTTGCAACGATTTGGCAACGCTAGGTATTGCTTCAGCCAGCTCGTTGCGAGGATTATTGGCCAATGCGAGATTCAGCTTTGTTCAGGTGCTATGTATAGTTTGGCAGGAGGATGCAAAGTTGTTCCACATGTTGGAGGATTGGACGTTGAATCCAGAGGAGCAGGCTACGACGTTGCATTTGAGGGAGATTGTGGTTCTTCATAAGTCTAATGCCCGGCAAGCATTTCATCTTGCAGGTGGAAGATCGGCATCGACACCAGTATCAGCGTTGGAAGTTAGTCGGAAGCATCGAACTGCAGAACAGCCTGTTCCTCCAGAGTTCACGCAAAGGATCAAGGGGGCCTTCCTCGATGCGTTGTACGCTTTCCTAGACGGGTTGGTGCATTTGGCGTTTTCAGACTACAGTCCTTTAGAACCTCGAACAGCGCTTAGTGTCCAAACCGTCCCTGGGCATCCGGGTACTTCAGTCGATGTACGAGATCTGGATACAAGGGTGTTACTCAGTGTAACCAACCTCTCCCATCTCTCTCGAGTCATCATCCCAAGCCTAGTCAAGCAGTTCAGCGACGCATATTTGGTTAAGATGGAAGAAGATCTTTCCACACTCAACGAAGTTTCCTCCCAATTGGACAACACCTTGTTTTCGGACTACATCAAACGTAAATCCTCTACCCTCTCCGCTATCATTTCGCACGGTATTCTCTCATCCCAAATCGATTGGGCCGGAATTCCAAAGCCTAGCTCAGTACATCCGTTTATATACGAATCTCTCCTATCCCTCGTTCAGGTTCATGCGCATGTTCGGTCCATTGCAAAACCGCTCGTTGCCAGAACTATCACCACTTTGGTTGACGACTTAGCTGCGACAACACTCGATAGCTTCCAAAAGGTGGGGAGATTCGGAATGGGTGGAATGCTGCAAGCTACATTGGAGATTGAGTTTTTGCATCAGACTCTGAGCGCGTTTATTAGTAGTAAGGCAGAAGGGTTATTGAAGCAGGTATACGAGACGATCAGTCAGAAGTATAGAAGGGTTGATGCAGGGGAAAAGGAACAGTTGAATGCGGAGTTGGAGAGGGTGAAGCAGATTTTGGTGCAAAGTAGGAAGGCGACGGCGTTGGAGTTTTTGTGTTTTAGAAAGCCGAGGAAGGAGAAAGATGGCAAGGAGGGGGAGAAGGATGGGTCGTAGAATGTGGCTTCTCGTCGAGTTAGCGTGCAATGAGAATGAGTCGTTCTTAGCAAGCCTTTCGCGAGATGTGGTTCTGTTAGAAAGTGTGTGTTTGTATCTGGTGTGATTACATTGCATTGCATAAAAACAGAGGCAGAATGGTGGGATGGTGTGTCTGAAAACTGTACATACAAATACTGTGCCACTATAACGCCGAGAATGGTAGTGAAAGTGGTGGTGGTGATGAGAATCGTTCTCAATATTCTTTCAGGCGGTAATGCTGGTCTATGACGAAGCTGGCAGCGCCCCCTGCGCAGGCGCCGTACCAGACAGTGTGTCCGGAATGATCGGAGCAACCTGCTTATTCCCCTCTGCCATCATTCTCTGCATCAATACACCCACACCTTCAAACACACCCAACAAGATTCCGCACATGATCCCCGAGCCGATCGCCGTCTTAGGTCCACTCCTGATCGCCAAACCACCACCAGTCATGAATCCAGCAATAATGGCATTCCATGGATCTTCTTTTTGCCTGATCCCCTTTACTGCGCAGTCGAATGAGGAGAACATTCCACCCCAAACACCAAAGTTTCCTCCCAGAACTGGTGCTCGGGCTTTGATGGCTGATAAGGAACCGGGGAGTCGTTCGCCACGGGGGGAATTGCGGGCTCCTTTGATGCCGTGCCAGATTGTACCGCCGACTGCTCCCATGGCGAATGCACCGCCAAAGTCGTTAAGAATGACCCATGGACAGGGGTCTCTTGTGTGGTCTGCGTGGGACATTTTGTGTGGCTATGGGTGGTGAGGGGCTGAGGTGAAGGTGAGGGTGAGGTTGCTGCTTTTTGGCGATGAGGAGACTACAGCTGCGAACAAGGAGGTTGACGTGCTATGAGCTGATGCAAGGGCGATGCTGTGATGCTGTTGTCGAGAACGAGGACCGAGCGTGCGATGCGTTACGCTAGTGCTGTGTCGGTCGTACGATGCGAGTGGCTGCGAAAGATTCCGACACGAGGCTGAGTGGTCCCTACTCAGATGGTGCTGTTTCTGTGCTTTCCCGTTGCGTAACACAGAAGATGCCGGACAACGTGAGTCGATCTGGATAGGAAAGAGGTTCTGCAACGTCGTTCAAAAGCGTGCTGTGCAATACTTCCAGATGCAGCTGATTCGAATGAAGCTGCTTGTGTGAGGTCGAGCTGGACCGAGAGCGAGGTGAAAGGGCTCCGTGGGATATGCGATAGGTAGTGATGGTGATGGTGCAGAGGTTATGATGATGACGATGATGAGAATTTCGACACACGACCTCATAATCGTCCTTCCGAGAACCCGCAACAACTCTCGGGAAGAACAGAGTGGAAAGCTGAGCCAAGAAAGTCCACTCTTTTGGCAGGTTCAAATTTTAAAAACGATCTCACCAGATCGGGCCTTCTACCCTATCTCACCAAACTGTCCGTACTCAAAATTTCGCGCGAGAAGAAATCACACTCTAACAACATCATCCCTTCCTCACCATAGCAGGTAGATATCGTCGGTCACGACAAAGGAAGTCTATTCTACATCTGGCACCTGGGGCAACTACGCATCCATAGCAGCCCTATTAATCTGCGGAGTCTCCTTAGGATCAACATACGGTACATGCCCCAACCCAACCTTATCACCCAACACCTTCCACCACGGTACACCCTCCGGTCTTGCGCTACCCCCCTTCAACCCTGTGTATTTGAAATCAGCCCACTTGGGGAAATGAGATCTGCACATGAAATTCACCTGCCAATCAGGTTGCATCGAAGTAACTCTCCCACTCCTTTCATCGATGTACCAGCTCTTACAACCACTAGTGAAGACCAATTTGGACATTGCTTTTGCGATCCAGTGCTGTTCGTCCAGTTCCGCTTTGAGTTTTACCTCGAAGGTGGGGACCTTGGCTCGTTGGATGTGTTCGTCTGCGCCAGTGCCTGGCATGTGCTCAATAGCTATTAGTGGGGGTTTGGCGGCAGCAAGGACGGGCTTGGCTACTTCAAGAAGGAAGTTTACCGTGCATTCTGAGGCAAAGATGAGGGATTGGTTACCTGTACCAGTGTTGGCAGCGTTAATCTGACCCATATTCGGGAACCCAGAATTGAGCGAGGAACGATAAGCGATCATTCCTCCCTCTCCGTACTTCTCCCAATGGTCATGTAAGGTTCGGTTGAGACCGACAATCTTCATCGGTGCTCCGGCTTTATGCGGTAGGAAACCGTTAGCCATCACAATGACGTCTGCTTTAATCTTGCGCCCGTCCGCAAGGACGACGTGGTTGGGTTCGATACGAGCGAGTTTCGTGTTCTCGACCTTAACGTTGGGCCTGCGGAGAGTGGGGAGGTAGTCATCGTCGATAATACGACGTTTGCACCCAACCATCAACTCGTCCTTTTTGGGTAAGAGCAGGTTCCAGTACTCCTTAGGAGCGTTCTTCTTCATGTGTGCTTCACATTTCCGTCTCCAGTTCCAACGGAAGAGCCTACCGAGTGGGTTCTGGAGGATCATGATGAAGTGCGATTCCAGCACCAACCAGATAAGCAATCTTTGAAACTTGCGGACGAAAACAAAGTGCTGCACAAGCCACTTAAACCCGGGGATATCATCGAATGGGTTGTGCGGATGAGGTGCAATCCAGTGTTTAGACCTAACGAACTGCGTCAATGTCTTGCTGTGCTCCGCGAGATAGGGTACGCACTGAGTAGCAGAACAACCATTTCCCACCAAAACAACATCCTTTCCCCTAATATCGACCGAATGATCCCAAGCAGCAGTATGGAAAATGGCCCCCTCGAAACTCTCATGCCCTTCGATCTCGCACGGTTTCGGCTGAGAAAGTCCGCCTACAGCACTAACAAAGAACTTGCAAACAAAATGGTGCTTCCCCTCCTCTTTCCGATCTGGCCTCCAATCTTGACTCCAAACATGCCACAATCCCGTATCTCTATCGTATCTAGCCTCGAGCACGGTTGTTTGGAAATGGAAGTTCTTTTGGAGGTTGTGCTCGGCTGCTACGGTACCAAAGTATTGCTTGAGCTCCTTTTGCTGTGGGTAGAAGGTTGACCAGTTGCTTTTGGTGGCGAAGGAAAAGGAGTAGACGGGTGCGGGTACATCGCAGGCACAACCGGGGTAGGTGTTGTTAGTCCAGGTTCCGGCTGGGTTGGGAGACTTTTCGAGGATCTTGAAGTCGTGGATGTTCATTTTGCGCTTGAGTTGACATGCCATCGCAATGCCAGAAACGCCGGCACCGACGATGACCACATCATGATATTCGGGTGTCAGCTTGGGCTGGTCGCATGGTGGGAGTCGGTCGGACATCGTCTTGTTGTGTTCCTTGTGTTCCCTGTCTCTTTGCGAAGGCTCGAAGGAGAAGTGGGGAAGATTGAATCTCGATGAGTTGAGGTCCGATGGCAAAGAGGGGCGATCCTGGTGAAAGAGTGTTTTATAGACAGTGATGACCAACCGTGTTTGCTTAGGACATTGAGAAGAGTTGCGCTGCTTGGCCACGATCTGCAGCAATATAGAAATGCGGAGAGAATGAAGGTAACCACCAGGCACAAGACAGGTTCCCACTAACATTTCCACCGCTTTCACACGCGCCCAAGAATTTCTTCTGACGTCGACGCAACGCCTCGCTCTCTCTTGGCTGTGATGCTCGGCGGTCACCTTCGTTTCCTTTGCTTATGCCTTCCCAGGCGCGCCATCGAAATAATACACGGCCAGGGCCGAAGAAAGACGATTTCCTGTTCAACCTGAGCGTATTCGGCTTCGGGTTTGCGATTGTTGAGCTTCGCTGTTGATCGACTTGGCTTCCATTTGTACAGACCAAGTAGGCTCGAGAGAAGTCAATGTTGAGCTTAACAAAGCGATACGCAGCGTCAAAGTTGATCAGCATGCGAATGATAATGATGAAAGCCTAGTGGACCATCAACTTCGGACTCAAGCGATAGTTCTGAGCTACGCCGTGACAACTCACGATCACAGATACTCGGCCACAGAGATAATGACACGCCAAAAAACGAAAACGACAGTGTGATTCAAAACAAGGTACGGGAGTGTTCAAAATATCGCAAAACTCCGTGTCGGAACTGAACCCCGCACGAAGATGCGAAGCAGTGAGCGGCTAGCATGGAAGAAAAGAGAACGAGTAAGGAATGTCCGTGTATAATATATATAAAAAAAACTTCAAGTGGGCAGGTGATGATGTGCTCTTCCTGTAGCGCTGCTCCTCTGTATAACGAGAGGGTTCTTTTCTTCAGATGTGCTGACCCCTTAGTTGTGCGAGGTAAGGCTCCACTGACTGAGAGGAACTGACTTTGGAGTAGCCTGATCAGCTGCCGAGAGCGATTCCCACTGAGGCTGCCACACGACCTGCAAGGTCTGGGCGCCAGACTGAGCTCCGCCGAGGTCGATCGAAAGCGCAGTGACACCGACGTTGGCCTGGTCCGAGTCCTCAGGTGGCGCACTGTAGACAGCGGTACCGTAGATGCGCTGGGCAGGGGGACCTTGCGAAGTGAAGACAGCGTTGGAAGGGCTCAAGATCTGCAACTTCATCGTTTTGGTGCCTCCAAGGCTAACCTTGCCTACGACACCTGCGTTAGGGTCGGTGATGGAGCTCTGCGTCAAAGTAGCAGTCTTGCCATCGGACGAGATGGAAACAGTGCCGTTGGTCTGAACACGCCACTGAACACTGGTGATCGAGCTGGACTGAGCGATCTCATCCTGAACGAGAACCTGTCGTCGACCGTTGAGCATGCGGATACCTCGCTGAATGGTGCCAGCATTCTGGCCGTAGCAGCTTGACAAATCGCTGATGAACTGGACAGCGTCGGTAGCAGCGGGCTTGAACGAGAGATCACCCGTCTGCGAAACGCCAGTGGATGCGAATGTGTTGTTGGGAAGGCAAGTGGCAACCTGCTGATTCTGGTCGTTGATCACAAGCGTGTTCTGACCGTCAGTGGCCTTGCGGTAATAAGTCCATCGTGCCGATTGCTGAGTCTCGTTCGAGAAGTAGTCGGTGGAAAGGTAGTTGCCGTTGCCGTACTCGCCAGCCCAACGGGTTCCTAGCGCATCGATAACAAAGTCACCAGCATCCAGATCACCGTGCGTCTGGTGACCAGTGAGATTCGAGGCCTTGATGCCGACAAAGACAGCGCTAGGGTCGGTCCACGAGCTTCGCATGCTAGCCCACTGACCTCGCTGGTCGTCGAAGAACCTGTCGAGAGGAAGACCATTCCAGAAGGCACCTTTGGCGGTAGGCTCGTACCAGAACATGCTAAGTGGGTCGAAAGCAGCATCGGCACGGTCACGCTGGTAGAGGGCAGGACGAGCATCGCCGGTGAGCCTGGAATAGAGCATGAGCTGATTGGCAGTGGTAGCAAACTTGTTGGGACCGTTGTCTCCGTAAGCAAAGAGACCACCGGGACCGTTGACGTACATGTGGAAGTCCGAGGTCTTGTACCAGTTGGGGTTGGCAGCCATCATTCCTTGGTCCGAGCCAGTGGCGGTGATGAGCGAAGAAAGAGCGCGACCCTGAGCGTTAGTACCGAAGTACCAGTAGTTGGCGGTCTCAGACCAAGTGCCGTCATCGTAAGCACCTCGCATGCAGTTGTCCCTCATGTTTTCGAGTGCCGAGTTGATAATGCTGTCAGCAATGGCAGTCTGGTTGCTGTCACCGTCACCACGGATGGCAAGAGCACCAGTGAGCATACCACCGTTGCAAACACAGTTCCAATTACCGTTACCGTTGGCAGGCAACTTCCACCAACCGTCTGCGGTAGCGTACTGGTTCTGACCAGGAACGAGGCCGTAGTTGACAATGGCGTCGCGGATCATGGTCCTCTCGGTGTTATTCCAGTCGTTGTAGAGCCAGTCGTAGGCCATAGCAAAGGCCGAGGTCATCTCGGCAACATCGAGGAAATGAGCAGCGTTCCAGCGAGTGCCGTTCTGACCGAAGGAGCTTGGGGTGTTGCCGGCAGCGTTGTTCAGCTCGAGGTAGAGACGGTTCTTGAAAGCGGTGTTGTTCGAGATCTTGTAAGCATAGGCGAAAGCCTTGACTCGCTGCTGAACCTCACGGCTGACATCGAGAATACCCGAGCCAGTGAAACCTCCATCAGCTACATAAGCGACGGGGGGTTTGCTCGACCAGTTGGTGGCATTGGTGAAGATGGTGCTGTTCCAGACGGTGAGGTAGGCGTCGTTGGCGATCTTGGTGGGCAAGCAATCCCATTCGGCTTCGGTGGTCATGATACGGGGGTGAGGACGAAGGCTGGTAAGGCTGTTGGTGGCAGTCCACGAGTCGGAGCAAGAGCTGTTGTGAGCCTGACCGTTGTAAGCAGGTGCGGAGGTGTCGACGTTGCTGGCGACAAAGGAGGGGTTGCTGTAGGGGTCGGTGCCCTGGTAGAAGAGCATGTTGTTGCCGCCGTTCTTGGCAGCCTGCTGAGCAGCAGTAAGAGCAGCGCCTTGAACGTTGGGCGACGAACCGCTGCCTAGACCACCAGATCCGCCGCTGCTGCCACCACTGGAGGAGTTGTCGTCCTTGGCAGCGCGTGAGCCAAAGACACCGCCGAGAACGGCACCAGCAATGACGAGGATGAGGATGGGAACACCGATCTTGATCCACTTGGAGACACCGTGCTTGGGCTTGGCGTAAGAGTAGGTGGCAGCAGCCTGAGTAGCCGCATTGCGCTGCTGACCGTAACCGGCAGCGTTGCGACCGCCGTAGAGACCCTCTTGAGACTCTTTGTAAGCAGAGCCCTGGTATCCGGAAGCGTGGTCGGGGTAGTCATGGTACCCAGCGGCAGCGGGACCACTGCTGTAGCCCTGAGGGTAGTCTTGCTGGTAGGCACCCTGCTGGTGAGACTGCTGGTAGCGCTCATCGTACTGAGACGCGTTGGAGTGAATGTAAGGGTCCTGGGGTCGTTGATACGACATGATGAGAGAGGGAATGTAGGGGACCTGCCTCGTTGTAAGATCGCTGCAATGCAATAGATGGTTGGAAGGAAGAGGAGAAAGATCAGCGACGTGTCCAGTTCGACAGTCGAAGGGTGATTTTATGAGGTGCTTGCTTACCTTCTGACGATCTAGGGACCTAGGTGGCTTGTGGGGTTGACGGTGATGGTGGTGGTGGTGGTGGTGGTGGTGATGACAATAGCAACGACAGCAATGCGAGACGCTCAAGTGGGGTTCGGCGAGGCTCAAGCGTCAAGAAGGGTTGCTGGACTTGGCCAGGCTCTCGCAAATGAATGTGAGGCTTGACAGGCTTGGCTTCCCGCGGCAGCAGCAGCAGCACGGCAGAAACGCTGCAGAAACGAAAGACACACAGGGGCCAGCAATGGAGCAGTGTGACCTGAATTTCATTCCTGAGCATCGAAAGCAAAGAAAAATCAAAATGCTCTCTTCCTGGCTGTGCAGCCGCAAACCATGCTTAGCTCGGCGCGCAGGTCCGAGCGAGCCCTTTTATTTTTGATTCTATTCGACGAAAGTTCAATCGGCAGCGTCGGCAGAAAGGGGCTCTGCTGGCATGGCGGCAGCGAAGCATCCTCAGCGAAGCATCCTCAGTGAAGCATCCTCAGTGAAGCATCCTCAACCTCGGCGACTTTCTTTCTTTTTTGGCTGCTCGGCGCGAAGCTGCAGCCACATAAACAACACTTTTAAAAAAAAAAAAAAAAAAAAAAAAAAAAAAACACACACACACACACACATATATATACACACACACACACACACATATATATACACACACACACACACAAGACCAGGTTTCCTTCCCCTCACGGTCACGGATGAGCAAAAAGGCGCTTCAGAGCAGCAGGATTGCGTTGCGTGGTGCAGCTTGTCTATTCGCTCTGAACGGCGCTTCGTCGCCGACAAGCCTTGCTCTTCTGAACATCTTCGAGCCATGTCCATCTCCACAACCAAGTCCCAAGTCCATCGCTGGCTATGATAGCCACTCGACAGAGCCTGCTTGATATTACATCCGGAAGATGAAACCTGATGCGGGCTCTCAGACCTTCAGTGATCAAACCATTCAGAGCAATCTTTTCTGACCATCGACGAGCCAAAAGCCAAAGTTTCGCTTTGGTGAGCGCGTCGACCTTCTCTTCTTGGCGTTTCGATCCTTGATCGTGTGTGTGTTTCCAAGCGCGTATGTGGTGTTTCTCTGTGTGTGCCTGCCGAGGTTCGAGTTTTTCAGGAATGGTTATCACGTGATAAAAGTCACCTGATGTGATCCGTGGTCAGAGATTTTGCCAAGTCATCGCGCAGCTTACAGAATGCACTCTCTCCAATCACCACCTATATTCACGCAGCTGCTCGCTTAGCAGAATCTCGCCGACTCTTCAGGTGTTTTCCCACCCTGTTTTTCCCCCCCTTGTCTTGCCGCTCTCTTGCGCTCATCTGGCCCCCTTTACGGCGGTCCGGGAGCCTCTCGAGCCTGTGAGCATACTCACGCTCATCACGCGATCCTAATCTCCTTTATGCTCTCCTATTGTCTTTGTTATGGTATGAATTGATGGTTCGGAATGCTGTAGCCCGTTGGCTTAACCTTAAACAGATCTCTCTTAGAAGGCAGAATTTGCTGGCTGTCATGCTCCGCAGCCGATCGAGAGTCGAACAATGTCGGCGCTGCTTCTGTTCGGCTGCAATGCCGATCGGTTCTCAAAGACGCTTCGCTTTGACCCTTTCTATGATGGCGTCAAACGGACCCCGTCGTGCCTGCTTCTACGGCATGACAGAGCATTCGCGGATATCTTGCGGCACACCTGTTGTGCCTGGTGAGGCCAAACATCGCATACAAAGCTCGACGATGCTCAGACGTTCCCATACAGACCAAGCTGACCACTGAAAGCCGTTGCTTGTTGCCGAGCTATGCATCTTCGCTCATCATTATACTTTTCACAGAACTCTGCTTGATGCACAGTGTGACGATGTTGCTCTTCTCATACTGTTACATTTCAATGGAGGAGAATTCATAGACATGATAGGATTCCACTTGCAGTGGGTAAAGGCTTCATCGGCGATGCGAACCCACTCGCATCGATCCCGATAGCATGCTCGGGTCCACCGAAGCTGGCATGATACCGTCTTCTGGAACAGGCGATCGAATGAATGGACTCGGACTCGTCGATCCACGACCCATGTGGCTGGATCCGACATCAGACGGGAGCGAAAAAAGCCCATTGCGACCATGATCTTCAAACGGCGCAGCTCCACCAACCAGTCCACTCGGCGCCATGGCCGTGTAGCTTCCACCATCTACATCTGAGCTCTGTGGGATCACCAGCGCGTTGCTTCCATGCATTGACGCTTTCGCCTCGTCCTCCTTACGTGCTTCTTCCTCCTTCGACTTATCCTCTTCAGCCTCAATGATCGGAGGAGGTGCTACTTCAGGTACGACAAGACGGCCTGCTTTCCATCGCGCACCGCAAGCGTTGCACAGCTGCGATGGTCCTTTGGGTCCACGTCGCCACATGGGTGTCTTGGTCTTACCGCAAGCACCGCAGCTCTTGATCGAGCCGTCAGGGTTGTGTGTTGCAACGTGTCGCTTTCGCTTCGGTGGCTTGGGCGGTGTGGCACCAGGTTCGGTCTTGACACCGTTCGGACCGATTACGGCCAGTCCGATGCCTTCGTAGGAGAAGCTGACGTCGTCGTGTGCACCTGCTTTGCGTTTGACTATGGGTCGACCCTGGATGCATTGAGGTCGTACCGCGAAACGGTCCTGCAGGTGATCCTCGAGACCTTGCGGCAACATTGCTGGAGCAACGCGTGGCAGAATGAAGCGACGATCCGGCATCTGGCTGTACAGATCCACAAACGTGTCGGTCGTTTCCTTCTGGATCTTGATCTCTTCCATTGGCAAGTCGAGCAGGTGGTAGCGGATCTCGGGGACCAAGAACTCAGCTACATCCGGCTCGAGTTCGATCTCGGGCTCTCGCTTGGCCGGCTGCAACGTCATGGTGCCGGGCACTCGACCAAATGCTTCCCAGAGACTCTCGGTCACGCCGCCCTTAATGCTCCAAGTGAGAGGATACACCTCGTGCTTCTTGCTCTGAGAGTAGTCTAGAGACAGAGAAGTGTCGGTAGCTTTCTGTTTGACAGCCTTGTTACCCTTCTTACCGCCTGCTGCAGTGCTGCCCTTCTTCTTCTTGTTGCCCGATGCTGCCTCGTCCTTCTTATCGACGACCTCTGGCGATGCGGTAGGTGAAGCAGTGCCATTCGCGGAGGTGCTGCTCTGTACGGGTGTCGAAGGTGCGCTGGCCGCGTTCAGCTTGGCCTCTTCGGCCGCTTTGCGTTTGAGCTCCTCCTCCAACTCGCAAAGTCCACTTCCATCAGCAGCATCTGATCCAAGTGAAGGAGCAAAGAAGCTCAGCTTGAGCTCAGGCTCAATCCTCTGACTCTCCTCATCTTCCGAGTCATTGTCGAAGAAGCCACGCCTCTCCTTCTTGACCTTTGGAGCGGACGGTCGCTCCATACCCTCTGTGCGCTCTACAAGACACTTCCAAAGCGGCAGGATGAAGCGCATGCTTGGGTTCTCGCGGAACTCGACAATGATCACGGGCGGCTCCGGGGGGCCGTCGGTGGGCCAGCTGGGAGGAGGGTGACGCAGCTTGTTTGAGATCGGTGCCTGGTGCTGATGCTGCTGCATTTGGTGTTGCTGCTGAAGCATCTGCTGCTTCTCCTTTTGCTGCTTCTGTACTTGTTGTTTGTCTGTCTGCGCTTTGGCCTTAGCTTCCGCTTTGGCCTTCTTCTTGGCTTCGCGCTCTTCGATCTTGGCCTGCTTCTTGTTTGTTTTGGCCGCTTCGTCTACTTTGCTCTTCTTTGTCTTCTTTCCATCCGCTGTGGTCGAAGCAGAGGCGCCGGCACGAGAACCTGACGCAGCAGCGGCATTGTTGGCTGCAGCTGCGTTCCGTGCCTCGTCCTGTCGGAGCTGGGCAGTGATGGCCTGGATCCATACGCCAAGGGCTTTGAGCTGGTTCGGATTGGCTTTGCCTGAGGCTGCAATGTGGAGCAGCTCCTGCAGTTCGGGGTTGAGCGCTGCGGTGGCGTTGACCCGAGACACTAGCACAGCGTCGATGGCTGGCGGAGGCGGAGGACCTGCTGGACGACCCGGTGCCGGAGCTGCACCTGCATTTAGAACTGCATTGGCAGGCGGCTTGGGCGCTGTCGAAGCCTGACCTGCTGCGGGAGCTGTCTGTGTCACGGTTACTGCTGCTGGAGTGGTAGCGGTTGTCGGAGCCGAGCTGGAAGCTGATGCGGGAGCAGCAGTAGCAGACGTGGACGCAGTCGGCTTTGACGAAGACGCTGTCGTTCGTGCAGCCGGTTTCGGAGCTGCCAAAGCACCCGAAGCAGAATTCGAGGCAGACGCACCTCCCGCTGACGGAGCCGAAGCCGGATTCGCGCTAGAAGGAATGTTGTTCTGGTTGATGCTCGGTGGTCTAGGCAAGGAGGGTGTCGTCATGGGTGGTCGTGGAAGGGACACAGGCATTGCGATCGGCTTCGGCGCAAGCGTGACAGGAGTTGAAACTGTCGTCGCCGGCTTGCTCTCAGCATTGCTGGTTGCGGTCGCAGTCGCTCCGGATGCAGAGGTCGATGTTACAGCAGGCTTGACCGGTGTCGGAGGGGTGGCAGCTGCAGGAGCAGAAGCAGTGCTTACAGGCTTCACTGCTTGTGTTGATGCAGCTGTCGTCGCCGGTGTCGAGGCAGAGGTTGATGAAGCTGCCGTTGGGGCTGTCACTTGAGTCTTGGCTGGTGCAATGGGACGAGCAGCTGCCGGCCCTGCGATGGGCGTTGCTGGCAGGGTGGGTGTAGGCATGGCCGCAGGTTTTGACACAGCCGACGTCGCTGCAGTCGTCGCGTTGCTGGAAGCGGGTACTGCAGATGCAGCCGGACGAACAATCGGTGGTTTGGTCGAGGCTGTTGGGGGACGAGCTAATGGCACGGCTGGCTGAGACACCGAAAGCATCGCACGCGGCGAAGGCAGTTGCGGCGTATGAGGCTGAGGCAGCGGCTGCGATGGAGCCATGCGTGCATAGCTGGGTCTGCCTCCATACGATACGGGTCCGCGCAGTCCGCCGATCAGATTCATGGCGGGAGGCAACTCGTAGTCGGGTCGCACCTCCCAGAATTTGGTCTTCATGAAGACGTGAGGACCAACGTGGATGTCGGCACGTCCGAGCTGAATCAGAATATGGGGCTCGCGTGGGTTGAGACCATGGAGCAGACTGAGTGGCAGCACATTCGGGTAGATCATGCCGGATCTGACACGCTGACTGAAGGGCGTGAGCAGCGATGAGAGGTGCGAGAGTCGGGACTGTCGCAACGACTGAAGCAACACCAGGCTCTCTTCGATGGTAGCTGGCTCTCGTCGTCGCCTACGAGCTTCCCTGCGGCTCTCTTCAGCCTCGCTGTCGAGGTCTGAGTCGTCAGACATGACTGAATAGTCATCGCTGTCGCTACCAGTGTCAAGAGAAGACGTCTCTGAAGCGCCCATGGCCATAGCAGCTTGTACACTTGCATTGTCGAGCATCGGCATTTCTGGTCGAATGTCGGTATAGGGTAGCTGGAAGGGCAGTACAAGCTCCGGAAGCGCCTTGCGACCACCGCCGGCTGCTGTCAGCATGGCAGGTATTGTCGCGTCGGGTGCTGCTCCAATGGTACCGCCCGCAGTGCTGGGAGCTGGACGATACACCAAGTCATCCTGGGCTTTAACCTGATTCGCGCGACGCTTCTGCTTAGGTTTGCCGGTGCATCCTGGCTGCTTATTTGCTTTGGCTTTGCTAACTTTCTTCGGAGCTGCGGTCGCATCGGACTCGGCGTTTGTTGCGGCTGACTGCTGACCTGACTGCGATGATGGCGCTGTTGTTTGTGTAGCGGGCTGCTTTGGCGCTATTGGTGTAACCGACTGTGGAGCACCTCCGTTCACAGCATTGGCGGCCTTCGCAGCAGCAGCCTTGGCTGCGGCATCGTGAAGACTGACTGCACTGGCAGGAGGAGGAGGCCGTTGAGGAGTCTGCGTCACAGCGGGCGCAGAGCTTGCATCGCTTTTCGTTGTTGATGGGTCATTCTGCTGCGATTTGGGTAGTAACGGCTGCTGATATTTTGTGGTTGTCTGTTGTGGTGGTGGTGGTGCAGGTTGTCGTTGCTGCTGAATCTGCTTTTGCTGTGGTTGAGATTGAGGTTGCAAGCTTGTCTGCGCTTTTGACGATGGTGGTGGTGGTGGTGATGGTGTGCGTGGGAAAGAGTCGGCGTTGGAGGCAGGGTTGGCAGAAGAAGAAGCGGATCCGGCCGAAGCAGGGCCAGGATGAACCTGGATGCTATTTGAGCTGGCTCCCTCCGACCCGATGCTCATGATCCCGCTGAGCAACTCGAGCTCAGCCTATATTACAAAGGTTGAGTTTAAAGTTGTTGAGTGAATGGATGCATGCAGAGAGCGAGAGGGGGTTAGGAGGCCGACGAAAGGTTGCGAATAGTAGCGTACTTGAATGCAGATCGACTATGTATGCGGTAGGCGTGCGTCAATTTTATCCGATAGCAATTGTTAGAAGAAGATAGGCAGCGATCGTCAAGCTGGTGCAATGCAACCGTGCCCAACTGGTGTGAACTTGTCGTTGCGAAAAGAGCGGGATTCGAAGAAGATCGTACGACGATGCCGGCCCAGCCAGACGCAGTACAGGTTGAAATCAGGCGTGGCGGGCGGCGTGTTCCGTAGCAGAAGTATACGGGTGAATGTGGTTGAAGGTAAAGAAGTGATGTGGAGTGGAAGGATCGTGAAGAGAGCGAGGTGTGGAAAGAAGCGAGGTTATCGAGCGGGCTCGTCCGTTGAGGGCCGAAAGAGAAGAGGAACAGATTGATGCCAAGAAGGCGAACGGACGTGACAGAGCACAGATTGAGAGAGAGCTGGAAGATGACGAAGAAGAGCCGGAAAGCAACAAGCCATCCGCTCACTCTTCAGACTGTGGATCGGTTAACGTGCACGCACGCGGGCGAAAGGCTAGGGGCCCTCTCTTCTTGAGCCTCCCCATGAAAAGGAGAAGAAGAAGAAGAAAGAAAAAAACAAAAACAAAAACAAAAGAAAAAAACAAAAGAAAAAAATCGTTAATAAAACAAAACAGGTCACAACAGAGAAAGGAAACGCCTTCAGCTGGCCCAAGCGCAGACAAGGGGGTTTCAATTTTAAATTTAAATTATTATTTTTTTTTTCGAAAACTCAAGTTTTTTTTTGAGTTTTCACTTGTGTTGAATATTCCTTACTTACATAAGCTCTGACATTTTGGAAAATACTCTAATTTTTGAAAACACTGCTTCAGCAGTACCAATGTGGCAGAGTTTTCAGAATTGGACCTGAGTCTTCACTCACATGATGTTGCATGTGATGTTGCACATGATTTACTCATGCAAATGCCTCCAATTTTCCTGCACAGCTTGTTTTGCATGAACCCACAGTGTCAATAATGACTGTATCTACTTTGAAGGTGTGACAGGAGTGTCAAAGATGGTGGAGCTACAAGGTGGTTTGGATTCCAGAACTCCTTCATTTTCCAGCCAACACTTCATTTTCTGGCTGACACTGCCCTCCCTTGGTTGGTTTCAAAAATTCACCCACTAAAAACTCAGCATACATTTGAGGGTGCCAATTTCCTGAGCTTTTTTGAGTATTGGAATACTCTAGTTTTCGAGGGCAAAAAAAAAAAAAAAAAAAAAACTGAAACCCCCTAGTGTGAAGTCGATGTTTGGATGCTGGCAACCGATCTGCACACAGAACGCAGTTGGCCTTGAGTCTCACCCAATCTGGACAATCAGATGGAAGGCAAACTACTGGCTTCGGTGTGCGTATGTGGGAGAGATAGCAGCACAAGCTCGGGTCAGGAAGAACAAAAATGGAGAGTCCAAGGAAGGCTTTTGTCATGGGGCCAGATGCGCTGGAGGCGGGAAGAAGTGAAGTCATTTGAAGGAGTGCAGAAATCACAGGATTGGGCTAAGCAAGAGCTTAAAGAAGAGTTTGCTGAGATCAGTAGTAGAAGTGACCCTAGGGCATAACTCATCAGGATCAGTAGGAACAATGTCACTACTACAGGATTCAGTGGGAATCGCGATATCACGCTGAGTATGACAGATCTCGCAGGAATCGGTCAGAGAGGTGCCTGTAAGTGGTCACATGCCAGAGACTAGTTGTGGGTGTTATTCGATCAGTATAGATGGGGTTGATTGAGTAAGTTCTACTTGGTATGTTTCAACTAAATGTAACTAGATGACTGTGTACTGGAAGGTCTCAGCTGACTGCCTTGAACACTCCATTCAGAGGTTGCATGGTGTCATGGGCCTGGATGCTCAAGAAGCAGGAGGGTCACTGATTCATATGGAAGGAGCACAGGTATCGAAGATCTATCTGATACCATTAGAGAGCATGGTCATAGTGCAGTCTCCATGGAGACCATGGACTCCTACAGACTCACATGCAAAGGAGGACCAAGCCCATATGCAAGGAGGGGCAGACACAGCCACAAAGAGGACCAAGCTCAAGGAGCATGCAGATGGTTACCACTCAGGGGCTCAAGAGACAAGAGTCAAAGGAACTGTCACCAGTCAAAGGAGAAGGAGCAGTGTATAGGGAACCAGCAAGCAGGTCCTGAGGAGGAGGAGCAGTGTTGAAGGAGTTGACACCACTCAGGAGGCACAGGGGTGCCAAGCAAGCAGGATAGCAAGGAGGAGGAGCAGTGTCGAAGGAGTCGACACAGCTCAAGAGGCACAGGGGTGCCAAGCAAGCAGGAGAGGCCCCCTGAACAGTACTCGATGAAGAAGGTACTCTCTGGAGAGAGAGCAGGAGCAGCGTCGCTGGCGATGCTGTGAAGAGGTATATAACCATGCTTTCTCATCATCAAAGGTCGAGTGGATCCTCATCCACTCTACACACAACTGTCATGGGCCTGAATGCTCAAGAAGCAGGAGGGTCACTGGTTCATATGGAAGGAGCACAGGTATCGAAGATCTAGTCGATACCATTAGAGAGCATGGTCATAGTGCAGTCTCCATGGAGACCATGGACTCCTATGGACTCACATGCAAAGGAGGACCAAGCCCATATGCAAGGAGGGCCAGGCACAGCCACGAAGAGGACCAAGCTCAAGGAGCATGCAGATGGTTACCACTCAGGGGCTCGAGAGACAAGAGTCAAAGGAACTGTCACTGGTCAAAGGAGAAGGAGCAGTGTATAGGGAACCGGCAAGCAGGTCCTGAGGAGGAGGAGCAGTGTCAAAGGAGTCGACACCAGGTCCTGAGGAGGAGGAGCAGTGTTGAAGGAGTCGACACCACTCAGGAGGCACAAGGGTGCCAAACAAGCAGGATAGCAAGGAGGAGGAGCAGTGTCAAAGGAGTCGACACAGCTCAAGAGTCTGTGCTGACGACGGAGTCAGTCGGATCAGCATGCTTCAACTAGTCGGCCAATCCGAACAAGTATTCAGAGCTGTGCCGACGACGGAGTCAGTCAGATCAGCACGCTTCAACTAGTCGGCCGATCTGAACAAGTATTCGGAGCTGTGCCAACGTCGGAGTCAGTCAAATCAGCATGCTTCAACTAGTCGGCCAATCCAAACAAGTCGAGATGGAACTGAGCCAATGTGACCACATGACCAGGGGGTATGGTCATGAGGTTCAAAAGGGGATTCACAAGATTAAGTCGAAAGGGGGCTGTGCCGAAAGGGGGCATCACACATCAGACAGAAGGAGAGCATGAAGGCGAGAGGGCAGTGTTGCATAACCCTTACACCGAGCAAAATGGTAGGAGCGCAGTATCGAAGGGGATGATGCCAGCAGGGCAAGGCAGTGCCTAACAGGGGACAAAGGCCCCTCAAGAGGAGCAGGATAGGTGTTGAGGGAAAACACCAATCGAACATATAAATACTCTCTTTCTACCATAGCATTCAAGTGGACCGGCATCCACTCTGAAACTCAACTACTTACTCTATACTTACTAGGTTACATATCTTCGCAATAGCAGTGCTCTTGCAACGACTCTCAATGTGTGTGTTGTATCACTGTTAGTCGACAACTGTAGGCAGTGTTCTTCACACTAGCGGTCCAGTTCATTACTGTAGGCGGTGTTCTTCACACTAGCAGTCCAGTTCATTACTGTAGGTGGTGTTCTTCAACACCAGCAGTCCAGTTCCTTGCTGTAGGCAGTGTTGCTCGACACCAGCAGTCCAGTCGGTTATTGTAGGCAGTGTTTCACACCAGCAGTCCAGTAACTCACATCCTCTGTAGGCGATTGGCATATTGTGGTCCAGACAACATCCAAGAGCATTATCAACAGTACTATGAACACTCATACTGTAGGGGAGGGTGTATCACTCACTCACCAACAAACAACGTCCATGCCGCACAACCTCTGAATGGAGTGTTCAAGGCGGTCAGTCGAGACTTACTAGGCGACGACGCTTGGTTACATTTAGGCGAATCATATCGAGTAGTCCTTACTCAATCAACCTCAGCTAGTCTCTGGCGCGCGACCGCTTACATGGTGTCGACTCCTTCGACACTGCTCCTCCTCCTCAGGACCTGCTTGCTGGTTTCCTATACACTGCTCCTTCTCCTTTGACCAGTGATGGTTCCTTTGACTCTTGTCTCTCGAGCCCCTGAGTGGTAACCATCAGCATGCTCCTTGAGCTTGCTCCTCTTCATGGCTGTGCCTGGCCCTCCTCGCATGTGGCTCGTGTCCTCCTTTGCATGTGAGTCCATAGGAGTCCATGGTCTCCATGGAGACTGCACTACGACCATGCTCTCTACTGGTATCGACTAGATCTCTGATACCTGTGCTCCTTCCATATGAACCAGTGACCCTCCTGCTTCTTGAGCATTCAGGCCCATGACACCTTTGTCCCCTGTTCGACACTGTCTTGTCATGGGCCTGGATGCTCAAGAAGCAGGAGGGTCACTGGTTCATATGGAAGGAGCACAGGTATCGAAGATCTAGTCGATACCAGTGGAGAGCATGGTCGTAGTGCAGTCTCCATGGAGACCATGGACTCCTATGGACTCACATGCAAAGGAGGACACGAGCCACATGCGAGGAGGGCCAGGCACAGCCATGAGGAGGACCAAGCTCAGATGGTTACCACTCAGGGGCTCAAGAGACAAGAGTCAAAGGAACTGTCACCGGTCAAAGGAGAAGGAGCAGTGTATAGGACACTAGCAGGCAGGTCCTGAGGAAGAGGAGCAGTGTCAAAGGAGTCGACACCAGGTCATGAGGAGGAGGAGCAGTGTCGAAGGAGTCAACACCACTCAAGAGGCACAGGGGTGCCAAGCAAGCAGGAGAGGCCCCCTGAACAGTACTTGATGAAGAAGGTACTCTCTGGAGGGAGAGCAGGAGCAGCATCGCTGGTGATGCTGTGAAGAGGTATATAACCATGCTTTCTCATCATCATAGGTCAAGTGGATCCTCATCCACTCTACTCACCATACAACTAGTCAATACTTTAGAAACACAAGTACTCATTAGTTACAGTCAGCATAGCAGCAATCTATCAAGGTTGCTCCTCATCATAGTGTGTGTGTTGTATCACCACTACCTGACGTCTGTAGGCGCCCCATAGCAGGTTAGCAGTCCGGATATAGATAGAACCAAAGGCAGTAGTCCACTGTGGTCCAGGGATCACTTCAAGCGTCAAAGTCAACACACTGGACACTTGTGTTGATGCCACCAACCTTATCCCCAACACCATCAATCTCATTATCATTGACACCACCAATCTCATCACCAACACCATCAACCTCATCATCATCAACACTCACACCAGACCTTGGTGTCATCACAACCTACGCCTTGCTATTGATCGTGCTGAGCTACCCCTGAATGGAGTGTCCACAGAGGTCAGCCGAAACCTATGATAGTATATACAACGAACATCACCTGCTGTCACTGCGCAACTTGATAGTCACCGATACCGAGACAATAGCTGTCGCACAGTTTGATAGTCACCGAGTAACTCGACAGACCGACCTGGGTTTCAGGCGCGAGACCCCTGACATGTCTCTCCTGCTGGCATTAATCCCATTGATGCTGCACCCCTACTGTTTGCACAGTGTAATGGTTATACAACACTGCCCTTTTGCCTTCATGCTCTCTTTCTGCCTGATGATGTGTGATGACCCCTTTGACACAGCTCCTCCTCTTCATTTAACCAATCTCTGTTAACAGCCCCTTCTCTCTTCACTGGTGACCACCTTCTTGACCTTATCTTGTGAATCCCTTTAGCCACTTGTTGGACCTCATGACCAAACCCCTTGGTCATGTGGTCACCCCTGTGCTTGGTCCTGTGTGGCTATATGCATGTACCCCTCAAGCAGTAACCATCCATGTGATGCTGAGCTCAGTCCCCCACTCCTACATGTGGTTATCTCCATATGCTTCTCCTTCTAATGCTGGTATCTTCCTTCCTGAATCTCCTGACACTTGCTCATGTCAGCTGACTTGCTGAGGCATGCTGATCCAGCTGATCCCAATCAATCCTTGTGAGATTAACCTGGAACCCAGAGTTCAGTTGATCTCATAAATCATATGTGCTACCAGCCTGATTAGCTTCATCAATTCCCAATGATTTGGTGCCAATCAATTTGGCACACCCTTCATACATTGATCTGCTGACCCTGTGACATTACCATGAATGCCATTGGTCAATTTGGTGCACCCTTCATATGCTGGCCTGCTGGCCCTGTGACACATCCATCATAGCACTTGTGTTGTATCACCGCTCACTGACATCTGAAGGCGGTTCATAGAAACCTGCAGTCCAGATAATGATAGAACTGAAGGCAGTTGTCCACTGTGGTCTGGGGATCACATCAAGCCTACAGCCAACACACTGGACACTCATGTTGGTACCACCAAACATATCTCTCACACCAGACCTTGGTGTCAGTACCAGTTCATACCAGTTATTGATCATGCCAAGCTACCTCTGGACAGAGTGTCCACAGCAGTCAGTCGAAACCTGCAATAGCAAAACCACTACTGCATTTCCAAGCAAGAAAAGTGATAGAGACACCTCTACTACATATCTTGCCAAGAATCATAATACCACAAGCATTGTTGCATATCTTGACAGGATTCGTAATAGACGCGACTCTATTACAGATATCAGGTTTTGGGTGCATGACCTCTGACAGCTTTCAAGGGATTGATCGGAGAAGAAGTGGGAGCGGAGGATCGCGCCCTCTCGATCTGTGAGATTGCAGTTGGGCCAACACTCGCTCGATATCGCTCGGGATCCTTGCGCAGAGGAAAAACTGCATCATATACGGTATTCACCCATCACCTTGCTCTAGACCTCCCAATCACGAATGGCAGTGAACCGCATTCGACGGTGTCCGAGACACTTATCACAATCATCCCTGTCAAAGATACTAACCGAAGCATATACCTGAAAGGTCTGATGGTTTAGCCTGATATCGCTCCCTTCCAAATTCCAACAAACCCATTTCGAGACCCGATCTCACTCCCACCTTTTCACTGGATGCGAAGACAAAGGGTCTAACTATTGATATCATTACATAAATCACCTCCAACACGACTCTTTCTGCTACAGTGACATCGCCTATCTACCGTTAAGTTACTTCCTCTGACTCGGTCAATCCAGCGCGGCCGGTCCCCACTGCATAGCTTGCGCGCTTTTCCTCTCTTCCTCTTCTTTTCTTCTTGGCCGGCAATTCTTCTCCATGGTGTCCCGCTTTTTTCACTTTCTTCTAAAACCAGAACCGTGCGCCGGCCTTTCACGTCCGCTCTCTTCTTCCGGTCCTTCATTTAGAAAGCCGAGTAGATCCAGTCCATTGACAAAACCACTGCCGACATCGCTCGAAGACGGTCATACCGAGAGCTGTAAGGTTGTTGCGGAGATGCTTGCTGTAAGAATGATCTTTCATGAGAGCGGACCAGCTTGGCTGTACAGTCCCTGCCCGAAGTTTGGGGACAGGGTCCAATAGACAATGATTTAACCATCTGATAGCATATCTTCCATCTGCTTGGAGAACTGATCTCTCATAAGTGTCAGACTGAGCCAAACACACAGTGAGCAAGCTCAAAAGAAGAGCTTTCAATTGCAGTGAGTCTCAGAGCTGGCTAATACTTGAGTGGACCTCCATGCTTAGTAAGCACTTGCTCCACATGATGCTCCATTGACTCAATCACAGGATTGATATGTTCAAGTGTGATCTGGGTGTTCCACACTTCCTCTGCAGCTCTGGCAAGTTCATTCCAGGTTTTTGGTACTGGCAAGTGCTTACCAAGCAAGTTTTTGAATACATACCATATGTTCTCAATAGGGTTAAGGTCCAGCGAAGCTGCATGATCTGGGTGTTCCACACTTCCTCTGCTGCTCTTGCAAGTTCATCCCAGGTTTTTGGTACTGGCAAGCACTTACCAAGCAAGTTTTTGAATATATACCATATGTTCTCAGTAGGATTGAGATCCAGCAAAGCCAGCAGGTGTTCCTGTGTCTTAATGTTGTATTTGGCCTGCCATTGCTTGCAGATAGCAGCCTGATGACAGCTGCTGCCATCTTCAACAACTGACAGGGTGTCAGGGTATACACTAACAGCAGTTACAGCATCCTGGAGCAGGCCATTGATGATCCAATTGCAATATCTGACAGCTGTGAGGTTCTCAGTGGGATCCCATTGATTAGCCAACCCCAGTTGCTTCTTCCTTGGAGCCAATGGGAGCACAATCAATGTGGTTTTAAGGTTGAATGCAATGCCAGCCCATACCTGGATGCTGAAATGGCTGGAATGGAATGTCAGAACCATGTTGTTGATGTCTTCTCAAGTGTTTTTCTGGTGACTAACCCATGTGCATCTGGGCTGGTAGCCAACCTTGACAGCTGCCTCTTCTGTGAACAGCACACCCCTCCAATCAGTTGTGCTGTTAGCCTTGGCCCATTATAGATGTTTATGCCAGTTTTTGGCTGTCAGAAACAGCTTTTGAAGTGCAATCTGGTGGTTAATATCAGCCTGATATGCTGCTTTCCAGAGCTGTGTTATTGGAATGCCACCAAGTGATGCTGACAGCTGTTGCCATGATAGAAACAGGTTTTTGAGTACCTCATGCTGAAGGTAGCAGTCTGAGGTAGCTGTCTGGGAGCATGGACAGCTGGATTGTGCTTTTGTTTTAAAGGAACTGCACTCCTTAAAGTTATGGATGGTCTTGTGAACTGCTGTCTTGGAAACACCACTTAGCTCTGTGATTTGTCAAATTGGCAGCCTAGTATCATGCATTGCAACAATTGAAGCATGCTTCATTGGAGTGAGCTCATTGCCATGGACCATATTGGTGTTTGAAGTGTTCTTGATTAGTATGATGGTAGTGCTATTGCTCAATGATGACAATGACCCAAATGCAGGGTGTCACAGGGCCAGCGCAGAGTTCATAAGCAGCCGTGCTGCGCAGCCACCGAAATGAGCTCAGTGCACCAGAAGCAGAACTGGTCTAGACCCAGGGGCTCTGACCAATCTCACTGAGAATGGTTGGACAGTGGGCTAGGGGGAAAACCTCATTGAGAATGGCCAAGACAGTGGGTACTGGGGAGTTTCACCAAGACTGGCCCAAGATGAAGTGGATCAGCCAGCCCCACAACAAGATGAGGGCATCCCACTGAGATCGAAGGGACAACCACTGGGAGCAGGGAACGAGAGATCTCACCACCCCTGAGCATGATGAAGTCAGTGTAGGAGGATCATCACCTCAACAAGGGAGTAAGGATAGGAAGGGCAGGATAGTAGTAGGAGTCAGATAGAATGGGATGGATGGGGAGGCCATACCCTGTAAGGAAGGAGGGGGGCCATGGTGAGGTAGACACCATGGCATGAAGGTATATATACACCCCTCTGTCATAGTGAATGAGTGGATCTGGCATCCACTCTATTCTTAACTAAACTATACTCTACTGTAACATATACTTAGTTGTCCCATCACATAGTGCAATTGCAGGCCATTGCTACTAATCCAAGCAGGTGTGTCATATCACCTCTCACTGATGTCATCTGTAGGCAGTAGTTACTGCAGTCCAGATAATCACTTCTCCAAAGGCAGTACTCATACTGTGGTCCAGGCTTCTCTCATTGATTTGCCATTTGCTCATCAACACCTCAAACACTCATGTCAAGTTGACAAATCCCCATTCTGTACATTAAGTGTTCTGCAACAAGCAGGAACTGACTGTGCCATGTTACCACTGAACTGAGTGTTCACAGTGGTCAGCTGAAACTTGTTGAACAAATAATCCTTCAAGCAGTCTCAGTGAAAGTGGCCAACAGGTGCATACTCAAGCACACTCACTGAAACTGGTTGAAATCACCCAAACTGGTAGTTTTTGGGTTCCAGGCACACAACCACTGACACAGGGTAACTGACTAAATTGGGAAATTACCCAATTGTCCTCAAACTTCTGCACAGGGACTGTACTGTACACTCTTGCATCATTCTCTTGTACTGCTGATGGCTTCTCGCTTCTGGTTTGCACTGAAGCAGTCTCGCACAACTAACTAAGTGCATATCTGGACCTGCTGCTCTGTCCTTGGCAGAGTGAAATAGCACTTCATTTAGCTGCCAGTAGGACAGCAAGGAAGAATAGGGGTTTTCAGTTTGTTTTTTTTGGAAACTCAAGTTTTTTTTTGAGTTTTCACTTGCATTGAATATTCATTACTTACATAAGCTCTGCCATTTTTGGAAAATACTCTAATTTTTGAAAACACTGCTTCAGCAGTACCAATGTGGCAGAGTTTTCAGAATTGGACCTGAGTCTTCACTCACATGATGTTGCATGTGATGTTGCATGTGATTTACTCACACAAATGCCTCCAATTTTCCTGCACAGCTTGTTTTGCATGAACCCACAGTGTCAATAATGACTGTATATACTTTGATTGTGCAATGAGAGTGTCAAAGATGGTGGAGCTACAAGGTGGTTTGGATTCTGGAACTGCTTCATGTTCTGGCCAACACTACTCTAACTCTTGGTCTAAAAACATAGCTTACATTTGGGGGCATCAATTTTATGGCCTTTTTTCACTATTGGAAGACTCTAGTTTTCAAGGGCAAAATAAAACTGAAACCCTCTAATGAGGATGTGGAAATTGGGTTGACAAAAAAAATAAGGCAGCGAAATCGCGTTGTTTTGTTAAGGCTAATCGCCGATGATCCGAGGCCACTCGTCCCGATGAAGAAGGGTCCTTGCCCGGCTTCCGAAGAAAAGAGTGCGCGCATGCATGCTTCTTCTTGTCACTTTCTCAAGTTTATGCCTTGCTACGCCCACACACCGACAACGACGAGCTCGTTGTACCCCCGTGCACAACCCAGGAGCTCCACTTAGAGACACAGTCTCACCTGCTTCCGTACAACAGGAAGTTCAACATCTTCCATCGAGCTCGGCTGCGCGGGCTGATGAAGATGGAGGCTTTGTCTCCGCAACCTTCTTTCTTTTGATCAGTGACCATGCTGCCCTTCCTTGTGCCGTCCTCATCGGCAGCACGGACCTCGACACAGCTAGCTCGGAAGCTGTTGATGTCCACTAAACGCCAACTACACCCGGCTCGAAGACATACATCGACCTTTGTCGGAAACCCCTCTCGCACGGCTCGCGACGAGGAAACCGATGATGACTTCAAGGACGCATCCCAGTTGCGGCACCAGAGGACAGACAGCGACACCTTTTCGCACTTCTTCGATCGACGAGCATTTGTACCTCAGACTACTTTGTCGTCTGGCAAGCTACAGGCTTCCTACGAGATCGCTGCAGCCTCCCGCCATGCCACCTACAACTTTCGACAAGCCGTTGGCTCCCGCGACCCCACCCAAATCATCGCCGCTTACGAGGACCTCATCCGAGCTCAGCAACGCCATGCCGATGACGTCTCGGATTTATCTTCTCGCACTGTGGGGCCTTCTGACATCGGCTTCCCCGTCCGTAAAGCCGACATTCAGACTGCCATTCGATATCTTGTCCAGCACGCCCAGAGAGAAGGCTCAATGGAGTGGCGCTATGTCGAAGCATGCCAGCAGATGTTCCAAGATATGAGTCAGACCTTTGGCTTTCGTATCGGTCCAACAGACCTTCATCGTCAATTACAGGCCTGCTGTCTCGCCGAACGTTCTCGTATCGATCCTCGTGTAGCTTTCCGACAGCTCCGTGCCGATTATCCGAACTGGCGAACAACTTCGGTAGAATGGAACATGGTCATCTCCCACTTCTCTCAGCGGAAGCTGTACGCACAAGCGACCAAAGTCTGGCAAGAGATGCAAAAGCTTGGTGTGGAAGCAGAAGCTGCGCTACATAACACCATGATCAGAGTACTTACAGTCAACAACGCCAAAGAGGCCGAGGTACACCTGCATCATCTGAAGCAGAAACAAGGTGAACTAGGCATCGATACACTCACCACCGCTGTCGAAGGCCTTCGCAAGCTCATCAGCACCGGAAGGGCCAAGGACAGGGAAGCGACGATGTCCAAACTGCAAAGTTATGCAAGCCAACTTCGTCAAGCCATAGAAGCACTACCTTCAGATGCAATGGAACCTTCAGCATGGCACACCCTCTTGCGGTACGAAGCCGAGGTTCTTGGTCCCACGCAAGCGCTAGAGACGGCTAGACAGGCAAGCAGGTCAGGTGTTGCTACCTCTACAACGCTCAACGTGCTGCTTCGTGCTCATGTTGAAGAAATCAGAGAGCTTCAGAGCAGTGATGAAGCGCTAGAGCTGCTGGATCGGGTCCAATCAGCAATCGACCCCCGACGCGGGATTCAACCTGATGATCGTTGCTACAACGTCCTTATGCTTGGGTTGCTTGACAATCTTGACGCAGAAACAGCGTTGTTCGACGGAAACGCCAACTTCTTCGCAGCCGACGAAGCTGCAGCTAGACGGTGTGATCGGCTGCTTCGCCCTCAACCAACGCCAAACCAAATCCGCGAGGCGCAATTACTCTACGATCATGTCCGTTCGCTAAGCATTCCCGCTACACCTTTGCTCGTCACCCCTCTTCTTCAAGCTTATTGTGAAGCTTTCCTCCCTTCGCTGCCTTCAGCGATGAAGCTCCTGAAAGATATGCTCGATGATCGCTCATCTGCCCTGTCCATCTTCGCTCGCAAGAACTCCGCCTCGTCCCGCCGCAGACCAGCTCAGCCCTTAATGATCGGGGTGGAGATCATTCAACTGGTCCTCGATGCTTGTGTCAGACTTCGCGACATCTCCTCCGCATGCAACCTTCTCGCTTGCCTGCTGGACGCCGGAGTACCAATCAGCGCCACCCACAAGACCGACGTGTTAGGACGTTTGATGGGAATCACCACATCTTGGACCGAAGCATTCCACGTGTACCGCCTTCTCTCTCGCTTTCCCACCACCTCATCTGGGAGAAGCACGGGTCTAGACGAGCGCGGATACATCACCACACTAGAAAACTTCCGTTCACTCTCATTCCCATCTTCCACGGAATCGGACACCTCCGCAGCGCCACCAGAACACCTCCTCGCCATCCTCGCAGATATGCGCATCGCTGGCTACCGACCCACCCCATCTATCTACACCACCATTCTCAAATACTACTCCAAAACCCCCACACCCTCCTACCTTGGCGTGAAAGCAACGCACGAAGCACTTCAAGCAGACATTGCTCTCGAACCGGACCTGCCGCTCATCAACGCGCTCATGAACGCGTACAACAGAGCCGAAGAGCCAGCAATGGTGCTTGCTATCTGGGATTCGTTGCTGGCAACGCGGCAAGACATTGACGGAATCACGCTTGGTGTTGTACTCGATACTTGTGGGCGGTTTGGACTTCTAAGTGTTGCACGAAAGGCGCTAGCCACGGTCAGAAGGCTAGAAGAAGATGAAGGGAAACGAGGAAGATCAGCAATGACCAAAGGAGCATGGGATAGCTGGTTAGAGTGTTTAGCTAGATGTGGTCGTTTGGAAGAAGCGATCGAATTGGTGTTTGGAGAAATGAGAAGGAGTATATTCCGCGAAGCTATCTCTCTGCACGACCTCGATCTTATTGAAGAAGTATCAGTGACGGAATTAATCGTCCGCTCCACTCAAGCTCCCATTAGAGACACCAAAGGCAACATTATCGGACCAGACAGCAAAACTCTCTCTACCCTACTCAAATTTGCTGCTCGCGAAAGAGATCGTCGACAGAAACGCTTCACCTCTTCAAATAGATCAACTTCGATCTGGCACACGCTTCGCAATCGCATCAGAGAAGAACTCAGCTGGATCTATCCTCAGGTCAAAGCCATTGGCGAAAGTACCTCTCTCTGAAGCCCCTTCCCACATACTTCTCTCCTATAAAATCGCCGGGAAATGCTGTTTATATAGTAGAACAGGGTAGCGTTAGAGCTTTTTGTCGAAGTGTGACCCTCTAGCTTCTAAAGCTTTCTTAATATCTTCGGGAATATCACATTTCTTCAACTTAGTATAGTCATAAGTAACGCAATCCTGTGCTGCAACAGCAACAATCGTCTTTTGAGCCAAACTGTAAGCTGCACCTCTTAACATGAACCTTTCCTTTCCTAGGGGAAGTTCACATGCTTGACCCACCAAAAGCTGCAATCACCCCGAAAAAGCAATGCGTGATGTTAGCTACTATACTCTGTCGCAACAACGATATTGCTGCAGGGGTTTGAGGAGGCGGACTTACAGTATCAGGATAAACCACTGGTCTTCTATACCTAACATTGATTCCCGCAAGGATGAAACTCTTCCCTGTACCTCTCGTGATCTCCTCCCTCCTCTTCTCTGAAAAGTCATCAGATTCAGTGAGAGTGTTGGCATAAAACATTCGAGCAGATTCGAACCATCGTACGAAATGAACGTTGTTTACGTGTTGGAATTGATCGTGATCTCCCCATACAACGCGTTGTTCCCATACGGTGGTTGGATCGTATCCTGCCGCGGAGAGAGCGGAGATTCCGGCTTGCACGTCGGCGGGTGTGAAGATTTGGGTTGATGGCGGTCGAAGATCCCTGCTTTCCCCGGAAGATAGACGACTGGAGGAAGTGAATGTACGAGTTGCTAAAGCGGTGAGAGGTGTGAATACTTGACGTCTGGTTGTGAGACCTATGGTTCGAGCTATATATGCCATCCTTACCAATCATACCACTACAGAGATGCTCTGAAAGGTGCTGAAAGAAGAAGTATGGTGCTGAACAGTGGGAAAGAAGGTGGTTTTGAGTAAGAAGGAAGCAAACGATGGTATTTGAAAGGGAAGAGTTGCGGGGTAAGCCTTCGGTTTGGGCCGACCAAAAAGCCGAAAGCTGGTCAGTAAGTGAGAGAAAGCAACACGCTTCTTACGCACGGGGCAAACAGAAAATTGACCCCTTCCCCAACCCTCAGCCGTATCACATCACACAGCACAACACATCTTCTCTCGGCACAGAGCGAGGTCGTTGACCATAACAATAACACTCTCATTTGATTTGCAGCGATAAGGGTTCACAGCCAGGGACGTTGTTCACATATAGACTGTGTATAATTGAAGAGCCGAGCGCACAGAGGACAAAAATATGAAAAGAGCCAACAGAAGAATGAACCAGAAGAGAGAGAGAGGTATTGAAGGTGCTCCAGTATAAAGAGTGAAGCTATCTTGTGAGGTGAAGGGTGGAAAGATGCTAAGAGATATGCTTTGTGGGGGTGACGATGGACGAGGCAGCTGACGTTTTGATTCGATGCTGACTCGGAGCGAAGGTGAGGAGAAGGAGGGGTATAGACCAGTCTCGATGTCGACTGATGTGTGCAGTGAATGGAATGGACAAGACCTTTGCCTGCGAGAGCTTAGGCCCAAACAAGGAGACGAGAATCCCAACTGCCTGTGCAAAGAGCCATACCATCCGTGCTTACACCCAGACAGGAAACACGATTCTCGTGCGCAGCAAGCACACCGACACGCTCGCCCTTCAGCGTATCCCAAACGTTGCAAGTGTAGTCGTCGTACCCAGCGAACAAGATACGACCCGAGACGGAGAATCCAACGGAAGTGATACCGCAGAGAATGTTGTCATGGGTGTATGTGTTGAGTTCGCGATCAGCACGAAGGTCGAACAGACGGCACGAAGCGTCGTCGGAACCAGTAGCGAATGCATCACCGTTAGGGAAGAACTGAACAGCATTGATATCGCTCTCGTGACCAGCAAAGGTCTGGACGGCTTTACCAGATCGAATATCCCAAACCTTGGCCATGGCATCACAAGCACCCGAAACGAAGACGTTGGGGTTGGGACTGAGCGAGATGCTCATAACGTCACCAGTGTGGTCGTTGAACTCGGTGATGCGTGTACCCGAACCAATGTCCCACAGAATACAGCTCATGTCGCCCGAAGAGGTGAGAATCTGCTGATCATTGAGGAAGCGACAGCAACTGAGGTAACCAGTGTGTGCCGAAAGCTCCCTACCGACCTTGATGTTGTTGGGATCGCGACCGCGAAGAGAGTAGATGCTGCAGATATTGTCGAGACCACCACAAGCGACCCAGTTACCCGAAGGTGCATAGGCACAAGTCATTACCCATGACGAACGGAGTGGAATGGCGTGAACCTTGTTCGTGGTGTAAGCATCCCAAACGATGAGCTTGCCATCTTGAGAAGCAGAGACGAGGTGACGCTTGTCGTTGGCCCAGTGCATGGCGTAGATCTTGGCAAGATGACCTTTGAGTGTTCTTCGTGGTTTCATGACGATTCTTGGCAATGGCTCAATGTCGTTGGCCATGGCGCGAAGGCTGGTATCTGCCATCTGATCCTTCTTGGCACGGATCTTTTCTTTGAGACCGTCGGCCTCGCGTCGTGCGGCGGCGATGCGCTCCTGCAAGTCGGCTCCTGGTACTGACATGGTGGAGAAGTGGTCGGGGCTAGGGATGCAAGGGTACTTAGATATGGGGTTAGTGGTAGGCTAGAAGAAGGTCGGACTGATGCGACGAACGTTGAACGGCTGTACGTGGATGAGAGCCGCAAAAGACGGTAGTTCGGGTTGGAGGCTATGCAAGTGGATTGCCGCGTGATTGGATGCCAAGCAGTCGCGCGGTGGATGCAGAGTTAAGAGGGATGATTCAACCGACTGTTGAGAGCGTGTGCACACGGATGGTGGTCGAACTGGGGCCAGCAAATGGACCGAACTGCTGTATGTGGATGGTAAAAAGTTATCGAGAATGATGAAGCTCCTGTGTGATCAGTCGTGTGTGTTCAAAAGGAATAGAAAATGCTAGGGTTGGCGCGTCTGCACGGATCCAAGGTCGAGTCGAGGTTTAGGTTGAGGTGAAAAGTAGTGATGGTCGGGAAACGTCACGTCGACCAGGATGTGACGAGCGCGAGGTGGGAGCGATCGGTGGATCGAGACGAGACGAGGATGGTGGAGATCCGACAAGGTTGGTCTCGTGATGAAGTTGAAAGAAAAGATGAGAAAGGGGAAGGATGGAGGCAGGGGCCTCGAAAGCGTCGTCGAGTGTCGATCCGAAGTTCCAAAGCGCGGAACAGAGCCAAAAGAAAAGAAGAGGGGCAAGACAGACAGACACACAGAGACGAAGATCAGCGGGCGGGCAGAGGCGACAGAAAAGAGAGAGAGAGAGAGAGAGAGAGAGAGAGAGGGCGAGGCAGGAGGGCTGAGGACACTCAAAGTGAAAGGGTGAGCAAAAATGCGACACGTTCAGTTCAAGCAAGGGGCAGCCAGCCATCCCGCCTTACAGCCAGCCAAAGGGAGAGACAGACGAGACTGGAGAGTGGGGCTAAGTTGACCAAATTGGATTGTCAGCTGCTGCGCCAGCCCAGTAGAAGGCCGCTTGTCAGACCTGAGAAAAAGGGAAGAAGGAAAATCAGAATTTAGCAGAGAGAAAAAGAGAGGGCGGCTGACAGGCAGGAATGAGGCAACACACGGCAATTCGAGATGTGGAGACAGAATTGAAGAGAAAAAAAAATAATAAGAAAAAAGCAAAAAGAGAGCACAGACCTGCTCGCTACAGCAGCCGTAGAAGCAGACTCTAATTTCTAAGAACAGCCAAGTGAGTTGAAAATCAGCAGCAGGAATTTCTTTTGTGAATTTAGGCCTAAACAGTAAGTTAGTCACACGGTGCGGATGGACCGAAAGTGGCCCATCTCACATCATTCATCTCTTTGAAGTGCCGTGTGGGTGAAGAAAGGGTTTCAAGAGAGTCTCGTCGGAAATACTTTTCTAAGCTTGACAGGTGACGGCCTACCCGAAATCTTGCTAAGAGGAGGGCTGAGAGACGAGCGAGACAAGGGCGCGGATAGTGTGTGTGCGTGCGCGCGTGTGTGTGTGTTCGGATGGTAAGTGCAGAGGCGGGGCGTGCGCTCGTTGGAAATTGGTTGATGCTTCACTGGGTTGAGAAGGGTTTGCTTGGCTGAACCTCCGCATGCACACAACTGTATGAGCCAGCGCAGTGGGGGAAGAAACAGTTGAAGTTACGCCGGAATAACCAATATGTGAGAAAGCCAAATCACTGATAGACTGAGGGATATGCATGCATGGCCAACATGTGGCAACCAATCAGGAAAATGTCCAAGGAGAAAACACCAAAGCTAAAAGAAGACAATGCTGAGACAACATGCAATACCCTCAGTTAGTGGGGTGAAGACAGACTTTCTCATGGAAGGAACAAAGGCATATATACAAGGAGTCCTGTAACCCTAGTTCATAGGAAATCTTAAGCATTGCAGTTACCATACACCTGTGTGATAAGAGCTAGCAAGTAGCTCTATGAGGCGGTGCCATGCAGCTTCAATCTTCAACTGAAACGACCACGCAGTAGCACATTTTCGCTCGCTCTCCGATTTTGCATCTCGGCAGCTGCCCGCCCTCTTTCTATCTTCGTGTTCTCTGAGCCTGAATCTAGAAGCCGAACTGAGAAGAAGCACCTGGACGCAAAGACAGACGACTGAATGCGATCGCAGAGAGAGAGAGAGATTGCAAGGCTTCTTTCAGGTGAGAGGGAGGCAAGCTTGACAGCTCGGGCCAGGCACGGCACACGGAGCGAATGGGTCGTCTTTCAAGCTGATCTGATCTGATCTGTAAACGATCTCGTCTCATCCCTTGTTCCCTCCCATCCAACTCGCCAGGGTCTCAGCCACAGAGCCGTGCGCTTCTCACACATATATCGCCTTTTGAAGAGACTCGAGGTCAGGCTGAAATTCCGCTGGATAGCTTTCTGACAGCAGCAACACAAGGAGGCTGGCTGTCGGCTACGCCAATTGTGCGCCATGCTCCTCTTGACAATAGTTCATCGGGCACAACTGACTTTCAGATCTACCGATGATCCTGAATCATCTGCTAAAGTGTGACTGAAGCCAAAAAGTGAATCTGGACCCCTCGCTCTTGCCGCTCATCGCACACACTACTGCCATCTGTTGAAGTTTGGGTCCCGATACTGGCGATCGGGGAGAGTCTAAGTACGATGTCACTGCTAGTTATAGACAGAAACAAATATACTCATTTGACTGAAGGAATGTGGCAGGAGCCTAGTGCTCTCGGCTTGATATACAGCATGCACATAAACTGTCCCATAATTTTACATGTCACCATACATCACTCTAATGCTCAATAGCTATAATTTGTATTGCCACACTGTCTGATATCATCTGAAAGCCCTGCTTCTTCTCTCCAAGACTGTGTAATTGATATTGACATTGACTAAAAAAATGTGCTATGAAGAAGAGCCAAATTTTTTATTATTGTGGGACAGTTTATGGAGCATGCTCCCAAATAGTGACACCACTCCATTCCTGACCTTGTGGGCTTTTGACTACAATGAAACTTGCAATGTAACTTGGTGGGTGTCATGGGCCTGGATGCTCAAGAAGCAGGAGGGTCACTGGTTCATATGGAAGGAGCACAGGTATCGAAGATCTAGTCGAGATCAGTAGAGAGCATGGTCGTAGTGCAGTCTCCATGGAGACTGTGGACTCCTATGGACTCACATGCAAAGGAGGACATGAGCCACATGTGAGGAGGGCCAGGCACAGCTGCGAGGAGGACCAAGCTCAAGGAGCAGGCACAGCCACAAAGAGGACCAAGCTCAGATGGTTACCACTCAGGGGCTCAAGAGACAAGAGTCAAAGGAACTGTCACCAGTCAAAGGAGAAGGAGCAGTGTATAGGACACTAGCAGGCAGGTCCTGAGGAGGAGGAGCAGTGTCGAAGGAGTCGACACCAGGTCATGAGGAGGAGGAGCAGTGTCGAAGGAGTCGACACCAGGTCATGAGGAGGAGGAGCAGTGTCGAAGGAGTCGACACCAGGTCATGAGGAGGAGGAGCAGTGTCAAAGGAGTCGACACCACTCAAGAGGCACAGGGGTGCCAAGCAGGAGAGGCCCCTGAGCAGTACTCGATGAAGAAGGTACTCTCTGGAGAGAGAGCAGGGGCAGCATCGCTGGCAATGCTGTGAAGAGGTATATAACCATGCTTTCTCATCATCATAGGTTGAGTGGATCCTCATCCACTCTATTCACCATACAACTAGTCAATACTTTAGAAACACAAGTACTCATTAGTTACAGTCAGCATAGCAGCAATCCATCAAGGTTGCTCCTCATCGTAGTGTGTGTGTTGTATCACCACTCCCTGATGTCCATAGGCGCCCATAGCAGGTTAGCGGTCTGGATATAGATAGAACCGAAGGCAGTAGTCCACTGCAGTCTGGGGATCACTTCAAGTGTCAAAGTCAACACACTGGACACTCGTGTTGACACCACCAACCTTATCACCAACGTCATCAACCTCATCATCATCAACACTCACCAACCTTATCACCAACGTCATCAATGTCATCATCATCAACACTCACACCAGACCTTGGTGTCATCATAACCGAAGCATTGATATTGATCGTGCCGAGCTACCCCTGAACGGAGTGTCCACAGAGGTCAGCTGAAACCTACGACAGTATATACAACGAACACCACCTGCTGTCACTGCACAACTTGATAGTCACCAATACCAAGACAATAGCTGTCGCACAGTTTGATAGTCACCGAGTATCTCGACAGACCGACCTGGGTTTCAGGCGCAAGACCCCTGACACAGGGGACCTAACCATGAGGAGACCGACCCTTCATGGAAACGAGTTTGTCTCAGCAGAGTGCATACTACAAGCAGCTCTGGAAGATGGACCCATAGGGTTCATGCTGTTGGAGGAGCCACCATCATCACTCCTGGCCTTTGGTTTTGTACCTACAGGCGCAGACAAAGGAGTAGAGATGGAGGTGGAGGTAGACAAGGTGGTGATGGCTGCAGACATACCAAAGCCATACCAACACCTGTGAGATGTGTTCGATGAGGTGGAAGCAGACAAGCTGCCCCATCATACCAAGCATGATCTCCACCTCGAGTTGATAGAAGGAGGTAAGCCACCTCAAGGGCCCCTATACCTTAAGGGACCCAAGGAGATGTCTGAGTTGAGGAGGTACTTGGATGAGAACCTCGAGAAGGGGTTCATAAGACCATCGAAGAGCCTGGCACGATCACCAGTGCTCTTCATACCAAAGAAGGATGGAGGTCTCAGACTCTGTGTGGACTACAGAGGTCTCAACGAGATCACTGTCAAGAACAGGGCACCATTGCCCCTCATTGAGGAGCAGCTGTTCCTACCCAGGAAGGCAAGGATCTATACCAAGCTAGACCTTAGAGCAGCATACAACCTCATCCAGATTGCTAAAGGAGATGAATGGAAGACAGCTTTTGGCACTCAGTTGGGACTCTATGAGTACCTAGTGATGCCCTTTGGCCTAGCCAATGCTCCAGCTCACTTCCAGTCATTCATCAATGACATCTTCCGAGACATCATTGGGGTATATGTGGTAGTATACCTAGATGACTTCCTGAGCTTCAGTGACACTGAAGAGGCACATGTGAAGCATGTCACTGAGGTCCTCACTCGCTTAAGAAGCAACAGGCTCTTTGCTAAGCTGTCGAAGTGTGAGTTCCACACCAAGACAGTTGAGTTCCTGGGGTACATCATCAAGCCGATGGGCATAGAGATGGACCCAGAAAAGGTGCACACTGTCAAGGAGTGGCCAATGCCAGAGTCAATCCATGACATCCAAAGGTTCCTGGGTTTTGCCAACTTCTATCAAAGGTTCATAGCCCACTTTGCTCACATAGCCAAGCCCTTGACATCACTGGTAAAGCCTATAGAATGGTTCAAGAAGTTTGAGCTACCAGAGGAGGCCCAACAGGCCTTCCACAAGCTCATCCAGGCCTTCACATCTGCAGGAGTGCTTCAGCACTTTGACTACCACCTTCCAACAAGGTTGGAGACCGATGCAAGTGACTTTGCTATAGCAGGAGTACTCAAGCAGGAGCATGAAGGACGATGGCATCCAGTGGCCTTCTACTCTAGGAAGATGTCCTCTGCTGAGAAGAACTATGAGATCCATGACAAGGAGCTCCTAGCTGTGGTCGCTTGCCTTACTCAGTGGCGACACATGCTAGCTGGACTACCAAGTCAACTGGTCATCCTCACTGACCATGAAGCTCTCAAGTACTTCAAGTCACAGAGATGCATCACAGGCCAACAGGCTCGATGGGCAATACTACTAGCAGACTTCGACTTCATATTGCAGTATCGACCAGGAGACAAAGGTGGTGAACCCGATGCTCTCACCAGAAGGACAGACATGCAACCAGCTGGTGAAGAGCAGGATCACAATGTGAGGCAACTACTGCCTCCTCGAGTGTTCAAAGAGACAGCAGACCATGACTTGATCCTAGTGGCCCCTATGAACTCGATGGAGTCCATAGCATCAAAAGGTCTCAGAGACCTGGTCAAGATCTTCCAGCCCTTAGACCAAGAGCTACAGGAGATACATGCAAAGAAGCCCTTTGAGGTCAAGGACAACCTATGGTATAGTGGAGGAAGGTTGGTTATCCCCAAAGTGATCATGCCAGGGAGGACCAACAACTGACACTCAAGGAGTGCCAAAGAGGTAGATGGACAGTCTCTCTCTGTAGAGCACCTGTGATTCATGGTGATGACTCAATGCCATGATGGCATCACTGCTGGACACATGGGAAGAGATGCTACCATCAAGGCAGCCCAACGACATTACTGGTGGCCAAACATGACAGCTTGGATTGCAGACTATGTAGCAAGTTGTCCTGTATGTGCTAGATACAAAGCTCCTCGACACTGTCCATATGGTTTGCTACAGCCACTAGCAACACCAGACAGGCCCTGGGGCTCCATATCTCTCGACTTCATCAAAGGACTACCACCATCAAAGAAGTATGACTCCAAGACCTATGACTCTATCTTAGTCATTGTTGACAGGTTAACCAAGTTTGCCATACTAGCTCCAACCCATAAGACAGTCATGGCCAAACAGACTGCAGTGTTGCTATATGGACACATGGTTAGACTTTTCGGATACCCAGATCACATGGTCTCAGACTGAGGCAGGCAGTTCATATCAGGAGCATGGAAGGCATTTGCAGAACAAATGGGTGTGAAGCACTCACTTAGCATGGCCTACCATCCTCAAACTGATGGTCAGACAGAAAGGGTCAATCAAGTCATCAAGCAGTACCTAAGGATGTACTGCAACTATGAGCAGAATGACTGGGCCAACCTGCTGGACACTGCAGCCTTTGTATACAACAACACGGTCCACAACAGCATTGGTGTCTCACCATTCTTTGCATGCTATGGATGGAACCCCAAAGCTCATCCTGACATCCCTCAACGACTAGGAGTCAATGATCCAGGTCGCTTTGAGTACCTCATGGATGGAAAGGAGCGTTGCAAGTACCTCCAGGAGCAGATCAGAGAGGCACAATGTAGATCAGTAGACCAGTATTACAGGAAGCACAAGGACATTGAGTTCAAGGTGGGTGATATGGTCTATATCAACTGATGGAACTGGAAGACAAGGAGACCCACACCCAAGTTAGATACCTGGTTTGCAGGACCCTACCCAGTTCAGGAACAGGTAGGATGCTGAGCTTATCAAATCACATTGCCAGCAAACCTGAGGGTGCACGATGTGTTCCATGTCTCCATGCTTGAGCCAGCAAGAACAAGTTCTCTTCCTCAACAAGCTGAACAGCACATCATACCATCACTTCCAGATGAGGACCTCAATTTCGAAGTCAACGCACTCATCAACAAGCATTCACACAATGGGATGACAGAGTACAAAGTGTTATGGAGCGGGTACTCAGAAGAAGCTGCTTCATGGGAACCAGTAGAGAACCTCAACTGTCCCAACCTCATCCAGGAGTATGAGGTGTCGGAGGGGGGATGAGCGAGTAGACAAAGTAGAGAAAGGAGGAGAGAACAGGAGGAGTAGAGAGAGGAAGAGGAAGGAGGATGACGTTGAGAGAAGGAGGAAGGATGATGTTGGCGATGTTGTCGAGGAGGAGGAGGAGGAGGAGGAGGAGTCAGCATGAACCAGACCAGAGCATGCCTCGACGGAGCTCGGCTCTTAAGAGGGGGGTAGTGTCATGGGCCTAGATGCTCAAGAAGCAGGAGGGTCACTGGTTCATATGGAAGGAGCACAGGTATCGAAGATCTAGTCGATACCAGTAGAGAGCATGGTTGTAGTGCAGTCTCCATGGAGACCATGGACTCCTACAGACTCACATGCAAAGGAGGACTGAGCCATATGCGAGGAGGGCCAGGCACAGCCACAAGGAGGACCAAGCTCAAGGAGCAGGCACAGCCACGAAGAGGACCAAGCCCAAGGAGCATGCAGATGGTTACCACTCAGGGGCTTGAGAGACAAGAGTTGAAGGAGTCGACACCAGGTCATGAGGAGGAGGAGCAGTGTCGAAGGAGTCGACACCACTCAGGAGGCACAAGGGTGCCAAACAAGCAGCAGGATAGCAAGGAGGAGGAGCTGTGTCGACTCCTCAAGCAAGCAGGAGAGGCCCCTGAGCAGTACTCAATGAAGAAGGTACTCTCTGGAGAGAGAGCAGGAGCAGCATCGCTGGCGATGCTGTGAAGAGGTATATAACCATGCTTTCTCATCATCAAAGGTCGAGTGGATCCTCATCCACTCTACACTCACCATACAACTAGTCAATACTTTAGAAACATAAGTACTCATTAGTTTTCAGTCAGCATAGCAGCAATCTATCAAGGTTGCTCCTCATCGTAGTGTGTGTGTTGTATCACCACTACCTGACATCCGAAGGTGCCCCATAGCAGGTTAGCAGTCTGGATATAGATAGAACTGAAGGCAGTAGTCCACTGTGGTCCAGGGATCACCTCAAGCATCAGTCAACACACTGGACACTCATGTTGACACCACCAACCTTATCACCAACACCATCAACCTCATCATCATCAACATTCACACCAGACCTTGGTGTCAACAGAACCTATGCATTGATATTGATCATGCCGAGCTACCCCTGAATGGAGTGTCCACAGAGGTCAGCCGAAACCTACAATAGTATATACAATGAACGCCACCTGCTGTCACTGCGCAACTTGATAGTCACTGAATGACTAGCTCACCGAGACAGATACCAAGACAATAGCTGTCACACAGTTTGATAGTCACCAAGTATCTCGACAGACCGACCTGGGTTTCAGGCGCGAGACCCCTGACAGGGATCCACTCATATGCTATGGTAGAATGAGAGTATTTATGCATCCGGTTGGTGTTTCCCTCAACACCTATCCTGCTCCTCTTGAGGGGCCTTTTGTCCCCTGTGTCACGGGGGGGATGCGCAGAAGCTAGAGGATCTGTCAAGCTCATATGAAGGGAGCGCAGGAATCAAGGGATCAGGCAGATCGTGGGATTTGAAGCAGAATTCACTGAGATTGGTAATAGTACTGACTCTATGACAGATCTCATCGAGATTGGCAGGAAGGAGGATAGTACTACGAGCCCAGGATTGGCTCGAGGGAAGATGGTACTATGGATCACACCGAGACCAGTGATATGAGAAGGGGTATGGCAGATTCCGCCAGAATCAGTAATAGGAGAGATCCTATCACAGATTCCGCCAGAATCAGTAATAGGAGAGATCCTATCACAGATTCCGCAGAGATCAGCGATAGGTACAGGCATACCACGAGCTTCTGTGGGGGGAGTGGAACCAAGCACTGCCAAGAGGGGGACTGAGCTCAGGAGCATGCAGCTGGTTACCACTCAGGGGCACACAAGATAGGGGACCATTGCTGGTCGAAGGAAGGAGAGCTGTGTAAGAGAAACTGGCGAAGAGGACAGAAGGAGGAGGGGCAGTGTCGATGGAGTCGGCACAGCTCAGGAAAGGCAGATGGGACAATGCAATGAGGAGGAGGGGTCTCATTGAAGACTCCTGTGAAGTACTCGACACAGAAGGTACTCTCTGGAGAGAGAGCAGGAGCAGTGGCACTGGTGCCACTGTGAAGAGGTATAAAGCCATACCTTCTTGTCACTAGTGGTTGAGTGGATCCTCATCCACTCTACTCACCATACAACTAGTCAATACTTTAGAAACATAAGTACTCATTAGTTTTCAGTCAGCATAAGTTGCAATCAATAGATTGCTCCTCATCGAAGCGCATGTGTTGTATCACCGTTTCCTGACATCCGAAGGCGGTTCTAGCAAAACCAGCAGTCTGGATATCGATAGAACCGAAGGCAGTCATCCACTGCGGTCCAGGGATCACTTCAAGCATTAGTCAACACACTGGACACTCATGTCGGCGTCATCAATCCATACTCACACCAGACCATTGGTGTCAACATCAAGTTCACTTAGAGTCGTATCGTAGTTTGATCGTGCTGAGCTACCTCTGGACGGAGTGTCCACAGTGGTCAGTCAAAGTCTGTCATAACATCAATACAACTACAGATTCCAACGAGAAAAGTGGCAGAGACAGTTCTGTCGCATATTTCACTAGGAATCATAATACCATTAGTGCTGTTGCATAACTCGATGGAATCAGTGATAGTACTGATACTACTACTGATCTCAGGTTTCAGGCGCGCGACCGCTGACACCCTGTTTGGCACTGTCTTGTCCTGCTGGCATCAATCCCATTGATACTGCACTCCTACCATTTGCATGGCATAAGGGTTATGCAACACTGCCCTCTTGCCTTCATGCTCTCCTTCTGCCTGATGATGTGTGATGCCCCCCGTTTGACACAGCTCCCTCTCGACTTTATCTTGTGAATCCCTTAAGCCACTTGTTGAACCTCATGACCAAACCCCTTGGTCATGTGGTCACATCAGCACAGTTCTGTCTTGACTTGTCTTGTGAAACCCCTTTAGTCACTTGTTGAAACTTGTGACCCAACCCCTTGGTCATGTGGTCACATTGGCACAGCTCCGAGTACTTGCTCATATTGGCCAACTAGTTGAGGCATGCTGATCCAACCAATCCCAACCAATCCCATGAGATTGATCTGGATTCCTGGAGTTTGATCAATCTCATAATTCATATGCACTGCCAACCCGATTAATCTCATTGATCCCCAATGGTTTTTGGCTCTGATCAATCTGGCACACCCTTCATATGTTGATCTTCTGTGCACCCTTCATATACTGCTCCATTACGCAACATTACCATGACTGCTGCTTGATCAATTGGCACACTCTCTTGCGCTGGCCAGCCGACCCTGTGACAACTGTCATTACAAAGCACGAAGGTTAGTGAAAAAACCGAAGCTACTCAAGAGACATTGCAAAGCCCATTTCAAATTTGCTAATGAGCACAAGGACATGACTGTTGAGGATTGGAAGAATGTGGTATGGTCTGATGAGACAAAGATCAACTTCTTTGGACCAGATGGTAAGCAGTTCTGTTGGATTAAGAATGCTGGCTTCAACAGCAAGCTTGTCAGGCCAATGGTCAAGTTCAGCAGCAGCTCCATCATGATCTGGGGCTGTATGACATGGGAAGGGGTGGGAGGTATGCACTTGGTGCTGGGTTCAATGAATTCAGACCAATACATTGATATCTTGAATGACAAGCTTTTAAAAACAATCTCAGATTTGTGGCTTCAGCATGCATACACTGACATCACATTTCAGCAAGACAATGACCCGAAACACATGTCAAAGAAGACAATAACATGGTTGGAAAGTAATAGCATTAAGGTTATGCAATGGCCAGCACAGTCACCAGACTTAAACCCAATTGAACACCTCTGGCACCATCTCAAAATGCAACTTTCACAGTGTAGTACAATTGCAAAGTCCAGGGATGAACTGCTCAAGAGGTGTGAAGCTGAATGGAAAGCAATCACTCCAGAGACATGTAGAATGCTAATAGAGAGCATGCCAGACTGCATCAAGGTGGTTCTGAAGGCCAAAGGAGGGAATACAAAGTACTAAGGTGTTGTCGAGGAGCACTCCATAAACTGTCCCACAATAATAAAAAATTTGGCTCTTCTTCATAGCACAATTTTTTTAGTCAATGTCAATATCAATTACACAGTCTTGGAGAGAAGAAGCAGGGCTTTCAGATGATATCAGACAGTGTGGCAATACAAATTATAGCTATTGAGCATTAGAGTGATGTATGGTGACATGTAAAATTATGGGACAGTTTACATGTGTGCTGTATATACATTAGCATGGCAACTGCCAAAGGTGGAAGTACTCCTACTTAATGATCTACCATGGCAATGAGTGGGACTGTGTTGCACCCAATCTCTGGTGAGATTGGCTTGGCTCAATCTCTAATTAGATCAGTCATCTAACTGGATTGGCTCTGCCTGATCTCTGATCAGATCGGCTCTGCATCATCCTTTAGCGTCGCACTGGATCGTAATCTTCAACACCGTCTGCTGTCTGTATTTTCTCGCGTTGCATCCTCCACTCTTCACAGGGCTTTGACAAAATGCGGAACACGGTCATCAGTTGTGAGTGTCTGTCTCTCTGGCTGATGCGCAGAAAGCTTCTCAATGCTTCACGGCGCAATCACAGTCTCAAAAGTGGGCTTGAAATTCTCAAGGTCGAAATCAGTCCTTCGTACCACAGTCATCCCGACCATCATCAAACCATACATCACGTCCCTTCCCATCAAGTCACTCTTTCAAACACTCCTTTGACCCTTAGCAAACCTGAACGAAGCGCAGGCGAGGCCAAGCCATCTGTTAGACGACAGCCACACGCCTTTTGAAAGCTGGCTACTTTTCACGCAACTACATAGAGAGCTCGACATGAACTGAAAGTTGGACAACTTCGATATCGGTGCACCTTCCCATCCAGCACAAGTAGGAGGAGCCTCCTTCCTATCCCGCCGGTCGATCTGCAGACATGGCCCCTGTTGATAGCCCGTATGGGCGATCACAACGCGCTCAGCAGCGTCCTTACTACGTTCCTTCTTCTGCGGTCGACGATAGCATCGCCAAAGCATCATCTTCTACTCCTTCCCGCTCCGTCCCAAAGACTTCGACTCTTACTCCACAGAATGGCTCCGCGTCCACTTCAGCACCGATCGCCTCTTTGAATGGCAAGCCTCGCGCTGCACATGGTGTCTCGAGTACGGCGGCTTCGCGACTTGCTCAAATCTCTCCCTCAGCATATGACTGCTTCAACGAGGTAGCCTGGGTCGTCGACCTGAGCTCGCGCATCGGAAACGCTCTGCAAAGTCCAATTCCACCGCCACCAGTCTCAGCTCATGACTCGTTTGCTGGCTCCCCATCTTCATCCTCTTCACAAGCTCATTTCGATCTTCTCCCTCGACATCGCGTACGCCTCCCTCGGCCCAGTAAAGAATTTAGAGACTTGCAACAGAGGCTCGGACTCACTCAGAGCTCATCTTCCTTCTCCATCGATCTCGATACCAGTGCAGACATGACTGCAACAAGCACTTCGGCATCAACGCGACCTAAAGACCCTGACTCGGCCATTCAGTGGGTCCAACATGCTCAAGACGACTTTGAGCGTCGTCGCGCAGATCTCGAGCGCTCTCGCCAAGGGCTCTTGAAACGCTTGGAAGGAGACCATCAAAACAGCGATACGTACGCACACGATGGCGAAGGAGAAGCGCAGCATGCAGCCGAAGGTCCTGTCCATCCAGCAGTTGAGCGAAGCATGCTTGCTGCCAAATCTCTCCAAGAGCTCATGCGCAGCGGTGGCTTGCAGTCCGAAGACGGCAATGACGCAGAGCCCGGCTTTGCAGACTTGCTTGCCACTGCTGAGCCTATTCCTGGTGGTTCAGCCTCTCCTGGCCCTTCGTCCCTGTTTGAAGCCAACAAAGGCTCGGACGGCACCCTCAACATCGAAGCTATCCTTCAACAGCGTGCCAAGATGGCTCCACTCGATGACCAGAACGAAGCCGGTCCATCTCAAAACAGAAGAAGTATGCTCGACCTCTCCCAAGCTCCTCCTGCTCAGCCAGCCAAGAAGCCCGTTATCGAGGTGCTGGATGCTGACGCGCCTGCCTCGGCCTCAGATGAGTCGTCGCAAGCAGACAGTGATGATAACGAGGAAGTTCATGCGCAAGGTGCTTCCGACAGAGCCTCCAGTCAGGCATCTAGCAAGTCGGATAATTCCGAGTCAGAGTCTGATGCCGAGACGGGTCAGCAGCACCATGCATCTGCCCGCAACAGAACACAAGAACAATTGGCAACTTCTCAGCGTGCAGCACCGCATCCTATGGACCAGATCGCCATCGTTGATGGTGTCTTCAAGATCATACCTGCTCGTTCGGACGACGCCATCGACGCACAGGGCAGCAGCGTTGTAGCAGAATCTGAAGAGGAAGTGCGCGAGAGTCGCATCAGCGAAGATGAGAAGGTGCAAGATGCATCCGACGATCAGGACTCAGAGACTGATGCCGACGATAACGACGAGGAAGATGAGATAAAAGACCAAGTTGAGCACGACTACACTGCATCACGAGGTTCGAATCAGTACCGCGACGGTGTTGGTGGAATGAGCACCCGCGATCTCCTCTTCGAAGGTCCCACTGGTGAAGCTGATGAACCCATCGTCCTTTCCGACTCTGACGACGAAGGCGAAGACGACTCGGACCAACAAGGACAGCGAGGAGATGTAAGAGACGACGATGAAGAGATGGAAGATGACCTGCAAGATGAGCTCGACGAGGACTCGGCAGATGGCTGTGAGAGCGAGCAAAAACATACTCCACGAGACCGTGCTGACGTCCCTGGCCAGCAAGCTTTCGAGCCACAGCGGCAACGACAGGGTCTAGATCAGGCGGACGACGACCAGGAAGAGGACGAGAACGATGAAGCGGGAGAGAGTGAGGCAGGCGAGCAGAGCGGCGAAGAGGGTATCGATGCAAATCAGGAGTTTATCAGGCAAATCCAAGCCCAGAGCGCTTCCGTTTCCCGTGATCTGGGCGCAAAAGTTGTCGCAAGCGCCGGGACTGATAATATCACGGAGCAACAGCCGCAAAGCGATACCTTTGCCGCAAGCCTCGAGCAGCCACAGCCCACAGCCACTGCCGACGATCAGGGAGACGCAAAAGTTGTCGCAAGCGCCGGGACTGATAATATCACGGAGCAACAGCCGCAAAGCGATACCTTTGCCGCAAGCCTCGAGCAGCCACAGCCCACAGCCACTGCCGACGATCAGGGCGACGCAATGCCTGACAGCGAAGTCGAGCCTGAGGAGCTAGACGAAGACCTATGCTGGTCCGAAATCGAGGCAGATCAGCGGGACGATGAAGACTCCCGCGATGCAGATCTGCCGCAAAGCGCAGCGGTCGACTCTGCATACCGCGCAATGCATGGCTCGCAGCCGACAACGGGCTTCGTCAAGGTTTCTCAGCTTCTTGCCGGCATGCAGGATGCTGGTTCCAATGCGAATGGCGAAGAGAAAGCGTCCAACGGTCGCTCGGATCCTACGATGGGATCGATCGATCCAGAGATACTTGCAAGCTTTGCTAAGTCCCCGGCTTCCGACGCTACTGCCACAGCCTCCACTGCGATCGGGGCCGAATCCTTTCATCTTGAGCGAACCGCATCTCAGACGGAGGCGGACATCTTTGACGCCTTCACGCGTCAAGACGCATCAACGGACGCCAACGAACCAAGCTCGCAGAGCGACGCCAATGTTGAACCATTGTTGCAATCTGAGCCAGCAGAGCAGCACACGCAACACGATGAAATCAAGGACGGTGATGCCGACGCAACCATGCAGCAGCCATCACCGCAGCCCGATCAAGCCATCAATCAGCGAGAAGAAGCAGAAACGGAAACAGCGCAGGAGCAAGAGGAGAAAGCGCGGGCCGCCGTTGAGCGGGAGACCGAGTTACCTGAGGATTCTGCACCGACCGTCAAGGACGATCACAAACCTGTTGTTGGCGAAGCAGAGCCAGATGCTCACGCCACTGTCGCTAAGGTAGAGGAAACATCGACCGAAAGCCCGGCAGCAGCTCCTTCGCCGCTAACTGCGGATGATGCCATCATTAGTGATGCACCTGTCGATCCCGATAAGCCGGTCCTGGAGCGCGTCGAGAGCACCGATGTGTTGGAAGCAGACGTCGAGGACAACAGCGAAGATGAGGCTACAAACGAAGACATTGCCATCGAAAAAGCTCGTGAAGATAGCGCTTCTGCACATGACGTCCCTGCGAACACCGAGCTCGCTGCACCCAGCGCTCCAATCGGCGAAACCGACAACATTGTCATCGATGCAGAGAGTGTTCAAAACACTGCTGCAAAACTGCCTGACGTTGCAAACCAGGCGCTTCAGAAGGCAGTACAGAACGAAGTCTCCCAGCCACGTAGCGCATCTGTCGTCCCGGAAGACGAAGGCATCATGAGCGGCGATCTTGCTGATCGCGACAGCTCCATCGAAAAACAGGCCACTCCCTCGACCAGCAAAGCTCCCAGCGTTGGTCCGGAGGCTAAAGATCAAGTTATGGATGATGCGACGGCAGTTCCAGAACCCGTCGAAGCAGACCCGACAGGATCATCGAGCACCTCCAACAAGGTCAAAAAAGCCGGAGATTCTGACCCAGAGGAAGAGGAAGTTGCTGAGGAGACAGAAGAACTCGCTGAGGAGAACGAAAAAACTGCTGAGGAGAAAGGGGAGGCTGCTGAAGAGATTGAGGAGGCTGCTGAAGGAGACGGAAGCCGAGGACGTGATCGACAAGGCAGCGAAGCTGTCGTCGAACGCTTGGACGACAATGTCAAGCCTGAGAGCAAACCCGTCACCAACGCATCTGAATTGCCAACCCTCAACGAGCCAGCAAGGCAGAACGAGGACACTGAAGCGCAGTCGTCAAGCAGCTTGCATGCTCTGGTCTCTGCTGGCCGCGTGCCGCCATCACCAGCATCCTCGGATCGCCGTTCGACTTCGAGCTTCACGCCCTTTGCCAACCGACTTGGCCATCGCCATCTGCACGGAGCCACCAAGAGAAATCTGTTCGCGCAAATGACCGAGGCTGCTTCAAACTTCGCCAGCAGTTTCACTGCACCTCTTCGTTCTCTTCCCTCTTTGCTCCCTATTCGCGAGAGGCAGGCAAGTGAGAAAGAAGAGGATGACGACAAGCAGGATGAGACGGAAACACCAGCAGAAGTTGTAGCCGAGAGCTCCAGTACTGCGGAGACTCGCCAGCCGATCAGTCGTTCTACGAAGCAAATTGAGCCTGCTGAGTACACCATTACCACCCGCTCTCACTGCCTTTACCGACGACTCGAGCTGACCGACATTGAGCGCATGCCAGCATTCATCGTCCCTGGCTGCTCGATCAACCACGAGAATGCTCGCGCTGAAAAGGCTCGCGATTTGGGCGTTGCACCCGAACAGGAGTCGGATGACTGGATGGATGTTGACCCGGATCTGCTGCCACTCGACGTGCATCAGAAACTCAGCCGAATCGTCGGTATCCAGATCCTGCGCGAAGGTATCTTTGCAGAACCTGACTCCTCTGCAGCCAAGCTGCTCATGGACGGCTATCAGATCGACTTGGACCTCACGACGTCTTTCGATGACAAGGCGGATCCCAAGAAGGCACTCTTCGAGAAGGACGCTGAGGAGCACAAGGCAGTCTCCTTTGACGATCCAAAAGCTGAAGTCAAGGAGGAGCACAAGATGGATATCAGTCACGATGAGGACGCGGAGCAGAAGTCGGACGTGCAGCAATCGAGCCTATTTACTCCAGTCAAGATGGAGGCAGGAGACGAAGTCAAGGACGAGATTAAGGATCCCGAAACTCCCTTGCGCACTACTAGGCAGAGCTCGCGACACCGAAGAGCTGGCAGCGCTGCTTCTACATCAAGTCATCATCGGTCTCCTCGTCACCCTGACCCGACTAATGCCGATGCCGATTATCTTCCTGACGACGAGAGGAAGAGTCTGTATCGAAACAGACATACATCAGCTGGTGCTCCTGGCGATGCTTCCATCACTTCGCTGGAAGAGCAACTTACAGCTGGCGAAGACGATGAAGGCGATCGGATCCTGCCAGATGCTGAACAAGACGCTGAGAAATCCGAAGACACTCGAGAGGCGGCAGTCGACGAATCCATCACACCATCCCCGCCAAAGAGGAAGCGCGGACGTGCAAGAAAGAGCGCAGCAACTGCTGACACGACCTTCGAGCCATTTGCAGATGATGAAAAGCAAGCCGATCAAGAGGATGTCGAACCACCTGCAGAATCCAAGCCGAGGAAGGGCCGTGGTCGCAAGAGAGCAGCCTCGTCCGTCGAAGTGTCCAGCGAAAGTCAAGTTCAGGAAGAACAGGGCCTCCAAGACGCTGCCGCCGTCGAAGGAGCAACTGGAACCGCTTCTCCCAAGTCGAAACGTCCTCGTCGTGGACGCAAATCCAAAGAGGTACCTGCATTTGACCCAGCCAACGAGGAGGCAAAGAAGGAAGCGGAGGACGGAGAAAATGACGATCATCGAGCAGGTAGCTTTCTGCGAACGAGGTCCACACGCAAAGATGAGGGCGCAGTGCTGGAGCAGATCGATGACGAGCAGCATGAGGAGCAGGCGACCGAAAAGCCGGCCGACAGCGGTGAAGTCGGACAAGGTGGACGCCGTTCGAGGAAGCGAAAGCAGGCTGCTACCGAAGACTCTTCGAGCGTAGCCGAAGCGACCCCAGCTGAAACTATCTCGAACGTCGACGATGCTGAGAGTGGCAAGCAACCACGTCGGAGCCGCCGGTCTCAAGGAGGGTCGCGAGCTTCAAGCGTCAGTCCTAGCAAGACCACCCCGCGAAAGAATGCCAAGCGCAAGGTGTTGAAGCTCAACTAGTCGATTGAACGTTCATTTGACCCCACTGTACCAAGCTGTCGCCCCTTCTTATCCAAATCGTCGTCGAATCTACGTCTCCTACGGCAATTGCTAGTTTTTCCGCGCATCAATCTCTTGTATTGTGACCTAGAGTGATGGAATGACGTCAAGAACATGTGTCACGATGGCGGTACGGCTCTGAGTGCGGCGGTGTGGAAAAAATGGGGTAAAGTGCTTTTGCCACCTCCGTGTCTTGCGATGCAGTGACAGATAGCCGAGCATGATCAGGCTCGATGGCGTCGTCGGGGCTAAAGCAACACCGCTGACCACGTCGAATGGATTTGGCGCTGTTGCAACGATACTGTACCCGTACTTCAAAAGCCTAGAAGACAACAAAGCCCGGCAATGTCGAGCTTCTGCCAACGTCGAGGTGATCAAACGGTGTTCGTGATTGTGATAATCTGGGGATACACCGGCAGAACCATTCGAGCAGCCAGCAGCTAGATCGCAATTGACATCAAGCAGGAAGGCGTCCTTTTCGTTCCTTCTTGAGTGGGGGTGACAATCTTCAAGGAGAGCGGCTCGGGAAACTTTAGACGTGATGGTAGAAAAAGAGAGGACTCAAGCTGAGAGGAATCGTTGGCGTTCGCCATAACGACTACTTATATCTTTCTGAGATCACATTGTCATGTGGTCTGCGACGCCCATGGCTAATGATGTCACTGAACTCCGCCTTTCAGCCCAAGCAGCAGTCTCAAGACACTACTCACTGCATAGCATTGAGCTCACATCAGTTACGCCGTCCAGGCAGCGCCAAATGTGGTCTTACCCTCCGCATGATCTAGCTAGCCACCGCTTCTCCTGCGATGACGGCCAAGATTCGCTAGGGGGCCCAGGGCGTAGTCCTTGCGTTGGCCAGCTTTCCATCGTTCCGCGGTGACGAGGAAAGACACCGCTGAACACTCTTCGCCGAAGCGGAAGCGATCAATTGACTTGCTTTTTGGCCAGATAATGTGCGACGAGTGTCGACGACGAGTCCCATGTCCGTTACAGAACGGAGCCAGAGTCCCTGCTGACAAAGGGTTCTACTCTACTCAGCATCTAGCCCGTGCGGAGAGGAAATAAGAGGAGAAGGATAAGAAGGGCTTTGGTCGCTACTCAAATCTCACATCCTCTCAACACGGGACCAGGGAAAACAACAATCCCAGGCAGATTCTGTCCGGATTAGGCTCATTCTCCCCACCGTCTCCTCGATTTTGTTCAATCAACGAGGGCCTCAGGATGGATCGGACTTCGGGAACATATGCAGATGGTGACGACAGTGCAGTTAGTTGCGACATGATTGGAGAAGTGCCGGTACGATCCAGCTCGGCACCACCGGATCCTTCTCTAAGGCTATCGACGCTCGAGGAAGTAAGTGGACCAGCAGCTGGCGAGGCGAACACACAGGCGCTCTTGACACTCAGCCAATCATCTGAGTCCATTGAGCCCTGCACCTCTCACAACAGCCTAAGAGTATCGCCTACGACCAACGAGAAGCATCTCAAGTCGTACTTCACCAGTCAACTTGGTCATCGACCCGAAACCGGGGATCCAAACTCGACCTCTATAAAGACTTGGTCTTGTAAGTCAGCCTATCACCCTCACGGCATTTTTACGATGAACATCTTACTGATTTTGGTGCTGGTCACTCGATCTCACTGTGACTATACAGACGGCAATCGAACGCAGAATATGCCGATCTTGACGATCCCTGTGACTCCAAACCCTCCGAGGAGCTCATCACCGATCTTCGACCACAGATTCCTAAGCTTCGTCTTTCCAAATGCGACGCAAGAGTATCCCGTGCCAGTCTGCTCCCTCTCAGCAGGCGATGGTCAAGTCGGCCATGCTCAACCGCAGTCATACTTTAAAGAGAGTCTGGTGGCGCTTCCCAAAGGAATGCTGTCACACAACCTGACGCGAGACGAAGGTCAAGATCTCCGATCGCAAGGTATAGCAGCGCGAGTAAAGGCGCTGGACTTGTCATCGACACCCGCAATGCATACCTTCTTCACGCATGGGGTGCTCCCTCATTCCGGCAGCGGTTCCATGACATCAGCTACAGGCGCACAGAGCTGGCTTGATGCAGGTTCCGATCCAGGTTTTCGGCCTGACGGATTGTGGCACATGCCGTATCCAGGGATGGCTCCGGCCAACCCTGGGAACGAAAGCCTTGCACCACCTTTCGGATCTGGAATCGCTCGCAACCCAATGTGGGGCTTCGCCGAATACCAAGTGAGCGCAGACATGGGGCACGATTGGAGAGATCTCCAGAGTCCCATGACGCATGGATCGGAGAGCTTGACGAATACAAGTGGCTCAAGCTCGCTTGCCTCGAGTCGATCGTTACCAGACTTGACATGGACTTCGAACGACCCATGGCCAAGTCGTTCAGGGGCGAAATGGCTGGAGGACAACCCTGACCCTAGCGAGGAGAGGTCGACCAAGCGACAAGCAGGCCTTGGTTCCGAGCGAGTCGACTTAGGACAACCCTTGTCAGCTTCTTGGACACCGAACACGGAGACGAGCAACAGAGCGCAAGCAAACTCGCAAACGTTGAATATGGATTGGCAGTCAAGCTCAGTTCCAGGTGCGGGCAGCAGCATTATTACAGTTGGCAGGATTGCAGGTGGTCGCATCGAGGAAGGTTCAATAGGCTCAAAGAAGCGGATCTGGTACAGAGCACCAAACGGTCAATTTGCTTCTGCTACGCAAGCACTCTCAGGCAATTTCCCAGGAGAAGGCAGTGGTGGCAGCGGGCAAGATAGCTTACATGGTAACAGCGAGGGCTTCCGACGGATTCGAAGACGACGCAAGTCGGAAGAAGTGGAGCGCAAGTACCGATGCGACTATGATGGGTGCGACAAGGCGTACGGAACACTGAATCGTGAGTCAGATCTCCACGGTCGTTGCAATGCGTGACGACGCCACAACAGCGCACAAAGTCACGGACTAACCTTTCTTTCCACCTTGCCTTGATCAATTCTATCTGCGTTGCAAACCTGAATCGCCTCTTATCTCTTCCTCGACCGACTCCCGCTTACAGACCTCAACACACACCGCGCTACGAATGACCACGGTCCACGACTCAACGCAGTAGGTGGGTATCACAGCATGAAAGCATCTTTGCCAGCAAAAGTCAAGGTCCTGACAAGATCATTGCTTTCATCTCTCTGCTTGTTCTAGGATATCGACGAGCTTACGCGGAGTGGAAGCGCAGGCAGAGCGCCAGACAAGGTGCTTAGCTACCTTTGAGTATGACAGCATCGGGGAATTGGTGCACTTTGATGATGGACCAGCGTCATCGCCGCGGAAAAGATGAACATGGATGGATGGATGGACGGACGGACTTATGCTGCAGGTGCAGCTGCATGGAAGGACTTCAACGAAACCGCATCGAGCTTGACATGACAGAGATGATTGGCTGTAGCTTGGACATTCACATTTGCTCTTGTAACTAAACTATGCTTCAGAGAGAACGGTGCTACTCGAAGTTTAGAGAGTTGAATTTGTTTGTGCCAAGAGACGGGCCGAAATCGAACTGAGAACCGGAAACAAAACAGTTGAAGTTGAAAAGTGGAAACACCACTTCGTCGGGGCCACGAGCAAGGCTCCCTTCGCACAGGTGTGAAGCAACTGTAATGCTTAAGGTATTTAAGTGAACTAAAGCTACAGACATGAATATATATATCTTCACATCATCTATGAGAACGTCGAGCAGCCTTAGGTGAGTCGAGTGTCTCTCCTGCAGAGCTCCTGAGCCGTTGCCATGCCATCCTTGGTGCGTTTCACGCGCCTGAGTCAACTCGTGAATAAGCGGCGTATGCTTTGACCAGCTTTGCCCTGTCGGCATCTCGGATAAACCCTGGGAATTCTGACGTATCTTCATCTAAAACAGGCCGTGTTGCGCCACAGCTTAAAATCCGATGATCACCCTTTCCCAAGTTGCACCGTTCCACCGGCTCTCGGGGTTAAGACGCCCCATCATCGACGTAGACCATGGTAGAGAAACAGCCGTCGAACTTGCCGCAGCCAAACCAGCGCACCTGCCTGCTTGCTGTCCAATGCTAAATGAGCCGGTTACGATTCAGAGATGTCATGTTGCTCGTCTGGACCAGATGTTCAGATGCTTTCGGTTCCCCAATCGTGAAGGGCAGGCTCCGAGCAGCAAAGACGATTCTTTACTTGGCCATAAGCGGAAGCTCGATGAATCTTGACAAGAGATGCAGTTCAAAGCTCCCTAAAGCTCATGGCAGCGCTGCAGCAATGCTGGAAGAATTTGGGTTTCTCAAGAAGACCTGTCGAAGCGGCCCAGATGACGCAATAAAAAAAAAAAAAAAAAAAAAAATCAGCCGTCTCTAGCTGAAGCTGGGCTCAGACGCCTTATCTGGAAAATTGCTTGAAAATTCCAAAATCAGAAACACCTTATCGAGCTGCTACGCCCACTCTTCTGACTGCTTTTCCCTTGGAAAAAGTGACAGAAGAAGAACACTGCAAAGAGTGACCTTCTATAGCCTTCATTGCTCGGTCCACTCTGCCAAACCCCTCGACTATAAGTACTGCAGCCTGAACCTTGGCTTCCATCCGATATCAGAAAATCCAGCATCCGACATCTATATCCACAGACACACTCAAACATTATCTCAAGACTTTATGCCAAAGATGTCGCTCCCAACCTCGCACAAAGCCGCAGTAGTCCCAGAACCCGGCGCACAACACACCATTACCGACCGTTCCCTCTCTCCCCTCGCCGCTGATGAAATCGCAGTCAAGATCACAGCCACGGCCATCAACCCAGTCGACTGGAAGATGCGAGACTACCGAATCTTTCTCACCGAATACCCCGCTGTCCTTGGTTCTGATGCAGCTGGAGAAGTTGTAGCTGTCGGATCTTCCGTCAAATCTCACTCTGTCGGCGAACGAGTCTTTTTCCAAGGTATTCTCGGAAAATACGATCACTGCACTTACCAGCAGTACACCAAGGTCCCTGCTGCACTCGCAGCCAAGACTCCTCGCAAAGTAAACGATGAACAAGCATCCACCTTCTGGGTGGCCGGTATGGCAGTCGCCACAGGTCTATACCACAAGTCTGGTCTAGGACTTGCTGCTCCTTGGGACAAGAACGGTGATCAGATCGGAAAGGGAAAGACCGCCGTTATTCTGGGTGGTTCTTCTAGTGTGGGACAGTACGCTATTCAAATGGCTAGACTTTCTGGCTTCGACCACATCGTTACTTCCTCCAGCCCTTCGCACTTTGACTTCCTCAAATCCCTCGGTGCAACCGAAGTATTGGACCGCAGCGAAGCAACCACTGCAGACAAATTCGTCGCCTCCCTTCCCAAAGATTCCAAAGTCGAATGGGTATACGACACTATCTCTTCCGCTCAAACCCAATCCCTCGCCGTTGGCATCCTCCAACACTTGCAGGGTGGAAAAGTGATCGTGGTCATGCCAGCTGACGAAAAAGCAGTCAAACTTTCCGATGAAGAAGGCAAACCAGAGGTCACCGTTGTTAGCATCCTCGGTCTTGGCTCTCACCCAGAGTATCGCTACGTGAGTGAGCCTTTGGCTGCTCATTTGGGTGGTGAAGAAGGATATGTGGCTCAAGGAAAGATCGTTCTGAACAGACCCGAAGTTGTTGAAGGAGGTCTGGAGAAGGTCGAGGAAGCACTCAAGAGGAATAAGGAGGGCGTTTCTGGTGTTAAGGTAGTCATTCGTCCCAATGGTCCTTGAAACACAGGCACCACAATTCGTGTAAATTAGTTTACCGTGCGTTTGATGGGTGACAATGTATTGTACATGTTGCGATGTGCCGCAGATATTGAGAGTGACAAATCTGTGCTATGCAGGTCAAGGCATCCGCCTTTGAGTACGTTGAGGAGTAGGAGTCCAACCTCTCTCGCCCACACCACCACCGTTACTCGGCGTCAACCCACGCGTGCTTCTATCCAACAACGCTCTCGCGGCAGGCGTTAGTTCTCCCGCTTTCTTCGTCCTCGGACTGGCAAATGCTCTTGCCCTCAACGTGGACAGTCCGGTGTATTTCTGTGTTCCGTACGGCGTCAAACCCCCCGAAGAAGGTTTGAGTGAAGCAGAAGCCGTTAGCTTCACAGCCAGCTGTTCGCGCCGTGTAGGGTTGGGCAGTTTGAATTCTCTTCCACTAACGCTCTCGCCACTTATGGTAAGGGAAGGAGAGGGATCGGTACGCCGTTTCGCTTTGATAGCATTGTAGATTCGGAGGTGCATCTTTTCCTCCCCTTCACCCTGCAAGCTGTGTTGGGGGGTGGAATAAGGAGTAATGAATCCATATCCGTTAACTTTGGGCGTATCCATTCCGTCCATTGCTGAAGATGTGATCGAATCTGCTCTGCCCCGTCCGCGTTGAATTGCAGCATCAACACGTGAACTGCTGGGAGACCAACCCGCTTCACTGCCCTCCCTCTCTTCCCTACCAGAGATGGGGTTCGACTCATCGAGAGTTCGAATAGCGCTAAAGTTCGTCTGTGGCTTCTCCGCTTCCTCCCTTTCCTTGAGCTGTAGAGAAGCACGAAGAATGTCGGTATTTGCATCAGGACCGAACATCAGAGCGTTTCTAGCGGTGTGTTTCCAGCGGTTAAGCCCTGTAAGTGCCGGGCGATCATCTTTCCTTGGCTCGGGAACTAGGATTAGATCGTCCATCGGATCCCTCTCCCTCTCTGCCAGTACTATCTTTTCCTTCTCCTTCTCTTTACCCTCGCCCAGTGTTCCTCCGGTGGTGCTTTCGAACATCAACATTGCCTTTCTTCCCTGCTCTAGCAACTTTGTATGATCTGGGTTGGCTTCTATCGCCAACTGTTTGCCCTTTTCTGCATCTTCCTGTTCAGTCTGTGTGATCTGCTTTCGCCGCTGATTGGATGCTTCTTCGCGAGCAAACAAATGTGCATACTTGCGTTTGTGCCGTTGGTTATCGCGATCAAGAAGCTGAGAAAAGCTGGCGTTGCCTTCGGATGTGTATTGCGCCTGAAACGCTCCTAGCGATAAGTCCAGGTTGGGAGTGATACCAGATACTAGCTCCTCTTCCCCTGCCTCTCCCTCCACTTGATCTCCGTACGCTGTCCCTGGAGTTGAGGCGGCAGGCGTGGGATCAAACGCCCCTTTCAATGCACCTATTAGCGGTGTATCATCCCATTCACTCCTGTGTCCACTTCCACCTTCACCCCTCCCCAGAGTACCCTCAATCCTCCTCCGCTTCCCCTCCCCCACCCCACCATCTACCCGCACCAACCTACCCAGCGCCTCCCGTATCCTGCCCGGATCATCACTCTCAACAGCAGCCAAATATGCATTCTCCGCCTTCAGCCTATCCAGATCCGGAAAGAAATCTCGTTTGATAATACTTGATAGTCCCGAAACGTACTCCTTTTCAGTAAGTATAGATTGGGACCGGAGCGATGTTTGGCCCGCTTTGAGGGGAATCAATGGTTCTAACCCTGAGGTGAATGTGGAAGCGGTGGAGGAGAGACGAGAGGCTGCTGCAGCGGAGCGTGGTGTTGGTGGCTCCTTGCGCAGTGGCATATTATAGCCTTGTTTACAGTAAGGTAGTGAGTTTGGCTGTGGGGGAAGGGAAGAAGAAGGTTTGAGCGAGGCTCAGTTGGGGAAGGTGGAGGGCTTTAGACCCCGAAATCTGCCGATGTCGGTGGCCCGATGTCTGTGTCGAAAGATCTCGTGCGGCATTGCAAGGAATAACCAAATGACGCCATCTCGTTAAGCAACCTCGTCTAGCACCGCGCCTGTGATTTGGCAGGTCAGCAGCAATGATTTATTCCCACTTTACTGCAGATTCAAGCCGTTTCTTTTTCTTCAATTTTCTGGGATTTTCGGTCGTTGCCAAGCTCACGCTAAAATTTAGGGCAGCAGGGCGCGAGCGGATTTGACTCATTCGATAATCCATTTTTCTCGCAAAATTAGCCCACGGGCCGCGCTTGCTGACGCTCTCTCTCGCAATTTCACACACACACAGTGACAGTTCCGGGCTGGCTGGCTGAGCAAGGAAGCGGGCGGAAAAGGGTCTCTCTCTGGTTGCGGTGCTTAGCCATCCAATTAAGTAACCGTTCACCGCCAATGACAAAGCCACTCAGTCTCACGCCATCCTCTGACGACACTTCCCTTTCGATCAACTACTACCATCTCACATCTTTACCAATATCTGTCTACCTTCCTCGCTCGCTGCCACCCTCACGTAGCAAAGCTATCAGAAATCTCTTTTTCGGTCCACAGCCGATCTCAACATAGCCAAGCTGTTCGCCCACGCATTATAACAATGACTACCAATAATTCCAATCAACCCAGTCTATGCCCCGTCAGCACTTTCAGCGCAGGTGCTGGCACCGATGGGGTTCCTTACTTGCGCAACAACACCAACAACACCACTGTTTCCGACAACGTGACTGCTGCTGCTCGAAGCCAGCAGCAGTCTACCACGTTGAGCACCGTGGTCAAGTGGTGGTCCTGACGTCCTCAAAGCAGAAATGCCTGGATATACCAACAACAATGCTTCGCAACGTCCAGGTCGAAGTGCACCTGTGAGAGGGGTCGCTTCGCAGCAAGCTTCTACGTCTTTGACTTCCAACATCGCCAACGAAGGCACTACTTCGTCTTCGTTGCCTCAACCATCCATTCATCGCGCTCAGCAGCAGCAACAACAGCAACAACAGCCGCAGCAGTATACCTTCCCGTCTTCTTCCACCACGAATCATCCGATGGGCTGGGATCGAACCCACAGTAGTGGTGTCCCTGCTTCCGCTGTGGCTGTACCCATCTTTCGTGCTGCTCATGCCAACAACATCTCCAGCGCAGCCTCGCACGTTGCACCTCGCCATGCCAACGCTGCGCACCTTCCCGACTCTCCACCCGATACCCCGCCGCACTCACCCGGCCTTGCACCCGTCCGTTTACCTGCACTCGTCGAACCACGCCCGCTGTCCCAGCAGCGTGTCTCGCCTCCCAGGCAGCCCATTTCTTACGAGCGATCATTCACCCACACCATTACGCGCGACGCAGGTGTCTCGGTCGACGTCATCTACACTGGTCAGACACCTTGTGACAGTGAGCTCGAAGACGATGCTGAGTCTGACTTTTCAGATGATGCATCGCAAGCAACGCTCGACCAGCTCACCCAGGCTGCTCAGACGCTTCTCCTTCACTCCGACTTTTCAAGCAGCAAGTCGCAGCAGCAGCAACACTCTCGCTCGCACGAAGCTGCCGACTCGAGCATCTCCATTGCACACCGCAACGCACTGCCCATAGAGCTCATGCCCGTCACCCCCGAGATCTCTCCCGACAACGATGTTCGTCATCACGCACAAAAGTCAGCCCACTCTTTCCTCGACCGTATTTTTGTTGGTGTACTTCGCAATCTTTCCGTCGAAGACGCTGGTGTTGAACTTGTCAGTCCTGGTTGGAGCGGTGCTGTCATCAAATCTGGTCCTGCAGGTCCCGCTTGCGCCTCCAGCTCCTTCTCGTCCACTTGCAGCAGTGATAGCTCAGCAGAAACGCAACGTACGCTTTACGTCAGTATGCCTGCTGTTGTTGACGCGAGCTTGTTGCGTGAACAGGTGCTTGCTGTGTTGGATGCGGCGAGTGAGAAGTTGGGCTGTGAGTCGGTCATGGTTTGTTTGGATAGAGCTATGCGTGATTTCGCATCGGTCTTGCATGGGTTGTGCTATGTGGGTGGAGCGATGGTTGCCTCTGCCCGCGACAAGAAGGAGGAAGTAGGTGGTGGACAGAACAAGTTGCCCGATGTTGATCCCGTTTCTGGATTGCAGTTGAGGGAAGGGCTTGTTCTGGTTGCTATCGAGCTTTAACTTTGATGGAAGGGTGATCCAAACATATCACCTCACCACAGCACACATTTTCGTCTCGTTTCTTAGGTATATCCCAATCTTCAACAGTCCTGGTTTCTTCTCTGTCATTGTAACTTAGCAAATTTTTATTATCAATCGTTTCGGTCTAGTCATCACTCCTCTCGTCAGGCTGTGTGATGTGTGGTATTGCATCAAGAGAAGCTAAGGAGATGAACGTTTTTGCCAGATCTGCAAGTAGCTTTCTCCCAAAAATATCATCTGTTTGTTCACTTCTTCTACGAGTAAGTCTTGGATTGAGAACCATTTCTCTTCCTTGGGAGGTTTAGAATTAGTGTGAACTTGAGTCTTCCAGCTTGCCCCTTGACGAACTGTGCCTGGTACTGCGTCGTAGACTACGTTTGCGACTAGATCGTACACCTCGTTTAACTTTCTGTCGCTTTCATCCTTCTTAGCCCCGTTGGAAGTGAGATTGGGGAGAAGGGGAACGTGTTTGCCCACGTCTAGACTTTTGATTGGAAAGTTGACTAGGGTCGGGTTTCGTTCTTCCTGACCCAAGCTGTTCTTTGTGAACCTGCGGAAATGGATGATCAGGTAGGGTGGCAGTCTGCGCAAATGATACCGCGTGAGTTTGCCATGCGATTCATGGAGACTTTTACCGTCGTATTTGGCTAAAACTTGACCGATGGTTACTTGAGGGACCAAGCGTGAACCTGTTTCCGAATCGTCTTGTGCCAAAACGGGTGGTGGGGTGGGAAGGTCCATTGCGAGAAGGAAAAAGGGTGTATCTCGTTTATTGAGGGTAAGGGATGGGTCAAATTGGGCTCGACCTTCGGAATCTATTTGTCCGTCAGAGGTGGTAAGGGGTTGGTCGAGGATTCTTTCCGCTTGTGCGGAGGTGGATGTGGGATAGGCATCTTCGGCAGGACGAGTGAGAGGTTGAGACTCGACCTGGACTGTACCTTGGAAGCAGCGGCTGATGATGCTTTCCCCTCCCGGACCGACTCTTTTTCTCTTCGCTGGCTTTCCCGCTGCTACTGCCGGGGCCGAGGTAAGATCAGCATGAAGTCTGTTCAGCAACCACCCAAGAAACTCCACCGGATCCGACTGATGTGTAATCTTGAACCTATTCCCTGAGACCTGAGCTACCTGTTGCAAGAACTCATGCGGTGAGACTTGCGGCTTAAACGCTCTCGGATTCCACATCTTCCTCACCAACGCCCCGAACCTTTTCACCAACTCACTTCTCTCCCCCTTCCCATCCTTCCTCTCCTTCTCCTCCAAAAAGTAATCCCTCACCACCGGCACATGCACCAACGCCTGCACCACTGCATTCACATAATCATTCTTCCCTACATTATTCAACCCAATGAACCCAGGCCAATACTTCTCTCCCTTCAATTCGTAATACGCCTGCTTCTCATCCACCTCCCTTATCAGCTGCGGGGTAAAAGTCGGATTCAGAAGATACTTGATATCCTGCAGCGCTGCTTGATTTTCCTCCAGCACAGCGTAGTTATCCGGCAAAATATAAGTTTGGGCGGAGGCAAGGTTCATAAACACATGATGCGAATCATCTATACTGTGTAGATAGGCGTAAGAGTTGCGTCCTCGTCCTTGAAAGTACCGACCGCAAACGAGACAGGCGTAGACGTTGATGTTGGAGAGGGATACGGAGCAGAGTTTTTCAAAGTCGAAATCGAGGACGGCTCGGTTGATCGTATCTAGATAGAGGGCTGATTTGTATTTCTTTGCTACAGCTACTGATGTTTGTGATGAGGCTGAAGGTGCGGTTGAGGTGGATGGTTTGGATAAGGAAGATTGAGCTAGACGTGTCCAATACTCGGCGTCTTGTACGTCAGGTTCTTCTTCTTCTTCTTCTTCTTGATCGACTGGTGGCGGAGGCGGAGGTAGAGCGGTCGGTGGAGGTGGCGGGACGATATCGCTGTTCTGCACTAGCTCTGTGTCGGTCTCTGGCGGTGGTGGGGGTGGGGGTGAGTCGGGCGGACCAGGGAAGACGTGTTCTGGCAATGTTGCTACATTGTCGTCAATTGGCGGCGGAGGTGGTGGAGGAAGTGGATCAGTATTCTGAGTTGTACGCTTACGTTTCGACGGCAATGTTGATGCGTTGGCCATCCTTGCAGCTGCCTATGTTTGAGGATATCGTATGTCGAGAAGAACGAGAAGAAGCGAAGTGTTGTTCTTGGACCTGGGACTTCGCATCAATCCTCCACCCTTTCGCGTGACCAAATCGCCCGATCTCGAGACGCACTTTTCATCTCCCGATACGTCAGTCCGACTAGTGCTATTCAGCAAAGACCTTCCGTACTTGGCGGTTACACAGCGGTACCAGCCGTTTGGACCGGTTGGATTACTATCCAGCTTCTCATCAGCCTTCGACTCTCAAAGCTTTAGAACAAAGGCCTTCTGCTGAGCAAAGCTACATTTGGATAGAGCGATACTCGACGGTCTCGCCGGGCGTTGTGGTTGGCGAATTTGAGTTTTGGCGGCTTTTTTGACATGTGTCGAATAACGGTCGCGCTTTGTCTAACCGCCATTCGCCTTGCCGACTCTAGCAGAGAAAAGGAGCATCAGCCTGGCTCAGACAAGAATCTACACCTTCATGCCCCTTGCCTCCCAGCATTGTCTGCTCTAGACATGTCATCGTTGTAGCTCTACAATGCGATGCTCTGTGATGCACGTACTTCGGAGACAAAATGATAGTCCTGCGCAGCACACGGTGTATGGTCTTGCTCATTCTGGCGAAGCTGGCGGTGCCTTCTTTCCAAAACACTCAAACATACGGGTCTTACCTTCCGTTGCGAGCATTGCATGCATGTATAGCTTGTGCGGGTCAAAGAGGATCAATGATCAAAAATTGTCGCTGTGAAGCCTGTCCGTTGCGTGCAGATATGTGCATTTGAATGTGCCTCACGACATTGACTAAGCAGACCATGCTGCTGCGAAAAAGTCAAGATACAGATCTGATCACATTGTGCAGGATCAAAGTGGCTACTTGCTATAAGCTCCTGGTATTACGAGCTCACAGTACCCTGCTAAGCGCCCGTCCTGGTGCCAGGCTCGGTATCTCCTTAGGCCGAACTCGTCTACACCCTCCCGCCTGGTCAGCCTGGCATCCCCTTCTTATACCATCTTGTTTCGCTTCTTTTCCTTCTAATTACTTCCGTGCTCATCGCCTCTCCATACATTCGTCCCTTCTTCGTGGCTTCTCCTTGATCCAGCCTCTTTTTCTTTCTCTTCACCTTCTCAGGCTGGAAACGACTCTTTTCTTTACGACTTTACGGCTTCTTACTTCAGGTTTAACGATAATTAGGCTTGCTTCTGACTGGCTTCAGAGCAACGCACTTCTTTTTACGACTTTGCAATACTCTTTCTGGCTGCTTTGCTCATCAGGTCTATCATACGACCCTGCTTCCCCTCCTCTTCCTTCGTTGGCGCCTCAATCGATACGCCAAGCTACTACGCCAATTTCAGATCGATTCTGTTACGCCTTGGCCTTTTCCCACCATCACTTGATTGCAGCTTGGTCTTCATCTTTTACGCCACTTAGCCTAAACTTCGTCTCTACTATACCACCAGCATATCACGGTCAACAACCCGCTACGTTCTGCTTTACTTATCCCTTCACGAATCCTTACGAACCTCTCTATTCTTACGACAGCACGAAGCGAAGCATCTTATGCTGCAGAAGTGCCTAACCTTTCATCCTTGACGAACTTTACGACCTTATCCTACGCTTTCTACACCTGTTGATGCTTCCCACACTTTGCTTCTTATCCCTCTAGACATCTTCTTCATCATTCACTTTCGCCTTTATCCACAGCCGAATTTCCAACAGCATCGTTTTGATCAACAGCAACAGCTAACTTCACCAACCAGACTTCACTCGACCACAGCTCAAGCTCGAGGAGTTAGCTCAATACGATGTCGGGATCATATGGATGCAGGGAGCGTTCGTCATCCGTCTCCGGACCAGCAACCTCCCACAAGCACACACGGAGCGCGTCACAGAGCTTCGATACCCCGGGCGCCAGCATTGCTTCCCCTTCCGCTCGTCAGGAGCAGGTCCAACAAGCCACTCTCACTGCTGAACATACACTTAGACAATACCAAGAAGAGTTCCAGCGCCCGGTGCCCACCTTCCCTTACCAAGTTCAACACCAACCTGTCCCGAGCTCAGCTTCCGCTCAGACTCAGCGACATGCCTCCGCCACAGTGCACTCAGCAAGCCAGCTCCAGTGGATCCCTGAAGTCACAACAGAAAGCTCATCTGGCGAAGCCGCTGGGCGAGCAGACAAGATCAGAAGCTCTGCCACCATGCCACAAGCTCTTCGGGCTGGTGCTGGCAGTCAGCCTAAGTCGCACAACAGAGTCGTATCCATGGAGAACAACTACCGAGGGCTACCACGGAACTTCAACCCTGTCACTGGTCGTAAGCAGGATCCTCGGGCAGGGAGCAGATGACCCAGCCTTCCGTACGTCTTCGAGCCCCTCTCCTCATCGCCGCCGCAGCAGCAGCAAGTAACACCTCTGCCGTCTCGAGGCGACTTTCCCAACCCTTACCAAGCTGTCAACCAAGACGACTCTCACCTTTCCACAGCTCAGCTGCAGCGTCGTGCCAGCCAAGACATGCAGTCTCCTCTTCTTTCCCGCAATCCTACGCATCGAGGCGAGCGTCAAGCATGGGCTACTCAACGTCAGCAGCTAGTACAGAACGCGCACGAAATTCCGCCAACTCCTCCACTCGGCAGCGGACCACAGCGTCAAGGCTTTCAGACCATGCCGTTGTCGATCAACGAAGCCAGACAGCCGCAAGCAGCGCAGGTTGCGGTTGCGAACACCCTTGCAGATTCGATCTCGTCCGCCTGGTCAGACAGCACAGAATCAGAGCGGACTCCAATAGCGAGCAGTATTGCGGCCACACGAGAGAGGAATGCCCGGCTCGAGTCTCAGCTGATGCCCGTTAAGCTTACGCTTCCGTCTACTTTCTCGTCCTCGTCAACATTCGCGCCGGTGCAAGCGAGTACAACAAACCAAAAGGCACCCGTCAGTGGGGGTACGAGAACCGGTTGTACCACAGCACAGGACCCGCGACCGAACCTTCCAGGGGTGACTGCGGAAGAGATGTCTAACATGAAAGCCACTGCTACACCCTTCACTCCAATCAAGCTTTCAAAGCTGTCAGCGCCACCCATCCGCTCCGACTCGAACGACACTAGCATTTATGGAGAAACAATTGCTTTGCCGGACGGCACCCAGATCCCGACCGTCCGCACTGACTTCCAGAACCTCAAACGAATCAGCTTTCCAAAGTCCACACCAGATGCAAGCGCTAGCAAGAAGGTGGACAGTATGCCCAGTGTCGGTGGGCACTTGATTTCGAAGGCTCATTCGAAGTTGGTACCGAAGAATGACGGTCCTTCTAGGGCGATCTACTCTCCTACCCCTCAGACGCTTGCTAATGCTAGGAGGCAGTCGACGCTCCTTCAAGTTCCTCGGGCAGCCGTGGTGGCGGAGGGTGCCGAAAGAATCTCATCGCCTTTGTCGGCGTCAGCGGAGGCTCCACAGACACCTCAGATCCCACATACCCTCAAGTTCCACAAGTTCGAGCCTTCCATCGGCGGCACTCCATCAGCTCCGGAAGCTCAGCCTCTGCCTGCATTTGCATTTGCGGTAGAGATGGAAGGAGGTAAGAGCGACGGTGGCACGACCCAAGCCAAGTCAGACGACACCGACGTCCATAGGCGAGATAACGCCGACACACCCGGCTTCCGCGATGAACCTAGACGCAACACTTTCGGCGAAATTGCACCTAGCATGCTCGAAGAGGCTAACCGCAAGCTCTTCTCGTTTCAGATGCAGCAGCTTGACCAAGAATCAAAAGAGAAGGGCGTTGGGTCTTCCCGTCAGCCTCAGCTCGCATCTACCCCAGCTATGGAGAAGACACCTGCAGAGAAGGCAAAATTCGAAGCACCTACATCAGCAAAGCTTGTCCGCCGCGAAAGTTCCGCTTCTAAGGGGAGCCGACGTGACTCGATCGGTTCAGCTACGACCGCATTTGACTCGACAACAAAAGAAGGATTCCCAGCCCACGTCAAGCAAGCCACTGGTCCTCCTGTCAGCTCCATGGTTACTCGTGGTACAGCACGTGCCGCTGTGCCTCCTCCAAGTGACGTGATGGAAGTTCAAGAACCAGACGAAGCTCAGGACGACACCGAAGGAACCGAATTTGACGAACAGGAGCATGACGGTACTGCCTATGATCTCTCCGTGTCCAAGCGGACCCCTTTCGTTATCGACACGTACTCCAACAATGGCACCGAGGATGACGACGAAGATGCTCGAGCGCTCCGTAACGGAGCGGCCGGCGGCCGGGAGAAGACAGGGTTCCGCCTCTTCCCAATCTCCTCTATCAAAGCAGGTAAAGCTCGTCGTCCATGCACTCGGGACACTCGCGTCTCTTTTCGCAGCAATTCTTCTCACCTCGATCAAAAACGACCAGGTTCGCGACAGCACGGTACCTCACCTACTTGTCGTCAGTGTTTCAGAACAGGTTTCGACTGCGCGATGAACTTGCAACTCGGAAAGGGCACTGCAGCGCGAAAGGCTTTTCAGGACTTTGTTGCCGCTAGTGGATTGAACGCTATTTCTATCCGTGACGGGGCTCCTGTACCGGTTGATGGATCTTTAGCTGAGAGTCAAGCTGGCGGGATCACCGTGGAGGAAGCACTGGGCAGGAACTATGTTGACAAGCTGGGCGAAGTTGCTTTTGGGGAATCTGCCCTCAGCCGTCCCGTCACACGAGGGATGTACAACGAGTTGGTGGAAGAGAAGCAGGAGCAGGAGAAGCGCAGACAGCTGATCGCAGTTCACAAACCCTGGTCTGGTGATGTCGATGAAGAAATAGAAAAGGCGAAACAGCACCCACTAGGAGATAGGATCAAGCGCAGCCTTAGCAGCAACAGAGACTTCCGTCAACTCAGTCAGATGACGCTCCAAGATGGTGTTAATCACGATCAGATCAACGCTCTCGGTGGTGATGATGCTAGACAGATGTTGCTCAATAACATTAAACAATCAGGCTCGCATAAGCGCAGCGGTGAGCAGGAGGAGGGTGAGGTGGTGGACATCGACCCTGCCGACTACGAATACGAAGGAGACTTTGACGATGAAGACGATCTGTCCTCTGCTTCTTCGAAGGCTGACATTGTTGTGTGGGCTGACAGATGGAGTGCCTGGACAAAGTTTCGTCAATTGCTCGCCTTCTGGGTCTATATTTTTGCTCTCCAGGCTCTCTCCTCGGGTTACACCAATACTGTCAACAGGATCATCGTCGATGAAGACGTTTCTGCCTCAGAAGCCATTTTCTTCCAGCTTGGCTGGCTCGCTTACAACGGCTGCCAGGGTAGCGGACTCTTCTTCGCCAATCTTTTGGTAGGTTTCGGTCGTCAACGCGTCACATTAATCTCGTTGATGGCTGTTGGAGTAGTCTGCGTCGTGGCGGGCTTCGTCCATCATGTTGCTGCGATCCTGGTTTGTCAATCCTTGTTGGGTCTGCTGTCGGGTCTAACTGTATTCCTCTCGCTAGCCAGTGTTATGGACATCTTCCCCACCTCGAAGGGCAGGCTGCTTGGTATTGGGTCGATTGCACTAGCGCTTGTCGGCGGTCAGCTTGCCGGACCATGGATCTCGAAGGTCGTTCTTCAGCTCCTGATCTGGTCGTGGACCTACTGGCTTACACTCATTGTTGCTGCGGTGCTGATAGTCTATGTCGGCGTCGCTACGCGTGAAACAGCCGCTTTTGTACTGTTCCGTCACGAAGCGCTCCAACTCAAGCGAACGAATCAAGGCTGGACACCGGAACCGCTGCTTGAAACAGCACCAAAGCAAATGTTTGCCGATGACCTCGCTCGTCCGTTTAGACTGATGCGTCACAACCCAATGCTGATATTGCTGGCGGCTAGCGTAGCGGCCTTGGGAGGGATGTACATGTTCCTGTTCGCCGGGATGCAAGGTGTGTTTGTTCGGACGCACGGCCTCTCCTCGACTTACGCTTCGATAGTGCTCACTGCCTCTGCTGCACTAGTACTCGTTGTCGGCGTGGTGGGTATCTTCCTCAGCAATGCCAGGAAGGACAGTGAGTTAGATGCGAGTGGTTTCGCCACCATAGGCCGCTGTACTTGGACGAGAAGGGTCACATCGACACTCGTCGCCCACTCCGAGTCAAGGCGGAGTCTCTTCTTATCCCGGGTCTCTTGACAACTGCGATCTTTTCATTCGCACTATTCACCCTCGCTTTAACATCCAGCTTCGGGCGCACGACATGGTTCCTGAGTGCTTTCGGCGTCGTTCTTGCCACCGCAGCGCTACTCACTGTTGGTACTACTGTGGCTCAGTACGTCTTGGACGGCTACTCTCCACCTCGCAAAGTGGTCCTCCGTGACGTGGTCGCACGGGAAGATCCGTCGACGCCAACTCTGCTGCAAGATGAGAACGAAGACCGCTTCACTTCGTTCTCTCGCCGCACTGCCGGCCGACTCGCTTCCCGCTTTCGAGGCGGTCCTGCCGGTCGTCATGGTCTTCCATCACACCACGCTCCCCACAACTCTGACAACAACGGTGCTGACCAAAGCCGGGAAGCATGGCTCGAAGCTGGAGAATCCGTCATGTCGACCCGCGACAAACGCTGGCTGGATGAAACAGCCCTCGCCGCGCTCACCTCTGTCACTGCTCTACTGTTTACCATCTGCTCCCTCCTCAGCTTTGCATCTTTCCAGGCCTATGCAGGGTTGAACTTTGGTGCATATTGCGTCGTTTTCGCATCAGCAAGCTTGGTAGTGCTCTTAGCTCTGCTGAGCGTATGGCTGTACGGCGCAAAACCAAGAGCTAAATCGCTAGCGGTGGTGGACGAGGGCGATTCTGTACGAGCTCACTCCAGACGTGCCAATTTAAGGGAAAGGAGAGCCTTGAGCAGAAGACGAACTCTATCGCTCGCTCAAACCCAGACCCAGTCTTATGCCGCTTCAGATGTGCAGGAGCCAGGTAACAGGCTCAGAAACGCCCCGATGAAGCAAGCAAGACGCTTCTCCGCAGCGCTCGGGTACAAAGCTCTCCCTGAACACGGAATGGCTGTTTGTCGTCCTTCCCCACCCTCAATCCCTCAACAACCGCAGCAGGATGGAGCGACAAGACGGGACTTCCGCCCGATCCGCACACCTGCACCTATCCCTTTGATGCAGGAAGTTGACCAACGCTCAACCGCAACAGCCGCTGCTGAGGGCAGACGAGAACTATGGCTGTCCAAATTCATCGCTAAACGTGATCAGCAACCCGCGATCGATCCCAGCAACAAAAAATTCAAGCGATGGGGAGGCGTCATGCTCGGTCTCCCCTCCTCCTCACAACGCGATGCTTTAGGCCGAACATTCGATCCAACCACCGCCATTATCCCTTCCCGGGGCATCTATGCTTCTCCACCACACTAACACCAACCGCTCTCCCCACCACCCCGCACATAGCCCCGTGCCAGTATCAGCATCTCTAGCCCGTGTAGGAAGGCTGTGCCTGTATCGACTCGTATCAGGCGGATCGTCGGGATGATCGATGATCGTATCAGGGACGCTTAGACCCATCCGATGACCGTATCAGGCAGACTACCTCGGGCTGTTCGATGACCGTATCAGGAACAGATAAGGGCCAGAAGAAGATAAGGGCCAGGAGAAGATAAGGGCCAGGAGAAGATAAAGGCCATGAGCTCTATCGCTGCATGGCCCCTTGCACTGCCTTGTTGTGTCTCAGACTCCTCTTTCGCTCAACATGACTATTGTATCGTCCATAAGGTAAAACGTATAAAAGCACCAGACTCAGTGAGTCCGTCCTCCATTAGCATCCATCGGTTCGTTGTCTATACATACCGTTCGTCGTCATACGTGATAAGCCGCGTCCTACCAATCATGTCTGCCACCCGATTTAACAGCCCGCACCAACATCCCGCGGAAGGATTCGAAATTGTTCAACTCCGAGGAACTCGACAAGCCGAAACCAGGCAGAAAGAAAGACCGTACGCTCCAGTGATGACAAGAACAAGAGAATCAGTCGACATGATGACCGCTTCCAGAACAGATATTATGGCTAGGAGCCATTCCCAGCCTGGACAACATCTGTAGGGTAGTCCGAGACAGCAGAGATAGAGGCTCCAACAGCTCGCTGTGTATTGAAACATGGAAGAAGTGATAGATACTACTGACATTCTCATGGCTTGCTTTGTATCAAGAGATTTGTTCTGTACAGATACAGGATGGTAGATGGGCTAGCCCACGCAAGAAAGACGATGTGATTGGGCTCAACGACAAGACTCCATCCCGCTACATGATCCTGAGATTTTTACTCGGTGGTGTATAGTTTCAACGTTCAATGTTTAGGAATCAGGGTTCAAGATTCAAGACTTGGATACAGTGAAAGCAGTAAAAACGCATGACTGCTTAGTCATTTCCCGCATTCCTGCAAACCTCGCTCCACGTCGCCACCCGTCAACTCCCACCAACTCCCACCAACACTCAACACAACCCACCAATGTCCCCTATCCCACTCAGTAACAACACGCAGCCACACATGCCACATCATCCATTCACACACACAGAGACCAACATAGAAGCATATATAGTTCATGATATCACTTTGCACTTAGCTTCTTCAAGAACAACGATTTTGACCGCTCGCTATCTCGAACTGGCTGTGTTTCTCAACAAAAGCATGTGAGCTATAGTTCGATCTCACACATTCACCAACTTCGCTCATTTGGAAACACATTATATTACCTGGATCGACTGTTGTGATAGGGTGCAGCATACTGGCTATCAGACATCCAACATAGTTTCCCTGTTATGTTTCAGTCTTGCCACTCTTGTATCATACATGCATACATAGAACACTGGAGGATGTATATATACATTTGAAACATTCTGTACTTAGTTGATGCTTACTATCACAATTGATACTTGTGATCAACGATAATTGATGCATGTACTTCAACAGATACTCCATGTTCACAACACAAGACTTGGCGAAATCACAAGACCTCAACATTTCGCTCTAACATGTCCGCCAATTTCGCTCACTGTTGCCACTCATCATCACCCACCAACGCTACTCAGATCCATGTCAACAATAACCCTAACCCAAGATCAGCATGAGCAAGGATGGTACCACAAACCCTGCCAAGATCAGTAGTAGAAGAGATTGTATAGCAGATTCTGTGGAGATCAGTGGCAAGGATGATCATATGACAAACTCACATGTGAGGAGGACCAAGCTCTGCCAAGACAGGGACCAAGCTCAGAAGCATGCAGCTGGTCACCACTCAGGGGTTCACAAGACAGGAGTCGGGAAAACAGTTGCTGGTTAGGAGGAAGGAGAGCTGTGTCAAGGACACCAGCATATAGGTCATGAGGAGGAAGAGCAGTGTCAAAGAGGTCGACACCTGGAGCAGTGTTGCAGGCAACACTGTAAAGATGTATATAATCATACCTTCTTGTCATAGGTGGATGAGTGGATCTCCATCCACTCTACACCTTTCATTACTAGTTATAGCTTACACTTAAGTATACATTAGTATTCAGTCAGCAAGTTGCAATCTCAATAAGATTGCTTCCATTGTAGCATGTGTGTTGTACCACTGCTCCCTGACATCCAAAGGCAGTTCTTCAAAACCTGCAGTCTGGATAATGATAGAACCAAAGGCAGTTGTCCACTGCAGTCTGGGGATCACCTCAAGCATTCAGTCGACACACTGGACACTCATGTCAGCAACAACAACAATCTTAACCACACCAGACCTTGGTGTTAGTACCAGTTCATATTAGTTATTGATTGTGCCGAGCTACCTCTGGACAGAGTGTCCACAGTGGTTAGTCAAAACCTGCAATAGCAAAACCACTACTGCATCTTCGAGCAAAAAAAGTAATAGAGATGTTTCTACTACATATCTTGCCAAAATTTGTAATACCACAATCATTGTCACATATCTCGACAGAATTCATAATAGATGCAGTTCTATTACAGTTATCAGGTTTTGGGCATGCAACTGCTGACAGGCAGTTCATAGCAAACCAGCAGTCCAGATAATGATAGAACCGAAGGCAGTCATCCACTGTGGTCCAGGGATCACCTCAAGCATTCAGTTGACACACTGGACACTCATGTCAATGACATCAACAATCTCAATCACAACAGACCTTGGTGTTAGTATCAGTTCATAACAGTTATTGATTGTGCCAAGCTACCTCTGGACAGAGTGTCCACAGCAGTTAGTCAAAACCTGCAATAGCAAAACCACTACTACATCTTCGGGCAAGAAAAGTGATAGAGACATCTCTACTACAAATCTTGACAAGAACCGTAATACTTCTCTACTACATATCTTGACAAGAACCGTAATACTTCAAGCGTTGTCACATATCTCAGCAGGATTCGTAATAGATGCATTTCTATTACAGATATCAGGTTTTGGGCGTGCGACCACTGACAGATGGGAGGAATGAAAGGGGGTGTGAACTATTGCTCAGATGAGGTGGGAATGGCTCCTGACAATGATGAAACAATGTGAGGACTGTCCAACCATGGGCAGCAAGAGACACAGTGCTGATGAGCAGCATTGCAGGATGGATAGGAGAGACAGGAAAGAGGAGGAGCAGTGTTGGAGAGGTGTGCCAGAGTGAAGGCAGTGTTGCAGGTGACAGTGCGAGGATGGTATATAACCTCACTCCTCATCGTAGCTGTTGAGTGAATCCCCATCCACTCTACACCATATTTGTCAGAGGTTGTGTGCCCAAAACCTGATATCTTTAATAGAAATGCATCTATTACGAATCCTGTCAAGATATGTGGTAATGTGTGGTGTATTACAATTTCTATCAAGGTATGTTGTAGAGAAGCCTCTATGACTTTTCTTGCCTGAAGATGTAATAGTTGTTTTGCTATTGCAGGTTTCGACTGACTGCTGTGGACACTCCATCCAGAGGTAGCTTGGCACAATCAATATTGTGTATGAACTTATATTGACACCAAGGTCTGGTGTGAGTGATATGATTGGTAGCACCAACATGAGTGTCCAGTGTGTCAGCTGAGTGCTTGAGGTGATCCCCAGACTGCAGTGGATGGCTGCCTTTGGTTCTATCATTATCCTGACTGCTGGTTTGTGTCATGGGAATGGATGCGCAGAGGCCAGAAGATCTGTCAAATTCATATGAAGGGAGCGCAGGGATCAAGGGATCGGGCAGATCATGGGATTTGAGACAGACTTCACTGAGATCGGTAGTAGTGCCAGTCCTATGACAGATCTCACTGAGATTGGCAAAAGGAAGGATAGTACTATGATGACAAGATTGGCACGAGAGAGGATGGTACTATGGATCACACCGAGATCGGTGATAGAAGAAAGGGTATGGCAGATTCTGCCAGGATCAGTAGTAGGAAAGATCCTATCACGGATTCCGCAGAGATCAGTGGTAAGGATGATAGTGTGGCAAAGCTTCACATGCAAGTAGTGGGACCAAGCACCACCAAGAAGGGACCTAGCTCAGGAGCATGCAGCTGGTTACCACTTGGGGGCACACAAGATAGGAATAAAGGGGGACCATTGCTGGTCCAAGGGAGGAGAGCAGTGTAAGAGAAACTGGCAAGGAAGACATAAAGAGGAGGAGCAGTGTCGATGGAGTTGGCACAGCTCAGGAAAGACAGATGGATGGTGCAATGAGGAGGAGGAGCCTCATTGGAGACTCCTGTGAGGTACTCAATGCAGAAGGTACTCTCTGGTGAGAGAGCAGGAGCAGTGACGTGGGTGACACTGTGAAGAGGTATAAAAGCCACACCTTCTCGTCACTAATGGTCAAGTGGATTCTCATCCACTCTACTCACCATACAACTAGTCAATACTTTAGAAACATAAGTACTCATTAGTTTTCAGTCAGCATAAGTTGCAATCAATAGATTGCTCCTCATCGAAGCACATGTGTTGTATCACTATTTCCTGACATCCAAAGGCAGTTCTAGCAAACCAGCAGTCTGGATATAGTTAGAACCAAAGGCAGTTGTCCACTGTGGTCTGGGGATCACTTCAAGCATTAGTCGACACACTGGACACTTGTGTTGGCATCATCAATCCATACTCACACCAGACCATTGGTGTCAACATCAAGTTCACTTAGAGTTGTATCATAGTTTGATCATGCCAAGCTACCTCTGGACAGAGTGTCCACAGTGGTCAGTCAAAATCTGTCATAACATCAATACAACTACAGATCCCAATGAGAAAAGCGGCAGAGATGGTTCTGTTGCATATTTCACTAGGAATCGTAATACCATTAGCACTGTTGCATAACTCGACAGAATCGGTGATAGTACTGATACTACTACTGATCTCAGGTTTCAGGCACGCGACCTCTGACAGTTTGCTATGAACCACCTTTGGATGTCAGTGAGTGGTGATACAACACATGCACTATGATGAAAGCACTCTACTTGATTGTGACTTTGCTGACTGGAAACTAATGTATACTTATGTGAAGTGATAACTAGTTTATGGTGTAGAGTGGATGGAGATCCACTCAACCACTTATGATGAGACAGCATGGTTTATATTTATCTTTGCAGTGTCACCTGCAACTCTGCTCCAGCCCCCTCTCTCCAGAAGGCACCATCTTTGTTGAGTACTGTGGCAGAGGTCTTTACCAATGTGCCATCCCATTGCTGAGCCCTGCTTCTCCTGCTCCTGCATCAAGAAGAGCCAGTGTCATCTCATTGCTGATAGGGGTCGCCCCACTTCATCCTAATGACAATGCATGCCCCCTTCTTCCATCCACCTCCTGACCTCAGCACCCATCTCCTTATGCTGATTTCATCATCATGTAAGGTCCCTACCTCATCTGGTGGTGAACCCAGATGTCCTTGTCACTTAATCCATACTGGGTCTGTTGTATGATTGTCCTTGCCACTAATCTCTGTGGGACATGTCATACAATCTTGTTTACTACAGATCCTGATGGGGTTTGTGATACCATTTTGGCTCATGCTGATCTAGGTGAGATCTGCCATAGAGCTGTTTCTTCTACAGATCTCAGTGAACTCTTCTGCAAGTCCCACAATCTGCCCAATCCCTCGATTCCTGCACTCCCTTCATATGAATTGATGGATCTTCCTGCTTCCTGCGCATCCAGGCCCATGACAATATTTTATTAGTTATAGCTTTCATATAAGTATACTTAGTAGTCCATCAACAGCAGCAATCGTAAGACATTGCTCCTATCATAGCATGTGTGTTGTATCACTGCTCATTGACATTGATTGACATCCCAAAGGCAGTTCATCCAGTGGTCTGGCTCTCTCAATCATTAGAACCAAAGGCAATCATCCACTGTGGTCTGGGGATCACTTCAAGCACTCAGTCAACACACTGGACACTTGTGTTGGTGCCCACAGCATCACTCACACCAGACCTTGGTGTCATTGCAATACATCTATCATTATTGATCGTGCCGAGCTACTCTGGATGGAGTGTCCACAGTGGTCAGTCAAAACCTGCAATAGCAATCAATCTATCACATATTTGGGAGAAAAGTCATAGATAATAATAAAGGCCTTTTACCACAGATCTTGATAGGATCAGTAGTAATTGCAATTCTACCACAGATTTCAGGTTTTAGGCGCAAGACCTCTGACACACAGTTGAGGCGCCTCCAATGGTTGAGGTTTTGTAGTGTCAATGAAGGTGTCAACAATGTCTAGTAGTGGTGATACAACACACACATGAAGCAGTTGTAATGCCTGGATTGCAACTAAAGACAATACTGAAATGACAGTGTCTACCAAGTCCACTGGCCCTGCCTGCAACTTCATTGTCACAGAGGGGTATCACCCATTTCATTCAAGTGTTGGGACCCTCCCTTGCATACTTCTTCCCATATGTCTCCCTTCATCACTGACAATGGCAACAAGCCTACTGCGGTTGCCCCTCCTCTCCATCAGGCTGTTTCGGCACCCAATGCATTACAACCCCTTCTTGCAGTATGATTGATGAGATCCATTGGATGACTCAACCTGACCGATCTCGCTGAGATTGACCGGAAGTTCATATCCTCACCGATCTCACACTTTAGGGGGTTTCAGTTTTTTTTTGCCCTCGAAAACTAGAGTCTTCCAATACTCAAAAAAGCTCAGAAAATTGATGCCCCCAAATGTAAGCTGTGTTTTTAGAGGGTTAGTTTTCGAAGCCAACAAAGGGAGGGTAGTGTTGGCCAGAACATGAAGTGTTGGCTGGAAAATGAAGCAGTTGCAGAATTTTAACTATCTTGTAGTAAAAACACATGACTGCTTAGTAATATTCTAAGATTTTCGCAAACCTCGTTCAGCGTCGCCACCTGTCAACTCCCACCAATGCTCAATGCCACCCACCAATGACCCCTATCTTACTCAACAACAGCACGCAGCCACACATGCCACCTCATCTATTCACACACACATAGACTAATGTGGAAGCATATATAGTCTATGATATCACTTTGTACTTAGCTCCTTCGAACATGACGATTTTACTGCTCGCTATCTTGACCCAACTGTGCTTCCTCAACACTTGTAGCTCCACCATCTTTGACACTCTTGTTGCACAATCAAAGTAGATACAGTCATTATTGACACCATGGGTTCATGCAAAACAAGCTGTGCAGGAAAAGTGGAGGCATTTGTTCAAGTAGATCACATGCAACATCAAGTGAGTGAAAACTCTGGTCCAATTTTGAAAACTCTGCCACATTGGTACTGCTGAAGCAGTTTTTGGAAATTGGATTATTTCCCAAAATGGCGGAGCTTATGTAAGTAATGAATATCCAATGCAAGTGAAAATTCAAAAAAAAACTTGAGTTTCCGAAAAAAAAGAAAAAGAAACTGAAACCCCCTTTTCTGCGCAATGTGTCTCCAGCGGCCCTGTGGCACATATGTGTCACTTTATTCCACATATGGACACACTGACCATCAGTAGAGACATATATACCTGGTATTACTTTGTACTTAGTTGTCTCCTAATCACAATAGGGGGTTTCAGTTTTTTTTTTTTTTTTTTTTTTTTTTTTTTTGGAAAATCATGTTTTTTTTTTTTTGAGTTCTCACTTGTGTCAAATATTCATTTCTTATGTAAGCTCTGCCATTTTGGAAAATACTCTAATTTTTGAAAACACTGCTTCAGCTGGACAGTTGTGGCAGAGTTTTCAGAATTGGACCTGAGTCTTCACTCATGTGATGTTGCATGTAATGTGGCACATGATGTACTCACACAAATGCCTCCACTTTTCCTGCACAGCTTGTTTTACATGAACCCACAGTGTCAATAATGACTGTATCTACTTTGATTGTGCAACAAGAGTGTCAAAGATGGTGGAGCTACAAGGTGGTTTGGATTCTGGAACAGGTGGTTTGGATTTTGGAACTGCTTCATTTTCTGGCTGACACTTTATGTTCTGGCCAACAATACCCTAACTCTTGGTCTAAAAACACAGCTTACATTTGGGGGCATCAATTTTCTGGCCTTTTTTCACTATTCGAAGACTCTAGTTTTCGAGGGCAAAAAAAAAACTGAAACCCCCTAATGATCACTATCTACTTCGCTGCTCCTCGCTTGTGCATTCCTCAACAGACTCAAGCTTCGAAGTTTCATCGAGTTTCAGATGAAGAGCGTCGTCGAGATCAATCGAAAGTGCGTTAAAGTCAATGATCACAAGTGTCGATTGTGATAGATGATTCTATTCTAGGTACATGTTGAATCGAGTGCTTATATATGTCTCAATCCTCCTCATGTGCATGTGTGATACTAAGGGCCAATAAGGCAACAGCATGAGGGAGTGAGTGAGAGGTTGAGGAGGTAAACACCAGCTGCCTGATGACCAGCATCTTGGGCTTCGACAGTTGGCCCAGACAATGCACTAAGTCTGAGTGAGCAAAGTTGGTGATTGGGTGTGTGGGCTTGGCGAAGGTTGCATTTGCATGCATCAATTGCCGAGGTGTCACATGCTTCAACTGTTTCAAGATCGCAAGGCAAGATTCAAGCACCCCAAAGTTCGCTCCAGAACGGTCGATTGTTTAACAATCCGAAGACAACTCTCAAAATTTTCTCTCAAGACTTCATGGCGTCGAACAAACGCTCCCAAAGACTCAAGTTCACGAACCCCTCTCACGCCTCCTTCTCAGACCACAACCACAACGACACGACAGAGTGTGAATTTGATTGACTCGCATGCGTACAAGCAACCAAAACAAGAGTGTGGGGTGAGCGTGTGTGTGCCACCGTACCAGTGAAAGAACTTGAGAAACGTGAATCGAAATTGAGGGATCACAAATCTGAACAATCAGTTCAGGCTCTAAACAGGAAGAAATCTGGGGCTCAACCGTGCCAATTACACTCGCCAATCCGCTCCGCACACCACTGAGGCTGCAAGGGCTCAGCCCTAACTCCCAACTCCACCATTCTCCATCTCAAATCTATCATCCTACCCAAAGCTTCGACCTTATCTCTCTTTTTACCCTTCTCCACCTCTTCTCCTGTCCACCAGATTTCAGCGCCTGCTGCAGCCCTAGGCCAAACTTTTTGTTCGAGGTTGGTTGCATCGATGGTTTCGGACCAGATCGCGTGCTCTCCACCTACAAACCTCTGCTGGATAGCCCGCTTGGCTTTTTCATCGGTGGGAGCGAGGGTGGCGGTGGAGTTGGCGATAACTACTGCAGGGTCGAAAGAGTATGTTTGCTGCCACGAAACGTAAGGACACCAGAGGTTGGAGGTGAAATTGCCGAGGAAAGATGCTCCACCGCAGTCCAGGTAGAAGTAGCTGACGGGTGCAAGGACAATGTTGATGTCGGGGTTGTTCTTGAGTGCAATAGCGGAGTTGTTAGCGTCGTTCCAAATCTCCACCAAACTATCCTTGCCTAAGGTCTTGGCAACGGTGGGGAACTTAACCGCCATCTCTTCCCAAACCATACCCTTCTTCCCAACTCCACCAGTCTCCTTTGTTACCAGCGTCATAAACTTGTTAAGGTAAGGCTCCATATTGGCTTCGGAGGAGAGATTCCAACAGTGGAAATTTGGTTCATCTCCACCAGAGCTGACGTAGACCGACTTGGAAAGGGACGAAATTTTTCGTAGGAGTGAAGAAACGAACTTAGAGATAGGGGCGGGGACAGAGAAGGTTTCGACATTGGTGGTGTCTGAAAAGGTCCAGTTAGAGACAAGTCGAAGCTGACCAGAAGGAGGCTCAGCAGCAACACTAGCCCAATCCGGATTATTGGGACAAGCCATAAGTGAACCATTATCCACCGCTTCAACTCCAGCTAGCATGTGTCCTGGCATATCCGTCTCAATAATCACATTCACACCCCGTGCAGCTGCGTAGGCGATGATTCCCTTGATGTCTTCCTCGGTGTATACCATCCTCTTGATTTCGCCTGAAGGGGTTTTGTAGAATCCATAACTACCCTTCTCGGCTAGAATAGCAAGGTCCTTGTCGTTGAAGGAGAGGGGGAAGGACTGAGTATCAGTCGCGTGCCAATGAAGTTGATTCATCTTTACGAAACCCATCGTGTCGATAAGTTTCTTGATTGTTTCGATGGGGAAGAAGTTTCGAGCCGTATCCAACAACAGCCCTCTGTAGGGATAGGCTGGTTGATCAGAGATGGTGAGTGGGACGTTTTGGATGAACCTTGTTCCTCGCTCAACTTTCCCTTCAGCTGTCGGTGGAAGAGCGTAGATAAGCTGCAAAAGAGTCTGCAACCCACGCAAAGCGCCAAGCGAGGTATAGGAAGTAAGCTGAATCGAAGCGCCGTTATCCGGAACAAACAACCGATACGATTCAGCGTCGAGGTATCCAAGATCCCCAGGAGCCGACTTATCAGTTTCGAGATTAAGAGGCTTGGTGGAGCAGTTGTAGGAGAGCTCACGAATGGCGTGTGCTGAAATACTGCATTTGTTATCCCAAACGCCGGTTTGGACGGAGGAATCTTCGATGACATGCTTATCAGCTCCCGCATCTTCATCCTCACTAGCAACAGCAGACTTCCTTCCCTGGAAGGGGGTCTGCAGTCCCCTCCTCGACACCTTCTTCGCCTCACCAGCTCCTTTTCCACTCTGAGTGTCTTCAACTTTACCCTTAACCCCAACACAAGGATTAGGCATAGTCTCGGGCATCAACTCCAGCACCTTAATCTCGACACTAGCGATCAGTGGCGCTTTCTCCAACCCCCCTCGCAGCCCCTCCCCACGGTCAGGGGTAAGAGGCCAAAGATCGACACTATTAGCCAGTTTAGCCGCTGCATCAATAGCTTCGGTGAGATCGGAGGGGACTCGACTGCGATCGGTGGATTGGACGAGGTTGAAGGAAAGATCGGTGGAGATACGAGTGATGGATTTGGAGGTGGTTAGGGATTTGGGTTGAGGCCAGAGAGCGACTGCGGAAGAGGCAGCTGTGGTTAGGATGAGGGCCGTGCGGATGAACCACATGGCGAAAGAGGTTTGGAGGGGGGCAATATGGGGAAAGGGGGATTGCGATGAGGGAAAGAAAAGAAGGGGGGTGGACGGGAGGGGGTTGCTTATGTCTTTCTCCACCCCTTGGGGATAAGAGAAAGGGAGAAGCGAGCGCGTGAACAAATGACGAAACGTGTGGGAGGACTCAAAAGGAGAAGGTCCGTGCTTGGTATTGGACCCACCGACAACGAGGGCAATGGCGGCGGGCACGTGAGGTGTTGGTTACGTGGCAGTGCTCAGGCACAGCGCGGGTGGTGGTGCGAACGAAAGCCAAGACGCTGCAAACGTGACCCTTTTGAGTTGGCGCTAATGCAGTCCTCATGAGAAGGTGAGGAGGGTTTAGTGCGGTTAGCTCGGTTCGTTCAAGAGCAGAACGCATAGTATCATCCCAGCTTGACTCACACGGCCGCACAAGTGAGGATCAGTCGGACGATACAGAAGCCGATACAGAAACCATATTAGATTGCAGGTCAGCGAGGTGGCTCGCTGGCCCAAAAGCTCCCAGCCCGCCATAAGGGGGCCAATCGAGCGCAGAGAAGAGCGGGTCGTATAGGCGGAACGTAGAGGGAATCGGGTGGGAAAAGAAATATTAGCAAGGTCGATGTTGAAGCGACGCTTGCCGAAATGAGAAGATGATGGTGGGAAGGTGAAAGAGGAGTGAGGAGTAAACAGTTGAAGTGCGTCGGCATTCCAAACCGGATTCATGAGTTCTAACCAAGACACTGAGAAACCGAGATCGTGCATAAGCGATGCACACAATGAAGCACATAAGGGTTGCCATAGCAACGGCTCAGGAGTATTGCAGAAGGCGACAACTCAGGAGCACCAACATGTTTGGAGACAGTGATAAGGTATATATATGCTCGTACCGTCACATCCCACCATAGCAAATATAAGCATTCAAGAAGTCATACGCCTGAGACAGAGGAGCCTGATCGTGGCTTCAGGATAGTGTATCCTACTTTATAATCTTCAATTCAAACAAAGCCGATTGAGCGGGTTGTGACGCGTGTGGTCCTGCTCAGTTGCGCACCCCTCGTCACGTGCAGCACGCGTGAGTGACTTCTTTGACAGCTGCACGATGAGCCACATCTAACATTTTTAACGCTTGGACCCTTCTTTGCCTCACTCACATCCTTGGCACAGGCCCACAGATCCACCGAGATGCTATGCATGTAGCTCAGATTCACAGTTCGTCCACAACAGGAATGTGGTTTTCGTACGGAGATGGATGTATTGATTGCAGAGCAAAACAGGGGCCGAAGCCGAACAAGGGTAATGAAAAGGGGATTGTCTCGGGGTGGGACGGTCAGTAAGACTTTGGAAGTCCGAGAACGTGTTGTCCCAGATAGTTGAGGATCATTTCTCGGCTGTCCCCACACGCAAACACACAACACACAAAGGGAGGGTTGGTTGTCAGCGGTACTCGATCTGGTGAGTTCCGGAAGGAAGGTGGGAAAGGGGTTAACTTACCTGACAGGCGCGAGACGCGGAACCAAGCTGTTTTAACCGCCGGGAGCGTGATTCGGTATCAAAAGCAACCCCAATGTGAGTGAATCTCACCATCATCAACACCCTCAACGTCACTTCTTACTCACATTTCCCTGAAGTAGCGCTCAACATGATAATCCTTCGCATACCCCATTCCACCCAGCGTCATAACCGCCGTCTCACAAGCTCTGAACCCAGCCTCTGCAGCAATGTATTTCGCTGCATTAGGCTGTGCACCCGAATCACTTGCTCTATCATCATACATCCTCGCTGCGGCGTAGGTTAGGTGTCTTGCTGCTTCCAACTCAGCCCAAGCTTTCGCTAAGGGGTGTTGAATCGCTTGCATCGCGCCGATTGGCTTTCCAAAAACTATTCTCTCCCCTGCGTATCGCACTGCGCGTTTGAGTGCTGCGTAGCCCGTACCTAGTGCTTCTCCAGCAAGCAAGCACCTCTCGGCGTTCATTCCGTGTAGGACATACTTGAATCCTTTTCCTTCCTCCCCGATAAGACAGGAAGATGGGATTTCGAAGTCATCAAACCAAACCTCGTTCGCATCTACCGCATTCCCTCCCATCTTTGCTATTCTCCGCATCTCCACCCCTTTCGCCAACTTCGCCTTCCCCTCATTCTCCGGCGTATTTGGAACATCCCTAAGCGGGGCAAAGAACAGACTCAACCCCGAACTTCTCCTCCCTTCTTCCGGCTCAGACGTCCTCACTAAAAGCACCATGTGACTCGCAACTTGAGCTGAGGAAGTCCAAATCTTACTCCCATTCACAACATACCTATCTCCCCTCTTCACCGCTTTCGTCGTAAGCTTAAGTGTCTCCGAACCGGTGGTGGGTTCTGTGATGCCAAAGCAAGAGCGGATACGTCCATCGATCATCTTTGGTAACCAATCCTCTTGTTGGTTAGGGGAAGCAAATTCGATGATGGGCATGAGTGGGTAGATGTTGGCATGGATCGATTGGGCTCCTGCGATAGCAGCGCCTGATTCGGCGATGGTTTGAAGCATGATTGTAGCTTCAGATATTCCGAGTGAGGCCCCACCGAAGGAGGTGGGCATGCATATGCCGATCCAACTACCGGAAGAGAGTGCTGAGTAGAGCTCGTGTGGATATTCCGCTTTTCTGTTTGTCATGTATGGGAAAGAATGAGTCGGCGAGATGAAGGGGGAATTAGGGATGAGGGAAAGGCGGGAGGGAAAGGAGGACTCACTGATCCTTCTGCATCCAATAATCGTCATCGAATTGAGCACAAACGTCTTGGATTGCACGTCGAACGTCAATTTGGGATTCGGTGAGACCTTGTTCGGACATTCCGGTGAATTCGGCTGCTGCTTTTGGTGTCGGTGTTGAGGAGAAGGTCCTGCTCAGAGCGACTGGGCTCTTCCATGGTACTGAAGGTGTTGCCTTTCTCCTGCCGGTCAAATACGACGAGCTCGGTCTGGCAATGATAGAGATGAAGCAAGTGGAAGTTCGAGTTGCCGCAGCTGGAGTCATGAAGACTGCACTGGTTGATCTTGCTGCGATCATCTTTGTCGAAGTATTGAGTCTTAAGATGGTGGTGGGAAGAAGGAGATGTAGCAGCCGGAACAGCGCTCGTGTCACCGAAAGCCTGGGGGACGACCTGCATTGGCAACTAAACTCCGCCGCCGTAAAGTGTGGGGGGAAGCTCGTCTTCCCCGCGCTTACGTTCGACCAGTAATTACGCACTTTTTCTCCACCCTCAAGCCGCAACATCCATCACGCACAATCAACTGCAAGTTTTCACGCTCGGCTCTCATGACCTCTTGCCAGAGCACACCCAACTCTCTCCGCCAAAGATTGTCACTAAAGCGACCTGGCAGGCTATCAGGTCACAAACTCTTTCCGCTCCAACGTAAAGAATTAAATTATGCGGGAACATGATCACAAAGAGAAAAGACTTGTCACCGGAGAAGATGTCTGTTCTCCAAGTTCGGAGCATTTGGGAGTGAAATGCCTATACTTCAATGTTGTGTGAATCGGGTACACCAGCTAAGGGACTAGCTGGTGTAGTGGTTTTACTGCTCACTATGTTTCGATTTGGTTACCCGATTCCCGATTGCTGACACACTACTCTAGTGACAAACCCGCTACTTGCTGGAGTTCCAGGAGGGAAGCGCAGCCACACTCTAGGATGCAAAGGCTGAGGTCCCGGATGCGTTCCCAGCGTTGGGTGGTGATGGAGGATGTCTGCATCACAGAGTCAAGTTTGATGCCAAGGATATCTAGACGAGTGGTACCCCAGACTGTCTTCTTGCAGCTTATACATGTATACACAGAATGCTGGAGGACATATATATGCATTTGAATCATCTTGTACTTAGATCATGGTTATTATTGCAATTGGTACTTGTGATCAATGCTATTTGTCACACACCCTACAACAGTTGTCAAGGGTGATAACTCCCCGTTGATGCGTGTAACAATGTTTTAGATATCCTGGTCGACTGTCTCACTTCCTCCCAAAGAGACTAGGTACCCTCAACCGACCAAACTTCGAAGTGGCAGTACTAAGGATGCTCTTGTTCTCCGCAGGATAAGCGCCTGTCGACCCACCTCCCATACTCGCCGACTCGCTAAACGTCGTCCTCGTTTTCCTCGGCTTCAAACTCAACCTCTTCCCACCTCGCTGGTTGCCTCTACCAAAATCGTTTTGAAGCTGACCGAGCACATCTTCCGACTGCCATTCAGGCAATTTGTTCGCCAGCAATTCGCAGAACAGTGGCTGCAATCTCCTGATGTGCTTGAGACTGGGGGGTGGGTAGCCAGTGGCAAACTTGGGCACTTTGAGCTCCCCTGCTTCCTCTTCACCTGCAAGATGCTGGTTGAGGGGGTCGACTTCGTCATAGAATGCCCAAGGGAAATCGTACTTCTCTGTACCACGTACACCATCGGCGCAAGCACCGTTATCAATCGTCTCGCCATTGTCCTCCATCAGATCGCGCATCATCGCGTCAATGTCCTTGATATCGCGGCGCATAGCCTCATCCGTCAGATCTTTTTCCGAGACTCCTCCGGGATGAGCAGCTTCAGGCTTGGCAAGAAGATAGTTCTTCCTCGCCTCGAGCTCGTATCGCACCTTCATCCATTTCGTGTATCGAGCGAGCTGATCAGCTTCAGCGATGATCTTCTTGACATCCGAATCGGTCAGTCGGGCGTCCTGGAGAAGCTCCTCGAAGTTGATCTCCAAATTCGGTGCACGACGGTCAGCAGGATTCGCAGGGTCAGTAGTCGACAGAGCCATGTAGTCCAATCCGAGCTGACACCAGTCCCAGAGTCGCTTTGAGATAGGTGCGCACTCGTGGAAGAGTGCATACAACGACTGCTCGTGACGCGCAGCAAGCGCAATCCAGGCTTCAATACTGTCATCGCCCTTCTTCTTTGTCTCGAGCATATCATCGATGAAGTTCTGAAGATCGCCGAGTCGTTCTGAAAGGTTGGAGCTGCGAGCTATCTCGCGAATCGCAGGGTAGAAGACAGTTTCGAGCGAGTCCTTGATGATAGCTGGGATCAAACTGCCACTGGCCATCTCGACGGCTTGTTCACGATCGCGGTGCTTGAGGGACTCGCGGAGGAGCAACTTGAGCAAGGCAAACTTGCGAGCGCGGGTATGTTCGGCACCTTGTGCGCCCCAAGATGGCATCGGTGGTCGATCGGCACCGGCTGGTGTCGTTTCGGGGTAGGCGAGGTTCAAGTCACCACGGTAAGGAGAGAGTGCAAAGCAACGTTGAAGTTCAAGAACATGGTTCTCGGCTTCCTTGCTGAGCTTCCCATCAGCAGAGAGCAAAATGGTGGTAAGAATATCCTCACCACGCTTCTTCGCCTCGCGTTGCATCTTGCGTGACTCGACTCGGTCACCACGACGAACGTAGTCTTCGACCTTCTTGGTGAGTTCAGGATCGTCGATCTCCTTTCGAATCGGCACGACGAACTCCTTCTGGATGCACGAAGCCTCTTTGCCAATGACGTATGAGAAAACGCGTTGAATGAGCGACTTGGCTCCACCAGGTCGAGCCAGCAGCAACGACAAGATACCAGAGATCATCGTCTCGGCATTGGCGTACTTGAGCAGCTGTTTAGCACCCCAGTATGGAGCCAGCACGTGAATGCCTCTGACCATCTTGAAAAGGTCATCAGCATTAGGCGCTGTTACGAACAGCGTGTGAAAGATGTAAGCAGCGTGGATACGTGCAAACTCGACCGAGTTGCGATAGTGTGGCGGCAAATTACGAATCATGCTGACATCCAGGTACGAGATAGCTTCTTCGAGACCAGTTTCACTCTCGATGATGCTCTCCTTAAACGCACACCAATCGCGGCGTACTTTGGCCCATTCCTTGCCTGCAGCTTGCCAGACACGACCTCCTTCGCCCTCGTAAAGGTTGTCGATCTGTTTCATGAGGTCAGCGTCGATGCGCTCGGGCTTGTCAAGGCCACGCTTGACAGTGCCCTTGCCCCAATTCTTGCCGACACCCCATTTTTCGGTGCCAGGCTCGCCAAGACCAGGTCCATGCGTCTCGCCTTCGCCACGAACACCGAAACCACGAGCAACAAAGCTGCCCAGGTAGCGGGTAGCAGCGAGAGCGTACAGACGACGCTTGGAGATCTCACCTCGTTCGACCGAGGAGGAGAAGTTGCGAGCAGCCATCTCGTCAAAGAACGGCTGAATACGCTTCTGCCAGTACTTTTCAGGCGCCTGATCTAGACCGGGGAAAGTGTGAAGGTGAACGTGGAAGAGGTGTCGAAGCAAAAGCGGTTCTTGCAGATCTTCACCCTCGCGCATCGCCTCATCGTTGGCGTAGGGGTCGCGAGCGGCACCAGCGTACTCGCCACCATCCTCACCGCGCTCAAAGGTCTTGACACGAGTCAGCTTAGAACGCTGGCTGGAGAAGGGGTAGCCGTACTCTGTCAAAGCACCAAGCTTCTCAACCTCTGCCCATTCGGACTGCATCTGCAACATGACAAGTGCCTTGAGCAAATAGTGGCGCTGTTGGGGCGTGAGCGGCTTGACACCCGAATCGCGCATTTTGGGACCTGTGGCGCCATGAGGACGACGACGGCTGGCTCTACGAGCTTCGGCTCTCTTTCCACGCTCGGGCTCCTTGTTGCGAATGGCAAGCAGGCGCTGTTCCTCAGCCTCCTCCTTTTCGCGGATAGCACGGTCGCGAGCTTGAGACTCTTCTTCGCGCTTACGTTCGAGCTGAGCCTGTCTGGCTTCTTGCTTCTTGACCTTTTCGCTGCGCTTGGCTTCCTTTGCGGCAAGGGCGGCAGCAGCAGCAGCGGCAGAAGCTTCCTCTTTGGCTCTGCGCCTCTCTGCTGAGCGCTCAGCCTTTTCAGCACGAGCCTGTGCTTCGACTGCCTTTGCTTCCTGCTCACCTCGAAGCTTGGCGGCACGTCGCTGCTCCCTTTCGGCCTCAGAGCTGCACTTGGCGGCGAGTGCGCCGGCTCCGGCAGTGGCAGTGGCACCACCAGCCAAAGCAGCGATGGCTGCAGCAGGGGTGGCACGCAAACGCTTTGGCGTAACTTGCTCTTCCTCCTCTTCCTCGTTATCGTCCTCCTCACTGTTTTCAGAGCCTTCAGACTCGGGCAGCGGCTTTGCCTTCGATTTTGCAGGAGCTGGAGCTGGCGTCTTGGCCGATGCAACAGCGGGAGACTTGCGGGTGAAGTTCATGTAGCCCTTGGGAGCAGAACGACCATTGGAGCTGGTAGCAACCAGCTTCGACTTTGACTCGGAGGCGGCGGGAGTCTTGGATACGGCAGCACCAGAGATGGCTGGAGTGGGCCGCTTGATGGCTGAGTGGAGACCATCCGAAGTTTGTTCGGTGCTTTCATCCGAGCCGTCTTCGTCCGAGTCCTCCTCATCGTCGCTCGTGGTTTCGGGAATCTTCTTGCTGGTACCGTTAGCAGGTGGAGCGGTGGAGGCAGCTTTTGACTTGCCGTTCAACGAAATCTTCGAAGTTCCAGCCAGAATCATAGGGATCGCATCATCGTCGTGCACATCAGTAGGCTCGGAGGCATCTTCGAGCAGAGCATCGTCAATGGAAGAGATGTCACTCTCGCTGTTTTCCTCTTCGTCCTGTTCAACGGCACGTTGAGCTTGTTTGCTCCTGTCTTGCTTCTTGACAGCGCTCGAAGCAACGTCACCAGTAGAGACACCAGTGATGGCAGCAAGTGCTGCCTCGCGCGAAGCCTGCTGAGGAGGAGGGCCAGATCGAGAGCCGGACAAAGCTCGTTCGCGTCTCTCGGGCTGAGTCTGAGACTCGGGCTTGGACTTAACCTGAGACTGTGTTCGAGAGCGAACAACGGCGTCAGTGCGAGAGACTGTGGGGAATTTGGGATCGGTGCTCTCAAGAGTAGCAAGTGTTCTCGCACGCTCCCTGTCCATGCTTCTTCTGACAGCACTGGCGCTTCGCTCGAGGTTGATGGGATGAGAGCTGCTTCGCGAACGTTGAGAAGCCTGACGCAAGTCACGGTCATCCCGATACCAGCGAGGATCAGACTGGTCGAAACCCTTGGCAGCGAGATTGGCAGCGCTACGACGCTTCTGCATGGCAAGCAGCATCTCTTCCTCCTCGATACGGGCGAGCTCCATCTCGCTCTCGTCACGTCGATCGCCAGGCTGACGGCTGCTGTATCGGTTGAGACGGGAGTCAGTCCTCTCCAGGCGAGGACCGCTAGAGCCGTTGGCACCATGGCCACGGCTGCTACCAGAGGTGCGACTGAGTACACGACCAAGCATACCGCCTCCGCTGCATCCGTTCGAAGACTGAGATCTGGCGACAGAGCGATCAAGGTTGAGCTGAGCGCCTCGGTCTAGATCATCGCGACGAGCTTCACGGCTGTTATATGAGCTGGGCTTGCTAGGCCTACTGCTGGGTCGAGTGGTGGTGGACCTGCGTCGAGGGCCGCTCTCCAGCTTGCTAGGTCGAGTAGAAGTGGCCTTTCGCCTGTAGTCGGCTTCGAGATCGCCGTTGGAGACGGCACGTGTAGACCCACGCGAGGTGTATTGGGTGTTGGAGAAGTCTTCATAGGGTTCAGGCAGGCGGTAGGGGTCACTCTCCTGGCGACGTCGGCCATTTACGGGAGACCCACCTCGTTCGGACCTGGGGGCAGCACCACGGTTGGAGCGAGCCTCGGCTTCTGGACGACGAGAGGGGTTCATGCTGCGACGTAGGTTGGAGGGTCGATCTCCTTCGACATCGTCTTCTTCCTCGTCGAGGTCGTCTAGTTCGTAGCGATCATCCCGGTTTTCGAAATCGGGAAGAGCAGGTCGACGAGTACTGTTGGTGCGAGAGCGTGGAGCGGGCAGACTCTCGAATCTGCGACGGCCATCAACTGAGCGATGTGAGCCTTGACGCGGGTCAGAGTCGTAGTGACGACTGGAACGCTTCGAGCGAGCATCGATGTAGGCGTCAGAGTTGTCGCCGCCAATGGCAGCAGCACGCCTGCCGTTGAAGGAACGCTCGCTTTGCCTTGCACCGGAAGTATTACTGTCTCGACGCGAGCGTGGGAAGGTAGGATAGTAAGATGGGCTTGTAGGCTCGGCAACAGGCTCTCGAGGAGGCAAACCCATGTTGGTGAGAATGCGATGCCTATCGGGCGGGTCTCGTCGTGATCCTGCAGACATCTTGATTAGGTCCTTCGACGTCGAGGATGAGCCAAGAGTATATGGATGGATGAAGGGAGACGTTGGTGATGCTGCTTGCTGCGCCCTTTCGACTCGGTCAATCTAAACCGTCGGCAGAAGCAATGTGGTCGGCGTCTTCTTGTCGCGGTTCCTAATGCGATGTGAGGTGTCTACTGCGGTCGGGCAGGCTGAGGGTGTGCGGGGTACAGAGCTGGCCAGAAACTGACAGCCACAGCGATACAATGTGGAAGAGCTGCAGTTGCAACTAGCGTTTGTGATCGGAAGGGGAGGATGTCGACGAGAGGAAGGAAGGCGATGAGGATGACGGAGAGGGGGTGTCGGTGGACGAGAGGCTAGCAAGCAAGCAAACAATGGCCGACAGAGACAGAAGCACGGACGGTAAAACGAGGCTGAGTCTCACTGACTGACCAACTGCGAGGAAGGATGGGGACGATGTGGCTGAGCTCAGGTGGTCAGTTTGACTGGGACGGTAGCCTCTAATAAAGTAAGGAGGTCGGACTTTTTAGCTTGCAAGTGAGACACGAGCAAAGGACGAGTCTGCGACCCAGTCGAGGTGAAAGCGGAATGCCTTGCTTCTTCTCGCTGTTTGACAGGCAGAAGGCAGGCGCTTTGCCGAGGCGAGGTAACCAAACAGATGGACGGGGACGGATACTGTAGACAGACAGACAGGCAGGCGGCGCAAGGCTTGGAAGCGAGATTGAAGCGAGGCGATAGTTAATGCGACACGAAGGCGGCGGGGCAGCGACTTATCCAGAGTTGTGATTGTGATTGTTGAGCAAAGAGCAAGCAAGGAACGGCGGAACAAGAGCGTCCATACTGACACCGTGTGAATTACAGCACTGCACCGGCGAGGTCGCGTCTGATTCGTGTGCAAAATCTGCCCTCGCCAAAAGCGGAGACCCAAACCGGCTCTAAGACGGCATGCCATGTCCGTGCGTCGGTCTGTATACCATAGGGATTGCCAATGAGAAGAAGAATAGCCCAATGGTTTGTTATGTCATCTTCTTCGTCCATCGCTCACTTCTACTGTGAGAAAGTCGGCTGATCCGCTATCGACAAGATCAAAAATGACCAACATTGTCGGCTCTATTCCGAACAGGCAAGCTGGAAAATAGAGAAGAAAAAAAAAAAAAAAAGAGAAAAAAAAAAAAAAAAAAAAAAAAAAAAAAAAAAAAAAAAAAAAAAAGGCACAAATGTGGGATGCAGTGTGAATCCGGAAGAGAGTGAGGCTGTGTAAAAATGTGGAGCGTGCAGGCTTGGATGGTAGGACGCGGTTTGATTACGTAAGGTGACGACGATGAACGTAAGTACAGATGGATGGTCTTCTCTACAGGGGCTATTGACTAAGTACCACTTCTTATATACACTTCTTATATATCTACAACAGTGGAGCGGAGCATGACGGGGAAACTCAGCGGCAAAACTACCTCCTCCCTCCTCGGACATCTACTTAGCTGGTATGCCGGTGCAATACTGGGTGATTGGTCTGGCTCGAGCCGATATACCTGCTACCCTCTAACATTATCATGGGGCCCTGGGCATGGGGTCCTGCCCCCCTCTGCGGGTTAAGCGCGAGGCAGACACGTTTGGCGTGTCTGATCTGAATCTCTGCGAAAATGCCATTACAAGCGTTGAAAAGCCTCTTACTGCCTACCCTTGGTAGCCTTCTTGTTGAGCGCCTTCTTCTTCTGCTGCAACTTGGCCGTCTCTTCGGCTCGCTTGCCTGAAGTGTAGTTGAGCTTCTCGTACAGCTTTCGCTGACGGTTGCTCATCATCATCTTGGACATCTCCTTAGCCTCTTGCTCTTCGGTCTTGCGAGGTGCAGAGACGCCGCCAGACGAAGCCTTGGAAGTCTTCTTGACCTGCTTGAGTGCCGCAGTGTGCTTGCGACGCATGTCTTCGAGTGCGTCTTCGCCACCAGCAGCTTCGGCTTCGAGCTCGGCAGCATCTAGAAGACCAACTTCGGCCTTGTCGGTGGGGTCGGCCAAAAGAGCTGCAAGTGCTGGGCGTGATGTTGCGTTCGACTTGGTGGTCATTGTCTTCTCCTCACTGCTCTCCTCCTGCTGCTCGTCTGCATCCTCATCAGAGTCAATCCCGACATCTTCGTCCGACTCGTCGTCATCCTCAGAGGCAACAGCGTCGGCATCGGCCTCGAGACCAAGCTGCTCTCTTGCCTCTTCGGGTACGTAACCGCCACGACGAGCCACCTCGGCATCATCGACGAAGGGACTCAAGTGTGGTGGTAGTGTCTGACCGGGACCGTAAGGACCAGCAGGCAACAACTTCCTTGCGTTGGCGCAGTCGACGATGTACTGAGGCTGAACGAACACGCGCTTGCCAGGGTATCGTTTCATGCCGCTTGCTGGTACTGGCCTGTCGATGATGTGATGTGTGATCCTTGCATCGTTCTCGTCCACTGCACTACCTGCACCTGCTACCATGTCCCATCCAATACGTCCGGGAAGCGCACCGAACGATCGTAAAACAAACTCGATCACCGCTCGTGGGCATTCTCGGGAGATGTAAAAGACGTATGGTTCGAAGAGTCCATTGGCAGCACCTTCGCTTGCTGCAGAAGCTGCCTGAATCTCGTCGAATGTTGTCAAGTGTGCTGTCGACTCTTGCTCCTCTGTCGACTTGGATGGCTGCTCGACAAACTGCTCCTCCTCTCCTGTGTTGCTGACGTCTTGTATGTCCTCATCCTGCTCGTCCTCGGCATCACCAACAAGGTTGCCAGACTTGGAGATGGCCTTGATCTGCTTCTTGACGTCCTTGGCCGAGACCTTCTTGCCCGATGCAGTGACGACAGTGTTGGAAGAAGACGAAGATGCTTTACCGTTGGTGATGGCCGGTGTGACGTTCTCACCACGCAAGACAGCAGCACTGGCAGGATCCAAACTGAGCGCACCAAAGCCAGCAGCCTGCTCGTCCTTGGCAGCGTCGAACTTGGGCGGGTAGACGAGGTTCTCATCCGAGTAGAGCTTGAAGAGAACAAAGCCAAGCAGGGTTTGGTAGAGTTCGAGGAAGGTGTACATGATGCGGAAGTCGATGTCGGATGGGATGTGCTGAGTGAAGAGGTAAGGGACAAGCCATGTGATTGTCTCGCCGTTGACCTCAGCCTGGAAGTAGATACCCTTGATACTGAGGAAGACCTTCTTGAGAGCCTTGGTCTTCATCACGTACAGCTGCCATTCGGCACAGAGGCGCGAGCAGGTAGCAATCACATCGGCGGAGACCTTGTCGGTAGCGGGCAGGTTGGCAAAAAGTGTGAGCAGAGAGAGCGCATCGTCGATGTCCTTGAGCGAGTCGCGGAAGGTTGGGTATCGCTCCTTGATGATGTGATCGAGTCGGTAGGTGGGCTTGCTCTCGTCAAGGTTCTTGGCAGCAGCCCATTCTCTTCGGCCAATGGCACGCGAGAGCTTCTTGGCAAAAGTCTTGTGCTCACGCAATGACTGAAGCACAGGCTCGTGCTGCAAGTAGGCGATGTCCTTGGAGAAGAAGAAGGTGGTAGGAGCCGATGAGCCCTTGTTGGCCTTGCGAATACTCTTTGGCTGACGAGGGAAGATACCCTTGAGAATGCAGAGACGACGGAAGTCGGCAAGGGTGACCTGGAGCTTCTTGATGGCCTGGTTACGGGTGATGTAGTTCTTGGCCGCACCCGACTTTCCCTTTTGCTTCATCTTTGCCATGTTGGGCGAGTCCTATGTGGCGCTCGCTAGGTGGAGGCCGTGCGGTGAGTCTAAGGGGAGAACGTGAGAGCTTTTTCAGTGTTTGGGTGACGGATTTGGGACCTGATGAAGGTGTTAGGCGAATGTGGTGGTCCAAGGAGGTGTTGGGTTGCTGATGTTCAGGACGGAGGGAGGGATGAAGATGAGGCTTCAGAAGCGCTGAGCAAGGTTGAACTGAAAAGAACGAGGCTTGTGGACCCACAGAAGCAGCTCATTCAGGGTTCTCTTTCTTTCTTCTCTTCTCGCAGCTCACTTGCGAAATTTTCTCAGTTGAATTTCAGCAAAAAATTTCCCGCCGAATGCCACTTTTTCGCTTTTTTGACTCACGTGATGAAAGTGCGCGAAGCCGATTTCCGTGTATGTTTGTCCCAAAGAGACTTAACAACTTCTACTCGAAAAGCATGATTCCCTCTCTCTTTGTGGACTTGGAGCATTAGATGATCGCCAAGCTGTCACTAGCTGGTGAAGACTCGAGATGAAGCTGTCTTGGCAAACATGAGGCGGAGTTGGGGTTAGCAAGGAGCAATCCACCGTGCTGAACATGGGCAGATGTCGGTGTGGATCAAACGAGTGGACCCTTTGATAGACCCTTGCAAGGTTGATTCCCTCTTGCGTATGTTCCTGTGTTCCTGTTCTCAAACGTCCACGACTGGCATTCAAGAGAGTCGCAAAGATATAAGTTAGGTGAGGGGAGAGAACTGGTGTCGTCGCGAATCCGGCACCGAGACTCGGTGTGTGCGCTGTCATGGTCGAAAAGAAAAAGGAGTTTTGCAACTCCGACACGGATAGCTATGCTATGCTACTCGCCTGCCTTGGTTGGCTCTTGAGATTCAGTATTCCACATTTCTCAAGCTCCTGCGTGTTCAGCACGCGAGAAGACAACTAGGCCAAAGCCTGCTTAGACCCGGAATCGTCGGTGTTTGGGATTTAGCTTCTTCTTTCTTCTTTGGGATCGACGGAACCGCTCCAGCACCATCACCGAACACAAATGCTCCGCGGCAGAGATTCAAACGTGATGTGCTACAAGGAACAAGTGTTTGCTGATCAAGGAGATTCCGTCGTAGAGGTGGTGTTCTTTCGGCTGCTGACCAGTCTCCTGTTCATGAGACAATGAAAAGAATCTCGCTGGCGCCTTTCGTGTACCAAGGCAGGAAGAAGAGCATGAAGCGAGGGAAGCAAGAGTCCGTTGCAAGTGGTGAATCTGGATTGATGTAGGTTTTGCGCCGCTGTGCATTGCGTCGACTTTGCTGGTAGCTGCTGCTTCTGCTGCCGTTCCCTGGCGCCATGGAATTCGAAAAGCAACAGCCCAGACGTCGCGGGATCTGCAGCGACACACCACAGAACGACGATCCCCTGTGTTGTTTCTCTCTCACCTCGCGCTGTGACCGCTGTTCCTGTTCCTTGAGAATCGTGGATTTGCCTTTGTTTAGACTTGCATTCCTCGACATGAACCTAGTCGCTGGCACCTTTCTCTTCTTCTCCTCTTCTCCTGCAAAGTGTTGATCTCCTCCTGTCTGAGTGTTGCTCTTCATTTGCCTGCGTGTCGCAGGCTCAAACCCACACACACACACAAAGGAGAGTTCGTCAAAGCTGCTTGAGTCTCTGCCTGCCTGTTTGCGGTCAACGAGTAGCAGCCTTGGCCCCCTATTCTCGCTACCTGCCTGTGCCCCTCATCTGACCGTGGAAAGCAGTATAGACTTGCGCTTGTGCCTCCCGGGTCTCCGAACACCTGAACTCTGCACAGCTCGAGCTTGCTACTCCGTCTCATCATCTTACCATCTTTCGTCACCCTCCCTCCTCTCTTCTCCCTCCTCCCTCCTCCCTCCTCCCTCCTCTCCTCTATATCTTCATTGCCTTTCTCCTCTTATTCTCTTCCCCCGCACCATCGGTTCCCCTTGGCTTCGTCCTCTTACCGTCGTCACTCCTTTGACCTAGCCCCCAACGACTTGCTCCTTGTTCGACTCAACGTGTTGTTGCATTCAACCTCTTGAACGAACCCTAGCACCACAATCAAAATGAAGTTCCTCGCTGTTTCTCTCGCTCCTTGGGCCCTCGTTGCCTTGACCAGCGTCTCTTCGGTTGTCGCCATGCCCAACCTCGTCGAGCGACAGACTACCGATGCCTCGTCTTCTTCGGCTCCGTCGCCGCTCACCCCTAGCAGCACCAACGAAGGCACTCCTCTCACGATCCAGTGGGACACCACCGCCAACCAGACATGGAAGAGCATGGAGATCAAGTTCATGACCGGATCCAACCAAAACATGACCGAGCTCTACACGGTCGCTACTGGCATCGACGGTACCAACTCTGGTGCAGGTCAACTTGGTTGGACTGCACCCAACGTCTCTCCCAACGCCAACATTTACTTTTTCCAGTTCACACACAACGGTCAAGACCCTACTTGGACCACTCGTTTCCCTATCGCTGATGCCAGCGGTGCCGTGACTGCTGCTCCTTTCGCTCGTCAGCCTGAGGGTCCCGCGATCCCTTGGGGTAACGGCAGGATCGTTTCGGGTGCCGCTGCTGTTTCTTCTTCTTCTTCTTCGTCCAACTCGTCTTCGTCTACCGCTTCCGCTTCGGGATCGGCAGCTGCTGCTTCGGCTTCGGTTTCATCCGGTGTCGCTTCGACCAACTCGAGCGCTTCTTTGGCTGTTTCCAGTGCCGTTCCTTCGCAGACCTCCAATACCTCGTCGGGCTCAAGCTCGAGCGGCCAGTCTTCTTCTGCCTCGAGCGGCCAGTCTTCTTCTGCCTCAATCACCGCCCGTACCGCCACATCTGCCCTGGTTGGCTGCGTTGTCGCTGCTCTCGCCGGCAGCTTGCTCGTCTAAGAAGTTCGATCTTCGAAAGCAAGGCCTGGGCCTAGTACTGGACGGCCATCTCTTGTTGATGCGGTCGCTCTTGCTCTGGTAGCCAGGCCTTGATCAACGCGTCTACTGAGACTTATAGTAGCGCGGCTTGCCCATCTTCGCTTGCATCTCTTCGTTCACTTGTCCATACTCTTTTTGCATTGTCTTGCACACACATCAAGTGATGACAGTTACAATCAATCATTGGCCAGGGAAGTCACACACTAATGAAGAGTGAGCCTGTCACGAGTTCCATGTTGAGGTGGAAGGTGCTTACCGTCTGTCCGGTCAATGTGTATTTTTTGTGAGAGAATTTCGTGGCCTTAAATTTTTTTTCCTTTGCTATTTCCTGAAGCTCAATATTCTTTCCTTGGGTTTTCATGACTCTGCAGTCCAGGGTCTTATGGGTCAAACGGTGGACTGTCACTTGTGGACTGTAAAACAGCTTGCCCCGGACCTCTTGGCTCCTGTTGACAGGCTACTTCAACCGACAAGCAAGCCAAAAGGAACATAGCGGTGCCGATCCAAGATTCGATCGACGAAGGAAAGAAAATAAATAAAAAGCAAAGCCGAAACCGATAGCGAAACCGATAGCGAAACCGAAACCGAACCAACACCTGCACATACCTCTATTGCACCTGGAAACCATTGCTGAGCCGGATATAAGGATACCAGACTGCGAGTCTCTCCCGACACTGCTTGTTTGTCAAGTTATTGCGGCATGGAACGAGTGCAAATGACCATCCATCGCCATCCATCGCCATCCATCGCCATCCATCGTGTCGGTTTCAAACAATCATTCTGTTCGAACTGGCTCTAAAGAGCAAGGTGACGCGGCGTGACTCTCTCCCCCCTTTTTTTAACTCTCCAAAGGATGAATTGAATCGACTGTGCCGAGAGCCGAGAGACTGCTTCTTTAGCATCAGGAATTGCGCGTTGCTGTGCAAGTTGAGTTTCTCTTAGGCCATACTCGCGCGGAATTTCCGAAAATGCTCTCTCTCTCCTTCAGCCTCTTCGGCAGAAGCCAAATTTCGCGAGCACACGTCTTTGTCAGTGGCTTTGACATCACAGAAAAGTTCAGCCCTATGAATCATACGCGCAGCGCTTCCAGTGACAGATAAGCAAGCAAGCAATATTGCAGACATAGCTAGCCGCTTGACTTTGTGCTCCTGCTTGATCGCAAGCCAGTGTGTCGTGTGCAAGCAGATCGAAGGAGTAGAAGATGAAGAAGAATGGTCCTGTGTGCTTGCTGCAGCCAAGATGGGGACAGAAGAATGGCGGGAGGAAAGGTTTGGCCGGTGCATGACTTCTTGGCTGCCACTTTCCTTTTTGCCTCAGCTTTGATTGGGCAGAAGGCAGCATGCCGAACTGAGTCTGACTTGTCGTGCTGAATGGTAAACTCCGATGAGCGAAAAGAGACACAGGCCAGGCAAAGAGATGAGCGGAAGAACAAGGGGGTTATGGAAATGAGGAAAATTTGACTAATTTCCACTTGGACATGGAGAAGTGGCCCTGGCGCGCCGATGAAGTGTGGGTGGATCATTTTCGCTTGTGTGTGTCGAGGTTGGTTGCTTGTTGGCGTCACCGCTGCTGCTGCGTCCCTGCCTGTCCTGCTCCGGTGTATGCTGCTGCTGCCTTCCCGCCTGTCTTTCTGTCAGCAATCTGCCTCGATTCCAACTCTTTCGCCTTTTGACCGTTGCCGTTGCCGTTGCCGTTGCCGCTCGAATCTCGCCATCGCCTCTCTGTCTCCAACTTTTTGATTTGTGTGCTTGGTCCCGTCGGTTTTTGGCCTTCGCCATCCAGTCAGCCGGTCCTTCATCCTCCACCTCTCCTCCCGACACATCCTTCTGGCCTTCCATCGTCACATTATCCTTGCTTGATTCTGCTCCATTTCTTTTCTTTCTTCTTTCACTACCACCGACCACACGCATCCCGCATGCACACCGCTTGAGGTTGTTTGCTACAATCACGCCCGTGCCAAGACGGAACTACATACATCCTCGCTTCTTCCTTCACGCACGAACGCGTCATTGCACTCGGCGACGGACATCGTCGGTCTCCTTCTCTCGACAAACAGCCATCGCTCGGCTTTGCATTCAGCTGCATTGCTTGCTCCCGTGATCAGTGCTTGCTGATTTGCTTCCCGTCGGTCTACGGAGTCACTCGCATCAGATAAGCTTCCAAGGGGGGGGGGAAAAAAAAAAAAAAGGAAAGAAAACACCCTCAACCCGCTTCGATATAAGGTTTGCGTCCCACACACTCGTCCTCGCACATCACCGGCAATATCAAACACCGTCTCGTGGATTGTATCGACACCCGTATAGACCGAAATCGATTCAGTAACTTCCATTCTTTGCGGACTCTGGATCGACGAAATCGAGCGACTCAGCTTTGGCTTCCTGTCACACGACGTTGCTCTCCAACTCTACAGCTCCTCTTACTACCTCAGAGGGAGCACATTTGCATCTGGCACCAATCGTCGCATTGACACACACTATACATCCGTCGTTGGCTGCAAAAGCAACGACGAACATAGCATAGTACAATCTAGCCAACATGCTGTCTTCAAAGCCCATGGACCCTATCGTCCACCACTCTACTCAGCCGGACCAAGGTCGACAGGGTGCTGATGTCGTACACCTCGCAACACAGACCAACAATATGACTCTTAGAGAAGACTCGACCGCTCCTGGCTACACGGCTGTCCACAGCAACCGCGCCGACCAGTCTGCATCTGCTACATTCTCTGCCGTGCCAACACCCGTTCAAAGAACGAATGCGTTCGCCCTCTCATCTCCTTTGCAGATGGCTTCTCCTGGCACCACAGCAAGTATCGGCTCTGCTAATGTCAACGGCATCGTCTCTGGCCCAGTCGATCCTATCACCGGTCCCAGTGCTTCAGCTGCCAAGATTCGATCCTACAACCTCAGGCAGATGGGACTCAGCGAGCGTGCAGACCACTCTGGCGTCGCAACACCCATCGGTACTGGCGGCTCCTCGGCTCACTCGCAGCCATCTCATGAATCTACTTCTGAGTCCATCTCACCCGTCATCAGTGCGTCTCAGGCGCAGCAGCGATCTGGTCTCAACAAGGTGCTCAGTGGTGCTATGACCGGTACCTCCTTCCAGCCCGTGCAAGGAGCCGGTGCCAGTGGTCTCGCTTCTGCGCGTGGTGTCGATGGATCCAGTGACTCTACCAGCACTCCTCCGCAGTTCATCTTCCCCAAGCTCGGCTCTCGTCGTAACGCCGAGCGAGTCGGCAGCAGTGGTGGACGAAAGCACAGCGACGGTGGCAGCGGTACAGCTTCTCCCTCCGACAACGACGTTCACGGCAAGAAGAAAAAAGACAAGGAACACTCTACGCATCATCACAACCCGCTCACCGATCTGCGCAAGTTCCTGCAGAACCACATCGGACACCACAACAGCGATTCTCGCAGCGACAGCAGCCGTTCTGGTGTTGCCACGCCCAAACGACACGACAAGGACTCCCCCCCGCTCGGTGAAGACCACGCTCACTTGGCCAAGAAGTATGGAAAGTGGGGCAAAGTGCTTGGTTCGGGAGCTGGTGGTACGGTGCGTCTCATCAAGCGATCCAAAGATCACACCGTGTTTGCCGTCAAAGAGTTCCGCCAGCGACGACCGGGAGAGAACGAGAAGGAGTACATCAAGAAGGTCACTGCCGAGTTCTGCATCGGTAGCACGCTGCACCATATCAACATTATCGAGACCATCGACATTATCTCTGACCACGGCCACTACTACGAGGTGATGGAGTATGCTCCTTACGACCTTTTCAGTGTGGTGATGAGCGGCAAGATGTGCAGACAGGAGATCTACTGTGTGTTCCGACAGATCTGCGATGGTGTCGATTACCTCCATTCCATGGGCCTTGCTCACCGAGATCTGAAGCTCGACAACTGCGTCATGACTACAGGTCACGTTGTCAAGCTCATCGACTTCGGTACTGCCACTGTCTTCCATTCTCCAGGCAAGAGCAAGGTGGTTGCAACGGGAGTGGTGGGCTCGGATCCATACTTGGCACCCGAAGTGTTGTCGCAGCAGACCTACGATCCAAGGTTGACGGATGTTTGGAGTTGTGCCATCATCTTCCTGTGTATGATTCTTCGAAGATTCCCGTGGAAATTGCCGGACATGAAGACCGATCCAAGCTTCAGGCTGTTCGTCACTTCGCATCCGGAGTTGTGCAAACCTCCATCTTCGGAGCCTGCCAAGAGTCATAGCGAGGGACCAAGCAGGCAGAGTAGTACACCCGCGTCAAGTATCATGGCTAGTCGTGTCACCTCGAGCGACCATGTTTCGCAGCTTCGAAAGACACTTGGTATGTCGACGATCGATAATGATGACAGTGCTACGCCCCAGATCCGATCCGCACAAGAGGCTGGGTACATGACACCACACTTGATTCACTCCAACCCGCAATCGCCTTCGCTCAGCGACACTTTCGATGGCAGCAAGATTTTGGGTAGTGAGGATGGGAATGAGGGAGCAGCGATGGCCAGTCCTCATGCGATGTCGCCTACTGTTTCTTCGCCCAGTTCGACGCTTGCGGATGATCCGACGCCCCATCCAGAGGGTGGTAGCGAAGGTGCTTTCGACGACATTCGTCCGCATGCTCATCGCAGTGATAGCGTCTCTTCTGCTTCTTCTCAGACCACCTTCACTTCGGGTGCGGCGGATAGCATCTTCCGTCTTCTCCCACGTGAGACCCGTTCGGCTCTATCGCGCATGATGGCTGTCGAACCATCTCTCCGATGCACACTTGGCGATCTTCTCCGTGGCCGAAGATTCAGCGACACGGATAGCCCCCTCACCCGCACCCCTGTCATGTCGAGATCCAACTCCACGGATATTCTCCGTTCCGCCATCGACGGTGCTCACGCCAAAGCCCACCCTCATCACCACACCACCGATGGCTCTATTTCACCACGTGGAAGTGCGTTCGACGGTGGAATTAGTAAAGACGCCCATGCGGCAGGATTGGGTTCGATCGGATTGGCCGAATTTGAGGATGACGACGATAAGGGCGATGAGTGGTTGAAGAACATTAGGACTTGCGCGCATATCATGAAGGATGGAAGGCCGGGTGAACAGCCTGATCATCCTCATGTCAAGGTGATGAGCGAGGAGAGTAAGAGGAAGCATAGTCTTTTCCATCGCAAGGATTAAATGTGCCCAAACAAAGGTGTATCACAATGGCATGGCTTTTGACGATGATGACGCTAGAGCGTATAACGAACGGTTTATGCTGTTGTACTAGAATGGAATTCATATGACTTTTTCGGATCGGACTGCATTCAACAGTGTTTGTGCAGAGCAAAGTGAAGCCGAATGTGCGACTGAGTATTAATGGATGCTAGTATACACTGAAGAAGAGGCCAGTTGAGAGTCGATAAGCTTGCGAGTGAATTGTTTGCCCTAAAGGTCAGAGCGAATCCGGCTTTGCACACTTCCTATTCTCCACCACACCTGTCACCGGATCAATCATCTGATTCCAACTAATCGGAACCATCTCATTCCCACTTAGATTCCATCCTGCTCCACCTACACTCGTTGTCACCTTCCCCCCTTCTCCCCCCTCCCCATGCCCGGTGCTGCCAACACTAGTACTCGTAGCACTCACCGCATAGATCACACCCAACGAATTCTCCGCAGTACTTAAATAATAGCTCCTTGCATCACCAAGACTGATCACCGTAGCTCTGACGATATCTCCTGGTCTGAAGCAGTCTGCGAGTTTGACTTTGTCTTTTTCTGTTGTTCGGACATCTTGTGATCTAACTACGCCTTGGAAATCTACTCCTTCGCCTTCACCTGCTGCATGGTTGCCTAGTCCGGATTGGACGAATGTGCTGGAGGTGGAAGAGGAAGAGCCGCAGGGGAGACCGTCAACGATGAGGATCGAGAGATAGGCTTGCCGCGGAGTAACGCGGGTAACACGCGCGATAACGGTGGAATCTGGTTGAGGGACTACGAAGCGGTTTTCCACGCCGGAGATCGAAATGTATTCGGAGGTGGGTTTCTTGGAGGTGGAAGAGGAGGAGGAGGGAGTGCGAGCTTCGTAACCGACAAGAGAGGAAAGGATGTAATCGCCACGGGTGTATGTGCCAGGTCCTAGTTCGAGTTGCAACTTAGAAGAAGAGGAGGTGACGGAGAGTGGTTGACCTGGCAGTAGGAGCCTGCCTGTGGATGTTGAAGCTGCCATATTTGCCGCTACTGTTGCTTTAATGGCGGCGTTAAAGAAGGGCGAAAGGAAGAGAGGCACGGAAGACAGTGATGATGAACAAGTTGTGGACAGCTGCCATAAAATCTTGCTTACCTAAGCACAATTTGGTGGAGTAAAAAGTCAAGAAGAAAAAGTGTCTGCACCCTGAGAGAAGCGCAGAGCTCGAGCAAAGCCTGAAGGGTTCTCCCAAAAATTTGTGGAAGTTTTAGAGCTCTTTTAGTTAAAGTAGATAAAGCCGCACAAAGCGTGGAGACAGTGAAGGTAGTGCTTACGGCCGAGTAAAGGACCTGAACATCTTAGCACGGACCACATGTGTCACAACCTACTCAAGGCAAATGCTTTGTTATGCTCCGCAGTCAATGTGGCTCTCCGCCACTCTTCTTTTGTATATATAGACTCCTAGCTCTCTCGCTCTCTCTCTCTCTCCTACCATCATCATCAACCACTGACTCCAACGCACTGACGACTGACTCCAACGCACTGACGAAGGACTTCAACTGATTAAGAGTCTGACACTCAACGCAATGCCGCCATCGACAAGAGCTGGACAGACGGGAAGGGGCGATGATGATCAAACGACCCCAAGCAACGGACAGGAGGAAGGATGGCTCACGCAGGTAGTCAGGATCCTCCAGCTGGCGAACCCAGCACTAACGGCCGAGGAAGCAATCGTACGAGCTATGGGTCTCATCAGCATTAGCAACCAGACCCCGCGCAGGGAAACCGAGAAGATCCCCAAGGAGGTGTCGAGCGCCATTGCGCACATCAAGAAGCTCAGCGACAGCAACTGGCACACTTGGGAACCTACCTTCATCGACTGCCTCCAAAGAGTACATAATGCGAAGGAGATACTGTATGGCACGGTAGCGCCTGGAAACGAGGAATACGACGAAGACTTGGATAAAGCCCTCGTGGGCCTCATCCACGCCTGCTGTGACAACAGTCCAGACAGCCGTATCGACACCTACACCGTCAGGGGAGTGGATGAAGAAGTCCAACTCGGTAGCACACTCTATGCCAAACTCAAGAAGGCACTAACGTTGAACGACGCTGTAAAGCGAGCAGGACTGCAGGATCGTATTCACACAGTGCGATTGCACAATCGAGACGTTGTCAGGCTAGGCAAGGAACTCGATTCGATCTGGAACGATGCGGCACGCCTGGGAAAGCGTTTCGACGAGGACCTCAAGAAATCAACTCTCTATCGCTGCACGGCCCAAGACTGGTTCTATGCCAACACCGTCGACGCACTGAAAACGGCCAGACCAGACTGTAAATATGACGAAGCCTACCACGCACTCGCCAAGAAACAGCAGGATGGTGAGGTCACCGGCCGTATTAGAGGAGCAGCAAGGGTTGCCACAAGTACGGACCAGGCGGAGCAAGGACCCAGAGGCAGGCGCGATCCTCGCAACCCCTCGGCCCCTCCAAAGTGCTACGCTTGTGGAGGACCTAATCACATTGCTCGAAACTGCACGAACACCAACAATAACCCCGCACCTAGTAGAGACGGACCCACCCCCAATCTGGCACAGGAAGTGAACCACTAGGAACTCGGGTGCACCTTTCTAGCAGTCGACAGGGGCGAGCGATCAGCATGCGACACCTGGATCATCGATTCAGGTGCAACCCATCATATGGTAAATGATGAGAGAATGCTGCTCACCTCAACGAACAAGGTCGGCCAAATCAGTACGGCAGGGGACGAAAAGCTTCAGGTGAAGGCTATAGGAGATGCCTCCCTTCGGGTCGGTGAGGCCACCATCCAACTATTGGATGTGCTTTATGTACCGAAACTGAATGCTAACTTATTGTCCGTACAAGGCTTGATCGAGAATGGTGCACGAGTAATCTTTGATGAGTTTGGAACTACCATAAAGCAGAACGATGGTACCCAAGTACAATTCAAAAGGGACAGAAGACAGGGCCACTTCAAAGTGCGAGGACAAGCACGGGTTTTGGAACTGGAGGAAACACGAGATGGCGTCCCAGAGGACAACCAGAACACAGGAAAACTAGATAATGCCCCAGAGGGCAATAAGGACATGAAGCATCGAGACAGCTACCTATGGCATGAGAGGTTCGGACACCCAGGACGAGACAAAACGAGACAAATCCGGGCCCATTACCTAGGTACCGACGAGGAAATGGAACATGAGTCGAAGCACTGCAACGCGTGCAGTCAAGGAAAACAGACTCGAGCACGGATGAGCCAATCAGAGTCAGAAAGAATGGAGGCACCATTAGAGCTGGTACACGTAGACCTGATGACAGATTTCAAAGGACATGCCAACTACCACTACGCACTAGTTGCTGTGGACGACTTCTCCTCTCTGATCTACGTAGAACCACTCTGCACAAAGAGTGCCGCACTCACGGCGCTGAGAAGGTGGATAGCTAGGATGGAACGGGCAACGGACAGGAAACTCAAAACACTCCGCAGCGACAATGGAGGAGAATGGTGCAGCATAGCAGCCGAAGACTGGCAAACTCAAGAGGGTTTTAAGTGGCAAAAGAGCGTCCCGGGGATCAGCGTCCAAAATGGACGGGCGGAGAGAGCAATCAGATCGGTCCAAGAAAAGATGCGCTCGATGCTGATTGGTCGAGCTTGCCCCAGAGAGTTGTGGCCGTACGCAATCACAGCAGCAGCACACGTGATGAACCTTACCCCGTCAGCCACCAAAACCATTCCCCACGAGGCCTTTTATGGAACCACCGCGCACAAGCTGGCCCAGCAACTGCGAGTCTTCGGATGCTTGGCATGGGTTCATGTTCAACAGAAGGACCAGCAAGGCAAGCATGGAGCTAGAGCAAAGCCAGCCATCATGATTGGGTATGACGACGAACACAAAGCATGGAAGTTTTGCAACCCGGACCAGCCTGCATCAATTCAATGGAGCAACTCAGCAACGTTCCATGAGGACAAAGGATGGAGTGATCGCCAACAAGAGGCAGTCAGGCCCATGGTGACCATGGAGGTCGAGGAGGAGGGTGTCACGCCAGCCATAGTAGAGGAGGAGACCAGATCAGAGACTGCAGTGGAGGATCTCCTACCAGCCGTAGACAGCACAGTGGGTGCCGCCAACACAGCAATACTGAACCTGGACCCAACGCTTGGGGAAGCAATGAATGGTGAGGACGCCCAGCTCTGGAAGGAGGCAATACGAAAGGAGCTAGAAGGACTTGAGGCAATGGGGACTTGGGAGGTGGTGCACCAACCACCAGGAGTACCACTTGTGGACTCTAAGGTTGTGCTTCGGCTGAAGCTTGATGCTGACGGTGTACCTGTTAAGCACAAAGCGCGACTGGTTGCAAGGGGCTTCACACAGAGAGAGGGGATCGACTACCAAGAAACCTTCTCTCCAGTAGCACCCCTCGGAGCGATCAGAGCCATCTTAGCACTAGCGGTGCAGAACAACTGGGAGGTACATGCTCTGGACATCACTATGGCTTACTTGAACTCCACGTTAAAGGAAGCAATCTACATGAAGCCGCCAGAAGGATCAGGAGTAGCACCCGGCAAGGTGTACAAGGTAGTCAAGGGCCTATATGGCCTAAAGCAGTCTGGGCGAGAATGGAATCAGGAGTTCGACAGGTCTTTGCGACGCATGGGATTCTTCCAGGTAGAGTGCGCTCCCTGCATCTACACCAAGGGACAGGGTGAAGATATGGCCATTGTGGTCATCTATGTCGATGATACATTAGTCATAGCACCACGGCTGGAAACGGTCCTAGAGGTTAAGAAGCAGATTGGTCAGAGATGGAAGATGGAAGATAGTGGTGAGGTCTCTCACTTCTTGGGCATCAAAATCAGTCGAGACCGTGCGATGCGAACCATGACGATTGGTCAGTCAGGGTACATCGACCAAGTGCTGGCAAAGCACCTGGACAAACGTACGAAGCCAACCATGGTTCCAATGCAGAACATACCGGAGGGAACCCTTGTCGCAAGCGCAGCACAACAGAAGGAGTATCCGGTGATTGTTGGCAAGCTGCTCTGGGTTGCCAACAGCACCCGGCCCGACCTTAGTCTCACCGTGGGTGTTCTCGCTAGGCACATGCGTGAACCATCGCAGGAGCATTATCAGGCAGCACAAAGGGTCTTACGCTACCTCGAAAGCACAAGGCAGGTTGGATTGGTTTATAGGGCAAGTGAGTCGCAAGAGCCACTGGTTGCACACAGCGATGCAAACTGGGCAAGCGATGCCACCATACAGAGAAGAAGCACATCGGGGTCAGTGGCATTAGTGTATGGGAACCCAGTAGCCTGGAAGTCAGTGACACAAAAATGCGTGTCATTGTCCGCTGTCGAGGCAGAGTTCATTGCAGCCACGGAAGCAACACGTGAGGTGCTCTTCCTCAAGCAACTGCTACGCTCAATTGGCATTGCCACAGGCACACCGACGGTCTACTCGGACAACACTGGTTGCATACAGGTTAGTAAGGACCCAGCACAGCACTGGAAGCTTAAGCACATCGACACCAAGTATCACTTCGTCCGTAACAACGTACAAGAGGGAAGGGTGCAGATCAAGTACGTAGACACCACAAGAAACTTGGCAGACGTACTCACGAAGCCCATTGGGAGGCAGGCAATGCAGCAAGCAAGATCTGGGCTACACCTGCAAATACCGGCAGCAGTGTACGGAACGGGGTCCCCGAGCTATGCGACAGTGTTGAAGAACGGAGGTCACACCTTGAAGCAACAGCATAATGAACAGGGTACATATGCTGTTGAGGGGGGGAGTTAAAGTAGATAAAGCCGCACAAAGCGTGGAGACAGTGAAGGTAGTGCTTACGGCCGAGTAAAAGGCCTGAACATCTTAGCACGGACCACATGTGTCACAACCTACTCAAGGCAAATGCTTTGTTATGCTCCGCAGTCAATGCGGCTCTCCGCCGCTCTTCTTTTGTATATATAGACTCCTAGCTCTCTCGCTCTCTCTCTCTCTCCTACCATCATCATCAACCACTGACTCCAACGCACTGACGACTGACTCCAACGCACTGACGAAGGACTTCAACTCTTTTTGTCGCAGCCACCAACACCATCACAACGAAGTTGACAGGCGCTTCTCCACACCATCGTTGATACCGTGCGACTCTGTACCTCGAGTCTGCATTTGGAAGCCGCTGCAACATTCAAACGAGTTGCAAAATCAGCTCCAAAGCGAACAAACTTACCCAGGCTTGAGTAGCTTGCCTTCTTCGTTTCCTTCACACCACCATCTTCCCTCTATCCACTCTTAGCTAGCTGAGCCTAGCTACCATCCGCCGCCATGCCATCCAAATCCAAAACAAAGAACAAGTCAATATGGCGTTCCGACAAAGCCCAGCACTTCCAGCTCGTCCATCGTTCTCAACGAGACCCCCTCATCAACGACCCCGATGCCGGTGCACACGTCCTTCTTTCCTATGACCCAGCCAACCAATCTCGCGCAAAGGGCAAAACCCGCGCAGACCTCGAAGCAGACTCCTCAATCGTTCGCGACAAATACGGCAAACCCATCCGATCCAATATCGGAGAAGCCGCCAACTACGGTATCTACTTCGACGATACCGAATACGATTACATGCAACATCTTCGACCTATCAAAGATGACGAAAATACCAAAAGAGGTGGTGAAAATGTGGATGAGGAGATCGATACGATTATGGTTAGCGCTAGTACTGGGGATAATACGGGTAAAGGGAAAGGGAAGGATAGTTTTGCACTAAAAGAAGAGGAGCGGGAGAAGGGGGAGGGATTGAAATTGCCAGCTTCGGTATTGCCGAGTGAGAAAGAGATGCCGTTTAGTTTTACAAGTCGCTTAGCGGTGGAGCCTAGTTTGCAGGGCTTCCAGCCGGATATGGATCCGCACTTGAGACAGGCGTTGGAGGCGTTGGATGATGAGGCGTTTGTGGATGATGAGTTGGAGGACGATTTCTTTGGAGAGGTGGTGAAGGATGGTGAGTGGGATGGGATTGTGAGGCCGGATGATGAGTGGAGAGAGCAGGCTCCGGAGGGTGATGAGGCGATTTGGGCGGATGATAGTGTTCGCGCGCAACAAGATCTGGAGGAGCTGGGAGAAGAAAACATGTCCCTTGAAGCGAGAGTGGCATTGTTCAAAAAGCAACAAGAGCAGGCACGAAATGCTAAACCCTCCCCTGCATCCAATGATGGCGACGAGCAGGACGAGGAGGATCGAGACCAGCTAGCATCCCTCCGCGGTGGCTCGAAGGCAGGCACCATGTACACCGCTGGAGGATCCGCCATTGGTAAAAAAGGCAAGCCAGGCGCACTAGCACGTCGAGCAGCATCCACCAAAACACCTAGCATTGGCGGAGGAAGCACTGCTTGGTCCATGTCCTCCTCTGCCATGTTTCGTAACAAAGGACTCTCCGATCTCGATGATCGTTTCTCCCACCTCGGACGCAAATACGGCATCCGGGAAGACTTTGATCCTTCCATGGAAAATCTCGAAGATCTCGACGAAGAAGAATTTGTCGATTCGGACGGGAAGGAAGCAGACGAAGTCGTCACTCGTGAAGATTTCGAGGGAATTATGGATGATTTCCTCGCCAAATACGAGACGAAACACGGAAAGTTTCGTGAAGCGCTCGGTGGTACAAATTCCACTTCGGTCGAGAAGTTGACGATTCTGCGTCAGGCACTGGGTAAGGCTAGGATCAACGGTCGAGAATGGGCCGGAAAAGACGCGGATGAAGGCAAAGGCCAAGGTGATTTGGGAGAGTACGAGGATTATGAAAGTCCAGATGAAGAGATTGTTGATCCTGTACCAAGGAGTCATATGAGGGAGAAGTGGGATGTGGAGACGATTCAAAGTACAAAGACCAACCTCGAGAACCATCCTCGAACCATCTCGGCGAAGGAAAGTGTTTTCGGCGGAAGCAACGCGAGTGGTTTCCGACCAAGGAGCGTGCTGGGTAACGGTACAGGTGGTGATGGAGGAGCAGTAAAGTTGGGCAACGGTCTAGCGCCGAGTATGACCAGTTACACTTCCCAGCGACCTTCAGCTTCTGCATTTTTGAACGACGAGGAGAGGTTGCCGAAGATCAGGATTAATCCGAGAACTGGGTTCCCTGAGATCATTGGCTATTCTAAGCCAAGGGGGAAGAAGCAGAATAGTGTATCGACGCTCAAGGAGGAGGAGGACGATGACGAAGATGATGGACGTGGACCACCCTCGGGAGGCAAAAGCGATTCAGGGTCAGACACAGAGGACGGTGAGAGTGATGAGTACGATTCGGACGCCACAGAGGGTGGGGAGCTTGCGAGAAGGATGTCTACCATTGCTGTCACTGCAAAGAGGGATAAGAATGAGAGCAAAGAGGATCGCAAGGCGAGAAAAGAAGCTTTGAAGGCGAACAAGAAGGAAAGAAAGGAGAGAAAGATGAAGACCAAACAGGCTTTCGCTAGTGAGAAGAAGAAACAGACGAAAGCGGAGAGGGGGAGGAAGGAGACTGAGGGTGGACCTAGCGGAATGCGTCTGCTTTGATCCTACCTTTTCATGCAGTATCTTACCAGCTTCTAATCCATTCCATCCAATACCGGCATCATTCATAGACATCTTTCTACGTTCCAGGTGAGTCTTGCTCCTGAGAATGGCTTCGTGTGAGGTGAGGTATGGCGATGGAGCGAACAGTAGGGCCAATCTAGACATGTTAGGATACAATTAGCAACAGTTTGTAATTTTGTCCGTTCAGGCACGCAACAGTGGCCAGAAATGGCCCACAAAGAAAAAGACCCTGTGTACGAAGCTGGACACACTGCTGTGATGCCGTGAAATGGTGGCTCGATGCGGCTGCTTCTTAGATCGACAGCCGAAAACCACACCACACGGGGTCCCCACAGTCTCGCCTGTCGCACCGTGACGGGTTACGCGGCCTCTCGCATACACCCTCCCAACCCTCCTCCTTCGCGCTCTCACCTTCACCACCACCGCCAAAGTCTAACTCCATCAACCTCAAGGATGAAGCTTACGATCCCCGTAGCCGCACTTGCGGTGGCTCTCACCAGCGTCTCTGCTTTCCCCATCGACAGCAGTAGCACGCACGATCTCACCACCACCGGTGGTTTTGCCGGATCGCTATTCAACGCTCTCACTTCCTCCTTCAAAGATATGTTCTCCGCTCGTCTGGTCCAGACTGCACCCGATCAGGAACCTTATTGGACTACAGAGTTTGGCAAGCAAGTGTTGTGGTACCGCGGCATTCACTTTATGGATCTTACCGACACTCCTGACCTTGGTGTGCTTAATGCTGCTCGAACTGCCGCCTCCCCTCAGTCGCTGCTTCAGGACTCCTCCAAATTCCCTGCCAAGGTTTCGCATAAGAAAGAGCTCAAGTCAGTCTTCAAAGAGATCAGCGAAGACGGACCCAGGAAGCATCTGGAGAAATTCACATCCTTCCACACTCGTTATTACAAGTCCGAAACTGGCCGTCAATCCCAAGCATGGCTTTTCAAAACCGTATCCGAAGTTGTCAAGAACAAAGACTACATCAAAGTGGAAGAATTCACTCACCCCTGGGGTCAAAACTCCATCCTACTCAAGATCAAAGGTTCAAATTCCACCCTCACCGAACACCGCGGAGTAACCATCTTGGGTGCACATCAAGACTCAACGAACCTTTTCCCTTTCTTCGCTGCCCCCGGTGCCGACGATGACGGTTCGGGAACAGTGACCATTATCGAAGCACTCCGCATCCTTCTCTCTGCAAACTGGCAACCCCAATCCGACGTCGAATTACACTGGTACTCTGCTGAAGAGGGAGGTTTGCTCGGCTCCCAAGCCGTCGCTCAATCCTACGAGAGAAAGGGTACGAAAGTGAATGCGATGCTACAGCAAGATATGACAGCTTTCGTCAAGGCTGGTACGGAAGAAACGGTGGGATTGGTCAGCGATTTCGTTTCGACCCCCTTGACGAAGTTTATAGGGCTGTTGGTGGATGAGTATCTGGATATCGGATATACGGAGACGAAGTTGGGTTATGCTGGATCGGATCATGCCTCTTGGACGAAGATCGGTGCGGATAGTGCCTTTGCGATCGAGGCTACGTTTGAGAATAGTAACCTGAAGAGGATTCATACGACGGGAGATACGTTTGATCATCCAGAGTTCAGCTTTAAGCATCTGATGCAGTTTGTTAGGTTGAGTGCTGGCTTTGTTGTTGAGTTGGCCGGATGGGGGGAGGCTAAGTAACGTACCCACTCTGCTCAAGCTTTATGTTTTTCCTAGGTGGATGATGATCACGCATGCAATTTCCACTTCTTTCACTTTTATGTTTGGATGAAGGCGTGTGATTGAGTAGAGTTGATACAAGCCTCCCCAGAAGGGATAAAGGGGCGAGTTGATGTTAGCCCTGAGCCTCCAACTCCCTCGACGCCTGAACATCCTCCAATGTCATATGTCTCTTACTCCAATCCGCCAATTCATGTTTAGCGATACTACCCGATTCACCTTCATTTCCATCCCAAGCGGTTGACATCAGACTCGGTTCCTGTGGATGCCAACTTACATCTCTCACCGTACAAACCGCTCCACCTCCCGTACCTCGATGCCCCCTCCCTGCTCTCCCACCTCCCCTCCCACCACCACCACCACCCGCTGCTAAAGGATTATCGATCCTCACATCTGCTCCCCCAGCCGAACAGTGTCTATTTGGATGTTTCCTCTTAAACCACGGCAATGGAGGCGCAGATGGATCCGACGCCAACCCAGGTTCTCGGAAAACATCATCATCATCATCTTCACTCTCCCCCCCTTCTGCTGCCTCTCCCGGTAGTTTATACGCGTGAATCTGGTTCGCTGGATCCTTCTCCGCATACAACGGTCTCACCTTGGACCTGTCCAACACCTGCGCTACTGTACCGTCGAGGTTCCAGATGTGAATCTTCCCATCTGCACTTCCTGAATAGATATACTTCTGCCCCGTAGTCTCCAACGGTGAAAAATGACACCTAATCAACGTCTTCAACACCGCATGACCTCTATACGTCATGACAGAACAATCCTGCGGATGAGCCTGATACCTCGGTTGCCGATACGACATGTTCCTATAATCCCAATTCCTCAATCCATAGTCCAAGTGAGTCATACGGTCGAATTTAGCAGAGGAATGCATCATTCTTAAATCCCACAATCGACAAGATTGATCTTTGCCGTTGGAAATACAATAGCGACCATCACCTTTAGGCGAAACGTAGGTGACTCCTTCGGTGTGGCCCATAAGTACGCCGGCCGGTTTGCCTCCGGAGAGAGAACGTCGATCCCAAACTTTAACGAACGAGTCATCGGATCCGGAAATCAGAACGTTGGATGAAGCTGCGTCGGCAAAAGCTACTGCGTTGACGTCGTCGGAATGACCTTCCACTCGAAGCACACGACGACGAGCTTCAATGTCGTATACGTAAATATCACCGAAGTGGGCTCCTGTGACGATTTCCCGGGAATCGCTGGAAAAGCGGATTGACCAGATCTACAAGAACAAAAGGAAGGAGAGTTAGTATTCCATTTCTATGGGAGGGGAGAAGGAGGGAATCTCCTTACCGCAGAGCGCCATCTTACCCCAATATCATCATCACCAGTATTGCTAAAATCCAACATCACCTGGTTATCACTCGGTGTTCTACCTCCCGTATCGAAAGCTTGCTTTGTCGGCACCAAATGAACAAAAGGTGTGATACTTGAATAAATCATCCATTGGTTATCCGGACTCAAATTAGCATCTGTAATCGTCCAATTCCCCTGTTTTCCTTGAATACTCTTTGTCATGTTGAGAGAAGTATACTGTGTTGTACCCATCGAACTAAAAAACCAGCTGTTTCTTACTCGTCTAGGTCCATCATCGTGAACTTGCACCTTCTTCGGTCCTGCAGTGGTCATATCGTACATATGCACTCTAAAATCTTGCGTGCAGGTGTAGAAGAAGGACGAATCTTGAGAGTACTGCCCACAATAGACTCGGGCTGGATAGGATGCGACAATGGTACCGTTGGTGTTGGGGACAAAGGAAGCTAGGTCGGCTTTTGCGATGCGTCGTCGTGCGTATTTGCGTTGGTTGACGAGATTGGAGAGATTGGTGGTTTCGGTGAAGGCGGAGGGTGGTGCATCGAGCAGTCGTTTGGATTGTCGACCAAAGTCGCCGCTCATGGCTACTTCTTGGCCGGATCGAATGGGTTGTTTGACAGGATCCCAAAAATCGGCCATTTGTGAGGAGCGGGCCATGTGGTACCAGTTGTCTTCATCTTCGTCTTCTTCGTCGTCTTCTGCGGCTACACCGCCTGTTGCTGCGGCGAGGAGTCGCTGCAATCCAGATATACCGATAGTATTCAGTGCTCGCGAGATAGCAGCTCTAGTATTGAGCGCACTGGTGTCTTCACCGTCTCCATCATCGTCGTTACTTGCTGCGAGGTGCGCTCGGAGAATATCGCGAATATCGATCGTAACGCTTTCTCCATTGCGGTCGTCTCTCGCACCAGTCCCATCTTCATCTTCATCTTCATCTTCGTCATCATCATCATCATCATCGGCCATCTCGATCTCCAGCCCACTGGCGTCTTGTACGAGATCCTGATACACAGACCCATCTTCGTCGGTAGGGACATACTCTGAATCGCCTTGATCATCATCGCCATCGTCGTCGAATTGAGCACCAAACGAATCGTGTGCTTCTGCTTGGGCTACCATCTCTTCTAATGCAACTTGAAGAAGCATGTCTTCCTCCTCTTCCTCATCTTCCTCATCTTCGATGTAATCAGCGTCTTCGTCTTCGAGAAAGATATCGGAGCCTTGGTCGTCAAATTCGCCGACGATAGCTCCTTGGCGCGCGTATTCTCGTGAGCCTGACATGGCGGCGTTTCGCCAGAGTAGAGGTTCGAGAAGCTGGTCTGGGAAGAAGAAGGGAGCTTGTTCGGGACAAGTAGCTCAGTGAGCGCACAAGCGCCTGAGGTTCGGTGGTGATTCGTTCCGGAGGATAAGACTTATCGGCCTCGCTATTGTGAAAGAGACAGCAATCGGCGCTGTTCAAGCAGATGATAGGAAGGATCCGTGAGAGAAGCGTTGAACTGATAGCAGGGGAAAGGATGAGGGTTTGATATGACAAAGGAAGGAAGTGTAACACACAGTGCACAGGGCAGCTCACCGGCTTCTTTCTGCTTGCGGAGTGGAGGTGTAAGCCGCCGATTTGGGTAGAAAGCCGCGCTGAACTGTGCTCAAATTTCAGCGCGCGTGAGCCAGAGAGAGAGAGAGATGCAGTCAGGGTCCATGTTCACCTTTTTTGGTCATTTCCCTGGGCTTTTGACTGCACTGCTCACGTAAAGCAGGCAGCCAAGAATTCACTGTTGCTTCCGCATTTCTAACAATCTCGAAATTGACACCGACTTCCACAACCAAAGGTTCATGCTGATTGACACGATAGTGAGAGTCTCGACGGCGCAGACAGCACAAAGCAGCACAAAGCAGCACAAAGCGGAAAAGAGGGTTGGTGCCGGGTCAGAGAGTCGATAGCTCCTGTTTTCCCGGCTTTTGAAAGGCAATGTCATTCAAGATTTCATCTCCTGCCATCGTATACAATGCTACAGCATCCTCCTCCTCCATACATCGAAAAACCAATTAAGGTCTCCGACATTCAGAGGCGACTCGGCTGCCACACACGGGTGGAAAGAAAGACCTCAAACGAGCAGACCGTGACAAGAACCTGTAAACAATCCTACCCTGAACAGAGTGGACAGTTTAGTTCTCAGCCTCATCTTGGTCGTACGAGACGTTGAAGAACTTGATCTCGTAACCCTGCTTGGAGGTGGCGACGACACGGAGCCAGTCACGGAGCTGCTGCTTGCGGAGGTGCTTCTTGGTCAAGTACTTGAGGTAACGCTTGGAGAAGGCGACGTTGGTGTCGACCCAGATTTTGCCCTCGCCTGTAGAGTACGGAAAAGAGATAGCGCGAAACGTTGTGGAAAAACAAACGCAGAGGTCGATATCGAGGACGAGAGAGCTTGAGTCAGCTATCTCCGACTCGAGTGCGCGATTGCGACCTTCTTTGAAGAAGGGGGTGTGGGGGGATGGGGGATGCGACGGAAGGTAGCGAGGAGATGGATGGCATGATGAAAGGAAGATGCCGAAAAGAGACTGCCGAGAACAGCTGACAGTGTGCGGAAGCTGGGGAAGCGAAGAACGTCTTCACAACCATGCGATCGATAGTCGTGTCACATTCACTTCTTCTGCGTTTCCGAGCAATGCACCATGAAGCAACACGATAAGCAGGACCTTCTGATGTGCTCCCAAAGGCAATTTTGAAAGCAACTGCGGACTGCGTCGCATTCTGGTACAAACAACTCCTCTCGATTATTTCTCTTCCCGACTAGATCTGCCATGCTTGCCATGCTATCCTATCTCCCTTGTCGCTGAAATCTTCCATCCTCATCCTCATCCTCACCCTCGTCCTCATCATCAAATGTACTTACCCTCACGAGTGATCTTGACGTGGTCACCGAGGTTACCGGCCTTGCCGTCAACCTTGATGCGGTCGTGGAGGTACTTCTCGAAAGCGGCGGCATCAAGGATACCGTCGTTAGCGGGTCCGGAGAAGTCGATGAAGAACTTGTGCGAAGTCTTGGACTGCTTAGCAGCCTTGGTGGTCTTGGTAACAGCCATTTTGAATATAGATATGAGAAGCCTACTGGTGGGATCAGCAAAGCGAGGTAAAGGATGGTGTGGGAACGGAGGAGGAAGACGACGACGACGAGCCAGATTCCTGAAGCTAGTCGTCTCTCCCTGCCGCCTTCCTGTTTTCCCAGCCAATGTTCCGGGAGATCCAGCTGCTGGCTGGTTCCTTTTCGAGTGAAATCGGAATGCCTGTTTGCAAGCGTTCCAGCGAAAGTTTTTTTTTATTTTTTTTTTACAGTTGCCCAAAATCACGTGCAACCTTGAGAGAGCCCATTTTTCAAAAGATTGTGTTAAAGTCACTGTAAACACATCTACTGCTTATGCATGCATTATTCAGCAACACTTTGGACGGCTCCGTGCATTTGAGATTTCAGTTGCTGTCAAGGGGAAAAAAAAGGGAAGATTTTTTGCTGGCACGACTGCGTAAAGCAGCGGAACAAACGAAAAAGAAAGCTCAATTGTAGTCAACCCTCGTCGTCGCCATCAGAATCGGTCACTGTCGGCCCACTCCCTCATCCTTTCTCACCTTATCCCACTCATCACCCATACCCTCCCCCTACCGACAGCCAACATGTCTCTTCCGCTCGGTACCTCGGTCGCCGAGGCCCAAGAGAAGGGCGACTTCATGATCAAGCCCGAAAACACCGGCCCAAAACTCAACACTGCCGACTGGCCTTTGCTCCTCAAGAACTACGACCAGCTTCTCGTCCGCAGCTCTCACTTCACCCCTATCCCTCACGGTTGCTCTCCCCTCAAACGTGACTTGCAGAGCTACATCAAGTCTGGTGTGATCAACCTCGACAAGCCTTCCAACCCTTCCTCGCACGAAGTTGTTTCTTGGCTCCGACGCATTCTCCGTGTCGAGAAGACCGGTCACAGTGGTACCCTTGACCCCAAGGTCACAGGATGCTTGATCGTCTGCATTGACCGTGCTACCCGTCTTGTCAAGTCACAGCAGGGTGCTGGTAAGGAATATGTTGCCGTCCTTCGTCTTCACGAGAAGCTCGAGGACCCTAAGAAGCTCCCCCGCGCCATCGAGACGCTGACTGGATCCTTGTTCCAGCGTCCACCTTTGATCTCGGCCGTCAAGCGTCAGCTTCGTGTTCGAACCATCTACGAATCCAAGCTCATTGAATTCGACAACGATCGTCACCTTGCCGTCTTCTGGGTCAGCTGTGAGGCCGGAACCTACATCCGAACGCTTTGTGTCCACTTGGGTTTGTTGCTGGGCGTTGGTGGTCACATGCAGGAGCTTCGTCGTGTTCGTTCTGGTGCCTTGTCGGAAAACGACTCGGTTGTTACTATGCACGATGTGCTCGATGCTCAGTGGCTCTACGACAACCAGCGTGACGAATCCTACCTTCGTCGTGTCATTCGCCCTCTCGAGTCGCTGCTCACGGGATACAAGCGTATCGTCGTCAAGGACTCGGCCGTCAACGCCGTCTGCTACGGTGCTAAGCTCATGATCCCCGGTCTCCTCCGATACGAGAAGGATATCGAGACACACGAGGAAGTCGTCCTCATGACCACAAAGGGTGAGGCTATCGCTCTTGCCATCGCACAAATGTCCACCGTCGACCTCTCCACATGTGACCACGGTGTTGTTGCCAAGGTCAAGCGTTGCATCATGGAGCGCGACACTTACCCACGACGATGGGGTCTCGGTCCCAAGGCACAAGAGAAGAAGGCCATGATCAAGACCGGAAAGCTCGACAAGCACGGTAAGGCCATCAACGGCGTTACACCAGACAAGTGGAAGAAGGAGTACGTTGATTACTCTGGTGATGCTGCTCCTGCTGCTGTTTCGGATGTCGAGCAGGTCGCTGCCGCTGCTGTTGTCGCACCAGTGACACCAAAGAAGGAAGACAGCGATAGCAAGAAGAGGAAGCTTGAGGAGACACCAGGTGCCGCGCCTGACGGCGAGACCGAAGAGGAGAGGAAGAAGCGCAAGAAGGAGAAGAAGGAAAAAAAGGCTGAAGCTGCTGCTGCCGGCATTGAGACACCAAAGTCTGAGAAGAAGAAGAAGGACAAGAAGGACAAGAAGGACAAGTAAGGGTTCCAACCTCCCTTTAGCTCGTACGCTCCCCTGCATCGTTTTTGTTTCTTTCCTTTTCCTTGAAGTTGACTGCGAACAACTGCAGCTCCCGGTCCTGCCACATCTACAACACAGTGGTACAGAGAGGATGGGATGACATCACGATTCTGTTTTTCCACACTTCAGAGGTTGTAAGGAAGGACTTGTCTCTGCTGTGAAGGAGCGATGCAGCCAACAGTATGGATCTGCTTCCATAGCTCAGCTTGACCCTCACTACCTCAGCGTGGGGCCTTCACCACCTCTTCATCTCGATGTCCATCTCCATTCTTTCCCTCTCGAGAGCTGTCAGACGGCATTCACAGCGGCAACTCGCGCATGCCCGTTTAGCTCTCTTCTTCTTCTTTGTTGTATCCTTTCTTCACCCCTCCCATTCGGCATCTTTTTCTCTTTCCTTGTCTCGTTCATGGTCTCGGTTTTCATTGGTTTCCATCTCTGTACTCTAGCATTATATTATCGTTCTCGCCATCAACCTTGCTCCAGGCTGCGACTTTTTCCCTGGGTTCTGACTCTATATTATTGCAAATGAAACACGACTATAAAGCGACGGCCCTCTGTATCCTAGCCATCACAGGTCGATGATCCGAGATCAAATATCCTGCATCTCCTTCACTCCAATTTGGCAGCGTACCAAACGCCTGTATCCTCCACTTCTCATTGTCTCCATCTTTATTCTTCGCCATTGTATCAGTGACTACTACCCTCTTCACCTCCTCTCTTACAGCAGCTGATGCTTGGTCTCTAGCCCATTTTATACCCGCTGCGGGGCTTCGTGGAGGGGCAGGCGATTTGGAATGATCCAATACCGCATCTTTCCTCGTCTCATCCCAAACAGCTTCGTTGTCGAGGATCATGATAAAGTCGATCCTATCATCAATGGCTCTACGAGGAGATGGTAGGAAGTCTGTAAACGTTCGTAGTGGACCTACTGGCTCGGAAAGCATTCCTCCGCTCTTCCCCTCGTCTCCCGAAGGAGGAGCAGGAGGAGTACGACGACCAGAAGAGTATTCCGATCGCAATGAATCTTCGTTATCCGTCAACAACGGCGACTTGAAACGAGTGGGAACGGAAAGCGCTATATCGAGGAATGTCGATCCTGTCGAGTTTGCCGGAAGAGAGTAGTGTGGTGAGACGAGGGTGGACCAGCTTCCTTCGTTTCGTGGAGAGTTGAGGTCGCCGATGAGCACTATCAATGGCTCCTCCAGTTGCTTAAGCGAGGAAGATGCTTGGGAGGAGTAGTGGGCCTCGGTGTGAGCAGAAGCTTGTCTGGCACGTTGGACAATAAGCTCGCTCGACTTTGCTCTAGCTTGGACTCCTTGATGATCGTAATGTGTCGAAAAGACGTGGACGATTTCTCCTGTTGCTAAGAGCTTCAAGCTGACATGTGTGCACATTCGAGTGAGTGCTGCATCCCATCCTACACTGCCAACTACGTCTGGTGTTGGGGAGAGCCAGAAATGCTCAACACCATCCTTCCCCACTCCTCCTTGATCAGCGGAAACGCGTTCGAAGGTGTCTCTCCTCCAAAACACAGGTACTGCTTCACCTGCTCGTTTCCCATCATCCCTTCCTACCCCTGCATGATCGTATTCCTCCCCTAACCATTGGACGAGATTTCCATATTGCCCATCGAGCACTTCTTGAAATGCGAATAGGTCCCAGTCGTAGAACAACGGCGTGTCGGCAATTTTTGGCCCCCGGAGCAACCAGCTCCTCTCCCCTCTGTACTGCTTTGTGAGGTATGGCGATCCAGCAGGGTGGATAGATGCTGCGAACTGGGATGGACCCGCACCCATGCGTGCAGCAGAGAGAAGATTGTCGAACATCGACTGAGAAGAGTCGAATGCAGCATTGCGGGAGTAGCGAATGTTGATCGAGCCGATGGAGAGCGAAACTCTGCCGCGTGTGCGACCGTGCTTCCCTTTGTAGATCTTGTGTTTTGCTGGTTCGGAGAGCGAAGGTTGGAGCATGGTCTCAGTGGATGTACAGGAAGAGGAGAAAGGTGCGACACGGCAAAGACCCATCGAGACCAGGTCGTAGGTTCGGAATCGGAAGTAGAGAAAGAGGGTGACGGCGAGTGCTGTTAGTAGGATTGAAGCTGATAATGGTCGGTGACGCATCTTTGCCATCGCTTCACACCTTCGTGGCGGTGTGAGGGGTGGACGGCGAGAAGGCGGAGGGAGAGGAAGAGAGAAAGGGAGGAGTGAGGGTTCTCTATCCGGCGAATGTGAGTCGAGACTTCTGAGCTCATGCAGCTGTCCCTTCAAGTGGGGTAATTCTGCAACTCTGCTGTTGTGCGCATCAGTCGGTCTCACAAATTTAAAGTGCGGAAAATTGGTTAGCTGAGACTCTTTTTGACGTCGAAGCCTCTACACTCACTTCCTTGTTCAACTGTCACACAACACAGCTTCACTTCGACCATCACCATTTCGTATAGCAAGATGTTGACGCCGACACATATAACGCTACGACTCTCCAGAAGAGCTTTGCGCAGCTCCTTGCCGAGGATTGCTGCTGAGAAGCGAGCATTCGCACGGGCTTCCCGCACCCTTGACACGTCCTACCCTCGGCTTCAACAGAACGACTCTTCGAGCTCTTCATCAGGCTCCTCTTCATCTAACAAGGCATCTAGTAGCCCGATAAGCATAACAAACATCCTCATCGCATCAGCAGCCATCGTTAGCGTCACACCTTACGCTCTCGACCTCTACGGCAAAATCACTGGCACCTCTCCTCCACCCTCCACTTCGATCCCAGGTAAAGTCGAACCATACACCCACAACCCCCTCCCTCTCATCTCCTCCGCCTACTACCCAGACCCTTCCACCGCATCAGCACACAAATTTCTACAAATCGGTCTTCCCGCTTCCACCTCCAAGCCCTCCCTCGCCTCCAAATTCACCAATCCCGAAGATGACATCCGCAAAAAACTCCGCATTAGAAGCATCTACATCAAAGAACCTAGCCTAGTCATCGAACGAGCCTACACTCCACTCTACGATACACTCCCCGGATCCTATGCGGCTTCACTGGCCTCAGCAAGCTCATCCGATCGCAAGCTTCTGGATCTGATTGTAAAGAGATACCCAGACGGCGAGTTGGGTCGGATGTTGCATCGTGCGGGGCCAAATCCGACCGTACCGCAGTTAGAAGTGAGAGGTCCAGTTGACACTTGGTCTTTCGAACGTGATTCGGCGCATGGTGTGTTGCCAGTACCAGAGAGAATTGTGATCGTTGTGGGTGGAACGGGTGTTACGCCGGCTTATCAGCTGTTGACCAATCTATTCGGTCGACCTGGTGCCGCTGGGGTAGGCTTAGGAATCAAGGGAAACGCGCCGAAGGTGGAAGTTTTGTACGCGACGCAGGATTTGGAGAATGCTCTGTTGCTCCCGCAGTTGCATGAGCTGGCGAGCACAAATGGAGACAAGATCAGTGTGAAGTTGTTCGCCGAAAGGCTACCAGGTGCGACAAAGTTGAGTAAGGCTGATGCTGCAGCACTAGGTCAGCTCGTACCAGCGGCAACTGGGGGAAGTAGAGGCGAGTCATGGATTCCTTTCTTCAGCAAGCGGTCGAGTCGGGATCCGAAGTTAGAACTCACAGCAGCACAGACAGCGGCGAAAATTCCGGTCTACGAATCGCGTATTACCCAACAGCATCTTTCTCAGATCCTCACTCCGGCAGAGGGAAGCGGTAGAACACTGGTATTGATTAGCGGTCCCGATGGAATGGTAGATGCTCTTGCCGGACCCAAGTCTCGAGATGGTCAGTCTCAAGGACCTCTCGCTGGCGTTCTTGCTCGGATTGGGCTAAAGCAGGAGGATGTGTTCAAACTCTAAACAAACCTCCTTGCAGCCAAAGAGGGGGTGTGTGAGATGTACGATTACCAATTACAACGGGTATAGATATTGATGTACAACAATGATTAACGTAAGTGTGAGTTTAGACGCCATGCTTCTTGCGTTCTCCGTCGACCATCACGTTTTTGTTATGCTGAGTAGCCGGTCGGAGAGATTCGGTATGGATGAGGGTTCCTTCTTCTTCCGGATTCTCGTAGCCGTCTGCTCTGCGCTGTTCAACCCCAACGAGGCCGAGATGATGTCTGAGCAGTGCTGCGAGTTGCGATCGTGCTAAGGAAAGCCGTGACTCGCCGGTATTCTTCAGATTGAGTAGAGTTGCAGTGTTCCATTCCGTCGCTACGTTGGACGGGATAGATCTATCTCCTTCTACGCCTGCTTTTGCGGTATCCGGTGATCCGTGAAGAAGAGCTTCCGAATACCGCAAAGCCTCAGGCAACAGTTCCTGCGGAGCAACATCTCCACTCTCCCTAATCGCCTTCACTACCGGTTGCAACTCTTCACTAATCGGTTCACCAAAATTAATCGTCACATGATTCCCAAACTTCGGTAACCACTTTGGCTTTTCCCTCGGTTCAGGCATCATCCGATCAAACCCAGTAATCCAAATTGGTACTACCACCGGCAATTTTTCCGCCTCCAACAACATCCGGCTTATCCCCCACTTGAACCGTCTCAATCTTGTACTCGTGCTGACATTCACATACGCCTCAGGAAACAAATGCACCCAACTACCACCACTCAACTTCTTTATCGATTCGTCGATAGCAGCCTGATGAATCCCACCACCGCGATGCGTCTCGATGCATTGTCCGTTGCGGAAGAATCGAGAGAGGAGAGGGTTGGTGAACATGATATCGCTGGCTCCGAGGGTCCAGCGTACAGTGCGGGGGTTGAGGAAGGTGGATGGGGGTAGTGTGCCCCATATGGTGGGTTCGTCGAGGACTGAGATGTGATTGCAGTATGTGAGCAGGCCCCGGTTGGAGGAGAGACGTTCGGAGGAGTGGAGATGGGAAAGGAATCGATCGAGACCGCGGACAGCGACGTTGCGACAACCATAGCGGAGAAGGGCGCGGGAGAAGGCGGCGACTGCTCGAATGGTGTATGTCGATGATGAGGCGGAAGAGGCGGAGGTGGACATGGATGCGGAAGCGGCTGAGGAGGTGAGGTTGGATGCTGCTGAGCTGGCAGCTGCGGTGAAGGGTTTGAACACCCTTGCTGTTGCCCAGACCATCGTTCAGCGTTGCTCAGGATAGGGGTTTCTAAGCCAAGCTGTTGAGGTTGATGCTGAGCCTAGCCTCGGTGCTGTAGAATATCGTTCCCGCCGGCTATCCAACCCTGAGATCGAAAGGCAATGGCCGTGAGTGTCGACTGTTGACCGAACCGCAAGCCCGCGCTTGGTCGGAAACCGATGATAGAGTGGATTGTTCCGGCGAGCCAGCGAGCCACTTGCTCGAAGGTGTTTGTGGTTGGGTATAGAGTCAAAAGAGTGGAAGAAGGCCGAGTGTTTTGCGTGTCTTCGGCTGGTTTCGGACCCTTGTTCCCAACAGACACCAATAAATTGTTGTGGCCAATCCCGATTCGCACGACCTCTGAGAATCTCACCCGATCTATTGCCGTTGAGCTAAGCAGTACTCTTTTCTTCTTCGTTCCGCAGCGTTGCTGAAGCACGTATTTGATGTTCGGATAATTAAATTTTGATGCCTTTTTCTTGGTCCTGAGGTGGAGGCATTTGACCCGTGAGTAAGGGTGACATAATCCTCCAGCTTCATGAAGGATTCGGTGAGAAGAGCTCATTGAAGTCTTGCTCGTCTTTGCCTGGTCAACCGCTCTTCTCGCATACACCATACAATCAACCTCAAACGCATAATTCACAATGGATCTCAGCTCATTAACAGGCAAGTCGGCCCTCGGCGGTGCCGCCAACTCGGCTACCTCTGCTGAGCGAAAGGAAGCTATCAAGCAGCAAGTGTAAGTTTCACCTCCTCTCCCCTGCTTCACTGTGAGTGCAAAAGCACACATGGGGGTCAACGTCGAGATGTCCACGATTCTTTCGAAATGATGAGGGCAAGCAATTCAAGCCGATATACTGACACCCCTCGTTTGCGCCGCAACAGATCCTCGGAACTCGCAATGGCAAACGCGCAGCAACTCATCACAAAGGCAACGGAAAAGTGTTACACTAAATGCATTCCTGCACCAGGTGCAAGTCTTTCAGGCAAGGAACAGACATGTTTGACAAGATGCATGGAGAGGTACTTTGAAGCTTTCAACATTGTTTCAAGCACTTACGTCAGGAGGGTCGGTAATGAGAGGGCTGCTGGAGCTGTTGCTGAGGCTGGTCTCTGAGCCGCCGAACGCAAGACGCAGCGACGACGAAGACAGACATGTATACATTCAAAAGGCATTGCTGACGCCAAACACATCTCAATATCACAACACTACTCTTTCTCAGAATATGGCAGAGGTGAAATGGGTTGATACCGACAGGGTTACTCGGGTTGCTTGAGAAACAGCGTGTGGATGCAGTATAAGTACAATGCAGAGTGGAGCAAAGCGAGGGTACATGCATTGCAGAATGTCTACGTTGAGTCTCGGTGCAGGAACTGTGGTGGTAGGGATGTGTGTTAGCGGATGTTACCGAACAAGCTGAGCCCTGACCTACGTGGAGGCGAAGCAGCTTCACCTTCCTCGTCTTTATCTCCCTCTGTCCCATTTTGAGCCTGTTCTTGCAGCGAAAGCAGCTGTGCTAGTGTGACATTGCCCCCATTTGCTCCTGGTTCCAGCGCTGTGCGAGACCTGTTCGTCGGTACCGCATTTGCCATTGCTGTAAGAGGACCTCTCTTGACCCCACTGCTCGCATTTCCCATCGCACCAACCTCTCTCTTAGGCCCAAACACGATCAACCGCCGAATATGCGTATCTTTACCATTCATATGATTAGCCAGGATACACACTTGTACCAACCACACTCTAATGCCTTCCCCTCCTTCTGCATCCTCCCCTTCTTCCCCCTCTACACCTCCATCCTCCTCCTCATCCTCCTCCTCCTCCCCCTCCCCTTCCCCATCCGCCTCTTTATCTTCCTCACTCGCAACCGAATCAACAGCACCTCCAGGCGTCATACTAAGATGTTTCCATCCTTGCGGACTGTCAAAGGTCCTCTGTCTGACCATTGTCAGATCGTGATAGTTCGTCCCAGCCTTAACTGCTACTCGTGTCGGCGTGTATGAGTCGTCCTGTTTGACATCGAGATAGATAGATAGGTGGGTGACGCATGTTCTACGGGAGAATTGAATGTTTATGAGATGAGGTTGGTTGCCGTCTGATTGCCAAAGTTTGGTGAGGTCGGGGGAGCGAAGTTCGGGAACGCCGGAGCCGGGTTTGTAGGAGGAGAGGGTCCAGGATGTGCCCGGGGCCAAGCCTACGTCTGTTTTTGTGGTGCGATCTGTGGGAGGTAGGGGAGATGCGGTACAGTTGAGGAGTTGGTCGGTCGGTGAATGTGAGGAAGATAAAAGGGATAGTGAGGGGGAGGGAAGGGACTTACCTTCGATATCATTGATGCGACGACGACGTTTGTGTTTTGTTGAGGTAGTGGATGGTGGCGAGAGTGCGGGTTGTACACGACTGCTGCTGGCTATTGCTTCGTGCTCCATCCTCGATAGCTGCCGTGGGGGGGGGGGGGGGGGGAAGCAAACTAGCAGCGCAGTTGTAAAAGTTGACGATGAGGAAGATGAGATCAAGGACAGGCAACCCAAAAATAACCACAAAGTTGACGAGACCAACACTTCCGAGTCGCGCACGCGTAAAGTGGAGCTCTCAGAGCCTCAAAGACAAAAAGTCCGCTCAAGATCCTGTTCAACGCTATCAGCCCAAGTCTACTTAAACGTTGCACCTTGTCACACAAACTGTTGGCTGTCTGTGGTTTGGAGAGTGTATCATCTATTGATGAAAGCGAGTCTATGGATGTTTTCTAGTCTTGCACGAATGCAATTAGGGATGAGAAGCTCTAATCCTGCCGACGATCCGAACTTCCCCCTACACCATCGTTATCCTCCTCTGTATCCTTCGCATCCTCGTAATTGGGCAACCCCTTATCCTCAATAAACGCACATCCAATCACCGTCCCCAAACTCACCACCGCTATCCCAGTAAAAACCCATCTGAGCGCAAACGCATACGACTCGACCGCCGCCTTCTGCAACTCCGTCGGCAATTCTGGCACGATACTACTCTTATGCCTAATCTCCGAAATGATCCTATCCGCATCCTTCCCTGTAATCTTCTGTCTCAACTGTCTCTTGAGCAAAGCCTGAAACAGTGTTCCACCACCAGAAACACCCAAAATCTGACCCGTATTGCGTGCCATATACGACATACTTGTCGCCACTGCAACATCGCTTCGCGGAACAGAGTTGATGAGAGCGATCAAAGTGCATGTTAGTACACCTGCTGTTCCGAATCCGTGCGGAACGATCGATGCATAGGTATACGCTTCCGAGCTGTCTTGGGTGAAAGTGGTGAAGCAAATGATCGAGACGGTGATGAGCATCGAGTTGACGAGGTTGTACGAGTAGTATCGGCCAGAGCTGCGCATGGTTAAGCCGGCCAGAACAGAGCCGACGCTGAGAGCAATACTGTTCGGGATAAGGTGGAGGCCTGCAAGGGAGGGAGTTTCGAGTTTGACTGCTTGAAAGTAAAGCGGGAAATGGTAGAGAGTACCGAAGGAGACGATGGAGAGGCAGAAGTTGGCGAATGCGACTGCTGCACCGGATCGTTGAGTGATGAGACGGAGGGGGAGGATGGGGTTGCGTGCGATTTTGGCTTCTGCGTAGAAGAAGAAGCTTATGCTGGCGAAGCCGATGACAAAGCCACCCCAGACGAAAGGATTGGAGATGTGAAGATCGTTTGCACTCATCAGACTGAGACTGATGAGGGTGCTGGAAAGACCAAGCACGAGACTGAAGGCGCCGTTGAAGTCAATCGATTTCAGTTTCTCCCACTTTGACTGCTGAACGAGCGCATTCGGTGTCTTGACATTGACAAAGATGAAAGCGAGCACGTAGTCCATCAGCAACAGTGGGATCTGAATAAGGAAAGCCCTTCTCCACCCAAGCGTGTCATTCATCCAACCACCAATAGGACCACCCAAGCCTGATCCGAGACCGAAGATAATGTTCGTTAGCCCTTGCAACAGGCCTCTATTCTTCAGCGGCACGAGGTCTGAGAGCACGATACTGGTTGTTGTTGTAAGGCCTCCTCCACCCATTCCTGCGAGCGCACGAGCAAAGATGAGCATATTCATCGACGTCGATAAACCGCAAAGCACCGTACCTGTAGTGAAGAAGGTGAGTGCGGTGAACATGCAATTCTTTCGTCCAATAATGTCTGCCATACGGCCGTAGAGCGGAGTGAAGCAGGCGACGGAGAGAAGGTATGCAGAGCCGAGCCACTGTGCTTGTTCAGAGGCGTTGAAGGAACTGCTGATGCTCGAGATGAGGGTTGCGGTGACGGTACCGTCCATGCTTGCGACGAAAACGGGAACCCAGAGCGCTGTGAGGAGGGGCGCAAGCTTGCGTAGTGGTGGCATGACTGTGACATGGTCTTCTTGCTCTGTCCCTGCTTCTGCTTCTGTTGAGGACGAGGATGATCCTGCGTCATTGTTGCGATTGGTGTGGTTGGAGGAGGTGGATTGGTAGTGCTCATCCCGCTGTTCAGAGGAGAGGAGAGAGGTCCTCTCATTGGCAGAGGTGGTCGGTGCCATCTAGGCGGTTTATTTACCGTAGCGTCTAACGGTATGGTCACGACGCTATGAGGCGTCGAATCTGCTTGAAGGTAGTTGCGGATGAAGGAGCAAGGAGGACGGTGCGCTCGTGTGATTTGTTGTGATACCGGTAATCTGGCGGTCGTCATTTGCTGCTTGAATATCGGCTGTATCTTCGGCCTCTTACCGGTCAATTTTCAGCTTTCGCACCTCTGCCCTGATTGGTAGCTGCCGAGGAAGTGATACGAGTGCCGACATGCTTCATTACTCGATTTTCAAAAAAGCTCTGTTATGGCGCGGAAAATCAACAAATGCTCTAAAAATGTGATCTTCCGTCTTCCGAGATTTTAACGCATTTTTTTTTTTTTTTTTTTTTTTTTTTTTGGGTGGTGTTGGACGGTTGAGAAGGAAAACGCCAAAAATTTCACTTTTTTCTGCGACCCTGAACGCTCAAAGCTTGGTTCAAGGTCTATAGTGAACAACGTTCTTCCTTGTCTTCTGGCTAGCTCGTCCATCGCTACTGGGTTTTGATCTCCACCATCCCATCAAAGTCAATCCAGCATGCCTGGCATCAAGCGTTCCAGGCCAGCGGAGGATGCAGCTGCTAGCTCCTCCAAGTCCAACTTCACCAAGAAAACCAAGAGCTCTTCCACCCCTAGTGCTTCAAGCTCGGCACCCACCACCTCGCTCCTCTCAGCTCAAGAAGTCGACTTCCCCCGTGGTGGCAGCTCCGGCCTCACCCCCCTCGAGTTCCGTGAAGCTAAGCGTGAAGCTCGTTCCGAATCGACCGCCAACGAGCTCCTCTTCAAGGATGCAAAGGATGTTCAGGCTGAAGCGAAGCGAAACAAGAACAAGCAGAAGTTCAACAGGGAGAAGCGCAACGACGCCAAAAAGAAGCGAGCCACAACCGAAGTCGTGAGGCCAGCGGCAGGAGAGAAGAAGGATCATATCCGTATCGAACACATCAACTACAAGCGTCTCATTCCTGGATCGAGATTGCTTTGCTCCGTGCTGGCAATTCACCCGCTCGCTGTGGTCGTTTCGCTGCCGAACCAGATGCTTGGTCACATTCCTGTTACACAGATCAGCTCTCAGTTCACACAACGTTTGCAAGCTGCTGCGGATGCCAATGCTGAAGATGACAGTGATGATGAACAAGACGACGATGACGAGGACGAGAGCATGGACGAGGACAGCGATGGCGAGGAGCCTGCCAACCGCACATCCAGCAAGAACTCCAAGAAGGACGCCAAAAAGGTTCCTGAGCTGCGTGACCTCTTCCACGTTGGTCAGTGGCTCGTTGCCAGCGTTGTCCAGGTTCGAGGTGGTGACGTTGCCAAAGGTCGACCCACTCGTGAAGGCGGCGAATACGAAAAGGAGTCTCGTCGTGTAGAGCTCTCCCTCGCACCTCACCTCGTCAACACCGGTGTCACCCTCTCCGATCTCGATGCAGGTGCCACCCTCTCTGCCTCCATCTCGAGCGTCGAAGACCACGGCTACATGCTCGACAGTGGCATTCCTGAGTTCCGCGGCTTTGTCCCCTTCGCTGATGCTGCCAAGCTTCCTTCCAGCTTCCACGCAAGGAAGAACGGAAAGTTGCTCCAAGTCGGTAGTGTTGTCTTTGCCAAGATCACCAAGATCCCCGAAAACCGTCGAAGCTTCGAAGCTACATTCGATCCCAAAACTGTCTCAACCAGTCCAATCAAGCACGTTCCCAGCATCACCTCTATCCTTCCGGGCACATTGACAAAGGTACTCATCACAGCGGCGTTGCCAACTGGACTCAACGTCAAGCTGTTCGGCATGTTCGATGCTACCATTGACCGGTTCCACTTGCCACAGCTGCCAGAGGGCAAGGATATCCAGGATGTCTACAAGGAGGGATCCAAGCACGTTGCACGTGTGTTGTGGGACTTGCTCGCTCCTCCTTCGACCGCGTTGCAGGGTGATAATCCAGACCACGAGCGCAAGTTTGGTCTTTCCTTGGCTCCTCAAGTTCTCGCTTTGCAGGCTCCTGTTGCAAAGGACCAGCAGCTGTTGCAGCACGCTTACCCCATTGGTGCACCTCTTAAGGTGAAGGTCGTGCAAACGATCAACGACTGGGGTCTCATTGTCTCGATTCACAACACTGATCTGCGCGGGTTTGTGCACATCTCGCAAGTCTCAGATGACCATGTTGTCTCGTTGCCTCCCTCTTCGGGCCCCTTCGCCAAGGGCACTGAACACAAAGCTCGTGTTGTCGGCCACTCTCCCACTGACCGCACCCTTCAGCTCTCACTCAAAGCTTCCGTCTTGGAGCGCAAGTTCATGCGCGTTTCTGAGGTGGAGGTCGGCGAAATCGTCAATGCTAACATCATCAAGCTCGGTCTTCCCAACACTATCTTCCTCCAACTCCATGGTCACGTCGACGGTGTTGTTTTCGCAAACCACTTTGCCGACGTCAAGCTCACCCACCCCGAGAAGCGTTTCAAGCCCGGACTCCAAGTCAAGGCTCGCGTTATGGACGTCGATCCAAGCCGCAACCGTATTGTTCTCACCTGCAAGAAATCGCTTGTCAAGTCTGACCTCCCCATCGTTGCATCGATGCAAGATGCACGAGTGGGTGTTGTGACACATGCAACTGTCTTCCGTGTCCAGACCAACTCTCTCATCGTCAGCTTGTTCGGCGGATTGAAGGCACTTGTGCCTGGAAGAGAGGTCAGCGAGGATGACTTCAATGACGTCAAAGATTCGTTCACCGAGGGCAAGGTGGTCAAGATGAGGATCACCGAAGTTGACTACGAGAACCAGAAGCTCGTGGGTAGCATCAAGCAAGCTTCTTCTGAGTACTTGGCCAAGCTCAACGTTGATGCGGTTGAGGTGGGTGAGAAGGTGACGGGTAAGGTCGCTGCTGTGCACAAGGAGGTTGTTGTGCTTTCGCTTGTGCCTTCTGGTGTGCGTGCGCTCTTGTCGCTTTCCGTGTTGGCTGCGATGCGAGGCACCACTTCCGAGGCTCTGCTTGAGAGTCTTGAGGAGGACCACGAGATTGAGGACCTTGTGGTTTCGGTCAAGAACCCGGCTAAGGGCATCGTCATTGTCGCTGACAAGGTTCGCTCCGGCAAGTCCACCGACCATTCCGCCGCCAACGGAACCGCTACTTCAGCCCAAGTCAAGCAAGGAGCAGTAGTCCAAGGCCGAGTCATCGAAAAGAACTCCAAATACCTCGACTGCATCGTCGCACTGGGCACTGCCACTCGTGCCAAACTCCACATCACCGACCTCTCCGACAACTACTCCAGCGATTCCTCCACCCTCCCTAACCCCGGCCAGAGCGTTTTATGCTACATCCTCTCACTTAAACCCAACGGTAAATCCGCCGTCATCTCCACCCGTCCATCCCGTACCACTGGTTCTGGCGGCATCGTCGACCCTGAAATCAGCTCCATCTCCGATCTAACCAAAGGTCAAAAAATCCGTGGATTCGTCAAAGCAATCACCAACGTCGGCCTCTTCATCACTATCGGACGCAAGCTCGACGCACGTGTCCAAGTTCGCGAGCTTTTCGACGAATTCGTTCGCGACTGGAAAACCCGTTTCACCCTCGGCCAAGTTGTTTCGGGTACCATCATGGACCTCAACCCGGGCAACAACGAGGTTGAAATGTCGCTCAAATCCACCCCTGGATCGATCAAGCCTCGTGCCGAGAAGGTGGAGGAGCGTGCACAGGCGATGCAGAAACAAAGGCCGAAGAGGTTGACTGATTTCAAGGTCGGGGACAAGGTGAAAGGTTTTATCAAGAACATTATCGGTTTTGGTGTCTTCGTGCAGATTGAAGGTACGAATGTGAGCGGGTTGGCTCATATGAATGAGTTGAGCGATGGAAAGGCGGACGAGGCGTTGAAGGCGTTCAGGGTGGGAGATAAGGTGAGGGCGATTGTGTTGAGGGTGAATGAGGAGAAGAGGAAGATTAGTTTCGGGTTGAAACCGTCGTATTTCGATGCTGCTGATTTTGAGGGTAGTAGTGATGAGGAGGAGGAGGAGGATGACGATGAGGAGATGGAGGACGGCGAAGCCGCTTCCGACAACGACGAGGCTAATGACGAAGATGAAAAGGAGGAAGAAGACAGTGCCGACGAAGGAGACTTTGTCGAGATGGACGAAGACTCTGAAGACGAAGAAGCCGCCACTTTCTCTTTCAAGTCCAAAAAGTCTTCTCTCCCCTCATTCGCTCTCTCTGGCGGCTTCTCCTGGTCTGCAGGCGCCAACGACGACGACGAAGAGTCTGACCACTCCCTCTCATCTTCCGACTCTGATTCCGACTCGGACTCCTCCGCCACCACCGCCCGCAAAGCTGCGCTCAAGAAATCCGAAGCCAAATCCAAATCCAAACGCTCCACCAACATCGAAGAAGACCTCACCGCCGACCTAGCCTCTAAAGCTCCCGAATCCGCCACCGATTTCGAACGTCTCCTTCTCGGTTCCCCCAACTCCTCTTTCCTCTGGATCCAATTTATGTCTTTCGCTCTCCAACTCTCCGATGTCGACAAAGCGCGTTCCATCGCTCGTCGAGCACTCAAAGTGATCAACTACAGAGAAGAACAAGAGCGAATGAATGTCTGGATTGCTCTCCTAAACCTCGAAAACACCTATGGCTCAGAAGAAACCCTCGAATCCACCTTCAAAGAAGCTGTCCAGGCAAATGACGGTTTCACCATGTACCTCAAAATGGTCAACATCCTCGAAGCCTCCAACAAGATTTCCGGAGCTGAAGAGATGTTTACTAAAGCCAAGGGAAAGTATTCTACTTCGCCCGAATTTTGGATGGAATACGCTCGGTTCTACCTTCGAACTTCTCAACCCGACCTCTCCCGTGCACTCCTCCCTCGAGCAATGCAAGCTTTGGAGAAAAGGGAGCATACATACACAATCACCGCTTTCGCCATCAACGAGTTTAAGCTGGGCGATCCTGAGCGAGGTAGGACCATTTTCGAGGGCTTAGTGGATAGTTATCCAAAAAGACTCGATTTGTGGTGGCAGTACATAGATCAGGAATCGAGGTTGGAAGGGAATCAGGAACAGGTAAGGAATTTGTTTGAAAGAGCAATGACGTTGAAATTGACAGCGAAGAAGGGGAAGAGTTTGTTAAAGAAGTGGTTGGAATATGAGAAGAAGAACGGGGATGGGAAAAGTCAGCAAAAGGTTATTGGGAGGGCGAAGGAGTTTGTTGATGAGATCAATCGGAAGAATGCTGCTCAAGGAGAGGAGGGTGAGGGTGAGGAGTAGGAGCGAGATTCTGTATACACAATCCGTAAGGCTATTGAGTCATATTTGTTACCATCCTTCTCTGAATGTGTGAACAGCTGTCCCTCTCGACAATGAGCAAGTGTGAGAGTTGAAGTCGCTGCTGAGCAGGAATCACACAAGGACGATTAGTGAAAAAGGGACCATGCAACTTTCAGGCTGGCGGCAATGACCTCGAAAAGGATTGGTATAGCTAGTATTGAATTCGATTGCATGTGGCTAGACGGAACAAAACGGCTAGAGAGATGCGAGGGGGGCTGCAGGCTTCGATTCTGGCGACGTGGACGTCAGAAAGCAGTCTCTTCCGTCCTACGAATGGTCATTCATCGTTGGTCTCGCTTAAGCAATGTGTCGACCCAACAACTCGTTCAAGTAGTAAAGTGCAATAGGAGCTGTATTAGCCGAAGCAGTATGGTTTCTGTCAGCCTCGCAATACATTTCGCCTTCCGCACCATTCCCATGTGTATTGACGGAGGAGTAGAATACTCACCAGTCCAAAGACCAGCAGCGTAAACAGCAAATTGTTTCAGAGTGTTCCGTGCTTGAAGACGTTCAGCAGCAGCCTCTGCGGGAGATGGTTGTCTTGGTGCTCCTCCGAACATCGTTACGATTTTTTTTGTACGAGTCTTGGATGATGAGGAAGGAAGGAAGGAGGTGGTGAGCTGAGAAGAAGTGAGTGGAGGTGAGGAGAATTTTTTGGTCCCTACGGATCCCACCCGATCCCGATGTTCCCGATTTCGAGTTGAAGGCGATTCAGGGTCCAGGAGAAGAAAAGTCGCCGAGGATGTTTGACATTTGGTTCTTGTGCTACCAACAACGACGAATACGGCAAGCATGTCCAGCGGTAATGGCGAGTCCAGCACTAGCAATGGTGGTAAAGGAATGAAGCGTACGACAGTACAGCATCAGCAACTACCACCAAGACCAAAGCTCGTTCCGCAATATCCTTCTGCCGAAACCCCTCGCCCGCCCGTCTCCGCCTTTCACGATGAAGAGCCAGTATGCCTTCCATTCTTTCTCTCCGGTCTCACCCAACCAACATCTGAATCGGGAGAATGGGTCTCTGTGATCACTGCGCCTGCCTACGCACCATTTGAAAGCTGGCTAAACGTAATGCAGAGTTTGATTCGACATCCAGAACGAAACTCAGGCAATATTCTGCGGGCCGATATCCTCAGCGAGACCTGCGCTCAACAAGATGAGGGAGGTGGCAAGCAAGGAGGGTGGAAAAAGCAATGGACAATACGACGAGCGTTGCTCCCAAGAAGACCAAATTTAGATTGGAGGATGGAACAGGATTGTTCCCTTCACTACCGCCTCCACCCTCACAGTGCAGGAGAGGAACACGGAGAGGAGGGGGTGGAGGAAGCAGCAGTTATATACACCCCTTTGATAGGTGCCGAATCTCATCCCAAAATGACTATACCCGAAGAGGGTAGGGGAGGACTGGGTCAAGCATCACCAACGGAAGCCTACATTCCATTCTACCACCCAAAAGTCCGCGCTTTAGCCTTCCACTACCACCCCCACCCCTCCTCTTCCACCGGCAACACTGAAGAACCAACAATATACGGCCGACTCAGTATATCCCTAATCCCCTTCCCCCCCACCACCTCTTCCCAACCCGAACCATTCCCCGCTACCCACCGTCTAACCCGAGTCGCACTCTCACTCATAACCACCCTCCATACGCACACATGGGGCGACCTGCACAGCTACCAAAAACGAGTTCATCACGACCAAATCGTCCCCCGCACCCTCTATCAAGATCTCTACCTCTCCCTCAAAACCAAATATGCTTCAGAGTTGATCGCGGGTTGGGCAGAAGCTACGGATCCGACAAAACACGTTTTTGAAGAGATGGGAATCGCTGCGTTTCTCATTTCTCTTTGGAGTCTTGAATATGGGAAAGAGGAGGGTTGGAAGGGGAGGGTGAAATTTGTTGATGTTGGTTGTGGGAATGGTTTGTTAACCTACATACTTTCGCGGGAAGGCTTCTCGGGTGTAGGGCTGGATTTAAGAGCGAGGAAAAGCTGGTTGAATTACAGCTCGAAAGGTGCGATGTTGAAAGAGTGGACGTTTACTCCCGCCTCCCTCCTCCAACACCGAGATGAAGAGGGGAGAGACGTATGGGAGGGGGCGTTTTTGATAGGAAACCACGCAGACGAACTTACACCTTGGATTCCCGTTTTAGCGACCCACAATAACTGTGCGGGTTTTATAAACCTGCCATGCTGCTACTACGGTCTGGATGGTACAAGAGATTTTCCTTTGTTGCTGAAAGGAAAGGGAGAGGCGGTATCGAGGAACGAACAGTACCTAGCGTACGTCTCGATGTTGCATGAGAGGTTCGGATGGAACTTAGAGTCAGAGGCGTTGAGAATTCCGAGTACTAAGAATTGGTGTTTTGTTGGTCGAACCTGGCTGCCCACTTCCACCGGGGACCAGGGGAGGGAGGTGATAAGGGATAGAATTCAAGAAGCGATCCAACAAGCCCTCACTCGTGGATGGGCCGCTCGCACGTCCACAAAGTAACAGAGTCACACCAGAAATAAGAGTGTTGCAAAACCACTGTATCGATCACTACTTGAAAGCATTACTACTCGGAATGCCAACCATACCGCATAAAAGCGTCCACAGTACTAACCTTGGCATCCGTAAAAGCACTCAGTATCCCTCTCGCTTCCATATACAACCAGACCTTCAACATGGGTAACATTCTCCTTATCTCTTCTTTCTTTGGAACATGCATCATTCCTCCTCCTTGCTGATGTTGCAATTCCCTACCCAAGTGCCTTAAAATTGGCAGCGCGGATTTGAAGAGATCCATGTTAGGATCGAGTTGTCTTCCAATCCCTTCTAGAAGTAGGATCGAGATAACGGTGTTGACGAAATCCGCTTCCATCTTCACATGATGATCTCTAACCGCCATCAAAACCTTGTTAAGTACGTCAGAGATTTTGATCTTGGCAAGAGAGAAAGTCTTGGACTTGACGGAAAGAACAAGATCTTGCATCTTCATCGCAAACACATCTTGATCCACCACCAAATCCGGAGTTTTACATCGTTCGACCATTAAATGTCCTGCCAAGGCACCATCGAACTGTGCCACGGCCGAAAAGAGATCCAAGAAGTTCCGTCTATTCAGCGGAGTCAACTCTACAGTTAAGCCTGCATCCAACAACACAATCTCAGGTTGGTATCCTTGGGCATCCAATCGATCCAACTCGTCCAGCCAAGCATCCTGGTCGTGCCTCAGCGGTCGAAGACGGGTAACAATCGATTCATCCACCTGATCATCCGGCGTTGCAGGCGCCTTCTTATGTCCCGGAGCATAATCGCTATCGAATTTACTCAAGATCCTTGCAAAAAGATCCGAAAGCAGCGACTCCGTACTCGGCTTATAAAACTTGATCATGATGTTTCCCGGATGCAAATCTGCATGGGTAAAATTGTCGATCAGGAGCATATTCAAGAAGGCATCCAAGCCCAAATTCGCTATCCTATGATCGAACTTTGCTCCTCCCATCTGTAAGAAGTACTTTAACGGCAAGGCATCTTCGTATTCTTCTATGAGGACCTGCTTTGTGCTAAACTCGACGAGTGGACGGGGGAAAGAAATGGCAGATCGACGACGAGCGAAATTCTGCTCGAAACGATTGAGGTTGTTCGCTTCGTTACGCAGGTCGAGCTGAGAGAACATCATTTCGGAGAATACGTCCACCTCCTCGGGAAATGAAAGCCATTCCGCACCAGGGATAGCGTTAATGACGTTTGCAAAGAAGCGCATGATCTTGATATCTCTTCCGATCGTCTTCTCTACTCTCGGATGTAAAATCTTAATCGCGACACTGTTGGTCGGAATCTTGGGTGGCGCCGCTTCTTCCTCGTACGCCAGTGCCAACGTCTTGGAAAGTTTCTGTTTGGTCTCCGTCCTGGCCGCTTGCTTCTTCTGCCTTCGATATCCCGGAGGCAGCAAATCGTGCTTCAGAGTAGCCTTGTACACCTGCGCTACCGCGCCAATCCCCATCGGTTCATGCCGGAACTCTTCGAAAATCTCATGGAACGGTCGTTGGAAGATGCGTTCGATGACCCTCTTCGTATAGCGGAACGAATGCGGTTTGCCATTCGAATGCAACCTTGCCAACCTCTGACAAAGTCCATCGGGGAACAGATCCTGCCGACTACCCGCCCATTGAGCAAGTTTGATGAAAGTTGGACCGGCACGTTCCATCTGTTTGACGAGGAAAGAGTACCACCAGATAGCTCCCCATCGATCTCCGTCTTGGTCTTTGCGGACTTTTCTGCCTCGCATTCTTCCCTTCTCCCTCCTACTCCCCACAAGAAGCATGGGCGAGGTGAGGATGACGGGCATGAAAAGACAGAAGAGGTAGAGGAATCGCCTGGCTGTTCCGAAGGGTTCGATGATGAACGTGTGAATAACATTGCCGATTTTGATGAAGGCTCGGATGATGATGTTGCGGTGATGGAGATCTTGGTCGTCTTCAGGGACAGGTGGGGCGAAGCCTTGATGCTCTGGTTGCACTTGCTGTTCTGCTTCGGACTCGGACTGCAGTGGGTCTCGGGTGAGATAGTATCCGATGAGAAGGGCAGTTCCGAGACCTGCGATGGCTATCGAGCTGATGCGGCTGACCTTTGCTGTGGAGGTGGAGCTGAGGAAGCGCACATGGTGCTTGTTCGGCTGCACTAGCTGACGAGATGCCAGGTTGGAGCCCGTTGCGGACTTGAAGGCTGGCGAGCGAGTGCTCGACCTGAAGACTGAAGTGTGAGATGAGATACTGCGGTTCAACGGTTTGAAGCATGCATTTCGCGAGAGGTTGGTGACGTTCGATCGTGGTTGTGATGTGAGATGCTGAGCAATGCGGCTAGCTGGAGCCGATGCCAGCCTTGTTCGCAAGATCGGAAGCATGATGGGCTATGCTATCCTACTGTAAGCTTAGTGCGAGATAGAGGTGATCGACGACGTCTTAGACTGTCATGCCTGTCGAGACTGAAGGGCTCGTTGAATGCGAGCTGCGCTGTTGATCGAAATCGTCCGTGAGCGAAGAAATGGAAAGGTATGATGACAATGTTGCGATAGATGAAGGATGAAAGGAGAGCATTCAGGGTTCTGATGGAGGATGAATTGCAATCTCTCTCAGGCAGCGATATGCTGCTGTGTGTGAAAAGTGCCGCTAACTACGTAGCGATGCATTTTCACAGTCAGCGATTCTCAAACAAAGCGGTTTATTTCTGGTTCATTTTTCCTCCACTTTTCTTTTTTTTTTTTTTTTTTTTTTTTTTTTTTTTTTTTTTTTGTTTCCCCTCTCAACGCGCTTCCAACTCGACACGCTCTTTCGCACTTTATTTTATCGCAGCGAGAAGAAGAACGCGTTTCCAAAGAAATGAATATTCATGACCTACGAAAGACGAACCCTTAATTCCACACAAGTTGACTTTGATATTGCTAAGGTAGCACAAACATCGCCTTCCCCACACACTTTCTTCTTCTTCTCATCCCTATACCACCCTCGACAGACTGGCAACCATGAACGATTCCAACGACTACGAGCAAGAACGGCTCAAAAACATCAAAGAAAATGAACGACTCATGAAAGAGCTTGGAGTCATGGGAGGTTCTTCAGCCATAGGAGGACGCTCCCCTAAACGCTCAACCCCAACCAAACCAAAGAAAGCAGCTGCACCCAGCAAGAAGGCCGATAACACCCCTATCCGCGTCTTACCCAAGCGAAGCAGCGCACGATTAGCCGGCCACGAGGCAGATTCAGAAACACTCAAGCGCAAGTACGAAGCGGAAGCGCAAGAAGCACGGAAAGTCGCTGAAGCTGCCAAGCGGGCAAGGCATCAGCAGTTCGATCTGTCCGGTATGACAGGGGGAGAGTTGGAGGAAGAAGCGATCATGGCATTGGAAGCAACACTACATGGACTCGCATCGAACGCTGTTTCAGCGGCAGAACTTGTTGATATCAATGATGAGAAGAGGAGGAGAGCAGGAAAGAAGCAAGATCCGGAACGATCAGTGGAACGACAAGAATTAGAGGATATTCTCAATCGAATGACACTGAAGAGTGCAGCTAAAGTGACGCCTAAGAGGGTGTATTCGATCGCTTACCATCCAGCTACGGATAAGGATTTGGTGTTTGTGGGTGACAAAGAAGGGTCGATTGGTGTTTGGGATGCTGCGCCCTCTTCCTCTTCTAGCAGAAATGGCAGGAATGGGGTGAAGAAGGAAGTCGACGATGACGAAGAGGAAGCCGAAGAAGGATCCTTCCCCCAAGGTACAGCCTGGACTTTACAGGTACACGGTCGTAGTCCAGTGACATGCATCAAGTTCGACCCTGTCAACCACAGCTCTGTTTTCTCAAGCTCATACGATTCCACCGTTCGCAAACTCGACTTGGCTACCGGTAAATCCGACCAAGTCTGGGCGGGAGAACAAGATGTTCTCCTATCCATCTTCGATGTTCTCTCTCCCTCGACACATCCTAGTGCATATATCGACACTCCGAATCCTTCACTCGATCAACGCTCGATGTGGATTGCTGATCATCGCGGTGGTCTCTTGCACATCGACTTGCGAGAGAAGACAAGAAGGGGCAACAACACAAGACGATGGCAGATATGCGAGAAGAAAATCGGTGCAATGTCCGTCAACCGTCTTGCTCCACACTGCATTGCTACTGCGTCTCTAGACCAACACGTTCGACTCTTCGACGTCCGAGCACTAGCATCGGTGGTAAAAGAAACAGCCGAGGCGCCGTACAACTACAAAGGAGTCGACGCAGACGACCTCGAAGCAGCCCAAACAAAAGCACAATTTGCAGCCAACAAAGCACGACAAGCTTGCACCTCTGTCGACTTCAGTCCACGTGGCGATCAACTCGTTGGCGTGTCTTATGACGATGCGGTCAAAGTATGGTCTATGGACCCTAGCTGGCTTTACTCCGAGCATGGACTCAAATGTCAATCTGCTACTACCACCACCACCAACGGCACTGCTAAGGGCGGAAAGAAGAATGCAGCTGCAACAATCCAAAAAGAAGAACCCGACACTCCAACAGGTGGCTTGTTCAACTGGCTCTCTCGAGCAAAACCGCTCAAAACAGAAGCCGAAGTTGAAAAAGCTATCAAACAAGAACGATGCACTCCAGCAACCAAAGTCGCAGATCGACCCCAAGATGTCTTGCACGAACCGCTACGGATTCCGCATAACAATCAAACGGGCAAATGGTTGACCATGTTCCGTGCTAGATGGAATCAGAATCCGTTGATGGAACCGCATTTCACGATCGGAAGTATGACAAGAAGGGCAGAGATCTATGCGAGCGATGGCACACTGTTGAGGACGTTGTGGGATGAGGATTTGGTAACAGCTGTTCCGGCTGTCACTTGTATGCATCCTGTACTGCCAGCGAGGTTGGTGACGGGTAATGCTTCGGGACGGTGCACTTTTTGGTCTCCTGATGCTTAGGCCTTTGCTTCCACGCACTTAATGATACCCATTTCACTCTTTGTTGACACACTTCTCATTGCAATTGCAATCACCTTGCCTTCTACTCAACTGCATGCTTTCTTTAGCCACTTTTTCTTCTTCAGATTTATCGTATTTTGCTATTCGGGACTAGATCAAACAAAGATCTTATACAGGAGGTGTAGGATGTGCTCGTTGCGAGAAACTTTAGAGCTTTCCCTCGGAACCAAGATCAGCATAAGCCTCCTTGCAACGGGTAGCCATGGTCTTTTCACCCTCACGAACCCAAACACGGGGGTCAAAGAACTTCTTGTTGGGCTTATCAGCACCGTCAGGGTTACCGACCTGGCTCATGAGGTAATCCTTCTTGTTAAGGATGTAATCACGGATACCAAGCAGGTAAGCCCACTGGGTGTCGGTGTCGACGTTCATCTTAACCACACCGTGCTTAACAGCAGTCGAGATTTCGTGCTTCTCGGAACCGGATCCACCGTGGAAGACAAAGAAGACCGGGTTTTGCTTGTCGCTCTTGATCTGAGCACGAACGTGTTCCTGGTGCTTACCGAGCAATTCGGGCTGAAGCGAAACGTTTCCGGGCTTGTAAACACCGTGAACATTACCGAAACCAGCGGCGATCGAAAAGTTGGGAGTGATCTCCGAGAATTCGCGGTAAATGTCCCAAATGTCTTCGGGCTGAGTGTAAAGAGCAGCATTGTCGACACCTTCGTTGTTGACACCATCCTCCTCACCACCCGTGATACCGATCTCCATCTCGAGCCAGATACCGAGAGGAGCCATGCGCTTGAGGTACTTCTTGCACGTCTCGATGTTCTCCTCCTTAGGCTCCTCGGACAAGTCAAGCATGTGAGAGGAGAAGAGAGGCTCGTTGTGCTCCTTGTAGTACTCCTCGTCAGCGGCGAGCATGCCGTCAAACCAGGGGAGAAGCTTCTTGGCACAGTGGTCCGAGTGCATGATGACGGGAACACCGTACGAGGGGGCAACGGCACGGATGAAAAGAGCGGCAGCCTTGGCACCAATGATGGAAGCCTCCTGGTTCGAGTTGGAAAGACCCTTGCCGGCAAAGTTGGCGGCACCACCCTGCGAAACCTGGAGGATCAAGGGAGACTTGGCGTCACGGGCAGCCTCGAGAGCCGAGATGGCGACCGAGGAGGACTGCAGAGCACGGAAACAAGTCGCAAATTTGGCGCGAATTGCAGTAGAAGCATGGCAGACATTGTCAGAATGCAGAGAAATGCATCAGAGAGCGGTCAGCAAACTTTTTGTTACACTTGAGAATGCTGCATTTGCGCACAGCATATAGTTCGATTGGTCAGGTACTTACGGTAACATTGAAAGCGGGAATGGCAAACTTGTTCTCACGAGCATAGTCGAAGACCTTGTAAACGTCCCTTCCGGAGACGACACCGACGGGAACAATGTCAAGAACACCCATTCTGTTGTCGTCGCCATCAGCAGGCAGAAAAAGCAGATGCAAAAAGCGATGATAATTGTCAGCGTGGCCTGCTGCATTCCTGTATCAAAGTTGTTCTGTCTTCCAAAGCTATAGCTCTCCATGCCAGTCCACGAGATGGATGTCGTGAGACCTTGCCGCGTGGCAGCATGACCAGCACCTTAGGGAGCGAGGGGGTGTGGATTGTGTTTATTGCTACTCACTTTGATAGTTGTGTGAGGGATGAAGAAAGTGATGGTATAAAGGCAAGAAAGCGATGGTGGAGGAAGAGTAGGGAGAAGAGAGCTGAAGCGGAGAGCACTGATGCTGAACCCACGAGAGGAGCTGTGATCGATCTTTGCTGGACAAGTTGCACAGAATGCAGCAGAAAACCAACGCTGACCGATGTTGGTTGCGCTTCTCGACACATGACCTCTCCCTCTCTTCCTGTGCCTTTTCTTTCTCTCGCTGCACGGGCACGTGAAATCGATCCCAACGAGACTGACTTTCGATCGGGTTGCAATCCTCCATCGCAGCAGAAGAAGCGAGATTTACCTCCACCTTGCTTCCACACTCTACCTCCCGATGCGCACTACATCGCGGGCCTCATCCCTCCCGGAAACATCCGTCTCCGAAACATCTGTCTCTCACCAGTTATCTTGTAGCTTAGCTTACATGGTCCGGGCGTCGGGAAGCAACGCAAAACGCGCACGGACAATCACGGATACCAGCCCAAAATCCGGCACTTCCGCCATCCTCTCTCTTCTTCCAGAAGGATGCTATGGAAGAATGTTGAACATACAGATCGGGGAGTGGAATGAGATCGCAGATCGTTATCGGCACTGCTCTGAATGTTCGCTTGCCCACTCTCGTTGCTCCTCACAGCAAGGTACGACTTCGGTGCATCTCTGTCTTATCGATGTTGCTGTTGAAGCAACCAAAGTAAATCTCTCCGCAACGCGAAATAATTCCTCCGAGAATAATAGCAGCTGCGATGAGGCATGACGCTTTTCCGCTGTAGCCTCTCAACGCTGACCGCAAAGGTTTGCAGCGTCCACACGGACAGCGGTCGTTGATACTTCGGTCTGCTTCGCAGGGAGTCTGATGGTAGGGGGTGAAATCGGGTGCCGATCGACTTCTACTTGGCTCTACGCATACTCTCGGAGAGTGATCACATAGGCTTATCCTGCAAACGGAGCTGGTTGCTGAATCCGCGTCAACATACTTGGACAGGTCATGGTATTCGCAATTAACAATCCCACAGTCTTGGCAGGCAAAGCAAGATACGGAAAGATGCATCTAAGATTCGAACCGGAAACGGATATAGCAAAGTTTCTACAGACACTCTAGAAGCCCTTGTCGTACTTGCCAGTGCTATTACCATCAGTGCAAGGTGGAGCGCGGTTAACAATGTCCGAAAGCAGCGAGAAGGAGTTCAAAAGCATAGGTTCCGTTGTCAGTAACTGTTCCCCAAATCAGCGCAAGTATCTCGGACACATTTGCTACAATCTTCGTACTTACGCATAGAAGGCCTTCATATGGGCCACAATCTTCTCCAAAGCTGCCAACCACTTTTCCAACTCGACATCCACCTTATCCTGAGGACCCAACTTGGCATAGAAATCTTTCCTGTAAGGACAAGCCTTCATTGCCAGCGCGAAGACGGGTCGAATTAGCATACCGTGATGTGGACGCAATGTGGTACCGTATGCGCTTGTGAAGCTGGTAGCGAGTTCTTCGTTTTTGTTGTTGACCGAATTACGCACTGCCTGTGCTGTGAAATCGAGACCTCTGAGGAGCCACATGAGTCCTTCGGTGGCAGGACGTTTGGATGTACCTCCAGGACCTTCGTTTTGGATGAGCTTTTCCAGGGTTCCTGATTGAGCGGAGCCGGTTGCGTTTAGTCGCGTGTTGATTTTCTGTTGTCCGGCAACAACAACATTAATGGGCGGTGGGAGGAAAAGAGTGTTCAGTAGGTGTGTTGGTTGTTTGGTTGTGGAGAGGTTGAAGGGGGGGAAGACTTACTGCGATGTTGCCGTTCATGTCATTCTGGACTACCTTGAATGCAGAATTGCCGAGCAGGTCGAAGAGCTTGACGAGACCTTCGCAAGCTTCGAGGAAAGCTGCTGTGTCGACACCGCCCTCAGTGGGGACATCAGCGAAGGACTGCGAAGACCGAGGGGGTCCAGAATTTCCAGAGCGTTAATGACGGGAGGAAGAGCCAGGTCCGTCGGGTGGCAGAGAAAGCACGAGCAGCAGAAGATAGTCAGTGAAGCTGATCCAAATCTGTAACGCGAAGTCCTTGATCAAACAGCGGTGGCGGCTGTACTTACACGCTTGCATTGCTCAAAGTAGGTAGTAGCCATTTTGCAATGGTATCTATGGGGTATTGAAGATGATGGTTGGTGCTGAAGAAGGGCGGAGAGGAAAGAGTAGATAGTCACGCGAGCCAGACCTACAAAACGAGCTGGAGGCTTCGGCGTTGATGCAACAAAGTGTGCCTGACCCGCGTATGCAGATCTCTGAGAGTGACAGACAGGCTGAAAGTGTTGATGATTTGGGCGAGAAGATGCCAATTTCAGGGAGAGAGACAGAGAGGGAGAAAGGGAGAGAAAGTGCGCGCACAGACCTAAATTGTCGCCCCCCTTTTTTACTTGCTTTTTGCCTCAAAATCTGCCGGGTGGCAAGCAAGTGTCGGCGTGAGAGCGAATTGGCCTCATCTTTGAACCTGCACAGCATAGCTTTACACCATCTTAGGCCAGCTTCATGTTTGGAGCAAGATCTCATTCGCCATTCCAAGGGTGGGAGACACGCATGGCGTAAGACTGATAATAGCGTTGTTCTTCACACACGCAGTCAAACGAGCGACGAAAACCAGGCGACCTTGAGCTTTACTAGTGATGAAAACAATACAAGGGAGCCAGTCTGAGGCGTGAGAGCACTCCCACGCCGCTACGAGATCAGAGGAGCATGAAACGCGTTTGAAGGCAACGCCGTAGCATCCCAGCGTGGATATCTTAGAGCTTGGCAGCAGCAGCACGAGCCACCTTAGCCTTGATCAGACCACTTGGGTGTGCGGTAGGCAAAAATACCTCGGCATCCTTCTCGTTCAAGTTGCTTAGACCCTTAAATCCGAGGTCGATTGGGATGTAGTGCTTGTTTGGCAATGCAAAAGCAACATCCTGAACCGTCTTGTTAGTTGCATCGCCAAGGATGGCTTCACCCATACGATACATTGTTGCTTGAACACTGGCTGAGTTGTCGAGCGAGAAGACGCGCAGAACGTGTGCCTTGACGGACGACTGAATATCGCAGAACTTTGGCAGTGCTGAGGCGTTGTTGAGTGCAGCGGTGAGTCCGCCCTTTGGCAATGCGATCGAGTAAGTGCACTCGACCTCTGTTGAGAAGATGCGATCACGAACCTCCTTGAGCGTTGTGAAACTGTCGCGGTGGAAGCCGTGAAATGCACTACCGCTGCTCTTGAGCACGAGCAAGCCTTTGATACCGCCTTCGAGGGTGGTCACGTTGATTTCGCTACCGGATCGCTCGCCGAGTGCGCGGACGGTACGCTTCTCCTCACCATCGCGAACAAAGCTGTGCTTGTGAGCACCGCCGTCCTTCTGGTCGAGGACGATGCGTGTCCACTTGTGCTGAATAAGCTCAACCTCGGTCTTTTCGATGTGAGAGTAGGTGGTAAGAAAGTGCTTGACGACGTGAAGCGCATATCGTTCGGGGCAGAGCACGTCTTCGGCGGGCAGCACCTTGGCGAGGTAATTGAGGGTGTTCTTGACAGTGTCGGTAGCGACGACGGGCGAGTTGTCGGCTTCGGTGTAGGAAGGCGTGAGGCTTTCACCGTGAAGCAAGCATCGGACGGTGTATTCAGCGACGCGATGGGAAGAAGGGTCCTTGCTGTCACGGACGATGCGGAAGATGCGAACGAGATCCTTGCCGTACGAGGACGACGCGAGGCGAACGTTGGAGGAAGAAGCCTTGGACGACATTATGAGCAGTGCTATGCTTCAAGCGATTGTGAGCCTGTGATTGCGGAAGGGCGGACCTTTGATGCGGTATGGTGTCGACCTCGAACGTGATCAAGCTTGGAGGGTCCGAAGCGGGGACGAGAAATGGTGGGTCAGAAAAGCAGGGTTGGCTAGAGGATATGGTCAGGAAGGAAGGATGACCTCTGGATCGCAGTCGTTATATGTAGCTACAATGACGAATAGACGAGGGTCGAGATACAGTGGTTCGGTCGCAATGGAAACCGGATAGGCGGGAGCAGGTTGTCAGTTTCGGTGCGGATGTGCGGCAGTGAAGAGTGTGGGGGGGGATAGTTACCGATAAGAGAAAAGAGAGCGGGATTTCTGACTCTGGCAAATCGGTTCATCCAAAAAATCGCCTAACTTTGACAGATTGCGAGCTGCCGTGGCAATGCAACCTCAATTGGTCATTCTTCTCATGTCAATCAACGGCTCAAGCCGAAGACAAAGTCTTGCTCTTTGCAGATCAGCGAGCTACTGTATGTTGAGCCTTGCCGGTGCATTGCTTGCACAATCGTAACTCTGAACCAAAGAGCAGATGCCGTCTTGTGATCAAGGCCACGCCGACGGGATGGGGCCGCCAAAAGAAGAAGAAAAATGTGGAATGGCAACGTGGAGATCGCCGAAGACCCTGTCCAAGCCTTTCATTTCCATCAACCTTGGAACCGTTTCCATGCTTCAGCCCTTCATAGTAGCAGCTACAGCCTTTTTGTTGTCGTCTATGACATGCTGTCGATCTGGTGCAATCTGATTTCAGGTGCAAAAGCCTAGCCTTGCTTGTATTTGTGTGGAGCAACTTCTGTTTTGAGCGGTCACGAGCTCAAGTTCGTTTATCTGTCTCTGGTTGCGTATTACCTTCAGCTCCTGCTAATTGATCTTCATGCTCCTAGCACAAGCGATTGCAGACAGGGCTCATACAAGCGAGCGACCTGGACATGCTCAAAGCAGAACTGAATGCCTCGGACAACGCCGAATCAGCAAACAAGAAAAAAAAGACTCGCCCGCCTCGGCCATATCCGAGCTCAACCCGCACAAAGAAGCGTCTCAGATCGGTCCATCGGCGTGACCAGCTCCCGATATATAGCATCCCGATTCATGCTCTCAACACGTCTCAAAGGGCACGCGCGCGCGTGTTTGATGCCTTTGTGTCACCTGCAACTACTTTTTAGGCTTTCATCTGCGCTTTTCAAACGCACACCGCGCACCGTCGGCAACATCAACGCGAATTCTAACACCATCCACAGAAAGCTTGTCCGACATATCAGATCCTTTCTGAACCTTGGGTTCAACCCATTCCGCGGCATCTCCACAACATCCACCTCGGAACGCTATCATGTTGTGCTGGAGAACATAGCCAGACCAAAGATGGAAGCTGGCAACCTGATACACCGGAGCCCGTCCAACACCTACACACACACACACACACACACACACACACACACACACACACATATCACACCGCGGCATAGCGCTTGGCTCTGTCAATGACATCCCCATCGTCACCAGCACGCTCTTTTGCAAGGTATGAAGCAACTTCGCCTTTTCGGAACGCCTTTGCTTCATCCTCGTCCTCTAGCACTACCAAACCTGTCCACAGTCCTTTCCTGAATCGACGAGCTCGACACAGCAATCAGTCTTTATGTACCCCTCGATCCGGTCAACCAGAGATCTCGAGACCACCAGACGCAATCTCAACGTCCAGCAGCACACTCGTTAATGCAGACACTGCCTCCGACTACCGTCCCTGGGAAGTACGATCCGAAGCCAGCTTGAGCACCAATTCCCTGGACTCTGCTACGATAAGCAGAGGCGGGCGAGCAACACCAACTTCTTTCTCCACGCTGGAGGATATTGGGACGCTTACTTCAATACACATCTCTCCGCTGCCCAGTAGAGCGGATTCTCGTGCCGCGAGGGTCAGTCAAGGGTCAAGTAGGACGAGTGTAGAGGGAGGAGCTAGACGAAGCGTAGATTCGAGCTTGACGAGGATAAGGCCAGTAAAGCAGTTGTGCCCGGACGATTGTAGATGTTCTGATCAGGATATTGATTTGGGACTGTGTAGGAGGGTGGTTGGGTCTTCTTCTTCTGGGTCTGAGTCTGGGTCGTTGTCCGTTGGAATGCATGCCATGCGGCCCAGAGCCATAGCCGATTCCACAATGGAAGCGCAGGGCGATATGAAACGGGATCCACAAGAAACTTCCCATCTCTCATCACAGTCGCAGTCGGAAACTCGCTCGCAAGGAAGAGATTTTGATAAAGATCCCATTCTTGTGCCAAAATCAGCACGGAAGGGGCGTTCATCCACTTCGACGTACCAACATTCTTTTGATCAACTACAAAAAGGTCTCGATACACTCGATAGTAACGAATCCGACGCAGACAGCGATGCGAATCAAGTTCTTGCCGCACAACGAAGGGCTGAGTCGATGGCTCGGTGGACTGCAAGACGGTCTTCTATGGAAGGTCGCTTATCACGCTCACCAGCAGTCAAAGTAGGACCAACGTCAGAACAGCCGAAAGCCTCGCCTTCACGCACAGCTCTCATCCAGCCACGACCAGAGCTCAAGGTAGTAGACGAGAACGCAAGCCCATCCTCACTCCATACAACTCCACTCAAAGCAACACCTGGTCGTAAAAGCATCGCCGCAGTCTTCGAGTCGATGCAAAAAGACCGCAAAGCTAGGGCAGCGGAAGAACACAAACAGTGGCAAGAGAAACAGGCAAGACGGGAACGAGAGAGAGCTGCACGAGCTTTCGGACTTGCGTCGCGGCGAAGGACATCTGCAGGGTCGAATTCGATCCTGGACAGTCCTGCATCTGTTTCAACTGTGCCGGATACGCCTCCGATCAGCGGAGATAGATCGACGAGAGAGGTTCGACAGGGGTCTGCGAGGTCTCCAGTTTCAAGTGCGATGAGTGTCTCGCCGCTGCTTTTGAGTCCAGGGTCGCCGAAAGTAGATGAGGGTGCAGCTGGCGATGTCCAACCGCGGCACTTGGTCGAGGAGGCTACAGCGAGGATACCCGATACGCTCGCTGGAGCAGATGAGGCAGGAACAGCTGAAGAACAAGAAGGGAAGGAAGAGGAAGCAGCAGCAGCACTACCAACAACGCCCAAACAACCATCGACATCTGCATTCGGATTCGCATCCCAACCAATGGCTTTGGACCTTTCGCCCGCTCATACCATCTCTTCGTTCTCCTCAAGTCCTGCCTCTTCACCGCGGAAAAATGCGCATAGGAGACAGGACACCAACACAGTCAGCCAGTCAAGTCGGTTTCCCGCACCAACGTCTTCCCTTAATGCTGCGCGAGCGAGGTTGAATCAGGTGCTTGATACACCGCAGCAGCAAGGGGGGAGCGAAATGTATCAGACGCCGAAAAGTGGGATTTTGAAGGGGATACCACAGCTCAGTAGTGCCGCGAAGAGAGGACACAGTGTTAGGTTTAGTCCCAGACCTGATTATCGTTCTGATTCGGGGAGTTGGGATGAGAGTGGACAGCAGAGTTTGCGTGGAGAGGAACAGGAGGCGGAGGGAGAGGATAGGAGGGAGAGGGCGGTGGAGAGGTTGCTGTTGCCTGCGAGGGAGATTACAATTCCAGATGTATTGGTTTCTGCATCTGTGCCGATGGAAACTGCTGCAGTCGGGGAAGAGAAGGAGGCAAGTCAGGATGGCATAGATCAAGAGGAGCTCGCACAGTCGTCGCCGAAGAAGGCGAAAACAGAAGAAACAAGTCAACTGCATACACCTTCCAAAATCGGCAACGACTCCGGCGCTGCAACTTCTTTCTCCCAAAGTGTGAGGATCCCAGGAGCGTACGCACCAACACCAACCAAAACTTCTTATTCACGACACGTCATCAAACCGAGCCCACAGAATCCACGCATGCGGATCCTTCCTTTCACGTCCTCTTCCTCCACCACATCATCGCAAGGCAAGGGTGAATATGTTCTATTCCCAGACTCCACCCTCGCATCTGCCTCTGGATCTTCCATCCCGCGCGAGTCTACACCACCGCCCTCGTTCGTACGTGCACCAGACGACCCTCGCAACTCACCCCGTTCTCCTCGACCTGCCAATCTGGGCAGAGAGCAATCTGCACGTTTCAATGCGGGATCTTCCTCTGACGATTCCGGAAGTTCATTGCCCGGAGTGGTTGCAAATACGAAAGCGAACGAGGGCACAGGCGCTGGGGTGGACGATTCGTTGCAGCTTACAATAGGAAAGATCTTGAAGACGGTTGAAGAATCTCACAGTGCCAAAAAGAAACGATTGGCGTTGCGGGAGCGATTGACTGCTGTCTCTCACCAGCTAGCTCCTCAGCCGTCACAAAAGAGGGAACGCTCATCGTCACAACCCCAGCTCGAGCTAACAGAAGAAGATGGAGAAAGGCAAAGAATAGAAGAGTTGAGAGGGGAAGTTATGCATGCGTTGGCTGTTCTAGCTGACCGTCTTGGCCAGCTTAACAGCACTACATCTTCTGCTGCTCCTGGTGACATTTCGTCTATCTCGATCGCCTCTTTCACCTCGCCGAGGGACGCGAAGAGAGGTCTTCCGAGATGGACAATGTTGCTGGTGGTGATAGCACAGTGCGCATTGATCGCCTACTTGTTGTCATTGGCAGAACAACAAGCACAACATATGCGGATGTTTTCTCCTTCCCCACACCACATTCTTTACCGAACACCGGGAGAGGTCAATTGGAACGCTAGAGCACAAGACATTCACTTAACTCCCCTTCTTTCCATTCCGGGACTCTCGCATCTCGCTGCTTCCTTCCCGCCTCTCCCTTCCCCCTCCTTTCTCAACTTGTTGGATGGGAATGCTGGGTTGTGGACCGTTTATAGGTCCTACATTAGGTTGCACGGTTGGACTGCGTTGATGGTGCAGCTAGGAGCGTATGCTGTAGCACAGTTGATATCTTGTATCGTATTGTTGATTTTAGCACCAGTGCAGGTGTTGTGGTTGGTTGTGGATCCCACTCGATTCTAAAATATACCCTTTCCCCCGTCACTCGTTGTACAATTGGTTTTGCTTTACTTGCTCATTCTGTATCATCCCTTGCTCATCGGATCACAACCCTACACACGAATCAGTATTGTATATGCGAATGAATGATGTGCAATTTGAGTTGAGGAAAATGCTGAGTTGTGATCTAAATACCCTAGATATGCACGGAACATCTTTTATTTATTTATATATATATATATATATTTTTTGAAAAAGAGTTGTGAAGAAGTGGTGACTACGATATGATGTTATACAAGAGTGATGCTGATGATGACGAGATAGAATTCCTTAGTGATTAGAGTTGAAGCGTAAGTGATACGGAATGCAAGGTTGGCATCGTTGAGATGATAGCCATTCGGAGACGCCGGAGGTGTTCAACATCGAAGGCATTTTTGTTTAAGCTCGAAGACTGCTGCGTCCACGAAGAATGATATTGGAATCGAAAGATCCGCCAGAAGAAAGAGATCAAGACTCTTCACGTTGGTCATCTCCGTCCAGTTCGAGATCGACGTCGTCGAAGCCGGGATCGGTGAAGTCGAGTGTGCCAGTGGGTCGAGTGCGCGAGCGAGGCTGCTGACGTTGTTGCTTGGGTTCAACTTCGCCTCGGTCAGAAGCTCGGTGACCGTAGCCTGCCCAGGAGACTTCGCAGTCTTGGTGGATCCAGCGAGAGCGAGAGCGGGATGTGGAGCCACGTTCTTGCGAGCCTCGTCCTCGGCGGGTGCTGCGACCACGGCCACGACCGCGAACATCAAGGTCCTCTGCAGGGGCAGCGGGAAGGGCTTCCTTCTCGGAGATGAGTGCTAGCGGTGAAGGGCGTTCGGGCAAAGCCGATCGCAACTCCTCGTCGTGGTGATAAGCGTCCTCACCGCTGGATCGTCGCGAGTCTCGAGCCATCATGGGCATCGAGATGGGTTGCGAGCGAGGCGAGATAGGAGCAGGCGAAGCTGCACGTTTCTCCTCGATGAGAGCCGAATCGCGCCTGGCAGCAGCTCGAGGAGGGCTGGGACTGCGACGGTGCGAGCTCCTTCCACGAGCTTTGGATCGACCACGAGGAGGGGTAGCACGCACATCTTGCTGCTGTGCATCGTCAATGACTGTGGTTCGTGCTGTCTGACGACCTTGACGTTCGATTGACTTGGCAGCTTGTGTTGCCTCTTCGGTGTTGACGAGCAAGTCTCGCAACTTCATGTGGGTGAAGGAGAGACCAGCTGCGGCACTGTGCGAGTGCTTGTGGTACTGCTTCATGCTGCGGTATCGCTCATCAGCTTCAAGTCGAGGCGAGATGGAGCCGCGACGAGAGTTGGAAGAAACGAGACTGCTACCGTAGACGTTGTGTTCACCCGAGAGGTTTGAGATGGTACGGCATCGGTCGCAGCCGAGCTCAGTGCTGCGAGGGCTGAAAGCTCGCGAGCTCAGAGGACTGGTGCCACGGAGTGTCTTGCCGGCAGATGAAGCGACCGAGTGGGCAGGAGGCGGTGATCGGGTCTCGAGCTGCTCGGAGCGTCCACGGCGTTGGCTTGTGCTTGCAGAAGGGAAGGCTTGAGCAAGGATGTCCTTAGCTGCCTTGCGTGTCAAGGTGGCATCCGCATCGGTTGAACGCGAGCGGAGATCTGATGAGCCATTTGAGAGCGAGGAGGATGCAGTTGCACGGTGGTCCTGACTGATCGCGGTGACCATGGTGGTCGCCGTGATGGCAGGAGAGGTGTACCAGCTGCCTCGTGAGTTAGTGTTGCTAGGACGGCGAGCATACCATAGAGGCGACTTGGGAGTGCGGCCATCAGTGTTGGTGGGGCGCGGTAATGCTGCTTGCGATCCGGACTTGGAGCTCTTGCGGAGCATGACCGAGCTGGCGGTGCTGACGGAAGGAGGAAGCTGGAACTCCTGCGCATCGAGGTCACTCGACTCATCCTCAGCGGGGCCGTAGGCGGGTGATGGTGTCGATGGGTCAGTGCGGGCAAAGGCACTGTGACTTGCGTTGGACTCCGAGATGGAAGAAAAGGTGGACTGCGAGCTGCTGCGCTTTTTGGTGTGTCGAACCTCGTTGGATGTCGAGGAAGCCAGGCTCAATCGACCCCTGGATACTGGTAGTGAGCTCTGGTATGCGGCAAGAGCAGGTGATGTGAGGTAGGTGGTGCGGTGAGGTGCAGACATCTGAGCGAGCAAGCTTGGGGATGGTGGGCAAGGGTATCGAAACTTGGAAGCATCGTCGAGATTGACAAACTCATCCGACTTGGGGAGGGGAGAAGCAAGGTTCTCGATGAGAGAAGCCTGGGTCACCTCCTTTGCGTCAGCGAGCTTGCAAGCTTCAGAGCAGAAGAGCTTGCCGTGTGCTGTCGAAGCGCCGCAGTTGGTGCAGACATCATCGCCAAGCCATGAAGAGAGCTCATCGGCTGGAGTGGTGCGAATCTCAGAGATCTCGCTCTCCTTGCGCCCAATACGGGCGAGCGAACGTCGGTAGATGCCGGCCATGTTGGCAAAATACTGTAGTGGTGGTTGTGGTCCGACGGTGGTGATGTAGAGCCGCTCAAGCTGTGTAGCAGCAGCTTGAGGACTTGAAGGGGCTCAGATGAGGCAGGAAGCCTATAAGCAAAAGGGCTGGCTGTGGTGTGACTCGGTGAAGTGATGCTGTGTGTGCGTGTGTGTGTATGTAGTGCTGCTTTGGTGGAGGGCGGCCAAGGCTGATGGTGAAGTCGAGATTCCTGTCGAGGGTTACAAAAGAAGGAACAGAGGAGGGGCTTCTTATGTGAAGAAGGGAAGGGTGCGGGGCGAGTACAGGGTGGAGGGTTGGCAAGATCGAATTGTGATTGATGCGAGATGCGGGTGTGACTCCAGATGATCCCAACGGGGAGGGTCGTGGCGTTGTGATGTGATGTGATGTATGGCGAGCGAGCAAGAAAGATGAAAGTTCGAGCTACTGGACTACAATGGTGCTAGTGCTGCTGTTGGTTGGCTTTGTGCAGATTGTGACGGCAGGAAGAGGGGCGGAAGCGTGCATGCAGCTATAACTGACGTGACTTTTGAAGAAAAGGGTGTATGCAGAGGTGCGTGTCACAGTGTGCTGTTGACAATGGTCGCAATTGGTCTGTGTAGTAAAGAAACAAAGGGCAGTTGTGACAAGACGGAAGAGTGGTTGCGAGTGATGGAAGGATGGATAGCGTTATGAGTAAGGGTGTTGCGGGTCCACTTGCAGGAGAAAGAGGGAACTTGACAGGTACACCCTTTCTGACTCCACACGGTGGGCAGTGCAGGGTGGGTCCAACGAAAAAGAAAAAGAAGGATGAAAGAAGGACCTCCATAGACGGCATCGAGCAACACACACACACACATACGTAAGGCCAAGGGAAAGCGGAAGGGATCGCGGGCAGGTGGTGCTTCAGAGGGTAGCTAAAGCGGACGTAAACGATGATCAACGCAAACAGCAAGCAAGTAGGCGAGGGCAAGCGGAAAGGTAGCCGGAAAGAGGGGGAAGGAGCATCACCACACGCAGGAAAAGAGTAGTGTAACAGCATCGCGCACGCAAGGCAAGTCGAAAGGCACAGCATAGTTACACAAAGCTTCAGAGTCATACCTCACAGCTAAGCAGGCAAGCAGGCAAGCAGGCAAGCAGGCAAGCAGGCAAGCAGGCAAGGGTCGCACGTTGAGCAGAATCGAGCTGTCAACAGCTGCAAGCGTACATACGAAAGGGCGCGACTTGAAGGGATCAGGGCAAGGCGTAACTTACAGCGTGGCAGGGAAAACGTCGTCGGAATTTTGGGTAAGAAACCTTTGCAGTCGCAAGGCGACATACGAGAGCAAGCACTTCTCCTTAATAAACAATGAAAACTTGTGGTTTTTTAGTGTTTACGGAAAACAAACATCGAATGGCGTCAAAACAAGAGCGACGCAGAAAGTAGGCCTGACCTGCTCGTACAGCAACAGCAAAATCACAACTTGCAATGCTCTGATGAGCTGACCAGTCCAGCCGATGACTCCACTTACAGTTCAGGCCCAAGTCGTTTAGCTTGAAGCGTGTCGATCTATTTTCTGACGCTTACCGTTGCCCAGACCTTGGACTTCACTTGGCCTTCTTTAAGGCATCCCATTGTTCCTTTCTACTCTAAACTTTTCTAGATGGTGTAAGAGTCCATCTGTATTGCTCAGCCTCACTGCTTCATTTCGGCATTTGGAAAGAGGGACAAAGCCATGACTACAATGTGTTGGGTTAGGAACAAGGCGGCCAAAGCGGTCCTCTTTTTTCTTTTTTCTTTTTTTTCTTTTTATTTTAGATTTTCTTGTGCGGACTCATTCGGAAAGAAGGAAAGAAAAAAAGAAGAGATAACAATGCAGAAAAATGACTTTTTTTTTTTTTTTTTTTTTTTTCTCCTTTTTTTCTCTCTCTTTGCAAAGGTTCTCTTTTGCACCCATCAGTCAGACCCTTCAAAACCGACAGAACGAACGAAAATTCGGATGCTCTTGACAGCATCGAGCTGTAAGGTGAATACGCAGTGTCCACAAAGTAAGTACGCACGCCGGTCATATCACTTGTTCAGCATGGGCAACATGTAATTGTGCAGCAGGGAGAGCAGTTTCGTGGCTTGGAATTTGCTTTGAATGTGGACGGTGACACGAGAAAGCGTTGTGCTGCTGCATTCTTTTTGTTGGAAAAGGGAAAAAAAGGGGACTTTTTGTGGTGCGACTCGAAAATCTTGAAGAAGAAAGGGAAAGTGTGTAACGCAAGGGTACGGAAGAGGAGTTGCCCATCCAACCAGGATCGAGAACGTTGACACGCTTCTCGAAGCTTCTCAACTGCCTTGCTGCTGTCTGAGATGTGTGTGGTACTTGCGCCACTTTTAGAGGCGCTGCAAGTGGGTTCACCTTACCGGCCCTCGACAGCTTGAGCTTTCCTCTCTTCAGGGTTACACAAGGCCGCGGCTTTGGCGAAAGCAGGCCCGAAGACCTCGCTCGATTCTTCTTGTTCGATCCAAGCAAGATTCATGCCTCAGCATCGGACACTGTGCCACATTTCACCTCGATGCATTGCACCATAGCTTAACTTGAGGCGACTGTCACACCATCATTAGTGGAGTTGCAACGTAGACAACCTGCGCCTTGGCATGCTCTAAATCGACCTCGGCCTACAAGAAACTTTTGACGAGGTGAAAAGAAGAAACAAGGTTGTTCTTGGTCTTACTCCCTACAGCAAAGGCCATTTTAGGTTGCAGCAAACAGTGCAATCCGCGATCTTCATGGCAAGCCGACAATTGCTTGGAAAGCAAATCGAAAAGAGTTGGAAAATCACGCTGAATTTAGCGGAGAGAAGCTCTGCAATTACTTGCCTTGAGTGGATACGAGAAGACGGCTTGCTAGATGGGAACAAGAACGTGCTCGCCTTTGCCAATGGCGATTTGACATGACGCCGGCCAAGGGGCACGTTTCCATCGCGATGTGTCGCATCGAGGCAGAAAACGTTTCTTCATGTTTCTTCACTAAGTTAGTCGTGGCGCCTCTATGCGAGTTGCTTCGTGTCAGATGCCTTGCGTCGTTTTAGTCAGTTCTTGCGTCATTTCATCGGCACCGAAGGAAGCTTCTAAGCCCTTCTCAGCTGTCCACCCGACTGTCCTTCCACGCCTTTGCCCTTGGCGAGAGACTTTTTCTGAGAATTCTGACAGATCGGGCTCAACGGATCAACGATTTACGGCACGGAACACGTGTGTCTTCGAAAGTCGGGTTTTTATTTGTCGGCATTTTGCCCCTTTTCCGCTTCTTCTTCTTTCCTCTTTGTTCACCGTCGACCGCCGACCCTTACCATCCAAAAGATTCGAAATGGACCAAGCTGTTTATGCTACGACTCTCTTCTTCACTTTGCCAGATCCTGTTCGACTTTGCAGTCAGAATGTCGCATGCTGCGTCGACTTTCCAATTGACTCGTTTCTCGATTTACAAATTTCATGGCTGCCTCACTTAGCACTCTCGGCTCATTACCCGACGTCGCCAAAGCGATGCGATGTTGCCCATGTTCGCATACACGAAACACTGGAAACGCAGAGTCCCCATGCTGGCTTTGGCCCCGATCTCAAGATCCAGCTGCCTCGCTTCCACCTCGACACAGTGAAGAGAAGCTCGGTTGCTTTCTCCCTTTCTCCCTTTGCCGCTTTCCGCTGCACCTCTCAATTTCGAATTGTGTCCCGCTCTCGGTCAACAGACAGCTAGCCGCCAACCCCTGACAGTCTGAGTCGAAGCTCAATTTTACGATCGACACTCTTGTGCGAGGCTCGATTCTCCGGGGAAAGGCTATCCGCTCTGCGGCGTTACTCATTGCCCCAAAGAGCAAAGGTGGCCCTCCCCTTTTTCCCCAACATTTACCTCGGTCGTCGCACAAGAGGTGAGAGGTCAGCTCTCGACTGCCTCTTTCTCGTTTCGCGCTGTTCGATGAGACCTTGCTTCTCCATAGCGCCCGCGCGACCGCGTGTTGCTTGGCTTGGAGCTTGCAATCTAGCACATTGCTGGGAAGCTACCTCGAACAGAAGCCGTTCGCTGGTGTGTATGGCTCTCGTGGTCTCTCTGTCCGACTGTGATTCAGCTCGTCATCTCGCGTACGGAAGCCGTCTCTCCGGCGATCGACCCTAAAACAGCTCTATTGACAAGGGCATTGGTCATGGGCAGCAACGGCAGAGCACTCAACTCCGCTAGGAAACATGAGCTCAAACCCCGCAATTAGATCACACAGGGATCCCTCGCTTCGAATAGGTTCCGTCTGCTGCCAACCAAAAAACCCCAATGGCCGGAACTGAGAACAATTAAGCGGATTCTCTATCCCACAACTCCGTTCATCGGGCCAGTCGTCATATTCAATCAGAACGATAGTATACTATTGCAATAACGTCACCGGTGCTCTTGGGCCAATAGCCGGCCATCATGGGTTCGATCAAGAGCAACAACGCGGGCACACCCGGTTAGGAGCGGATAGTAGAGGCCCTCGTCGTGTTTGATTGGAAGAACCTAGAGCTTGGCAAAGAGTAAGAGTGGGGACAGTGGGGACAGGGGAAGGTCGCATATCAGAGGTGCATCCAATCAAAAATAGCTGCACTTCCAGCCCGCCTGAAGAGTTTCTCCGAGAGCAGCAGCTAAAAAGGACGAACTCCTCAGATCAGCACGCAAGGCCCTCTCTACACTGTACCGAGGTGGGGCGAATCAGATTGCTGCTGCTGCCTGCGGTATCCGATGCAAGCGGAGAAGTTCGAAATGTGGGGTACGAAAGGAAATGGTGTCCAGCGGTTTCGAAACAGAGCTGCATGCCTTGACACAAAGGCGCTTTTGTCTTCGCCCATGTTCAATCCCGACGCTGCAGCTTGCAGTTGCGACAAAGGGATCACATAAAGCACGCAAACTCATGCGTGAAATAAGCCACCTTGTTGTGATCTGATAGTGGCTGGCAACAGCCAGTCAAGAGGCTTGTTCATGCTCAGCAACGTCGTCTTGAGCCACATATGTTCGCATGGTAGCTCGACGCAAAAAAAAAAAAAAAAAAGAAAAAAAAGAAAAAAAGGTTTGGGCCAAAATTTCCAAACTTTTGGTTCGTCGTGCAAGAGAGGGAGAGGTACGCGAGATGTCTGCCAAGAAATGGCGGAGTGTAGGCTTGATCGTTGCTCGAAACATGGCTGCTGCTGTTCATGGTTACAGATTACATCCCACCATGCTCAACGTCTGTTGTTGACCGAATTCCGAGTGGCTTGCAAACAATGTTATCGAGCCCAAGAAGCGGTTTCGGATACGAGGTCGGAATGGCAATCGCGAGGGCGCACGCGGGTCGATCGTTTGACTTTGCGATCTGTGGCTCCGCTGATGTGTGTCTAGCCCATCTGACATCTACTCGGTCATGTGCCACGTTGGACTCCAAGGAGCATCATAGAAGCAACAATGCACACGTGTGGTCACGTCCCCGAGTGGGATCTTCCTCGTATCCAAGAGACGACGGATTGTGACATGGTGTTGCCCTCGTTGCGGCCAAGCCGGTGTTGGTAAGGCCGAGATGTCTGATACAGGCAAACGCGTAATACGAGGCCGTGTTTGCAGCCTTCTTTTGAGTTGGTCATGGTTGTAATTCATTCTCAGTCTACTAGCAACTTCAAAAGGTAGGAGCTCAGCTGATGATCAAGGCTGGTCCCTTGGGATGTGGCAGCTTACACACTCGCCTGACGAAGCACTTATATCCCGTGCTTGCAGTGTCTCCATCTGAATTGCTCGTTGAGTCTCTCATGTCCAAGCTCGTGTAACGTCACAATTCCATGCCTCTATATTGATCCACTTTTTGTCTGATGGGTATTGTCCTCGTGCCCTCAAAAGGTCGGAATCTTTGATATGGCAGGATCTGGTGAGATTGACTATCCTGACCACAAGGCCCGATGTCACTTTTGCATTTCCCTTCTTTTTCTTTTTTTCTTTCCTGTCTCCTCTCATCCCACGAGTCAGGCATCTACGAGATACACATACTCTCTGCAACACTAGCTCAGGTGGTTTCGGACTAGTAGCTTCGTGGTCTAGCCTAACATACTTGTTCGACAACCTCTTTGCTTCAGATCACACTTTGCAAAAGAAAGAGCAAAGAAAGAATGGATGTAAAAAGGTTGATGGCCCTCAAAATAAATAGATGATTTTCCAGTCCAGAACACCGCCTGACTTCCGACGTGACGCAATGACATCTGGATCAGCCGGCTCTCTGCCAGATTGTGCTGCGCCTTTCAGCTACCGCAGAGACATGCGTAAAGCAGTTCACGAGCGACGCAGATCCGGCAATCTATGATGACAGATTGCCTTGCTACAGTATACTGTTCATCTTCCGCTCGCTTCGAACCTCGCAAAACTTTTGCTGTGCAGCGGACCAAGCTTTTCGCCCATCGAAGCAAGCAGCAGCGTTGGACAAACAAACGTGAAGTCAAGCTTTAGACTTTGAGTCTTCACCCTTGCACCCGTTTACGAACCCTCCTTTCTGGCTCTTCCCTAGCTCAGCGCTAGTAGCGAGACACAGAGCATCGCCGCTTGAAACCAATTCCCCGCAAACGGAAGACGAAAGGTCCATTTCAATCTTTTTCTTTCACGGAAGTCTGCACTGTATGTGGCTTGACCGAGGCATTATGGTGCCGTCGAGTTGCCGAACCCAGCCGCTTGGCACACGTCTCACTCACCCCCGTCTGCAAATCACACAAGCTCTGCGCTGAGATGGTGGTGACTTGCGTCGATCGGTGACGAACGAGACATACTTTCGTAGACCGGAGATTGTAGACCTAAAAATGAAGTACTGCAGCAAAAGTATTTTGGTACCTCACGGCGACCCTTTTTTAATCGGCCCGACCAACAACAGCTCTGCCATCGCACTACGGTTGTCGGCTTTGTGATTCTTCAAAGGTCGAAAAAGTCTTACGGGGCTCTCCGTCGGACTCGCTCTACGCCAAGCTTAGCGATCGTTCCCAGGAAACCGGTTACATTGCCTCTACTGTATCGTTAAGAAAGGCACCGTCGTCCCGGTTCGGCGAACGGATGACGCTGTCCGTGAAGGATCTCTGTACAGTCCGCCTGACGGCTCTCAAGCTCGTGAGTCGTACTCATAATTGTCTGAAGCCTTTAGAAAGGTTGTCCGGGATGCTGGTAAGCAGCAACCGACCGCCGCTGCCGACAAACTGAATCAACAGACGATGACTATACATACACAGGGCAACAGCATCGCGTCGATCGCGTACTGACTACGTCAACATCACAAACCCGTAAGCGAGCTAGAAATGTCCCGTGACCAATCTTGCAGACAAAATAGAGCAAGCCACACTCTTGTCCCGTTTTTGGAGCCCTTCAAAAAGAAAGCCTTCGTCGGAAGGTTGTGGGAAAGAGGTAGGATGGCATAAAATTGGAGCCAAAGATCACACATCGAGCATGAGACATTTTGGGTGGGCGCGCCATTCGCTTACCCGCACCCGTTGAAAGTCTTACTTATTTGGACCTCATACGAACCCTGAATGGTCTTAACCCGTCTAGTTCCGTAGCAATACGGGATGCAAAAAGGATACGCAGTATGTAGGGTGACTGGTTGCTTTGCAAAGAAACAACGATGCGAACTTGCACTCGAAGCTGTTCTGAGGACAGAGCCGTTGCATTGCGCGGTGCGAGAGTGTAGTAAGGAACATCGCCTAACAGCAGCCGAGAAGATCGGGGCTGCATGATGCCGAGATGACATTCCATGTTATTAGGCCTCACGCTCTCCAACGGAAAACAACGGGCCAGGAACAGGCCGATTTGGCCGATTCTCGAGCCTGCCACAGCAGCACGTTGGCAACCTATCTTTTCAGCCTTGTTACCTTGATGCAATGCGATCGAAAGCAACAAAAAGCAGCATGAATGCGTTGTTGGAGGGCGTGAGTTTGTGATCACTACAGCAAGTCAGCGTCGCTTCACGACCACGAGTGATGTGATTGCATCGATGACCGGTCAAGACAGCATGGAGCGTGGATACTGGAAGCCATCGCACTGTGGCTTTTTGTAGTAACTAACCCTCGCCGCTCCTTTATCAACGGCCCTAGCCTTCCTTCATGGTTGTCCCTTGGCTCATAGTCAAGCAACGTTCAGCCCACATGCTTGTGTTTGTGTGCGTGTTCTGACCTCCACTTCGGAGCCTTTTGTTTCTTGTCATGACCATGTGCGTCACTGGAACGCATCAATTTAGTGTCGCTTTGTCGCTGTGACAACAGAATCCACGCTTTCGACGACGCGTCAGCACGCCATTGCCATGCTAGCTTCTTCAGCACACGAAGGAGCTTGTGTGTTACAATCGCTAGCATTGAGAATGAAGTCTGCGTTGCGGCCTGAGCGGGAAGCGTTGCGTGAGCTTAAGGTGGCGCAAAACCCCCACTTTCGGAAGAATGGGCCCGAACGCGACTTGGCAGTGCACAGATCGTGGAACGTGACGCCGCTCCGGCACAATCACAGAGCTGCTAACATGTCGACGCAAAGACCTCCACACCGGCATCCAATGCTACTGAGAACGGATGCATTCGCGCACAGACGAGCTGTCTGTCCTCTTCGATCTTCACACTATGAGACTTGTGCGTCCATCCAAAAGGCTTCTCGTACGATTCTGTTTGCTGTTCATGCTCCTCACACCGTTTAAGCTCGATACGCAGAGATCGTTCGTCCTATACACAGACTGCATAACCACACGAGACTCGAGCTGATGAGAAGGGAGATGCTAGACTGAAGGAAACACAAAATGCTAGATCAAGATAAGCTGAGAAGAGGGTCACGCGCCAACATCGCCGCGATCCAAGACCTCAGTGTTGGCCACGTCCACCTGGATCAGCTTGGCCAACAGCGTGTAGACGATCATGAAAGGCTCAAAGGGAAGGTAGACGAGTATGAATCGCATCGTAAAGACAAAGGCATGCAGACATCCATAGATGGACGCCACATGACCTAAAATCGCTCCAAAGATGCCCATATGAGCGCCTTGCATGAATGGATCGTTCAGGAGAGGCTCTGCCATCGGTTCTGGCTCCGGCGCTGGTGGAACCTGTTCTCCCAATCCAGTGTCTTGCGAGCCAGCTGCATCTCCACAAGTAGCATGGTTAGCATCGCCGTCACCATCAGAAGGACCGGACCTGGTGAGACTCCTCAACAGCTGGCTCACAAGCCCCTTGATCCTGCCCGTGGTATATCGAACGATGAATAGCGACGTATCCCTGGTTTGTCGCCAGAGATGACGGAAGCTGTCGCCAGAGTGTATAATCAGCTGATAGATGCTCACCAGTGATCGCCATGCCTGCCTGGCGAAGTGGGAGATGGTTGTATCCCAAGCCAGCTTGGTAGCGACTACCAGCGCGATAGCCGTCGTCGCGAGACAGCCCAGCAGCATGACCGTCTTCCATGTGTTTTGTCTGGGTAACAGCGCCATCTGGAGCGGTTTCGTACGACCAGGCAGCAACCTCGTCTGCTCAACCTCAAGCCAGAGATCCCAAATCGAGGCTTTACTTGCGTCCTTGTCACCAAGCATCGTGGCAATCATCCGACGGTAGCCTTCGGAAGCCGAATGGTCGTTGTGCACCCAATCTGCCTGCGTCCATCGGCTTGTATGAGACTTCTTAAACCTGGCTGCACGGTCACTGGATGTCGAAAGCCCTCCGAAGGCGACATCGATCAGCAAGGTAAAGGCAGGAGCGAACACAGCCGCCAGCTGGGTCATCTCTACGCGCTCCGTCGTCATGAACTCGCGTGGTTGCAGATATACCGACAGAGAGTAACCACCCCACCAGTTGAGCCAGAGAGGTCCAAAGACGCTGTCTGCTGCTACCACAACCACTTCTCGTACCACGGCAGCTAGCTTTCGTCTGCGCGTTCGGGGCGGTCCGATGACGATGGAGTTGTCTGGGTTCCATCGCACCGGCTCAAACTCGACATCAGTGTAGGCGATGAGACCAGCGACGATTGCTTTGCTAGCGCACCACATTAGCTCGCGGTTCGACTCCATGAGCAACAACGCAAGTTGCAGTGCAGATCGAGCGATGGCAGACCACCATGGCTGGAAGACACTGATGACGAAGTAGAAGCGGTCCATCATAGCAAGGACGAAGCCGTAAGCAACATATCGAAGGAAGCCGAGCCATTCAGGAAGACTGCGCACCAAGAAGTGCTCCGATGGGTTCGGGAAGAGATCGGCGGGTGACTCCTCATACTCCCAGTAGATTGTCATGTTTTGTCTTTGCCAAAGCTCGACCTCGTCCAGCGCTTTTGCGGCATCCGTATCTTTATGCGAGGAGGAGAGGAACGGAAAGCTGAAGGGAAGCTTGAGCTCGGATGAGATAAAACGTTCTCGTAATGAGGGAGTCAAGTTGTAAGGCGTTTGCAAGCCGCTGTTCGAAGCATTGTTGCCTGCTGTCCTTGCGTTGAGTGATCCTGCTTCTTTCTGGCGCGGACTACGACGCCAGCTGTCCAATGGAAACAGAGGAAGACCCTGAGACAGACGTTCAAGCTCTCTCTCGACATCCTCACCGGATCTGAGCTTAGTTCGAATGATCTTTGCGTCAGAGTAATTGGCTCGGAAGGCCGATCGAGGGCGTCTGACCAGCTTCCAGTAGACTGGGTTGTCGATTTCTTCCTGTCGGATTCGAGCAAAGACCTCAAGGTCTGCTCTTTCGTAGAGGTCGTGGCTGATGTGGGGCATAGAAATGCTTCCTCCGCGATGCCATGCCTTTGCAGGGACCCAGACGTCGGCGCGCGCCTGATCTTTGTGTATGGTGATATTCAATGGTGTCTTGTCAAGCTGTACTTGTCGCAGTGCCGCGTTGCGGACAAAAGCGAGCGGAGTTGCTTCGAAGCGTGCCATTGTGCTTAGCGTCAAGAAGGACAGAACACCAAGCAGGAAGGATGCAACAAAGATGACGAAGACGCAAGCAAGAATGCGGAGCATCTGACTGGCCTGCACGAAAGCCATCAGGTTCGAATAAGGTCTGCGTCGGAAACGGTAGCGAGCGTGGCATTGACCGCAGACGCAGGCTGCTTCCGAGGCAGCTGACTGACGCCGCCATTGGTCGAGACAGGTGTCATGGACGTAGCGCATACTTCCATCACAATGACATGGCGCGATGAGTCTTCCTATTGTCAAGCCATCATCACCCAATTCGTCCTCGGACGCGAAGCACATACGACAGACCTTCTCTTCCGCCTCGTCCTGATCTGCCGGTGCTGCTTGAGAGTTTGTCGGACCTTCTTGATCTATGAGCCTGGAAAGTGCAGAGGACCCATCGGGTTGATCTTCATGGCTGCCCGTATGACGATGTCTGAGATCTTCTTGCTCATCCCCAGCGGCTGGTCTTTGGTAACCCAAGTCTCTGAGCACGTTCTGTGTGTTATGCCAGATCGATGGTAAAGCGCCTAGGATGAACTCGACTTCCTCCTCCTCCCGCCGTTCGTCGACATCTTCGATCCCTGCGAACTCCATGGCGGCTGGCTTGGAGCTCGAAGTTGAATTGGGAGGTCGAATCGTAGATACTTTTGCAACGATGGGCCTATTGGAACTGATCTGGCTTTACTCGAAGCTCGTCATGTACTTGCTTTAGGGCTCCACTTTATCGCAGAGCGATGTCATCGGCTCGGTGATACGTTTTTGGGTTGGTAGTCCTCACGACTGAGGTATGCAAAGCGGCAGATAACAGATGGTGTTGGTGGGACTCGAAAACCAGCACTTTCGGGAATCCACCTCCACGTCGAATAGGCACACAAGCTGCGGAGAACCGTGCGGCAGCTCCTTTCCGCTTTTCCGACAGCCGAATTTCTATTGCAGGATTCTTCTTCCAGCTCAGCAATCACCACATCGTCTCTAAAGCTTCAAGTTGACTCGAACGGGTTCAGCAACTTCTTGTGACCACGATCCTTCTTGCATACAACGAGATTATCTTCAGCACAGAGATTGATGATACCATCGCAACCGATATTTCGAGCAAACATGATAACACGTGGCAGATGTCAGCAAATCAGTCTCCCATATAATCACTCTGCCTGCCAACCAAGACGACCAGCTTTGAAGCTCCATGCGCCAGTGTTCAGCATTGCCTTTTACTCGGAAGCAGCCCTGATATGACCATCATAGCCAACTGTGCTGCTTGACACGTGCATCGAGCTCGATCCGCTGTCCTCACAGATGGTGATTCGAGCGCTTGAGCCGTTGCTTCCTGCATTTTGCAGTATCATTTCTCGTCTTTCACATCTCGACGCAGCTTCATCCACGGGTAGGGCTTGTAAAGCTCACTTACATTGCATTTGTGCGATGCTGTCGCTTTCCAGGTAGACCACACGCGGAATCAGTTTCGACGACCGAGCAAGGCCAGACAAATCACCTTGTCGAGACAGAACAAAAAGAAGAAAAGAGATGAATGTGGAAGAAGTGTCGGGATAGTAGGTCATCCCCAAATCATGGGCAGCAGCGCTCACTTCGAGGGCGCCTCCTGACGATGGTTTTAAAGGCCCGAAGGAATTGATCTTCCGCAAACGACCTCGTATGTGGATCACATCCTCGCCCGACGAAGCCTCTCAACTGGTCCATGGCTCAGCTTCACCGAAGCTCACGAAGAGCCTCAAAGTGGAGCCAGACCATGGGTACAGATTTTGTAACGAGACTTGTCGGGTCTCAGCCTCGTAAAGAGGTGATGGATGCGCCACCGAGATTGCGGTTGTAGGGGAGAGGGAAGGGAGAAGTACACATGAAAAGGGCCGAGAAAACAAACGAGACGAAGAGGTTGGGATAGTTGTAGCTGAAACGAGGTCGGAAGGAGGCTACTGGGGCGCAGGATTGATCGTCAAAAGCAATCGCAGTGGCACAGACAGCCATTCACGCTGCACGGGTCGGGTTCAAGGCTGAGCTGAATGCCAAGAGAGAGCGTTGAGCAATGTTGAAGGATGATGAGTTGGTGGTCGTGATGGAGTGAAGGAAAGACTGCTACGTCAAAGCTTTTAAACGCCAAGTTGAGAAGAAAGTAAAGAAGAAAAGTCAAAAAAGTAAAAAAAAAGTCACAAAAGCCACAAAAGCCACAAAAGCCGGGTTCTATCACGTGACAGGTGAATTTGGCACAGTGAGAATCGGGACTTGCGCTGCTGAGCCGTGCGTGTGTGTCTGTTGCAAATCTGACAGCTTCAGACCTCCACCTGGACGAGTGAGGCTAAGCAATGTTCAATTGTGACCGACACACGACAAGTCCACCGTCCTAACCATTCACCATCTCTCCGACCAAGACCAGGCAGACTGGCTTGACCGTGCTTGGAGCTCTTCAGCAATTTGTCGGCGATGCGAAGGACAGCGACTGGCGGTGGCCGCCCTTCCGCATCCAACACACCGTCGAGACCTGGTGGACCATCTCGACCTAACGCTCTTGCAGCTTCGGGACCACGAGCCATCTTTGACAAGTCTCGCCGCATCGAAGAGTTTTCTTCAACCGAAGACAAATGTCCGCAATGCAAGACGGATCGCTACCTCAATCCTCGTCTCCGTTTGCTGGTCAGTCCATGCTACCACAAGATGTGCGAGTCGTGCATCGACCGCATCTTCTCGCTTGGACCCGCACCATGCCCAGAATGCGGCAAGAAGGTATCAAAGAATCAATTCACAGCACAGACCTTTCAAGATCTGGGCGTAGAGAGGGAAGTGGCAGTGCGACGCCAAGTAGCCAAGTTGTTCAATCGTCGCGAGGATGACTTTGTCGATCTCAAAGCGTACAACGACTATCTGGAAGAGGTGGAGGAGATCACGTTCAACCTGATCCACGAGATCGATCTGCCGCGTACCAATGCCAAGCTCGAACAGTACCAAGCAGCGCACCGATCAGCCATTGCAAGCTCAGCAAACATCTCGCAGCAAGAGTCGGATCGACAAGCACGGGTGGACGAGGAGGAAAAGGCGGCCAAGAAGGCACGTGCAGAGCGGCTGCGGAAAGAAGAAGAGCAGGAGCGCGAGGAGCGCGAAAAGGAGAGACTAGAGATGATGCGAGAGCTAGAGAAGGGAGCAGATCCAGATGAGGTGCTTGAGAAGCAGCGCAAACGGCGTCAGGAGCGTGAAGAGCGGCAACGACTGCAAGATCTCGAGGCACGGCGACGGGAGAAGGAGGCTGCGCAGGCTCAAAGCAGCGGCGGTGCTGGTGGTGACTCTATAGACCGAAGACTGTGGAGCTTAGATATGCTTCTCGACTTTGAAGGACCACTCGCCTATTTGGACGACGCAAGTGCACTGTTTGATGTACGCAAAGCACCAACAGCACTGGGTGGCTTGGAGGGATTCAAGGGCGCATCTGGATACGAAGACCCCTGGCTGAAGCCAGCATGGATCACCAAGGAGATGATCGCGCGGTATCGTGCTGGTGGATTCGCCTGGGAGCGTCAAGTCTGGACACGTGGAATTCGAGCTGCTTGCGAAGGTATTGGCGCTGCTCCGCTCACAGTCGATATCTCTGAAGAAGCTCTTCCCAGCATGGAAGTGGACTGAGGGTCCTTGCTGTCGTCAACCACCGAGTCCGCACCTTGGCTGATCACCTCATATTGTATTTGTATCTTATCTCGTAACTTGAATCTCGTTCTACCTCGCTGCTCAACCGATAGTCAGACGTAGTCAAATGTGCGATGTCAACGGTATATCTATCCTTAATACGAACTGCCGAAAGGAAACCCGACCATCTAGACCTGCTTGTTGCTTTCAAGCTTCTCCTTGACAAACTGCTTTGTGCCAGCTACTGGGCTGAATCTGTGAAAAGGCATGCGTTGTATGAGTTTGGGCTGCCGAGAAGCTGCCAAATGGCCTTCTTCAAAATGACGCAGCGTTGGACTCAATCTGATGTTAAAAGTAAAGACATTTGGGTCCCGATACTGGCGATCGGGGAGAGTCTAAGTATGATGTCACTGCTGCTAAAAGACAGAAACATATATACTCAATTGACTGAAGGAATGTGGTGAGAGCCTAGTGCTCTCAGCTTGATACACAGCTTGCATGTAAACTGTCCCACAAATTTACATGTCACCATACATCACTCTAATGCTCAATAGCCATAAGTTGTATTGCCACACTGTCTGATATCATCTGAAAGCCCTGCTTCTTCTCTCCAAGACTGTGTAAATGATATTGACATTGACTAAGAAAATTGTGCTATGAAGAAGAGCTGAATTTTTTTTTTATTGTGGGACAGTTTATGGAGCATGCTCCCAAATAGTGACACCACTCCATTCCTGACCTTGTGGGCTTTTGACTACAATGAAACTTGCAATGTAACTTGGTGGGCACCTTCATACACATCAAAAGTAGTGATGTGGAAAGTTTCAGCTCAATCAGATGACTGTGAGTGATCCAGTGGCACTTCCAGTCTGACACCATCATATCTATACCATCATGCCAAAAACCACCCCAGAGAGGTGCCAATTGGCACTCTTTCACATCCAAAATGGGGAATCTACCCATTCAGTTGCTGAGCAACTTGGTATGAGCAAGTCTACTGTGAATCACATCAGCAAAAGCACCTCCACTGATGTTCCAAAGTCAAAGGGGGGCCAGCCAAGAAAACTCCAGCCTTGTCATGTTTGCTTCCTGGACCACTATTTCAAGCTCAATTCAACCTCCATGGTCAGGAAAGCATGTCATGCACTGCAGGAGATGTTTCAAGTCAAAGCATGCCCAACCACAGTAAGAAAAGCACTTCATTACTGTTGTTACAAAGCATGAAGGTTAGTGAAAAAACTGAAGCTACTCAAGAGACATTACAAAGCCTGTTGCAAATTTGCTAATTAGCACAAGGACATGACTGTTGAGGATTGGAAGAATGTGGTATGGTCTGATGAGACAAAGATCAACTTCTTTGGACCAGATGGTAAGCAGTTCTGTTGGATTAAGAATGCTGGCTTCAACAGCAAGCTTGTCAGGCCAACAGTCAAGTTCAGCAGTGGCTCCATCATGATCTGGGGCTGTATGACATGGGAAGGGATGGGAGGTATGTGCTTGGTGCTGGGTTCAATGAATTCAGACCAATACATTGATATCTTGAATGACAAGCTTGTGAAAACAATCTCAGATTTGCAGCTTCAGCATGCATACACTGACATCACATTTCAGCAAGACAATGACCCAAAACACACACCAAAAAATACAATAACATGGTTGGAAAGCAATAGCATTAAGGTTATACAATGGCCAGTGCAGTTGCCAGACTTAAACCCAATTGAACACCTCTGGCACCATCTCAAAATGCAACTTTCACAGTATAGTATGATTGCAAAGTCCAGGGATGAACTGCTCAAGAGATGTGAAGCTGAATGGACAGCAATCACTCCAGAGACATGTAGGACACTAATAGAGAGTATGCCAGACTGCATCAAGGCAGTTCTGAAGGCCAAAGGAGGGAATACAAAGTACTAAGGTGTTCTTGAGGAGTGCTCCATAAACTGTCCCACAATAAAAAAAAAAAATCAGCTCTTCTTCATAGCACAATTTTCTTAGTCAATGTCAATATCATTTACACAGTCTTGGAGAGAAGAAGCAGGGCTTTCAGATGATATCAGACAGTGTGGCAATACAACTTATGGCTATTGAGCATTAGAGTGATGTATGGTGACATGTAAATTTGTGGGACAGTTTATGCATGAGCTGTATATACATTAGCATGGCAACTACCAAAGGTGGGAGTACTCCTACTTAATGATCTACCATGGCAATGAGCAGGACTGTGTTGCACCCAATCTCTGGTGAGATCAGCTTGGCTCAATCTCTGATCAGATCAGTCATCTAACCAGATTGGCTCTGTCTGATCTCTGATCAGATTGGCTCCGTGTCATCCTTGAGCATCACACTGGATCGTAATCTTCAACATCTGAATCATCATACGCAAAAGGCGGTTTCTTCTCACCTTGGCCAACGCATTTTCTGCCTGCCTCGTCCAATCCGAAAGCTTCCCCCTCAGCACGATGAACAGCTTCGACGTACCTCTCAGCCTGCTTCTGCTTCTATGCGCCTTTCGTGACAGGGAGAAGCGGATTGAGGTGAGGAGATGATGAGTGAGAGATGAAGCTGTTACACCGCTGCCTTACACACTGATACATTTTCTCGAACACGACTCTCAGGCACTTGTGCGAAATTTAGAGTGTATCGGCGGTCGAGTGACTGAGCTATTTTCCCTGCCCTCGGCGCGCGTCTCACAATGGCGAGTTTAAGCGAGCTGCATGCACTGTGCAGCCCCCGATTGAGAGCCCTCGAATGCCGCTCGAAATAATCACCGACTCAGCAACAGCAGCAGCAGCAGCAGCAGCAGCAGCAGCAGCAGCAGAAGAAGAACAAGAAAAAGAACAAGAAAAAGACACTTTCAACGAGTGTCGAGATTGCATTCGTTGCTGCTGCAATTTGCCCGTGCGGGGGTGACCCATTGAACGTCCATCCTATCTCTCTGACCCTCTCTATCTCTATCTCAAAGTCGTCCCTAAATCTTGACCTCAAGTTCGACAACCTTCTTTCTTCACCTTCTTTCTTCATCCTCTTTCTTCGCCCTCTTTCTTCAACCTCAAACTTCTTCACGGCTTCACTCACCACCGTCGCACAGCACCTGCTGCGGCTCAGCTCCTCGCCCACGGCTCGAAATAAGCGTCAGTCACTTGCATAACTTGGCTGGACTACACCTCCAGCAATCAGCTTCGATTATTTTTTGCAGCCGCATCTTGATCGCCCGCAGCTTTTAGCCTTGAGCCTGTCAAACTCTCGTCATACCTTTGCAGCTCGCAATTATCCTTTGATGCCCCGAGCTTGCCCAAGCGTAGCATTCGTGCCCGTTCTAGTACAGCTCGCCTTACGATAACTTCGACATGAACCTGTGAGAGGATCCAAACAAGCAGGCTACGGGATCCCTTTACGACCTCCTCCTACACCACTGCAGCACCCTTCAATCGAGCATCCGGCATTCTCTTTCGAGCCCTTGCAACTATTTCCAACCCCTTCCGCGCTTTTGCAGTATTCGGCACTGTAACACGGTGCGCAGAGATTGTCGCGCCTGAGGCCCTAGCTTGGTCCTCTGACACTTCAGCCCAGAATGGGCAACGCCAACTCTACGCCCGCCAAACCAGGCAACGCCGGCTCAAACGAAGCAAGCTTCGATCCTTCACTCAAGCGTTACTCGAGCAACCAGATCGGCCAAGGTCGTGCCAACACATCGAATGCTGTCGATGCTGGCGTTGCTTCCCCTTCGGCTGCAGCACGCCAAATAGCAGACCGCTCTGGATCAGGCCCACGCATGGGCCGCACCGCTTCTCTCTTTGGACGAGCGAGTAGTCACGATGGGGCTACTACCCCTCAGAGGAATCGCTCACGGAGCGGCAGTCTGTCTGGATACCTCGCCGCACAATGGAGAGGCTCAGCGACCGCCGCCATGATTGCAGGCGATGCGCCCGCCACAGTCAAAGAGGGTCGAGAACCACCAACAACAGACAATGGATCAGCTTACTCTCCGTCCACCCGCTCTCGTCTAGCCAAAGATCCGCAGACCCCCTTTGCTGGCTACGAGATCTCCAACACTGCCAAAGAGGTGGGCACCGATATGGAGACTGCCATCCGAACCAACCCACGCACTTGCAGACTCACAGAAGGCTTGGCCATGCCATCATCGCCTGGCGGTTTTGATCCGCGCAATTCTGTCTCGACACACCCAAGTCCTTCTGTCGCAACCCACGCTCACTACGCCTCTGGCTTGCCTAGCCATCACGCTTCTGTAGGCGTGTCCAGCGGACTTCGCGTATCGTCTACCGACCTCGATGCTGAAGCAGTACCAGCCATGATGCACAGAGGCTCAGAACCGCAGACAGTGCCTGGAGCTACTGCTCGAGCACCAACACGGCACCCACTTTTTGGCGTTGGTGGCACCAGCATGTTCACCAATGTTGGTACAAGTCTCGGAACCAACGCCGCCGCATCACCTCCCGTCGGCGGCTCTAGTCCCATCATGTTGTCTCAACCCATGAACCTCGGTGACGGGGGCGAAGAAGCAGATGGGCCTCATCGACCTCCAGCTGCACTTCCATCCTACCTCAAGATCCCCACCGCGATACCCAGCTCGCATGTTTCGCCGAGCTCTCCCCCAGCTAGCATCTACTCACAGCATTCTGACCGATACCGTGCACCTTCGGAGCCACAGCGTTCGCGATCACCTTCCCTCATGCTGTCCGTGGACGACACACGTCCCGCCCATGCCGTCGCTGCCGCCGGCGCAGCTGCTGCAGTGCTCAACACTGAGGACGTACTCATAGCACCCGGAGATGCTAGCAAAGCAAGCTCGCCCATTGAGGGACGCAGGTCATTCTTCGGTGCGGGCAGGGACGAATGCAAGGACGAGGCCGCACCTCTCGACACTAGCATTGAAGAAGCTCGTGCTGCCGGCATCGACGTCTCTGACTTGCCAGGCAGCCCCGCACAGGCATCGGAAGCAAAGGATGCTCAAGCAAGCAGACAAACAGAAGATGGCGAGCGAGAGTCAAGGAAGCTCGAGAGGGCTTCACTTGAAGCGGGTGATGGCGCGCCATTGGATGCCTCTCGCACACCAACGCCGACTCCGTCTGGTTACCGGCCACGTGCATTGACTCCGACGAGGAAAGGCGGAGCGAGCGTTCTCTGCTCCCTTTCCCCAGTCGCAGGGCCTTCCACTTCCATGAGGCCGCCATTTCAACCAATCTCAGCAAGACGACCCCACGTTGATGTGCAGACAGGAGGTGAAAGCGGGTACAACACGCCACTGTTGCCTCCTGGCTTAACATCGGCTCCTCCGAGTGCATCCGTACCTGGCGTCACTCCGTTTTCCGAGGTTTCATCGTCTTCACCGACCATCGAGCATGCACGCGGACGCGCGTCTGATGCTTCACGCACTCCATCCGCGGCAGGCAGCGTTGGTAACAACAGCCAGCCGTCGACACCCGTCAGCGCGAAACCAGGCAGTGTTCATCAAACCGACTCTCAGCATGCACAGACATCGACCGACCAGCAGCAACCTCCGCTCATGCCAATCGTCTTGACGTGGCGAGCAGGTGGTCGCGAAGTTTTCGTCACGGGCACTTTTGCCAACGAATGGCGATCCAAAATCCTTTTGCACAAGGTCAAGCGCGATCATACCTGCGTACTTCACCTCCCACCGGGTACGCATCGTCTCAAGTTCATTGTGGATGGCCGATGGCGTGTATCTCGAGATTTGCCTACGGCGACAGATGGTGATGGTAACCTGGTCAACTATGTCGAGATTCCCAATGTTGGACCAGCGCATCCTGGACCACTCAGTGCGCCTGGTGAAGATCTGCCCGGCGCGGATGCAGATAAGAACCGTAGCGAACGCAACTCGAAGATCGAGTCCAAGAAGACGACGATGAACCTGGTCGAGGAGGCAAGGCGGGCTGAAGCAATGCGTCTGGACGATCTCTTTGACGATGATGGCAAGGATCAGGAGGAGACATGGACATGCGAGATTCCGACCGCGCTCATCAAAGCACAGGAGGCGGAAGAAGCCCAACGTGAAGCAGAGGAGAGTGGGCAAGCACAATTCAAGCACACACAACATCATGGTAGCGACGGCACCTCCGGAGCGCCTCTTCCCCAGCCACCAGCACTGCCGAGACAGTTGGAAAAGGTCATTCTCAACTCGTCGCCTGCCAACCCGAGTAATGGCACCACCTCAGGCAGCACTGTTGACGATAACAGTATCCTCCCAGCTCCGAACCATGTCGTACTCAACCATCTCACAGCGAGCAGTATCAAAGGTGGCGTTTTGGCAGTAGGCACAACGACAAGGTACAAGAGGAAGTATGTGACTACGGTCTACTATAGGCCGGTGCAAGTTTGATCATGTATCCATACGAGTAGTGGTTTGTTTATTCTGCATATTGCATTTCGTTATACCATGTGTTCTTATCTGTCGCAATTTTGAAGAGTGTTGTGTGGAGATGCTGTATTGTTCGTGAAGTGTCTAAAAGTACATTGAGAGTGACGTCGCATGTAATGGTCAGGCAGCGAGAAGGCAGAGATATCTAGAAGTCCTTGCTAGGAGCTGCAGCCTTCTTAGAAGGTCGACTGCGACCCCAAGTCAACCGGACCTCTTTGTCTCCCATCGTCATCTTTGGTGAGCAATGTTTTGCAGCCAATTCGGCTTGTTGGCGGGTGCGGAAGTTGACAAATGCGCATTTGGATGCTGTGACCAGAGTTATAGACTTGATGTGATCTGCATGCAGCTGTGGAGTAAGGGAGAGGAACCATTCCTTCAGCGGTGTTTCAGTTGCGCTTTCCGGTAAGGACGAGACAAAGAGTGAGATGACGGAAGTGTCTTCTGGTGGTGGCAAGCCAGTTGCTGACTGTTTGCTGATTATCCTCGCTGCTGCTGGTGCAGGTAGTGTTGCTGCTGATGATGGAGCAGTTGAGGTTGATGCTACGGTCTGAGGTGCAAAGTGTTTTTCCGACGGCAACTCGTGCTTGAACGGACAGCTTTCTCCTCTCGGACAATTCCCTCTCGCAAATGCTGAACAGTACTGCTGTGGTCTATCCCTCTTATACCCGATTTCCTTCCTCGCCGCTTTCCTCAACAGCTCCTGCCCAGCTCTACCAGCAGGACTACTCGACGAACCCACCAAGCTAGTCGGCCCTTCCAACTGCTTATCCATCGTCTCTGCGAAGTATTCTCTATTCTTATCCGATGTTGGACCTCCAGACTTGATCCCAAGCGCTGCATCACGTACTTGCACCGGTAAGCCGTATTGAAGATCGAGAATGCAAGTTTGGCAGACATTCTTGACTTTTGCGCAGGTGGTGCAGATCTCGGTCTTTTTGAAGCGAGATCCTGCTCCTGAGTTCCAGCGGAAGACAGTGAAGGGTCGGGTACAGACTTTGCAAATCTTGCCTTGACTGTCTTTCGTCATGCGGATGTAGGGGTTGGGGCCAAGACATGCTTCACAGAGGATGGGTGTTTCAGCTTCTTCTGCGCCGGAGATGGTGGATCCGAGCTTGCCGTGTGCTGACCAGGTTGCCATTTTGGATGGTAGGGACTGTGTCAGCTGAGATGCCGGTCAAGGTTGGATGATGATGGCGATAATGGTGGGAGGTCAGTAAGGTTTGATGTGCGGAACGTTTGGAAGAAGTGTGACTTGTGCTGCGCATTTGAGCTGTAGGAGGGTGGAGGAATCCGAGTGTGTCAGTGTCCAATTGCGAAAATTCAAGGAACTCGGACGTCGAATTCTGACACCCTGACAAGGTGTTCATCTGTTCCTCGTACTTCGTCCAGGGTTCCTTTCTACAAACGCAAAATTCGACTCACCGCCAATGCAAGTGGCCGCCTGAGGATTGAGCACCCGTGGTGAAGCTCGTTCTTGGGCCTCCGCTCAAAACCTGCCATGGCCTCCTCGCTCACGGTCGAGGAGCTCCGGTCTCGACTGCACGATCTCGGACTCGACACTAAGGGCAAGAAAGCTGACCTTCGATTTCGGCTCAAGAAAGCTATTCGGAACGGCAGCAACAGTCCCACCTCAGCTTCAGCGACAGATACCCCTGAAAGTCCCGCTGGCGCAGGCTGGGAGCCCGAATTCGACACCTTCCTTGTCTTGGACGTAGAGGCTACCTGTGAAGCCACCCGCAAGTATCGCAACATCAACCATGGCTTTGAAACAGGCTGCTTCCAGTATCCGAACGAGATCATCGAGTTCCCTGTCGTCTTGCTAAAATGGAACAAAGACTCACAACAGCTCGAAACAACCGGCATCTTTCACTCATATGTTCGACCGACTTTCCGACCGAAACTCGCCAAGTTTTGCCGAGACCTCACAGGTGTCACACAAGCACAAGCCAATGCTGCACCCGTATGGAAAGGCGTCGTTGAGAAGCTTTTCCGCTTCCTCGAGTCACATGATCTCGTCGAAAACACAGGAACAGGTGAACCTCACCTCCAGAACTTTAGGTTACGGCGTGGCGTAGCATGGATCAACCACGGACCAGCCGATTTGAGGGACTTTGTCATCAAGCAATCCTGGATCTCAGCCTTGCCGAGGGATAAGCACCACGGAGGACCACCTATCTTCCTCCGTGGACCTCTCATCGACATTCGTAAAGGTATAGCAAGCTTGTTCAAATGGGAGCAGGAGCTGAGAGCTGAACAGCAGAGTCGGGGCAGTTCTTCACGGTCGACTCCCTTCCCGGAGTTTGGCGGGGAGGATGGTTTTCAAGTTATTCCACCTCAACCGAGCAATGCAGGCGCGGCGAGTGGAGTGAAGAAAGAACTGAGGACTACGGGCTTATCTCCGCATGAACAGAGCTTAGCGGGTCTGTTGGAGGTAATGAACATCGGACCGTTTCAGGGAAGACAGCATTGCGGATTGGATGATACGAAGAACATCGCTCGACTGGCGGTGGAGATTGCGAGACGAATATTGCTGGCATCGCAAGGAACTCAGTTGCTGCTTTCGAAAAGTTACGAATCGGTCGATGGTCAGATAGAGTCCACGGCTGCCGTGCTCGAGCTTGATCCCGAAACGGGGCCGGCGAGGGCAAAACAGATGGAAAAGCTAGTATTGAAGCCCAATGTAAGACTTGATGGCTTCAGTAAGCGATTCTTTTGGATGGGTAAGACGGTGGGTGAGGTCAAATGGCCGTTCCCACCAGAGGTTGAGCAGGAAGATGCTCTACACACCGAGGCTGAACCCCGCTGTCAGATGTACACATCGGTACGTCAAAGGCTGCTCTCCTTTGCACAGCAGCCGTACTCCTCGTCCTTGAACGCATAGAAATGGAAGGAAAAGCATCTAGATAAAATCACGTTGCAATGTCCTTTGTGCTGGTGAAGGTTGCATCCTGTGAAATAAGGTTCTAGTATGAATGCAGCCGAAAAAAAGGTCTGAATGTTAGACTTTATAAGTACACGTGACCTGCTGACCCAGCGATGGCTCGAGACGTCGGAATTCCACCATCTCCAGACCTTGAGCCATTCCACCTTGCATCATCATCACCGTTACCTCCACTATCTCGGTCCCGAACCTACCTCTCCAGCAGGAACTTCTCACACAGGTGTGTACAAGTTCCGCTGCCCAATCGCCAGCTTCATCTTCCTCCAACATCGGCCACACTGACTAACTTTGATCTTGACTCGACTGCACAAACGATAGATACAAGATGTCGGTTGCAGCAAGCGTTCTCGGCTACGCCGGTCTCGGTTTCCTCACACGTTGCTATGCTCTTGGTCTTCAGAAGCGAAACATCTTCGAAAGTAAGTCTTCATCCCCTCCGTTCGCAGCTCTTTCGATAGCAAAGTGCAGAAACTTCTAACGCTGACTTGTTTTCGTCGGTATTGGTAGACTTGGGAGGTCACGCAATGTTGATGACCGCTTTTGGTGGTTTGGGATACTACATCCACGGGTTGGAAGGTCGTCAGTTGGAATTGATTGCACATAAGAAGGAACAGATTTTGAAGAACCGAGAACGTTTGGCGGCCAGGTCGCAATCCCACAACAATGAAGAGTAGTTCTCGAATGACGTACCTGCTTAAGCTCTCTATCGCCCACTCATATCAGTTCCAATCGAATCGTTTCTCGCTACCTATAGCACGCAATGTGCTCTCTCGGACTGTTGCTGGTGAGGAGGGGCCTCAGTGAAACACGATGCTGAAAAGGAGGCCTACAGGAAGAAGAGGTGGAGCATGTCACGAGACAAGCTTGAACTGGAAAGCAGAGCGAAGACAAGACTGGATCTGTCTGACTTGAGGCCCGGAGATTCTCGGTCTGAATGCAGATTGATAGGGCGAGCTCAAGGTCAGTGCTTGGACCAGGCCCTCGATCCTTGAAGATGGCTGGCGGTGGCTCGCCCGCAGGCTTCACAAGCTACAGCGGACGAAAGTGGAGAACAGAATTCGTATCTGGCTCACTGCTGTTTCACTGCTCTGTTGAGACGCTCGAAAGCCGCAGCATCTCATTTCGCCGCTTCATAGCTCTTCACAGAAAAGCGATACAGATTCTGAGAATCAAGTACCATGAATGAGTTTCACATTGGAAAGTGTTGTACAAAGGGAGTTGAGTGCGACACAACACAGTTAGGCTTTGATTTTACTTGCGACCCTTGCCCTTGACAGCCTTCTTAGCAGCGATCGGCGAACCGGCACGAGCCTCTCGTCCACCTACACTCATCCAGTCGAGGTCCTCCTGACCGAACCTAACATCTCCACTATCAGCAGCCTTAGCACCAGCCTTTTCTCCAGCAGCAGCTTCAGCCTCTGCTTCCTGGAACCTTCTCCTAAACCTGCCGAGACGGCCACTGTCGTCACCTGCATCCCCGCCGATCTTTCGCTCTTGAGCAGGATTCCACAATGGGTGGTTGGTCGGGTCTCGCGTCAATCGTGTCAATCGGCGTGGCGAAGTGGTTGCGAGCTGAATCGAGGAGCCGTCTGCAAGGATGGTTGTAGAGGAAAATTTCGGCACAGGTCGAGGAAGCGGAGATTGAGCAACTGCCGATGGGTCGCGAGATTTTGTGCCGGCAGATGACGAGAAGTTTTTGGGTTGAGATTGGAAGCTGGTGGCGTGCGAAAGAATGGTGGAGGTTGGACGAGCAGTGTAGGTGGAAAAAGCACGGACATTGCTGAATGCTGATGAGGAGGACGTAGCCATGGAAGAGGGCGAGGGATTTGATGCAGCCTGGTATTCGGCAGCTACTTCGCGGCAGCTTCTACGTTCTGGCTTCTTGCCAGCTTTGAGGTCTGCGATCTGCTTGGCTCTTGCCTCTTTAATGCTGTCGTTGTTGCCGAGTTCTGTATCCTTGGTCATGCGAAGTTCTGTGGAAGAACGGAGAGTATAGCGTAGAATAGTCAGCTATCTGTCCTGTTTCGGGATATTCGGTCGCAATCTTGCTGCGATTCAATTTACCATATGCATTCTTGTCCGCTCGGAACTTGCCCTGCACGACGTTCTGACGAAGCACAGATACGATCTCGTCGCCCATCTTCAAGCCCTCGTAAATTTTGGTGGCGTCGGTTTCCTGAGCAGCGATCTTGAAGCGATGGCGTGTCTCATTTCTCGCGGCAGTGATGGCAACTGCATCACCTTCGAATGTCTTGCGTGAGGTGCGAAGCAGGCGCTTGTAAAGACCGATTGCGCGCTGGCGCTGCGCGACTGTGAAGGCCATGCTGATCGTAAGCGATATGTGCCGGAGGAGCTGCTGATTCGAGTGGGAGTGATCAGATGATCTATGCGATGCTAGCTAAGGGTGATGGCGGCTGGTGACAAGAGGATGCATTCCGAAGTATTGCAGAAAGAAATGTGGAAGAAGCACATTTGTCAGTCGGGTCCGAAATTGTTTGGAAGCAGGGAAAGCTCAATTTTTTATTTTTTATTTTATTATTTTTATTACTAGTTTTATTTTATTATTATTTTTATTGTTAATATTAATACTAATTTTTATATTATCATTATTATTTTTATTATTTTTATTATTATTATTTGCTTTTTTGTTTCTTTCTTTCGGCCAGTACATCGTGAAGCGAACTTTGATGCTTAACCCTCCATAAACCCTCATCTTCACTTCCATTCATCACGGTCTCGGCCCGGCAGCCGAGAGGCGACTAGGGGTTGTGGGACAAGTGTATAGACTTTTTCTTTCTACCGTGGCGTAACTCACCCAACACAACGACGATTGACGGCTTCTTTGGCCTCGGCATCAAATGGCAAAAGGTACATAGTGCTTCATTTGGTATGCAGGGTCGTCTGGTCCGTCACTCCCGGTACGTGCTGATCCTGCAAAATGTGCTCGAGTGACATGACTGTTGAAGAATTCGGCACTTTGTCGACGTTTATCGGGTTTGCGTTTTTGAAAACGCACGAAAAAGCTGTGTTTTCAAAAACGCGGTTTTGTTTTTCACTTGGCGCAGCTTATGTAAGCTTTTGCGTTTTTTTGAAAAGTGCGTTTTTCAAAAAACCCGGGTTTTTAAAAACGCAAAAACTCTGATACCCCCTTATATACAAAGTGCCGGCAAATCCCATGAGTGGGAGCATCTTACTTAATGGCAAGCTGTGACAACGAGTGGGTCTCAGTTGTCCCCGATCCTTGTTACATCGACTCCAGACGATCTACGCTCAGATCGTCTTTGCCTGATTCATCGTCAGGTCTGTTCTACCCGATCCGCTCGATCCCTCGCTATGTCAACTCATGTCACCTCTCGTGCCTTGTCGGATCGTTTTCTTCAGCAATGATTTCATCCTGTTTCTGCGTGTCCGTGTTACTGTACATCGAACCATTCAGAGAGCTGATGATGTGCTGCTGTTGTCCCACCGATACGACAATGGCTTAATGCAGCGGAAATGAAGTTGAATGGTTTGCGACTTCGCCAGGACGACGGGTGGTCGAGATGAAGTCTTGCAACGTTGCGTGGGAGAGCATCCGTGTACCCCCCTGGCTGAGCAGAAGCAGAGGTACCGTGACAAGGCTCTGCGAGACTCTTCTCGAATATAAGGGCATTGTAGTAGGGTGCGGCTGTCCTCGCTGTCCTCGTCCTCCTGCCATTTCCTCAACCGATTTCCTTATCAAAGCGGCGACTTTCGCTTGTCTTCCGCGTCAAAGTCACGTCATCAACAAAGATGAAGCTCCTTCCGACCTTCAATGTGCTTCTGATTGCTGTTCAGATGATTGCAGCTGTGCAGCTTGATCAACTTCAGCAGCCCCGTTTCGTCAAGGTGAGGCGAAACCTTTCGAACGATGCCGGCAGCAGCGAGACGCAACATAGTCTGGAGCGACGTTTGGGAAGCGAACTCAGTAAGTTGGCTATGCCGCCCCTCCTCCCTTACCTTCAGCTCCCAAGGTGCTCCAAAGCTAAACAGGAAGTCTTGAACATCATCTCTCCCTTCCATTCCTCCAGCCGGCAGGGTCGCGAAAGCAGCTAGCGAATTCGAAAAATTAGAGTCGCAAAGTAAGAAGCTTCCCGACTTGTCGCATCTGGCAAATTCGCAAGGAAAGATAAGCGAGCACAACAATCTCGCTACTCCTTCAAACAATTGGCCATATATTCACGAAAATATGCTTGGGAGTCACAATTACCAACTAGAACAGCACTCAGAGGCTATTTCGAACCACAGAAACAAGATCGAAGAAAGCATGGCCAGCATTCTCAAACACGATGAGAGACTCAAGAGCGTCGAAGAGGCCCTGAAGGAAAATAAGGAGAAAATGAAGGGGGATCGCAGTGGGGGGGCATCTAATGGGGTTTTATGGGCTCTGGCAGCTGGTACAGTTGCCACCGCAGGAACAGGCATTTACTTCCAGCATGCTTCAAGCAAGACTATGGCAGACATGGCGGACCGAATCCAGGCGCAGCAGGCGGAGATCAACAGAATTAAGGCACTCAATGGGCAGCAGGGTGGTGCGATGCAAGGACAAGGTGTTGCAGGTACCACTGGACGAGGCACATTCGATGGAGGACTTGTCTGAATCAGTTGAACGCTCATGGCGATTCTTGTTAGCTTGTCGAACAACGCACCAACCTAACTTTCCGACTTCTTATCCAGTTTAAAATCCGTTAGCTATGCTAGTCATTGCCCTCTTCCTAGCACATCTGTTTGTTTCTGTCGTTTCTTACCATTCTTTTCATCTCATAAGTGCAATCACAATCGCTTCATATACTAAGACGAGCGGATGGATCTGAAACAGAAGGTATCGAAAAATACGTCGAACGCTCATGATAGTCCGGTTAGTTGTACGGAGCTAAGCTTTGATTTTCCATCGGCAGGATCCCGTGGGTAACAGTTGAAGATTATTAGAGCAGAACACCACTACGTTCTAAGCTACGATCAAGCTTCAACTGGACAGGTGTATGCTGACTGCAATGCTTAGTTTATTCGAATGGACTAGAGCTACAAGTGTTAGTATATATAGCTTCACATCATCCACAAGAACATTGAGCTACCTCGAACAGGTATGATGCTAGTCCTGCAAGCTTCTTCAATCATCTCTCTTATTGTGCCTCCAAGTTGCTTTTCCTGCAATACTCCTATGCTGCTTCCTCTACTATGTCATGATTCTTGTGTCTCTGAGTCATCTTAGTGAGTAAGCATAGTCCGGCAAGTGCTATCCTTGGCAATCATCAGATTTGGCTATCGCGTGTTCCAGCAATTGCGAGCATCGGCAATTAGGTGTAAGCGGTCGCGCGCCAGAGACTTAGCTTTGGGGTGTTATATTGAGTTTGATTGAGTAAGGTCTACTCAGTATGTTTCACCTAAACATAACCAAACATTGCTGCCTGGTAAGTCTTGACTGACCACCTTGAACACTCTGTTCAGAGGTTGCACAGCATGGACACTGGTTGTTGGTGAGTGAGTGAAACACCCTCTCCTACAGTACAAGTGTACATAGTACTGTTGATAATGCTCTTGGACATCATCTGGACCATGATATGCTAATCACCTACAGAGGATGGGAGTTACTGGACTGCAGGTGTGATTCACTGCCTACAATAACTGACTGGACCACAAGTGTTGAAGAACACCACCTACAGTTGTCAACTAACAGTGATACAACACACACATTGAGAGTTGTTGCAAGAGCACTGCTATTGCAATGGTATGTAACTGAGTAAGTAGATAGAGTAAGTAAGAATAAAGAGTGGATGGGGATCCACTCATATGCTATGGTAGAATGAGAGTATTTATGTGTTCAATTGGTGTTGCCCATGACACCTATCCTGCTCCTCTTGAGGGGCCCTTGTCCCCTGTTCAACACTGTCTTGTCCTGCTGGCATCAATCCCATTGACACTGCACCCCTACCATTTGCATGGCATAAGGGTTATGCAACACTGCCCTCTTGCCTTCATGCTCTCCTTCTGCCTGATGATGTGTGATGCCCCCTTTCAACACAGCTCCTTCTTGACTTTGTCTTCTGAACCCCTTTAGCCACTTGTTGAACCTCGTGACCAAACCCCTTGGTCATGTGGTCACTTCAGCACAGCTCCTTCTCAACTTTGTCTTGTGAATCCCTTTAGCCACTTGTTGAACCTCATGACCAAACCCCTTGGTCATGTGGTCACTTCAACACAGCTCCTAGTACTTGCTTGTATTGGCCAACTTGTTGAAGCATACTGATCTGACTGATTCCAACTGATCCCTGATGAGATTAACCTGGAACCCAGGGTTTGATCAATCTCGTAATTCATATGTGCTGCCAGCCCAATTAATCTTGTTGATCCCTGATGGTTCAGTGCCGATCAATCTGGCACACCCTCCATATATTGATCCATTGCACCCCCTTCATACATTGCTCCATTGCATGACTTTCCCATGACTGCTGTTGATCAATTTGGTGCACTCTCTTGTGCTGGCCTGCTGACCCTGTGACATTAGGCAACTTTAGAGATTTTCGTCGTATCTTTAACTCCCCCTCCCGATGACATCTCCAATCCTATCAACTTAGCTAGTTGGGTCTTTTCTACTCCCTTTAATGGTTTTGTTAGGATGTCTGCCACATTGCTGGCTGTTCTGACAAAGTCAATGTCCACATCACCTTCTTGAACATGATCTCTAAGAAAGTAGTACCTCATGTTGATATGCTTAAGCTTCCAATGTTTTGCCAGATCTTTGCTTACCTGAATGCATCCTTGGCTGTCTGTGAGTAGTAATGGCTTGACCCCTTTGACTCCTAAATCCCTGAGTAGATAGGAGAAGAACAGTGCTTCTCTTGTTGCCTCCAATGTGGCAATAAACTTGGCCTCTACTGCCAATAACACTACACACTTTTGTACATGTGATTTCCAACTCACCAGACACCCATACATGTATGTAACTGCCCCTGATGTACTCCTGCATCCATTGGTAGGGTCTGATGCCCAGTTTGTGCCAGTGTACATAACAACAGGTTTGTCCATATGTATGCTTGGTCCTCCCAGTCATTTGGTTCAGGTACTTCAATATGTGAATCGCTGCATTCCATGCACTGTTGGTCGGACTTGACATGTATCTTGCTAAGGTTCTGATGGTGTATGATATGTCCAGTCTTGCTGTGTTGGATACCCATAGTAATTGTCCTACTACTTCTTGATATTGCTTGATCCTTGTTGGCAGGCATCCACTGCCTTCCATAGTAGTTGCCACACATTGCATGGGTATCCAGGTTTTATTGTTTTTATCTCCTAACCATTTGTTTATCATTGCCTTGATATATGCCTTTAAGTCTAATGACATCCTCCTTTGGGCCCTTTCTCAAGTGATTTCGACTCCTAGGAACTCTTTAACCATTCCGTTATCTTTGGCAGCCCACTTTCTCATAATTTCAGCCTGTCATGGTGTCACAGGGACGGCTGGCCTGTGCAAGAGAGTGTGCCAAATGATCAGTGGCAGTTATGATAATGTCGCATAATGGAGCAGTATATGAAGGGTGTGCAGAAGATCAACATATGAAGGGTGCGCCAGATTGATCAGAGTCAAAAACCATTGGGGATCAATGAGATTAATCAGGTTGGCAGCACACATGAATTACAAGATCAATCGAACCCTGGGAATCCAGATTGATCTCATGGGATTGGTCGGAGTCAGCTGGACCAGCACACTTCAATGAGTCAGCTGATCCAAACAAGTACTTGGAGTTGTGCCAATGATGGAGGCAGTTGGATCAGCATGCCTCAACTAATCAGCTGATCCAAACAGGTATTTGGAGCTGTGCCAATGTCGGAATCAGTCAGATCAGCATGCTTCAACTAGTTGGCCAATCCAAACAAGCATTCAGAGCTGTGCCAACATTGGAGTCAGTCAGATCAGCATGCTTCAACTAGTCAGCTGATCTGAACAAGTCAAGATGGAACTGTGCCGATGTGACCACATGACCAGGGGGTATGGTCACAAGGTTCAAAAGGGAATTCACAAGATTAAGTTGAAAGGGGGCCATGCTGAAAGGGGGCATCACACATCAGACAGAAGGAGAGCATGTAGGCGAGAGGGCAGTGCTGCATAACCCTTATGCCAAGCAAACAGTAGGAGCACAGTATCAAAGGGGTTGATGCCAGCAGGGCAAGGCAGTGCCTAACAGGGGACAAAGGCCCCTCAAGAGGAGCAGGATAGGTGTCGAGGGAAAACACTGACCAGATGTATAAATACTCTCATTCTATCATAGCATACAAGTGGATCAGTATCCACTCTGAACTCAACTTACTTACTCTATACTTACTCGGTTATGTATCATTGCAATAGCAGTGCTCTTGCAATGACTCTCAATGTGTGTGTTGTATCACTGTTAGTCAACAACTGTAGGTGGTGTTCTTCACACTAGCAGTCCAGTTCATTACTGTAGGCAGTGTTCTTCAACACCTGTGGTCCAGTTCCTTGCAGTAGGCAGTGTTGCTCAACACCAGTGGTCCAGTCAGTTATTGTAGGTGGTGTTTCACACCAGCAGTCCAGTAACTCCCATCCTCTGTAGGCAATTAGCATATTGCAGTCCAGATGACATCCAAGAGCATTATCAACAGTACTATGAACACTCATACTGTAGGGGAGGGTGTATCACTCACTCACCAACAAACAACGTCCATGCTGTGCAACCTCTGAACAGAGTGTTCAAGGCAGTCAGTCGAGACTTACTAGGCAATGACACTTGGTTATGTTTAGGTGAATCATATTGAGTAGACCTTACTCAATCAACCTCAGCTAGTCTCTGGCACATGACCACTTACATTAGAGTGGATCATTCAAGTTGTGCCCCATGACAACATGACGGAGCCTGACACCAAGGATAGGTTTGAGGAGCTGCAGAGATTAATGGAGAGGTCCAAGGAAAGAATGGAGAAGCTCCTATCAATGAATCGGACAGTTACCAATCATTTCGTGCAAAGGTTGGAGTCATTGGAAGCCCTCGTCAGAAGCAACAGTCAGTCTGAGGAGACTACCAACGAGGAGTCAATCGAACCCAACCCAGCACCCAGACCACACAGGACAGGATCATTCCTAGGTCAAAACATGCAATCATATTCAAACTACAAGAAGTATGTGACCCCTACCAGGCCAAGGTACAGTCAGCCCTACGAAGGAATACCTAGGGACACTGAATATGATGTCAAGAACATGGGGGAGCTTTCCCCTGGTCAGTCTAAACCACTTTCCACCCCTTTCCCAAAGTTCAATCTGAGGGATGTGGAAATCTTCCTGATTGAAGCTGAAACATGGTTCACTTTCAATCGAGTCTATGACCACAAGAGCATGATCCATCACACAGGGTCCCAGTTGGAAGGGAATGCTCACAAATGGTGGACCTCCAAGATACAAATTGATCATGAACAACAAGGGAGATTGTTCCATGACTGGCATTATTTCAGACAATGCTTGACCGAACAATACAACCCCCACAATTCAAGAATCGAAGCCTATAACAAGCTACTCAACATGTGACTCACAACTGACACACCTGGTGCAGCTACTCGACATGTTGAACAGTTCAGAGACCTCGAAGGGCAAGTCAATATGGAGGACAGGGACTTGGTTATTGACTTATTCAGAAGTACCCTCACCCACAGTCTTCAGGAGAAGTTTGAGCAAAACCCACCCACAAGTATTTGGGAATGGTATCAAGAGGTAGAGGACATTGATCACCAACAAATGGTGATGCAACATTCTGCCTCAAGATATCCCAGCATACTTATGTCTTGCACGAACCCAGTCACATGAGCAACAACATCAGTGATTCCACAGGCCTGACAACCTGGACCTGTAACCACAGGTAATTCATACTGATTTGGTAATTGCCCCCTGCCTCCTCACCTGATACAAGCCCAGAAGCCAAGGGAGGCTAACCCTCAGGACAGCAACACTTGTCATGTGTGCAGAGGCACAGGACATTGGGCAAGGGATTGTCCCACTAGAAAACCTCCTGTGCCAACGACAACCAGACCTAATGGTCCAAAAGTCATGGTGACCTTAGAAGATGCCCCTGAGGGAGAATCAACTCCTGAGGAGGAAAGCATGACTGAAGAAGAACTGCAAGATGCATATTCAGTCAAGCAAGCCAGCCTCAAGCTTGCTCAGCTATCTCTCACTGATGAAGCAGAGAGCAATTATGAGGAGGACAAGGAGGGAAACATCAGTGGGATGATGCCCTGATGGCATGCATTGCCCTACAACCCTGGTTGCCATCCATTTGTACATATCAAGAATGTTCCGTTTGTTTCTCCACTAATGCAAGCAAGGCAGTGCTTGAGTTAACAGGTACAATCCAAGATCACCTGGCTCAAATACTCGCCAACACAGGGGCAGGCTTATCCATAGTTTCAGAATCTTTTGTCAGCAAGTACCACTTAAACACAAAACCAACAAAAACACAAACTGTACATGGTGTCACTGGACACAAACTCGCCATTAACAGCTCTGCTATGGTGCAGGTAGTTATTGGAAAACATGTACTAGGGGTGGTGGAGGCATCAGTAGCCAACACTGCTAAGTATGACCTCATTCTGGGTTTCTTGGAATTGAAAAGGTTGAGACCAATGATCCAGTGGGATACTGGCCAACTCGAATTCAAGACCCAAGCTCAGAAGGACCAACCAGAAGAGTCAGGAGCTCTACAACAGGCACCCCCGAAGATAAACAAAAAGGATCCCCCTGATAAGAACTATAAGTCTATAAAACTTCATGGACACATGTGTCATGGGCCTGGATGCTCAAGAAGCAGGAGGGTCACTGGTTCATATGGAAGGAGCACAGGTATCGAAGACCTAGTCGATACCAGTAGAGAGCATGGTCGTAGTGCAGTCTCTATGGAGACCATGGACTCCTATGGACTCACATGCAAAGGAGAACCGAGCCACTTGCGAGGAGGGCCAGGCACAACCACAAGGAGGACCAAGCTCAAGGAGCAGGCACAGCCACGAAGAGGACCAAGCTCAGATGGTTACCCCATGTACAGTTTGTGTTTTTGTTGGTTTTGTGTTTAAGTGGTACTTGCTGACAAAAGATTCTGAAACTATGGATAAGCCTGCCCCTGTGTTGGCGAGTATTTGAGCCAGGTGATCTTGGATTGTACCTGTTAACTCAAGCACTGCCTTGCTTGCATTAGTGGAGAAACAAACGGAACATTCTTGATATGTACAAATGGATGGCAACCAGGGTTGTAGGGCAATGCATGCCATCAGGGCATCATCCCACTGATGTTTCCCTCCTTGTCCTCCTCATAATTGCTCTCTGCTTCATCAGTGAGAGATAGCTGAGCAAGCTTGAGGCTGGCTTGCTTGACTGAATATGCATCTTGCAGTTCTTCTTCAGTCATGCTTTCCTCCTCAGGAGTTGATTCTCCCTCAGGGGCATCTTCTAAGGTCACCATGACTTTTGGACCATTAGGTCTGGTTGTCGTTGGCACAGGAGGTTTTCTAGTGGGACAATCCCTTGCCCAATGTCCTGTGCCTCTGCACACATGACAAGTGTTGCTGTCCTGAGGGTTAGCCTCCCTTGGCTTCTGGGCTTGTATCAGGTGAGGAGGCAGGGGGCAATTACCAAATCAGTATGAATTACCTGTGGTTACAGGTCCAGGTTGTCAGGCCTGTGGAATCACTGATGTTGTTGCTCATGTGACTGGGTTCGTGCAAGACATAAGTATGCTGGGATATCTTGAGGCAGAATGTTGCATCACCATTTGTTGGTGATCAATGTCCTCTACCTCTTGATACCATTCCCAAATACTTGTGGGTGGGTTTTGCTCAAACTTCTCCTGAAGACTGTGGGTGAGGGTACTTCTGAATAAGTCAATAACCAAGTCCCTGTCCTCCATATTGACTTGCCCTTCGAGGTCTCTGAACTGTTCAACATGTCGAGTAGCTGCACCAGGTGTGTCAGTTGTGAGTCACATGTTGAGTAGCTTGTTATAGGCTTCGATTCTTGAATTGTGGGGGTTGTATTGTTCGGTCAAGCATTGTCTGAAATAATGCCAGTCATGGAACAATCTCCCTTGTTGTTCATGATCAATTTGTATCTTGGAGGTCCACCATTTGTGAGCATTCCCTTCCAACTGGGACCCTGTGTGATGGATCATGCTCTTGTGGTCATAGACTCGATTGAAAGTGAACCATGTTTCAGCTTCAATCAGGAAGATTTCCACATCCCTCAGATTGAACTTTGGGAAAGGGGTGGAAAGTGGTTTAGACTGACCAGGGGAAAGCTCCCCCATGTTCTTGACATCATATTCAGTGTCCCTAGGTATTCCTTCGTAGGGCTGACTGTACCTTGGCCTGGTAGGGGTCACATACTTCTTGTAGTTTGAATATGATTGCATGTTTTGACCTAGGAATGATCCTGTCCTGTGTGGTCTGGGTGCTGGGTTGGGTTCGATTGACTCCTCGTTGGTAGTCTCCTCAGACTGACTGTTGCTTCTGACGAGGGCTTCCAATGACTCCAACCTTTGCACGAAATGATTGGTAACTGTCCGATTCATTGATAGGAGCTTCTCCATTCTTTCCTTGGACCTCTCCATTAATCTCTGCAGCTCCTCAAACCTATCCTTGGTGTCAGGCTCCGTCATGTTGTCATGGGGCACAACTTGAATGATCCACTCTAATGTAAGTGGTCATGTGCCAGAGACTAGCTGAGGTTGATTGAGTAAGGTCTACTCAATATGATTCACCTAAACATAACCAAGTGTCATTGCCTAGTAAGTCTCGACTGACTGCCTTGAACACTCTGTTCAGAGGTTGCACAGCATGGACGTTGTTTGTTGGTGAGTGAGTGATACACCCTCCCCTACAGTATGAGTGTTCATAGTACTGTTGATAATGCTCTTGGATGTCATCTGGACTGCAATATGCTAATTGCCTACAGAGGATGGGAGTTACTGGACTGCTGGTGTGAAACACCACCTACAATAACTGACTGGACCACTGGTGTTGAGCAACACTGCCTACTGCAAGGAACTGGACTGCAGGTGTTGAAGAACACTGCCTACAGTAATGAACTGGACTGCTAGTGTGAAGAACACCACCTACAGTTGTTGACTAACAGTGATACAACACACACATTGAGAGTCATTACTCAGGGGCTCGAGAGACAAAAGTCATAGGACACTGGCAAGCAGGTCCTGAGGAAGAGGAGCAGTGTCGAGGGAGTCGACACCAGGTCATGAGGAGGAGGAGCAGTGTCGAAGGAGTCGACACCACTCAAGAGGCACAGGGGTGCCAAGCAGGAGAGGCCCCTGAGCAGTACTCAATGAAGAAGGTACTCTCTGGAGAGAGAGCAGGAGCAGCATCGCTGGCAATGCTGTGAAGAGGTATATAACCATGCTTTCTCATCATCATAGGTCGAGTGGATCCTCATCCACTCTACTCACCATAACTAGTTATCACTTCAGCATAAGTATATATTAGTTTCAGTCAGCATAGCAGCAATCTATCAAGGTTGCTCCTCATCGTAGTGTGTGTGTTGTATCACCACTACCTGACATCCGAAGGTGCCCATAGCAGGTTAGCGGTCTGGATATAGATAGAACCGAAGGCAGTAGTCCACTGTGGTCCGGGGATCACTTCAAGCATCAAGTCAACACACTGGACACTCGTGTTGACGCCACCAACCTTATCACCAACACCATCAACCTCATCATCATCAACACTCACACCAGACCTTGGTGTCATCATAACATTGATATTGATCGTGCCGAGCTACCCCTGAACGGAGTGTCCACAGAGGTCAGCCGAAACCTACGATAGTATATACAACAAACGCCACCTGCTGTCACTGCGCAACTTGATAGTCACCGATACTGAGACAATAGCTGTCACACAGTTTGATAGTCACCGAGTATCTCGACAGGCCGACCTGGGTTTCAGGCGCAAGACCCCTGACAACAAGTTCATATTAGCGGAACGATTGATCCAAGCCACTTTGGAGGATGGCCCTATTGGGTTCATGCTGCTAGACACTCTGCCCTCATCTCTTCCGGCATTCGGATTTGTGCCTACTGGAGCCAATCGAGGGGTAGAAATGGAGGTAGAAGCAGATAAACCAGTTATGGTCAAGGACATACTGGAACTGTACCAACATCTATGAGAGGTGTTTGACAAGGTGGAAGCAGATAAGCTACCACCACACATGGAGAACAATCTACAGCTTGAACTGGCTGAAAATAGTAAGCCCCCTCAAGGACCATTATATCTCAAGGGACCAAAGGAAATGGCCAAACTCCACAAGTACCTTGACGAAAACCTAGCCAAAGGTTTCATACAGCCATCAAAGAGCCCTGCAAGATCACCAGTACTCTTTGTACCTAAAAAAGATGGAGGATTGCGACTCTGCGTCGATTACAGGGGCTTGAATGAAATCACAGTCAAGAATCGAGCACCATTGCCACTCATCGATGAACAGTTGTTCCTCCTACACAAGGCAAGGATATATTCGAAACTGGATCTCAGAGCCACATATAACCTTATCCATATTGCAGATGGAGATGAGTGGAAGATGGCATTTGGAACCCAGCTGGGTCTTTATGAGTATTTGGTAATGCCTTTTGGCCTAGCTAATGCTCCTGCCCATTTCCAGTCATTTATCAACCACATCTTCCGTGATATCATTGGAATATATGTGGTGGTGTATCTGGATGACTTCCTAATCTTTAGTGACATGAAAGAGGAACATATCACACACATCATCAAGATCCTGTCATGCTTGAAGAAGCATTGACTATTCGCCAAGCTGTCGAAATGTGAGTTTCACACAGACACCATTGAATTCTTGGGGTATATCATAAAACCCACAGGGATAGAAATGGATCCAGAGAAGGTGTGAATGGTTACAGAATGGCCAATGCTGGAGTCGATCCATGACATCCAGCATTTCTTAGGCTTTGCAAACTTCTATCGGAGATTCATAGCTCATTTCGCATGCATTGCAAAACTGCTTACATTGTTAGTAAAGCCCATGGAACGATTCAAGAAGTTTGAGTTACCAGGAGATGCCAAGCAGGCTTTTCACAAGCTCATCCAAGCGTTTATGACAGCTGGGGTGTTGAAACACTTCAACTATCACTTGCTGACATGGCTAGAGATGGATGCAAGTGACTTCACCATCACTGGGGTATTAAAACAGGAACATGAAGGACATTGGCATCCAGTAGCTTACTATTCTCGCAAAATGGCATCAGCCAAAAAGAACTATGAGATACATGATAAAGAGCTCCTTGCAGTGGTAGCCTGCCTCACCCAGTGGTGCCATATGTTAGCTGGACTACCCAATCAGCTTGTCATTCTTACAGATCACGAAGCCCTCAAGTATTTTAAGTCCCAATGATGTATTACTGGAAGACAAGCTAGATGGGCAGTATTGTTGGCCAATTTTGATTTTGTGTTACAATATCGTCCAGGTGACAAGGCTGGAGAACCAGATGCATTAACTCAGAGGAGAGACATGCAACCCATTGGGGAGGAACAGGAACACAATGTGCACCAGTTACTACCATCCAGGGTGTTCAAGAAAGTTCAAGATGAAAATGAACCACAGGACATCCCCAAAACAGCAGGGGTTGCTTTGGTACTGATAGCAGCCATGCCAACAATGGAGGCTATCACTTCACAAGGATTACTAGGCCTAGTCCAAATGTTCCAGCCCCTAGATCAGGAACTTCAAGAGATGCAAGCCCAGACACCTTTTGAAACCAGGAATGGGCTCTGGCACAAAGACAGATGCCTGGTCATTCCAAAGGTAACCATGCCGGGAAGAACCAACGAATGCAGGACATGAGGCACATGAGAAGTAGATGACCAATCCCTCTCAGTGGAACATCTATGATTAATGGTGATGTCTCAGTGTCATGATGGTGTAACTGCAAGACACATCGGATGGGACACCACTATCTGGTCTGCCCAAAGGCACTACTGGTGGCCTAATATGACAGCCTGGATCGCAGACTATGTGGTGAGTTGTCCTGTATGTGCACAATACAAGACACCTTGACACTGACCCTACAGTCTCCTCCAACCATTGTCCACACCAGAAAGGCCATGGGGATCCATATCGTTGGATTTCATTGAAGGACTGCCGATGTCAGGAGACTATGACTCCATCTTATTCATAGTAGACTGACTGACCAAGTATACAATCATGGTCCCAATGACAAAGACCATAATGGTGGAACAGACAGCTGTACTTCTCAAAATGAACCTCTTTCCACTATTTGGTGCCCCAGACCACATCATCTCAGATCATGGATGACAATTCATATCCAAGTCTTGGTCTGCGTTTGTAGACAGCCTAGGTGCAAAACACTTGCCCAGTACATCCTATCACCCCCAAACCAATGGGCAGACAGAATGAGTAAATCAAGTCATGGAGCAGTACCTCCGGATGTACTGCAACTATGAGCAGGATGATTGGTCTAGCTTAATTCATATGGCAGCATTCGTGTACAACAACACTGTGCATGCTAGTATTGGCATATCCCCATTTTTTGCTTGCTATGGTTGGAATCCCAAGTTGCATCCAGAGATACCTGGAAAACTTGGGGTAAATGACCCAAAGCTTGCTGAATACTTCACGGACAATACAGAACAAATTAAGTATCTTCAAGATCATATCAGACAAGCTCAGAGTTGGGCAGTCAACCATTACAACTGCAAATGGAAAGATATTGAATTCAAAGTGGGCAACTTAGTGTACATCAATCAAAGGAACTGGAAGATGAGACGACCAACCCCAAAGTTGGACACAAGGTTTGCAGGCCCATACCCGATCAAAGAAAGGATTGGTAGAAGGGCATATCAAATCGGTCTACCAGTAAACCTCTGAGTCCATGACATTTTTCACATATCAATGTTGGAGCCGGCCAGGACAAGCACACTTCCACATCACTCGCAGATTCCAGTAGAGCCACCATTACCAGAAGAGGACCTCGAATTTGAGGTTGAGGCCTTACTGGACAAACGAGTTCATAATCACAAGATCGAATACAGGGTACTCTGGCGAGGGTACCCAGAAGAAGCGGCATCATGGGAGTCAATCAACCTTCTCAATTGCCCAACCCTCATCCAGGAGTATGAGGAATTGGCAGGGGGACGACAACTATAAGTTTCAACAAAAAGCGACACAAAAAACTTCAACAATAAGCGACACAAAAACGGAGAAGAGCAAAAATGTATCGATGGAAGACAAAACTCTGTTCAAATTTCGTAGCATCTCACACAAGTCGACAAAAAAGAAAGAGACACAGTCTTTGAGAGAAAAAAGGAGCAAAAGAAAATTGAATTAAGAGGTGGATACAAACATGTCGTTACATGTTGCATTCACAAGTAGGAATGAGAGGAGGATGAACCCAGCGTCCTTGGAAGAGGAAATCAGCATTCTTGCCAGGTACCATGACAGACTCATGAGGTTGATGCTCCAAGCACAACTTATCATGACAATCAAGGTACAAGAAGAGAATCCAAATGATTGGGAATGCCATCGCTCGGTTAGGTGAGCGCCAGAGAACACTGATGGCAAATATCCATTCGTCAGAGGTGTCGGGGTCAGTCACTCGATCATCGGCACAAACAAATCCCAGACCATAACCATTGGACACAGTCAGATGTGCACACTCTGCCAGGTGAGCACCCCAAGGCTGCCTGCTGGGGGGACCGTCACCAAGGTACTCCATGTCTGGAGAAACAGGAATTGTCCATTCACAATGTGACAAGTTGCCAAGGTGGCAATGAGTGCAGGTGCGAGGAACATGACTGTAAGGGATGAAGGGGTTGATGAATGCAGAAGGAAAACAACTAAAAAAAGAGGTTAGCATTGGCAGTAAGAAAGAGAATGGTGTACAAAAGATTACTCACAGGAGACTAAGACTAGCACACCAGGCACATTGCCAGCTAGGCCAGGGCATACAACCCTCGGTCATTTGAAGCATGGCCAGATGGTGCAGTTACCATTCAGTTGAAGAACCTCTACCTACCTCCCACTCTGGAGGATAGTCCCCAGTAGCGATTTTTACCACCAGCCTAGACACCACCAATCCTTCAGACCAACCAGCTATCTCACCATTGGTAGGTACATGATGATCAAGGGTAGGAGGGGCTGGAGTACAGGCCAGGTCTACTTCCACAGCATCACGATGGTCGGAGGAAGAAGTCATGGGGTGTTCCAGGTCAAGGAACAAAGGATCGGGTCCATACACATGCCCAAGGGAGGAGCAGAGGGAAAGCAAGGAAGCAGTTGGGCTTGGGAAGGCCAAGTCATCAGGAAGGGAAGACGTAGGCAACGGGGGAGTCTGGATAGAAGAAGTCAGACTCTGAGGGGCAGGGTTGTCATTAGAAACCTTGACCATTGTAGTAGGAGGTGAAGGGGAAGTCCTCAAAAGATGAGAACGACGAAGATGGGGCATACCGAGTAAGGGGATATCAGTTGCATGATATGGTAAGAGGAGAAGAAAGAGGGGACAAAAAGAAAGACGAAGGAGGGCTTATATAACCTCGACAGAGCTTGGCTCTGGAAGGGGGGGTAATGTCACAGGGATGGCTGGCCTGTGCAAGAGAGTGTGCCAAATTATCAGTGGCAGTTATGATAATGTCGTGTAATGGAGCAGTATATGAAGGGTGCACAGAAGATCAACATATGAAGGGTGTGCCAGATTGATCAGAGTCAAAAACCATCAGGGATCAATGAGATTAATTGAGTTGGCAGCACACATGAATTACAAGATCGATCGAACCCTGGGAATCCAGATCGATCTCATGGGATCAGTCGGAGTCAGCCAGACCAGCATGCTTCAATGAGTCGGCCAATCCAAACAAGTACTCGGAGCTGTGGCGACAATGGAGGAAGTCGGATCAGCACGCCTCAACTAATCGGCCGATCCGAACAGGTTGTCAGGGGTCTCGCGCCTGAAACCCAGGTCGGTCTGTCGAGATACTCGGTGACTATCAAACTGTGGGACAGCTATTGTCTCGGTATCAGTGACTATCAGGTTGCACAGTGACAGCAGGTGGCATTCGTTGTATATACTATCGTAGGTTTCGGCTGACCTCTGTGGACACTCCATTCAGGGGTAGCTTGGCACGATCAATATCAATGCTTCGGTTATGATGACACCAAGGTCTGGTGTGAGTGTTGATGATGATGAAGTTGATGATGTTGGTGATAAGGTTGATGAGTGTTGATGATGATGAGGTTAATGACATTGGTGATAAGGTTGGTGAGTGTTGACAATAATGAGGTTGATGGTGTTGGTGATAAGGTTGGTGGCATCAACACGAGTGTCCAGTGTGTTGACTTTGACGCTTGAAGTGATCCCTGGACCGCAGTGGACTACTGCCTTCGGTTCTATCTATATCTGGACCGCTAACCTGCTATGGGTGCCTTCGGATGTCAGGTAGTGGTGATACAACACACACACTACGATGAGGAGCAACCTTGATAGATTGCTGCTATGCTGACTGAAACTAATATATACTTATGCTGAAGTGATAACTAGTTATGGTGAGTAGAGTGGATGAGGATCCACTCGACCTTTGATGATGAGAAAGCATGGTTATATACCTCTTCACAGCATTGCCAGCGATGCTGCTCCTGCTCTCTCTCCAGAGAGTACCTTCTTCATCGAGTGCTGTTCAGGGGCCTCTCCTGCTTGGCACCCCTGTGCCTCTTGAGCTGTGTCGACTCCTTCGACACTGCTCCTCCTCCTCATGACCTGATGTCGACTCCTTCGACACTGCTCCTTCTCCTTTGATCAGTGACAGTTCCTTTGGCTCTTGTCTCTCAAGCCCCTGAGTGGTAACCATCTGCATGCTCCTTGAGCTTGGTCCTCTTTGTGGCTGTGCCTGCTCCTTGAGCTTGGTCCTCCTTGTGGCTGTGCTTGGCCCTCCTTTGCATGTGAGTCTGTAGGAGTCCATGGTCTCCATGGAGACTGCACTATGACCATGCTCTCTACTGGTATCGACTAGATCTTCGATACCTGTGCTCCTTCTATATGAACCCGTGACCCTCCTGCTTCTTGAGCATCCAGGCCCATGACACAGGTATTCGGAGCTGTGCCAATGTCGGAATCAGTCAGATCAGCACGCTTCAACTAGTTGGCCGATCTGAACAAGTATTTGGAGCTGTGCCAACATTGGAGTCAGTTGGATCAGCATGCTTCAACTAGGCAGCCAATCCGAACAAGCATTTGGAGTTGTGCCGACATTGGAGTCAGTCAGATCAGCATGCTTCAACTTATTGGCCGATCTGAACAAGTCGAGATGGAACTGTGCCGATGTGACCACATGACCAGGGGGTATGGTCACAAGGTTCAAAAGGGAATTCACAAGATTAAGTTGAAAGGGGGCCATGCCGAAAGGGGGCATCACACATCAGACAGAAGGAGAGCATGTAGGCGAGAGGGCAGTGCTGCATAACCCTTATGCCAAGCAAACAGTAGGAGCACAGTATCAAAGGGGTTGATGCCAGCAGGGCAAGGCAGTGCCTAACAGGGGACAAAGGCCCCTCAAGAGGAGCAGGATAGGTGTCGAGGGAAAACACTGACCAGATGTATAAATACTCTCATTCTATCATAGCATACAAGTGGATCAGTATCCACTCTGAACTCAACTTACTTACTCGGTTACGTATCATCGCAATAGCAGTGCTCTTGCAATGACTCTCAATGTGTGTGTTGTATCACTGTTAGTCGACAACTGTAGGTGGTGTTCTTCACACTAGCGGTCCAGTTCATTACTGTAGGCGGTGTTCTTCAACACCTGTGGTCCAGTTCCTTGCAGTAGGCAGTGTTGCTCAACACCAGTGGTCCAGTCAGTTATTGTAGGTGGTGTTTCACACCAGCAGTCCAGTAACTCCCATCCTCTGTAGGCAATTAGCATATCGCAGTCCAGACAATGTCCAAGAGCATTATCAACAGTACTACGAACACTCGTACTGTAGGGGAGGGTGTATCACCCACTCACCAACAAACAACGTCTGTGCTGCACAACCTCTGAATGGAGTGTTCAAGGCAGTCAGTCAAGACTTACTAGGCGACGATGCTTGGTTACATTTAGGTGAATCATATTGAGTAGACCTTACTCAATCAACCTCAGCTAGTCTCTGGCGCGCGACCGCTTACACATGGGTCTGGATGCACAGGAAGCAGGAAGACCCTGTCAGCGGTCGTGTGCCCAAAGCCTGATATCTGTAATAGAACCGTGTCTATTATGAATCCTGTTGAGATATGTGACAATGCTTGTGGTATTATGATTCTTGGTGAGAAATGTAGTAGAGACATCTCTATCACTTTTCTCACTTGAAGATGCAGTAATAGTTTTGCTATTGCAGGTTTTGACTAACTGCTGAGGACACTCCATCCAGAGGTAGCTCAGCACAATCAATAACTGATATGAACTGGTACTAACACCAAGGTCTGGTGTGATTGAGATTATTGTTGTCACTGACACAAGTGTCCAGTGTGTCAACTGAATGCTTGAGGTGATCCCCAGGCCACAGTGGATGACTGCCTTCAGTTCTATCATTATCTGGACTGCAGGTTTCTATGAACCACCTTTGAATGTCAGTGAGCAGTGATACAACACATGCACTATGATGGAAGCAATCTATTGAGATTGCAACTTGCTGACTGAATACTAATGTATACTTATGTGTAAAGCTATAACTAGTAATGTATGGTGTAGAGTGGATAGGGATCCACTTGACCACTTAGGACAAGAAGGTATGGTTATATACATCTTTGCAGTGTCACCTACAACTCTGCTCCAGCTCTCTCTCCAGAGAGTACCTTCTTTGTCGAGCACTGTGGTAGAGGTCTCTACCAAGGTGTCTCCTCCTTGCTGACCCCTGCTTCTCCTGCTCCTGGATTGAGGAGAGCCATGTCACCTCATCACTGATTGGGGTTGCCCCACTTCATCCCAATGACAATGCTCACCCCTTCTTCCACCTACCTCCTGACATTGGCACCCATCCCATGCACTGACTTCATCATTGTGCAGGGTCCCTACCTCATCTGGTGGTGACCTCAAAGGTCTGTGTCACTAGTCCCTACTGGTTCTGTCATATGATCACCCTTGCCACTTAATCTCCATGGAATATGCCATATGATCTTGTTTGTTACCAATCCTGGCAGGATTTGTGATACCATCTTCTCTTGTGCTGATTTGTGTGAGATCTGCCATAGAGCCATTTCTTGTGCAGATCTCAGTGAACTCTTCTGCAAGTCCTATGATCCACCCAATTCCTCGATTCCCACACTCCCTTCATATGAGTTGATGGATCTTCTTGCTTCCTGCGCATCCAGACCCATGACAGACCTGTCAAGACATATGAAGGGAGCGCAGGAATCAAGGGATTGGGCCGATCGAGGGAGTTCCAATAGAGGTCACTGAGATCTGTAAAAGAGAAGGCTCTATGACAGATCTGACCTAGATTGGCATGAGCAATAATGGTACCACAGGCCTCACTAGGATCTGCAGTAAACAGGGTAGTATTACATATTCCATGGAGATCAGTGACAAGGAGGACTGTATGACAGATCCATTGGAGATGAGTGGCAAGGATCCCCTGATACCACCCTGATGAAGCAGGGGGCCAACTCCACAATGAAATTGGAGCAGGAGGATGGGTGAGATGAAAGGTGGGGCAGGTTGCCACTCAGATGAGGTGGGAAAGGCCCCTATCAGGTGGTGGAGCAGCACAAAGACTCTCCATCTGCAAGAGGTGAGAGAAGCAGTGCTGAGAAGTGGTAATGCAAGACAGGCAGGACAAGGGAGGAGGAGCAGGGCTGGAGGAGGTCTTTCAGAGCAGGGGCAAGTGTCACTGGTGACACTTGGCAAATGGTTATATAGCCATGCTCCTCATCATAGCAGTCGAGTGGATCTCCATCCACTCTACACCATACATAACTAATTATAACTTCAGCATAAGTATACATGAGTTCAGTCAGCATAGTTGCAATCAAGTAGATTGCTTCCATTATAGCATGTGTGTTGTATCACTGCTCACTGATGTCCAAAGGCAGTTCATAGCAAACCAGTGGTCCAGATAATGATAGAACTGAAGGCAGTTGTCCACTGTGGTCCAGGGATCACCTCAAGCAATCAGTCGGCACACTGGACACTCGTGTTGGTGCCACCAGCAAGCATACTCACACCAGACCTTGGTGTCATCATAATATATTCATTGTTATTGATTGTGCCAAGCTACCTCTGGATGGAGTGTCCACAGCAGTCAGTCAAAACCTGCAATAGCAAAACCATTACTGCATCTTCGGGCGAGAAAAGTAATAGAGACATCTCTACTACATATTGTCATGGAGCTGGATGTGCAGAAAGCAGGAAGATCTGTCAACTCATATGAAGGGAGCGCAGAAATCTAGGAATCGGGCAGATCATAGGATTTGCAGCAGAGTTCACTGAGATCTGTGGTAGAGACAGTGCTATTACAGATCTCACCTAGATTGGCATGAGCGAAGTTGATATCATGAATCCCGCCAGAATCCACAGTAAGCATGATTGTATGGCAGATTCCACAGAGATCAGTGGCAAAGATGGTCGTATGGTGGACTTCACATGCGAAGGAGGACCAAGTGTTGCCAAGAAAGGGACCGAGCTCAGAAGCATGCAGACAGTTACTGTCAGGGGTCTCACGCCTGAAACCCAGGTCGGTCTGTTGAGATACTCAGTGACTATCAAACTGTGCAACAACTATTGTCTCAGTATCAGTCTCGATGAGCTAGTTGTTCGGTGACTATCAAGTTGCGTGATGACAGTGGGTGGCATTTGTTGTATATACTATCATAGGTTTTGGCTGACCTCTGTGGACACTCCGTTCAGGGGTAGCTCAGCATGATCAATATCAATGTGTAGGTTATGATGACACCAAGGTCTGGTGTGAGTGTTGATGATGATGAGGTTGATGGTGTTGGTGATAAGGTTGGTGGCGTGGGTGATAAGGTTGGTGGCATCAACATGAGTGTCCAGTGTGTTGACTGATGCTTGAGGTGATCCCCAGACTGCAGTGGACTACTGCCTTCGGTTCTATCTATATCTGGACTGCTGACCTGCTATGGGTCACCTTCAGATGTCAGGTAGTGGTGATACAACACACACACTACGATGAGGAGCAACCTTGATAGATTGCTGCTATGCTGACTGAAACTAATATATACTTATGCTGAAGTGATAACTAGTTATGATGGGTGTGTAGAGTGGATGAGGATCCACTCGACCTTTGATGATGAGAAAGCATGGTTATATACCTCTTCACAGCATTGCCAGCGATGCTGCTCCTGCTCTCTCTCCAGAGAGTACCTTCTTCATTGAGTACTGTTCAGGGGGCCTCTCCTGCTTGCTTGGCACCCCTGTGCCTCTTGAGCTGTGTCGACTCCTTCGACACTGCTCCTCCTCCTTGCTATCCTGCTTGTTTGGCACCCTTGTGCCTCCTGAGTGGTGTTGACTCCTTCGACACTGCTCCTCCTCCTCAGAACCTGCTTGCTGGTTTCCTATACACTGCTCCTTCTCTTTTGACTGGTGACAGTTCCTTTGACTCTTGTCTCTCAAGCCCCTGAGTGGTAACCATCTGCATGCTCCTTGAGCTTGGTCCTCTTCGTGGCTGTGCCTGGCCCTCCTTGCATATGGGCTTGGTCCTCCTTTGCATGTGAGTCCGTAGGAGTCCATGGTCTCCATGGAGACTGCACTACGACCATGCTCTCTAATGGTATCAACTAGATCTTCGATACCTGTGCTCCTTCCATATGAACCAGTGACCCTCCTGCTTCTTGAGCATTCAGGCCCATGACAGTTACCACTCAGGGGTTCACAAGATAGGAGTCAAGAGAACAGTCGCTGGTTAGGAGGAAGGAGAGCTGTGTCACTGACACTGGCATATAGTTCATGAGGAGGAAGAGCTGTGTTGAGGAGGTCGACACACAGCTCAAGAAGGACAGGAGCAGTGCTACAGGGACCCCTGTATAGCACTCGACAAAGAGGGTACTCTCTGGAGAGAGAGCTGGAGCAGTGTCACAGGCAACACTACAAAAGATGTATATAAGCATACCTTCTTGTCATTGCGGTCCAGGGATCACCTCAAGCACTTAGTCAACACACTGGACACTCATGTCGATGTCACCAGCAATCATATTCACACCAGACCTTGGTGTCAGTACAAGTTCACATCATTATTGATCATGCCAAGCTACCTCTAGACAGAGTGTCCACAGTGGTCAGTCAAAACCTGCAATAGCAAAACCCTTACTGCAGTTCCAAGCAAGAAAAGTGATAGAGATGGCTCTACTACATATTTCGCTGAGAATTGCAATACCACAAGCATTGTTGCATAACTCGACAGAATTCGTAATAGACACAACTCTATTACCAATCTCAGGTTTTGGGTGTGCGACTGCTGACACATATCTCGACAAGAATCGTAATACTGCAAGAGTTGTCGCATATCTCGACAGGATTCGTAATAGACGCGTTTCTATTACCGATCTCAGGTTTTGGGCATGTGACCGCTGACACAGCCTTGGTGTGATCTACTTCCTTCCAAGTGGGTGATGTTATTAGCATGTCATCCACATACGCTGCGATGACTGTTGTCATGGGGCCGGATGCACAGGAAGCAGGAAGACCTGAATTCATATGAAGGAGAGCACAGGAATTGCAGAATCAGGTGAAAACGAGAGTTTACAGCAGAGTCCACCTAGACCTGTAGTAGAGTCAGTTCTACTACAGCTCCTGACCAATTTGGTACAAATGGGAGGTTACAGCAAAACCTGCTGGAATCTGTAGTATTGTGATTGTATGACAGATCCCACAAGGGAGGTGCTGATCTCATGAGTCTCACCATGAGACAAATGTCAATACCATGGATGGGTGGCAAAGACATCTGGGTCCACCATCAATGAAGCAGGGGACCTGCTCAGGAATGAACCCCAAGTGGGCAGAAGGGAGGAATGAGAGGGGGTGTGAACTGGTGCTCAGATGAGGTGGGAATAGCCCCTGGCAATGATGAAACAATGCGAGGGCTGTCCATCCATGAGCAGAAAGAGACACAGTGCTGATGAGCAGCATCGCAGGATGAATAGGAGAGACAGGAAAGAGGAGGAGCAGTGTTGGAGAGGTGTGCCAGAGTGAAGGCAGTGTTGCAGGTGACATTGTGAGGATGGTATATAACCTCCCTCCTCATTGTAGCTGTTGAGTGGATCCCCATCCACTCTACACCATACACTACTAGTTATAGCTTTCACATAAAAGTATACATGTCATGGGCCTGGATGCGCAGGAAGCAAGAAGACCCATCAAGTCATATGAAGGGAGTGCGGGAATCGAGGGATCAGGCAAATCGTGGGACTTGTGGTGGAGTTCACTGAGATCTGTAGGAGACAAGGCTCTAACACAGATCTTGCCTAGATTGGCACAAGCAACAATGGTATCACAAATTCCACCCAGATCTGTAGTAAACAGGATCATATGACATGTTCCACAGAGATCAGTAGCAAGGGTGATTGTATGATGGTTTCAGTAGGGATTAGAGACAAGGACAGTCAAGGTCACCACCAGATGAGGTAGGGGCCTTACACAATGATGAGATCAGCACAGGAAGATGGGTGCCAAAGTCATGAGGCAGATGAAGGAGAGAGATGTGCATTGTCATTAGGATGAAGTGGGGTGGCCCCTATCAGTGATGAGATGATACTGGTCCCCCTCATCTCAGGAGCAGGAGGAGTAGGGCCCAGCCAGGGGGGGGGGAAGCATTGGTAGAGACCATTACCATAGTACTTAATACCACAAGTGCTGTCACATATCTTGATGGAATTCGTAATAGATGTGGTTCTATTACAGATATCAGGTTTTGGGTGCATGACCGCTGACAGTTGTTGTCAGGGAAATCAACCAGAAACCTGTGATCCGGTTGATTTCGCAATTTGAGCACACAAAGCTCCTCATACCTCATTTCGGATCTTCCTGAGCAGTTTCCATGACAGAAAGATACCATCCTTTTGAGTTGGGTAAACGCATGGCTCTTAGTTGAAGATGCAACGGAATTACCAGGAGTTTTAGCCGAGATGCAAGAAAGCCGAGTCACCGAGAGTCTGAGGAACAAACATGCATGTTCAATGTGTGGCAACCAATCAGGAGACACTTGTGGCAGATAATGCCAAGGCACAAGGAAGACATTGTTGAGGCAACACATGGTATGCTCAGTTAGTGGGTGACAATAGGGATTCTCAACAGGGGGCTAAAGGTATATATACAAGTGATACTGTAGACATAGTTCATGAGAAACCTCAAGCATTGCATCTATCATACACCTGTGCAAAAGGAGCTAGAACATAGCCCAGACAAAGTGGTGTATCGCATACCTTCAACTCTCTTATGTAGTAGTGGCTATACCTATATATACCCGCTGTAAGCGGTCACGTGCCAGAAACCTAAAAGGCTGTAGAAATCTACTATGGCAGATTTCAGTGAGAAGTGTGATAGTATGTCCTTACATGGGATCTGCTATAAAGACCCATTATGGTAGATTTCCATGAGAACCACAATAACAGTTCCTTACATTGTAGTCTCATGGAATAGGTTCTAAGATTGATTAATAGTAGGTCTCAACTAACTGCTGTGAATGCTCTGTTCAGAGGCTACACAGCATGTCAATGAGATGACATTTCTTTTGAGGAGTGCTAAGGGTGAGGTGGTGTTGGCAGCAGAGGCATGAGTGTTTGTAGTGCTTGCTTGACAATGTGGTGATGACCAGACTGCAATACAGTATTGCCTATGGATGGTTTATAAGCTGGACCGCAGTGGAGTACACTGCCTTTGGAAGATGCCCCAAGGATGATATGACACAAGCGCTTGAGGTAACCTGCAATGCTCTGCAATTGCACGGTATGGGACAAAGTAAAGAGTGCGATAAGTACTACTTCATCTGAGTGGTGAGGTGCACCCTCTCTCATCTGGTCCTGGATGCCAGCACCCATCCTCTTATGCCAAGTTCATTGTTGCATAGGGCTGCTACCTCATCTGAGTGGTGAGCCCCTCCACATCTATTGTCCTTCTGTTGCTCAGGGTCACCTGTCCCCTTCCTCTTGATTGTCTTCTCCATGGTGGTGTATCTTGTGAGATTGGTGTGATCAGCTCCTTGTGCTAGGTTTTGTCAAGATCTGTCATACAGCCCCTGTTTTGCTGATCTTGACAAGTTCAGTTGTAAGGTCTCTCTTTTGCCAATCTTGGTGAACTCTGTTGAAACCCATTTGTCTGACCGATTCCACAATTTGTGCAGATGGCACTTCTTCTGCGTACCTGGTCCTATGACATGACTCCTCAGCCTCTGGCTCCTGTCTCCTCCAGCAAAACTGGACCTTGCTGTGCAACTGGTTTGCCCCTTGCACGTTTGGAGGTCCGGGAGCCTCTCGAGGTTGCGAGCACACTCATGCTCATCCCGCAATCTTAACCTTCCTTTATGCTCTCGTATTGTCTATGCTATGGTATGAATTGATGGTTCGGAAAACAAATCAGTTCGAAATGATGGCAACCTTTTCAAAGGTACAGGCGTAACAATAATCTGTCAGCAAGAAAATGACTGAGATTTCAGATCGGTGCAACAAACCCACAGCACAGTCCAGCCCAGAATTGCACACATCGGAATCGCACAAGCCGTTCGTTGCCTTTTGCTTCGGCTTCAATTTCGAAATTCAAAGGACCTCAAGAGCAGCGCCAGTGTCGCGTTATTCTTTTGATGCCGCCGTCAAAGTGGGCAGCACAGCACACAACGCAACTCAGCGCACGCGCACACACAACTCAGACCGCATCTCTCCCAGCCAAAACTTGAGCCTTCTCCACCTGTGTCATTCCTGCCCGTTCGTTGCGGTGCGGTGTGGTGGGCGGTGCTATTCTTGGTTGCCATCAATCACATAGTCATTATCTTTCCTTCGCGTTTCCATTACCATCACCATCATCTCCGACCTTGAGCCAGGTTGCAACAAACATTCCCCCTACTTCGCTGCTGTTGCCACATCGCACAGTACAGCTCTTATCGCTGTTTGCACCATCCAGCACTGCGCCGAGACGTCTGCACTACCAGGCTATTGGCTGCAACGTGGTCCCGCACCGACCGAACTTTGCATCTCTTCATTGCTGGCTTCGACGAACCGACCTCGCTGAACCTTCATCGACAGCATCAAACTCTCAAGAAGCTTCATACCTCATACTACACCCCAACTCTACATCATTCGTCCAGCGGAAACTCGACCTCTTCTTATCCGCACACACACACCTGATCCCCACATTCAACAATCCAATCACTTTCTGACACATTAGCACATCGATAATGGTCAATCCTCGTACTCCCGGCTCTCTTACGAGAAAAATCCGCATCACCGTCGTTGCCGCAGACGGCCTCGCCAAGCGCGATGTGTTCCGTCTCCCCGATCCTTTCGCCATTGTCACCGTCGATGGAGAGCAGACCCACTCTACTTCCGTCATCAAAAAGACACTCAACCCATACTGGAACGACAGCTTCGATGTCAACGTGGCCGACTCCTCCGTCATTGCTGTTCAGATCTTTGACCAGAAGAAGTTCAAGAAGCGCGATCAAGGCTTCCTCGGTGTCATCAACATTCGTGTTGCCGACGTCCTTGACCTCGAGCTTGGCGGCAAGCGTCTGCTCAACAAGGAGCTGAAAAAGTCGAACGACAACCTTGTCGTGCATGGCAAGCTCATCATCGACCTCAACACCAATGTCTCGACACCCATCAACAACAACTCTTCCGCAGGCCCCACCAACTTGCTTGTGCCCGGCACCTCCAACGCTTCGTCTGCCTCGCTCGCTACGCCAGCCTCGTCCATCGCTACACGCCCCGATACTCGCCCTTCCACTTTCGCCAGCGGTGCTGCTACCCCCGTAGCCGCCACGGCTGCATCATCCACTACAGGCGGTGATGCATCCAGCCGACCCACATCCACAGTCGATCCCGCATCTTCTGCCGCATCTGGATCCGAAGCAGGTGCTTCGACGGCTGCAACTTCAGCCTCGACAGGCGGCACAAGCGAGGCCAGGTCCTCGGCTGCCCCCCAGACTCCTGCTTCTCGCACCACCAATGCTCAAGATACCCGCTCGGACGAGTACGGTCCGCTTCCCGCTGGATGGGAGAGGAGAACAGATCACCTCGGCCGTACATACTACGTCGACCACAACACTCGCTCCACCACCTGGACCAGACCTTCGACTAACCCGAGCGCCAACACTGCCGCCGCCGCAAGCACGTCGGCTGCTGACCGTCAACGACACAGCAATCGTGCTCTCGCCGATGACTTCCTCGGTGTCAGCGATGGCGACACCTCGCGAGCTTCAGCGACGGGATCTGCCGTCAACAGCCCTGGCGCTGCAGCTTCATCTGTCAACCCTCTACCCGCCAGCTCCAGCACCACCGCCGGCAACGGACCTTTGCCCGCAGGTTGGGAGCAGCGTCACACACCAGAAGGCCGTCCTTACTTTGTTGACCACAACACCCGAACCACTACCTGGGTCGACCCGCGACGACAGCAGATCCTCCGTATCATGGGCCCTAACGGCAGCAACCTCACCGTTCAGCCGCAGAGTGTGTCGCAACTTGGTCCCTTGCCCAGTGGATGGGAGATGCGTCTCACCTCAACTGCCAGAGTTTACTTTGTCGACCACAACACCAAGACCACCACATGGGATGACCCTCGACTGCCCTCGAGTCTCGACCAGAACGTGCCCCAGTACAAGCGGGACTTCCGTCGTAAGCTCATCTACTTCCGAAGTCAGCCTGCGCTCCGTCCCATTCCCGGTCAGTGCCACATCAAGGTTCGTCGTACGCACATTTTTGAAGACTCCTATGCCGAGATCATGCGTCAGCAGCCTAATGATCTCAAGAAGCGTCTCATGATCAAGTTCGACGGCGAAGACGGTCTCGACTATGGTGGTCTTTCGCGAGAGTTCTTCTTTTTGCTCTCTCACGAGATGTTCAACCCGTTCTACTGTCTCTTCGAGTACAGTGCTCATGACAACTACACGTTGCAGATCAACCCTCACTCGGGCATCAATCCCGAGCACTTGAACTACTTCAAGTTCATTGGTCGTGTTCTTGGTCTTGCTATCTTCCACCGACGTTTCCTCGACGCCTACTTTATCGTCTCATTCTACAAGATGATCCTCAAGAAGAAGATCACGCTCAGCGATCTCGAGTCGGTCGATGCCGACTATCACCGTTCGCTCCAATGGATGCTCGACAACAGCATCGAGGGTATTGTCGAAGAGACCTTTACCGCCGTTGAGGATAAATTCGGCGAGATGGTTACTGTCGAGCTCAAGCCCGGAGGAGAGGAGATCGAGGTGACAGACGAGAACAAGAAGGAGTATATTGAGCTCATGACCGAATGGCGTATCTCGAAGCGTGTCGAGGAGCAGTTCAAGGCGTTTATCTCCGGTTTCACCGAGTTGATTCCTCAGGACTTGATCAACGTGTTTGACGAGCGCGAATTGGAGTTGCTCATTGGTGGTATGTCCGAGATTGACGTCGATGACTGGAAGAAGTTCACCGACTACCGTGGATTCACGGAGCAAGATCAGGTGGTCCAGTGGTTCTGGCAGTGCGTTCGTGCTTGGCCTACAGAGAAGAAGTCTCGTCTTTTGCAGTTTGCTACGGGTACATCACGTATTCCTGTCAACGGATTCAAAGATCTTCAGGGTTCGGATGGTCCAAGACGCTTCACGATCGAGAAGTCCGGAGATGTCAACCAGCTTCCCAAGTCACATACTTGCTTCAACCGCATTGATATTCCTCCTTATCCTTCGTTCGAGACTTTGGAAAGCAAACTCGCGTTAGCTATTGAGGAAGGTATGGGTTTCGGAAATGAGTAGTAATGGAGCTCAACGCTTCGTAGCTGCTCATGCATTCTTCTCTTTCATGTTGTCGTTTCCCGTTCATAGTTTGGCTGTTTCAACAAGATGCTCTCAGTTCGCTTGTTTGTTTAGTTTATGTTACTTGTTTTGGTCGAAATGTCAAAAGTTGTTGTCGCATCGCTTTCAACGGCTGAAGTAGTTGTGATAAAGTCGTGTTTTCGAAGTGAGCTGAAAGGTCTTGGCGTTCTGAAAGAGGTCTGAGCCGCTGTCGGCGGCCGAGAGACTGGCTTCATGCTCACGCTCCATGCGGGAGCTGTGTGACTTCTCGAAAGAAGCAAGATAGCGGGGCTGGCAGCGAAGATCTCGCGCAACTCGTCTCTCGACGGAGCTGGCACAAATAGACGATGGTAGCAATAAGCATGTGCGAAATACGAAACATCCTCAAACGAGCATGTTGAGTGGGTTTTGGAGGATGTGAAGCAGCGAGACATTGGACAGACACGTCGATCGCACATTGAGCTCCGCCTAATCGATCCCGTTACAAGACGGAGCTCCTGTCGTTGAAGTCCGCTTTCAAACGGAGCTCGCTTTGTCAATTCCCATTTCTGAACGGAGCTCGTATCAATGGTTGCTATTCCTGTACTGAGCTCAGGACGACAAGGTCCGCTTTCACGCGGAGCAGACTTGGATGTGGAATGGTATCATGGTTTGCTGTATTGCTTTGTTGCTACGACGAACGAAGTGTGTGAGCAGACGCTGGGACTGTAGGATGGTATGGATTGTTGCTAGAAGTACAAGCAAGAATTTGGATCTACAATTCGAAGATTGAGACTCTGGGAAGGAAGGAAGCACCGTGTTCGGGATCTAAGCACGACGTTCATCAGTCTCAGAAGCATCACCCTCATCTGTAGCCACTCTGCCATACCCACCTCTCCCAGCATCAGGACTACACCAACCAGGAGGCCTAACAATACCGTTGAACAAGAAAGTTCCGTACACCAACAGTATGAAACCCAACACCTGCGTACTTCCACTTGCCAACTTGAAAGTTTCCCAACCTAGCGTTAGCGAGACAACCCAAATACCCAGAGTTCTGCAAGTGTCAATGGTGCTCCTCGCGGTCGCTGAGACATTACGAGTGACGGATAGACCGAAGAAGTTGAAGAAGGCGATCGTGAAGCAGATCGCAATTGAAGATCTCAGGACCGCAGGGACAGACATGATCTGATAAAAGCCAGCGGACATGTCGAAGTACCCACCGCGACCTTCGGGTGTTCGACCAATAAAGTAGTGCAGCAAAGGCATAGCGATGAGGGTCGTGAGTGTGCCGAATAAGCCTTCATATCCTACAGCGAGGAGAGGTTCGACAGAGTAGCGTGACATGATCTTTTCTTCAAGTACGAATTGAGATGCGGTAAAGAGCTGGGCAAAAAGGATGAGAAGGACTCCGAGAAGCGCTTGTGCTGTTTCAGGGATCTCATCGTCTCCCCCTTCTGAAGAAGGTGCTGCTTCAGGAGACTTGAATACGGTACCGGATAAACCCACGACAGAGACACCCATCATGACAGTGACGAGACTGAGCCACTGGAACATGTGAAGGTGTCGTCGGAGGAAGATAACGGAAAACACACCGACCCAGAGTACGAGCGCACCTCTTGTCATTTGGTAGATGCTGACAGGTGTGAAGAGGAGACCGACGTTCATGAGCGTTGTACCGCAAATATCGCAGAGTGCGGGCATGAAGAAGAGTCCAATAGCCTTGCCAGACATGGCTTCGCCCTTGAAAGCGCCCATCTCGTCGGCATCGACTGCGTTGATGTAGCTGCTGTCGTTCATGTTGGTGAATTCGGATTCGCCGAGCTCGCCAGGTTGCACGGCGCGGGAAGCGATCTCGAAAGGTGGAGCAGGAACGGAAGGTTCCGTGGGAGCATGGGTGGGGCCACCGGTGTGCACGCGACCTCGAGTAGCTTCGTAGTTAGAGACGGCAGAGGTACCGCGGTCACGAGGCGAAGAGTCGAATACGATGCCCGAATCAGGGGGAGGTGTAAGTAAAGGCTTCTTGAGAGCTGCGTCTCTTGCGCTGTTGCCAGAGATGCGACCGTACAGCGCTCGTAGAAGTACGGGAAGCAAGCAGAGACATTCGCCGAGGAACATCTGCAGAGTTTGCCAGACGGGCTGAGAGAACTCCTGTCTTCTCTTTGGGTCGGGTGAGTCGCAGTTGGCAATACATTGCATATCTTGGTACTTGTTGAGAAGCGAGTTGCTGATGCCGGTCAGCAACATGCCGACGACAAAGACGGGCACGAGAGACCGTAACGTCAACATCTTGGGCTTTGTTTCTAGCTCCAGTTGTTCTGCAGAGTTCTGTGATGTGTCTGTTGACTTGCTTGCGGGTAGGAAGGGATCGTTGACCTCGGAGGAGGACAATGCGTCAGCGTCAAAGATGACTTTTGCTTTCGCGGACTGGCGGTGACGAGACTGCTGTTCACCAAGTGAGAGAGATGGATGAGCTTGAGAGGCAGACCGTGCTACGAGCTGGATGCTGTCTGAGGATGAGCTTGAGAGGCAGACCGTGCTACGAGCTGGATGCTGTCTGAGGATGTCCTTGTAATCTTGTTTGACAGATCCTGAATGCGTTGTAGGCCGAGATGGATGCGTGGTGTTTGCTAGCTCGGGCTGAAGGCTAGGTTGGAGCTATGGAAGCAGATGGAGCAGTCTGCTAGGGTTAGGGGTATAAAGCGGAAAGAGTAAAGACTTGTGCGCTGTGAGGCTGGTGTGTGCTTGATGATGATGATGGTGAGACAAGACGTGATGTGAGATGAGGAGGTGAATGAGGAGGGAGTGCGAGTGTTGGCGAGGCGGACGTCGGTTGACTATGGACCGAGATAAGGGAGTACAAGCTACAAGCCGGAGCAGCAGTGGAGGAGTCACAGCCGATGCAGCTGTTTGCTGGTCATCAGGTCCCTGAACAATCACAATCATCAAGCAGCACTCTAGCTGTGTATGTACCACTCACTGACTGTGACTACTGTAATCAACCAGCGTCACAGCAAAAAGTCGGCTTCATGCAACTTTCCACTCGACTACAGCCAAAAGAGCGCTCGTCTGGCTCGTCTGACTTGTCACCAACGCCCCTTTTCACCAAAAGACGCAAAATTCAACCCAAAGTTGGCGCAGTTGAAGATGCGTCGGCATTTCAATGGGATTTGTAAACGGTCGCGCGCCTGAAACCAGATTGGGTGCTTCCGGTTGATTTCGGTGGGATCAACTGAGTAAGCCTTATTTGTTATGTTTCAGGTGAAAGTAACCAGACAGATGAGTTTTGGTAGGTTTTGGCTGACTGCCTTGAACACTCTGTTCAGAGGCTATGCAGCACATCCATAACACATTGAGGTGAGAGTGATATCAGACACAACTCTCCTATTGCAGCATGAGTGTTCATAGTGCTAGATGCTCTTGTTGTCATCTGGACCACAATAAGACTTATTGCCTACAGATGATGGGAGGTACTGGACTGCAAGTGTGTTGACACTGCCTACAGTAACTGACTGGACTGCAGATGTTGAGCAACACTGCCTACAGTGATGAACTGGACTGCAGGTGTTGAGGAACACTGCCTACAGTTGATGTCCCACAGTGATACAACACACACATTCAAGATGTCATTGCAATAGCATAGCTTTGCAATGATATGAGTCAAGTAAAGAGTAGTAAGATAAAGAGTAGAGTGGATGAGGATCCACTCATATGCTTATGGCAAAGTGATAGTATTTATGTGTTTGGAGGAGGTGCCACCTATGGCACCACCCCCTGCTCCTCTGGAGGAGTGTTCTGTCAGCGGTCGCATGCCCAAAACCTGATATCTGTAATAGAAATGTGTCTATTACAAATCCTGTCGAGATATGTGACAATGCTAGTGGTATTATGATTCTTATTGGGATATGTGGTAGAGACATCTCTATCACTTTTCTTGCCCAAAGATGCAGTAATGGGTTTGCTATTGCAGGTTGTCAGGGGTCTCGTGCCTGAAACCCAGGTCGGTCTGTCGAGATACTCGGTGACTATCAAACTGTGCGACAGCTGTTGTCTCGGTATCGGTGACTATCAAGTTGTGCAGTGACAGCAGGTGGCATTCGTTGTATACTATCGTAGGTTTTGGCTGACCTCTGTGGACACTCCGTTCAGGGGTAGCTCGGCACGATCAATATCAATGCTTTGGTTATGATGACACCAAGGTCTGGTGTGAGTGTTGATGATAATGAGGTTGAAGGTGTTGGTGATAAGGTTGGTGGCATCAACACAAGTGTCCAGTGTGTTGACTTTGACACTTGAAGTGATCCCCAGACCGCAGTGGACTACTGCCTTCAGTTCTATCTATATCTGGACCGCTAACCTGCTATGGGTGCCTTCGGATGTCAGGTAGTGGTGATACAACACACACACTATGATGAGGAGCAACCTTGATAGATTGCTGCTATGCTGACTGAAACTAATGTATACTTATGCTGAAGTGATAACTAGTTATATGGTGAGTAGAGTGGATGCCAATCCACTCAACCTATGATGATGAGAAAGCATGGTTATATACCTCTTCACAGCATCGCCAGTGATGCTGCTCCTGCTCTCTCTCCAGAGAGTACCTTCTTCATCGAGTACTGTTCAGGGGCCTCTCCTGCTTGGCACCCCTGTGCCTCTTGAGCTGTGTCGACTCCTTCGACACTGCTCCTCCTCCTTGCTATCCTGCTGCTTGTTTGGCACCCCTGTGCCTCCTGAATGGTGTCGACTCCTTTGACACTGCTCCTCCTCCTCATGACCTGGTGTCAACTCCTTCGACACTGCTCCTTCTCCTTTGATCAGTGACAGTTCCTTTGGCTCTTGTCTCTCGAGCCCCTGAGTGGTAACCATCTGCATGCTCCTTGAGCTTGGTCCTCCTCGTTGCTGTGCTTGGCCCTCCTTTGCATGTGAGTCCATAGGAGTCCATGGTCTCCATGGAGACTGCACTACGACCATGCTCTCTACTGGTATCGACTAGATCTTCGATACCTGTGCTCCTTCCATATGAACCAGTGACCCTCCTGCTTCTTGAGCATCCAGGCCCATGACACAGGTTTTGACTGACCACTGTGGACACTCCATCCAGAGGTAGCTTGGCACAATCAATAACTTGAATGTATTGCAGGACACCAAAGGTCTGGTGTGATTGAGATAGTTGATGTCATCAACATGAGTGTCCAGTGTGTCAACTGAATGCTTGAGGTGATCCCCAGACCACAGTGGATGACTGCCTTCAGTTCTATCATTATCCAGACTGCTGGTTTGCTATGAACTGCCTTCAGATGTCAGTGAGCAGTGATACAACACACATGCTGCAATGGAAGCAATCTACTTGATTGTGACTATGCTGACTGAAAACTAATATATACTTATGCTAAAGTGATAACTAGTTATGTATGGTGTAGAGTGGATGGGGATCCACGCACTTGCTACGACGAGGAGCATGGTTATATACCATCCTGTAAGTGGTCGCGTGCCAGAGACTTAGTTTTGGGATGCTATTGAGTTTGATTGAGTAAGGTCTACTCAATATGTTTCGCCTAAATGTAACCAAGCATCACTGCCTGGTAAGTCTCGACTGACTGCCTTGAACACTCTGTTCAGAGGTTGCACAGCACAAACATTGTGTCAGCGGTCGTGCGCCTGAAACCTGAGATCAGTAGTAGTATCAGTACTATCACCGATTCTGTTGAATTATGTGACAGTGTTAATGGTATTTCGATTCTTAGTGAAATATGCGACAGAGCCTTCTCTGTCACCTTTCTTGTTAGAATCTGTAGTTGTATTGTCATAGTGACAGATTTCGACTAACTGCTGTGGACACTCCATCCAGAGGTAGCTTGGCACGATCAGACTATGATACAACTCTAAATGAGCTTGATATTGACACCAATGGTCTGGTGTGAGTATGGATTGTTGACACTGACACGAGTGTCCAGTGTGTCGACTAACATTTGAAGTGATCCCTGGGCCACAGTGGACATCTGCCTTCAGTTCTATGGTTATCTGGACTGCTGGTTGCTACGAACCACCTTTGGATGTCAGGAAACAGTGATACAACACACACGCTTCGATGAGGAGCAATCTGTTGATTACTACTATGCTGACTGTGAACTATCGTTACTTATTGCTTGAAGTAATGCTAGTTGCTTGATGAGTGTAGAGTGGATGATGATCCACTCGACCATTTGTGACAAGGAGGTAGGACTATATACCTCTTTGCAGCATCGCCAGTGACACTGCTCCTGCTCCCTCTCTCCAGAGGGTACCCTCCTCATCGAGTACTGCACAGGGATCTCCAAGGAGGCACCTTCTCCATTTCAAGCCTTGTCCCTCCTGTCTTTCCTGAGCTGTGTCGACTTCATCGACACTGCTCCTCCTCTTCATGTCCCTTTCGCCAGTGTCCTATACACAGATCTCCTTCCTTTGACTGGCAACAGTTCTCTTCTACTCCTGTCCTGTGGGCCCCTGAGTGGTAACTGACCATGTGTTGCTGAGCTTGGTCCCTCTCGCATGTGAATCGTCATATGGACATCCTTACTACCGATCTCCATGGAATCTGCCACATGATCTTGCTTGCTGCAGATTCTGGTGGGATTCGTGATATCGACGATGCTCGTGCCGATTTCGCTGTGATCTGCCATAGAGCTGATTCTACTACCGATCTTGGTGAACTTTGTCACAGCTCCTCCAATCTACCCGATTCCATGATTCCTGTGCTACCTTCATATGAACTTCGGTCTTTCCTCATTCTGTGCACCTAGGCCCATGACATTACCCCCCTCTTAAGAGCTGAGCTCCGTTGAGGCAGGTACTGAGTCATGTCTTCCTTCATCATTACCCATCCATGTCCTCGCCACCCAACTCAATGTGCAACATGGTTTCTTCATGATATCGAACCCGCTCACAGGCTGCCGCAAGTGCACCCTCCTCTGATGGGACTACTGCTCCTGCAAGACATCTTCGGATCATGGTCCGGCTTCGTCCTCATGAGGGATCGACTTCTGCAGCCAAATCTCTCCCTCCTCCTCCAGCAGCCAATCCTCTGGCTTCTCTGGTAGCTCGGTTGCCGCTGGTACCTCTTTTCCTGGGGATGGATGACAATGTCATCACCCCCAGTTCCCTTCCCTCCCCCCTTTTGGCCAGTGCTGCCCCATCTCTCATGGGGAATGATTACTCTCCAGCTTCTCCGGAGATTGACCTGTATGAAGTAGACGCGAGGCGTCCCACTGTAGAGGTGATGACCCCGGAGCATCAGGCAGTGTGGGAGGCTGAGCTGGCTCACTCCCCCACTCCTCCTCCTATGGCCAACAAGGTCATTGATGCAGTCTTGGATGCCATTTGTCCAAGTACCCCTGTTTATCGGCTGGAGGTCCAGCCATTGACCCCTCCTCCTCGCTGGGTAGATCGTCGGACTCCTCCCCTTCCCCCTCCCAATCATCATCTACCAACGAATGGAGAGATCGCCAGATGGTCCGAGAGGTTCTTTGTGGCCGAGCTCATGGCTTGGATTGCTGACCGGTACTTACCTTTGGACTGGGATGTGCCCGCTGGCTCCTTGCCTGAGCGTCATCTACACCGGTTGGTCATGCTGCATCTTACCGAGGGTTGCATGCCCTGGCCCAGTTGGCAGTGCCAACAGTGTTTCAATCTGGGTACTCCATAAGTTCCTATTCCTCATGCTCTTCCTACCCTTCCAATGCTAACACTACTTTTGCTTTTCTCAGTTGTTTTGCTTCTGCCTTCACCAATCCTTTTGGTGAGCACAACAGAATTCCTTGCACCTGTACCCATTGCTATCTAGCTGGCTTGGGGCATTGCAAGCATACCATCCCCACCCACCCAGGCATGGAGTACCCTGGCAATGGGACTCCCAGCTTGCAGCAGTGGGGCTTGCATCAGGCTGAGCAAGCTCACCTGACTGTGGCTGATGGCGATGGCCCTGGTCTTGTTTGTTCCCAGGAATGGACAATTGACCCAGTCATGACTCAAGACTGGGTGTCAGCGATGCACATGATTTGGCACCTCCGCTGTCAAGACTTGGTAAGCTCACTCCTTCATATGCTCCAGTCCTATGTTGAGCGTCACGACCATTTGTTTTCCAAGCACCAACCCCATGAGTCCATGACGGAATCTGGTGGTCCTCCCGACCCCATCGACTCATGGGTGGAGCCTACAATAGATGAGCAGTGGACTCGTGTGGCCCTTGCCACTCCCTCCGTCCCCTCTGGCTATGTCGACATATAGTGACATAGTTGCACCCTGAATGTAGTTTTCCTTGTGATCACTCTGAGCCTGTGTCCTGACCCTTGTGTGATACCTGTGACCTCGTTTCATTGGTTACTTCATCTATGGTTTCTCATGTGAGTGAGAAAACCACTGCTTCCTGTTTTGTTGTGAAAGGCTGTCATACTGCTACTTCAACTACTGATTTCCGCGAAATCTGTAATAGCACCTCTACTCTCACAGATTTCGCTCAAATCTGTCCCAACTCCTTCCTTACCACTTTCGCCTCTTCCTTGTGTTTGTTAGTTTCATCCCCCCACCGAAACCTCATACTCCTGGATGAGGTCAAGACAGTTGAGATGCGACAATGGTTCCCAAGAGGCAGCCTCCTCTGGGTACCCCCTCCAAAGCACTTTGTATTCTGTCACCCCATTGTGTAACCGTTTGCTGGTAATGGCTTCAACTTCGAAGTCAAGGTCCTCATCTGGTAGCAGTGGTACAATTGGTTGTGTCGATCATTGAGGGATGGAACTGTTCCTAGCTGGTTCGAGCAATGACACATGGAACACATTGTGAACTCAGAGGTTCACTGGTAATGTAATCCTATAGGCTCGACATCCTACCCTTTCCTGAACTGGATATGGTCCTGCAAGCCTGGTGTCCAGCTTTGGTGTTGGTCATCTGGTCTTCCAGTTCTTGCAATTGATGTATACCATGTCGCCAACCTTGAATTCAATGTCTTTGTGTCTCCTGTTATAATGGTCCACTGTATGGCGCTGTGCTTCCCTAATCTGTTCTTGGAGGTACTTGCAGCACTCCTTGCCATCAAGCAAGTACTCAGAATGTTTGGGGTTGTTCACTCCTAGGTGTTGGGGAATATCAGGATGGGCTTTTGGGTTCCATCCATAACATGCAAAAAACAGTGACACACCAATGCTATTGTGCATGGTATTGTTGTACACAAATGCCACAGTGTCGAGCAGGCTAGCCCAGTCATTCTGTTCATAGTTGCAGTACATACAAAGGTACTGCTCTACTACTTGGTTGACCCTTTCTGTTTGCCCATCTGTTTGAGGATGATAAGCAGTGCTGAGCGAATGTTTCATACCCATTTGATCAGCAAATGCTTTCCATGCTCCTGAGATAAACTGCCTTCCTCAGTCTGAGACCATGTGATCTGGATAACCGAAGTGTCTAACCAGATATCCCCATAGCAGCACAGCAGTCTGTTTCACTGTGACCATTTTGTATGTAGGGGCCAGAATAGCAAACTTGGTCAATCTGTTGACAATGACCAGGATTGAATTGTATCCCTTTGAGGGTGGTAATCCTTCAATGAAGTCCAAGGATATTGAGCCCCATGGCCTGTCCGGGGTAGTGAGTGGCTGCAGCAAGCCATATGGGCGATGGTGAGGAGCCTTATATCTGGCACACACTTGGCAACTTGTGACATAATCAGCAATCCAGGCTGACATGTTTGGCCACCAATAGTGTCATTGGGCCAACTTAATGGTAGCATCTCGTCCCACATGTCCAGCTGTGATGCCATCATGACATTGAGACATGACCATGAATCACAAATGTTCTACAGACAACAACTGCCCATCAACTTCTTTGGTGCTTCGCGAATGATGGTCATTGGTCTTCCCTGGCATTGTTACCTTGGGGATAACCAATCGTCTGCCACTATACCACAAGCCATCTTTGATCTTGAATGGCTTCCTTAGATGGATCTCCTGAAGCTCTGGATCCAGAGGCTGGAAGATTCTGGCCAGACCTTTGATTCCTTTCATGGCTATAGACTCCATCGTGAGGATGGGAGCCACTAATACAGAATCATCACCTGAGCATGCAGTTAGAACCGATTCTGCTGAAATCAGCAATATCATGCTTGCTATTACATTTTCGGCTGAAATCTGCTGCAACTCACTCCCTGTTGTGATTTCGTTTTCGACTTGTTCAAACACCCAGGGGGGGCAGTAGTTGTCAAACATTGTGCTCCTGCTCTTCGCCAACCGGCTGCATGTCAGCTCATCTGGTGAGAGCATCGGGTTCGCCACCCTTGTCTCCTGGTCGATATTGTAGCACAAAGTCGAAATCTGCTAACAATACTGCCCATCTTGCTTGTCTGCCAGTGATACGATGTTGTGACTTAAAGTACTTGAGTGCTTCGTGATCCATGAGAATGACTAACTGACTTGGTAGTCCTGCTAGCATGTGTCACCACTGAGTGAGGCAGGTGACCACTGCTAGGAGCTCCTTGTCATGGATCTTGTAGTTTTTCTCAGCCGACGACATCTTCCTTGAATAAAACGCTACCAGGTGCCAACACCCTTCATGCTCTTGTTTGAGCACTCCAGCGATGGCAAAGTCACTTGCATCTGTTTCCAGCCTTGTAGGAAGGTGGTAATTGAAGTGACGAAGTACTCCGGCTGTCATGAATGCTTGGATGAGTTTGTGGAAAGCTTGTCAAGCTTCTTCTGGCAGCTCAAACTTCTTGAAACATTCAGTTGGTTTCACCAGTGATGTTAGTGGCTTGGCGATTCGAGCAAAGTGAGCAATGAATCGCCTATAGAAGTTGGCAAAGCCAAGGAATCTTTGGATATCATGGATTGATTCCGGCATTGGCCACTCCTTGACTGTCCATACTTTCTCAGGATCCATCTCTACCCCTGTGGGTTTGATGATGTACCCTAGAAACTCTACTGCTGTGGTGTGGAACTCACACTTCAACAGTTTAGCAAACAGCTGATTGTTTCTCAAATGGGTGAGGACTTCAGTGACATGTCATACGTGTGCTTCCTCTGTGTCACTGAAGATGAGGAAGTCATCCAAGTATACAACAACATATACTCTGATGATGTCTCAGAAGATGACATTGATGAATGATTGGAAATGAGCTGGTGCATTTGCAAGCCCGAATGGCATCACCAGGTACTCGTATAGTCCCAATTGTGTACCAAATGCTGTTTTCCATTCATCTCCTTTTGCGATGCAAATGAGGTTGTATGCTGCTCGGAGATCTAGCTTGGAATAGATCTTCACCTTTTGGAGCAGGAACAGTTGCTCCTCAATGAGGGGCAACAGAGCCCTGTTCTTGACAGTAATCTCATTGAGTCCCCGATAGTCCACACAAAGCCTGAGGCCTCCATCTTTCTTAGGTACGAAGAGCACAGGTGACCTTGCTGGACTCTTCAACGGTCGTATGAACCCCTTTGCAAGGTTCTCATCCAGATACTTCCTCAATTCAGACATTTCTTTAGGCCCTTTGAGATACAGCGGGCCCTGAGGCAGTTGACTTCCTTCCATTAGTTCAAGGTGAAGATCATGTTTGGTATGCTGGGGAAGCCTGTCTGCTTCCACCTTGTCAAACACATCACGAAGGTGTTGGTATGGCTTTGGTATATCTGCTGCTGTCACCTTCTTCTCAATCTCAACCTCCATCTCTACTCCTTTATCGGCACTGGTAGGAACGAAACCGAAGGCCGGGAGTGATGAGGGTGGTACTTCCAATAACATGAACCCTATGGGTCCATCCTCTAAAGCTGCCTGAAGTAAGTGCTTCGCTGAGATGAACTCATTTCCATGTATGGTTGGTTGTGCCATTTTTTCTTTGTTAGAGCCCATTGCCACAGATTTCGTTGGAATCGGTGATAAGCTATCTCTTATGGCAAGCTCCTGTTTTTGCCCGCCTGTTACAGCAGCTTTCATCGAATTCTGTGACAGTTCTGCTACTATGACCGATTTTGACACTTTTGATTGTAAGCCCCTAGTTGCGGCAGCTTCAGGGGGTCGTTTCCGGTCCTGGGACTTGAACTCTAGTTGGCCTGTGTCCCATCGTATGGTGGGCTGGAGCCTTCTAAGCTCAGTGAATCCCAATATAAGGTCATAGTCAGCGGTATCGGCTACCGATACTTCGACTACTCCTAGGCTGTGCTTGCCAATAACCACCTGTATGGTCGTGGCGCTATTGATAATGAGCTGGTGTCTGGTGACACCATGAATCGATCTTGTTTTTGAGGGTTTTGTGGGTATTAGGTACTTACTGATAAAGGAATCTGAAACTATGGACAAGCCAGCACTGGTGTCGGTGAGTATACAAGCAGGATGGTCTTGGACCATTCCTGTGAGCTCTAATACTGCTTTTCCTTTGCTGGTGGAGAAACATATTTGGCAATCTTGATATATACACAACGATGGCGAAGAGGTTTGTAGAGCCATGCATGCCATCAGTGCATCACCCCACTGTCATTTCCCTCGTCGTCGTCATCTTGGGGTTCCTCATGATTAGCGTCATTAGGAACTTGGTATTGACTGAAGTCTAGGTCATCAGGGTCGCTCATTTCAGCGCTGCCTGTATGCCCATCCCCTGAGTTGGTGGCCCCTTCTTCAAAGGGATCTTCCGTGGTTACCATGACTCTTGGACCCAAAGGTCGTGGCCCCAGAGGGTCCGCTTTCTTGCTTGGGCAGTCTCTGGCCCAATGTCCAACACCTTTGCAGATATGGCAAGTGCTATTGCCTGGTACTGTGGGGCCTCCTTGTTTCGGGCCCGGTACATACTGCTGAGGTAGCAGCCAATTGGTTGGTCTGCTTGGGCTTCCTGCTGTTATTGGTGCCGGCGTACAAGCGGAGTTTCTTTGTGCCAGTTGCTGAATGGGGAATGAACTCTGAGCAGGTGGCGTTGGTTGGATTCCTGGGTTCAATCATGGAGGAGCAGCACTTGGGTGCCTAGCAGAGGACTGCTGTAGCAGCATCCTCTGTCGGTCGATATCTTCGACCTCTCGGTACCATCCCCACCTCTTTGCAGGTGGGTTATGCTCAAACTTTTCTTGCAGACTACATGTGAGACTGCCTCGGAACAAGTCAATGATGAGTTCATTATCATCCAGATTGACTTGTCCCTCCAGGTCTCTGAAATGTTCCACATGGCAGGTGGCAGCACTGGGTGCATCGCTAGTGAGTTTGAGAGCCAACAGCTTGTTGTAGGCTTCCATTCTAGCATTCCGGGGATTGAATTGTTCTGACAGCCACTCTGTAAAGTAGTGCCAGTCATTGAATAACCTTCCTTCCCGTGCCCTGTCAATGTGCCCTGTCAATTTGGAGCTTGGAGGTCCACCACTCCCATGCATTCCCTTCCAATTGAGAGCCCATGTGGTTGATCATTCTTGTTTGCTCATATACCTGGTTAAACTTAAACCAGGCTTCGGCTTTGAGAATGAATATCTCCACATCTCGCAGGTTAAACTTAGGAAAGGGTGTGGCGATTGGCTTGGATCGAGAGAGATCTGCCAATACACTAGGGTCCTCCTCCAAGTCTGGGACATAAGGTTCCATCCTAGTCCTGCTATACAGATCCACCCTGGGTTTGAAATACTTTGGCCTGGTGGGTGAGGCGTACTTTTCATAATTGATGTTGTCCTGCTCTTCTGCACCAGCGAATGAGACAGATTGTCTTGGTCGTGGTGCTGGTGTAGGAGTTTGGGGATCTCCTATCATGGATTCGTCACCTCCTACCTGCTCTCCTGATGGTGAGAACTCAATTGTCTCTTCTCCGCTTAGATGAGCATGGCGAAGACGTTCTTCTCATTGGCCTTGCCTGGTGAGCTCGAGTTGGGCTTCCAATAGTGCTAGAAGCCGGTCGAGCTTATTGTTGAGGCCTTGGTCCATCATCGTGATTGTGGGGTGCTGCTTGAATGATCCACTCTAATGTCAGGGGTCTCGTGCCTGAAACCCAGGTCGGTCTGTCGAGATACTTGGTGACTATCAAACTGTGCGACAGCTGTTGTCTCAGTATCAGTGACTATCAAGTTGCACAGTGACAGCAGGTGGCGTTCGTTGTATATACTATCATAGGTTTCGGCTGACCTCTGTGGACACTCCGTTCAGGGGTAGCTCGGCATGATCAATATCAATGCTTTGGTTATGATGACACCAAGGTCTGGTGTGAGTGTTGATGATGATGAGGTTGATGACATTGGTGATAAGGTTGGTGGGTGTTGATGAGAATGAGGTTGATGGTGTTGGTGATAAGGTTGGTGGCATCAACATGAGTGTCCAGTGTGTTGACTTTGATGCTTGAAGTGATCCCCGGACTGCAGTGAACTACTGCCTTCAGTTCTATCTATATCCAGACTGCTAACCTGCTATGGGGTGCCTACGGATGTCAGGTAGTGGTGATACAACACACACACTACGATGAGGAGCAACCTTGATAGAATGCTGCTATGCTGACTGTAACTAATGAGTACTTATGTTTCTAAAGTATTGACTAGTTGTATGGTGAGTAGAGTGGATGAGGATCCACTTGGCCTATGATGATGAGAAAGCATGGTTATATACCTCTTCACAGCTTCGCCAGCGATGCTGCTCCTGCTCTCTCTCCAGAGAGTACCTTCTTCATTGAGTACTGCTCAGGGGCCTCTCCTGCTTGGCACCCCTGTGCCTCTTGAGTGGTGTCAACTCCTTTGACACTGCTCCTCCTCCTCATGACCTGGTGTCGACTCCTTCGACACTGCTCCTCTTCCTCAGGACCTGCTTGCCAGTGTCCTATGACTCTTGTCTCTCGAGCCCCTGAGTGGTAACCATCTGAGCTTGGTCCTCTTCGTGGCTGTGCCTGCTCCTTGAGCTTGGTCCTCCTTGTGGCTGTGCCTGGCCCTCCTCGCATGTGGCTCGGTTCTCCTTTGCATGTGAGTCCATAGGAGTCCATGGTCTCCATGGAGACTGCACTACGACCATGCGCTCTACTGGTATCAACTAGGTCTTCGATACCTGTGCTCCTGCCATATGAACCAGTGACCCTCCTGCTTCTTGAGCATCCAGGCCCATGACACTACCCCCCTCTTAAGAGCCGAGCTCCGTTGAGGCATGCTCTGGTCTGGTTCATGCTGACTCCTCCTCCTCCTCCTCCTCCTCGACAACATCGCCAACATCATCCTTCCTCTTCCTCTCTCTACTCCTCCTCCAACATCATCCTTCCTCTTCCTCTCTCTACTCCTCCTGTTCTCTCCTCCTTTCTCTACTTTGTCTACTCGCTCGTCCCCCCTCCGACACCTCATACTCCTGGATGAGGCCGGGGCAGTTGAGGTTCTCTACTGGTTCCCATGAAGCAGCTTCTTCTGAGTACCCTCTCCACAACACTTTGTACTCTGTAGTCCCATTGTGTGCATGTTTGTCAATGAGTGCTTCGACTTCGAAGTCGAGGTCCTCATCTGGAAGTGATGGTATGGTGGGCTGTTCAGCATGTTGAGGGAGAGAACTTGTTCTTGCTGGCTCGAGCATGGAGACATGGAACACATCATGCACCCTAAGGTTTGCTGGCAATGTGATTCGATAAGCTTGGTGTCCTACCCATTCCTGAACTGGGTAGGGTCCTGCAAACCAGGTATCTAACTTGGGTGTGGGTCTCCTTGTCTTCCAGTTTCGATGGTTGATATAGACCATATCACCCACCTTCAACTCGATGTCCTTGTGCTTCCTGTTATACTGGTCTACTGATCTATGTTGTGCCTCTCTGATCTGCTCCTGGAGGTACTTGCAACACTCCTTTCCATCCATGAGGTACTTGAAGTGACCTGGATCATTGACTCCTAGTCATTGAGGGTTGTCAGGATGAGCTTTGGGGTTCCATCCATAGCATGCAAAGAATGGTGAGACACCAATGCTGTTGTGGACCGTGTTGTTGTATACAAATGCTGCAGTGTCCAGCAGGTCAGCCCAGTCATCCTGCTCATAGTTGCAGTACATCCTTAGGTACTGCTCGATGACCTGATTGACCCTCTCTGTCTGACCATCAGTTTGAGGATGGTAGGCTGTGCTAAGTGAGTGCTTCACACCCATTTGCTCTGCAAATGCCTTCCATGCTCCTGATATGAACTGCCTGCCTCGGTCTGAGACCATGTGATCTGGGTATCCGAAAAGTCTAACCATGTGTCCATATAGCAACACCACAGTCTGTTTAGCCATGACTGTCTTATGGGTTGGAGCTAGTATGGCGAACTTGGTCAACCTGTCGACAATGACTAAGATAGAGTCATAGGTCTTGGAGTCATACTTCTTCGATGGTGGTAGTCCTTCGATGAAGTCGAGGGATATGGAGCCCCAGGGCCTGTCTGGTGTTGCTAGTGGCTGTAGCAAACCATATGGACGATGACGAGGAGCTTTGTACCTAGCACATACAGGACAACTTGCTACATAGTCTGCAATCCAAGCTGCCATGTTTGGCCACCAGTAATGTCATTGAGCTGCCTTGATGGTAGCATCTCTTCCTACATGTCCAGCAGTGATACCATCATGGCATTGGGTCATCACCATGAATCGCAGATGCTCTACAGAGAGGGACTGTCCATCTACCTCTTTGGCACTCCTTGAGTGTCAGTTGTTGGTCCTCCCTGGCATGATTACTTTGGGGATAACCAACCTTCCTCCACTGTACCATAGGTCATCCTTGAGCTCAAAGGGCTTCTTCCTATGTATCTCCTGTAGCTCTTGGTCTAAGGGCTGGAAGATCTTGACCAGGTCTTTGAGACCTTTTGATGCTATGGACTCCATCGAGAGCATAGGGGCCACTAGGGTCGAGTCATGGTCTGCTGTCTCCTTGAACACTCGAGGAGACAGTAGTTGCCTCACATTGTGATCCTGCTCTTCACCAGCTGGTTGCATGTCTGTCCTTCTGGTGAGAGCATTGGGTTCACCACCTTTGTCTCCTGGTCAATACTGCAATATGAAGTCGAAGTCTGCTAGTAGTATTGCCCATCGAGCCTGTCGACCTGTGATGCATCTCTGTGACTTGAAGTACTTGAGGGCTTCATGGTCAGTGAGGATGACCAGTTGGCTTGGTAGTCCAGCTAGCATGTGTCGCCACTGAGTGAGGCAGGCAACCACAGCTAGGAGCTCCTTGTCATGGATCTCATAGTTCTTCTTGGCAGAAGACATCTTCCTAGAGTAGAAGGCCACTGGATGCCATCGTCCTTCATGCTCCTGCTTGAGTACTCCTGCTATAGCAAAGTCACTTGCATCAGTTTCCAACCTTGTTGGAAGGTGGTAGTTGAAGTGCTGAAGCACTCCTGCTGATGTGAAGGCCTGGATGAGCTTGTGGAAGGCCTGTTGGGCCTCCTCTGGTAGCTCGAACTTCTTGAACCGTTCTATAGGCTTTGCCAGTGATGTCAATGGCTTGGCTATGCAAGCAAAGTGGGCTATGAACCTTTGATAGAAGTTGGCAAAACCCAGGAACCTTTGGATGTCATGGATTGACTCTGGCATTGGCCACTCCTTGACAGTGTGCACCTTTTCTGGGTCCATCTCTATGCCCATTGGCTTGATGATGTACCCCAGGAACTCGACTGTCTTGGTGTGGAACTCACACTTCAACAGCTTAGCAAAGAGCCTGTTGCTCCTTAAGCGAGTGAGGACCTTGGTGACATGCTTCACATGTACCTCCTCAGTGTCACTGAAGATCAGGAAGTCATCTAGGTATACCACTACATATACTCCAATGATGTCTCGGAAGATGTCATTGATGAATGACTGGAAGTGAGCTGGAGCATTGGCTAGGCCAAAAGGCATCACTAGGTACTCATAGAGTCCCAACTGAGTGCCAAAAGCTGTCTTCCATTCATCTCCTTTAGCAATCTGGATGAGGTTGTATGCTGCTCTAAGGTCTAGCTTGGTATAGATCCTTGCCTTCCTGAGTAAGAACAGCTGCTCCTCGATGAGGGGCAATGGTGCCCTGTTCTTGACAGTGATCTCGTTGAGACCTTGGTAGTCCACACAGAGTCTGAGACCTCCATCCTTCTTTGGTACAAAGAGCACTGGTGATCGTGCTGGGCTCTTCGATGGTCTTATGAACCCCTTCTCGAGGTTCTCATCCAAGTACCTCCTCAACTCGGACATCTCCTTGGGTCCCTTAAGGTATAGGGGCCCTTGAGGTGGCTTACCTCCTTCTATCAACTCGAGGTGGAGATCATGCTCAGTATGATGGGGCAGCTTGTCTGCTTCCACCTCATCAAACACATCTTGCAGGTGTTGGTATGGCTTTGGTATGTCTGCAGCCGTCACCACCTTGTCTACCTCCACCTCCATCTCTACTCCTTTGTCTGCGCCTGTAGGTACAAAACCAAAGGCCGGGAGTGATGATGGTGGCTCCTCCAACAGCATGAACCCTATGGGTCCATCTTCCAGAGCTGCTTGTAGTAAGTGCTCTGCTGAGACAAACTTGTTACCATGAAGGGTTGGTCTCCTCATGGTTAGGCCCCCTGCTCCTGCTGCTTCAGGGGGTCTCCTTGGGGGTTGGTCCTGCTCCTGAGTCTTGAACTCCAGCTGGCCCATATCCCATTGTATGGTGGGTTTGAGCCTCTGTAGCTCAGTGAACCCCAGGATGAGGTCATAGTCAGCAGTGTTGGCCACTGAAGCTTCGACCACACCCAGATTGTGTGTACCAATAGATACCTGCATGCTCGCAGAACTATTGATGGAGAGTTGGTGCCCAGTGACACCATGGATCGATCTTATTTTTATGGGTTTTGTGGGTATTTGGTACTTACTAATGAAAGAATCTGAGACTATGGACAAACCAGCACCAGTATCAGCTAGTATCCGAGCAGGATGGTCTTGAACCATTCCAGAGAGCTCCAGTACTGCTTTGCCTCCACTGGTAGAGAAACATACTTGACAATCTTGATATATACAGAGTGATGGTGAGGAGGTTTGTAGAGCAATGCATGCCATCAGTGCATCACCCCACTGATGTTTCCCTTGTCGTCATCATCATCGTGCTGCTCCTCCTCATGGCCAAGGTCCATGGGTTGCTGGTATGAGCTGAGGTCCATGGCCTCAGGGTCACCCATCTCAGTGCTGCCTGTGTGGCCATCTCCTGAGTCGGTGGCCTCCTTGAAGGGGTCTGCTGTGGTGACCATAACCTTTGGTCCCATGGGTCGAGAGCTAAGAGGGTCTACCCTCCTGCTGGGGCAGTCTCTGGCCCAATGGCCGATACCCTTGCATACATGACAGGTGTTGATACCTGATGGAGCAGGGCTTCCTTGCTTCAAGGTTTGGGTGGTTTGATGAGGAAGGGGTCGGTTTAGGTTTTGTGTAGTTGCTTGTGTAGTTGCTTGTGCTGGTGATCAAGCTGGATAAGGTTGAGTGGGTTGACAGATGGGGATTGAACTTTGATTTGGCCGAGACCCAGTTCTTAGTGGAGGTGACGTGGCATTTGGGAGTAAGTGTCTAGCCGAGGACTGCTGTAGTAGCATCCTCTGTCGATCGATCTCCTCGACCTCTCGATACCACTCCCATCTCTTCCCAGGTGGATTCCTCTCGAACTTCTCCTGTATGCTGCGAGTGAGACTTCCTCTGAAGAGATCAATCACTAGCTCATTGTCATCTAGGTTGACCTGTCCCTCCAAGTCTCTGAACTGCTCTACATGACATGTGGCGGCACCAGGAGCATCACTTGTGAGTCTGAGAGCCAACAGCTTGTTGTATGCCTCCATCCTAGCATTGCATGGGTTGAACTGCTCTGACAGTCGCTCTGTGAAGTAGTGCCAATCATTGAACAACCTTCCTTCTCTAGCTCTATCAATACGGAGCTTGGAGGTCCACCACTCTCTTGCTGTCCCTTCTAGTTGAGCACCCATGTGGTTGATCATCCTAGTCTGCTCATACACCTGGTTGAACTTAAACCATGCTTTGGCTTCTAGAATGAAGATCTCCATGTCTTGGGGATTGAACTTTGGAAATGGGGTGGCAATGGGCTTTGACCGGTTAAGCTCTGCCATGATGCTAGAGTCCTCCTCCTGATCAAGAGCATAGTGATCTGTCCTGCTCTTGTTATATGGATCCACCCTGGACTTGACATATCTTGGCCCCATGGGTGAAGCATACTTCTCATAGTTGATGTCCTCCTGCTCATCCAGGTTGAATGAGACTGATCATCTTGGTCCTGGAGCTGGAGTAGGAGTATGTGGGTCTCCTATCATAGACTCATCTCCTCCTCCTGCTTGGTCTTCTGAGTGAGAGAGGTCCATCGTCTCCTCCCTACCCAGCTGAGCTTGTTGTAGTCATTCCTCTCGATGACCCTGCCTAGTAAGCTCTAGCTGAGCTTCCAATAGAGTGAGTAGTCTATCGAGCTTATTGTTGAGGTCTGGGTCCATCATGGTGATCGTGAGGAGCTGCTTGAATGATCCACTCTAATGTCAGGGGTCTTGTGCCTGAAACCCAGGTCGGTCTGTCGAGATACTTGGTGACTATCAAACTGTGCGACAGCTGTTGTCTCAGTATCAGTGACTATCAAGTTGCACAGTGACAGCAGGTGGCGTTCGTTGTATATACTATCATAGGTTTCGGCTGACCTCTGTGGACACTCCGTTCAGGGGTAGCTCGGCATGATCAATATCAATGCTTTGGTTATGATGACACCAAGGTCTGGTGTGAGTGTTGATGATGATGAGGTTGATGACATTGGTGATAAGGTTGGTGGGTGTTGATGAGAATGAGGTTGATGGTGTTGGTGATAAGGTTGGTGGCATCAACACGAGTGTCCAGTGTGTTGACTTTGATGCTTGAAGTGATCCCCAGACTGCAGTGAACTACTGCCTTTGGTTCTATCTATATCCAGACTGCTAACCTGCTATGGGGTGCCTACGGATGTCAGGTAGTGGTGATACAACACACACACTACGATGAGGAGCAACCTTGATAGAATGCTGCTATGCTGACTGTAACTAATGAGTACTTATGTTTCTAAAGTATTGACTAGTTGTGTGGTGAGTAGAGTGGATGAGGATCCACTTGGCCTATGATGATGAGAAAGCATGGTTATATACCTCTTCACAGCTTCGCCAGCGATGCTGCTCCTGCTCTCTCTCCAGAGAGTACCTTCTTCATTGAGTACTGCTCAGGGGCCTCTCCTGCTTGGCACCCCTGTGCCTCTTGAGTGGTGTCAACTCCTTCGACACTGCTCCTCCTCCTCATGACCTGGTGTCGACTCCTTCGACACTGCTCCTCTTCCTCAGGACCTGCTTGCCAGTGTCCTATGACTCTTGTCTCTCGAGCCCCTGAGTGGTAACCATCTGAGCTTGGTCCTCTTCATGGCTGTGCCTGCTCCTTGAGCTTGGTCCTCCTCATGGCTGTGCCTGCTCCTTGAGCTTGGTCCTCCTCGTGGCTGTGCCTGGCCCTCCTCGCATGTGGCTTGGTTCTCCTTTGCATGTGAGTCCATAGGAGTCCATGGTCTCCATGGAGACTGCACTACAACCATGCTCTCTACTGGTATCGACTAGGTCTTCGATACCTGTGCTCCTGCCATATGAACCAGTGACCCTCCTGCTTCTTGAGCATCCAGGCCCATGACAGGGATCCACTCATATGCTATGGCAGAATGAGAGTATTTATGTGTTCGATTGGTGTTGCCCATGACACCTATCCTGCTCCTCTTGAGGGGCCTTTGTCCCCCTGTTCAACACTGTCTTGTCCTGCTGGCATCAATCCCATTGATACTGTGCCCTTACCATTTGCATGGCATAAGGGTTATGCAACACTGCCCTCTCACCTTCATGCTCTCCTTCTGCCTGATGATGTGTGATGCCCCCTTTCAACACAGCTCCTTCTCAACTTTATCTTGTGAATCCCTTTAGCCACTTGTTGAACCTTGTGACCAAACCCCTTGGTCATGTGGTCACTTCAGCACAGCTCCTGTGTGACTTTACACATGCACCCCTTGAGCAGTAACCATCTGCATGATACTGAGTCTACTAGTACTTGCTCATATTGGCCGACTTGTTGAGGCATGCTGTTCTGACTGTATCAGCCAACTTGTTGAGGCATGCTGATCTGACTGATTCCAACCAATCCCCATGAGATTAATCTGGGACCCTTTGGTTCAATTGATCTCATAATTCATACATGCTGCCAGCCCAATTAATCTTGTTGATCCCCAATGGTTCGGTGCCAATCAATCTGGTGCTCCCTTCATATACTGCTCCATTGTGTGACATTCCCATGACTGCCATTGATCAATTTGGCGCACTCTCTTGCGCTATCCTTCTGACCCTGTGACACATCCCAGCAATGTTGCCTGCGACACTGCTCCTGTCCTGTGAGGCCCCTTCGACTCCATGTCTCCTCCTCATCTTTCCCACTGCTTTTCCATCCACACTAGATTGCTGCTCATGTCATATCCCTTGACCTTTGTGAATGGATGGCTGCTCACTGCTTCATCTCCATCAGGGGCCATCCCACTTCATCTGAGTGGCAACTTGCCCCCCCTCTCATTACTTCCTGTCATTGGTGCCCACCTGCTGGCACCAACTTCAATGTTGTGTAGGGCCCCTACCTCATGCAGTGGTGACCCCAGGTGTCCTCCCCTTCTAGCCTTTTATTGTATGAACACCTTTGCCATTGATCTCTGCAGGAAATGTTGTACAATCCAGTTTATTGCAGATTCTGGTGTGATTTGTGATACCCTTATTCCTCATACTGATCTAGATGAGATCTGCCTTAGAGCTGCTTCTCCTACAGATTTTGGTGGATTCTATTGCAAGTCCTATGATCTGCCTGATTCCTTGATTCCTGTGCTCCCTTCATATGACTTGACAGATCTTCCTGATTCCTGTGCATCCCGTCCCATGACATATACTTAGTAGTCCATCAACAGTAGCAATCGTAAGACATTGCTCCTATCATAGTGCATGTGTTGTATCCCTGCTCATTGACATTGATTGACATCCTGAAGGTGGTTCATCCAGCATTCCGGCTCTCTTGATCATTAGAACCAAAGGCAGTTGTCCACTGCAGTCTGGGGATCACCTCAAGCACTCAGTCAACACACTGGACACTCGTGTCAGTGCCACCAACAAGCACACTCACACCAGACCTTGGTGTCAGTACAAAGTTCCTATCATTATTGATCATGCCAAGCTACCTCTGGATGGAGTGTCCACAGCAGTCAGTCAAAACCTGCAATAGCAAACACACTACTATGTCTTAGGGTGAGAAAAGTCATAGAGGCCTTTCTACAACATAACTCATCAAGGATAATAATACACAACACATTATCACATATCTTGACAAGATTTGTAATAGATGTGTTTCTATTACAGATATCAGGTTTCAGGTGTGAGACCTCTGACATCAACCAGACAGATGCGATGCGGTTGTTGTCAGTGAAATCAACTGGAAACCCGTGATCCGGTTGATTTCACAATTTCGAGCACACAAAGCTCCTCATATCTCATTTCGGATCTTCCTGTGCAGCTTCTATGACAGGATTCAAGGGGTCTGCAGAACTCAATCAAGACATCGATAAAGCAAGGTTGTGCATAAGCGGTGTGCATATGGGATGCATAGGTATTGCCATAGCAACAGTCTAGGAGTAGTGCAGGAGGCAACAACTCAGGAGTATACAAGAAGTAACTCATCACAGTTCAGCATGTTTGGAGACAGTGATCAGATATATATATGCTCATATGGTCACACCCATTGATAGAAATGACAAGCATTCAAGAAGTCATATGCCTGTGAAAAGGAGCTTGCTAGTAGCTCAGGATAGCGTACCGTGCTTTGTAATCTTCAATTGGCGCGCTCGTCCTCTCCCTCTTTCTCGCCCGTGTCTTGAAATCGTGTGTAGCAATGTTAGGCCACGCAGGACCCTGGATCGTGGCTTCCGCTCAGCAACGGATCCGATTCTTGCTGCGCTTTTGGAGGCTTCGAAGCTTTTGGAAGTTCCACATAGGGCCTTGCATCCATCCGCAATCATCATCACCTACCACTATCCTTCTGGGCTCGTCACGCGACCGCATCGGCACTGATCGGTGCTCACTCACGAGGACGTACACAGGCGCTTGGCGTCACCATCGTTCCATAACCCTTGAAGGCTGGGTGCTCTAAAATCGAAAGCGATGGGATGCTGAGCGAGGCATTACTACCTTGAACATTCGCAATCATGGTGGTCATCGACTTTGACATGGCTGCCACAGGAGGCAACTCCGGCGCCACCTTCTCCGACTCTCCCTTCTTCTACGATCGATCCGAGGCCAACGGTTCAGGCCAAGCCATCTACAAAGATGCATCCCATATCCAGCCACACTCCAAAACTCGAGTCAGCTACTATCATCCTGCAGGTGTCGGTGACTTCCACTACGGCGAAAGACATCCGATGAAGCCAGCACGCCTCACTTTGACAAATCGTCTCGTCCTCGCATACGGTCTCCACAAGCATATGAGCGTCTTCACTCCCCGCGAGGCAACCAAGGAAGAGCTCGAAATGTTTCACGACAGCGACTATGTCGACTTCCTCGCCAACGTTACACCATCCACACCGCCATCAGCAGCATTCACCAAGTTCAACTTTGCCGACGATTGTCCTGTCTTTGACGGCATGTACGACTTCTGCAAAGCTTACTCTGGTGCTTCTCTTGCTGGTGCTCGTCGTCTAGCAGCTGGCGAGACTGACATTGCAATCAACTGGTCAGGAGGTCTTCATCACGCAAAGAAGTTCGAAGCTTCAGGATTCTGCTACGTCAACGACATTGTGCTGGGCATCATGGAGCTACTAAGATATCATCCGCGTGTGCTCTACATCGACATCGACATCCACCATGGCGATGGTGTTCAGGAGGCATTCTATAACTCGAATCGTGTTATGACCGTCTCGTTCCACAAGTACGGCAACGACTTCTTCCCATGCACCGGCAACATTGACGAGATCGGAACCGGACTGGGAAAGCACTTCTGTCTCAACGTTCCGTTGCAGGATGGAGTCGACGACTCCGGCTACGTCGCTCTCTTCAAAAGCGTCATGGAGCCAATTATCACGACTTTCCGACCTTCCTCCGTTGTTCTTCAATGCGGTGCTGACTCGCTTGGACTCGACCGTCTCGGATGTTTCAACCTCAGCATCGCCGCTCACGGAGAGTGTGTTCAGTTCATCAAGTCCTTCGGACTTCCACTGCTCGTGCTTGGAGGAGGCGGGTACACCATCCGCAACGTCGCAAGGTGTTGGGCTTATGAGACATCCGTCTTGACTGGCTGCTCGATTCCTGATACACTACCAAGCACACCGTACATGGAGTTCTTTGCCCCTACCTACCGACTGCATGAGCCGACACAGGCAGGAAGGGTGGAGAACCAGAACTCAAAGGCAAGTCTGGAGAAGATTCGAGTCCAGATTCTTGAACAGCTGCGCTATCTTCATGGAGCACCAAGTGTGCAGATGCACGAGCTTCCACCAGATTTGGCTGGGGCTTGGGTCGAGGAGGAGATCAAGACCTGACCGCCGCTGACAAATGGATTGCAACATTCATGATACCCCGGAAACAAACGATAGATTGCTCAAGTCATCCTCATCTCACCTTCTTGTACTTGTATGTTACCTTATTTCCCTGTACAGTCCTGTGCAGAAGTTTGAGGACAATCGGGTAATTTCCCGATTTAGCCGGTTACCCCGCATTTGGGTCATTGTCGTCATTGAGCAATAGCACTACCATCATACTAATCAAGAACACTTCAAACACCAATATGGTCTGTGGCAATGAGCTTGCTCCAATGAAGTGTGCTTCAATTGTTGCAATGCATGATACTGGGCTGCCAATTCAACAAATTGTGGAGCTAAGTGGTGTTTCCAAGACAGCAGTTCACAAGACCATCCATAACTTTAAGGAGTGTGGTTCCTTTGAAACAAAAGCATGATCTGGCCATCCATGCTCCTGGACAGTTACCTTGGGCCACTAACTTCAGTGTGAGGTACTCAAAAACCTGTTTCTATCATGGCAACAGCTGTCAGCATCACTTGGTGGCATTCCAATAATGCAGCTCTGGAAAGCAGCATACCAGGCTGGTATTAACCGCCAGATTGCGCTTCGAAAGCCGTTTCTGACAGCCAAAAACCGGCATAAATGTCTAGAATGGGCTGTCAGAGGTCGTGCACCTGAAACCCGAAATCTGTAGTAGAAAGACAATAACTACCAATCCTATCAAGATCTGTGGTAAAAGGCCTTTATTATTATTCTTGCTGAAATCTGTCATAGAAGCCTTCTATGACTTTTCTCACTCAAATATGTGGTTGCTTGAAAGTTATTGCAGGTTTTGACTAACCGCTGTGGACACTCTGTCCAGAGGTAGCTCAGCACGATCAGTAACTAATAGATACATTGTGATGACACCAAGGTCTGGTGCTGATGATGTTGCTTGTGCCAACACAAGTGTCCAGTGTGTCGACTGAATGATTGATGATCCCCAGACCACAGTGGACAACTGCCTTTGGTTCTATGATCAAGAGAGCCAGACCACAGTATGAACTGCCTTTGGTATCAATTGTGATCTGGACCACAGTATGAACCACCTTTAGATGTCATCAGGAAGCAGTGATACAACACATGTGCTATGTAGTTGCAATGCTCTGCAATTGCAACTGTTGACTGAACTACTAATGTATACTTATGTGAAGTTATAACTAGTAAGATATAGTGTAGAGTGGATGGAGATCCATGTCAGAGGTCACATGCCTGAAACCTGAGATCTGTAGTAGAACCACTTCTATTACAGATCCTGCTGATATATGTGATTGTATGTGATGTATTATGATTCTTGTTGAGTTATGCCATAGTAGTGTCCCTATGACTATACTTGCTCAAATCTGTGATTGGGCTTATGCTATTGCAGATTTCAACTGACCACTGTGGACACTCTGTCCAGAGGTAGCTTGGCACAATCAATAACAGTGTGAACTTGTACTGACACCAAAGGCTGGTGTGAATATGATTGCTGGTGACATCAACACAAGTGTCCAGTGTGTCAACTAAGTGCTGGAAGTGATCCCTGGACTGCAGTGGATGACTGCCTTCAGTTCTATCTTTATCCAGACTGCTGGTTGCTATGAACTGCCTTTGGACATCAGTGAGCAGTGATACAACACACATGCTGCAATGAGAGCAATCTACTTGATTGCAACTATGCTGACTGAAACTAATGTACTTGGTGTAGAAGTGATACTAGTTATTATGGTGTAGAGTGGATGGTGATCCACTCTCTTGCTAGGACAGAGAACATGGTTATATACCTTTCTTGTAATGTCACCCATGACACTGTTCACCCTCCTTGTCCCTCCTATGCTCCCCATCCACCTTATTATGCCACTCGTTGGCACTGCCTCCTTGTCTCCTCTGGATGGGTGGCCTCTGGCTGCTTCATCTCTGTCAGGGGCCATTCCCACCTCATCTGGGTGGCGACTCCCACCCTGCCATCCTTTCTTTGTCTTTGGTGCCCACCTTCGTTTGCTGGTTTCATCACTGTGGTGCCCCTGCCTCATCTGATGGTGTCCCCTCCTTGTTTGGTGACCTCCTCTCACTGTATTGGTGATGGGATGCCTCTCTGACTGATTCCCATGAGATCTGTCATACCCAGTGTGATATCGCGATTCCCACTGACTTCTGTAGTAATGATGTCATTCCTACTGATCCTGACGAGTGTCATGGGCCTGACTGCGCAGGAAGCAGGAAGACCTGACAGTTCATATGAAGGTAGCACAGGAATCGAGGGATTGGGTAGATTGGTGGATTTACAGAAGAATTCAGTGAGATCAGTAGTAGACATGGTTCTATGACAGATCTCATTGGGATCTGCATGAACAAAGTCGATATCACAGATCCCACCAGAATCTGCAGTAAGTACAATAGTATGGCAGATTTCGCAGAGATCAGTGACAACAACGTTCATATGACGATTTCACATGCGAGAGGGACTACACTCGCAAGCGAGGAGGATCAAGCTCGCAAGCGAGGAGGATCGAGCACTGCCAAGACAGGGACCGAGCTCATGAAGCGTGCAGATGGTTGTCATAGGGACAGCTGGCCTGCGCAAGAGAGTGCGCCAAATGATCAGCGGCAGTTATGATAATGTTGTGTAACGGAGCAGTATATGAAGGGTGTGCAGAAGATCAACATATGAAGGGTGTGCCAGATTGATCAGAGTCGACAACCATCAGGGATCAATGAGATTAATTGGGTTGGCAGCACACATGATTTACAAGATCGATCGAACCCCAGGAATCCAGATCAATCTCATGGGAATGGTCAGAGTCAGCCAGACCAGTATGCTTCAACGAGTCGGCCGATCTGAACAAGTACTCGGAGCTATGCCAATGACAGAGGCAGTCGGATCAGCACACCTCAACTAATCGGCTGATCCAAACAGGTATTCGGAGCTGTGCCGATGTTGGAATCAGTCAGATCAGCATGCTTCAACTAGTCGGCCGATCTGAGCAAGTATTCGGAGCTGTGCCGACATTGGAGTCAGTTGAATCAGCATGCTTCAACTAGTCGGCTGATCTGAACAAGTCGAGATGGAACTGAGCTGACATGACCACATAACCAGGGGGTATGGTCATGAGGTTCAAAAGGGGATTCACAAGATTAAGACAAAAGGGGGCCATGCCGAAAGGGGGCATCACACATCAGACAGAAGGAGGGCATGAAGGCGAGAGGGCAGTGTTGCATAACCCTTATGCTGAGCAAAACAGTAGGAGCACAGTATCAAAGGGGATGATGCCAGCAGGGCAAGGCAGTGCCTAACAGGGGACAAAGGCCCCTCAAGAGGAGCAGGATAGGTGTCGAGGGAAAACACTGATCGAACATATAAATACTCTCTTTCTACCATAGCATTCGAGTGGACTGGCATCCACTCTGAAAACTCTACTACTTACTCTATACTTACTAGGTTATGTATCTTTGCAATAGCAGTGCTCTTGCAACAACTCTCAACATGTGTGTTGTATCACCATTAGTCAACAACTGTAGGTGGTGTTCCTTACACTAGCGGTCCAGTTCATTACTGTAGGCGGTGTTCTTTACACTAGCGGTCCAGTTCATTACTGTAGGCAGTGTTCTTCACACTAGCAGTCCAGTTCCTTGCTGTAGGCGGTGTTGCTTGACACCAGCAGTCCAGTCGGTTATTGTAGGTGGTGTTTCACACCAGCAGTCCAGTAACTCACGTCCTCTGTAGGCGATTGGCATATCGCGGTCCAGATGACGTCCAAGAGCATATCAACAGTACTATGAACATTCATACTGTAGGGGAGGGTGTATCATGCACTCACCAACAAACAACATCTGTGCCACGCAACCTCTGAACAGAGTGTTCAAGGTGGTCAGTCGAGACTTACTAGGCAACAATGCTTGGTTATGTTTAGGCGAATCATATCGAGTAGTCCTTACTCAATCAACCCCAGCTAGCCTCTGGCGCGCGACCGCTTACAATGGTTACCATTCAGGGGGTCAGGAGATAAGCAGACAAGAGAACTGTCACTGGTTGAAGGAAGAGGAGCTGTGTGATGGGCACTGGCAAACAGGTCATGAGGAGGAAGAGCAGTGTTGATGGAGTCAACACAGCTCAGGAAGGACAGGAGTGACAAGGCTCAATGTGGAGGAGGAGTCTCAGTGGAGACTCTTGTACAGTACTCAGCAGTGAGGGTACTCTCTGGAGAGAGAGCAGGAGCAGTGTTGCTGGTGATGCTGTGAAGAGGTATATAACTATACCTTCTCATCACAAATGGTCAAGTGGATCCCCATCCACTCTACACCATATAAATAGTATTACTTCAGAAGCATAAGTACTCATTAGTTTCAGTCAGCATAGTCACAATCAAATAGATTGCCTCTCATTGTAGCATGTGTGTTGTATCACCACTCACTGATGTCCAAAGGTGGTTCATAGTAAACCAGCAGTCTGGATTAGATAGAACTGAAGGCAGTTGTCCACTGCAGTCTGGGGATCACCTCAAGCAATAGTCGACACACTGGACACTTGTGTCGATGCCACCAAGTATCATACTCACACCAGACCTTTGGTGTCATCATCAAGTTCACCCAACATTGTATCATTATTGATTGTGCCAAGCTACCTCTGGATGGAGTGTCCACAGCAGTTAGTCGAAATCTGCAATAGCATTACCACAACTACAGATTCAAACGAGAAAAGTGATAGAGACGGCTCTATCACATATTTCACTAAGAATCGAAATACCACTAGCATTGTCACATAACTCGACAGGATCTGTGATAGTATCGACACTACCACAGATTTCAGGTTTCAGGCACACGACCGCTGACAACGAGTTATGCCCTAGAGTCGCTTCTACTACTGATCTCAGCGAACTCTTCTTTAAGCTCTCACTTAGCCCGATCCTGTGATTTCTGTGCTCCTTCATATGACTTCACTTCTTCCCGCCTCCTGCGCATCTGGCCCCATGACAATCCACTCAACCACTATGACAAAGAGCAAGTGTCACAGGGTCGGCGCAGGAAGTGTGTGCAGAATGATCTAAAGCGAGCATCGGGTGTCGACAATCTGATCGGGATAGCAGTGCATATGATTTATGGATTCAACCAAGAACTGGGATTTTGAGTAATCTCGCTAGGATCGATCAGAACAAGCCTACTGTCAGAGGTCACGTGCCCAAAACCTGATATCTGTAATAGAAATGAGTCTATTACAAATCCTGTCAAGATATGTGACAACACTTGTGGTATTATGATTCTTGTCAAGATATGTAGTAGAGATGTCTCTATTACTTTTCTCACTTGAATATGCTGTAATGGGTTTGCTATTGCAGGTTTCAACTGACCACTGTGGACACTCTGTCCAGAGGTAGCTCAGCATGATCAATAACATTGAATGTATTGCAAGACACCAAGGTCTGGTGTGATTGAGATGGTTGATGTCATTGACACAAGTGTCCAGTGTGTCAACTGAATGCTTGAGGTGATCCCTGGACCCCAATGGATGACTGCCTTCAGTTCTATCTTGAATCTGGACCACTGGTTTGCTATGAACCACCTTTGGACATCAGTGAGCAGTGATACAACACATGTGCTACAATGGAAGCAATCTACTTGATTGCAACTATGCTGACTGAAACTAATGTATACTTATGCTGAAGTGATAACTAGTTATGTATGGTGTAGAGTGGATGGCCATCCACTCCCTTGCTATGATGGGGGGCATGGTTATATACCTGTCTTGCAGTGTCACCTGTGATACTGCTCCCTCTCCTCATGCCTCCTTTGCTCTCCATCCACCTTGTGATGCTACTCATCGGCACCTCCTCCCTTGTCTCCTGTGGGTGGATGGGCCCCTCACTGTCTCATCTCCATCAGGGGCTAGTCCCACTTCATCTGAATGACAATGCATGCTCCTACTTATCTTGCCCACTGGTCTCCCTTAGGTTCATTGTCCAGTCAGACCCCTCCTTCATCTGGTGGCAACCTCTCCTAGTTCATTGTCATCCTCTTGCCCTATCAGCGATAGAGGCCTCTCCTGAACCGATTCCTGTGAGATCTTATGTTGCAAGCATGATATTACTAGTCCTACCTACCCTCATAGGAGAACCCATGTGTCAGGGGTCTCGCGCCTGAAACCCAGGTCGGTCTGTCGAGATACTCGGTGACTATCAAGTTGTGCAACAGCTATTGTCTCAGTATCGGTCTCGATGAGCTATGTTGCTCAGCAACTATCAAGTTGCATGATGACAGCAGGTGGCATTTGTTGTATATACTATCATAGGTTTCAGCTGACCTCTGTGGACACTCCGTTCAGGGGTAGCTCAGCATGATCAATATCAATATGTAGGTTATGATGACACTAAGGTCTGGTGTGAGTGTTGATGATGATGAGGTTGATGGTGTTGGTGATAAGGTTGGTGGCATTGGTGGTAATTTGGTGGCATCAACATGAGTGTCCAGTGTGCTGACTAATGCTTGAAGTGATCCCCAGACTGCAGTGGACTACTGCCTTTGGTTCTATCTATATCCGGACTGCTGACCTGCTATGGGTCACCTTCAGATGTCAGGTAGTGGTGATACAACACATGCACTACAATGAGGAGCAACCTTGATAGATTGCTGCTATGCTGACTGAAACTAATGTATACTTATGCTGAAGTGATAACTAGTTATGGTGTGTGTAGAGTGGATGAGGATCCACTTGACCTTTGATGATGAGAAAGTATGGTTATATACCTCTTCACAGCATCGCCAGCGACACTGCTCCTGCTCTCTCTCCAGAGAGTACCTTCTTCATCGAGTGCTGTTCAGGGGGCCTCTCTAGCACCACTCCTGTCCTCCTTGAGCTATCCTGCTTGCTTGGCACCCCTGTGCCTCTTGAGCTGTGTCAACTCCTTCGACACTGCTCCTCCTTCTTGCTATCCTGCTTGCTTGGCACCCCTGTGCCTCCTGAGTGGTGTTGACTCCTTCGACACTGCTCCTCCTCCTCAGAACCTGCTTGCTGGTTTCCTATACACTGCTCCTTCTCCTTTGACCAGTGACAGTTCCTTTGACTCTTGTCTCTCGAGCCCCTGAGTGGTAACCATCTGCATGCTCCTTGAGCTTGGTCCTCTTCATGGCTGTGCCTGGTCCTCCTCACATATGGGCCCAGTCCTCCTTTGCATGTGAGTCCATAGGAGTCCATGGTCTCCATGGAGACTGCACTACGACCATGCTCTCTACTGGTATTGACTAGATCTCCGATACCTGTGCTCCTTCCATATGAACCAGTGACCCTCCTGCTTCTTGAGCATCCAGGCCCATGACAACACTTATGAGAGATCACTCCTCCAAGCAGATGGAAGGTATGCTATCGAATGGTTGATTTATTGTCTATTGGACCCTGTCCCCAAACTTTGGGCAGGGACTGTACACTATCCATCACAACTTCTTAATGTAGAACAGCAATTCTTCTGCACACACCATCTAGTCCTGTAAGGAATGCGGTTTGGAAGCGAAACAATGAATGTGATTGCCTTCTGTGAACAACAAAACTAAGCCGAAGGCTGAGCCCAATCAGTTTGATCCTGCACATTCTCTCCACCAGCATTGAATGCAATGCGCAACCTCAGCCTGACAGGAGCGTTGTTAGGAACCATAACTCTCAATGCTTGTGTCTCTGTAGCTCCGGGTGCGACGTCTGAGTTGGAGATTGCCTGCATCTGCAACTTGTGTGTCTTTGGGACAGCTGCTTGGAAGTTGACGTTGGAGACGGGGGATGTTGTGGTGAAGCGAGCTGTGATGTTGACGATTTCGGGTCGAGCAGGGTTGGTTGTCGGGGTGAAGGTGATTTTGAGACCATGCTTATCGTAGACTGTGTGGGCTTTGGCGGAGGCTGGTTGCGTTGGAGCAGCAGCGGCAGCTGGAGTGGAAGCAGGTGCTGGAGTGGGAGCGGAGGTGGAGCTGGTGTCGAGTCCTCCGAGGAGGTCAAGGCCGCCATATGAGGAGGGTGTAGCTTGGGCGGCAGGTGCCGGAGCTGCTGCTGATGTGCTGCCACGGTCGCCGAACAAACCGAGAATGTCGTTGACAGAGCTCTTTGGCTTCTGTCCTGCAGTGGCTCCGCCGGCAGCAGGAGCCGCCGCTGGAGCACCACCCATGTCGCTACCACCAAAGATGTCCGCCAACAGATCGTGCGTAGTCTGCTGTGTTCCAGCACCGGCACCGCTCGACGCTGCAACGCCTCCGCTGGACACCGGCATCTCGTCACCCATCAAATCCAACAATGCATCCTTGTCTGACCTTGTCGAGCCAACCGGCTTGGCCTCACTGACAGTGCCCAATACGGTCTGTCTGATCTCGGGAGGGGGCATGCTCTCCAATACACCTTCTCGGATATTGCTCCTGCTGAGCAAGCTGGCGAACTCGACACTGCGCTGCTGAATCTCCACCTCGACACTGCTCTCGTAGCTGCCAATGATCTGTTCGATGCGCGACTGCTCGGTCGAATCTGAAAGTCGAGTGTGCAGCTTTGCGAGAGAAGTCAGGACGAATTGACGAATCAAGCCGTTGACGTACGGACTGTCAAGCACGGAGGACAGCAAATCAACGACATCCTTTGACTGGACTTCTCGCACCAACTCCTCGTCCTCAAAGTTGCCGCCCTGAATCAAGACATCGCCAAACTCGCCGATTACCCAGACCGAAGCAAGAGTGAGCGATTCTTGTGAGAAGTCCTGATGAAGAGCTAAGAACAGCTTCTGCACCGTGTAGGCCTGCAATTCCGGTGTGTGGCAGACCAGACGGATGAAAGCAGAGAGGATCTCCTCACGAACGTAGTTGCCGGCAAGCTTCAGGACGCGTAGGACAGTGTCGATATGCCACCGCTTGTTAGGAGCAAACTTCTCGGCTGCAAGGCAAATTTGGGTAGTCATGCCAAGCTTGAACTCGTTGTCGGCGACTTCGAGGAAAGACAGCAGCTCTCGAGTGAGAACTCGAACATTGCTCTCGTTGATGAGCGCATAGCTGAGCTCGAGCGCTCTTCGTCGGATCGAGATATCTCCGTCACGGAGACAGTCGAGAATGATGTTGCGGTGACGCTGAACAGCGTTGGTGTCCATGGACACGACCTTACTGAGGGTGTTGAGAGCAACGTATCGAATGTTGTTGTCTCGGTTGCTCAAGAACTTGCCCAGAATGTTGATTGCCATAACCCTGAGACCGTTGTCAGCGTTGATTTCGAGGATAGTGAGGACCGTCTCGTAGAGGATACTGTTGCCGACGTTTTTGCTTGCTTCGGTGTTGGTAGCGACCTGAGCGAGAATGTCGTTCATGGTTTCGGAAGCCTGTGCGTTCTCCTTGCCGAGGATACGCAGTAGTCGTAAGATCTTGACTTGCAGAAATGGATCGGTGATGCCGGACACATCGTGCTCGGGCGAATAGCCAGTAGTGACGAGCGACTTGAGGTGCTGAACTAGGAGCGGCACAGCCCGCCTGTAGTCTTGCAATGCTTCGGCATCCTGACGACAGATCTCGATGGCCAAGGTCACAGCGCAAAGCAGAACACCATGGTTCTTGTCCGACAACAGCTGCTTGGTGCGGTCGACAAAGTGATCGATCAGATCCGGTACCTTGCGTACAATTCGCATGGCACAGATAGCGGCCTTGCGACGGATGTAGGTATTGCTGCTGCCCATGAGCTTCTCGATTTCGTTACAGAGATCTCGTGACATTTCTTCGGATGCGATGTTGGCAAAGGTGCAGAGTGCCAGCCCGCAGACGTACATGTTGGAGTGCTCCATATCATTCTTCAAGCCATTGGTGACGAGGGTCAAGACTTCGGTATTCTCGTCGAGCAAAAGCATGATGCCCAAGTAGCCGAGACGTTTGTCGGTGAATCGCGGTGTAGCTACGAGCTTGAGACATTCGATCTGGCCGAAGTGGGCTGGGTAGCCCAGCATGTGAATGTAGAGCAACTTGGCGATATTGTTGTGGCGAGCGAAGGGATCCTCATCCTTGAAAGCTGTTCGAATGGAGGCCGACTCTTTCTGGATTAGCGATCGCTCGTCTGCCAAGGTCTTGCACGATCGAATGGCCTTGATGAGTGCTTTCAGATTGTAGAGACCAGCACTGGCCATCAGGCCTCCGAGGCGTGGATCGAGCGCAGCTACCTGCTGCTGTTTCTGGAAGAAGGTAGACATGGTGGTCCAGCTTCGTCAGGGTATGGTGGATGAATAGACTGAACCAAAGCCAGAGGCACGTTCACGTCAGAGCAGGGTGTGATACTCCGATATGCAGACAGTCAAGCTGTTCCCGTACAGTCGATGAGTGATGAGGAGAAGATCCGAGCCGTAGAAGTGTGTGCTGAGAGTCGAAGACAGGAAGCTGTGCTAACGGGACAGGAGCGACAAGATGACAGCAACACCGCACGCGTTTTGTTCGACCTGCAGCCGCCTCGGTCTCAGCCTTCCTAACGGCTCGCTCGAATTTCCTGAGTTGGTCAGAGCGTCATTTTAACACACGGGCTCATCATCTCCACCATCTCATTGCCGACGAATTGTTCCTGTCCGGATCAACCCGTTCGTTACATTCGTCAGATTGTGCTGCTGGTCCCAGCAGCAAGAAGATGGTCACCTCATTAGGGCTATAGCGGTTTGTCATGACGAGCAAAATCTATTATTAAAAGGGCAAAAAAAGATGCAGCCTGGAGGAATCGAACATCCGTCTGCTCGGTTAATCAAAGCAAGAAATCTTCTCCACAACGAGCTGTACTAACCACTATACTAAGGCTGCAAGCTTAGCGAGTTAAGCGATTGTTGCAAATATGAATGATTATTTTGTATTCGAGTAATATATATAAGCGTCGACGCTGCCAGTAATGCTGGCTGGTACAAGCTCACGTCAGGGCTCACTAAGACTGCATCGCAAGCGGTCGAAGGACGCATTCCTACCGCCATACATCCGCCTGCAAAACAGTCATTTGCGCATGACTGGCTATCGGTTGTCTTCTCGCCACGAACCCTTGGGTGTTCGATGCAGTCTTGCTCAGACTGGAGACCTTGACAGAAGTGGTGATATTGTTCTCGATTGAAGTCATGGAAATTCGCAGACGGAGCTTCTCCTCTCTGATAGATCCTGATGAGATAAAAGAGGCTAATAGTACAGGTTTTGAGTGAACGAGGCAGTAGCTAAAAGTACATGTTTGAAGTCTGTGGGCCATGTGCCTTTTTGAAAGAAGAGTCAGAAATAGCGGATGTCGTCACGCTAGTATCTTTGTCGAAGCAGGTGGACGAGCGTCTTACCACTTATCACCGCTGCTGTCGTGACCGAAACTACCCTCACGAGCGTCACGTCCGCTTCCCCAGCTGCTACCGCCACGTCCTCCGCTGGAACGAGAACCGCCTCGACCGTCTCGGCTGTCTCGTGCACTGCGGAAGTCGCTTCTGTCGCGTTCGCCACCACGGCTGTTGCTGTCCTTGCTGAAACGTCCACGACCGAAAGAGCGAGCGCCGTTGCGTTCACCACGTCCACCAATGTTGACAAAATCACGACGGGGCGAACCGCTTCCACCGCGCACATCTCTGGACGAGATACCGAGCTTCTGCATGTATTGCTCGCTCATGTGAGGGGGTCGTTCGAGGCGGCCAGCTTCGACGGTCCACTGCTTGAGACCCTCGACCATCTGCATCTTGCTGGTGCGGAGCTCGTCGCCCTTACCGACGTAGAAACCAAGCAGTGAGCCGAAGACTTCACGAACACCTTCCTCCTCGTCCAACGAATTGAGCGAGTCTTCGATGAGAGGAGCAAGAGTTTCGGTGCTGTATTTGCCGGAGAGGGGTCCTTGAAGCTTAGCGGGAGCCTTGACGTTGCCAGCATCCCTGTCTCGTCCCTTTTTCGGCCCACCCTTCTGTGCTTGCTGAATTTTGGTCTTGGCCGCGTCAACAAGCTCCTGTGGAACGGCAAACTCCTCCGGTGCTTCGTCAAAGCGCTGCGAGAGTGTCTCGACTTCCTGAACAAGGTCCTCAACGTGGAGTTGAGTAATGGGAAGATCGTCAAGCTGGTAGTGCAGGAAGCCACGTTCGAAGTTCAGCAGCACAATATCGGATCGACCCTTGGCACCGGCACGACCTGTTCGGCCGATTCGGTGAATGTATTGGTCCTTGTTGCTGGGAATACCAATCTGAATGACGCGGGTGGTACCAGGATAGTCAACACCACGAGCGCTGACGTCACTAGTGACAAGTACACTGGCGCCACTTTGATCCTTGCGGAAGCGGTCGCTGGTGTTGAATCGAGAACGCTGATCCTTCTTGCTGTGGATCTCATAGATGCTGGAACCAGATCCGGCCGGAAGATGACGTTGTGTCTGGCGGATGACATCGGCGAAGAGCTCGGTCATCTTGGTGGTGGGTGCGAAGACAATGGTCTTGGACTTGCCGGGGTTGATGAGCTGGTCGTGTGCAATCAGACGCAAAACGTGTGGGATCTGCTCTTCAGCCGACTCAAGAACGGTGGCGTACTGTGGAATGTGCTTGTGGACGTTCTCCTCGCCTGCAGGAACACAGTCGATGAAGCGGTGGTCCTTCTGCAAGCTGGCGCGGGCGATGGCACGAATCTCAGGGCTGACAGTGGCACTGAATAGCATGTTCTGACGATCAACCTTGGCGGGCAGGTGACTCATGACGGCTTGTAGTTCGTCACGGAAACCCATCTCGAGCAAGGTATCGGCCTCGTCGAGGATGAGAGTGCGGCATGCAGTCATGGCCTCGCGCATCATTCCGACGTCGTTGAGCAGGTCGATGATTCGTCCAGGGGTGGCAACGACGACATCGGGCCTTGATCGCCTCCAGTCGTTGATCTGGAAGTTTCGGCTTGCACCTCCGACGAGGAGCTGGACCTTGAAATCCGGAAGGTGGGTCAGCAGCTTTTTGGCCTCCTCAGCGATCTGAGTAGCAAGCTCTCGTGTGGGTGAGAGGATGAGGATGCCGACTGTGTTGTTGACAAACTGCTTGACAATGTCCTCCAGCTCATTCTTCTTGAGGGATGCGACATCCAAGCCAGGCCTGTGTCTTTGAAGCATGTCAAGCCAAGGCTTTGGGAACTTGCCGTTACGTACGTCCTCGATGGATCGAAGACGGGCTTCGAGGGCGGGCACAAGGAAAGCAATGGTCTTGCCGGTTCCTGTCTTGGCCTTGACAAGCATGTCTCTGCCCTGTCCGTCAGGCATGGGGGCGGCGTGCTCCCCAACTCCACTGGCAACTTCGGGCAGAAGGTGGAGTACACTCTGCTGGACGGCTGACATGTTGGTGTAGGCGAAAGGCTTGACGGTCAAAGCTTTGAGTAGTGCTGGGTTAATGGCGCCCTTCAATGATGCGAAGGTCTCATCCTTGACCCGCGACGAGCTGAAGTCACGCTCGTTCTTGCTTGTGGTGATAATGTCAGCCTCATACTCGGGCACATCAGCGGTTACTGCTGCGGCGGCGGCGGCGGCGGCGGCAGCGGGTTCCGCCGACTCGGTTGAGTGAGAAAGACTGCGGATGGCATTTGCGATGCTTGAGGCCGATTCCAGACGTGCGAGCCTGCTATGCTGCACTGACGCGAGGCCGTAACGCAGCGATAGAGATGCAGCAGATGGAGTGAGTTGGGCTCGAATGATGGTCCTGGCGGTCAACGTCGAGAGTTGACGAGCAGCAGCCATCGGACGAGCGAGCCCAAGTGGGCAAGCTAGTTTTGTGTACAGCATTGGGCTGATGTGTGAAAGAGCGGCAAGCGTCTCTTACTGTATACAAGTCGAGATGCTTGTAAGGATATCAAAGGGTGACTGTTGCTTGATCGTGGTGGAAGGGTGAGTTCGGCTGACTCGAAAGCCTTTAAATACAACAATTCGGCCGATCGACAGCGGGCAAGGATGGCCAACTACTGCTGAGCCTTGTTCTTCTGCCTGTTCCAAATGCTCCTGTTGAGCTCAGAAGTTTCTCAAAAATTTTCTCAGAGCTGCAGGGTCGGGTCTTTTCGCTGGCGAACCCTCAATTTATTTTTTTGACAAATTTTTCACCTCGAACGCTGACCAATGGCGAAAGTCGGGAAAGGGACCTCCACGCCCCGATCTGTCGATTTGAGCTTTCTTCGCGGAATCACAGCTGCGAATAGAGCACGATCGTGTATGAGCGGAGAACAACAGAGCGCGTGAAGACCAACACTTGCTTCCGCACTGAGCGTTGCACCACTTCTCTTCCTGTACGACCACACGCACATCCTTCTACTGTATTTGTAGACCGTCAAGAAGCTCAAAAGGCCCTTGCAGTCCGGAGGAGCAGCAGAGCAGATCAGTATGGCGGCGACAGCCAAAGTGCCGGGAGCCGGAAAGGACATGACGACCCGAGAGCTACAGCCGTCCAAGTCGCTATTCTATCTCACTTTGATAGGAGCTATGCTGTTCCGACTCGGACTCTTCCTTTACACTGATGCCTTCGAGCTCTTGCAAGATCGACCGGAGCTGACTTCGCCGTTCAGCAGCTTCAAGTCGCTTGTTGAGACGCACTACCTCTTCCGACACCCGCCAACACCCGTCTCGACCTTATCTCCGCATTACATCCCTGATCCTTACTCAGCAGGTACGATCCACCACTCGCCGCTACTTCTTCCGATCCTCCATCATGCGCTCGAGCGCCTTTACTCGGTTGGGGATGAATTGCCGATCGCACTCGTGTGGATAGCGGCAGACGCGATTGCAGGGTGGCTTCTCTTCCGCATCTGCCTTTCCCGCGAATCGGCTGCATGGGCCAAGAAGACACATCTTTTCATCTGGGATCAGAGCAGAGCCGTCAAGGTTGCCGCTATCTATCTTTTCAACCCTTTCACCATCGCTACCTGTGCTGCTAGAAGCTCCACCTCTCTCGAAGTGGCTGCTTTGCTCGCTGCAGTCGACGCGGCCATGTCAGGTATGTTCTTTCCGCGACCGGCTCGACCGTTGGGACAGCGTACAATGCACGATCAAATGCCAACTTACTGACCCGGCAATCATTTCGCCAATCTTCTCCTTTCCACCGCTGCCAGGCTCCGCAACCAAGCTCGCACCGTGTTGGGCGGCGTCGTCGCTGCTATCATTGTACCCTGCGTTGCTCTTTCCTATGCTGGTGCAGCTCTGTCGCAAAAGAGCAGGGGAGCTCATCTACGAACGCGAAATTGCTCGCGTTGGCAAGAATGCCTTGACAACAGATGCAAAGACTGCACGACAACTTGGATTCTTGGTCGATCGAGTTCGATCTGCCAAGGTGGGTGTCCTCTTCCCGACCAGAGTGCAGCAGGCAATCCGCATGCACTTCTAGTACTGACATACAATATCCCTTTTCGCGAATTGATCATTATGCAGAGCCGCACGATCCTCAAAGGCCTTGTTCTCATGCCAACAGCACTTGCTGGTGGTTTCTGGATCTCACGCGCCATTGCACTCAGTCCAGGCAGCGCTTCGATCGGCTCGCTCTTGCTCAACCTACCCAACGTACTCTCCATACCGCTCGACAGCGGCTGGGCATGGGCAGAACAAGTTTACGGCCTGATGCTCTTTGCGACCGATCTCACACCCAACTTGGGTTTGTGGTGGTACTTTTTCATGGAGATCTTTGATCATTTCCGTGACTTTTTCCTCCTCACCTTCAACGTCCATCTGGCCTGCTACGTGTTGCCCTTTTCGATCAAGTATCGACAAGACCCTTTATTTGGCCTCACGTTGATGAGCGGTGTGATCGCCGTCTTCAAAAGTTATCCCACGGTGGGAGACCATGCCGTCTTCCTTGGGCTGCTTAGCCTACATAGCCAGATCTTCGAATGTGAGTTTCCAGGGTACCATTATGGGACTTGCATGAAGCGTGAGCCGCATGCTGACCTTCTCCCCGACTTGCTCAACCTCCACAGATCTACGATACCCGCTGGTGACGGTGCTGACGTACGCCTACTGCATGTGCCTGGCCCCTGCCTTCCATCATATCTGGCTTGAGGCTGGTTCAGCCAACTCCAACTTCTTCTACGCCATTACGTTGGTGTGGGGTTTGGGTGGAGGCATGTTGGTGCTTGATGCCATGTGGGCATGGGGACGCGAGCGCTGGGAAAGCGAAAGAACGCCCATCCGTTTACGCGCCCAGCAGCGAGAGATGGTCGTTGATGCTGACGTCTCGGTCGAGACCATAACGTCCGACGCGGACGTGTCTGCAGAGAGGGTATCGGCAGAGAACGACAAGCCAAGAAGACGAGTCGTTGTACAAGTATGAATGTAATGCATAAAGCAAGTCCCAACGCCTCCGCTGGTATAGATTTAGTCTGAGTTCGATGGCTGCTTGTCTGCATTGAGTGGTTGCTTCACGCTCATGACACGTCTTGCTTTGTCACCTTACTTGCTGGGACACCATGTGTTGATTTTGCATCGCCGTGATAGTAGATGCGGTTGGCCACATCTTCGACTGTCCAATCGAGACCATGAACAAGATTGTCACCCGTGTAAGCGCTGCACGGCTGGATTCTCCAGCTGTGCGTGGATACTTGATCGAGCTCAAGGTGGTTCTTGATCTGCTCCGCTGAGAGAGCTCCGGGCAAGTCCTGCTTGTTAGCAAAGATCAGGATGGTCGCACCATGGAGTCTTTCCTCCTCGAGCAACTTGTCAAGCTCTTCCTTACAGTCGGTCAGTCGGGCTGTGTCGGAGGAGTCAACGACCCAAATGATAGCATCGGTCTTTTCGAAGTAGTTCTTCCAGTACGGACGAAGGCTTTTTTGACCTCCGATATCCCACACGTTGAGGTGATAGCCTTGATATTGGAAGGTCTGGATAGCGAAGCCCAAGGTGGGTGAGATGGCTTCGATCTCGGATTGTGGTTGGTTCTGGAGCTTCTTGAGGATCGTAGTCTTGCCAGCGTTATCCAGACCGAGGAAAAGGAAGCGGAATTCGTGCGACCGCAGCTTGGTCTTACGTATGATGGTCAGCAGACCCATCGTTGCCCTTCTTTTGCCCCCAGAGCGGTCTGAAGAGCTTCGTGCGTGGTCGGATAGAGGCAAGCTGGAGTATGAGAAGATTGATGCACAGATTCTCCATTCCAAACTGGAAAGTACAGAGAGTATCACCAAGAGCGACAGAAAAACATTTCCGCGAAACTTCAAAAAACAAAACAAAAAAGTGTGCAATGCAGCGATCTCACATCTTGAAAACGATCCACATCCTGCTGGAGATTGCGATCCAGTGCGACGCTAAAGGATGACGCGGGGCCGATCAGATCGGAGATCAGGCAGAGCCGATCTGGTTAGATGACCGATCTGATCAGAGATCGGGTGCAACACAGTCCCGCTCGTTGTCATGGTAGATCACTAAGTAGGAGTACTCCCACCTTCGGCATGTGCCGCACACATGTATATATATCTCACAGAGAGCACTAGGCTCTCGCCACATTCCCTCAGTCAATTGAGTATATGTTTCTGCCTTAACGGAGTAGTGACATCGTACTTAGACTCTCCCCGATCGCCAGCTATCGGGACCCAAAACGTCTTTACTTTCTACACATCCTGCTGGTTGAATTGCGGCAAGGAAAACCTTTTCGATTGCGAAGGGTCCATCAAGAGAACGCAAAAAGTTTGATACCCACCTTAAGGGCTTTTTGTCTGGGAACAGTCGAAGAGACGGCCATTTCCAATCGTTCATGCAGAGGTGCCTGAATCAGAACAGCGGAAACGCGCCGACGATAACTTAACAAACGGTCTGTCGATCAAGCATCATGTCTCGTTCCTACTGAGCCGAGGCCGCGGCATGCAGCTTCTCTGCTTTGTTGTTCTTTCGCTTTTGCTTGTGCGAGGCTGCACACCAATCTGTCTACTGATCAGGGTTTCACTTTCGTCTCCGGTGCAGTATCTGCTCTTATAGTTAGTACCAAACCTCGAATCAGTCGAACTGGCGCGGCTGGTGGAAGGCTGTAAACGGCTTTTTGATGTGCGAAGTACAGAAGCGAACTCGGCTGTGCTTTCCAACTCACTCGTTACTCTGCTGTCAGTGTGTTCCGAATGATAACTACTCGAGTGTCCCATTGGAACTTTTGGAAGCCTCATTCCTCTCCACTTGGCAAGACTTTGTTCTGTTGTTCATCGCTGCTCTACACCCCCAATCCCCCGTTCTCCTTTCATGCTCGACCACGCCATGCAGTCGCAACTGTCATAAAGACTCCCTTCTACCTTTCGAGCACCCAGCTGTTTTGGCGCGATCGCCGTCTTCGAACCATCCATAGATTCGACCGGCCGACATCCTTCCCGCACGCTTCGCCTTGCGATCATGCTTACTTCCACATTGCGAACATTCGCAACACTGGTAGCTTTGGCGCAGGCTTTGCCGACTTCTCTGGCACAGATAACTCCGACGCAAGTCTACAATCCACTCGAAGCTTCGAATGGTGCAGTCTCACAACAATCCAACCTGACCAACGACGTTAACCCTCAATACGCCGACCTTCTTGGAAACGCCCTATGGTTCTACGAGGCACAAAGAAGTGGTGTCCTGCCCGCTGACAGCCGCGTATCATGGAGGAACAGCAGCTGCGAGAATGACGGAACTCTGAATGGCACCGATCTTTCCGGTGGTTACTACGATGCAGGTGACTATATCAAGGCCACCTATCCCTTCTGCTGGACCTTGACATCGATGGCATGGAGTGCGCTGAGTTTCGGTTCAGCGTACGCCAAAAGTGGTCAGGATGCTTACCTCGATTCGACGCTTCGCTGGGGGCTCGATTGGCTTTCGAAGGCGCATTCAGATTCCAACACGTTGTGGGTCCTCGTAGGTAACCCAGGCACCGATGACCAGTACTGGGGCGGAGACCTCAACATTCCTGGGCCTCGCCCATCCTTCAGCGTCACACGGCAAAACCCAGGCACCGACGCTTTCGCTTCATGTGCGGCCGCATTTGCTGCATCGGCCTATCTCTACGGCGAGCGTGGCGCATCCCTTCCAACCAGTACAAGTGGCGCTCAGCTCGGCGGTGTACCCAGCATTCGCAACCGTACATATGCCGATGGCCTGATGCGTCATGCGGAAGGACTCTGGGACTTGGCAATCAGCAGCTCGCCCAAGCAGGTCTACCAGGTCGCATCGCCAATCGCTGGGCAGAGCTACCCTTCCAGCGACTACGAGGACGACATTGCGTTCGCAGGCATGTGGATGACGCTAGCCAAGGCCGACCCCAGCTATGTCAACCAGGGCCTAACATACTATCCTAACGGCACTAATCCTTACGCCAGCATCAACGCTGCACTCAATTGGGATCGCAAGACTGCGGCGCTTCCCGTGCTTGCTGCACAGATGACACAGCACAACGCCTCTTTCGGTCTTAACATGGCACGCTTCCAGAACGACGCTGAGCAGTACTTTGACCATCTGACATCAGGCAAGATGACCTACGTTAGTCAGACCAAGGGCGGTCTCTACTACTGGCAAGGCGACAGCGATGCTGCCAGTCTCAACCCTGCATTGAACGCCGCCTTCATTGCTGACATCTACTCAGGCTTTGCGACATCTTCCGACAAGACCAACGCTTACCGTTTCCTCGCTGACTCGCAGGTTGACTACTTGCTCGGAGACAACAGCTACAATGGCCCGTTCATCGTCGGTCAGCACTCCAACAGCCCTCAGAATCCGCACTCAGCGATGGCATCGGGCGGCAACGACATCACCAACATCAACAACAGTCCCCCCAGGGAGTTGCACGTGTTGTACGGTGCCGTCGTGGGTGGTCCCGACAAACAGGACCGTTTCTTTGACATTCGCGATGACTGGCCGCAAACCGAGATCGCGCTCGACTACAATGCACCGCTTGTGGCTGCTGCCGTCTCGCGCATTGCGAGGAACGTAACTAAGGATCCTCCTTACACCACCTTGACGGGTGCTGCCAACGTAGCCTCAGGTCGTCCCACTGACGCCGCCTATCCCGCACATGGAAGTGGTGGTCTCAGCCAGGGCGCCAAAATCGCTGTTGCCGTTGTCGTTCTCGTTGTCTTCTTTGCAGCCGCTGGTTGGCTTTCATGGTGGCAGCGAGACCGGATCAAGTGGTGGTATCGCCACAAGAAGATGGATCTCTGAAGGAAGATCGCTGGTTCCATCTGTTCTCATCTATCGCCGTGATGCTCTCGTTCTCGATCGGATCACACACACTTTTGCTCATATGTATCGCATGTACTCGGATTGCTTACACAGAACAATTATATTCATGGCAGTCATTCCTTCACCCATGTGTGTGCGATGCTGGACACGACTTCATTTCGGGTTACACCCATCGAACCTACTACCTGTGCAGGCTCGCTGTGCGCGTCATGCTTCCGAGAGAGAGTCATGACACTAACCTAGTTCGCTTGAGCGAGCTGGGCCGGGATCTGAAAACCATACATGATGCTGCTATGCCTCGAGCTGATGAGCTTGGAGCGGAAAAGCACATCCGAAGTGGATGATCGAGGCAAGGCCGAGATCGAAAGAAAAAGGTATGAGCTTGAATTTAGCAGCACGAAAATGGTCAAAACCTTGGATCCCGAGATGTGTAGAGGCTGTGCTGCGTGCTGTGCCTTTGTCCGTGCATCCCTGCAGTAGAGTCCGGAATAGTGATGAGGTTCGTGACATGGGATCGCTCCATTCGACCGGTTCCAGGAGGAGTGCACAATCCCCTCTTAACTACCATCACCTCACACTTTCCCCCCAAGAAGATGCCTATTGATCTCAGAAAAGCGCTCAAGACGGACGATCCCAAGTGGGACAAGCTCAAGCAGGGTTACAAGAAGGTCGAAACGGGCGCTTGGAACGCACTTACACCCGTTGGCAATTGGACCAACCGCACTGCTGCCAAGTTTGGCGCAGAATCTTTCTGGCCTACCGAGCTTGGCCTCGAATGTGACAAGGCAGCAAGGATTCTGCGCACCTTCACGACGAAAGGTGCTTCAGTAGAAGTGGATGCGACCAACGTTGCCGGCCTCAGCGACCAGAATTCGGTGATACCGCCCTCCGCACCCAAAGTCGACGCCAACGGCAAGAAGATTAAGGACGATCACAAGTATGACAATCGAAAGACGCAAAAGGTGATCCGTAAGATTCCTCCCAGTGTTCTACAGAAGGCGCAGGGATTGGCTGTATTCACCGTGTTCAGAACTGGCTTCGGGTTTTCGGGTGCATCCGGTTCAGGTGTCGTCCTCTCCCGTCTGCCTGACGGATCGTGGTCTGCACCTTCAGGTATCCTGGTCCACACGATAGGATATGGTCTCCTCATTGGACTGGACATTTACGATGTCGTTCTGGTTCTCCGTAATCAGAAGGCCGTAGACGCGTTCAAACATCCCAGATTAAGTCTTGGTGGCGAGCTCTCCGTTGCCTGCGGTCCTGTCGGCAATGGCAAAATGCTCGAGTCAAGTGTAGATGCAGCACCATGCTGGTCGTACTCCAAATCGAAAGGCTTCTACGCTGGCCTCCAGCTCGATGGGTCCATCATTTTGAAGCGAGATGACGAAAATGGTCGCTTCTATAACTCGCCAGGCATCAAGGCCGAACATATCCTATCCGGCCAGCTTGCAAGACCTGCTCCAGCCGCGGTCATGCCGCTGTGGCAGACTCTCTATGCTGCAGAAGGTCGACCTAATGTGATGGGTATCGATCGCATCCCTGAAGGTGCTACGCCGGGCGATCTCGAATTGACCGAGGAGGACATGAAAGAGGCGAACAGGTATGCAGAGCAGGAAAAGCAGCAACAGCAATATGGTACCACGGTAGCTCCGGTCGGCGGCCTTCATCCTCAATCCTCTGTTCCAACGACTGCTTCCGGCACTGCTCATCCGACAGCACCGGGCTCCGGCGCCGTTCCTTCTACCCAGCCTTACGGAGATCTTCCACCTGATTACGAGTAAGTTGATACCAACACTGTTACATCCCTGACGAAATCCTGACCCTTCACTCACATCTCTTCCTTTTTGAGTTCACAAAACAGATTCGCAAATGCTCCTGTCAATACTCAAGGAGGCAAGCAGTCCAACGATGCAGCCCCAGCTCTGACCTACCGAGCTCCGTCTAGCAACGACCCTCCCAACCCTTTCTCTCATCCCTCCGACCGTCGCGCTGGAGCTGCTGCTTCGTACGAATCTGCCGAACAAGAAAAGGCAAGATTGCTGCAGCAGTACGGCGCATCGTCCAACGTCGGCGTTACAGCTGGCTCTGGTGTCGGTGCCACTGGAGGCACAGCCCCAACAATTCCTTCACAAGCCCAGGCCATGTACGACTTCCACGGTCCGGAGCAAGGCGACTTGTCTTTCAAAGCTGGCGACATCATCCAAGTGACCGGCGAGGAAGACGAGATGTGGTGGCGTGGCACGCTTGATGACCGCTCCGGTATCTTCCCATCGAACTACGTATGCGCTTTGTAGACCATACCGGCTTGCGACTTGCTTTATGTATAGCTTCTTATGTAGCATGCTTCCCTCTCTTTGCTTGATACCATCGAATCAAATTGTCTCGATCTTTTTGTACTTCCTGTTTGATCCCGACCACTTAGCAAGCTTTCCGCTTGAACAAGGGAGCCCCTATGATCGAGCCGGTATAAACTTCTCTTATGATATTCGATCAGGTCCTCTGCTTGATTGTCAGAGCAGCAATGATGAGCATGTAGAGGTCTGTGTGTGTCAAAAGCCTAATCACCAAGAAGGACTGCAGGTGGAGGCATGAATTATTTTAATTGAGCTAGAAAAAGTTAATTTTCGGAATTCCCGCACCAAGCGTGGAACTAAGACGAGGAGAAGGGTCGACTCAGCCATTTAGTTGTTGTTGCATACCCAGAGACACATCCGAAACATTTGACTTTTGCCACTCTATAACCCTTTCTTCGTTCCGCTTTCGCATATTCAATACGGCTGCCCCTCATCCCTAAGCTTCGCAGACAGTCTCCTGCTTTCCATCTCCCGCAGGTCATCGATAGCAGAGCAAGGTCTCGAGTATCATGTCCAATGTTCGCGGACCCACGTCGGCGCTGACCGAGTTCCTCAGGGAGCGAGGTATCACAGCAAGGAACGCCAACCGTTTCCGACGACGAGATCAGGATGCTCAGGAGCAACCCCAGGCTCAGACTCAAGGACAGAGTGCTACACTAGATGGAGGACGCTCGCCAGCTTCGCCTGTTGCCGCTTCGCCATCGCCAGCGCGCGCCCGACATCCTTTGGCACACAACAGCAGCTCGATGAACTTTGACGAGGACGACGAGACCGACGATGATCTACCTGAAGCCGCCTCAGCAGCAGCTGCGCTCGTCGAATCTGAAGCTGGAACCAGCTCTGGCCGACCGGTACGGTCTAAAGGCAAGAAACGTTCACAGACCGAGGAAGTCACCACAGAAGCCAGCAGCAGGAACACCACCAATGGCAAGGGAAAGAAGAAGGCCAAGAAGGAGGACGACGATGATGACTACAGTCCGTCCAAGAGTGCTGCCAAGAAGGGCCCGGCACCAGATGACTGGGAAGATGCGATTGGCTTGCCCGAAGCCAGCAGCTCGCGCGCCAATTTCTCCTATGCCAACCGTAAACCGGGCAGTATCGCCTACTGCGGCATGTGCAAGATGAAATTTACCATCACTCAGTATACGAAAATGGGTGAAAAGGGTCCCCTCTGCCATCGATGTGGCCCGCCGTACAAAGGACCTGGAGGCGACGACAAGGCCACGTCTGTGCCCAAGAAGAAGCAGCCCCGTCGCAAGTTGATGCAGGACGGCTTGCGCCAGAGCTTTCCTAGCTTGCAGAGCTACTGCATCGATGTGGTCAGTCGTCACATCGAGGACGTTGAGGCGCTCGGCCTCATTGGACAGCGCAACATGGACGCAATCAGCAAGTCGATCTCGAAGAACCGCAGTCTGAATCCCAAGACATTGCAGCTCTTCCTCACGCCTGGCATCACCACGCTTTCGCTGTACGACTGTAGCAAGCTCGACAGCCAGTCGTTGCAGAGCATCGCCACATTCTCACCAAATCTCGAGCACATCAATCTGCAGTTGTGCGGTATGCTTGACAACGATGCAATCGACGTTTGGGCAAAGAGACTTCCCAAGCTCAAGAGCGTAGAGCTGTATGGTCCTTTCTTGGTACGCAAGGAGGCATGGCATCGTTTCTTTGAAGCTGTCGGTCCTCGCCTTGAGAGCTTCAAGATCCGAGAGTCGCCACGTTTCGACTTGTCCTGTGCCGAAGCGATGGTCAAGCACTGCCCCAATTTACGGGAGCTCGGCTTGGCGCAGATCGGTCCATTGGACAAGACCATGCTCCAACCGCTCGAAAGCTACGGACATCAGCTCACGTATCTCGATGTGTCGGATCCCGGTGTTTCAGCGCCAGGAATTCCACCAAAGTCCCTGGAAGATGACGAGGTGGTGAGCCTGCTGAAAGCCGTGGGCAAGGACTTGACCTACCTGGACGTGTGCAAGAATATCGATCTGACCGACCGTATCGTGACTGAAGGCATCATGCCGCATTGTCATAAGCTCAAAACTTTGCGATTGATTGGCTGCGAGAAGATGGAAGCAGCAACGGTGGCCGGCATGTTCACCGAGTGGACGCGACAAGGTGTTGCTGGCCTTTCCGATCTTCACCTCGATAGGATGCTCAAGCTAGACGACAGCTTGATGGAGCCAATGCTGACGCATTCGGGACCGGATCTGATTGAACTTTCCCTCAATTCGGTGGATGGCATCACCGACAAAGGCTTGGAGATCCTTGCCAATGCCAAGAACCTGCCCAAACTGGAGGTGCTCGACCTCTCATTCGTTCGTGCGGTCGACGACGACAGCCTGGACCGCATCTGCAAGAGTCTTCTTAGCCTGAAAAAGGTATCGGTATTTGGATGCAACCGCATCAGTGACTTCCTCAAGTTCGATCGTGTGAGGATCATCGGCAAGGAGAAGTACGCGATGTAGGTAACATTGCCTCGTCGACGACATGCTACTACTCTACAAGCACAGCTCAGAGCCACATCCCGCTCTTTCACATTAACTGTAACCGCGCTGATTTCACTGTGCATGCTCAAAGGAGCAATCCATCATCGCGAATCCATGTTACCTGCATCTGCTTTTCACGTTTTTGAGAGATTGAGTTCAAGCTGAGAAACGAAAGTGCGTTTCGCCGCTGAAGGGAGGAGCTCAACGTGATTCGAGATTTATCATTGGCAAGATTTCCGGCATACGCCACAAGATCTCCGAAAAGCTGTCACTTCTCTGAGCGACACAAGTTACTCCCTCACACTTCACCTGGAGTCTAGTGCTGACCGTGATGCATCTTTTGACGGACCCAGCTGGACGAGTCTTGCCTTTTAACCGGATCGACGCGAGGCGCAAGATTGTCCGCGTGACAATGGTTAGTTTACTGGCGACCGACTCAAGGAAGCAGAAATGACGACGTTATCAACGACACGATCCTAAGCGCGTTTCTCAGCAGTGTATAGGCTCCCCTCAGGTCCAGCCGAGGCCAGCCTGATTTCGAGACAAAAGAAAAAGCCTGCGACCTACCGCAGGATCGTCGTTTAGACGAGAAAGGGCAACCCAACTTGAACAAACTCGCCATTCACCATTGCCATGTCGAAACATACACCGCCCTTAGATCTGCCCTAACGCAGTCCAACCCACCTAACCTTGGTGGTTTTCTTGGGTTCGGTTGTCGAATGCCGGAGAATCAACTCTATGTAGTGAACGGGAGGAAGGTGGCAGGCGGTGTGTTCGGGGAAGTTGGCCCGTGTGGACCAAAGTTGGCTTGTTCGAGGGGAAGGGCAAAATTGTTACTAATAGTTTTGGGACAAGGGATGCATGTGAATTGCAGGCACAGCCTCGCCATCTCCACTTACCCATCCATAGACAAGTCCCATGTCCGTGACAGATTCTGAGGATCGACTGGCTCATTAGGGGGTTTCAGCTTTTTTTTGGCCCTCGAAAACTAGAGTCTTCGAATAGTGAAAAAAGGCCAGAAAATTGATGCCCCCAAATGTAAGCTGTGTTTTTAGACCAAGAGTTAGGGTAGGTTACTTGGGCACTGCATCAGAGCGAACACGCAATCATCTCGGTTCTTCCGTAAATTGCACTTTTTTTAGCTTTACTGTTACGACGTCGGAGTGATTTCAGCTCGCACTTGCTGACTTTTTTTCTTATCGGATGTGGATCTTTCCATTCTGAAATAGAGGAGATGATGGGAGCATCCTTGTCTGATTCTGATTCTGTCGGCAACTCCGCCTCCGGACAAAGTGAGCAAATAAGCTCGGATTTTACTTGCAACGCTCTGTTGTAAGCTTTGCTATCTCTGGTCGCCTCCTTAGCCCGCCTGAACCCTTTGTCTCTGAGTGCACTGTCGCATTTGTCCCCTTCCATACAGCTCAGAGCGAAGAGATCCAAGCGTTACTAGCACCTCTGTGAATGCGTATCGTCCCTTTCCCCACTTCCTTGATCTCTCCACTGCCTTGATCTCCCCACCACCATTGTACGCTGCCTCTTCATCTGCCCAAGGTCATGAGCTACATCTATTCGACTCTCTAAACATTTCAACAACATGGCGGTTGTTAGTAGTGCCAGCATTCCCGACTTGCGGCACGCCAGCCAGCCAGCTGCAGGTGCCCTGTCAAGCAATGCATCTCTCCTATCGCATGGACTCAATGATAGCAGGTCTCGGGCCCGCTCTGATGGAAGCGCCCTCAACAGGCAGCTTTTGAGCAGTTCCGGCCCACTCACTCGCGAGAACCTTGCTGCCCTCCCTGTCCATTCTGCTACACTTCCTGGCCGTCTACGAGCTCAAACACTCACCCAGATGGACTTCCGCCCGGGCGCCTCGGCCAGACCGGCGCTGGCCCGCGTGACCACCATGGACAGTTGTCGAGCATCCATATTGACCGATAGCACCGAGTTCAGCACTTCCAGCACCATCAACCGCGGCTATGCCGCTCGAATTGATGTCAATGGCAAAGTCAAACCGCTCTCTTCCACCCCAGGCCGACACGATTGCCAGACGATTGCCTTCCTCGAGGGTCCCTCGGACTCGCTGGACTACAAAACCTATCGACCGGGAGACGAGATCAAGGGCGCCGTCCATCTTCTCAAGGACGACCCCGAGCGTGGCCATGTGACTGGTATCAAGGCGCGCATTCGAGGCGATCTCGAGACCAGTGTTTTCGGCGTGGGTGACTCCAGCTACTACTCGATGGATAACGAGCATGGGATTGCCCGCCGACAGCTCCTCTTCTTCTCGGAACAGAAGACGATCGCTACCAAGATTGACCTCGCAGCAGGGGTCTTTGAGCTTGCGCAGACCGGTCTCGTTGATCATGGACGTCGCAACAACCTCGCTGTGCCTTTCAACTTTGTGCTGCCGTACAAACTGCACGCTTCGGCTCTCGACATGCTCGACAGCAAACTCAAAAAGTCGTTCAAGCGAGGCAAGCGTTACATCGATCTGCCCCCTTCCGTTGACATGGAGACTCGCTATGCTCCACCTAAACCCAACCAACTCTTTGGTCAAGTGAAAGAGAAGCTCCACGGCCAAAAGTTGCGACCCATGGCACGTATCAAGTACGAGATCGACATCATCGTCAGCCGTCAACGGTTTGGATCAACGCTGCTGCCACACAAGCGAGGCGAGCGCATCATTCTGTCTTTTGCTGTCGAGCCATATCCTCCTCGTACTGCCGGCCTTGCTGTGCCCACGATCGAGCCTATCCGCGCACGTCGTACCACCTCTCGCACCGACCGACCTGCTTCTGCAGACCGCGACGCTTCTTCGGATGCTGCCTCGGTCATGTTCGGCGACATTCAGGAGGAAGAGACGATCGATGAAGATTCTTGGACTTCCGATCTTGGCGGCTTCCGTCCGACGCAGGAAGTCTTTGGTGCTCTTCCTCGTGAAGAAGCACCGGCGTTCGCACCAAGCACTTTGACCCGCTCCGTCTCAGCAAGGCCAGGACTTTCTGGTGTGCGACGCAAGAGCTACATCAATGTCAAGGAGGGTGTCGATGGCCGCATGAAGGGCTGGCTCACGCACTCACTTGAATGTGCTCTTCCAGATGGCAGCGGTCCCTTTGAGGCGATTCTGTCGGTCCCTGCTATGGCTGCTCTGTACATGGAGACCAAGATTCCCTTCAGCCTCGAGCTTCGAATGCCTGAGCGCCTAGTCGGATCTTACGTCCCTGACGTCGAGCTCGGCCTGGTACGATCCGTCATGACCTATTCGCGTCTCGGAACCCTCGTCATCGAGAAGGAGGATCCTGATAATCTCGCCGGATTCAGTGGACCCCACTCCTGGTCTGAACGCATCCGGCTCGTCAACATTGATCGACAGCCGAACAACCATCTCCCGCCATTCTATGAGCAGGGGCAGGGTCGGCAGATCTACACGGGCAACTTTGCCGTCGGAAGATACGAGAAGATGATCAAGGCAGGCTCCTCAGCGCCGCTCAAGCAGAAGCTCATCCAAGAACCAGAGCTGCGCCTCGTCGTGCCCAGCTTCTCGTTCAAAGCCCTCCGCATCGAGTATCGTCTTCGAGTCAAAGTCTCGCTTCCTAGTGGCGATGATGCAGAGCAGGGGCCCTCGACATCTTCGTTAGCAGCTGCTTACAGTGCTACCAAGCATCTAGTCATGGAAACGCCGCCTGTCCATGTGGCTGCCAATCCCGATACTGTCGACTTCACGAGACAACAGACTGCCGAGTCGCTGGACGACGATGCCCTGTCGACCATCGACGTGCTCGATGAAGATGAGGAGCGTCTCATCGAGGCCTCCGCCTCTCGCATGGTCCGTTCGCCCAGCACACCTTCCCCTCCGACTGAAGTGGTCACTCATAACGACGAGGACGACGATGAAGACTACTCGGCTCAAGCCACACCTTTGGCCCGCACACCTCTTCGACGCTCGCTTGACATGATCGCTCTCACCAATCTCAACGCCATCAGCGACGAGAATGCTGCTGCCTCCACCGTCGAAGACGAAAACCTCGTCTCCTCGGCGGCCTCCATCATCAGCGAGTCCAGCTTTTCCGCACTTGAGGTACCTTCGCTCGATCCCATCCCCGATGAAGTCGATGTCGATGAGGAAGATGAACTTACCGAGCAACTCGCTCTTGGTCTCATTGACCGCGAACAGGCAGCTGCCGTTGCGGCTTGCTCTCGTCATCGCGCCACCATTACTCAATCTCAACGCCCCAGCAACGCACTCCCTAGTTACTCGGACAGTATCGGCATCCTTGACTTCCCAGCCCCAGCTCCCATGTTCAATCGATCATAGACTCATTTCTTTCCTGCTCCATAGGTTGCATCTTTTTAGTCCCATCACACGCATACTCATTCGGCAACTATTCGACATCCGGGCCCGTTCGGATCACTTGCACGTCTTTCTTGCTTCCTCAGCATCTTTGCCTTGCACTCACTCTCTTCATTTCACGATCTGTCCCACACTTGCAATCTCAATGTCTCATGTATCACTACTTCCGCACATTCCAATCCGTTGATCACTCGAAAACCTGGATGAGATAAATTGCCTCCGACCACATGATGTGTGTGGACTTCTAGGACTTGGGTTGCAAATTTTGGTGGTGGGATGCGATGAGAATGCAAAGAGCGCTATTCACATAGGCATCCCCAAGCCCCTTGTGCTGAAGAGGCCGAAAGGTAACATAGTACAAAAAAGGAGCGAATCTAACCCGTTTAGGCAACAAGGGTGGAAGCGGTGGCGGCCTCGTACTTGAAGGTAGGGGGAACGGCGCCCTTGGTCTTGTAGTAACGAGCAAGACGATGGATACGCGACTCGATGAGAATGAGACGGAACTTGGAGTCCATGTCCTTGCGGTTGCGCTCAAGGTGCTTGCGGACCGAAACGGCCTTCTTGATGAGGCAATAAAGGTCCTCGGGGATCTGGGGAGCAAGACCCTGCGACTTGAGGATACGGAGAATCTTGTTACCAGTCACGAAACGGACCTGGGCGATACCCTGCGAGTCACGGAGCTGGACACCGATCTGCGAAGGGGTCATACCCTTACGAGCGAGCTTGGTAATCTGCTCAACAACCTCCTCGGGAGTGGTCTTGAGCCACGAGGGGGGAGTGCGGCGGTAAGGCAGAGCCGAGGCGGAGATACCCTTTCCCTTGGCTGTAGAATGCGTGGTTATTGCAAAGATGCGGTGGGACATGTCAGTTTTCCGTTGATGTAGGATGATTGGTGATTGTATGCTTAATTGCGGCGAGTTGACTCAATACCATCTCTCTCCTTGCCTGCATCGTCATCTCTGTCGACGTCTTGGCTTTATCTCGACATCAAGAGCGCGCACTCGGCCCATTGTGAGAAGAGCCACTCTGTTGCAAGAGAGGTGCGATCTTCATTCGAAAAAAAAACGGACGAGACGATGACGACGATGCAGCAGGGAGTGACAGTGTTGGTAGGAGTGCTCGCCGCGATGGTGAACACTTACAGTGCATGCGACCCATTTTGGCTGTAGATGGTCAAGAAAGTCGAGTGTCGAGTTGAGGTAGTTGGTGAGGGTCGTCGATGTTGGTGGAAGTTGATGCAAATGGTGGTCGGACAGAAAGACAGCAAACAGTCAGCACTAGACCAACATGAAGCTCGTTCTACATTCGGTCCTCCCCTCGAGATCGCCTTGATTCACGCGTCCTTGCGGAGCGTTCCAAAAGCACCTGCGATTTCTAGCCCTCCCCTTTGTCTGGACCAATTCCAGGCCTAAACCGGGTCGGATGATCACATTGTCGATTTGTATACGTATGTCGAATGCGAGCAAGTCGTTGCTGTGACGTGACACTAGCTTGGTCACTGAGATGTGAGGTTGACCTTTGCCGTGTGCTAGATCCGAATTCTATGCCATATTGCTGGATTGGCATGCTGCTTTGTGATACTGTGCTGTGCTGTGCTGTGCTGTGCTATGATGTTGCCATGCTGGGCTTCTTCATCAATAGGACTGGTTCGTCGGCGGGTGTGATCATCCTCCAGCATCCCTGCGATGCACCCTAACGGAAAGGCTAGAAATGCGTTTCATCTTCGTTGTAATAACAAGTACCTGCAAAACGTCCGCATGCCACAGCTGATATCGACTCCTTCTCCTCGTTGCAGCGATGAATTGGGTGCTGCCTGTAAAAAGCAGCTATACGATGCAGTACGTACCTAAATATTCTTGATCTTGAGGGAGACAACGGTGGACTAGATTCCTAGAGGTAGGAGAGAAAGATTGATGGCGACCACGAGTTGTCTAACCCCCTCGCCTGAGCTTCGGCGTCCGCGCTTCGTCTGCTTCCCTCCAGCAGCGACTTTCGTCGGATCAACTAACAATCGAAATCGAGGTCAAAATTCGAAGCTCCCGTTTCTCATTTTTCCACTAGGGAGTTGAGACGATATTTTCTTTTATGAATGGAATTTCGCCTAAGAAAAAAACGTGCACGTGATCCAAGAAGGCTCGGCCGATTCTGCTTGCTGTTTTTCTGGCTGGAAGCTTGCCTGTCAAACGAATCTACCAACCCTGAAACCTGCTCAGGGCTGTTTGTAAGTGGGACTTTGGGGCGTCCGAAGCCAGAGTTGTGCGCTGTGCCAGCCTGGTCTCAGGCAGGCACACTGAGCGAGCGTTGGACTTTGCGATTCGAGTTTGCTCACGATCCTCTCTGACTTTTAACCTCATCATATCAACTATCCGTCAAGGTAGGTAGTCTATACCAGCACCATACATGACTGCATCAGCACTACTCGACGAGACACAGCATGCAGCAGCAGCAGCATACCCCGGCCATCGCCAACAACATGTCGCGATGTCCAAACTACGAACAATCGATAATCTTGATTCGCACATTCAAACGGCACGCCTACACCAACTTGTCCTAATGAACATGACTCGAACACAAGCTGGCATACAGGAGGAAGAGGCTGCATCGCGGATTAAGGCTTGTTGACTATCGCACAGAGGGTCTGAAGACAACATCGGATGTGGCAAGTTGGGTCTGGAACCTGAAGTGGTGACACCGTGCACAGCCTGGAGTACATACGAATGGAGCAGAAGGAGACAGATAAATCATCTTGCATGGCATAGAACGGCGACAAGCGGAGTCACAGTCAGGATTCTATCTTCCAAGGCGGAATTGATACTTGACTCGCCCATGGTTTGCATACATTGAAGTCGACGTTTCCATTCCGTCTAAAGGTGCACACGCAGCCCGAATTCTTCTCTACCAATGATTGCGCGTATTTCCTGCTACTATTGACCACCCTTATCGAGCCGACATCAGCTTCACCCCCAACTTGTTTTTACTGCGCTGTGTCTCATCGAGTACCACTGGCTCGTTACCGTAGTCGCATTAGTCCTCCCATCTATGAACTGATTTGCTCACCATTTGCCTTCTCCGCTCCACAAACACTAACAGATGAAGCTCAACGTTGCTAACCCGGCCACGGGTGCCCAGAAGTCTTTCGACATCCAGGATGAGCGACTCGTTCGCTGCTTCTACGAGAAGCGCATGTCGCAGGACGTTGAGGTCGACTCTCTCGGTGAGGAGTGGAAGGGTTACGTCCTCCGCATCGGCGGTGGTAATGACAAGCAGGGTTTCCCCATGAAGCAGGGTGTCCTCCTTCCCAACCGTGTTCGTCTCCTCCTCTCCAAGGGTGACTCGTGCTACCGCCCCCGTCGCACCGGTGAGCGCAAGCGCAAGTCCGTTCGCGGTTGCATCGTCGGCCCCGATATTCAGGCTCTCCACCTTATCGTCGTCAAGCAAGGTGAGAAGGAGATCCCCGGTCTCACTGACGCCGAGTCCACTGTCCCCAAGCGTCTCGGTCCCAAGCGTGCCAACCACATCCGCAAGTTCTTCAACCTTTCCAAGGACGACGATGTCCGTCAGTTCGTTGTTCGCCGCGAGGTCGTCTCCAAGAAGGAGGGTGCCAAGCCCTACACCAAGGCTCCCAAGATTCAGCGTCTCGTGACTGCCCAGCGTCTCCAGCGCAAGCGTCACCTCCGCTCGCTCAAGATCCGCAAGGCAGAGGCCCAGAAGATCCAGAAGGACGAGTACGAGCAGGTTCTTGCCAAGCGTGTTGCCGAGAAGAAGGCCGAGGTTGCCTCCAACAAGGCTGCCCGCAAGTCCGCTAGGAAGGCTCAGGCTTAAGCAGTTTGATCCGCCTCTTCCCAGCGTTTCTTGTTCCCCTGCATTGCCTTGCATCTTCCTTGGTTTCGTCATCCCACAATCTCTTTCTGCTCACCTTCTCCCTTACCCTGCATCTCATCCAAAAGAAAAGGGATTGTAACGGTATGATCGTCACGACTTGTCTACCGCCTCCCGTTTCAGGTGTATCTCGAGAGACGGCTCGAGATGTTGCTTTCCACCCACACCCTTTTACGCCCTGAAGTCTTTGACTATCACACTATGTACGGTCAGTGGCGCCGGCTCCTGTTGCAATCATAGCCGTCGGCTCTATAGCCACTCCTACACGAGCTTCTTGCGTTCGTACAGCAGCCGTCTTCTGTTATATTCAAACGCTCGCTCATAGCGGGCATCGAAAGATGTCTTGCTGCATTCTCAAAAAATCGAACCTGTACAATGATCCCATAACTTACCATGTGAAACCAGACTGTGTAAAGAGTTGGCGTTTGAGCTCGTCATGGTCGAGCATTGTATGAAACGGCGTTTCTCGTCACTCCATTTGGATCCTCTGCCTCCGCAAAGAGACGGGGTTGTCGCACCCTGCGCTCTTCCAGAAGCATCCATGCTTCTGGAAGTAGGTGCTCGGACCTCGTGGTCTTCAATCAGAACAACTCGAGTTCCTTGCAACTCTCAGCTTCTATCTGCGAGTCCCTGTTTTCGCATCAGACACAGCGGGACCAAGACATCTTAGCTGAATGCAAACAGCGTTGAAGTCTAAGAACGTGTCCGTATCATGACGCTCGAGCTTACAGACCCGATCTCATCAACGCATGGTCTTCCTCTCAAATCGGAAAGCTCTGGGGGTGGAAGCCGAATCTCACGCAGTCTTAGTATCGTGCTTAGTATATGAGGCTTGACCACCTGGCTGGACAAGGCTAATAGGTTTAACATTCCTCTCGTGTGTTGACGCGTAATTTCCGTCAAATTTTTGACTTTTCGACTTTTCGACTTTTCGATTTGATTTGATTTTTTGATTTTTTGATTTTTTTGATTTTTTTGATTTTTTTTTCTGGTAAGTTCGAAATCGGTAGCATGAACTGTAAATTTAGGCGGCTCTAACACAGCGGATAGCGAAATTCGAAACGTCCGATCGCCGAAGTAGGAGAAGGGCGCATCGGCAGTGCCATCTCTGGATCCGAATTGCCCCCGACTTTACGAAAATCTGATTCTCCGTGCATGGCCCTACAGACAGTAAAATCACATGACCTTTTTCCTTCGCCCTAACATATCCGCAAACCTCGCTCACCGTCGCCACTCATCAACACCCACCAACGCTGCTCAACGCTGCTCATCACCCATAAACACTCCTCACCCCTGTTGCGACTGCATACAATTACACGTGTCATCTCATACCACATACGTAGACGCAGACCATCTGAGAAGCATATATACCTAGCATTGCTTTGTAACTAGACTTCTACAATAAGCTAACGTTTACCATCCGCATTATCGCTCCCTGACCGTGCATTCCTCAACACAGACGACACGAGAATTCAATTCAATTGAAATTTCGAAATATTCTGTGTTGAACCCGTAGCCTGGCTGGGGGATGGGTACGGGCTTGCCACCCGTTAACAGAATTTCCTGCTCTCGTCGTGGCACTGGTGTGTTAGAGTGACAAGGAGTTTCGGGCTGCGTGATGTTGTAGATACAAGAGAGGAAGGCTTTAAGCGTTCGGCTACAGTGAAGGGGGTGTTATGTCAAAGGTGTGCCAATTCCAGAGTTGCCATTTCACTCCAATTTCCTGGCACGTCGAAAGCGTGCCAGGACCCTCAGCCAAGGCCGGAACGCTTTTGGCGTTCCTCAACTCAAGAAAAACACCACTTGACATTTCTTCGTTCGCGAATTTCTTTGCGGTTGGGAATGACAAGTTGGACGTAGGGGTGCGCACATGCAGTCCTTTCTCTTTCTTTCTGGAATGGATCTCAGTGTCTCGCAAGACATGTCATCGTGCACCAGCATTGCTATGGGGCTTGCTGTTGACAAAGCTGCCACAACCTGTGCTTGCCGCTTGATCTCTGAGAAATGTATCAATATATTTCGCTTCGAGACAAATCAGAAAAAGTAAATCAATAAATTACTCTATAAATCGAGGTTGCAAAATTGACATCTCTTAGCACCGCACAACGTACGGTATTGTTCCAGCTCAAAGCAGTCCAGTGAACGCATTGCGGCAGAAAGTCTATCCTTCTTTCTCCCTGAACACGACCAAAACAATGGAGGGTGCACGTTGTGGACACATCAAGCTACTGCTTAATGTCCGTTGACTTCACCAATCCGGGAAAAGTCAGCATTGAGCTTGCGCAAAACCTTCTCTGCGGAAGAAAAGCGTAAAAAGAATGAGGCTCGCATACAGACTTTGACTTTGACCCACCGTCGGGCTGAACTTAAGTGGTGCTTGGCATTTCACTAGGGACGAGTGGGCCAATCAGAAGCACTTTGCCCAAAATGAGGGCCTAAACTGTTGGATCGAGTGACAGACTTGAATTGTAGGACGCGGCTTTATTACGTGTGGCGACTACGAACTGTATGTACAGACAGCGGATGGATGTGGTTCTAATGGAACAACGAAATGGCTATATCTTGTGTGTTTTGTACGTCTACCCTGTGGACGGGACCGGGCCATGCTATCCTGTCAACGAGACTGGAGCATGCAGGGACAATGCAGGTAGGGCCCAGGCTCCTAGCTCCTCGGTGTCCGACGTTCGATATGCCAATACCCTATCGCGATAATCGGCCTGATGCGAGCCGATATAGCGCACAGCTCTCCTACAATCGCAACACGACAGCTGGGAAAAAGCGAGTCTTATTTCGTGTGGCTTGTGACGGACTATCACCTCATCCCAAAGAGCCCGGGCCTGGAATTGATTGACCTATCCCGATCTCTTCACCATCGGCTTACATCAACTTTCATCATCATATTGGATCGTTTCCTTCAGCAGTGGCAAGCAGTTTGGCCATGGTAGTCAATGACACTGCCATCTTCCATCTCTCGTGTCTGATGTCACTCTCGAGTTCACTCTCAAACGGCGGGGCACGAGAACAGACGTTCGTAAAATCAGGCGCAAAAATTAATGCGATGATTGGATAAATGGAAACAATTCTTGTAAACACAATTTCGATTTGTTGACATAAAAGCAGTCTTAGTATAGTGGTTAGTACAGCTCGTTGTGGAAATGGGTTGACATGCTCAAGCTTACCGAGCAGACGGATGTTCGATTCCTCCAGACTGCATCTCCAATTTTTTTAAGGCCATCAGTACTCAAAAGCATAAAGAGGTTGTGTACTTTTTCAACTGTTGAGTTTCCAGATTTTGACGTTCATACTTTGACAAGAGGGTCTTGTAGAAAAGAAGGAAGAAGAAGTCAAGGCGAATTTTGGCAGGCGCGTCAGTGTGGAGGAGAGCGCGTTCTGGGAAGCGCTGGATTAGAACAACACTACTATACCACCAAGATGCTCTTCTCGAGACCAACAACATCATTGACAACGATTGACACCTTGGGAACCTTTCGCATGGGAAAGCATCGCTACATCAACATCTTTGAAGTGCTCAACTCCTTCAGAATAACGCCGGAGCTACCGATATACCGAATTCATATCCTCCTACGACGATGCCCGACACATCCGTCTTCGACATCGACTATCCATTTCCAGATCTCGACCCTGTTCGAGCACGAGAGCAGCTAAGGTACGCAGCTGCAGAGCTGTCCGAGCGCGGTCTGGCATCTTCATCAAGATGGACGCTCGAGCTTCTGCAATCGGTCCCTTACACGGACTTTAGCTACGGGAAGCGTCTCTTCTCTGAAGAAAGTCGTGAGGACGAGTTGGCAATCGGCACAATGACGCCAGCAACGAAGCGCCGCCCAAATCGAAGATCACTCATACCAGAGCACTCGACACCCGCTCTTGGCATACAGCAGCGCATGTCCGTGGAGCCGAACGCTGAGGATGGGTCAATAGGCGAAGTCTCTGGGCGGTTCAATTCCAACGCATACGCATCGTCGCCTCTCGCAAGCGCTCGTCTGGGTCACATAGCATCGCCAAGAGGCGATCCAGACAGCTCTATCATCACAGTCGACAGTGAGGAGGGCGGCGGCGGCGCCGGGTCCGCTCACGTACACTGGCAATCGAATACCAACTCTGTCGATTGCTCCCCTGGGCAGTCACAACTTCGCTATGACGGCGCACAGACTGTGTCATCAGCATTGGAGGAAGAGTCATATATGCTTGCCAAGAGTCACTTTGACCAACACCAACTCGAGCGATGCATCTGGGTCTTGGAGAACAGCAAAAATACGTCCGACAAGGCTCGGTTCCTGCGGCTGTACGCAAGGTTCCTCATGTCAGAACGCAAGCTCGACGAACACGGCATGATCATTCCGAAGCCAACCGGAACGTTGCCGGCTACGTCGCCAAGCCTGGTACCCATCCTCAAGGAGCTCATCCATGCTGTCGACCCGTTCTTGCTCTTCCTGAAGGGCGCAATCCTGCGAAAACTGAACCGGCCCATCGAGGCCATGGACTGCCTGATTCGATCCGTGCAAAATTTTGCGTACAACTGGGCGGCATGGCAAGAGCTGGCGATGACGTTGGAGCCAGGAGAGGCGGATCAGATGGCTGACTTGCTGCCCGAATCTTTCATGGTCAGCTTCTTCCGTGAGTTTCTCGATCGTCATTCGGCACAGGAAGGCGACCTTACTATCGCCCGCATCGACCGACTACTCGAATCCTTCCCGCGTTCTGCTCACTTGCTCACCAGTCGCGCACAGACGAACGTTCACCGGCTAGACTATATCGAAGCTGAACAAGATTTCCAAGAAGCATGGTCGATTGACCCTTACCGCATCGACGGACTCTCCGACTACTCGAATGCACTATACTTGCTCAATCGAACAGCGGAGCTAGCATACCTCGCGCACAAATTCAGCTCGTTTGCAAAAGACCGACCTGAAGTATGCTGCTTGGTAGGCAATTACTACAATCAACGTAGCGACCACCACCGTGCCATTGAAGCCTTCCGACACGCCCTGCGTCTTGACTCTGGTTGCGTACCCGCCTGGATCTTGCTAGGACACGAATACATCGAGCTCAAGAACAGTCATGCTGCCGCGGAGATGTACCGACGAGCACTCAAAATCAACCCTCGCGAGTACCGCGCTCTGTACGGACTTGGACAAGTGTATGAGCTCAACGGTGCTTACACGTATGCGGTCAACTACTTTCAGAAGTGTGCAGCGATTCGACCATATGACGGACGCATGTGGTCGAGTATGGGTATCTGCTACGATCACTTAGGCCGAGCCCAAGACGCTATCTCTTGCTTCAAGCGATACCTCGCTTGTCGTCTCAATCAGGGAGACACGGTGATTGGGTTGACGAGGATCATCGAGGTATATGAAAAGGAGCGAGACTTTGAAGCTGCTGCATCGTACCACCGTCGATTGGTGCAGGTCGTGGACAGAGCGCTGGCAGGAACAGAGTCGAATGTCGTGGCACGGTATGCGAGATCATACATCATCGCAGCAAGGTGGGAGATGGGCGAGATCGGAGACAAAGCAGCACAACAGAGAGCGGAAGCAGCAGGTATGGCTACGAGAGACGAAATGGATCAGGACGCGGAAGAGGGCTCGCAGAACAAGGTTGGAAACTTGGCTCTGGCCAATGACTACCTGCAAAAGGTGATTGCAGCAGGCACCGAGATGACAGACAGCGCAGAGATCTTGCTCAAGCGTTTGGCTTTCTTGCGTGATTGAAGCAATGACAGCGATGACGGAAACCAACTCACAAGAGCGGTTAGGGGTTACTAACCATGGACCATATCCTCCTTCCGTGTGTCAACGGATCCATTCCGTGGGTCGACGGGTCTGTTCCGTCTCTTGATGGAAAGCAGCAATACACGCGGTACACAAGATTTTCGACGGCAATGAGAATTGGTCACTCAAATGAGCTGAAGCAACAGATCGTCGTGTAGTGAAGAGAGTCTAGTGTGAAGGTGATCCGAGGCAGCTTGCAGCCTTTAGAATTTCAAGGGCTCGAATTGATATCCACCCGCCTGGTAGAATTTACTGCCGAATTCGACCCAAGCGAGACGAATGGCGTGAAGAAGCGAACTGAGACCCTCCATGCAGCAGAGAATGGCAATGGAAAGGCAGAACCAGAGACCGAAAGCGAGAACGGTGGCGATTGCACCAGTCACTCCGGTCATACCAAAGACATTCTGGATGGTCATTGTCCACAACACCTCGGACAACTGGGCGTGGGCAAGCGACAGAGCCCAGAGACGAAGGTACGAAGCGGTGTTCGAGATACATCCAAGACAGAACTCGATGGTGTGAATGACTTGGTGGATGACGGCCTCACCAATGTTGAACTCATGCTCCTCCTCCATCTCACCATCGCCGTGGCCTCCACTTCCGTGGCCGTTGCCTTGACCCTGAGTAAGGCGGCTGCTCTCGTCAGCGTCCGCGTCGTCGTCGGCATCATCATCGAGCCCAAAGCCACGGGAACCGTTGTTGACACCAACGGCGCGGTAGCCTTGACCCTTGATCTTCTGATGCTCCTTCCACTCGATGTAGGGAGTGACGACTAGCATCCAAGGAACGCAGACGAATGCGATGAGCAGCAGCATGGTCTGAACGAAAGCCTGACCACGGAAAAGCTCGGTCTTGGGGTCAACAGTACCGGGCTTGAGGAACATGTAGATGAGCATGTTGAGCAAGCCAGGCGGGTTGTTGCGGAAGACGGTGCCGTTGGCATCGGTCTCGTACCAGTCAATGGACCACTTGTAGACGATGGCGAAGACGAGGTAGCCGAAGAGCGACTGCATGAAGAGCATCTGAGGCACGATCTCGGACCAGATCTTCCACTTCTGGCCGAAGCGGATGAAGTTGGGCACGTTGAGAAGAATGGCGAGGGTCATGTGGAAGACACCGAGAATGACGGACATCTTCATCTTGAGCGAATTGGTGAAGACGAGCGCGTTGTCAGCGCCGTGCCAGGAAGGATCAATACCAATCGCATAGACGTTGCCATTGGGGACGGCCTCAATGGTGCCTTCGTTGTGGGGCCAGTCCCAGCCAGTGTGGAAGAGGTGCATGCTCTTGCTTCCGATATCGTTGTAGAGGAAACCGGTGAACATGGAGAAGACGCCCATGAGCAGCATCATGTAACGACCGTAGAAGAACATGGTGAAGATTTCGTTGTCCACCTTGGCAAGCTTGCGCTCAAAGGTGCACATGGCAAGGGCGGCGAGCGTCATGAGGAAAGCGTGGAAGACATCACCGAACATGACGGCGAAGAGGAACGGGAGGAGGATGAAGTTGAACAGACCAGGGTTGACCTCCTTGTACTTGGCAATACCGTAGCTGTCACCGACCGACTGGATAGCCTCGGTGTACTTGTTCGATCGCTGGAAGGTGGGAGGCGACTTGTTGGTGCGAAGCTCCTGCAGCACAGCTGGAGCGCTGGTGCCAGCGTTCTCGGTGGCTCGACGAAGAGCAAGCTGGATCTGACCGAGATCGCTCGAGGGGCACCAACCTTCGGCAACGAGCGTCTTACGACGGTTGTCGAAGAGAAACATGTTTAGCGTCGAGTAGATGAGCTTCTCCTTGCGAACGACATCTTCCCAGGCGCTGAGCACCTCGGCAATCTTGACGAGCTCGGTGCGTCGAGTGGCGCTGGTCGAGTAGAGAACATTGTTGAGATCCTCGATACGGCTGAGGACCTCGCGAAGGCTCTCCTCACGACGATCCGCATTACTGTCGATGGGGTAGAGGGTACCACCCATGCTTTCACTGATCTTTCGGATTTTGGCAAGAAGCTCGGCACCGTGAGCAAAGATGATGAAGACATTTTTGCGAACAGGCTCCTCCTTGGTCGGGTCATCGAAAGCCTCCTCGATCTCAGCATAGTTCATGTAAAGATTGCCGCGGAGGACACGCCAGAGAATGCGTTCGAAGATGGCCATCTTGCTGCGATCAATGGTACCGGCGACGAACTCGAGGTCGAAGGTGCCGTAGTTGTTATCGTCACCGTGCGAAGTGTTGAAGACGTGCGATTCGACATCGTGGAGGAGAGGAGCGTTCGCATCATCGACAGAGGCACGGACAGCATCCTGGCGACCTTCTGCCTGGTCAAAGAAGACAGCGGTTTCGCGAAGAACGTGCTTAGCCTCCTCGAGCTCCTGCAATCGTTTCTGAAGGGTTTCGTAGGAGCCATTCATCTGACCAAGACGCTCCTCGTGCTCCCGAAGCTTGACAGAAAGCTCGTCCATCAGCTGTGGACCACGACGACCGTCGGAACCAAGGCTGATGAAAGGGAGAGCGCTCTCAAGAGGTCGGACAGGAACACCTTCCTTCTCCATCTGAGCGTAGAGGAAGCGGATACGCCTTTCCATCTCGTCAAGCCTTCGAATATCGGTGACGAAGGAGCGCTGGAAGGGCGAGACGTCTGGGTTGAGATCCTTGAACATGACATTTCCAAGCTCCCCAAGTTCCTGAACGGTGGCATGAGCGGTCTCGGAAGGAATGTAGAGCTGGATCAGCGACATGGTCGCTGACCGGAACAAGCTCTCCTCTTCCGGCATTTTGGTCACTGCAGCGCTTGTCGTGCTTTAGTATAGCAAGCGAGCGTGTGCTGGTGACTCTGGGGGTAAGGAAGCCGCGGGCTTGGTGTGATGAGATGGTTGAGAAAACGAGGAGGAGTGATCTTCAGAGCTGTGTCAGGTCTGTTCACGCTTCGTCTCGATGATGTGTGTTGTGTGATGCAGGGGTGAAGGCGAAATTCGAGAGCGTCAGCACAGCGCCAGTTCCGCGTTGCCACGGATCCGACTTGACAAAACTGAGCTTGGGCCAACTCGAAGTGGAAGTCTAACATCGTCGGCTTTTCGCCTCCACCTCGACTCTCGCGACACACACACACAAACAGAACCCTGTTGAGCTTCAATTGACGCTGACTAGGCAAGACCTTCCGACCATCACCTTCAACAAGCCGCCGACACCCGTCAAAGCGGCCGAGCTTACATCTTCAAGCCGCATCTACGTAAGCGGCTTTCTTCGCCATCGTCATGGCGCTAAGCTGCGAAGCCGAGTCCTCATCCGCCGCGATGAAACGATTTCGTAGGCATCGATCAAGCAAAGCGCGCAGGCTCAAAGCTACCTGGGCATCAGCAATACTCCTTTCAGCAGCTACGACCGGCGTCGACGCATTCCTTGGCATCGGAGAGAAGCGCTTCAAGTACGAGGGCCTCATCAATGCTGGAAGTCTAGGTCTCGACTCGATCACAGGACAAGTAGCTGCTTGGGGGGACTACAACGGTGACCAGTTTTTAGATGCCATCGTCGTCGATTCGGACCGCCAAACAGCAAGCATACACCTGTGGGATCACACAAGGTTCGGCTTCGATCACAATCCAGCGTGCTCAGTCCAAGTTGCAACAGGACAAAAGATTAGCAATGTCGTTGTAGCAGACATCAACTATGACGGCCGACTCGATCTACTCGTCATGTCCCAGAGCACTTCAAGTTCCTCGAAGCAGCTTTCGATGGATGTCTTCCTTGGCGCATTAGACGGAAGTGGCTTCGACTCAATACCCCTCACCGTACCGCCGTCAATATTGGCGCAACCTATCACCATTGACGCTTCTGGTGATATGCAGATGGACTTGTTCGGAATCCCCTTCACCGACAACCCATCTACACCCAAAGACGCTTCCGACCTCAAAGTCTGGCGAAACTTGCTGGTCGGGTCCGCCAATAACACAGCTGCTTTCGACATCGCGGACTCGCCGCTGATTGATGCGACCCAGGCACCAGCCTGCAAGCTCGCTGATCCTCACAGCTCCGCTTTTGTCGACCTCAACGGTGACTGCCTTGCGGATCTTTTCCTTGTATGCTCGGAGGAGTCCTTCCTCAGCTACAAGATCACGTACCAGATCTGGACAGCAGTGAAACCGAACTTGAAGGGGGAAGCCTCCGGGTTCAAGCTTGCTTCGTCGGGTGATCTGCCACCAGGCACCGGCTCGCTGAGCTTCGGAGACATTGATCGCGACGGAACGATCGACGTCATCTTCCCCACTTGCGATCGCAGCGGCGATAATTGTTTCATCAATGTCGCGTTCAATCGACAGATGCCTTTGTGCTCACCTCGCATAGATGGTCTGTTTGGTGGTGGACCTGGTTATGGCTCGTTGTCCAACAGCAAGAGGGCCGGTAACGAAGCAGGCTCTCCAGAAGACGCTTCCTATGCAAGTTCGACGAAGCGGAAACCCAGCCGACAATGCAGAGAAGCAGAAGATCTCTGTGTCGCCGATGACAACTTCCGCATCGACTTCACGGTCAGCAAGGACAATGCCAACCTGCTGCGTGTTCCTGTCGAAAAGCTCACAGGCGACAGTCGCATTTTATTGACCGATAACCTCGCTCCGTCTTACCTCAACTTTCCAAACCCGCTTCATCTCGGCGACTACAACAAGGATGGGTATCCAGACCTTGTGCTGGTCACCATACCCGATCGGGCTGGGTCTGGAGGCCGCAACAGCCCGGCTGGCAAAGGCGAGACACGAGCACACATCCTCAGAAATCTCGAGTGCAGCAAGGTACCGGCGAGCGAGAAAGCAAAACTAGGCTGCTCGCCGGATCGACCAGAAGGACGGACGTTCATCAAAGTCACGGGAGGTGCCAATGCACTAGAGGTGCTGAGGGATGTGCGCAGTGCTAGTTGGCTTGACATCGATGAGGACGGCAGTTTGGACTTGCTCTTACAGCGAACGCCGTCAACGTCCGATGGGACGGACTCGAGCCGTCGCATCACGTTCATCCAGAACAACTACTTCCACGACTCGTTCTTTCTCAAAGCTCTCACGCTCAATGGTGCTTGTCAGGGCTTCTGCGAACCCGAGGCTGCGCCCAAGTTCCGTCCGTGGGGTACCAACTACGGAGGTGCTTCTTACAAATTTACGGTGCTCGACCCTAACGGTGTACGAAGAGCTCAGCAGGTCGGACAGCTGCCTCAAACCGCGTACCGAACACTTCTGACGCCATACAGCTACTTTGGCCTTGGACGAACGAACAATTACGTCGAGTCGCTGTTCATCGGGTCGACAAGGCGACAGAAGGAGCATTACTTGGCACTAGAGGGTGTGATTCCCAACAGCCAGGTTGTCATCAATCCGTGGCAAGGCGGTCGAGGTAGTGAGAACGAGAAGGGTGGACCGGGCACGTGGACGAAGCAGCTCTACCTGCAACCGGGAGACTGGATCCCTTGGGTGACAGTGGTGTTGATCACTACGATTGTAGGTCTGGCTATTGTTGTTATTGTCTTGCACGTCAACGAACGTAGGGAGGATGAGCGCGAACGCAAGCGCGCTGTCCACGCCATCAATTTTGATGCCTTGTAACAATGCCCACTCTTTCCACTACATCACATCGATATGAAAAGACTGCAACCGCGATCTTCACTTTCTCAGCAATACGATTGTGCCGGGGCTAAAAAGGCCTGAACCACCTTTTGTAGTTGAAAGCAGTCAACGCTGCTCGTCGTCGAGGCCATCATGTCGAGTCGATCATCAAAAACTTCAAATTGCGGCTTGCATGCTAGTCGCGTAAATGAAATCCGTCCTTGGACGGAGGCAAGAAAGTGTCACGCGCCCACGCGTCCAGAGACCAACACTTTTTTCTTGTATGAACTTGCTTCCAAATATCCTTGACACATCAAATATTCACAAGACCTGTCTTTCTCCAGTCCCCGTCACTTTAGCAGCACACGTACGCCAGTGCATTTCAATCGCATGATGACGGCTCCCATCTGCCAAACAACAGAAGCATCTACCTCAAGCGAACAGTCTCGTTCGATGCGAAACGGTGTCCTACTTCATCCTGGGACCGCTCGTGATGGCCGCTGCCTTATTCTCCCGCATCCACGAACGCAGGTCCCGACGTACTACCTCTACTCTGAAAATGCTCCTGACCCGAGCTCAGCATCCTCCGATACTAGCAAGGGAGAGCTATTCGAGCTGTCGACATTGAAGGACACCAAATACGATCGGTCATGGATGATTTCGGGTGTCAACGAGGTAATCTCTTCTGGTCAGCTGGAGATCTTATCGCGTGTAGATGTGCGATTTCTCGTTACTTCACTCTTGTACAGTGTTCTTGTAGACAGCAAGTTCCGTTCGCTCGAAGACATATTTGAACAGATCGCACTTGCTTTGCATGGGAAGAGAAAGGAGGAGATGATCGATTCGATTGTAGCGCTCAAAAGCGATCTGGGAGAGGGGGAAGGAGGAGATGGGAAGGGGGGTGTACAGCAAGAGTGGACCGACATTGTCACGTTCGGCAATTTGCCAATAGTCAAAGATGCCCTGCAAGAAGTTGCTGATGTACAAGGTAAGCTTTTACACACACTTTTACTCTCTCCACTCCCACGAAAGCCACTTACCGATGCTTCCATCCTTTCTTTCTGCCAATCCAGACTTGCCAAACGGCGAACAAGCATATCGGATCTCAATCTCAAAAGTCTTCCCCATTCTCGACGCCAGACACGCGCGACTTTCACAGCAATCTACCTTTGCTGCATCACCAAACATGCTAGGCCGCAGCTTTGAACGACGATGGCCATTAGAATCTGATCCGTCGCCTTACCTCGTGGCTGGGATGGAAGAGAGTGCAGATTGCAAAGAAGCGAAAGAGTTGCGTCGAAAGATTGCCGCAGAGATCATCGCGACTAATCTGCCACCTCAATTAGCTGCGGAGTACTTCACACATCTTGGGATCGCTTTGGAAAAGTAGAAATGGAAGCAAAGCAGCTCGAAACAAGGAAGATACAAACGCTTGTGAAACGCATGTGTTCGATCGGGGCTCATAGAAGCTCTCACACCAAGTCGCCTCGCAGAGCTATCGTCAGACACACATCATCGACAGCTGAATGATTATCAAATGTTATGTTGCATGACAAAATAAAGACAGAACAATGAATGGAGTGACAAGAGCTGAAAGCCTGTTGCTGCTGATCAACTCGGTCGCTCTTCGAGAGAAAGGAAAAGATGCAAAGGTGGAAGGTGATGCTGAGTTCGTTCCGATACGGGCACCGCATTAACGCTGGAGGTGGTCGGCGTAGATGTTGGCAGCAATCTCAGCCTCAGCACGGTCACCGTTGGCGAGAAGCTTCTCCTTGTTGTAAAGAAGCTCCTCACGGGTCTCGGTCGAGTACTCGGCGTTCTGTGTCTCGACGATAGCATCAACAGGGCAAGCCTCCTGGCAGAAACCGCAGTAGATGCACTTTGTCATGTCGATGTCGTAGCGAGTAGTCCTTCGTGCGCCGTCCTCACGGGGCTCGGACTCGATGGTGATGGCCTGGGCGGGGCAGATAGCCTCACAGAGCTTGCAGGCAATGCATCGCTCCTCACCGGTGGGGTATCGTCGCAGCGCGTGCTCGCCACGGAAACGAGGGCTGAGCGGACCCTTCTCGAAGGGGTACATGATGGTGTAAGGAGGACGGAAGAAGTTCTCGAGAACGATCCACATGCCTCGAAGAATCTCGGTGAAGAAGAAGAGCTGACCGGCCTTGTCTAGCGCCGATGGGCCCTTGGAGTAATCTGGGTAGACAGGAGCATCACGCGCCTGACTCTGTGCGGAGGTGGCATCATAGGTGGCGGTATGAACGGCTTCTGGCGATGATGGACGGCCCTCGGGGATCTGTGTCGGACCGGTCTGCGGGGTGGCAAGCGAACGGGCGATGGACGAGGAGAAGAAGCGTGCATTGTAGAGGGTGGTGGATGGTGCGGCGCTGGCGAAACCAAGTGGCGCGACAGCAGTCGAAGATGAAGCGTAGGATCGACTAGCAAGGGCCGCCGAGCGGAGCAAAGAGCGGAGCAAAGAGCGGTTCAACGAAGAAGCCATTATGGCAATGTGAGAACAATCAAGGAGATTGCCGGTATGGATGCCGAAAGCGAAGGGTCGAGCGCTAGTGAAAAATGTCAGGCTGCACTGATATCAAGTATGCTGCTTCTGGTAAAGGCTGAAAGGTAGATGTGATGATGTAGGTGCGGACAGAGACGAGGAAGAGAAGAAAGGGTTAAAGGATTGCGGTGAGCACGACAAAGAGTCTCCAACTGATCCGCTTCACTGACAGTCGACCCGCTAGGCCAGGAAGGATCAACGATCGCGCGGAAAATTGGATCAATGGGGTGGCTGAAGCTCAGCAAAACAGCAACAGCAGGCGGCAGTTCTGCTTCTTGCTGATTTCAAATCAAGCTACCAACATGCTCTGTCTCAGGCATTTGTTTTAGTATTCAAAATTGGACTTCCACCGAAGTTCGAGTTGTATTCGACACGTCGAGGATTGGCAAGGTCTGAATTAAAAGTCTAGCTCGTTGAGGGGCGACCAATGACAGCCATCTGAATTGGTCATAGCCTCTCGTAGCCTTTCACTGTTCAACCTCGAATCGGGAAAAATCCAAATTTACGCACGAGCAAGGCTGGTGTGATTGTGGTGTCTTTTGGAACAAGGCAGGCCAGGGAGCTCTTTGGAAATGGGACCTACAATCCACACTCAGTCTGCGAAACCACAGATTGATATCGTCGAGGACAAGTTGCTTCTCCACTTTCTTTGCCCTTGCCTCGCCCTCAACTTCAACCCATCCCGGCCCTCAGACCCATAATGGCTGCCCTTCGTACTTCTTCACGCTCGCTCATGCGATCTGTCGCCGCGGCTGCGGCTCGATCCAACGTCTCTGCTGTCGCAAGCAGCTCATCGCGAGTATCGGCTCGTGCTCTCTCTACTTCAGCAGCTCGCTCTTCCGACTCGCTCTTTGTTCACCGCAACACCGACTATAACAATCCTGACATTCCCTTTGAGTTCAACGAGGAGAACAAGAAGATGGCACAGGAGATCATCTCGCATTACCCCGAACAGTACAAGAAGGCGGCCGTCATCCCATTGCTCGACCTTGGTCAGCGCCAGAATTCCGGTTGGGTTTCGATCTCGGTCATGAACTATGTTGCCCAACTGCTCGAGATGCCACCAATGCGTGTCTACGAGGTCGCTACCTTTTACACCATGTTCAACCGTGAGCCTGTTGGAAAGTACTTCCTCCAGCTCTGCACAACCACGCCATGCATGCTTGGCGGTTGCGGTTCCACAAAGATTCTCGAAGCGCTCGAGAGCAAGTTAGGAATCAAGGCTGGCCAGACCACTGCCGACAAGAAGTTCACACTCGTTGAGGTCGAATGCCTCGGTGCTTGTGCCAACGCTCCTATGATCCAGATCAACGATGACTACTACGAGGACCTTACCCCAGAGACCATGGTCAACATCATTGACAAGCTTAGCAAGGGCGAGACCGTCAAGCCTGGCCCGCAATCTGGTCGTCACTCGTCGGAAGCTGCTACCGGACGAACTGCTCTCACTTCAGAAGTATGTATTCAATCCTGCCACCAAAAGAGTCCCGACCTGTCAAGTCTCGGGGCTTCCCTGGCTATCTCCTTGCTTCGTGTTCGCTCAATACTGACTCGCTTTCCTCCTTCCTCTTCTTCGTCGCTAGCCTTACGGGCCCGGCAAGTTCTGTGTTCCCGAGTTCGCTTAATGTCGCAAGTTCCTGCAAATGTATCATTTTCCGCGATCCGGCATTCACGTTTCCTGCTAGAATATTCAAATACCTGCAAGACTATCATTCACGTTTCGTATTATTCGATAGCATGACTGTCTTGGCCGGTGCGAGTGGCGCGCTCTAGAATTGGCGCAGGCGAAGCTCTCAGGCAATGGAGCGCACGCACAGGCAAGTAGGCACGGAGTCAACTGGGAATGTTTTGATCATCGAATAGCAAAATCTATGGCGCAATGCCAATACACAGCGGATGGAAGTTACAACTGACAGGAACTGATTCGTTTAGGCTCAAAGATTCCCAATCAAGCCGACACCATGAGCGAGGCCAAGCTGGCTTCTGTCTGGACAACTTCGAGCGCCTGCTGTACCTCGAGACGTTTTCGCGATGCGGTGAGCCAATCCTGAGCCAACAATTTTGGCCAGCCTTTGAGCTGGTTGAGTTCTCGCGTGGCCGAGTCAAGGTCCTTCCTGTCGAGGTAGTACTCTGCCCTTGCGAGCACAGAGGGAACATCCTCACCTTGAACTAGACCCTTTTTGTGGAATAGAATTGGCGAGAGCGCCGCGCTGGCAAGATGTGAAAGCACACCCGAAGTCTCGGGGGATGGTACGAGCGAGACCTGACGCACACGAGGTCCAACCTTGTTGTCGAACCACTGCTTGAGCGTAGTGAAGGACTCGACACCGGTCTCGGCAGCATCGCTCGATTCGAGTGCCTCAATAGCAGCAGCGAGGACAGGATCATCGCGTGCCTTGGAGGTGCCTTTGAGAACGCGCAGTTGCTCGGCGAAGGGTACCTTGGTGGCCAACGAGTCATCAAGAGCATGCTGCACAGCTCGAACCGCAGTCCACAAAGTGTGGACCGAAAGGTTCTCGTCGAGCACGCTGCTGTTGTCCAAGCTGACCTTCTCCAGGCTCTTGAGCTCGGTTGCCAACTCGTCGAGCTTGGCAAGACGTCCACCACGCTCCTCCTCGACCTTGGCCTTGATGTCCTTCATCCATCGACGCTGCAGCTCAATACCTTGTGCTATGACTTCCTCCTTGAGCCTCTCGTTGATGATATGACTCTGCGTGGCAAGCTCCTTCTCGAGCTTCTCCTTGAACTGCTCCATCTGCTTGGCACGTTCCTCTTCAAACGACTTTTGCCAGTCTGACTCTCGGCTGGAAAGCTTGTTGGCGGCCTCTTCCGACTGTTTAGAGATCTGAGCCTCGTATCGCTTGGCTTGGGCTGCCAGGCTGTTCTCGACACGCTTGGCCTCCTCGCGCTTGATGGTCTCAAGACGCTGGCTCAACTGCTCGAACTCGATCTGCGCACTCTCGAGAACACCCTTGGCCTTGGCACCGGACGATGGCGTCTCTTTGAGGAAGGTAGTGAGCTCGTCGATGGTGCTTGCGAGCTGAGCGATCATGGGCTCAGACCCAGAAAGGCTCTTGATCGAAGGGGCAAGCAAGGGGAGCTTAGGTGCCTCTGGGTCAGGACGCAAGCGAGCGGTGGGCTGTTCAGGTGCTTTTAGGCCTCGGTCACGGCGAGGGGTAGCGTAGCCTGCAGGAGGTTCGTGGTTAACGGGAAGCTCGCCAATGTAGGTTTCCTTGACCTCCTCCTGCGGACCCTTGCCAGAAGAGGCGCTCTTGGAGGGGGCAGCCTTGGTGTTGGCACCAATGTCGGTCATGACTTGGACGCCGTCGACCGCACGCTGGAGCACATTGCGGCCATCCTGCTTGACCTCGGCGGCGTCACCACGAACCTTGGCCTCTGCCTTGTCGGCAGCAGCCTTGGCTCGGTTGAGAAGCTCCGAGGTCTTGTCCTGAACAGCCTTGAAAGCTGACTCGCCCTCCTCTTCCACCTTCTTGGCATCTGACTTGACATTTTGCGCGAGCGTCTCCGCCTCGTCCTTGGCCTTGTTGCGTGCCTCAGCAACTTTGAGACGAGCATCACGTTCATCGCCTGCACTCTCGCTTGCACCTGCATCGCCGCTAAGGACACGGCCAACAGCACCACTCACGCTGCCGTAGGCGGCCTTGGTGACATTGACGGCCTTCTCTCCGTATCCTCCGAAGTTGATGTTCTTGATCTCCTGACTGACATCGTGTGTGTCAAGGTAGTCGATGATGCGCTCTCCTCCTGGAACGCTCTCTACGAAAAAGTCCTGGTATCGGTCGTTGTTGAGCGCTGCCACTGTCGAGACACCGTAGAAGAGGGTAGTAGCGAGGGTAGAGTAGAGCAAGAAGCGGCCTGTGCCGGATCTTGAGGTTCCATCAGCACCAGTGGCATACGATCGAACACCGGCAGTGGTGCGGGAACGAGCTACTGATGAGGGGCTGAGAGCAGCAGCCCTGCGCAGGGCAGCGGCGCGGTTCATCATGATGATCGGTTTCTAGCGCAAGATTTGTGTCGATGTACCGGTTAGGTGGTCAAGGAACAGATAGGGCAACGGTTCGATGGTCAATGATGGGGGGTTAGAGGTCAACGAAAGACGATGTTATGCGTTGCCTCAAAGTTGTGGAGGAGAATTGAGACTTGATTATTGTGGTCTTGTTCTAAATGCCCAATGCCAATCGATTGAATCGGGCCGCATCGGAAGATCCATCGCGTCAAAGCTGATCTCTGCCTTGCTCTGCGGTCATCGACTCAAGACAGCGACAGGCACGATCACAGTGTTGGATTGAAACTGCGAGTCGGAAGAATCCGTGAGCCGTGCCTGGCCTGAGAGAGCCGGATCCGAACGTTGACCACACTAAACAATTCACTCAAACCTCATCCCCACATGCTTTTCAACGTTGACAGTGATCGACATAGTTCAGTAAACTCCGTATCCTCCGTTGTTTAGAGCTGTTTGAGGAGAGCTCTGCTTGCATGTGCGAGGGCCAAAGCTTAAATGTTCTTTATCTCGTCAAGCCCTAACATAGCATCTGAATCCTTATGCTGCCAACGAGATGTCCTTGTCACAGAATCAATAGACCGACGGAGAGAAGACAGGCTGAAATATTGAATATGCTGGTGTACAAATACAAGGTATGCTAATGAGATAAGATGATGGAGTACAGTGACGAATAGTGGTCAAAGATTGAACGACCGAGACAAGGTCGGTCTTGGTTTCGAGAAGGTCAGAACGCCTTATTGGGATATATGGACGTGACCAGCCATGCTCTGGTCGGAAGCCGCATGCCAAGGAAGGCTATGAAGTCGAGCAGAGAGCGTTGAGTCTACTCAATGGTATCTTCTCCCCTCTCATCACTGCGCGATCGGCATTGATCCCAAACATGATCGCGTGCTCCAAAGAACGACGCACGGGGCGAGATGGAGCCTGCTTGTGGTGATAACTCCTCCATGACACGGAATGGAACGTGCACGGAAAGCATGGCTTGGTGGCCACGACCACGACCGGAAATGTTGCTGGGTGGGCTTTGCTGTGAGATCGAGGCCTGCGAAAGCGAAAGTGACAGGGTTGCTGTTGCAGTGGCCGCTCAAGTCTGTCCTTTGCCAGCCTTATGTGAAGCTAACGAGTTGTGCAGCCCAGGGCCACGCAAAGAGAGATCCGCATCTCTTCCGCCGAGCGAGGAGCGACGGCTCACCCAGTCGGGCAACTGCTGCCAAATATCGTGCACTGGCTCCCTGGTCTCCTTGTACGCGCTATGGCGAAGCGCTTCAAGCGTCGCCCTTGCATTTCCTGCCAGAGCCCAATCCCATTCCGATTCGTCCGAGGCGGATATGCGATTGCTCCAATGAGAACCAACGCAGGATCGAGACGACGTGAGATTGCTGCCGACGCGGTTCGACTCTGGTGATGCCGAGACCGAGGCTGACGTTGAAGCAGGCAAGGAGACGGTGGCTGGCGCATGAACTGAGCCCACCGAGGCGCGGGCTGGAGAAGACATGGTGAAGCTCTGCAGTTGCTGAGCCAAGAAGTGCGAGTTGGCTGTAGAAGGAGGAGCAGATGTTGCGGTACGACCCCAATCAAAGCCACTTGGCTCAATAATAGCCTTGCGAGCGGCGCGCAAAAGACCCAGGTTGCCTGCGCCCAGTGTCATGGGCAGGTTGGCCAAGTCAAGCATAAGCGTAGATGGAAGCGCATCGCGACTGGACGCGACCTTGCGGCGGCGACGTTGCAAAACACCAGAGGCACGACTCTCGGAGCAGGCACGGGCGATGATTGGGCAAGGTAGTGAAGGACCGGCCGGCTCGACAAACAAAGTCGACTTGGACAAAGAGGCTTCGGGCGCACTCGATGTCCTCTGAACACTCGGTCGTCGGCTGCTGGTATCCATCAAGCCCAAGGGCTCAACATACTCGTCATTCACAGATCCTGACAAGCTAAAGGTGGCGTTGGAAGTATTAGCACCACCCAAGGGACTCTCGGCTGTGCCGGCAGCATGGCTGGAGAAGCGGAAGGAAGAGAGGGCGGCTTGCACGTCACGACGCGGAGCGTTACCTGAGCGACGAGGCGAAAGATCGAAGTAGCTGGGAGAAGCATGGCTCGGGCCAACATCGTTGGGTATTCTGGGCACCATGTTGTGCTATGTTCGAAGGCGGAAGGGCCAAAGTTCTCGTGAGGGATGAGTGCGAACAATGTGCGGAGAAGGGGTCGTTCGTTGTATTAGTGCTCGAATTGATGGAGTGGATGCTAGCGACGAAGATGCGATAGTTTGAACGCCAGGAGCTCGAGTTGGAGCGTTTGTCCGATTTGGTCCGCGAGTTGTCAGTTCAGCAGAGCATGATCAATATGTCAAGGTGTTGCAAGAGCTACGAAGATGGTGAGAAGGGACACCTAGATTCGACCTGGGCGCAGACAGAGCGGAAGGACGTCCGGAGATGGTCGAGAGGCGATGAGGCGGTGGTAGAAAGGATGTAGGAAATGGTCGAGATGGGAGTAGAGACTGCTTCGAAAGGCGACCAGCGAGGAGAACAAGTAAAGGCGAATGCGAATATGATTCCTCTAACTAACGTTCAAGTTGGCTTCTCTACGTCAGCAATCAACTGCACTGTAGCAGCGGACCCTGTGCAGGTGTGCAGCTCGTCAGGAAAGCGGAAGGGCGGGAAAAGTAAGTTAATGGCGAGGCAGCAGCGTGGGTAGCGGAGAAGTCCAAAAGGGCCAACACAGGCGAACCTGGCGCAGCAAAGTGACAGAGCAATCCCACCACAAATGCTTTGCATAAAATGGCAAGGGAAAAGGGAAAAGGGAAAAGGGGAAAAAAATAAAAGAAAAAAAAAAAACGCAAAGAAAAGGCGGTATGAGAGGGCAGAAGAGAGCAATCCGAACCATCAATTCTTACCATAGCATAAACAATACGAGATCTTAAAGGAAAAGCTAGAATTGCGGGATGAGCGTGAGTGTGCTCACAGGCTCGAGAGGGCAGGATGAGCGCAAGAGAGCGTGAAGACAAAAGGGGGACACATGGTGGGAAAAACACTTGAATACGGTGAAGTTTTTCCAAGCGAGCAGCTGCGAGAATGGTGGTGATTGGAGAGAGAGAGCATTCTGTAGCTGCGCGATGACTTGGAAAAATTTCAAACCATGGATTACATCACACGACTTTTGTCAAGTGATTATCCGGCTTCACATTACACTGTTGAGTAACACATTTCTACACTCTTGAGTTGCTGTCTGAACGAGGGTAATGCGAGAAGCAGCCTCGGACCAACTCCGGTCGAGCAAACAGAAAGCTTTCCATTTGTCCTTGCAATGCGCCATACTATCAAAGCCTACGCAGCACCATCCACTCCTGAGCCTGTGTCAGAGTAATTCTCAGCACATCCACCGCAGTCATCAGGGTAGACTTGACGGTGTTGAGAAGCAGACCCGGCTTGAGCCATTAACAAAACAAACGAAGAAGACAGGGACAGGAGGCCTTTTTTTTTTTTTTTTTTTTTTTTTTCGAACTACTGTCCGATGACATAGGTGTGACTAACCTTGCCTCACTTCCGGTTGCAACTAGTTGAAGATGCACCGGCATCGCCAGCGAGTGACGTATTAAATGGGAGCTCACAGGATCGGGGAATCGGGAAGATATCGGGCGATGAGGAAGACGAGCAGGATGTGAAGCTAGTGGGGAACTAATGTAACCTATGCACAATGATTGACACCATGGTATGCAGGAGGTATGTTGGTATGACAACACATATGAAAGAAGGTACGTGGCATATGGGCATGACTCAACAAAGTGAGCACAGTCGGGTGCCTAGGACATGTATATATACTCCTAGCCTAGTTGCCACCTCACCAAAATAAATGATAAAGCCTTTTTACCTAGATCGTATGACTGTGAGAGTGCCTGACTGTGGCCTCTGATTAGTCATATCTAAATTTAACTCAACTCCTGCGCAATTGGGCTAACTGCAGTACGGCACCCCAATTGAAGATAACAATTAATATACGGCGTTATCGGGGTCACGATCAGACTCCCTTTACCACAGCCATATGTTCTATGTAATGCTTAGTTTTCATGGTGTGAGACTGAATGACAAACACATATATATACTCCATTCACTGCTCTGGTCCTATTCGAGGCAGGATGTGTCTCTTCATTTGTACTCCTGTGTTGCTATGATACCGGGTGCCACTGTGCTGTCACCATGACAACAATTACGTACCTCATTGTACTTCTCGCTTACGTGAGCCTCCCGTGTCTCAATGTCTCGGCCGTAACATGTGCATCTTGCTTGAGATGCCGACGCATCTTCAACTACCCCTCTTTCCTTTTGCTGGGTTTTGCCAATTTCTACTGGCGCGCCTGCACAATCCTGTGTGCAACATTATTCAACTCCCGACAAATCTCAGGCCAAAAAAAAAAAAAAAAAAAAAAAAAAAAAAAAAAAAAAAAAAAAAAAAAAAAAGAGAGTTTGCAAATGCCAAACATTTGTTTGCCACCTTACGCCTCTTCTGCAACTGTCACAGCTCGGGCTCACGGTGGAAAAGGGAAGCTCCCACTTTCCTACAAGGAGAAGAGGTTTGAGCATGCCGATTCTGATTGTAGTTGTGGTCATCAAGTTGACCGGCTACACGATCACAATTCTCGCAACAACAGACTCTGTCTTCCGGTCTGCGTTGGCCAACAATGAAGCCCCTTTCTTCGTCTACTGTAGTCGTGCAAGGCATGATCTCGTTCTTGTCAGTTGGGTGTGTCGCGTGCGCAAGTTGTTCTTTGTAAGCGAGTACCTCGGCTCGAGCAGCGTGGACGATTTGACTTCCAGAAAAGTGCCAACCAGCGAGCGAGCGAACGAGCCAGCCACTTGACGGACGTGAGAAAGGGTTCTGCCTCGCCTACAGACAATCAGAATCTGGCAGCTGTTCGCCCTTCTTCGCTTCTAGCCTGTGGTCAGAGTAGACCCTACCGTGCAGAACTCAAAAGTCAGGAACAGGCATCCCGAAGAATTCGCATCGAAGCGCTTCTGCCCTCCTCTGTCCCTTCTCTTTCTGATGCTTTCGATCATCGCTTCTCCGCGAGACATGGACACCGTAACAACTGGCTGACCGGTCAACCTCCGAGCGGATCCAAAAAGTCGTCAGCAAACGTAGCTTTCCAATGAAATCGCTGCAGACAGAAAAGCGAACAAGCAAGCACGCTCGCAAGCAGTTGTGATGGGAACAGCGCTGCTCAATCCTGAAAGGAGGTCCAAGCTATTAGATAGTTCAGGCCTAAGGCGATCGGGCTTCGGGACGTGTCAGAAGTGAATCCGATCCGATCTCACCTCACAGCGACTCTATCATACTCCACAAATGGTTATAGTTCAGCTTGTTGACCTCAGGCAGCGGGTAATGTCTCCAATGGTCGCATCGTGCTTTGAGGATCCCTTGCAGGAGACGACGAGCTTGTGTCTGAAAGGTTCATGTGCTGCGGCCGGCTCTCTCTCCTTGGCTCAACATGTGGTTAAAACAGTCTTCGAAATCAGGGCTCCAAAAGTCCAAGAAAAGTGCACACCAAGTGTAATCTTAGACCAACACCTTTGTGTTTCCGGCCAAAATCCGGCTTTCTATTCGGCGTCTTTTGACGACGCTGGTCTCTGCGGAATTCTGAGCTCCGCATCGAGCGCTACACAGGGAGAGAAATCGAAGCTTTGACCAGCACAGACACCATCCGACATATTTTCTCAGCTTCCATCTGCATTCAACACAACACGCGAGCCAAAGACAGGATGCTGCCGATCACACAAGAAAGCGTAAGTCTGTTGGACGAGAAACGAGACGTCAGCTCGTCGTCGAGCAAGGCCAAGACGAGATCCAGATGGACTGCCGTCCTCGCAATGGTTCTCGGGGCCAGTGCTTTGACCTTCCTGTCGCTCGACAATACAGCGTCCAACACCGTCAATGATAGTCTTTGGAAGCTCACACACTCCTTCCAAGCAGACCCCTCCTCAATCTTGGCGGCGCTCTGCCCTCAACAGGATCCCTACAGCCTCAAGGATGGCCTAGCTGACCTCGACCGCGACTTGCTGGCTACAAGACTTAGCAAGGCTGTTAGGATCGACACGAGCGTTGGCGACGAATGGCCTGACCCGAACGACATTCCTCAACGATGGGAGGCTTTCCCAAAGTTTGCAGATTGGCTCGAGACTGAGTTTCCACGTGTTCATGAAAGGTTGGAGCTGGAGAAGGTCCATCAGCATGGTTTGCTGTACACCTGGCGGGGAAGCGATGAATTCCTCAAGCCGCTGCTCATGATGGCTCACCAGGATGTCGTCCCAGTCAATCAGGGAACTCTGGACCAGTGGCGGTATCCGCCCTTCGACGGTTTCATCGATGAAAAGACTGAGACCGTCTGGGGCCGCGGCTCGACCGACTGCAAGGCTTGGCTAGTCAGCCTGCTCTCTTCCGTTGAAGGCTTGCTTGCTAAGAACTGGCAGCCAAAGCGCACCATCCTCTTCAGCTTTGGCTTCGACGAAGAGTCCGGTGGAAAGCAGGGCGCAGGCTGGCTCGCCAAGCGTATCGAAGAGATCTGGGGTCGAGACAGCATTGCCATGATCGTTGACGAGGGCAACCCTGTGTTGGCCGCTTCAGACAAAATGGGGCCTGGCATTGATGTCGCCATGCCCGGTATCGCCGAGAAGGGCTCTGTAGATCTTGCTGTTACCGTCGAGTCGGCTGGTGGCCACTCCTCTCAGGCCGGAGCGCACACCTCGATCGGTCTGCTTGCACGAGTCGTTGCTCAGCTTGAAGACAAGCGCGATCAACTTGACGAGAGCAAGATCGGCGGGCCTCAGCTTCAGTTCTTGCAATGCATCAGAGATGGTCCTCGCATTCCTGGTGCTCTCCGTTCTGCCCTCAAAGATCTTGAGTGGGCTTCCAAGTCCTCGTTCGAGCACCTCGGGCTCTACTCGACCATGCAGTGCGTTCTTCCCAACTCATTCACCTCGTTTGTCCTCCCGGCCCTCAACGCCTGGTCGGAACGAGGACGTCAACGACGCATAAAGCAGGCCAAGCACCGCGTGGTGCACGCAATGCCGGAGCAGTTGCAGACCCAGTTCATCACCACTACTGCAGTAGACATCATCGAGGGAGGTGTCAAATTCAACGCTCTTCCCGAGAGTGCCACGGCGTACGTCGACCACCGCATCGCTATCACCAGCAACTTCAAGGAACTCAAGGAGCACTACATCGATGTACTCACTTCGGTCGCCGAAAGGTACAACATGGAGATGGTGGCCTTTGGAGAGCACATCCTCAACGCAAGTTCCCCCATTGGAGTTTCAAAGCTCGTTATCAAAGAAGCTCGCAGTGCCCTCGAGCCCGCTCCATGGACTCCGCTCGAGGGAGAGAGGGCCAAACCCTGGCAACTCTTCTCTCAGCTCGTTCGTGCCGTATGGGTCAATGCTGACGGCGAGCCAGTCAAGGTCGCCCCGTCCATTATGCAAGGCAACACAGACACTCGTTACTACCACAACCTGACCCACAACATCATTCGGTTTGGTCCATCCAGCATTACCCCAGACAAGACTGGACTCGGCGCCTTGACCGGCGTGCACACCGTCAATGAGCACTACCCGATCCAGGGCCTCGCCGACAGCACCAACTTCTACACTGCCCTCTTCCGTGCTGCTAGTGTCGAGGATCTCTAATTTCATATACCAGATCTTGTCTCATGCTCAAAACCCATCTCAATAAAGGGGGCTCTTGAAGCTTGTGAATGTCAGGGGCAGGGTCGAGAAAATGTATCCCACTATTGCATTTCGAAAAATGTATCCTCCTATTGCATCCCTATGCTACAGACATGGGTTGGATCTCGGTTATTCGCAGCGTTGTCGGAGAAGTAACTCGACCTGCCAACTTTGTCGACGCCGGTTCCATGTTACACCGTCTTTGCTGTTTCGGGACGACAAATACACAAGTGTCAACAACACACGTTCGCAGTCTGAAGACCCGATCTTCACGTGATCGGCGCTTATCTGGACTTTTTGAGATCGCTGCTTCGTGCATCTTCGTGTTTCTTCTTGAACAAGTTTGTTCTTGCTCCACCTGTGCGTTGCAAAAGCAACTTGCTTCCTTCCTCGAAACGCTCAGTCTCGCGTTGACCATACCTCTTCGTTCCTCCTTCACACCACACTGACACCGACACCTAACGCAGCCAGGCCTTTCCTCGCGTCTCCAACACCACATTGTTCACCGACGCATGCAGCCGTGCAAAAGTCGATAAGGGCAGGCGGATTGCTGTCACGAGCCTCATCTGATCGACCCCAGGAAGATACACACCGGCCACGGGCGCAAAGCGGATTTTAGGGCTACGCCACTTTGACCCAATCTGATCGTAATGCCGCTACCGTACACCCCTTATAAGCTCGCGTCAGCATCGCTGGTTGCACCAGCATCCGTGCTAGGATCCCGCAGTCATGACGAAGGGACCATCGCAGTCCCAACTCCACAACATCCAGGTGTCGACAACGAACCAGAACCCATCAATGTAGCTAATCACCACGCCGTGGATGCTCGTCTATATTTCCCGTCCTCTTTCTCTGATCACTTCGATGGCGGCTTCGTTCTCGCGCGCGTCGTGGCCGGAGGTCGAGAGCTTCAGCTACGATGGTCAACATTACAGGACCAGAGTGCTGCTGCCTCTTCGTCGTCTAAAGCGCTCGCCACCAAGGCTCGATCATTCGCTGCCTCACTCAATTCGAAGCTAGGGTCCGAGCCCGCTCGCTCTTTCCTTTTCCCTGCTCCGCTGCTTCCAGGTCTTGGATTGTATGCAGATCCCTCCTCCAACCGCCTTTACGTCATCGCGGTCACTACCACAGGCTTCCTCTACCGCCTCGTCTTCAGGGCTCCGGATCTATTCCATGAGACAAAGCTAGCATCCAGCTGGTCCTCAGAGTACCGAATTCAGCACATCGCATCTTCAGACTCTGTTCTCGCCGCTTCCATTCGAGGCGCTGCCAATGCGGCTCAGCTCTACGTCGTCGACTCTGGCCTCGCTCTTGTCACCTGCGCTGATGGCACCATCGTCAAGCTCAGTCGTAGCAGTTCCGGATCTAGAGACGTCAACGACAATGCATGGAAGGAAACTGTATTGCGGCCGACCTCGTTCCTCTCTGGCGTCTCCCGCTTCTTTGGACGATCCAACGCGATCTCCGACTCAGAGTCTTCACCAAGCTATGCCCTTTCTCTCGACGTCTACCCGGGTGAGGTCGGCAACGCCTTGGCGTTTGCCGCCAGCCGCGATCGCAAACTCAGAGTATGGAACCTTGTAACCGACTCTTGCATCCGCACCATTGACCTTCCCCTGCAGATGGAGTCGGTTGCATCTAGTGAGAAGCGGTTGGTCGTCGCCGAAGACCAAACTACATCTTCCGAGTCGTCAGACACACAAGCATACTTCAGCACGGTCTCGAGACCTCTCGTCAAGGTGTTCACACCTGGTTCCGAGGACAAAGATGGCTACGCCCTTTACATTTTGGTCTACATACCCGCTTCGCCTCCTTCTGGTAATTTCTTTGCACTGTATGGAGTTGAGCTTGAGGACGTCAAGAGCTCTTCTGCCGGCCTCGGCGAGGTGATCCTTGTGTGGCAAAAACGCTGCGATGCTGAAGCACGCGGTCGTAACGTCGAGCTGCGGGATGTTGTCTTCACACCTCAGGGCCAGGACGACCGAGGCGACGGTTGGGTGATGTGGGCGCTTTGGGACGCCGGAGCCGGGCCGGTGCTCAAGTATGCGAAAGTTGGCGTCGAGGCTGCCAATCCTGACGAGAGCTCCATGAGTGTTCGTTCCGTCGCTGAAGATCTCTCCAAAGATGACTGGCGGACCGTCTCATCGGAACGTGTATACCGGCCCTTACATGGGGAAAACTTCGAGGCGACGCTGGAAGCGACAAAAGAGGTGATCGATGCTGCCGAAATCTTCCTGGATCGCGTTCTTGAGCCCGGTCGCTTCTCCGAATCTACGTTGCGACTCGCGCTCTCGACCTACAAAGAGGCGGCGGCGTCATCCTCGACTCGTCAGCCTTCCAACCTGTATGCAAGTCTTCGTGACGAGGCCGCTTCCGTGGTCGCAAGCGGATGCCAGCTCGAGAACGATCCCAGAACGGGCGGGCCAATGTACGAAAAGCTGTATGCTTCACGCATTCGAGAATGGATGCGCTTTGTCGGTCTCGCCGAGCAGATCGAGACATCGGCGCGATGGCCAATCGGCCTGTCACTCCCAGCTTCTGGCGTACACACCGGGGCTCTCCGAGGAGGGACGATCGTACCGTTGGTCGTCAGCCGCGACACCTTGGCGCTACCAGTCAATGAAGATGAGGCCAGCATCGTGGAGCGATTGCAACGGACCCTGTTCCTTTCACCCAACAGTCAATCTGGCCACTCGATCGGCTCCGAATCAGCACATGACGAGCGCACTCTACTGATGCACGCAGCAGACTCGCACCCAACTAAGATCCTACCTACGCTCGGTCGAACATCCGCCACGGTGGCCGAAGTGCTCACTTTGCTCGAATCCACCTCGGAGCTCTCCAGCTGCTTCACTGCTCCCGAGTTGGAGGCTTTCGCAGCCGGTCTTCAAAATCTGCTGTCTGAGCCTCTCGCTGTTTCGGTCAAGGAGGCCATCGCCGATGTGTGGGCCAACAACTTCGCGGCGCTTGGTGGCGAAGAGGCCGTCGAGATTGTCGCCCGAACCGCCTCTGAGCTGGGCGCCAGTCTGGACAGCACACTCACAGACGTTGCTATCCTGCTCAGCGAAGTCGCCAGCGACGTCGACACTCTGTCTTCATCCTCAACGTTAGCATCCACAGACCTCGGATCTGCATGGACGGCAGATGCACTTGTGCAGACATTGGCGTCGCGCCATCGTCTCGCCGTCTCCTTCATGCTTCTTCTGACAGCGCTTGCCGCGGAAGATAGAATGGCCGACTTGGTCGGCAACGAAAGCATGCAAATCGCTGCTGCGCTCAGCATCTTCCAGTCCATCAGCGCTGCTTTGCAGCTAGCGCGTACCGATGGAGCCATCCAAGTGGCCGGCAAAGCCGATGGCATCGCCGAGACGGACTCCATTGTTGCTAGGCTCAATCAAATGTCAGTTGCCGGACGCAAGAGTCGGGAGCCGCACCACTTTGCAGCGCCCACGCTACTTCACAGATGCATTCGTGACGAGCTGCTCGGCGTCGGCAGCGCATCTGCGGGTGACGACACGCTCAGCCTATCGATCAAATTCGCTGTGCTCACAAGTCTCTGGTCGCTGGGTCTCACGAACCTTCGCGAAGCATCGCCCTCTGGGAGCAAGCCGTTGTTGCCGTACTCGAACGACCGACACACTTCGATTGCTTTTGCAGTGCTAGTGCATGGCTATCCGCTGGCTGCTGAGATGCTGCTTTCCAGCTTTCCCGAAACTGCAGCTGGAGAGTATGTCCGGGCCCGCGCACTTGTCCAGATGCAGAGGCTAGAGGATGCGAGCGCATCCTTCGTGAAAGTTGACAGCGCGCTCGAGTTGCCCAACAACTCACGCAGCCGTGCTGCCAGCGGTCTCTTAGAGCTTCTCCCCTCTGCAGTCGTTGTGACGGAGGGAGAAGAGCGGATTGCAGCTTATTACCGCCACGTCGCACTCTTCTTCGAGCCTTTCGAGGCGATCGAACAGGTGATCCGCTTCTGTCAAGCCAGCATCGATGCTATTGGAACCTATGCGGACGGCAAAGAAACCTCGAGCGGTGCAGAGGCAGAAAAGCAGAAGACATCTGGACCGAAGGAGGTCTGGTTCAAGATTTTCCGCTGCCAGCTTGCACTCAATGACTTTGAGGCTGCTTACGCTACTGTGATGGCGACACCGTACGAAGGTGTTCGAAAGGATTGCCTGCGTCACCTGGTCAGTGTCATGTGCGATGAGGGCCACATTCAGCCTCTGCTTCACTTCACTTTCCCGGGCTTGCAGAGCGAGGTGGAGAAGACTCTATCCTTCAAAGCGCGCAACTCGGATCCTTTGGCAGTGCCCAACTACTACTCGGTGCTCTACTCGTACCACGTGTTCCGAGGCGACCTCAAGTCGGCGGGTGCGGTCATGTATCAGCATGCCGAACGACTGGGCGAGCTGCATCGATCAGGACCTGCGGGCTACAATGGCATCGATCCCCTGGAGCGTTTTATGGTCGTCGCAGTGGAACAGGCGCAGAGCTATCTTGCGTCCATCAACGCTTTGACCATGCTGAAGCACGAAAACGCTTGGTTTGCACACGCAGCCGATTCTGAAGGTGCACAGCTCGTTGACGGCGCCGAATCGCTCTTCGGCCCGAGTTCATCGGAGCGTGCTGGCGCTGCAGCAGGAAAGCAAGCAAGTAGCCTCACAAGATACATCCCGTCCTTGGCCTACAGTCAACGAGTGCGCGAGATTCGTGTGGTTTCTGTCGACGACGTACGTCGAGAGTATACACTTGCCCTGGCGCGACTTGAACTGGTCAAGCGATATCCGGATCTGGCGTACTCGACTACGGTGTTACGACCCTCAGATGCGGTCCTCCTCTTTGTCAACAGCGACTCTTTCGATTCAGCTTTCAACATGGCATGGAGCCTAGGTGTCGACATGTCACCTATCTTCTCTGCACTCACCATGAAGGCGGTCGCACTGTCGCGTGCCAAGAAGAAAAGCTACGCAACCAAGATCAAACCCGCCGACGAGGCCGTTAACGGCAACGGCGACAAGAAGCAGGTTGTTGACCACCCAGAGATCGCTGAGTTGGAGGAAGCGGATGAGGATTTATTGGAGCCGGAAGCGATGTTCCTGACACTATCAGAAAAGTCGGCAAGCTGGGAAGGACGAGCTGCGGAGCGAGCATGGCGATACATACGATACCATTTGGAAATGTACGACTCGGAAGAGGACGGCAAATACTATCGAGTAGTACTTGGGCGTGCGTCGTCGTTGGACCACACAGCGATGCCAAACTGGTTGACGGATTGGTTTAATCGAACGGATAACAGCGTTGTACTGCTTCGTCTTTGGATCGACAATGAGCTGATTGTCGAGGCTGCTCACTTGGCAACCAAATGGTTGCAGGATGCTACCAAGCAAGCAACCTCATTGACGCGCGCGAACGAGCAGTATATCTCGAATCATATCATCGACACGCTGCTGGTCAACCTGGATGAGAAGACAGGTACTGTCGTGGCATCTAGAAGGGAAGAAGCGGGAAAGGCGAAGGCAGAGCTTGAGCAAGCTCGTAAGAAGCACATTGATGCTCTTGCATCCCGATCCAGGACGCTCAAGCGACAGGCTGAGCAGGACGCTTTCAGGCAAGAAAAGCGTCGTGAACAGCAGCAAGGCGACTCATTCGGAAGGTCTGGCACTGGCCTTGGAGCTTATTAGACAACACCTCGAGAGCAAGCCCGAAACATAGAAAGTCAACGCACAGATCCAGTAGCATGCATGTCAAGCAGCATACGACAATGTTAACTGAGATATAAAAAAATCCAAGTTTTCAGCTCGCGATGGTCGACAGTGACGAGACAATCGTCGAGCCTCTCTTCTAGGTGACATGTGCGAGGAATCCGATACCGAGGCCTCAGGTGACAAGGACTGGTGTATTGGCCGAACAAATATTGACGTTGTCAGCTCCTGACCGGAAGGGATTGTGATGAATACAGGAGACTTGTCCGAGGATCATGCTCGGAATACAAGGTGAAGGCAAAGAGAAAGAGGGTCCAACCTCCGGCTTGTCCGGAAGCGCGAAGCCATACAGTCAAGTTGCCAGTGTGCTGAACCGAGCCTACCGTAGATGGCGACTCTCAGGTACGAGAGATTGACAACTGCAGGCTTTGAGTGCTAGGTTCAGTCTGTCAACGAGTGTCTTGACAAAGGTATCGATCCAACATGATGATGAAAGGTGACGTAAGCCGATGGTGAAGAGATCGGGACAGGTCGATCTAATCAGAGATTTGGTAGAACCGATCTGACAAGAGATCGGGTGCAACACAGTCCCGCTCGTTGTCATGGTAGATCATTAAGTAGGAGTACTCCCACCTTTGGCAGCTGCCACACAAATGTATATATATCAAGCTGAGAGCACTAGGCTCTCCCCACATTCCTTAAGTCAATTGAGTATACAGCTCACATGTAAACTGTCCCACAAATTTACATGTCACCATACATCACTCTAATGCTCAATAGCCATAAGTTGTATTGCCACACTGTCTGATATTGTCTGAAAGCCCTGCTTCTTCTCTCCAAGACTGTGTAAATGATATTGACATTGACTAAGAAAATTGTGCTATGAAGAAGAGCTGATTTTTTTTTTATTGTGGGACAGTTTATGGAGCATGCACCCAAATAGTGACACCACTCCATTCCTGACCTTGTGGGCTTTTGACTACAATGAAACTTGCAATGTAACTTGGTGGGCACCTTCATACACATCAAAAGTAGTGACATGGAAAGTTTCAGCTCAATCAGATGACTGTGAGCAATCCAGCAGCACTTCCAGTCTGACACCATCATATCTATACCATCATGCCAAAAACAACCCCAGAGAAATGCCAATTGGCAATCTTTCACCTCCAAAATGGGGAATCTACCTGTTCAGTTGCCAAGCAACTCAGTCTGAGCAAGTCTATGGTGAATCACATCAGCAAAAGCACCTCCACTGATGTTCCAAAGTCAAAGGGGGGCTGGCCAAGAAAACTCCAGCCTCATCATGTTTGCTTCCTGGACCACTATTTCAAGCTCAATTCAACCTCCATGGTCAGGAAAGCATGTCATGCACTGCAGGAGATGTTCCAAGTCACAGCATGCCCAACCACAGTAAGAAAAGCACTTCATTACTGTCATTACAAAGCATGGAGGTTAGTGAAAAAACCAAAGCTACTCAAGACATTACAAAGCCCATCACAAATTTGCTAATGAGCACAAGGACATGACTGTTGAGGTTTGGAAGAATGTGGTATGGTCCAATGAGACAAAGATCAACTTCTTTGGACTGGATGGTAAGCAGTTCTGTTGGATTAAGAATGCTGGCTTCAACAGCAAGCTGGTCAGGCTGATGGTCAAGTTCAGCAGTGGCTCCATCATGATCTGGGGCTGTATGACATGGGAAGGGGTGGGAGGCATGTGCTTGGTCCTGGGATCAATGAATTCAGACCAATAAATTGATATCTTGAATGACAAGTGTCAGAGGTCATGTGCCCAAAACCTGATATCTGTAATAGAGTCACATCTATTACGAATCCTGTCAAGATATGTGACAATGCTTATGGTATTACAATTCTTGGCAAGATATGTAGTAGAGGCATCTCTATCACTTTTCTCACTCAGAAATGAAGTAGTGGTTTTGCTATTGCAGGTTTCAACTGACTGCTGTGGACACTCCATCCAGAGGTAGCTCAGCATGATCAATAACTGGTATGAACTGGTACTGACACCAAGGTCTGGTGTGAGAGATATGTTTGGTGGCACCAACATGAGTGTCCAGTGTGTCAACTGTATGCTTGAAGTGATCCCCAGACTGCAGTGGACAACTGCCTTTGGTTCTATCTTTATCTGGACTTCTGGTTTGCTATGAACTGCCTTTGGACTTCAGTGAGTGGTGATACAACACACATGCTATGATGGATGCAATCTATTGAGATTGCAACTTGCTGACTGGATACTAATGTATACTTATGTGTAAGCTATAACTAGTAGTGTATGGTGTAGAGTGGATGGTGATCCACTCCTCTACTATGATGGGAAGCATGGTTATATACTTTCTTGCAGTGCTGCCTGTGGCACTGCTCCTCCTCCTCCTTCCTGCTATCCTCCCCATCCATTCCTGTGATGCCACTCATTGGCACCACTTCCCTTACCTCCTGCAGATGGACGACTCTCCTGCTGTCTCATCTCTGTTAGGGGTCAGTCCCACTTCATCTGAGTGGCAACTCGCACCCCCCTCTCATCTCTCCCTTGTTGTCAACACCCACCTGCTGGCACCAATTTCATCATCGTGCCAGGCCCCTGCTTCATCTGGTGGTGTCCCCCCTCTGTGCAGTGTCCTCCCCTTGTCCTATTGGTGATGGGGTGCCTCTTGTCATGGGCCTGAATGCTCAAGAAGCAGGAGGGTCACTGGTTCATATGGAAGGAGCACAGGTATCAGAGATCTAGTCAATACCAGTAGAGAGCATGGTCATAGTGCAGTCTCCATGGAGACCATGGACTCCTACGGACTCACATGCAAAGGAGGACCAGGCCCATGTGCGAGGAGGGCCAGGCACAGCCACAAGGAGGACCAAGCTCAAGGAAGCATACAGATGGTTACCACTCAGGGGCTCGAGAGACAAGGAACCGTCACCAGTCAAAGGAGAAGGAGCAGTGTATAGGTGCCAAGCAAGCAGGATAGCAAGGAGGAGGAGCAGTGTCGAAGGAGTCGACACAGCTCAAGAGGCACAGGGGTGCCAAGCAAGCAGGATAGCTCAAGGAGGACAGGAGTGGTGCTAGAGGGGCCCCCTGTACAGTACTCAATGAAGAAGGTACTCTCTGGAGAGAGAGCAGGGGCAGCATCACTGGCGACGCTGTGAAGAGGTATATAACCATACCTTCTCATCGTCAAAGGTCAAGTGGATCCTCATCCACTCTACTCACCATATAACTAGTTATCACTTCAGCATAAGTATACATTAGTTCCAGTCAGCATAGCAGCAATCTATCAAGGTTGCCTCTCATTGTAGTGTGTGTGTTGTATCACCACTACCTGATGTCTGAAGGCAGCCCATAGCAGGTCAGTGGTCCAGATATAGATAGAACTGAAGGCAGTAGTCCACTGCAGTCTGGGGATCATTTCAAGCATTAGTCAGCACACTGGACACTTGTGTTGATGCCACCAAATTACCACCAACACCACCAACCTTATCACCAACACCATCAACCTCATCATCATCAACACTCACACCAGACCATGGTGTCAACATAACCTTCATATTGATATTGATCATGCCAAGCTACCCCTGAACAGAGTGTCCACAGAGGTCAGCTGAAACCTACGATAGTATATACAATGAATGCCACCTGCTGTCACTGTGCAACTTGATAGTCACCGATACCAAGACAATAGCTGTCACACAGTTTGATAGTCACCAAGTATCTCGACAGACCGACCTGGGTTTCAGGCGCGAGACCCCTGACACCTCTCTGACCAATTCTCATGAGATCTGTCATACCCAGCATGATATTGTGATTCCCACCAAACTCTGTAGTAACAACATCATGTCAGGGGTCTCGCGCCTGAAACCCAGGTCGGTCTGTCGAGATACTCGGTGACTATCAAACTGTGTGACAGCTATTGTCTTGGTATCGGTGACTATCAAGTTGCACAGTGACAGCAGGTGGCATTCATTGTATATACTATCATAGGTTTCGGCTGACCTCTGTGGACACTCCGTTCAGGGGTAGCTCGGCATGATCAATATCAATGCTTCGGTTATGATGACACCAAGGTCTGGTGTGAGTGTTGATGATGATGAGGTTGATGACGTTGGTGATAAGGTTGGTGAGTGTTGATGATAATGAGGTTGATGGTGTTGGTGATAAGGTTGGTGGCGTCAACACGAGTGTCCAGTGTGTTGACTTTGACGCTTGAAGTGATCCCCAGACCGCAGTGGACTACTGCCTTCGGTTATATCTATATCCGGACCGCTAACCTGCTATGGGGCGCCTACAGATGTCAGGTAGTGGTGATACAACACACACACTATGATGAGGAGCAACCTTGATAGATTGCTGCTATGCTGACTGTAACTAATGAGTACTTATGTTTCTAAAGTATTGACTAGTTGTATGGTGAGTAGAGTGGATGAGGATCCACTTGTCCTATGATGATGAGAAAGCATGGTTATATACCTCTTCACAGCATCGCCAGCGATGCTGCTCCTGCTCTCTCTCCAGAGAGTACCTTCTTCATCGAGTACTGCTCAGGGGCCTCTCCTGCTTGGCACCCCTGTGCCTCTTGAGTGGTGTCGACTCCTTCGACACTGCTCCTCCTCCTCATGACCTGGTGTCGACTCCTTCGACACTGCTCCTCTTCCTCAGGACCTGCCTGCTAGTGTCCTATACACTGCTCCTTCTCCTTTGACCGGTGACAGTTCCTTTGACTCTTGTCTCTCGAGCCCCTGAGTGGTAACCATCTGAGCTTGGTCCTCTTCGTGGCTGTGCCTGCTCCTTGAGCTTGGTCCTCCTCGTGGCTGTGCCTGGCCCTCCTCGCATGTGGCTTGTGTCCTCCTTTGCATGTGAGTCCATAGGAGTCCATGGTCTCCATGGAGACTGCACTATGACCATGCTCTCTGCTGGTATCGACTAGATCTTCAATACCTGTGCTCCCTCCATATGAACCAGTGACCCTCCTGCTTCTTGAGCATCCAGGCCCATGACACCTCATTCCTACAGATCCTACCAAGTTATGCCATAGGAATGTTTCTACTACTGATCTCAGCAAATTCTTCCTTAAGCTCTCATTTGGCCTGATCCTGTGATTTCTGCACTCCTTCATATGACTTCCGTCTTCGGGCTACCTGCGCCTCTGGTCCCATGACAAAAAGCTTGTGAAAACAATCTCAGATTTGCGGCTTCAGCATGCATACACTGACATCACATTTCAGCAAGACAATGACCCAAAACACATGTCAAAGAAGACAACAATGTGGTTGACAAGCAATAGCATTAAGGTTATGCAATGGCCAGTGCAGTCACCAGACTTAAACCTGATTGAACACCTCTGGCACCATCTCAAAATGCAACTTTCATGGTATAGTACAATTGTGAAGTCCAGGGATGAACTGCTCAAGAGATGCAAAGCTGAATGGACAGCAATCACTCCAGAGACATGTAGGACACTAATAGAGAGTATGCCAGACTGCATCAAGGTGGTTCTGAAGGCCAAAGGAGGGAATACAAAGTACTAAGGTGTTTTTGAGGAGCACTCCATAAACTGTCCCACAATAAAAAAAATCTTGGCTCTTCTTCATAGCACAATTTTTTCAGTCTATGTCAATATCAATTACACAGTCTTGGAGAGAAGAAGCAGGGCTTTCAGACAATATCAGACAGTGTGGCAATACAACTTATGGCTATTGAGCATTAGAGTGATGTATGGTGACATGTAACATCATGGGACAGTTTATGTGTGAGCTGTATATCAAGCTGAGAGCACTAGGCTCTCCCCACATTCCTTAAGTCAATTGAGTATATATGTTTCTTGTCAGGGGTCTCGCGCCTGAAACCCAGGTCAGTCTGTCGAGGTACTCGGTGACTATCAAACTGTGTGACAGCTATTGTCTCAGTATTGGTCTTGATGAGTTAGTTGCTCAGTGACTATCAAGTTGCATGATGACAGTGGGTGGCATTCATTGTATATACTATCATAGGTTTCGGCTGACCTCTGTGGACACTCCGTTCAGGGGTAGCTCAGCACGATAAATATCAATGTGTAGGTTATGATGACACCAAGGTCTGGTGTGAGTGTTGATGATGATGAGGTTGATGGTGTTGGTGATAAGGTTGGTGGCATCAACACAAGTGTCCAGTGTGTTGACTTGATGCTTGAAGTGATCCCCAGACCACAGTGGACTACTGCCTTCAGTTCTATCTATATCCAGACTGCTGGTTTGCTATGAACTGCCTTCAGACATCAGGTAGTGGTGATACAACACATGCACTACAATGAGGAGCAACCTTGATAGATTGCTACTATGCTGACTGAAACTAATATATACTTATGCTGAAGTGATAACTAGTTATGATGTGTGTAGAGTGGATGAGGATCCACTTGACCTTTGATGATGAGAAAGTATGGTTATATACCTCTTCACAGCATTGCCAGCGATGCTGCTCCTGCTTTCTCTCCAGAGAGTACCTTCTTCATCGAGTACTGTACAGGGGCCCCTCTAGCACTGCTCCTCCTCCTTGCTATCCTGCTTGCTTGGCACCCCTGTGCCTCTTGAGCTGTGTTGACTCCTTCGACACTGCTCCTCCTCCTCAGGACCTGCTTGCCAGTTCCCTATACACTGCTCCTTCTCCTTTGACTGGTGATGGTTCCTTTGACTCTTGTCTCTCAAGCCCCTGAGTGGTAACTGTCTGCAGGCTCCTTGAGCTTGGTCCTCTTCGTGGCTGTGCCTGGCCCTCCTCACATATGGGCTTGGTGCTCCTTTGCATGTGAGTCTGTAGGAGTCCATGGTCTCCATGGAGACTGCACTATGACCATGCTCTCTACTGGTATTGACTAGATCTCTGATACCTGTGCTCCTTCCATATGAACCAGTGACCCTCCTGCTTCTTGAGCATTCAGGCCCATGACATTTCTGTCCTAAAACAGTAGTGACATCATACACGGACTCTCCCTGATTGCCAGTTATTGGGACCAAACATCTTTACATTGTATTATGTCTGTCATGTTTGTTCCATCTCCAAGTGGACAACTACTTGGTGGGTCCTGGACACGGTCCATTTTGAAGAAGCAAAATGTCAAACGCAGGTAGAAACAGAACGAGGCAGCAGATGGCTTTCGGAAAAGACGGGAAGCCTTTGCAGCCCTGATCGCCAGTATTCAATTTTGGAAATCAAGATTTCAAGAGGGCTAGGAACACGTTGAATATTGTGTCTGCGGTCGCCGTCAAATCCGTGTTCTAAAAAAAAAAAAAAAAAAAGAAAAAAAAAAAAAAGAAAAAGGTTGTGGAGAAAGTGCGCACTTTTGCCGCCGCCGCTTTCTGCTACTGCTGCCTAAATTGACCGGCTGCATCCCGTGCATCGATGGAGGGAATCAAGCTTAGCAAGTTACACCCCCACCAGAGCTTGCCGTGATGTCCAGAAAGCTCACACATGCCAACACCTGAACCTTGAATGACCACGCAAGTCCATGTTCGCTATAAAGATCAACGTGTTGCTGCAATAAATTCCTTCCCTACCCGGCCACCATAGCTTCTCCTCCTTCAGCCGAAAACTTCATTCCGAACCCCACATCAAGTCGACCGTTGATTTCATCTCGCTCTGCGTTAAAGTTGGTGGACGCTGTCTCCTTTCGGTTATCTTTCGCATCGAGTCCTGGCGATCCGTATCCTTGGACTCACGTCATCTTCCAAAGAAGCTCTTGCCAGCTAGTCACATATTTATATAACACACACACACACACACACACACACAATGCCGACTCAAGCATTCTCGGCGCCAGGGCAGGCCGTCGAAGAGGCCAAGGCAGGAGGTCACCATGCCCACGGCACGCACAACTACCCCGACCCACTTACACACATTGACCGCACTTCATGGGATGTCACAATCGTAGGTGCTGGTCCTGCTGGTCTTATGCTTGCTACATCACTTGCTCGTTTCGGCGGCTTTGATGTGCTTGTCATTGACGAGCGATCCGAGCCTACCACCGCTGGCCGTGCCGACGGTATCCAGCCACGCACCATCGAGGTTCTTCGCAACATGGAGCCTCTTGGTTCTGAATTCTTTGACCGCAGTGCTCCATCGTACGAGCGTACCTTCTGGGATCCCCGCTCCGATGGCCAGCGTGGTATCGAGCGCACTCGACGTGTCCAGTCCTTCCCGACAGACATGGAGATTCAGGACAACTGCACACTCGGCTTGCAGCAGGGTTTGATCGAAGGCGGTTTCTTGAGGGACATGGAGCGCCACGGTCAGCGTGTTACCCGTCCATGGGCCTATCAGAACTTCGAGATGACGGACGACCCCAATTACCCCGTCACTGTCACTCTGGAGAAGATGAAGCCCGTCCTCGAGTCAACCAACGAAGGTGGTGCACCCATCAGCATCATCAAGCCTACCGGCGAGACAAAGACGATTCGCACAAAATACCTTGTCGCCTGTGACGGTGGTCGATCACGCTTGCGAAAGACCCTTGAGGACCGACACGAGTTCACATTCAATGGTGATTGGGTCGACACCCTCTGGGCTGCCCTTGACTGCGTTGTCGAGACCAACTTCCCCGATGTCCGCAAGATCGCCGCTATCCACTCCAAAAATCACGGTGCACTCTATATCTTCCCGCGAGAGAACAACGAGAAGGGAGAGCCCATCATTCGATGCTACACTCAGGTCAACCGTCTTGGCGGCGAGAAGAGCAAGCAGTCGGCGCTCGATGCCCGTGACAAGGTCACTGCCGAGATGGTCATGAAAGCTATCAAGGAGATCGCTTACCCTTACCACTTTAAATTCAAGGGTGTCGAGTGGTTCACATGCTACCCCATCGGTCAGCGATTGATCTCGAGATACTCGCTTCCAGCGGGAAAGACTGCCAGCGGTGTCAACTTCCCCGGTCACCGCGTGTTGCTTGCTGGTGATGCTTGTCACACTCACTCGCCTAAGGCTGGTCAGGGTATGAACACGGCCATCATCGACTCTCAGGCATTGGCATGGAGGATCAACTTGGTCGAGAAAGGTCTTGCTGACCCCGACACCTTGCTCGGCACCTACCACGACGAGCGTCACGCAACGGGCAAGCAGCTCATCGACTTTGACTCGGAGTACTCGGCTCTTTTCTCTGGTGAGGTTCCCAAGAATACCCCCGAGGTCGCCACCATGTCCGACGCTGAGAAACGTGAGCACTTTATCAACATTCAGCGTCGCAACGCCGCTTTCACCACTGGTGCAGGTGTTCTCTACGCCGACAATGTCCTCAACCACTGCGATCCAAGCAAGCTTGGGGTCGCCAAGATCACCAACAAGCTAGAACCTGGTCGCAGACTCCAGCCTGCATGGGCAACACGCTGGTCCAACTCTCAGCCTGTCCGAATGGTCCACGAGATCCAGTTCACAGCGCCGGGTGGGTTCAGACTCTACGTCTGTGCCGGAGACCTAGACAAGAACATGCGTCACCTCGAGGCTTTCGCCAAGTACCTTGCTTCCCCCCACTCTTTCGTTAATCGTTTCCGTGCTAACCAACGAGCAATGCTTCTCGAGCACCGCGCTTACCATCAGCTCCCCGACTCGCTCAACACCGGCTTGGCTGATGGATTCGCATCGGAAGCAAATCCCTTCTTCCACCTCTTGCTCATCGTCAAGTCGCAGCGATTCGATATCGAGATTGAGCAGATTCAGCACCTCGGTGCACTCAAAAGCATGCTTTACTGCGACGACATCGAGGCAGGTGATGGTGCATTCAAGGTCACTCTTGACAAAAGATTCGTCGGTGCTCTGCACGAGAAGTGGGGGTTGCCAAATGGAGGTGTGGTCATTGTCAGGCCGGACGGATACGTTGGTGCTATCACACCACTCGACCACGGTCAGACTGGATTCCAGGCGATCGAAAAGTACTTTGACGGCTTCTTGAGGCCTAGTCCTGCTGCTACAGTGCAGCACAAGACAAGATTGTAGATACAAAGTATGGACTGTAGTATCGTTTCTTTGATGTTCTTCTTGCATCTCGATTAGAAATCATCGCGCTTGTGTCTCGGCCGATTCAAATACACGGACCGGCTATGTACTCGAGCAAGCAAACAGGCATCAGACGCGGGATTAGAATAAAAGAACAGAGTTGCCCATCTCGTGCATTTAGGGCAGGTTGGTAAAAATAACAAAACAGTGTGGTACAAGTACAAACGATAAAGATCTAAGTGAGTTGCCAAGGAGATCGGGTTCGGAAAGCAACAAGGGAAAGGTGAAGATCTGGGGTATGGTCAAGGCTGATGTCCCAGTCATTGAGGAAAACGTAGGAGGCGAGGAAAGGATCAGAGCATGCTAGCGATGCTCATAGTGGATCGTGGTGTTGCAGGCGCTTCACCGTCAGAATCTGCCTCTTCCTTGATCTTCCTCTCGGACAAGACTTGCAGTAGCGATGGTTTGGACGGCGTTCGCGGTTTTGGCCCTGCTGAGGCTACTGCATCGCTGTCGACCGAATCCTCGTACGTGTCAGGAGAAGAGACATCTGAGCCGTCGTCATCGCCTTCACTGATCATGTGCGAGGTAGAGTGGCCTCTTGCTGCAGGACCCATGCTGCTTGTCCCTGCTAAGTTTTTTGACCACGAAAACTCGCCAAAAGCGATTCGGAACTGCGGGTTGGGTTGACTCAGGCGCTTGACAGGCAATTCTTTTGCCTGCTTAGCGAGGGCTTCCAAACCGGAGCACGAACGCTGACGATGTTCGATCAGCTCAGCAAAGTTCGAGAGCACGCTGGCAAGACCGTTCGAGGAAGCTCGATGCGATGATGAGAACGATCCACTTGGAATGCTCTGCGGGGTTCTCGATGATGGACCAGCCGACGCGTCGCCAAATGGCGAGGCACCTCTGGACATGACGCGAGACTCAGGTGCTGAATGCTGCTTGGGAGAAGTCGCTCCTGTTGCCTGGTCATCGCTTGCGTCTGCTGACAGCGGAGCGAGTCTGGGGTTTGGGTTGAACAATGGGTCGATACGGACAGAGCTGCGTCGACGCTCCAACTCGAGCGCCTTCTGCGCCCATTCTTTCTCGAAGCGGTAGAAGCGGCTGTATGTGTGAGCGACCTCTTTGGCCTCATCAAGGAAGCCTTCGCTTGAGGCCAAAGTCTGCATGTGCCCGGCGGGCAATCTGCTGGATGAGGCAGAGTCCTTAGCTTCAGCATCGTTGACTGTGATGGCGGGCGTGCTAACAGGCGACAGGGGTGCTGGCAGTTGCTGAGGGCTGCTTGAGACTTTGATTCCCTGGACGTCCTCCGTAGGTTGGGCTGTTTCTGATTCAGCCTCCTGGCCAGCTGTGATAGGCTCTGAGGAGAGAGGGCTCTTTGGCGTTGCTGGCATTACAGATACCGCCAATGAAGTACTGGCGGAAGTAGGCGCCTTGGTTGGAGATGTTGGCACCGGCGTACCAGGAGCGGGACTGGAAGCAGCAGATGATTGTGGGGTGAGACCGAGGTGGCTTGCAAGAGCGGTAGCGATGGCTACATTTTGGGATGCGCTCTCTACATGTCGTGTGATGTCCTGACTCAAGCTGCCGACACTTGCTTTGCGTGCCTGCTCGATGAGCATGCCAAGCTGCTCGACTCGCTGACGCTTCTGTTCTTGTTCTGCTTGTGTCGACGTGTGACGTTGACCGACTTGGCTTTGCAAGACAGCAGCTGCCGCAGCGGTAGCAAGATTGATGATGCTTGCTCGTCGCAATGGGTCGCTAGGCAACTGGACCTCAGTTGCGGAAGCAACCTTGAATGTAGTTGAGGCGTCTGTGTCGGAGTCATACTTGCGCTTAAGCCCTTGTGGCTCACTGCCGACAGGCGAGTGAGAGTTTTTTGGCGAAGACATGCGTGAGTGGGATTTTTTTGGGTGCGAGAGGTTGCTGAGAAGCTGTCCAACGGCGAACTTGGCGTGAGAGGAGGCTGTGTACGAGTCAGGTGCAGGGGGAGCGTGAGTGGTGGAAGTGTTGATGGAGAGGTCGACCCGAGATCCACGATGAGAAGCTGGCGAAGAAGGTGTCAAAGATGGTCTACGGGTCGCGACGGACATGACGTTGGATACGGAAGCAGAGTGTCGTTGCTTCTCAAAGGTCGATCGACTCGAATCAGACTCGGGCAAGCGTAGATGTGGAACCAGAGTGGAAGGATCGAGCTTTTAATCGAGAGAGTGCGAGTGTGGGCTGGTGAGTGGGAGAATATATAAGAGAGAAATGCTGAAAGTGATGTGGTGGAAGTGCTGTTGGTGAGGTGGTGAAAGTGCTGTTGGTGAGGTGGTGGTATGCGTTCAACAACGATATGAGTTGATGAACAAAGACATTGAATCTCGTTGCTGGGATGGTAGTTGGTGCAGGTCGAGAGTGGGCTGTCTTTCGAGAGGCGTAAGTGTAGAGATGGTCGCCTGAAAAGTGTGTTGATGAATGACGAGAGGGATGAAAGCGATGCCTACGTCCAAGAATGGTTGCTGAGAGCGGTGAGGATGTGCGGGGCGTAAGGTCGGTGTGGTAAGTGAATCAGAGAGTACAACAAGAGGAGAAGCGAGGACTCGTGCTGAAGAAACAAAGACAAGAAGGGGAGAAAGAGTTGTATGGAGCAAGCGTAGGTGGTGTTGGGAACGTGGAACTGTCGGCAGGGGCTGGTGGATGAAGGAAGGTAAGGGTGCTGTCGACGGAAGAATGTGTGTGTCAATACCAGGGATGGAGGACAAGAGGGTCTAGGATGACGATAGGGTGGAGCTCTCCAGAACTGGCTGTTGTTGAGAGCTAAGCTATGGCGAGTCAAGCTGTGCGAGCAGATTAACTTGGAAGGATGGAGAGAGAAAGACAGCGCGGTACACAAGGGTTGGCGACAAGCCAGGAGGCGGATGTGCAGAGGGGATGGGCGGACAGAGCAAAAGCGAGCCGAGAAAGAGACACAGGGCAAAGGCTTTTTGGCTTTGGCAGGTGAGAGCGGGGGATAAAGATGAAAGAGACACAGCAGCAGACGCAACAGCCTTAAGTTAATCGAGATTCTAGGGCAATTTTGAGCTTTGAGCTTTGCAGCAAGGCAGCTAGCCGATCTTGTGTGCCGTCAACGGGAAAGTGCAGCGAAGAAAAATCAAAATCCAATGGCACTCGAGATTTGGCAAGGTTCTATCTGTTGAAGATTACGATCCAGTGAGACGCAGGAGGATGACGCAGAGCCGATCTGATCAGAGATCGAGCCGAGCCGATCTCACCAGAGATCAGGTACAACACAGTCCCGCTCGTTGTCAAGCTAGGTCATGAAGTAGGATGCTCCCACACTCGGCATGTGCCACCACAATGTATATATATCAATCTGAGAGCACTAGGCTCTCTCCACGTTCTTTTAGTCAATTGAGTATATTTGTTTCTGTCTATAACTAGCAGTGACATCGTACTTAGACTCTCCCCGATCGCCAGTATCGGGACCCAAACGTCTTCACTTTTTAACACTATCTCCTATGATGCATTCCACACAGACAAACATCCACAGAGTGAGGTTCTGAATGTGTTTGTCCAAGCGTAGCAAATATCTCTCTCTCGTTGGAGGTAAAGAGTGAGTAAGCCACCAACTTGACTGGGTTAGGCAAGCATCGTCCAAGATGAAGATCGTCGTGCTTCTCATTCGTTCTATCCGCCAACTTCAGCGTGGACCTTCTTCCGGGCCTAACCCTGCTGCCTGTCTCGAGCTGGCATTACATTCTCGCCTGAATATGCCAGTCGCCATGGCAATCCATAATATAGAGCCGCTCCCTTTGAATTTTGTCCATTGCATAGCCGTCGTCTGTTGTCTCTGATTCTGGCTTGTCCTGTCCATCTCTCACACCCGCTGTCCGAAGACCTTGATTTCCCCAGCCCGGTTGCTACGCTATGCTACTGGACGGTGAACCGTTTGAAACTCCGGTTCGCCGAGACTTTTTCTCGTTGGCTTGTCTATCCACGCTCTGCCAGCACCACAGAGCGAGTCTTCGCCTTGAGCCCGCCCGTCTCTGACTCTGCAGACTATGAAGATAGCGCTCTCTCAGAACATTGCGTCACTAGCCCGTTGCCGAACAGTCACGCTCCTGTCACGTTTGTTGGTGATGATGATGAACAGCATTCCAAAAGTTGTGCCCTCAGCTGCTTTGTAAGCTGCAACGGCGTAACATATAACTTTTGTTTTGTTTTAATCTAACATACTCAAAGGTTGAAATGGAAGTCCACCATGTCGCAGTAAAATCACATGACCACGCAGTCACGTTCATGCGTTAACGCGCCCGCCAACTTCGTTCATTGTCACCACCCATCACCTCCCACCAGTGCACACCATCACCCACCAATGACCCCTATCCCAGCTCACCTCATTCTAGCACATCACACAGTTATGCACAGTACCTTGCCTTCACACACTCCTAGTAAAGCATATATATACTCATGGCATTGCTGTATCTAGTCATCACAAAATGCCAATGATTTCACATTGTTCACTCTAGCCCCCTGTCTTGTGGAGTATCTCAACAGATTAAGAGTCTGAGACTCTACCAACCAAACACTGCCAGACCTTGCCACACTTCACCATGCTGTCTGACCCATATCCTCACCTGCATCTGCTGCCCAAAGAAAGGGCCTGCCTTTGACAAAACCACCAATCCAATATGCCTCCACAGACCTGCAACTCTGACACTGAAAGCAGTGACTTATCTGATGGACCAAACAAATCAAGGGCCCCCACTGCACCACAGAGGCAGATGCTGATTGGTGCAGAGATCCCTTCGCCATATGACAACAACAACAATGACAACAATGGAGATGAGACACAGTATAACATTGACACCATCTCAAACCTAAACCCAGAAATGCTCAAAGGCATGCTCATTGAACTCACCAAATGCAACAAAGAAAAAGACTCTGACAAATATAAGAAACCATCCCACTGCTCTGATTTCCACCAATGACTCTTGTGCACCCATGACACACTCAAGGAGGCACCCAAGCTAATGACCAAGAATTGGTATGCTTGGAACCCTCACTTCAGAGGGATCCTGTCTAACTGGCCAGTGGCTATGAAGCACCTTGATGGTATCATAGCCCCTGGGGACAAGAAATACTATCACACCCTTGAGAGTGAGCTATGCACCATCCTCCAAAGCAGTGCCCTGCTTGCTGGCAACAACAACATCAATTACCTTTTCATATGACCTGTAAACTCAGACCCCTGGAAACTTCACAGTCTCTACTGCAGACTGAAGAAGGATCTCACCAAGATGGAAAAGATTGCTGAATTGACCCTGCTTAATGAAGTTGGGAAGATTTGCATGTTCCAGGCCAATGTCTGCAAGCTCATCACTGACATCAATGAGCACTGGGCAAAGGCAGAGTCCATGGGCCATGCCCTTCCTGAAATACTAAAAGTGAAAACACTCATTGACCAAGCTAGATATGTCACACCTTATCACCACTGCATCATCACACTCAAAGATACTGGAATGGCATCCAGTTATGAAGTGCTTTGTGCTGCTTTGTGCAAATGACAAGACAGCATGACTGCCCAAATGGACCACAGAGCCAGCAACCCCAGGACAGCCCAGGCAAACTTAGCTGAAGGACAAGTCAAAAATGAGGAAGCCTACCACTGTGGTAAACCCAGTCCTGATAGAGTCCAACATTGCTACCACTGCAACACAGAGAATCATATCTCCAGGTACTGTCCAAAGAAGACCCAGGAGGGAACACTGGCAACACCTCCTCACCCAGGCCAAACATCTGCATAGGATACCTGGTGCACCATTGTGTCAGGGGTCTCGCGCCTGAAACCCAGGTCGGTCTGTCGAGATACTCGGTGACTATCAAACTGTGCGACAGCTATTGTCTCGATATCGGTGACTATCAAGTTGTGCAGTGACAGCAGGTGGCGTTCGTTGTATATACTATCGTAGGTTTCGGCTGACCTCTGTGGACACTCCGTTCAGGGGTAGCTCGGCACGATCAATATCAATGTTATGATGACACCAAGGTCTGGTGTGAGTGTTGATGATGATGAGGTTGATGGTGTTGGTGATGCGGCACGATCAATATCAATGTTATGATGACACCAAGGTCTGGTGTGAGTGTTGATGATGATGAGGTTGATGGTGTTGGTGATGAGATTGGTGATGTCGATGATAATGAGGTTGATGGTGTTGGTGATAAGGTTGGTGGCGTCAACACGAGTGTCCAGTGTGTTGACTTGATGCTTGAAGTGATCCCCGGACCGCAGTGGACTACTGCCTTCGGTTCTATCTTGATCCGGACCGCTAACCTGCTATGGGCGCCTTCGGACGTCAGGTAGTGGTGATACAACACACACACTACAATGAGGAGCAACCTTGATAGATTGCTGCTATGCTGACTGAAACTAATGTATACTTATGCTGAAGTGATAACTAGTTATATGGTGAGTAGAGTGGATGAGGATCCACTCGACCTATGATGATGAGAAAGCATGGTTATATACCTCTTCTCAGCATCGCCAGCGATGCTGCTCCTGCTCTCTCTCCAGAGAGTACCTTCTTCATCGAGTACTGCTCAGGGGCCTCTCCTGCTTGGCACCCCTGTGCCTCTTGAGCTGTGTCGACTCCTTTGACACTGCTCCTCCTCCTCATGACCTGGTGTCAACTCCTTTGACACTGCTCCTCCTCCTCATGACCTGTGACAGTTCCTTTGGCTCTTGTCTCTCGAGCCCCTGAGTGGTAACCATCTGCATGCTCCTTGAGCTTGGTCCTCCTCGTGGCTGTGCTTGGCCCTCCTTTGCATGTGAGTCCATAGGAGTCCATGGTCTCCATGGAGACTGCACTACGACCATGCTCTCTACTGATCTCGACTAGATCTTCGATACCTGTGCTCCTTCCATATGAACCCATGACCCTCCTGCTTCTTGAGCATCCAGGCCCATGACACATTGCCTCCACCTACCATACCTCCCTGGACCTACAATCCACCACCTGGATTGTGGATTCAGGAGCAACCAATCATGTCACAAACAATGAATCCAATCTCATTTCTTCCACTCCATGTACTGGGTTTGTGAAGACTGCTAGTGGGATGAGAATTTGCATTGTGGCAGTTGGTCAGGCTATGCTGAATGTAAATGGCCATGGAGTACTATTGAACAATGTACTTTATGTCCCAGACACAAATGCAAACCTGATCTTGGTGAAGGCCCTAACAAGTGATGGTGCACATGTGATATTTGACAGCAAAAATGTGACATTAGAACTCCCAGATGGCACAACCATCATCAGCAACCTCAACCCTTGAACAAGACACTATGAATTTCCTGAACACAAGCATGAAATGTTGGTAGTGTGCAGAGATGAGCAACTATCTGAATTGCCAGAGACATTTGATGATGAAGCAAAAGCTGCAAAGTGCTCTTTTACCCCACAGTTTATGCATGAATGATGCAGTCATCTGGGTTGGAACAAGGTGAGGGTCATTGAGAAACTATATCATGTCAAGCTCCCAAGTGATGAATGTCAAGATTGCATTGTTGGAAAGTCAACCAAGACCAGAATGAGCAAAAGTAGTGGTGCATGTGCCAAGCATCCACTGGAACTGGTACACATTGACCTGACCACCCATCTATCAACAAAGACTGAATTCACATGTTTACTGGTCACTGTGGATGATGCTTCTAGCTTCACTTATGTGAAACCACTCCAAGCAAAGTCAGATGCCCTACAAGTACTCAAAGAGTGGATTCATTACACTGAAATACAAATGGGTCACAAGCTCAAGACCCTCTGCTCAGACAATGGTGGTGAATGGATTTCTGTGGTGGCTGCTGGTTGGCAGAATGAAGCTGGTTTCCAGTGGCAAAAGACATCAGCTTACACCAGTGTGCAAAACAGCAAGGCAGAGTGCACCATCTGAACAATCCAAGAAATGATGATCACGATGATGCACACACACCATCTGCCCCAAACATTCTGGCCCTTTGTGGCAGAAGCCACTGTGTTCACAAAGAATATAATGCCAAACATCAACAACTGGGTACCATATCATGTGTTTTACAATAGAGATCTGAGGAAGCCATTCTCATTGCTCCAAACCTTTGGATGCCTTGCTTGGGTCAATGTCCTGAAAGCAAAATGCAAGAAACTGGATGAGCTGGCAATCCCAGCCATCTTTATCAGCTATGATGAGGAGCACAAGGGCTGGAAGTTCTTGGCACCTAGCCATAACCCACTGGTGTTTTGGTCAAATTCAGCTTGTTTCCTGCAAGGTATGTCATGGAACAATTGCATGGACATGACCCCAATCCAAGATATGGACACTCTTCATTACAAGGACACAGACAACATCAAAGACCTGGGGTATGATGAAGTAGATGAACACAATGAAGAATCACAGCAACCCATCAATGACATCTACCAACCACCTCCAGAGCCTGATATGATTTTCGAAGACAAGACACCAATCCCTGACCCCACAGAGACCATTTTCGAGTATCCAGTGGAAGGGATCAACAATGCATCAGAATCTAATCTATCAGACACACCATCAGACTGAGCATCTGATGGCTCAAGAGATAAAACATACCAACTCACGATGTCATCAGAACCTCCACCACTGCTAAATGAACTCAGCCAGAATGTTCAAAACAGAGCAGTTTCAGAACACTTCTCAATGCAAGTGGCCCAACACTATCACAACAAATTCACTGCAATGCACAACATGTATCCTTGGCTACACCCAACGATGCTTGCAATACTGCTCAGAGCATACCCATGAATGCTCCCACCTGCAGCCAATATGCACTGTTTCCAAGAAAACCTCCGATGTGACAGCAAGTTGGCAAACATTGGCAACCTTCCAACATACAATGCTAATGCCTATGCAATCACCACCACAAACCTCAAACCATTGGTAAAGGAAGCCCTGAATGGACCTGACCAGATCCATTGGCACAAAGCAATCAGAGTGGAAATGAATGGTTTGGAAAGCATGAACATTTGGGAAACAGTGGACAGACCAGAGGGGGTGAACCTTGTAGATTTCAAACTGGTACTCCAAGTAAAGATGGATGCAAATAATATACCATACAAGTTTAAATCTAGGTTCTGTGCATGTGGTTTCTCTCAAAGAGAGGGTATTGACTACAATGAGATCTTCACCCCAGTCATACCCAGGGATGCCATTAGGACCCTACTGGTGATTGCCACCAGGTTTGACTGGGAGCTTGACTTGATCAATGTCATGCAAGCCTATCTGAACACAGAGCTGCACCACCACATTTACCTCAAGCTGCCAGAGGGTGCAGGGGTACCAGCTGATAAGGTGTATAAGCTGGTCAAGAGCTTATATGGACTCAAGCAGTCCAGCTGAGAGTGGCATAAGGAATTGGATGCACACTTATGATGCCTAAGCCTTTTCCCATTGCCCAACATTCCCTGCATGTATTTGAGAGGTGCCAGGACAACACAGGTGATCATCACAGTGTACATTGATGACATGTGCATTATGTCACCATCTTGAGACCAAGTTGACCTAGTCAAGGGGGAAATCATCTGCAAATGGAAGATCACTGATAACAGACCAGTGATGGAGTTCCTCAAGATCAAGATCATGCAAGATTGGATCAAACAGATGATTGACTTAGATCAATGGGTGTACATACAGAATATCATAAGAGAATGGAATCAACTGCATGAGAAAACATGGATCCCCATGACTCGCACCCTGCTCAAGGCACCTCCAGATTCAACAATCGACAAGAGGCTGAGGACCAAGTACCCAACACTCATAGGAAAACTATTATGGATTGCAAACATGGTCAGGCCAGATACATCTTTTGCTGTCAATGCCCTGGTATGCCATATGTCCAGACCCACAGAAGAAGCAATGCAAGCAGCACTCTGGGTCATCATGTATCTAAATCAGATGCAGGATGAGGTGTTGAGACTTGGTGGCAGGGATGGAACCAAACCTGCCATCACCACATACACAGACTCAAATTGGGCCTCTGATCTGAATGCAGACTGAAGAAGCACATCCAGCTTGGTCATAAAGGTATTTGGCAGTGTAGTCGCCTGGAACTCACATATCCAGAAGTGCATCTCAGAATCAGCAGTCAAAGTGGAATATGTTGCAGGATTGACTGCCACATGCAAAGCCCTATTCCACTGGCATCTGCTTCACAGGTTGGGTTTTGGAGACCATACACTGCTTATACTTACAGATAACACCAGATGCATACAGGTTGCAAAGGATCAGGTCCTCCATTCCAGACTTAAGCATATCAATACAAAGTATCATCTCATTTGAAACCACATTATGGAAGGTGATGTCATTCTACAACATGTGAGGATGGCCCACAATGATGCCAATTATCTCACCAAGCCAGTGTCCCAGCACCTACCTGTCAGGGGTCTCGTGCCTGAAACCCAGGTCGGTCTGTCGAGATACTCGGTGACTATCAAACTGTGCGACAGCTATTGTCTCAGTATCGGTGACTATCAAGTTGTGCAGTGACAGCTGGTGGCGTTCGTGGTATATACTATCGTAGGTTTCGGCTGACCTCTGTGGACACTCCATTCAGGGGTAGCTCGGCACGATCAATATCAATGTTATGATGACACCAAGGTCGGGTGTGAGTGTTGATGATGATGAGGTTGATGGTGTTGGTGATGAGATTGGTGATGTCGATGATAATGAGGTTGATGGTGTTGGTGATAAGGTTGGTGGCGTCAACACGAGTGTCCAGTGTGTTGACTTGATGCTTGAAGTGATCCCCGGACCGCAGTGGACTACTGCCTTCGGTTCTATCTATATCCGGACTGCTAACCTGCTATGGGTGCCTTCAGACATCAGGTAGTGGTGATACAACACACACACTATGATGAGGAGCAACCTTGATAGATTGCTGCTATGCTGACTGAAACTAATGTATACTTATGCTGAAGTGATAACTAGTTATATGGTGAGTAGAGTGGATGAGGATCCACTCGACCTATTGATGATGAGAAAGCATGGTTATATACCTCTTCTCAGCATCGCCAGCGATGCTGCTCCTGCTCTCTCTCCAGAGAGTACCTTCTTCATCGAGTACTGCTCAGGGGCCTCTCCTGCTTGGCACCCCTGTGCCTCTTGAGCTGTGTCGACTCCTTCGACACTGCTCCTCCTCCTCATGACCTGGTGTCGACTCCTTCGACACTGCTCCTCTTCCTTTGACCAGTGACAGTTCCTTTGACTCTTGTCTCTCGAGCCCCTGAGTGGTAACCATCTGAGCTTGGTCCTCTTCGTGGCTGTGCCTGCTCCTTGAGCTTGGTCCTCTTCGTGGCTGTGCCTGCTCCTTGAGCTTGGTCCTCCTCATGGCTGTGCTTGGCCCTTCTTTGCATGTGAGTCCATAGGAGTCCATGGTCTCCATGGAGACTGCACTACAACCATGCTCTCTACTGATCTCGACTAGATCTTCGATACCTGTGCTCCTTCCATATGAACCCGTGACCCTCCTGCTTCTTGAGCATCCAGGCCCATGACACTACCCACATGCACTCAACAGTGCCTCAGCATGGTGACCCTCCTACCCTCTCATCACTCAGTCAATGAGGAGGACAGTAAAATCACATGACCATGCAGTCATGTTCATGCATTAATGCACCTGCCAACTTTGTTCATTGTTGCCACCCATCACCTCCCACCAGTGCACACCATCACCCACCAATGACCCCTATCCCAGCTCACCTCATTCTAGCACATCACACAGTTATGCACAGTACCTCGCCTTCACACACTCCTAGTAAAGCATATATATACTCATGGCATTGCTGTATCTAGTCATCACAAAATGCCAACGATTTCACGCCGTTCACTCTAGCCCCCTGTCTTGTGGAGTATCTCAACAGTCGCCCCCCCTCAGAGCTTGTGCCTTTCGCCTTCATTCCATTTGCAAGGATCTCACCTTGCATTCAGGCCCTAGCCTCACTCCATTTCAACTGTCATCTCACTATAGTACCCACGAAACAACTCATTCGGCAAGCAGCAGAGACAGAAACTCTGTTCGCAAGTCCAGCATCTCAGGATAAGTGTGTGCGCAAGTGTGTGCGAGAGTGTGTGTGAGAGTGTGTGCGAGAGTGTGTAGACAATTAGAGCCAAATTGTTCCAAGCTTCCAGACCCTGGACGTTTAAACGCCGCGAAGACATTTTCTGAACGACGGCCTCCCGAACGCTTTGGCAGTTCTGGACCCTCTTCCGTAATCTAATCTAAGCTCGGCAAGCATCGCCCGTCATGACATCTTCACAGGTAGCAACCATGGCGATCGCGAGCTTCAGGTCTAGCCTGAGCGAAGTGGACGGGAATAGCTCATCACGGAGCCTGAAGTCGAGGCAAACCTTCAAGTGGCGCGTGGGAAAGAGAAGGGTGAGGCGAGATTCTGATCGAAGCTCCCTGATTGTCGGCGACTTCTTCGAACACGATGCAGAGCGTTCTTCTCGCCTGGACTTGCAGCTCGGGTTTCCTTTCATGCTGCGTCCCAAGAGTCTGGAACACGTCTCTTGAAGACCAGCTCTTGCTCGAGCCTGAGCTGATATTCGGCCGCTGCGACCGGTGACGACCGTAGTTACGCACGTTCTCTAGACCAACGCAGGCATGCTGTCCAGACGCCATGCATCGATCGACAAACAAACCGACTACCTTAACGACCGACGTCACCGAAGGCCTGAAACGCCTCCCACGTGCACCAATAAGCGTGTGATTCACCGAAACAGAAACGCTTCAAGACCCGTCGACCACGCATACATCCCAAACCACGCACGTCTAGACTCTTCAAGCATGTGCATTCATTGCTGCCGGAAGTCAACTTTGATCATCTGTATACGGCACGCAGCGCCGAGCTCCTTCCTGCTGCTCCACCGCCGCCTTTACGACCCTGAACACCTGGCGCTGTGCCGGCTAGGATCCCACCTGCATCTGCGCCGTTCTCGTCCTTTCCACCGGCCTGGACTACTTCGAACTTGTCCGTCAGCTGCAGCCACGCATAACCATACACCCGAATCCATGTCCGACCAAGCAAACCGAGTCGTGGCGATGCCGCAAAGGGCAAGAGAGAGCGGAGATTTGAGTTTGTCAGTATGCTTCTGTCGGTGCCCTTTGCACTTGCCGAAGTTGTGCAGCGGGAATCACACGCTAGACGAGGTCGAGAGCATTGGTCATATTTCGGAGTCTGCATCTGCTTGCGTGATGGGAGCAGACCTTCGGATTTGTTCGTCCGGAGTAGTGGTGCACTTACCTCATTCATGGTGTGAAGGTTCTCGGTGAGCACCGAGAGGTAGTTTGTCAAGAGGACATCGTTGTGTTCCTGTCGTCCAGGAATGTGCGGATGCCGAAAGGGTACGAAAACGTCAGCTCCTTGATCCTGAGCATCGAGATCGCCTCAGTGTGCTTCCCGAGCCGATGGATCGGCGCAAACACCTTGACCCAAGAGGGCTGCTGGCATGTATACTCACCCTTAAGAGCTCCTCTTGAAGTTCTGGAAGAACCGTCTGCGGCAAGTTGGCAACGACTGTTTGTATCTGCCGCAGCGCTTCGTGATCCCAAGCCGCTTGTCCACCCTTGACAGCCTGAAGGTAGCCAAGTACTTGATGAATGCGATCGTGGAGCTTGCTGATGGCGCCGTGCTGAGCTTGCATGCTTGTCAGCTCTGGAAGGAAGAGAAGAAGAAAAAAGCAGAACCGGCGTTTAAGTCAGCAAAGTGAGATTGATACCATCTGCCAAAGTCTGCAATACTTACTTGCACTCTCATGATCACCGCCGGACTCAGCACCAGCCTTGCTTGCATGATCCACCGCGATCCGCTCTGCTTCCCCTGTCTCGATCTTGAATCCTGCTGGAACGAAAAAGTTGGTCGTCTCGCCCTGCACCATCTCCACCACTGACTCGTACACCCTGATAGGAAGCTCGCCGTTGACCTCTGCATTCTCAAACGATGAGACCGTCTGATGGAGCTGAACGAAAATTGGTGTTTCGTTGTACGCGAGCAACTGCTTATGGATCTCGAGACCTTGCGGCGTGGGAAGATCGCCGATGGTGTACCATCCAAGCAAGTCTAAGGTTGGGAAAACTTGCTTGTACTGTGACTGTCGCGACTTGAGGAATGCATGGTTAATCATAGGCGCCGACGTCGGAGAAGCTGATGGATCCAGTCGGATCTCGAACGAGTTCTGAATGTTGATGTCTCGTCCTTGCTGCGTGCCAAGCAGGACACCGTAGACTGGAGAATAGGACAGGAAAGAGTAGTCGGCGCATCAGCCATTACTGGGTTGCCTGTTGGATATGGCCAGCATAGTGCTTACCTGTCAAATCTGTATCATTGCTTTGCAACCTCGTTCGGACAAGGTGTTCAGAAATGTTTAAGATCGGTAGCGGATGGCTGTGTTTCCGAGGCGATGCAAGAGGAGAGCGTCAGCAAATGGCCTCGCTGTTGTGACACGTCTTCTGCCAGTCTGCGCGCTCACAGACTGATGTTGCTCCCAATTCCCGAAGACGAGTGGCTGTCGAGGACGACAGGTGACAGTTTTGAGGTTTTGAGGGTTGTTGTTGAGCTCGATGGCCCGGCATTAGACGACATTGCCAATTTTGTGGTAGCAGTTTGCCTTCTTCAATCTTTTGTGCCTGCTATGTAGCTGTCATCAATGTGCTCGAATGATGCTGTGGATGAGGATGATGCCGAAGAAGTCGATGGACATAGAGGAATGTGTGTGGCTCGAGCACATTTGTTGCTTCTGCATGCGCACTTTTGCTGCGCATTTACTCCACTTTTCTTGACGGGTCTGCCGCACGTGATTCGTAGGCGCTAAAATTTTAGCCAAGGTGCGTCTTGATGTTAGACTCTCGAACCCTCTCCTTCACATCTTCATCCTCATCATCGTCTTCACCATCATCTGAGGCTACCCTTGACATCTTTTATCAGTCGACATCCAAGTCGGCATTACTTATCGCTCGCCGGCCTCAGCTCTCCACGATGAAGCTCCTGGCTCGCTCCCTGATCAAAAAGCTCATCCGAGCTCACCTTCCCCCCAACACGAGGCTCTCCAAGGCAGCAGACCTCTACGTTATGCTTGCCTTCCTCATCTACATGCAAAGGCTTGCCAACGAGTCAAGGGTCGCTCATCAGATTGATTTGTCCAATGGCTTGAAGGGATCGAAGACAATCGCGAGGCGTCACTTGAACGGTGCGCGTAAGCGCGTCCGTGGCTGAGGGACTTAGAAGACAGTATGCCGCTCACTCACAAGAACCCATATTATCACCTGCATGGCTCAACCGGTTTTTGAGTCGACGACCAGACGCGTCAAGACACCTCAATCTCGCCACGGAGTCGAAAAGAGGCTACCTCTCTTAACTCATGGAAATCGCAACGGTGCGCTTCGCCTCGAAACGGAGACGAAGACAGCCCCCTCCGTCTCTAGACGCAATCAAAGAGACAACTACGAAGAACCGACAAGGCTATCGATGTCGGGCCCGACACGACGACGTACAAACAAAGTCCGTCCGACTGAACAAAACGAACTAAGAGGCTGATCATGACATTCAGCCAGCCCCACATTCGTGTCCTCCAACATAAGGCCTCACTCGTCACATGCTTTCAATATGTACAAACACATTCCGAAATGATCAATGCAACAACATCATTACTTCGTGACCATGACATGCATAACAACAAAGTAAAGGTCCGTGACAAGCAGCGTGTGATCTAATCAGATCATCTTGCTGCGAGGAGGCGAATAGTATCGCATGTAAGGCTGAGCGTTTCCAAGTCGAGCGAGCTCTGCCTGAATCTCATCCTCCATGGTGTTGTTACCGCTGGACAAGGAGCCAAGCGAAGGTGGGGCGCCGGCTGACATGTTGCTGTAAACTGAAGAGAGTGTAGAAGCGGTCGACTTGTCGGTAGCACCTGAGACAGTGCGAACGCCGTTGATGCCTGCTGTGCGGTACTGCGAGCTCGGTTTTAGCCCAAGTCGAGGCAAACGAGATGAGGCACTGCGATGAGCTGGTGACTCCGAGATGCCGCTCATGGAGCGACTGGTTGGAATCTTGCTTACAGTAGGCGAGGGGCGTGGCACTTGCCAGGGAATGCTCTTGGTCACGGTGGCCTGCGAAGTGGAGCGAGGGATGCTGGACGATGCTGATGAGGTGGACAGGTCGCGCTGGTGGCCGTTGCTCGGGACAGCAGTGTTGCTCTTGCGCCGAACTGTCGAGGGCACCGAGCTGTTGCGGCCCTCGTCATCTTCCTCTTCGCGGTCATGATCGCCGTGACCTGCGTCACCAAGCCTTGAGTCAAGTGTCTCACCGTGTGCAGATGTGCCGAATGCTCGGTGAAGGGACCTGAATGTCGATGAAGGCACCAACTCGTCATCGATCTCTGGCAACTGCTCGTTAGCGATGTTCCACACTTCGTTATCGTCCTTAGGCAGGCTCATACCGAGCAAGGTGGGCGAGGTTTGTTCAGCTCTCGTTGCCTTCGATGATGAGCGCCGTGTGCAAAGGAGACTGCTGCTTCTAGGTGTGGGGAGAGGCGACGCCTGGCTAGATCGCTGCGAGCTACGATCCTCCCGGAAGAGGCCATTAGGACCGTTCAGCAGAGAGACAGGACGAGCGCGCGGAAGCTCACTCCTGCTTGCAGGCAGTATCGTTCGTTCGGATCCAGGCAACCCAGAGACGAAGGCTTCAGACCGTGTGCTCCTGTGTGTAGGCTTGGCAGACACCGGCGCAGACGAGAACGAGGGTGGAGGTGAGGACACAGATTTCGCTTTGACCCGTGGCGACAAGGTACTTGATCCCAAGCGCACACTGTTGTGAAGAGAGGGAGGAAGCTCCACGTCCATGATAGAGCCTTCGCCATCCTCCGAGTCAAGCGTCTGATCAGCGGTCGAGTTGAGCTGGTGGTCAAGGTATCGCAGCTCCATCAGCTCGTTCTCCAAGTCTTGAATCTGGCCGATGAGCGTAACCTCGCGTGAGTCACGACGCTCAAGCTCGCGTTCCAGCTCCAATACGCGGGTCACCTCTGCGTGGAGATCGGAGGTGAGGTTGTGGTGTCGAGCATGGAGGTCGGCATTCTCTGCACGTACTCGCTCCAGAGTGTCAAGCAGGGACTCTTTCTCGAGCTCATGACGGCGCACCATGTTGGCGAGCGAGTGCTGCGAGACGGAAGTAGCAAAAGAACGAGGGGTGCCTAGCGTCTTGGCGGTAGCGGACGGTGAAGTGTGTCCACCACCAGAGCTGGCCCGACCTACGGTCATGTTGTCGCTGCTAAATCGCTTGCGGAAGCTGTCTGAGTCCAGCAAAGACGACAGAACATAGTCTCGGCTGAAGGCCTGCGAATAGCGGCTCGAGCTGGACTTGGCATCCGAAGGAGGTCGTCGGCGGGTAGTGGTTGCTTCTATATCGTGTCCGGAGACATCCTGCGCTGATGAGACGGACGAGACGCTAGCATGCCGCAGCATTTGTGAGTTCATGTCAAGAGGCATACCCATGAGACCAGACAGCGAGGTCGACGTTCGATGCTCTCCAATCGACTGTGCGCGCACCTTCGGACGGCCGGGTGCAACGACGTTGGTACCATCCATCGTGTTCCTCTTGGCCTGGACAGGCTGGCTGAGCGGCTCATCTGTCTTTGTCGAGGCCTTGGCTAAAGGAGAGTTGAACAAAGGCTCGTTGCCTGACAAAGCGCCCAGACCTTGTTTCGCGGGACGAGGAGGAGGCTCAACACCGAGGCGACCTTCCTCGGCACGCATCTGAGGAGAAGGCGTGACACCAATAGCAGAAGATAGCACCAAAGCAAGCATGCGGCTGTAAGCCTGCTCAATGTCGCGCATGCCCTCCTGCCGTCGTTTGGCAGCTCGAGCAGGCGTAGCCTCGGAGAGCACGGGAATTTCGCCAGCTAGAGTGCGATTGGCGGCCTGCTCGGTCGCGTCAGACACGAAGCTATCCATTCCGAGTGTCTCCACAGAACGATTCGCGATAGCCGTCCCTGAGTCATTGGCATCAGTCAGCTGCGAAGAGCTGATGGCTCTTCGGACGCTGCGCACAGCATCCGCAAGCGCCTCGTGCGACTCGGGTGCTAAAGTGATGCGCCGACCATCGTCGCTCATGACGAACGAAGAGTTGTCGTGGGTCCAGGCGCCAGGGAGCGAAAGATCGTCGGTGCTCTTCATCGCGCGAGGTGTCGGCTGCGAGCTGCCTTCCCGTGAGAGCATGCTCGCCGAAGATGTGTTGGCATGCATGCCGTACGACACATCTGACATTCTCTGTCGCAAAGACGTGGGATCGAAGCTTCCCTCGGCACGATTGTCTTGTAAAGCCGCCTCGACTACCGCCAAGTGACTCTCGATCTCAGATACCTTGACCTCTGGCAATACCACTTCTTGCTCTTCTGTATCGCCGCCTGCAAAGCGATCGGCGGAGTGTTCATCGTCCTCAGCTGTAGCAGTCGCGGTGGAGAAACGAGAGAGCTGGGGTCGTGTCGCCGTCGAGACGTATGCTACGCGTTTTTCCGGCGCGGCAGAAGCCAGGGCCACTGCGTCGAGACCGCCAAAGGTGTCACGTTTGTACAAGTGGTGAGGCTCGTCCATATCGTCAGCATCCTCTTGAGATGCCAGAGGCGTGGGCTTGATAAAAGAGTTGTGGTTTGAGCAGTCGATCGTCTCGACAAGCGCTGTGTGAGAGGTAGCAGGCTGGTAAAACTCGCGAGGGACGGCTGGAATGGATGCATCGTCTTGGTCATCGCAGAAGTTATGTTCGTAGAGCTGCAAATCATGGCCGTCCAAGGAATGCGAAGGCGACGGCCCAGCGGCAATGGCGGGGCAGGCTTCCTCGGCTTCGAGATGCAAGAAATCACTGCTAGGCGAGGCAGCTGCGTGATGGTAAGGTGCAGAGCCGAGCGTGCCAGATGTGCTGGGAACGCTTAGACGGCTCTCGAGGTTGGTGATGAGGTCGGCAAGCGGCGAGTCTTGTCGAGATCCTTGGTCAAAGTGTCTAGCAAGTGGAGTGTCCAAAGTTCGGAGGCTGACTTTCGATGCTCCGGAACCAACATTCTGCCGACGTGCCGAAGCCGATTTGGGCGAGTCAAGATTGCTGACGGCAGTCTTAAAAGAGCAGGTAGTGGTTGCGGTGTCAAACCTGTTGGCAGGAACGCTGTGATCGGGCGACATATCATCGGACTCGTCTGCGTCGTCGATGTGGGTGGAGCGCATGGTGCTGTCGCCATCGATGGGCTCGAGGCCTTGCCAGATGCGCGGAATACCAGCCCGAGGTCGTGGATGACCGTCTATAGCGCTTGAGTGTCCAAGAGAGGAGGCCGAGACTTGTGTGTGACCATATTGACTAGCTCCTGAGTCTGTTGAATCCGCTTGCTGTCTTGATCCTGAAGAATGTTCTGCTTGACCCAATGAGTCCTGAAAGTTGTAATGACTGCGGGTAGACAAGGCCATGGCCATGCCGAGACTGTTGTCGGTCTTGTCGGTCAGGTTTGACGGCGGTCTTTGAAACTGGCGCTCCTCGACGTCGGCGTCTTGGCCGAGGTGCGCTGCCTGATCCATCCGAGGGCTCTCAAGAAGCTCGGCAGGTTCGTGCTGAATTTGTGAGGATGGTTTGGATCTCTGCGGCGCTTGTACCATGGCGAAGTCTCGACTTCGGATCTCATCACCATTAGCACGAGTCCTGACCTCGTCGCCGTTGCTGCGACCAAAGCTTTGGGAGTTAGAATCGCGACCTACTACGAACGGTGCACTGGAGCTGAAAGGCAGACCATCTTTAGGATACGGAGGTTGATCGAGAGGTAGTGGTTCGAGATGGCCGAACGAGTCTTGGCGCTGTGATCTAAAACGACCGCCGCTTTTGCTCGGTTCACGGGCAAGGAAAGGAGCAAAGATGAAAGAGGTCCTGGAAGCCTTTGTGGAGCTGGCATCTCTGGAGTTGCTGCGACGAGGTGTGAGGCTGGTGCGTGGTTTGGACTGCTTGGAAGCACGCCTTGACGAGAAGCTGGCGCAAGGAGTGGTTGCCTCTGACGAATCTTGCATTTCCAATTCGGATGGGAGGGCATTCGGGGTCTTGGCTAGGCTGAGCACCGATGAGGGCGTGCCTCCCACCGATTGCGACTTGTTGCCTTTCAGGCTCGCTCTGCGAATGAGGCGGCGAAAGAAGGAGCCGCCGATTTTGGTCTGCAGCGACTTGGCTTGAAGGGCGGCGGCGCGATCGAGTGGCGCGAACTGTGCACTGGATCTTGCAGGGAAGCTGAACGGCTTGGATGAGCTGCGACAGTGGACCACCTCGCTTTCGGCACGCTGACCTTGAGCACGACGCACAGTTGGGCGATGGTCCTGCAGCGGCATTGGAGCTGGTGTCGAGATGGCGCGCGATGTGTTTGTGGGTGAGATGGTGGGACGGGAGTCGGTACGCTGACGGATGGGTGCATGTACGGATTCGTAGCTGGAGTTTTGGTTGGCGTTGAGGGGAAAGTGACGAAGGGATGGCGTGGTGACAGATGGCGGTTGCATCTTCATAATTGGAGAGCTGGCTGTTTCTTGGCTGGCTTCGGTCGAGCTGGTAGGACGCGATGCAGGCGGTGTGAGGTGAGTGTCACTTTTGGACTCAGGCTCTACCAAGGGCGAGGCATTGCGACTAATGTAAGGTTGGCGATGCTCTACGACAGACAAGCGATCATCTTGATGAGAAGGTTCCGAGGGCGGAGCGGCTGGAGAGGGGGAGAAATGTTCGCTGAGCGAGCCGCCAAGCTGTTCACCGATCCTGCGATTGATGGTTGCGCCTGGACCTTTGGCGTTAAGCGAGCTTTCTTCGTAGCTGGGCATGCTTGGCTGATCAGAGTAGGACTGACTCAAGGCGGCCGAACCTGCCTCGGATGCTGCAGTGAACGTGCGCAGAGAGCCGAGCTCTGAACCAGGCGTATTCGTTGCCGGCGTAGTTGTGGCCTCTGAGCCGCTGTCAGGCATTATAAAAGGCAAACCGAAAGTTCGGACGTCGGCGTACGCGAGCGAGCGGCGTCGGGTGCTGCTGGAGACACGGGACAACACGTTGACGAAGGGGAGGTCGGGAAAGTTTCCCAACGAGTGTGCGTTACGATTGTGCTTGACGAGTGCTTTGGAGGTGTTCGGAAGAAAGGAAGCAGAAGCAGACCCTCTTGGGGGCAGAGGTGGTTGCCAACAGCGGCAGATTTGGCGGCTGAACTTGGCACATGACAAGTATCCGGCTGTCGGAGCTGAGACGGATGAAAACGAAAATGAAAAGCACCAATTTTAGACAAGGCTCGTGCCCTGCGACATCGGTCGACAACTGCTACCTCTGACTGCTGTCTCGACTGTGCTGCTGCTGCTGCTGCTGCTGCTGCTGACGCTGACGCCGAGACTAGAAAGGCTGATTTTGATTTTCTTTTTCTTTTTCTTTCTTTTTTCAGATGCGATTGGCAACGACGCTGCCATCCCTTACTTTCCATCCGAGTCAAGCCATGATCATCATTTCCATCCACCCTGAACCCGGCAATCGAAGCACGGCCGACTGTCAGGCCTGGACTTGCAGTGTTATTCCATGTATGGATCATCAAATCTGCTTTGCTTGACAGCCTGAGCACGTTTAGGACGAGATCGTCTGCGAAACGAGAGGCTGAATCGACCCTTAAACTCCTCGCGGCAACAGCCATGCTCTTCCCTGTCTCGGAGAGCTGGCTGTCAAGTCGCTCTTGCTGCGTGTATGAGATCTGAAAGGCGCAGCGATGCATGTTTCCTATCGAAGCAGAGCATGTATGCTCTCGCCTAAATCGGCCTTCGCCTGCGTTGTCTGTCGGCTCTGCAGCCTCTTGGCTCGCTTGCCTTTTCCCGAAGGCGTCGCTGCCAACAATTCGGATACGGTTAGGGACCCTGCCTCCAGATTCGGCTCTCCTCCAACTGTCTGACACCATGATCGACGGCACGCATCACAATGCTCTCTTGATCTTCAGTCCTGTCGACTTGCTTCATCTTCGGTCCTGGCATCGACCTGAGGCAAATTGGCCGTTCGCTGATCACAACAACTCCCATCTAAGCTCGGCCGCCGGTTGAAATGTTGATGTCTCTTGCCTTGTCGTTCTTCGCTGCCCTTTGATGGCCGTCGGCGCTTAGACAACCTGAAAATGCGAGCAATATACGGATGTGTTTCGGGAGAAGGTGGACGACGTTCCGTTCCGTCTGCTTGACCAAGAGCAGCCCCAAGTGTTGGTCCTTGCCGGTACATGGTTGTGACGCTTATCAACGCGAGTGCCAACGACCTGGTGCTGACGACTCCAGCTGACTGGTATACTGCAGCTCTTGCTCGCCTTGTGCTGTTCGTTGTTGCATCACTTTGTTGTGGATCATTGCACACCGCAGCCGCTTACCTAAAGTGCTCGTGTTGTCGTTATGGCTGGCATCAGGTCATGAGGTTTTGTGCAACCTTCTCGTCGTCGCAAGTCGTGTACAGAAGCATCGATGGCACAGCGAGGACGCTAATTGAGTTCTTTCGATCCTGAGCCGCTCTCTTCTTGCTCTACACGAACACTCAATGCTACCTGTAGAAGCTTGCAGAGCGGGATACGCTTGGATCGCTCGCTATGCCTCCTGACTGAACGCTGTGGCCCCGAAGAACTCATTTCGTGGCACGGAAGAACGGCTAGAAGAGAGATCCGGGCACCTAGCTCTTTTGTGTGACTCGGTCTAACCATAATCGCGCTCCTTGACACCTTGCGTCATTGTTGTCACAGCTACTCATGTGACGCTGCCTGCCACAGTAGATCGCATGCGTCTCTCCTGCAGCGCTGGCGGAACCCTTGAGCTTCTCACTGACAGCTCTGGTGAATCTGCAGCAACCCACTCGACGACGTGTTGAATTCCTCATTCACCTATTTCATCAAGGGCTTCACAGAATGCGACATTTTGGATCTCGTTTCAGCATTGCTGTCAGAACGGCAATACAATGTAAAGCAAAAGTCTCAGGTGGGTCGATCTCGACGCTGTGAATTGCGAAGGCGTTGAACAAGGATCATCATCTTCCAGTCTGATCGGAGAAACTTGAGAAGAATCTATTATTTGACAGGACATGAAAGCAAGTTTAACTAGTTTTTGGTGTTGGGGCTAGGCGAGCGGCGGATCGAGGGATGAGAAGGGGGTGGAGGGAGGCTTTCCAAGGTGTTCGAGCTGGTCGAGTACGACGGTGGCTTCGAGCTTGAGCTCTGGTTGGCTGAAGGGAGGCCTGCTGCGAAGGAAGACTTCTCAGAGGCCGGGCTAGCCTCGACCTGGGAGCTGGATGCAGCCGTCGACGTCGCTGGAGGGGAGACAGCCGAGGCCACAGCATTGCCCTTCTCATCCACCTTGATGGTCACCTCTCGACCGTCATCAAGCTTGGCCTTAATGACACGAGATCGAGCAGCCTTCAGCAGGGCGCTTCGCCTCACCCCGCGCACATCTTTGTATACGATGAAGACGTTCTTGCTGGTTCGGCCAATGCCATCTGCCACCTGACGAGCATCGTCACCGTATTTGTGTCCGACGACGCTTGAAGCTGCCTCACCGCTCGTGTAAAGAAGAGTTTGAACACCAGCATCTACACCATCAAGCACCGTATTCGCAGCGATCAGGGAACGATTGATGAAGCCCTTGATACCAGTTGGAGGTGGGCCGTAGGTGCCATCGGGATTGACCTTGCGTTGAATGCCTGTTTTTTTACCGATCTTGTCGCCGACGTCGCCGGCAACTCGCAGAATTGCTCCAGTGGTTTTGGCAGACACCTGAACCGCCTGACCGGACCATCGATGTAGGTTCTGTATGCTTTGTTGTGTCTTGGGTCCAACTTTGACAGCATCTCGGCCTGCCTCGCCCTTCTTGTTGGTGCGGGTCGAGTAGCCAGACGAGCCTGCGGCAGGAGTCTTGGCAACATAAGAGTCGGCAGCTCCTTGAATTTTGCCTCCCACAAACTCGGAAGTTTTGATGATGGAACGGGAAATCATGTCAGCGCCTTTGATCATCCAGTCCCGCATCTCATCTGCAGAGAGAACGTCAACCTGGAGATCTTGCCTCTCGCTTTCCATGCTAGGCTCGGGTGGCAAGTCGATGAGCACGGGAGCTTTCTCGTTTCCAGAGTCTGACATGGAGTCAGCTTCGTGGACTGCGAAATTGCCTTGAAGTACTCCAAGCACCTTGCCGTCCTCGTCCATGAGTTCGATGCTTCCAGCATCAACGCGATCGTCATCCTGATAGGCAGCATACTGAGACAGGATCTGCTCGAAGCGTGCAAGCTCGGTTTGGCTTGTGGAGGCTGGCAATGTGATCTTGATCGAAGCACCCTCAAGCTCGAGGGATGGGAATATGTACGAGTTCTGAGACTGTCCGCGTTGTGGAACGATGGTCTGTGTAGCTGCAACGGGCAAAGATAAATCTCCAATAGAGAGGACCAGCCAGAGGTCGGTCGAGTAGTCTGGCTGCTTCTCAGCACTGCCGAGGCTAGCCTTTTGTTTCGCAGCTTCTTGGAGCTCTATGCTGACCAGAAGGGCCTGAAGCTCGCCTGAGCCCAGCCCGACGGTCTCGCTGTGGTATACTTGAGTGGCAACGACTCCAGGGATCTTGAGGAGCTCTACGCCTCTGGAGGACTGGTCGGTGGCCATATTAGAGAACTTTGAACGTAGGGTTGCGCTGCTGCTGCTGCTGCTGCTGATGATGCTGGTGGACGGTCAAGTCGAATGGTGTATCTAGCAGGCGAGACCTCATCCATCCGTGTAACTCACAGACTTTGACGTGTGGGTGTCGGCGTTGCGAAGTGGAGGACGCATGGGCCTTCTAGCGAAGGTGCGTGAATTCTGATTTTCTTGGCAGATATCATCAAATCCGCCGCTGCGCTGCACAGCCATGATGCTCTTCTAAAGATAGTATTGCTAGGCATGCTTCGTCCACAAGACGTTCATAAGCGGCCAAAGCAGTCGAGAGAGTTCACGCATGGCCACAAAGTAAGTTCAGCTCTGGACTTGTGCCAAATTACCAAAAAAAAAAAAAAAAAAAAAAAAAAAAAAAAAAAAAAAAAAAAAAAAAAAAACACAACAATAACCTGAGTTCACGACTGGAAGAAGTAACGAGTTGGGAACGCTGATCCAAGTACAGTATCGTACCTGTTCTTGAGTGTACCAGAGATGGCCAGCCTGTTGCTGGAGCTCATTGGAACGATGGCGAGCAAGCTTGCCAGCAACAGCGCTGCAAGCAAAGTCGAACCCTGAAGTTGCGAGCATCGAGCCTTCTTTGAAGCCCTGAATCGTCCAGGAAGAGATCTCAGCAAGGCCGGTAGCGCATACGTTGTATGGACGGCGAAAGTGCCGAGAAGAAGCGTGTAAGCCGTAGCTGTTATTAGCCGGACAGGAACGCTTGGGTGAGACAGCGAATGAGACACGAAGCTGTAGTCAAGCTCGGAGGGCGACAGACCAGATATAGGCGGCGTTCTTGATGAGGGCAGAATGCGGTTGACGAAGGCATGGTGTAGGGCAAACGGGGCTAAGAGGTAGCCTGACCTCTGCGCCATGTTGAGCTTAATACTTCTCGCTGGTGTTGAGACTGTTCCGGTTTGCAGTCTTTCCCCGTTGTCCTCGGCAGGTCCAGCCGAAGCATTGTCAATCCCAGGGCGTGTTGTTTGAGGGCTTGATGAGCGAGAAACACTGAAGCGGATTGTAAGCCTCTTGGCAAACCCAGCAACCAGGTGGGTAGCAAGCGAAGCCCAAAGGACAGCCTCACCGACTCCACTCTGGTAAGCCACTCGACCGAGAAGCATCCATCTTGAAACTGCATCCACTCGGTCGTTGACGTCTCCGTTGAGGTGTAGTAGTCCAATCAAGGGTGCTGAGAGATGGACGACCCCAAACGCAGCCAGCGCTGCAGCGGATGCCGACTGTAGCCATGTCAGGACGGAGATGGCATGCTGGCGGTGAACGGCAGGCACGACCAACGCTGAACCTTGGAGCTGCAAACCAAGGATATGGAGCGTCATGGTGCGGAGCAGCTGAATGTCGTTTTGTGATGCAGGTTGTCAAAAGGGTCGAATGAGATCTCTCAGCCAATCACAAGTGTCTTGTTTCGTTTTTTTTTGTGTACGGCATTCGAGACATCGCTTGGACCCTTGCTTCGGCCATTTCACATTGGCACTCATCCCGAATCACGACGCAACCAGCCCCACAAGATGTCACAGTTCGGAACACTTGGAACTTCCAGGAAGACAGACTATGTCACAACACACACGAAAAGACCTCAACATGTGATGCGATGCTGTATTGCTTTGCTACTTCGATGCTACAGTGTGCGGGAATGGTATCTCTAAATGTCGAGTGGCTAATGGTGGACTATACTTACAGGCTCAAGCGGCGAGTTGACTGTGGCAGCAGCATGAGGGTCACCGTGTTCAGCTGTTGGTGTCGGATGGCCATGCGACGCCTGGGCCGAGTCAACCACGTTGTCCAGCAGTGATCGCACAGACGCGGATGTCAAGAGACCAGGTGTCAGAGGTCCAGTGGATTGAGCTGCCGCTGTTGAGGGTTCAATTGTCGAGGAAGCGGCCAAGTACATCTGACCCTCCTCACCGGACAGGCCCGTGCTCGAGATCGGTGTAGGCAGAGGGCTCTCGGCCGCACTGCTCTCTCCGATCGCGACCGGATCAATAGTTTGAGTCCGGCTATCGTCTACAGCAATGCCAATTGAAGGGCTTGCGTCCGTCTCGGCCCGGGAAACTGGCCTGGAACCCACCCTCTGCGAGCCAGCAACGGCAGCACTGCTCGACCCGCCTTTCGATGACGCCACTAGGTCTCCAGTCTGCAGCCGTGACAGGCCCTGCAACGTCGTCGGATCCGGATCGGACGAAACGACGGCACCAATCAAAACGCTATCATTGTGTTGCAGTTTTGTCGCCAACGTCGACGGCTTCGCATCGACGGCAACGGTGCCTTCGCTGACCACGGCAGGCGTGATGGCGTTGCTTCTCTTCAAGTTCGTGCTCCCGCCAACAAATGGAAGGTCCGAAGGTGATGGTGCCTCTACGTCAACCTCGGAAGATGCGAAGGCAGCGTCCGCAGCGCTTTGCCCAACCCTGGACAGTTCACCTGCACGCGTGGACGATATTGGCGGCAACAAGGGCGCTCCGGCGGTCTTGAGGTCGAAGATATCATTGCAATACAAAATGAGGTCTTCCATCGTCTTGTCCTCCTCCATTGCCGCAGCTACGCTTGTAGTTTCATGGTCAGCTTCAGAGAGTAAGCATGGTGAGAAGACAACACTGAGATTGGCAGCTGTCATCTTGTTCTGGTCGGCATGCTGCGCAACCTTGCTGAGATGGTGTACAATGACCTTGAGGGTGATCTGGTGGATGGGAGGTAGGCGACGAATCTTGCCTTTGAGCACAGCAAAGCCGTTACGGATATGCTCCTCTCTTTCGTGGGTATACTTGATCCTTTCTGCCCAGGGTATAGCGAGTACAGGCTCCGGAAGTTGACGGAGATAGTCCTTGAAGACGCCGGCGACAGCAGCAGAGTCATCCTTGGCGGCGTCAAACTGGAAGCCAAGCTCGTCCTTCTCGATTGCTAGAGCAAGCTGCTTGACACTCGACTGCTTGGCTGAGATACGGTAGATTCCGGGCAAGTCGATGGCGTGCTTCTCAATAAAGTCGATACACTTGGTCACGATAAGCGGCGGTGCGACTGTATCGTTGAGTCGATAAGGTACGGTGAGGGGATAGTCGGTCAGAGGAGTACCGAAGATGAGGTTTTTAAGCTCTCCGTGCCAGTAGTTGACGTAAGAGACCCTGCTGTCTTCGAGGGTTTTGGCTCCCGGCAGGTTAGCTTCCATGGCCTTGAGTTCTTGATCTAAGTCTTCCAGGGCTATCTTGACGAGCTCCTCGCTGTGTTGGTGGAGTCCGCTACCTTTGCTGTGTAGGGAGATCTGAGAGCGCTCTGATTGCAGCCAGACAGCCTGGGCGGTGTGAGCTAGCTCTGCTTTGCATTCCAGCACAGAAGCAGCAGCAGCTTTGAATGTCCGTAGCCTGCGTAGGCGCAGTGTTTCCAGGTCGAAGATGGCCTTGCGGTATGCCTTGTCTGCCTCGTCGACCTCTCGCTTTGCCCGAGCCTGCTTTGCTGCGATCGTTTGCGTCGCCTTGTACGGGTTGTTGCCGCTGCCACCGAAGGACCCAAGAAGGGTTTCGCTCATTGAGAGTGTCGAACTTCCACCGTCACCAGGACCGAGACCTCCAGGACTTCCCGTCTGACTGCCTTCTCGCATCCTATTGATGAGAGCGCCGATCTTTTTGGGCGCTTCCTTCCTTGCTGTGTCCCATCCTTCGCGTGACTTGAAGACCTCGAAGAAGTTGGGCTTGCCCTTCTCCTGATTTGGACTAGGTGGGGAGGTGGAGAGGGCTGGGTTGTTGGAAGGGGGTAAGTGTGATTCGGTAGTTGGAGGTGACCCAAAGGTGGATCTCTCGTCCGAGCTTTCGGCGCCCCTGACCGAATTGCCGAGTGACCTGGAGGATGCGTTCGATTGACGGCGGGAATGACGACGACTACTTTTGCGACGCATGAGGGCTGGGCCGCAAATGCTCCCGCCAGTCGCTGATGAGAACGTTGATGGTGGCGAAGTGGCAGAGGGTTCAAAATCGGGCGACGAAGGGCCACGGCTGTGGTGGATACCTGTAGCTTCTCGATCCGCCGTCTTGGTGCTCAAGAGGATCCGCTGATCCTCCACTGCTTGAGCTTGGAGCTGGAGGTGCTCCACCTCCTCTGCCTTCTTCTCGTAGACACGTCGAATCTTTGGCAAGTTGACATTACGCGTCTCGTCGTACTGAGACAAGCTGTTGCGTAGGTCCTCTTTGACACGCTTACGGATACGTTCCTGCGAGTCACGGAAGGCTAACAACGGAGCGAGGACTTTCTGACGACAAGTTTCAACCATGTACGTCCTTGCTTCGAGCTCTCTCTGGTCGTTCTGACGCATCTCGATCCAAGCTCGACGAAGTCCAGGATAGCGCTGGGCATCAGCCATAAGACCGACATCGCCAACAATCTTGGAGTTGACCTTCGAGTCTAGTTCCTTCTGCCTTCCAAGGAATAGTCTGAAGCTCTTGATGTACTCTTCCTCGAGCTTGATCCGTCCTTCGAAGTGCGTGATATAGCTGTCAGCTTCGGTGAGAATAGTCCTGAAGGTCTCGAGGAGTGAAGACGAGATCTCTGCTGCTGAAGAAGCTGTGCTGTCAGAGTAGTAGCCACTACTGGAAGCGGCTCTTGGGGTGTGTTCAACCGACTTGCTCGCGCTGGAAGCAGCGATGGAGAACGTCTCCATGTTGCGATGAACTCTTTCGAATGATGTGGTGTTGATGGAAGACGTCGTCGGAGAGCTACTTGCTTCGTCTCCAGCAGCTACCACGCTCGAAGATATTTTGACAGAACGCGGATGTCCAAAGCGTGGGTTGGAGCAAGCAGGACGTCGGTCACCAGGTTTCAAGTCCCCGGTCTTGACGTTAGTAGAGATGTATCCTATCCCACATGCGTAAGAGTCTTGATCTCTATATTTGGAGGCAGCCGCAGCTTACTGGCAAGCAGCACAGCCAACCGTACACAGAGCTGTCGGAAGATGAAATGAGTATGAGCCACGCACTTCCGAAACCCGATCTGGAACAAAAGAGTAAGTTAGTTACATGTAGTTGAAGATGACGAAATGTAAAGAAGTATAATCCCGATACTGGCGATCGGGGAGAGTCCGAGCACGATGTCACTGCTGTTTATAGACAGAAACAAATATACTCGATTGACTGGAGTGCAAGTGTGGTGAGGGCCTCAAGCTACCTGCTATATATAGATACAAACATGTGGCACATGCCTAAAGTGGGAGCACTCCTACTTCATGACCTATCTTCACAACAAGCAGGACTGTGTTGTACCCAATCTTTGTGTAGATCTCCTCCTCTGTGTCCCAATTCTTTCTATGTCAGCATGTGTTATCATATTGGATTGTTTCCCTCAGCACCCCCTCTTGATCCAGTATGTCCATCTAGCATCTCCAATCCAAGCAATTTTCAAAGGTGTAGGAGTGTTGGTGCTGCAAGCAGTTTGGTCATGATGTTGGCTAAGTTTTTGCTGCTCTGGACAGGGGCAATTGTGAGTCACCAACTCTTGATCTTGTCTTGCAAAAAGAAATGAGTGATGTCAATGTGTTTCATCCTCTTGAAATGTTGTGGATCGCTTGCAATGGTACAGGCACCAGAAGAGTCACTATGCAAGACTGGAATGTCTTGATTGAAGCTGAGCTTACTGTCAGAGGTCGCATGCCTGAAACCTGATATCTGTAATAGAACCGCATCTATTATGAATCCTGTCAAGATATGCAACAATACTTGTGGTATTACAATTCTTGCTGAGATATGTAGTAGAGCCATCTCTATTACTTTTCTTGCTCAAAAATGCAGTAATGGTTTTGCTATTGCAGGTTTTGACTAACCACTGTGGACACTCCATCCAGAGGTAGCTTGGCACAATCAATAACTTGAATGTAATGCAAGACACCAAAGGTCTGGTGTGATTGAGATAGTTGATGTCATTGACATGAGTGTCCAGTGTGTCAACTGAATGCTTGAGGTGATCCCCAGACTGCAGCAGATGACTGCCTTTGGTTCTATCTTTATCTGGACTGCTGGTTTGCTATGAACTGCCTTCAGATGTCAGTGAGCAGTGATACAACACACATGCTGCAATGGAAGCAATCTACTTGATTGTGACTTTGCTGACTGTAACTAATGTATACTTATGCTAAAGTGATAACTAGTTATGTATGGTGTAGAGTGGATGACGATCCACTCCCTTGCTGTGGCAGGGGACATGGTTATATACCTTTCATGTAGCATCACCCACAACACTGCTCCTCCTCCTCATCCCCCTTATGCTCCCCATCCACCTTGCAATGCTCCTCATTGGCACTGCTTCCTTGTCCCTTGTGGATGGATGGGCCTCCCATTGCCTCCTCTCCATCAGGGGTCAGTCCCACTTCATCTGGGTGGTGACTCACCCCTTCTCATTACTCCCTGTCATCAGTGCCCACTTGCTGGCACCACTTCAATGCTGTGTAAGGCCCCTGCTTCATCTGGTGGTGACCCCAGCCATCCTCACCACTACTCTGTTTATTGTGTGATCCTCCTTGCCATTGATCTCAGCAGAATATGTCCTATGATCTTGTGTACTGCAGATTCCAGTGGGATTTGTGATACCATTATGGCTCATGCCAATCTAGCTGGGATCTGCCCTAGAGCTGTTCCTCCTGCAGATCTTGGTGAACTCTACTGCAAGTCCCATGATCTGCCCGATTCCTTGATTCCCACACTCCCTTCATATGACTTGCTGGATCTTCCTGCTTTCTGCACATCCAGGCCCATGACACATACGAGTCTGTCGATGGTGAAGACATATCTGGATGTTGACCTCCTACACTCACGTGAACCGGCCCAGTCACTGTCAGCCCATCCAGTGAGTATCTGTCCCCCGACAGGACCTGTTGCTGAGAGACTTACCTGTATAGTTTCTTTGAGGTATCTCAGGATACATTTTGCAGCTGTGAGGTGTTCTCCTGACAGGTTTGCAACAAACCAAGCACACCTGCCAATGGCGAAGGTGATGTCAGGCCTGCTGCCCTGTGCTATCCACAACAGCGATCCTACCAGTGAGGCATAGTGGCATACTTCCTCTGCACTTGCTACTTCTCCCTCTTGTGGCTTAAGGGAGTTTATGGGTTCAGTCACTGGTGTTGAAGCCAACCAAGCCTCACTCATTCCAAATTTTTCCAGGACTCCTTCTATGTACCCACTCTGGTCAATGGAGAGGGTGCATTTTTCATGCTCATAGTGTACACTTAATCCAATGATATGTGAAACACTCCCTTGATCAGTAATGCTAAATACATGCAAAAGTTGCTGTCACACTGATTGAACTCATGATGTGGTTGCTCCAATGACAAGCAGGTCATCAACATATATTGCCACAAGCACCATTGTGTCACCAGAGCCTTGCATATAAATGCATGGTTCTGCTTGACATCACTGGAAGCCGAAGGCTTGTAACTGCTTGTCAAGTGCTGTATGCCATAAGTGCCCTGCTTGTTTTAGACTGTAGAGTGCTTTCTTGAGTTTATAGCACTTACCCTCAGTCACTTTGGCTTCAAACAATGGGGGTATCCAAACATATACATCCTTGTCAATTCTTCCATTTAAGAACACTGTGTTGATGTCGAGCTGAATGACATATAGACTGTACTGGTGGGCAAGGGTGAGAAGCATGTAAATGGCTTGTAAGTGGACCACAGGGCTAAAGGTTTGGTTGTAGTCCAAACCTTGATGTTGAGCATATCCCTGTGTGACTAGGCAGGCCTTATACCATGTGGCTCGCTGTTGCCCATCAAGCTTGAGCTTGAACACCCAGCAGACTCCAATGAGTTTGTCATCTGTTGGGATGTCAGCAAGTTCAAAGACATCCATCTTAGTCATGCTTGCCATTTCAGTAACCATTGCCTCATACCATTTGTTCCAGTCATCCCGAGCTTTGGCTTCACTGAGTGACAGAGGCTCCAACAATATGCCATCTGCATTACATATCTGTTGACTGCTGGCAACAAGTGCAGTGCCATCCATTACTGTAGTTGCAAACACCATATGGTTGAGATGGTGATTGCTGATTGTGGATGCATGTGTCTCGACGCATGTTGCTGCAAAGGCCATGTAGCTGAGTAGGTCCTGACAGTTGGGTGATTCCATGTGAGTGTGCTCGATCACAGAGATGTCTTCATATATGTTGATGGATGTGTCGCTGCGAGGGGAACGGAGCAGGGCATCAGCATGGTCCAGATTCTGCAGGGGGTTGCCTGTAAGCGATCGCACGCCAGAGACTGAGGTTGATTGAGTAAGGTCTACTCGATATGTTTCGCCTAAACGTAACCAAGCGTTGCCACCTAGTAAGTCTCGACTGACCGCCTTGAACACTCTGTTCAGAGGTTGCATGGCATGAATGTTGTTTGTTGGTGAGTGGGTGATACACCCTCCCTTACAGTACAAGTGTTCATAGTACTGTTGATAATGCTCTTGGACATCATCTGGACTGCGATATGCCAATTGCCTACAGAGGATGGGAGTTACTGGACTGCTGGTGTGAATCACCACCTACAATAACCGACTGGACCACTGGTGTCAAGTAACACTGCCTACAGTAATGAACTGGACTGCTAGTGTGAAGAACACCACCTACAGTTGTCAACTAACAGTGATACAACACACACATTGAGAGTCGTTGCAAGAGCACTGCTATTGCGATGATATGTAACCAAGTAAGTAATAAGTAAAGTATAAAGTAAGTAAGTTAGAGTGGATACTGATCCACTTGTATGCTATGGTAGAATGAGAGTATTTATGCATCTGGTTGGTGTTTTCCCTCAACACCTATCCTGCTCCTCTTGAGGGGCCTTTGTCCCCTGTTAGGCACTGTCTTGTCCTGCTGGCACCAATCTTTTCAATACTGCGCTCCTACCATTTGCATGGCATAAGGGTTATGCAACACTGCCCTCTCGCCTTCATGCTCTCCTTCTGCCTGATGTGTGATGCCCCCTTTCAACACAGCTCCCTCTCGACTTTATCTTGTGAAACCCCTTTAGTCACTTGTTGAACCTCATGACCATACCCCTTGGTCATGTGGTCACATCAGCACAGTTCCATCATGACTTGTCTTGTGAAACCCCTTTAGTCACTTGTTGAACCTTGTGACCATACCCCTTGGTCATGTGGTCATGTCGGCACAGTTCACGTAGGTTATGATGACACCAAGGTCTGGTGTGAGTGTTGATGATGATGAGGTTGATGGTGTTGGTGATAAGGTTGGTGGCATTGGTGGTAATTTGGTGGCATCAACACGAGTGTCCAGTGTGCTGACTAATGCTTGAAGTGATCCCTGGACTACAGTGGACTACTGCCTTCAGTTCTATCTATATCTGGACCACTGACCTGCTATGGGCCACCTTCGGACATCAGGTAGTGGTGATACAACACATGCACTACTATGAGGAGCAATCCTGATAGATTGCTACTATGCTGACTCAAACTAATATATACTTATGCTGAAGTGATAACTAGTTATGGTGTGTGTAGAGTGGATGAGGATCCACTCAACCTTTGATGATGAGAAAGTATGCTTATATACCTCTTCACAGCATCGCCAGCAATGCTGCTCCTGCTCTCTCTCTCCAGAGAGTACCTTCTTCATTGAGTACTGTACAGGGGGCCCCTCTAGCACCACTCCTGTCCTCCTCCTTGCTATCCTGCTTGCTTGGCACCCCTGTGCCTCCTGAGTGGTGTTGACTCCTTCAACACTGCTCCTCCTCCTCAGGACCTGCTTGCCGGTTTTCTATACACTGCTCATTCTCCTTTGACCAGTGACAGTTCCTTTGACTCTTGTCTCTCGAGCCCCTGAGTGGTAACCATCTGCATGCTCCTTGAGCTTGGTCCTCTTCGTGGCTGTGCCTGGCCCTCCTCGCATATGGGCCTGGTCCTCCTTTGCATGTGAGTCCATAGGAGTCCACGGTCTCCATGGGGACTGCACTACAACCATGCTCTCTACTGGTATCGACTAGATCTCTGATAGCTGTGCTCCCTCCATATGAACCAGTGACCCTCCTGCTTCTTGAGCATTCAGGCCCATGACATGGTACTAGAGGGCCCCCCCTGTACAGTACTCGATGAAGAGGGTACTCTCTGGAGAGAGAGCAGGAGCAGCGTCGCTGGCGATGCTGTGAAGAGGTATATAACCATACTTTCTCATCATCAAAGGTTGAGTGGATCCTCATCCACTCTACACACACCATAACTAGTTATCACTTCAGCATAAGTATACATTAGTTTCAGTCAGCATAGTAGCAATCTATCAGGATTGCTCCTCATTGTAGTGCATGTGTTGTATCACCACTACCTGACATCTGAAGGCAGCCCATAGCAGGTCAGCAGTCTGGATATAGATAGAACCAAAGGCAGTAGTCCACTGCAGTCCAGGGATCACTTCAAGCATTAGTCAGCACACTGGACACTCGTGTTGATGCCACCAAATTACCACCAATGCCACCAACCTTATCACCAACACCATCAACCTCATCATCATCAACACTCACACCAGACCTTGGTGTCATCATAACTGAAGCATTGATATTGATCGTGCCGAGCTACCCCTGAATGGAGTGTCCACAGAGGTCAGCCGAAACCTACAATAGTATATACAACGAACACCACCTGCTGTCACTGCGCAACTTGATAGTCACCAATACCGAGACAATAGCTGTCGCACAGTTTGATAGTCGCCGAGTATCTCAACAGACTGACCTGGGTTTCAGGCATGAGACCCCTGACATTAGAGTGGATTGTTCAAGCAGCTCCTCACAATCACCATGATGGACCCAGACCTCAACAATAAGCTCGATAGACTACTCACTCTATTGGAAGCACAGCTAGAGCTTACCAGGCAGGGACAATGGGAGGAATGATTACAATGAGCTCATCTGAGCAGAGAGGAGACAATTGACCTCTCTCACTCAGAAGACCAGGCAGGAGGAGGAGATGAGTCTATGATAGGAGACCCACATACTCCTACTCCAGCCCCACAACCAAGATGATCAGTCTCATTCATCAACCTGGATGATCAGGACAATGTCAACTACAAGAAGTATGCTTCACCTACAGGGCCAAGATATGTCAAGACTAAGCTGGACCCCTACAGCAGGACCAGGATGGACCCTTACCCCCTGGACCAAGAGGAGGACTCTAGCATCATGGCAGAGCTTAACTGGTCAAAGCCCATTGCCACCCCCTTTCCAAAGTTCAATCCCTGAGATATGGAGATCTTCATTCTAGAAGCCGAAGCATGGTTTAAGTTCAACCAGGTGTATGAGCAGACTAGGATGATCAACCACATGGGTGCTCAACTAGAAGGGACAGCAAGAGAGTGGTGGACCTCCAAGCTCCGTATTGATAGAGCTAGAGAAGGAAGGTTGTTCAATGACTGGCACTACTTCACAGAGCGACTGTCAGAGCAGTTCAACCCACACAATGCTAGGATGGAGGCATACAACAAGCTGTTGGCTCTCAGACTCACAAGTGATGCTCCTGGTGCCGCCACACGTCATGTAGAGCGGTTCAGAGACTTGGAGGGACAGGTCAATCTAGATGACAACGAGCTAGTGATTGATCTCTTCAGAGGAAGTCTCACTTGCAGCATACAGGAGAAGTTCAAGAGGAATCCACCTGGGAAGAGATGGGAGTGGTACCGAGAGGTTGAGGAGATCGATCAACAGAGGATGTTACTACAGCAGTCCTTGGCTAGACACTCACTTCCAAATGCCATGTCACCTCCACTAAGAACTGGGTCTCGGCCAATTCAAAGTTCAATCCCCATATGGCAACCCACTCAACCTTATCCAGCTCGATCACCAGCACAAGCAACTACACAAGCAACTACACAAAACCTAAACAGACCAACTAACCGACCCCTTCCTCGTCAACCCACCCAAACCTCGAAGCAAGGAAGCCCTGCTCCAACAGGTATCAACACCTGTCATGTATGCAAGGGTATAGGCCATTGGGCCAGAGACTGCCCCAGCAGGAGGATAGACCCTCTTAGCTCTCAACCCATGGGACCAAAGGTTATGGTCACCACAGCAGACCCCTTCGAGGAGGCCACCGACTCAGGAGATGGCCACACAGGCAGCACTGAGATGGGTGACCCCGAGGCCATGGACCTCAGCTCATACCAGCAACCCATGGACCCTGATCATGAGGAGGAGGAGCACAATGATGACGATGACAAGGGAAACGTCAGTGGGGTGATGCACTGATGGCATGCATTGCTCTACAAACGTCCTCGCCATCACTCTGTATATATCAAGATTGTCAAGTATGTTTCTCTACCAGTGGAGGCAAAGCAGTACTGGAGCTCTCTGGAATGGTTCAAGACCATCCTGCTCAGATACTAGCTGATACTGGTGCTGGTTTGTCCATAGTCTCAGATTCTTTCATTAGTAAGTACCAAATACCCACAAAACCCATAAAAACAAGATCGATCCATGGTGTCACTGGACACCAACTCTCCATCAATAGTTCTGCGAGCATGCAGGTATCTATTGGTACACACAATCTGGGTGTGATTGAAGCTTCAGTGGCCGACACTGCTGACTATGACCTCATCCTGGGGTTCACCGAGCTACGGAGACTCAAACCCACCATACAATGGGATATGGGCCAGCTGGAGTTCAAGACTCAGGAGCAGGACTGACCCCCAAGGAGACCCCCTGAAGCAGCAAGAGCAGGGGACCTAACCATGAGGAGACCAACCCTCCATGGTAGGTTAGCAGTCCGGATATAGAAAGAACCAAAGGCAGTAGTCCACTGCGGTCCAGGGATCACCTCAAGCATCAGTCAACACACTGGACACTTGTGTTGATGCCACCAACCTTACCACCAACACCATCAACCTTATCACCAACACCATCAACCTCATCATCATCAACACTCACACCAGACCTTGGTGTCATCATAACCCTATGCATCGATATTGATTGTGCCGAGCTACCCCTGAATGGAGTGTCCACAGAGGTCAGCCAAAACCTACAATAGTATATACAATGAATGCCACCTGCTGTCACTGTGCAACTTGATAGTCACTGAATGACTAGCTCGTCAAGACAGATACTGAGACAATAGCTGTCACGCAGTTTGATAGTCACTGAGTATCTCGACAGACCAACCTGGGTTTCAGGCGCGAGACCCCCTGACAAGTACCTCCAGGAACAGATCAGGGAGGCACAACATCAGACAGTGGCTCAATACAATTGGAAGCACAAGGACATCAAGTTCAAGGTTGGCAATATGGTTTACATGAATCACCAGAACTGGAAGACAAGGCAACCCATGCTGAAACTCAACACCAGGTTTGCAGGACCTACCTGGTCCAAGAATGAGTGGGCCACAGAGCTTATCAGATCACCTTGCCAGCAAACCTGAGGGTGCATGATGTGTTTCATGTGTCTATGCTTGAACCAGCAAGGACAAGCTCACTTCCACAAAGAACAACACAACCAGTCATACCACCCCTACTGGATGAGGAGCTTGAATTCAAGGTTGAGACCCTCATTGGGAAGTGCACATGCAACAAGAGGGTTGAGTACAAGGTGATGTGGAAAGGGTACCCAGAAGAAGCTGCTTCTTGGGAACCAGTGTCAAACCTCAACTGCCCTGACCTCATCCAGGAGAATGAGGTGTTGGGGGGGAGTTGGGGCTAACAAACACAAGGCACAAAGGAGAGTGAAAGGAGAGCAAATTGGTACCAAGGGGGCTGGAACCAAATTGAGCAAAATCTGTGAGAGAAGACACACTACTACAGGTTACACAGGAATCAGCAGTAGAAGGGGGAGTATGACAGTTCACAACAAAAATAGGAAATGGCAGCTTTTCCACCACACACACAAGAGACCAAGAATGAAGTGACCAAAGGAACAAGGTCAGGAGTGATCACACAAGGGTCAGGACACAGGCTCAAAGTGATCACAGGGCACTACAGTTTGAATTGCAGCTATGTCACTATATGTCAACATAGCCAGAAGGGACAGAGGGAGCAGCAAGGGCCACACAGGTCCACTGCTCATCAACTGTGGGCTCCACCCATGAGTTGATGGGGTCTGGAGGACCACCAGACTCTGTCACAGACTCATGAGGCTGGTGCTCAGAAAATAACTGGTCATGATGCTCAACAAAGAGCTGGAGCATCCAGAGGATTGAACTTACCAGTTTCTGATGGCAAAGGTGCCACACCATGCACATCATGGTCACCCAGCCCTGAGTCATGACTGGGTCAATTGTCCATTCCTTGGAACGAACAAGACCAGGACTGTTGCCATCAGCCATGGTCAGGTGAGCTTGCTCAGCCTGATGTGAGCCCCCTGGCTGCAAGCTAGGAGCTCTGTTACCAGGATACCCCATGCCTGGATGAGCAGGGATGATATGCTTGCAGTGACCCAAGCCAGCTAAGTAGCAATGGGTGCAGGTGCAAGGGATCCTGTTGAACTCACCAAACAGATTGGTGAAGGCAGAAGCAAAGCAACTGGGAAAAGCAAAGAAGGGTCAATATCAGCAAGATTCAGAAGGGTCATGAAGAAGAAGAACTCATGGGGTACCAAGGTTGAAGCACCAGCAGCACTGCCAACTAGGCCAGGGCATGCAACCTTCAGTGAGGCGCAACATGTGTGTTGTATCACCATCATGTCACCAGAATGAATAGATGTCCGTTCTCCGAGTCCGGAGCATTGGGGAGTGCAATGCTTATACTTCAGTGTTGTGTGAATCGGGTACACCAGCTAAGGGACTAGCTGGTGTAGTGGTTTTGCTGCTCACTATGTTCGGATTGGTTACCCGATTCCCGATCCCGTGACACATCAGACATCAATCTGTAGGCGGTGTTACTCAACACCTGCAGTCCAGTTCAATTACTGAAGGTGGTGTCTAACACCTGCAGTCCAGTACCTCCTGTCATCTGTAGGCAATAAACCTTTTTGCAGTCCAGGTGATGACAAGAGCATCAAACAGCAGCACTACAAACACTTGTGCTGTATCAGAGAGTCATATTTTATACCATTCTCCAACCAACATGTTATGGATGTGCTGCATAGCCTCTGAACAGAGTGTTCAAGGTGGTCAGCCAAAACCTACCAGAACTCAATCATCTGGTTACTCTCAATTGAAACAAACCAAATAGGGCTTACTCAGGTGAACTCACCGAGAACAACCCAAAACACACAGTCTGGTGTCAGCGGTCGCATGCCTGGAACCCGAAATCTACTGGATCGATTGATTTCAACCAGCTTCAGTAGGGGGTTTCAGTTTTTTTTTGCCCTCAAAAACTAGAGTCTTCCAATAGTGTAAAAAGGCCAGAAAATTGATGCCCCCAAATGTAAGCTGTGTTTTTAGACCAAGAGTTAGGGCAGTGTCAGCCAGAACATGAAGCAGTTCTGGAATCCAAACCACCTTGTAGCTCCACCATCTTTGACACTCTCATCACAGAGTCAAAGTATATACAGTCATTATTGACACCATGGGTTCATGCAAAACAAGCTGTGCAGGAAAAGTGGAGGCATTTGCACAAGTAGATCACATGCAACATCATGTGAGTGAAGACTCAGGTCCAATTCTGAAAACTCTGCTGCAACTGTCCAGCTGAAGCAGTGTTTTCAAAAATTAGAGTATTTTCCAAAACAGCAGAGCTTATGTAAGTAATGAATATTCGACACAAGTGAAAACTCAAAAAAAAAAACATGAGTTTCCGAAAAAAAAAAAAAAAAACTAAAACCCCCTAGTGAGCCCTCTTGAGTGTGCACCTGTCGGCCACTTTCACTGAGACTGCTTGGAGGGTTGTTTACCCAACAAGTTTTGGCTAACTGCCTTGAACACTCAGTTCAGTGGTAGTGTGGCACAATCTAGCTCCTGTCAGCTGCAGGACACCTTAGGGTATGAGGTGTTAACATTGGCTTGACACAAGTGCTTGAGGTGTTGACAACCAGACAGTGAGTTGATGAGGGAAGCCCAGACTGCAGTATGAGTACTACCTTTGGTGAGATCAATATCTGGACTGCAGTAACTACTGCCTACAGATGATGTCAGTGAGGGGTGATACAACACACCTGCTCAGATTAGTAGCAATGGCCTGTGGTTGCAACTATGTGACAGAACAACTATATGTTACAGTTAGAGTATAGTTAGTTAAGAATAGAGTGGATGCCCAATCCACTCATTCAATATGATGGAGGGAGCCTATATATATCTTGACACCATGGTGTCGACCTCACCACAGCCTTCCTCCTTGAAGAGGTGTGGCCTCTCTGGCCATGGATTGAGAGAGGAAGGTAGCCGGACCAAGGGACCAGCATGGGAACCATGAGGAGGATGGGCAGTGTCAAGAAGAGTCAACACACAGCCCAAGGAAAGGAGGGGTATGAGGAGGACAGGAACACTCCTCCAGAGGAGTAGAAGCGGTGCCACAGGCAGCACCTCTAAAACACATAAATACTACTAATACTTCACCATAGCAAACGAGTGGATCCTCATCCACTCTACTCTTTACCTTACTAGCTATAACTTCACATAAGTATAATTAGTAGTTTCATCAACAGTAGCAATTGCAGAGCATTGCTTCTATCATAGTGCATGTGTTGTATCACAGCTTCTTGATGCCATCCAAAGGCAGGTCATACTACAGTCCAGATATCAATCAACACCAAAGGCGGTTTCATACTGTGGTCTGGCTCTCTCAATCTCAAACCAAAGGCAGTCATCCACTGCAGTCTGGGGATCACCTCTCATTCAATCAACACACTGGACACTCATGTCAAAGCAACCACATTAGCATCAGACCTTGGTGCCACCTCAGACAAAGTAACTATTGAGCTTTGATTGTGCTGAGCTACCTCTGGATGGAGTGTCCACAGTGGTCAGTCGAAACCTGCAATAACCTTCAAGCTACCACATATTTGAGTGAAAAAAGTCATAGAAGGCTTCTACAACAGATTTCAGCAAGAATAATAATAAAGGGCTTTTTACCACAGATCTCGATAGGATCAGTAGTAGTTGTCTTTCTACTACAGATTCTGGGTTTCAGGTGTGTGACCTCTGACATTCTGTTGTAAACCCTCGTTTTGCCTGATCCTCCGATTCCTGTGCTTCTCCTCATATGACTTCGGTTCTTCCTGCTTCCTGTGCATCTGGTCCCATGACAAGACACACTGGACACTCGTGTCGAGACAAACGCATGTCAGGGGTCTCGCGCCTGAAACCCAGGTCGGTCTGTCGAGATACTCGGTGACTATCAAACTGTGTGACAGCTATTGTCTCGGTATTGGTCTTGATGAGCTCATTGCTCAGTGACTATCAAGTTGCACAATGACAGCAGGTGGCATTCATTGTATATACTATCGTAGGTTTTGGCTGACCTCTGTGGACACTCCATTCAGGGGTAGCTCAGCATGATCAATATCAATGCTTCAGTTATGATGACACCAAGGTCTGCTGTGCTGAGGGAGTGTTTAGCACCCATGCTCTCAGCAAACTCCTTCCATGTGTTTGAGATGAACTGTCTTCCCCGGTCTGAGACCATATGATCAGGGAATCTGAACTGTTTGACCACATGTCCCCAGACCAACACAGCAGTCTGCCTCGCAGTGACTGTTGTAAGCGGTCGCGCGCCTGAAACCAGATTGGGTGTCTCCAATTGGTATCAGTGAGGACAATTGAGTAAGATCTACTCAGGATGTTTCAACTAAATGTAACCAGATGGCTTTGTACTGGTAGGTCTCAGCTGACTGCCTTGAACACTCCATTCAGAGGTTGCACAGCATGTCCATTTATTCTTTGGAGGGAGAGTAGTATACTCTCCTTACAGTACAAGTGTTCATAGTACTGTTGCTAATGCTCTCTAGCATCATCTGGACTGCGATATGCTTATTGCCTACAGAGGATGGGAGTTACTGGACTGCAGGTGTTGGACACCACCTACAATAACTGACTGGACTGCAGATGTCAAGCAAACACTGCCTACAGTAAGGGACTGGACTGCAGGTGTTGGGTAACACCACCTACAGTTGACACCTAATGGTGATACAACACACATGTATGAGGTGTTGTTGTAAAGCTCTGCTATTGCAATGATATGTAACTATGAGTCAAGTAAAGAGTATGTAAAGTATAGAGTAGAGTGGATGAGGATCCACTTGTATGCTATAGTAGAATGAGAGTATTTATGCATTCGCTTGGTGTTGCCTGCAACACCTCTCCTACTCCTCCTGAGAGGCCTTTGCCTCCTCTTGACACTCTCTCTTCTGCTGGTGTCACTCCCTTTGATGCTGTGCCTCTACTGCTCGCACAGTGTATTGGTTTGTGCAATACTGCCCCTTTGCCTCCATACTCTTCTTTGCCTGGTGATGTGTGTTGACCCCATCAACACAGCTCCTCCTCCTTGTAGACAATCCCTGGTCTGCTTGACACAGCTCCTTCTCTCTTCACTGGCAACTACCTCCTCAACCTTATCTTGTGAATCCCTTAACCACCTGTCAAGTCCTGTTGCCAAGCCCCCTTGATCATGTGGTTGCCCCTGTGCTTGGTCCCCTGTGGCTGTATGCATGTACCCCTTGAGTGGTAACCATCCACATGATGCTGAGCTTGGTCCCCACTCCTACATGTGGTTATCTCCATATGCTTCTCCTTCTATTGCCAGTATCCTCCTTCCTGAATCTCCTGATGCTTGCTTGTGATGGCTGACTTGCTGAGACATGCCAATCAGGCTGATTCCAATCGATCCTTGTGAGATTAATCAGGATCCCAGAACTCAGTTGATCTCACAAGCCATATGTGCTACCAACCTGATTAGATTGTCGATTCCTGATGATTGCTGTAGATCAATTTGGCGCACACTTCATACACTGATCCGCTGACCCTGTGACAACTGTCTTATGAGTTGGGGCCAAGATAGCATACTTGGTCAGTCTGTCGACTATGACCAATATGGAATCATACCCCTTTGATGTTGGCAGTCCCTCAATGAAGTCCAGTGAGACAGAGCCCCATGGTCTGTCTGGTGTGGCGAACAGTTGGAGCAGGCCATATGGACAATGCCAAGGGGCTTTGTATTGGGCACACATGGGGCAGCTTGCCACATAGTCAGCAATCCAAGCTGTCATGTTTGGCCACCAGTAGTGCCATTGTGCCACCTTGATGGTGGCATCCCATCCCACATGTCCAGCTGTGATGCCATCATGACATTGAGACATTACCATGAATCATAGATGTTCAATGGAGAGAGATTGTCCATCTACTTCTTTGGCACTTTGCAAATGATGGTTGTTGGTTCTTCCTGGCATGGTTACCTTTGGGATAACCAATCTTCTGCCACTGTGCCACAAGCTGTCTTTGATCTCAAATGGCTTCTTCACATGTATCTCCTGCAGCTTGGTGTCCAAGGGCTGAAAGATCTTGGTCAACTCCTTGAGCTCCTGCATTGCTATGGACTCCATTGTGAGCATGGGAGCCACTAATGCAGAATTGTTGCCTGAGCATGCTGTTGGGACTGATTCTGCTGAAATCTGTAGTATTGCACCTGCTACTACATTTTCTGCTGGGTTTTGCTGTATCCCACTTCTTTTACTGATTTCATTTTCCACCCCCTTGAATACCTGGGTAGGCAGCAGTTGCTGCACATTGTGCTCTTGTTCTTCACTAACTGGTTGCATATCAACTCATCTGGTGAGTGTGTTGGGTTTGTCCCCCTTGTCTCCTGGTTGGTATTGCAGCATGAAGTCGAAATCCACCAACAATACTGCCCACCTTGCTTGTTGTCCAGTGATGTGGCACTGCCACTTGAAGTACTTGAGTGCCTCATGGTCTGTGAGAATAGCCAATTGACTAGGTAGTCCTGCGAGCATGTGTCGCCACTGGGTGAGGCATGCTACTACTGCCAGGAGCTCCTTGTCATGGTTCTCATAGTTCTTCTCTGCCAACAACATCTTTCTAGAATAGAAGGCTACAGGATGCCAACATTTCTCATGTTCCTGTTTGAGGACTCCCACAATGGCAAAGTCACTTGCATCTGTTTCTAACCTCATAGGGAGATGGTAGTTGAAATGCCTTAGCACTCCAGCCATTGTGAACACCTGTATGAGCTTGTGGAAGGCCTGTTGAGCATCTTCTGGCAACTCAAACTTCTTGAAGTGTTCCATCAGTTTCACCAGTGAGGTTAGCAGCTTGGCAATTTGGGTGAAGTGAGCTATGAAATGCTGGTAGAAGTTGGCAAAGCCTAAGAACCTCTGGATGTCATGGATGGATTCCAGCATTGGCCATTCCTTGATGGTTCACACCTTCTCTGGGTCCATCTCTACCCTGGTGGGCTTGATAATGTACCCTAAGAATTCAACTGTGGTGGTGTGGAACTCACACTTGGACAACTTGGCAAACAGTCAATTGATCCTTAGCCAGAGAAGGACCTGTGTGACATGCTGCACATGTTCTTCCTCAGTGTCTCTGAAGATCAGGAAGTCATCCAGGTATACCACTACATACACTCCAATGATGTCTCAGAAGATGTTGTTGATGAATGATTGGAAATGTGCCAGCACATTCACCAGGCCGAATGGCATCACTAGGTACTTGTAGAGTCCCAATTGGGTGCCAAACACTGTCTTCCATTCATCCCCCTCCTTGATGTGGATGAGGTTATATGCTGCTTGCAGATCTAACTTGGTGTAGATCTTCACCTTCCGAAGCAAGAACAGCTGCTCCTCTATGAGGGGCAGTGGCACTCAGTTCTTGATGGTGATCTCATTCAGTCTGCAATAGTCCACACAGAGTCTGAGACCTCCATCCTTCTTTGGTACAAAGAGCACTGGTGATCTTGCTGGGCTCTTTGATGGACATATGAACCTTTTTGCAAGGTTCTTGTCCAAGTACTTCCTCAACTTGGCCATTTCCTTGGGCCCCTTGAGATACAATGGGCCCTGCAGCAGCCTACTCCCATCCAACAACTCAAGGTGGAGATCATGCTCAGTATGATGGGGCAGCTTGTCTGCTTCCACCTCATCGAACACATCTCACAAGTGTTGATACAGCTTTGGTATGTCTTCCACCAATACCTTCTTATCAACATCCACCTCCATTTCAACCCCTTTGTCAGTGCCAGTGGGAACAAACCCAAATGCCAGCAGCAATGAGGGTGGGGTCTCCAAGAGCATGAACCCAATGGGTCCATCCTTGAGGGCTGCCTGTAGCAGTAGTTCCACTGAGACGAACTCATTCCCATGTAGGGTGGGGTACTTTGGCCTCTTGCCATAGAAGCTCTCTGCAATCGATTCCATTGAATTTGGTGATAGACTTTTCTCTATGGCAAATTCTTCCAATTCGCATTTTACCACTGTTTTCGCTGAATTCGGTAATAGATTTCTTCCTATGACAAATCCTGCTGATTTTGTGTATAAACCCCCAATTGCTGCTGCTTCTGGTGGCTGTTCCTGTTCTTGGGCCTTGAACTCTAGTTGGCCTGTTTCCCAATGTATCATTGGCTTGAGCCTCCTTAGTTTGGTGAAACCCAGTATGAGGTTGTAGTTGGCAGTGTCAGCCACTGAGACTTCTACCACCCCTAGGTTGTGCTCACCAATAGCAACTTGTATGCTCGCCAAGCTATTGATAGCAAGCTGGTGTCTGGTGACACCATGTATTGATCTTGTTTTTGTGGGTTTTGTGGGTATTTGATACTTACTAACAAATGAGTCTGAAACTATAGACAAACCAGCACTGGTGTCAGCAAGTATATGAGCCAGATGGTCTTGAACCATTCTGGATAGCTCTAATACAGCTTTCCCTCTGCTGGTGGAGAAGCATAATGGGCAATCTTGATATATACAAAGTGATGGCATTGAGGTTTGTAGGGCCATGCATGCCATTAGTGCATCGCCCCACTGACATTTCCCTCTTCACCATCATCTTGGGCCTCCTCGGTACCAGTGTCTGTTGGTGGCTGGTATGGACCAAGATCCAGATCATCAGGTTTGACTGTCTCAGGGTCACCCATGTGCTCATCTCCTGAGTCTGGGGCTCCCTCTTCAAGGAGATCCTCTGTGGTTGCCATGACCTTTGGTCCCATGGGTCATGGGCCCATTGGGTCCAGCTTCTTATTTGGGCAGTCTCTTGCCCAATGTTCAAGGCCTTTGCACAAGTGGCAGGCATTGGTATGAGCCATTGGAGGCCGCTTCAGGCTTTGATCCCAAACCAGTTGGTGGGGCAAGAGCCGATTGGTTGGTTGACTATGGTTTCCCATAGTTGCCTGTTGTCATGGGCCTGGATGCTCAAGAAGCAGGAGGGTCACTGGTTCATATGGACGGAGCACAGGTATCGAAGACCTAGTCGATACCAGTAGAGAGCATGGTCGTAGTGCAGTCTCCATGGAGACCATGGACTCCTATGGATTCACATGCAAAGGAGCACTGAGCCCATATGCGAGGAGGACCAGGCACAGCCACGAGGAGGACCAAGCTCAAAGAGCAGGCGCAGCCACGAGGAGGACCAAGCTCAGATGGTTACCACTCAGGGGCTCGAGAGACAGGAAGTCGACACAGGTCATGAGGAGGAGGAGCAGTGTCGAAGGAGTCGACACCACTCAAGAGGCACAGGGGTGCCAAGCAGGAGAGGCCCCTGAGCAGTACTCGATGAAGAAGGTACTCTCTGGAGAGAGAGCAGGAGCAGCATCGCTGGCGATGCTGTGAAGAGGTATATAACCATGCTTTCTCATCATCATAGGTCGAGTGGATCCCCATCCACTCTACTCACCATAACTAGTTATCACTTCAGCATAAGTATACATTAGTTTCAGTCAGCATAGCAGCAATCTATCAAGGTTGCTCCTCATCGTAGTGTGTGTGTTGTATCACCACTACCTGACGTCCGAAGGCGCCCATAGCAGGTTAGCGGTCCGGATATAGATAGAACCGAAGGCAGTAGTCCACTGCGGTCCGGGGATCACTTCAAGCATCAAGTCAACACACTGGACACTCGTGTTGACGCCACCAACCTTATCACCAACACCATCAACCTCATTATCATCGACGCCACCAACCTTATCACCAACACCATCAACCTCATTATCATCGACATCACCAATCTCATCACCAACACCATCAACCTCATCATCATCAACACTCACACCAGACCTTGGTGTCATCATAACATTGATATTGATCGTGCCGAGCTACCCCTGAACGGAGTGTCCACAGAGGTCAGCCGAAACCTACGATAGTATATACAACAAACGCCACCTGCTGTCACTGCACAACTTGATAGTCACCGAGTATCTCGAGACAATAGCTGTCGCACAGTTTGATAGTCACCGAGTATCTCGACAGACCGACCTGGGTTTCAGGCGCGAGACCCCTGACACCTGTGCTGGCAGTCGAGCTGGATAAGCTTGGGCTGGTGGGTGAGCTGAGAGTGAACTCTGAGCCAGTGGCATTGGCTGGGCTCCTGGGTTTGATCATGGTGGAGCAGCACTTGGGTGCCTAGCAGCAGACTGCTGTAATAGCATCCTCTGCTGGTTGATCTCCTCAACTTCTCGATACCACTCCCACCTTTTCATGGGTGGGTTCCTCTCAAACTTCTCTTGCAGACTGTGTGTGAGACTGCCCCTGAACAGATTGATGACTAACTTATTGTCATCTAGATTGACTTGCCCTTCCAAGTTTCTGAAACATTTGATGTGGCATGTGGCAGTGCCTGGTGCATCACTAGTGAGGCAGAGGGCCAACAGCTTGTTGTAGGCCTCCATTCTAGTGTTACAAGGATTGAACTGTTCTGCCAAGTGCTCAGTAAAGTAGTGCCAATCATGGAACAGCCATCCTTCTTGTGCTCTGTCAATGCAGAGCTTCGATGTCCACCATTTGCAGGCATTCCCTTCCAATTGGGCACCCATGTGATTGATCATGTGTGCTTGCTCATAGACCTGGTTGAACTTGAACCAGGCTTTGGCTTCGAGTATGAAGATCTCAACATCTCTGGGATTGAACTTAGGAAAGGGTGTGGCAATTGGCTTTGATCATGAGAGGTTGGGACCTCCTAGCATGCTAGCATCATCCTCTTGCTCCAGGCCATAAGGATCTGTCCTAGGCTGGTTGTATGGGTCCACCCTGGGCTTGAAGTATCTAGGCCTGGTGGGGGACACATACTTCTCATAATTGATGCTGGGTGGTTTGTTCAACTCAGTGAATGACACCAACTGCCTTGGTCATGATGCCAGGGATGGCATGGGAGGGTCTCCCATCATATATTCATCTCCTCTGGCCTGTTCCTCTGAGCAAGGGAGTATGACTGTATCCTCTTCACTCAGGTGAGCATGGCATAGATGCTCATCACATTGGGCTTGTCTGGAGAGCTCCAGCTGAGCTTCCACTAGGGAGAGTAGCCTCTCGACCTTGTTGTGCAGGCTCTTGTCCATCATGTTGATTGTGGGGTGCTGCTTGAACAATCCACTCTAATGTCAGGGGTTGCATGCCCAAAACCTGATATCTGTAATAGAAATGCATCTATTACAAATCCTGTCAAGATATGCGACAATGCTAGAGGTATTACGATTCTTGGTGAGATATGTAGTAGAGATGTCTCTATCATTTTTCTTGCCCAAAGATGCAGTAATGATTTTGCTATTGCAGGTTTTGACTAACCACTGTGGACACTCCATCCAGAGGTAGCTTGGCACAATCAATAACATTGAATGTATTGCAAGACACCAAGGTCTGGTGTGATTGAGATAGTTGATGTCATTGACACAAGTGTCCAGTGTGTCAACTGAGTGCTTGAGGTGATCCCCAAACCACAGTAGACAACTGCCTTCAGTTCTATCAATATCTGGACTGCTGGTTACTATGAACCACCTTTGGATGTCAGTGAGCAGTGATACAACACACATGCTACAATGGAAGCATTCTACTTGATTGCAACTTCACTGACTGAAACTAATGTATACTTGTGCTAAAGTGATAACTAGTTATGTATGGTGTAGAGTGGATGGAGATCCACTTGACCACTTCTGACAGGGAGGCATGGCTTATATTCATCTCTGCAGGGTTGCCTGCGACTCTGCTCTGGCTCTCTCTCCAGAGGGTACCATCTTTGTCAAGTACTGTGGTAGAGGCCTCTACCAAAGCATCTCCTCCTTTCTGAGCCCTGCTTCTCCTGCTCCTGGGTCAAGGAGAGCCAGCGTCATCTCATCATTGATAGGGGTCACCCCACTTCATCCTAATGACAGTGTATGCCCCCTCTTTCATCTACCTCCTGACTTTGGCACCCATCTTCTTATGCCGATTTCATTGTTGTGTAGGGCCCCTATCTCATCCAGTGGCAACCTTGAATGTCCTTGCCACTAATCTTCACTGGATCTGTCATATGATCATCCTTGCCACTAATCTCTGTGGGAAATGTCATACAATCCTGTGTACTACAGATCCTGGTGGGATTCATGATACCATCATTGCTCATGCCAAACTAGGCAAGATCTGCTCTAGAGCTGTTTCTTCTACAGATCTCTGTGAACTCTACTGCAAGTCCCACAATCTGCCCAATTCCTCGATTCCTGCACTCCCTTCATATGAGTTGATGGGTCTTCCTGCTTCCTGCGCATCCAGGCCCATGACATTGTTCCTACCGATCATGACGAGTTATGTCATAGAGTCGTTGATCCTACCAATCTCACTGATCCCTGTCAGAACTCTACTTTCCTGCTGATTCTACTCCTGTAACAAGACCCATGCTCCTACCGATCACAATGAGTTATGTCATAGAGCCATTGTTCCTACCGATCTCACTGAACTCTGTTGGACTCTACTTTTGCCCAATCCACGATGGTTGCGCCAGATCTCTTCATATGAGTTCCGTTCTTCCTGCGCATCCATCCAGTCCCATGACATGTCACAGTATGCGGTGTCAAGACTTTGAAGTTCTGCTGCACATGATCTTCAAGAGGAAATGTTCCAGGTGCTGTTCAGATCCACTGGGCGCAATGAGGAAGACACTACTGCATCATGGCTCAAAGCGCTTCAGCTAGGAGACAAGAGCAAGCCTTGATGCAACCGTCCTCGATCTGACAAGACTCTCTCTTTCCTGCTGTTGAATACAACTCTTGTCACCATCATATGAAAAATTAAATTGAGTGCATTGTGTGAAGAGGAAAGCAAGATACAAGCAAGCAATGGGTGATAGCAACAAGAGCAGGACAAGTAATATATGCTTACTGTTAGGTCTTGTCTCTTATTGACTGTATGACTTCATTGTGTTTTTGGAAGCCCGCATTTCCTTGGGGGGGTTCAAATTTCCTCCAAAAACATGCTTTTCAAAAAAACTCGGGCTTTTAAAAATGTAAAAACTTTGATAACCCCCTTATGCTCGAGGTTTGACACCGAGGCATGCAGGAGGTATGTTGGTATGACAATAGTTATGAAGTGTTGTCATGGCAACAGTTATGAAGCATTGACAAGGCAACAGATATGAAGGCGACCCACTGGACAACGGCTCATAGGTGTGACTCGAAGGGCGAGCATAGCCAGCTGTTAAGGTATTTATACTCCTGTTCTGTAGCCTATCTCACCTCGAAATAATAAGTCTTCTCACATGGAGTTGAAGTATGTGATACCTCGGCAATTGAAGCATGCAAATGCAACCTTCGCTGAGCCCACACATCCAATCACCAACTTTGCTCACTCAGACTTAGTGCACTGTCTGGGCCAATTGCTGAACCCTAGGACACCAGTCATCAGGCAGCTGGTGTTTTCCTCCTTGACCTCTCATTCACTCCCTTGTGCCCCTACCCTATTGGCCTTTAGTATCACACATGCACATGAAGAGGATTGAGGCATATATAAACACTTGATTCATCATGTACCTAGAAGAGATTCATTATCACAATCAACACTTGTGATCATTGACTTTGACGCACCTTCAATTGATCTCGACAACGCTCTTCAACTCATAGACACACCCGACTGTAAAGAGTGCCTGATAGAGTTGAAGCTATGCAGTATGTCAGGGGTCTCGCGCCTGAAACCCAGGTCGGTCTGTTGAGATACTCGGTGACTATCAAACTGTGCGACAGCTATTGTCTCGGTATCGGTGACTATCAAGTTGTGCAGTGACAGCAGGTGGCGTTCGTTGTATACACTATCGTAGGTTTTGGCTGACCTCTGTGGACACTCCATTCAGGGGTAGCTCGGCATGATCAATATCAATGCTTTGGTTATGATGACACCAAGGTCTGGTGTGAGTGTTGATGATGGTGAGGTTGATGTCATTGGTGATAAGGTTGGTGGCGTCAACACGAGTGTCCAGTGTGTTGACTTGATGCTTGAAGTGACCCCTGGACCGCAGTGGACTACTGCCTTCAGTTCTATCTTGATCCGGACTGCTAACCTGCTATGGGCACCTTCAGATGTCAGGTAGTGGTGATACAACACACACACTACGATGAGGAGCAACCTTGATAGATTGCTGCTATGCTGACTGTAACTAATGAGTACTTATGTTTCTAAAGTATTGACTAGTTGTATGGTGAGTAGAGTGGATGAGGATCCACTCGACCTATGATGATGAGAAAGCATGGTTATATACCTCTTCTCAGCATCGCCAGCGATGCTGCTCCTGCTCTCTCTCCAGAGAGTACCTTCTTCATCGAGTACTGCTCAGGGGCCTCTCCTGCTTGGCACCCCTGTGTCTCTTGAGTGGTGTCGACTCCTTCGACACTGCCCCTCCTCCTCATGACCTGGTGTCAACTCCTTCGACACTGCTCCTCTTCCTTTGACCAGTGACAGTTCCTTTGACTCTTGTCTCTCGAGCCCCTGAGTGGTAACCATCTGAGCTTGGTCCTCTTCGTGGCTGTGCCTGCTCCTTGAGCTTGGTCCTCTTCGTGGCTGTGCCTGCTCCTTGAGCTTGGTCCTCCTTGTGGCTGTGCTTGGCCCTCCTTTGCATGTGAGTCTGTAGGAGTCCATGGTCTCCATGGAGACTGCACTACAACCATGCTCTCTACTGGTCTCGACTAGATCTTCAATACCTGTACTCCTTCCATATGAACCCGTGACCCCCCTGCTTCTTGAGCATCCAGGCCCATGACACAGTACACCACTTCGTCCGGGCTACGTTCTAGCTCCTATCACACAGGTGTATGGTAGATGCAATGCTTGAGATTTCTCATGAACTATGTCTACAATATCACTTGTATATATACCTTTAGCTCTTTGTTGACAATCCCTATCACCTCCCACTTAATTGAGTGTGTCACATGTTGCCTCAGTGTTGTCTCTCTTGTGCCTTGGCATTGTCTTTCACAAGTGCCTCCTGATTGGTTGCCACATGTCAATCATACATGTTTGTTCTTCGAACCCTTGGCGACTCGGCTTCCTCGCATCTCGGCTAAACTCCTGGTAATTCCATCGGAACTTTAACTGATAGTGGCCTCTAGGGCGGTGTATCAGTTGAAGATGCGTCAGCATCCCAACAGGATTCACGGGGTCTGCAGAATCATACAGGGTCCACAGAATTTAAGCAATCTAATAATTAAGTAAAGGTGCATATAGGTGGCGACACATGTGGGATGCATAGGAGTTGTTACAATAATGCACAAGAGGCGACAACACAGGAGTAACATGAGGAGTGACACATCGCACATTTGCACAGGCTGAAGGAGATCGTTAAGTATATATATGACCATGTATGTAGCATCACATGAATATAATATAAGCATTCAAGAAGTAATATGACTGCATATGAGAGCTTGCTAGTGGCTCCAATTGGTCACGTTTTATCTGCAATCTTCAACTGATTAAGAGTCTGAAGCTCTACCGACTAAGCCAACCAGGACCATTGACAACATGGTACAAGAGGCCGAAGCTCAAGCTGTCACAAGCAAGGCCAAAGGAGGAAGAAAGGGAAAGGTAATGCAACTGCGAGCCATTGACAATGAGGCCACCAACGAGTCAGACACTGAGGTGAATGACGATGATGCTGAGGAAGAAACTGACTCTGACTCAGATCATGACAACAATAAAAAGCAATACAATTTTCGTACCCTAGCAAAACTACTTGAGCCTGTCCCAAAACTCACATCGCACAACTATTATAGTTGGAATGCCCATATCAAGTCCTTTCTACGATGTGTTCCTCACACTATGAAGCATCTCGATGGAGCATATGACAAGAAACATCCCAAATGGAACTGCACATTCAATGATGCTTTGACAAATGCATTATGCAGTACCATTGACACCACCAGAGAATACAATATCAATTACTTGATTCTTGACATCATCAGGGAGCACCATATGTTCCATCATGTATGGAAGAAGATCGAAAATGGACTCACCAATGAGGCCACTGCCATATCTCATCATATTGCATTAATCACTCAGCTAGGTGAACTAAGGATGCACAACTCAGATGTACGAAAGCTTATCCAGGAAATAAGGACCATCCAAATGGAGAGCAGCTTACTGGAAAAGCCATTCACTGATGACACTCTGTTCTCTAATCTACAAAAGTGCACTATCCAACATCCAATGTACAAGGAGACTGTTGCCACCATCAGCCAGCTTAGTTTTAACGCCCTCACCACTGCCCTATCCATTTGGCAGTCAGTGATCGAGAACAACCCCACTCTGAGAGTTGACCCCTGTCAAGCAAGCACCAGAGTCGCCAGCAGCGACAACCAGGACGAGACACCCAGAAAGGAGGAGAAAGATGAAAAGGACACTGACAGCACCAGCACCAAAGTTGCTGCTAGACCTCAAAGGCTCTGATGTTGGATCTGCAAGAGGCCTGGACATGGGATCAGTCAATGTGATGCATTGGTGACCATACCAGAGAATTCCCCCTTCACCAGGCCCAAATAGGAAGCCTGGTGCTCTTTCGCACCGAGTTGGCAGAGCCACCCAGATTCAAAAGGGAACCATCATTGGATCCTAGATTCAGGCGCCAGCTATCACATGGTAAACAACTATAGCATGCTCATTAGTCCAAGAACCTGCCAAAAGCACATATTCACCACCAGAAGCGAGGTTCTGGAAGTGACTGCTATAGGGGATGCTAGCATATCAACAAGTCACAGAGATGTTTTTCTCCAAAATGTATTGTATGTTCAGCATCTCAATGTTAACCTATTGTCAACAAATTCCCTGACAGATGAAGGAGCACAAGTGATGCTAGACTCAACTGGAGGGCAAATACACTTAGCAAATGGTATGCTACTCAAAATATCCAAGAATTGTGAGTGAGGACTGTTGGAGTTCCAAGGTGACACATGGAAGGAAAACACAATGATCACATCAATGTCATTATTTAAAGGTGTTGATGAAGATTTCAAGCATATTGAGAACAAAGCCAAAATATCCAAACAACAACTATGGCATGAATGTCTGGGACATCCAGGTCAAGATAAGATGAGGGCCATCATCAACTGCTTAGGAGAAAATGACACAGCAGACCTAAACCCAGGGACTGCTACAATATGTGAGCCATGCATCTGATCCAAAAGCACAGCAGCCTGAATGGGGCAAGGTAGTGGAGAGAAATCTGTCTCTCCACTTGATCTCATCCACATCAACTTGATAGTTGACTCGTTGCACATGACAGAATACATGTGCACACTGGTACTGGTTGATAACCACAGCAAGTATGTATACATGCAGCCTTTGCTATGAAAGAGTCACACGTTTCCCAAGCTCAAGACAATCATATTGTATCTCAAGACACAGATGGGAAAGAATCTGAAAGCAATATGATCTGACCAAGGTACAGAATGGAGAAGCAATGATGTGCTTCAGTGGGCATATGAAAAGGGCATTGAATGGCAAATGACAGTAGGGTACAATAGCAGACAGAATGGATGTGTGGAGAGAATGAACAGAAGCTTGGGTGAGAAGATGCGAATGCTGCTCATGCAAAGGAGGTTACCGAAGAGCTTCTGGCCCTATGCAATCCAGACCACAGCCTTCAAAATGAACCTCATCCCAAGCATTGATGGTGAGTTCCCATACCAAGTCATGTTTGGGAAGTTGCCGGAGCAACTCATAAGACTCCTATGCTTCTTTGGATGTTTAGCATGGGTAAATGTTCCCAAGGTCAAAAGAGATAATAAAAAGTTAGATCAACAAGCAGTAGCATCTATCTTCTTGGGGTATAGTCTGGAAAGAAAAGGATGGCTCTTCTACAGCCTGAACATCTTTTGGAGCAACTCAGCTAGATTCATGGAGACAAAATGCTGGTCCAACAAAACAGAGTGGAAACCAGTAAACATACACCCACCACCAGCACTAGCAGATGAAGGAGACATAGATGATCTTGGATACACAGATATGAACCTCTTCGATGAACGAGAGGAGGAGCTGCTGAATGAGTACATGAATATGAAAGAAACAGATGGATTGAATGATGAAAAAGATCTGGGTGAAGATGCAACAAAGGCAATAGAATGCGGGGCCGATACCAACACCAACATGTTTGATGACACATGGACCGATAGCAATCACTATGGACTCATGGCAATAAACAATCGAAAGAGAAGGAATCTAGACCCAACAGTTAGCGAAGCATTGTCAGGAGAGGACAGGAAGCATTGGGAGGAAGCAATGCATAAAGAACTGGATGGTTTGAAAGCCATGGATACATGGGAAATCATTGATCTCCCCAAAGGTATGCATGCTGTCAACACACGTTGGGTTTTAAAAATCAAAACAGATGCAAATCTCATTCCGACAAAGTTTAAGGCAAGACTGGTGGTGAGAGGCTTCACACAAAGAGAAGGTATAGACTACACTGAAGTGTTTGCACCTGTCGCACCCATTCAGTCAATCCGAGGAGTCTTAGCCATAGCAGTGGTTCATGACTGGGAAGTAGATAGTATTGATGTCAAGCAAGCATATCTAAACTCAATGCTACATCATGATGTATTCTTAAAACCGCCATTTGGAATGAGAATTCCACCTGGAAAGGCTTTGAAGCTAGTAAAAGGACTGTATGGACTGAAACAATCAGGGCAAGAATGGAACATAGAGTTGGATTCATACCTACAGAGCATAGACTTTCACTGCATGCCAAGTGCACCCTGTCTGTATTCAAGAGGAACTGGAAGTAACCTAACTATTATTACAGCCTATGTTGATGACATGCTCATAGCCTCGCCCAGGCGTAAGGAGGTGGATCGCACCAAAAGGGAGATAATGTCCAAGTGGGGAACAGAAGATAATGGCCCAGTGAAAGAGTTCCTCGGCATCAGCATCAAACAAGACAGGACAAGAAGGGAGATGTCAATTGATTTGACTGCTTACACCAAGGCCATGGTGAGTAAGTGGTTACAGTCGACGGATCAGAAATCATGGGTACCAATGCCAGAAATACCTAATGCCATAGGGAATGATAAATGTGATTCCCTAGAGGCAAAACAATACCAAGAACTGGTGGGACAATTGTTATGGGTAGCAAATACTGCATGACCCGACATATCATTCACAGTGGGAATACTGGCAAGATATATGTTGACCCCAACCAACAGCGCATGGAAGGCTGCTATACACTTGATGAAGTATCTCAACCAAACCAGTGACTACCGACTGAATCTTGGGAGCAGATCAAGCGAACACTTGAAGCAGCTGATTGTCATGTATAGTGATGCCAATTGGGCTTCAGACCCAATGAACGGATGGAGAAGCACATTGGGAGCAATGACATATATATATGGGTGCCCAGTTAGCTGGAAGTCACATGTCCAAAAATGTGTGGTGCTATCAGCAGTGGAAGCTGAGTTTGTTGCCACCTCAGAAGCAGCGAGAGAGGCACTCTTCTTTTCATACCTCCTCAGGGACTTAGAAATCGATGCTGCTCATCCAGTCTTACATTCAGATAGTCAGGGATGTATACAGGTGAGTAAGGATCTGGCAAAGCACTGGAAGTTGAAACACATAGACACCAGATATCATTTCATTAGGGATCACATTCAGGATGGGGAGATAGAGATAGAATTTGTTGGAATGGCAGACAATGTCGCAGACATTTTAACAAAACCATTGAAGGGTTTAGCAACATCCTGGCTATCTCAGTTGTTAGGGTTGGTAATGCTGTTGAAGGGGGGAGTTGAAGATGTGTCAGCATCCCAATGGGATTCACAGGGTCTGCGGAATCATATGGGGTCCACAGAATTTAAGCAATCTAATAATTAAGTAAAGGTGCATATAGGTGGCGACACATGTGGGATGCATAGGAGTTGTTACAATAATGCACAAGAGGCGACAACACAGGAGTAACATGAGGAGTGACACATCGCACATTTGCACAGGCTGAAGGAGATCGTTAAGTATATATATGACCATGTATGTAGCATCACATGAATATAATATAAGCATTCAAGAAGTAATACAACTGCATACGAGAGCTTGCTAGTGGCTCCGATCGGTCGCGTTTTATCTGCAATCTTCAACTGTATCTAATTTCAACTCACGTACAGCCATCTCGTGTGCTACCTCAACATTGAGCCGAAACTGGTCTGTGCTTCGGCCCCTAATTCGGATTCATCGGAATCGGAATGTTAAGTTAGAGCTAATGCTAGAATGTTAGGCCGCAATAAAGTTTCGCATTTCATCGCCTTGCCTTTTCATATGACCCTTTCAGCCGTCATTCCGAAAACAGTTCGGTTTTGGTGAGCCTTGCCATCGTCATTTTGCTGTTGAAGCGAGAACATCGAATCACTGTGTCCTTTCACAACCATCCTCATCATCCAGTAACCTTGGAAAGAGCATCTACATCTTCGACTACCATCCTTGAATCGCTTTGCATGGTCCTTGCAGAGCAGACCGTCCTCATTACTTCCATCCTGGTCACATTCGGCGTTTGTCTTGCAATTACAAAGTTCGCCGCCAAGCATCTCTTCACCGGTTTCGAACCTCTTCAGTTCTACGACGCTGCCACCAACCCAATGGAGATCAACGTCGTTCTCGCTTTCGTCGTGGGCTTGATGCTCTCAGTCGGAGCTTTGCTCTACTTTGACGCACAGAAGCTCAAGCCCGTTCTGAACCCGACCCAGTGGCAGCAGTACCGTCTCATGGAGAAGCAGTCGCTTTCGCCCAACACTGCCCTCTACCGCTTCAAGCTTCCTCGCGCGAACAACATCCTCGGTCTCCCTATCGGTCAGCACATCTCTGTCCAGGCCAGCATCAATGGCAAGACCGTGATGCGCTCGTACACTCCTACCTCGTCGGACGACGACCACGGATTCTTTGACCTCGTCGTCAAATCGTACAAGCAGGGTAACATCTCCAAGTACATCCGCGATATGAAGGTTGGCGATCTTCTCTCGGTCAAGGGCCCCAAGGGTCAGATGCGCTATACTCCTGGTCTCGCTCGACACATCGGCATGATTGCCGGCGGTACCGGTCTCACTCCATGCCTGCAGATCATCCGCGCCGCCCTCAAGAACCCTGCTGACAAGACTCAGATCGACTTGATCTACGCCAACGTCAAAGAGGCTGACATCCTACTCAAGCAGGAGCTCGACGAGCTGGCCATGAAGCACAAGGGCCAGTTCCGTGTCCACTATTTCCTCAACGAGGCCCCTGAAGGCTGGAAGGGAGGTGTTGGTTTCGTCAGCAAGGAGGCTATCCAGGAGAAGCTTCCTCGGCCCGCCAGCGACATTAAGATCCTTTTCTGCGGACCACCACCGATGCAGAACTCGGTTAAAAAGCACCTTGCTGAGCTCGGATACAATGAGCCTCGTACCGTCAGCAAGCTCGAGGACCAAGTGTTCTTCTTCTAAGGCGTACCTTGTCTTGCCTCGCTCAGAAAGCAGCGATCCTTTTCTGCGGACCGCACCGACGCATAACTCGGTTAAGAAGCACCTTGCTGAGCTCGGATAGGATGAGCCTCGTACCGTCAGCAAGCTCGAGGACTCTTCTCTCCCTCGATGTAGATTTAATGCTTCGTTTCTTCTTCGACGCGTCCCCTCCAGCGTCCCCTCCAGCGTCCCCTTTTACTCGACTTAAAAAATCCTCTCTTGATGCTCATCCCTGTCCTACTTCTACCTTATGTCCGTCAGAATGGATTCTGATATGCGACAGCACCTTCCTTGCATATCTTGCCTCCCTCCCGAAAGCTCATCTCAAAGGGCTGTGAATGTTTGTAATCAAAAGTGTAGCAATCTAGATGATTAAATTTGTCAACGTCAGATCTGCGTCCTGTGTCTGCGCAGCTAGCTTCCTTCCTTCAAGTCAACTATTCACGTGTTTCTCTTCCGAGCTTCAAAGACTGCTTCAGACGGCACAACGACACACTGTCCTTGAGTTTTTGTGAGGCGTGAGGTTGTAGTGTGTAGTGAAACGTTTGCGAAAGCCAGCTGTTGGTACATTGCTTTGGGTCGGAACGCGGGTAAGAACATTGCTAAGAAGATGTAGAAAGCGAGACTGAGAGGCAGAGTAGGCTGGAAGAGCAAGGACTGTGCATCAAGCGCAGAGAGGATCATGGCAGAGCGAGGCCTTAACGGAAGCCTGGACGGTGCCGGCTGCTTCGCTGGGAATGCTCGGGATAATATACGAGCCGGCACTCATGCAGAGGCGTACTGCGATTGGTAAAGAAGTATTTCACGGGTGTCAATCTCTGAGTCAACTGCTGGGGGCGTTCAATCGGTCGCTCATCGTGCTAGGACCAACTCACCTTCTTCGTGTACTCTTGCGCTGTCTTATCGAACTTGGCACGGTCAGTGTTGTACAGCTCTGCGATCGAAGCAACAAGCGCATCGTCCGGATTAGGTTCCTCGAGGAGTTGGAGTATCGAGAGCAGAATAGTCACCGCCTTTGTGCTTGGCTTCCATGCCTCGCTCTTGAGAATACCGACACAGAGGTTTCCGCCCTCGTCAATGTTGGGATGGTAGATAGGTGTGTTGAATCGCACTTTGGGCGACTTGAAAGGATACTCTATAGGGAAGTCGACATCAAGGAGGAAGGTGCCACCAGCGTAGGGGCCCTTGACTGGACCTGTAAGCTTTGCAGTCCACTTGTAGATGTTGTCTTCCTTCGGCTCTACGGCGATGCCTTCTACTGGCTCTCTGGTGAGGTCGGCAAGCTCTTTGCCGATTCGTTTCGCGGAAGCCATTGCGGTACGTGCTCGTCTCGGGGGCCAAACAAAAGCGTAGATGAGGATAGATGGGAGGTGTAGTTGGATATTTTTTTGGGTCGCGAGAGACCTCCGAAGATGCTGCTTACGGCGAAGTACTTGAACAGTCAAGTGTCGTTTGAAGGAGGAGGATGGAGGTGAATGCCAAGACGACTGTCCCAAGGAAGAAATGTGAATCGGTGAAACGCTCAGGCCTCGCGTGAGTGTCCCGCTTCCGAGTCAATCAGAAGCGAGACAGCGACAGCGTTGAAAACTGGCATGTTGTGGAGGCCAAGTTTTTTTTAATAATGTTTGTCGTCTAGGTTGAACAGTGGCTCACATTGCATCCGTGTCTGTGCGTATACGGACAAGCAAGGTCTTTCCACAGGCAAGCACAGCTTGTGTAGAAGGCCGCACCGGAGCGGAAGAGTGTATTCCTGGCAATCGCCGTCACAAAGGTAGCTCAGTACAGCCGACATTGTGGCCCTTCACGTGCTACTGGGAGTCTTTTTCTTCGTCCACCGGACCGTTCCTGGCTGTTGATTGTCCTTGCATGCTCCCTCTTGAGCCAGCTGAACAGCATCACTGTTCTGGTCCTTGCTGACCTTCCAAAATCTAACCGTACAATCAATCTCCTCGTACCCTTTGACGGCTCTATCCAGGAGCTCCCATAGGTCTCTGTCCGGTACCTGCTCGCCAAATGTACCCAATGGCGACTCGGTCATGATTCGCCACTTGTTATGCCTCCAATTCCAAATCCACCTGCTGATTCCATCTACCAGCCAACCGTGATGCGTTGCGATGACAATCTTATCAAATCCTTCCGCTTCCCACTTTGTGAACTCCAATGCCGCAAGTACTGAGCGAACTGCTGCACGACGGACAGCCGAGTGACAGAACTCAGGCGGCTTTTCAAGTCTGCGTGAAAAGTTCTGCTCGACAGTGATCTCGGCTGACCGCTTATAAGCTGGTTGTCGTGCACGAGGGTCGTGCGTTGGACAGAAGACGAAACCTAGACCAGCACGCTTCTTCTCGCCTTCAGGCAACGATATTGATGCAGAGCCTGGAGATAGTGAGGAAGAAGACTTGAGTTGAGCTTCAAGCAACTTGTAGTCCGGCAACTTGCCCGCAGCAAACATGGCTTTCCTGGTTGCTTCAACGGAGAAATCGGTGGACACGGAGCTGGAGATAGATGCCGCATCTGATGGACCACGCCTAGTTGTGGTGGTCTCGGTAGTGAAGACAGAGCTCGCATCGCTACCAACCTTGATTGCTGCGACTTGTCCTGGGGTCAGAGCAGCACCAGCACAGAGTATCAGCAGTTGTCGAGGGTCGATCTTACGCACGTAGCGTAGTGGTCGCCATGGTCGAGGATCTGGAACGAACAGGTCTTCGACGCGCAGCTCGCCTGGCCGAAGAGTCTTGATTGTCGCTGCGTCTGACTGTGTGTCTGACGAAGGGAAGAGGCTTGCTTCGTAGCCTGAGGGCACTCGGCCTTCCGTTGCCTCTTCGAACTGCGTAATGCCGAGCTTCTTCTCCTTGTCTGTGGGTCGATCTAGTACATGATGCGATGTCCAATCGCTGGCAGCAGCCCATGGTGTACATGAGTGAGCCGCATCGCCGCTGATGGACGGAAGAGGACGGAAGGGCGTGGTGACTGCGTTCGCTGATACATTCTTTGGGATGGTCTGAGTTCGCTCGGCGGTCAGGGTGAGTGTTGTCATCTTGGACTGTACTGTAGCGGTCGTTGCATTCGTCATGATCGAAGCCGCATCTTGCCCTCCTTGTCGTGGAGTCAAACCTTGGTCCTGCTCGTTCGCTGCAACAGAGGTTGTGGGAATGTCGAACGGCTTGACATGGCCTTGATCATTGTTCATGGTTGTCGAGTCGGTTTCCGTCTGTTCGACGCTTTCCTTGTACGCTTGCACCTGAGTACGTCCTAGCTCATCAAGCTCTGGCTGCGGCATTGTGGTCGCAGAAGCCTTGTTCGACTTGGCTTCAATCTCGCGAGCAAAGTCATATTCGTTCGCGCTGCGGTCTGGGATGAACAGACGCTTGGATGAGTTGTGCTGTGCCAGATCATCGGGAGCATACGATATACCGCCAGGAGTGTCGAGCCTAATCTGATAAGCAGACTGTTGTGTAGCCTCCTTGCTTTCGAGCTGAGCGGCCGGTGTAGCTGTGTCTCCGTTCGTTGTTGGAAGGAGGACCTCGGAAGAATCGCCGCAGTCATAGGTGCGGCGTGAGCTGGATGATGAAGCGGGCCTTGACGCCGAGGGTCGAGCCCACGCTTGCAAGTAGCGATAGTCGGGCGCTGACATGGCGATGAACTGGGCGGGGATGGTCGAGAGAGCTTTTGACGAGGTTGGAAGGGAAGAAGGTAGCGTGATCCAGGGTCCGTGTTGTTATTCGGCTCAAGCTCGCAGCTGCACCATGATTTCCGAATGCACAGAAAGGCGGAACTACTGAAAATGACGATCCAATATGATGATATTGGTTGATGTAAGCAGAATCAAAAGGGATCGGGCGAAGGACGATCTGATCGGAGATCGAAGATCGGGTACAACCTAGTCCCACTTGTTGTCAGACCTTGTCATTAAGTAGGATGTACCCACATTCAGCATGTGCCACCCACTTTGTATATATATCAAGCAGGGAGCTCGAGGCTCCTGCCACATTCTTAGTCAATTGAGTATACAGCTCATGTGTAAACTGTCCCACGAATTTACATGTCACCATACATCACTCTAATGCTCAATAGCCATAAGTTGTATTGCCACACTGTCTGATATCATCTGAAAGCCCTGCTTCTTCTCTCCAAGACTGTGTAAATGATATTGACATTGACTAAAAAAATTGTGCTATGGAGAAGAGCTGAATTTTATTATTATTGTGGGACAGTTTATGGAGCACTCCTCAACAACACCTTAGTACTTCATTTTCCCTCCTTTGGCCTTCAGAACCACCTTGATGCAGTCTGGCATGCTCTCTATTAGTATCCTACATGTCTCTGGAGTGATTGCTGTCCATTCAGCTTTGCATCTCTTGAGCAGTTCAGCCCTGGACTTTGCAATCATACTATACCATGAAAGTTGCATTTTGAGATGGTGCCAGAGGTGTTCAATTGGGTTCAAGTCTGGTGACTGCACTGGCCATTGCATAACCTTAATGCTATTGCTTTCCAACCACATTATTGTCTTCTTTGACATGTGTTTTGGGTCATTGTCTTGCTGAAATGTGACGTTGGTGTATGCATGCTGAAGCTGCAAATCTGAGATTGTTTTCACAAGCTTGTCATTCAAGAAATCAATGTATTGGTCAGAATTCATTGAACCCAGCACCAAGCATGTACCTCCCACCCCTTCCCACATCATACAGCCCCAGATCATGATGGAGCTGCTGCTGAACTTGACCATTGGCCTGACAAGCTTGCTGTTGAAGCCAGCATTCTTAATCCAACAGAACTGCTTACCATCTGGTCCAAAGAAGTTGATCTTCATCTCATTGGACCATACCACATTCTTCCAATCCTCAACAATCATGTCCTTGTGCTCATTAGCAAATTTGAAACTGGCTTTGCAATGTCTCTTGAGTAGCTTTGGTTTTTTCACTAACCTTCATGCTTTGTAATGACAGTAATGAAGTTCTTTTCTTACTGTGGTTGGGCATGCTTTGACTTGAAATGTCTCCTGCAGTGCATGACATGCTTTCCTGACTGTGGAGGTTGAATTGAGCTTGAAATAGTGGTCCAGGAAGCAAACATGACAAGGCTGGAGTTTTCTTGGCTGGCCCCCCTTTGACTTTGGAACATCAGTGGAGGCACTTTTGCTGATGTGATTCACAGTAGACTTGCTCATACCAAGTTGCTCAGCAACTGAACAGGTACATTCCCCATTTTGGAGGTGAAAGAGTGCCAATTGGTGCCTCTCTGGGGTGGTTTTTGGCATGATGGTATAGATATGATGGTGTCAGACTGGAAGTGCTGCTGGATTGCTCACAGTCATCTGATTGAGCTGAAACTTTCCATGTCACTACTTTTGATGTGTATGAAGGTGCCCACCAAGTTACATTGCAAGTTTCATTGTAGTCAAAAGCCCACAAGGTCAGGAATGGAGTGGTGTCACTATTTGGGAGCATGTGTCATGGGCCTGAATGCTCAAGAAGCAGGAGGGTCACTGGTTCATATGGAAGGAGCACAGGTATCGGAGATCTAGTCGATATCAGTAGAGAGCATGGTCATAGTGCAGTCTCCATGGAGACCATGGACTCCTACGGACCCACATGCAAAGGAGGACCGAGCCATATGCGAGGAGGGCCAGGCACAGCCACGAAGAGGACCAAGCTCAAGGAGCAGGCACAGCCACGAGGAGGACCAAGCTCAAGGAGCAGGCACAGCCACGAGGAGGACCAAGCTCAAGGAGCAGGCACAGCCACGAAGAGGACCAAGCTCAAGGAGCATGCAGATGGTTACCACTCAGGGGCTCGAGAGACAAGAGTGTATAGGAAACCGGCTGTCAGGGGTCTCGCGCCTGAAACCCAGGTTGGTCTGTCGAGATACTCGGTGACTATCAAACTGTGTGACAGCTATTGTCTCGGTATCAGTGACTATCAAGTTGTGCAGTGACAGCAGGTGGCATTCGTTGTATATACTATCGTAGGTTTCGGCTGACCTCTGTGGACACTCCGTTCAGGGGTAGCTCGGCACGATCAATATCAATGTTATGATGACACCAAGGTCTGGTGTGAGTGTTGATGATGATGAGGTTGATGGTGTGGGTGATGAGATTGGTGATGTCGATGTTAATGAGGTTGATGGTGTTGGTGATAAGGTTGGTGGCGTCAACACGAGTGTCCAGTGTGTTGACTTGATGCTTGAAGTGATCCCCGGACCGCAGTGGACTACTGCCTTCGGTTCTATCTATATCCAGACCGCTAACCTGCTATGGGCGCCTTCAGACGTCAGGTAGTGGTGATACAACACACACACTATGATGAGGAGCAACCTTTGATGGATTGCTGCTATGCTGACTGAAACTAATATATACTTATGCTGAAGTGATAACTAGTTATGGTGAGTAGAGTGGATGAGGATCCACTCGACCTATGATGATGAGAAAGCATGGTTATATACCTCTTCTCAGCATCGCCAGCGATGCTGCTCCTGCTCTCTCTCCAGAGAGTACCTTCTTCATCGAGTACTGCTCAGGGGCCTCTCCTGCTTGGCACCCCTGTGCCTCTTGAGCTGTGTCGACTCCTTCGACACTGCTCCTCCTCCTCATGACCTGGTGTCAACTCCTTCGACACTGCTCCTCCTCCTCATGACCTGGTGTCGACTCCTTCGACACTGCTCCTTCTCCTTTGATCAGTGACAGTTCCTTCAGCTCTTGTCTCTCGAGCCCCTGAGTGGTAACCATCTGCATGCTCCTTGAGCTTGGTCCTCTTTGTGGCTGTGCCTGCTCCTTGAGCTTGGTCCTCCTCATGGCTGTGCTTGGCCCTCCTTTGCATGTGGGTCCGTAGGAGTCCATGGTCTCCATGGAGACTGCACTACGACCATGCTCTCTACTGATCTCGACTAGATCTTCAATACCTGTTGAACCCGTGACCCTCCTGCTTCTTGAGCATCCAGGCCCATGACAGGTGCCAAGCAAGCAGGATAGCAAGGAGGAGGAGCAGTGTCGAAGGAGTCGATAGCGCAAGGAGGACAGGAGTGGTGCTAGAGGGGTCCCCTGTACAAGTACTCGATGAAGAAGGTACTCTCTGGAGAGAGAGCAGGAGCAGCATCACTGGCGACGCTGTGAAGAGGTATATAACCATACTTTCTCATCATCAAAGGTCGAGTGGATCCTTATCCACTCTACACACATCATAACTAGTTATCACTTCAGCATAAGTATATATTAGTTTCAGTCAGCATAGCAGCAATCTATCAAGGTTGCTCCTCATCGTAGTGCATGTGTTGTATCACCACTACCTGACATCTGAAGGTGGCCCATAGCAGGTCAGCAGTCCAGATTAAGATAGAACCAAAGGCAGTAGTCCACTGCAGTCCAGGGATCACCTCAAGCATCAGTCAACACACTGGACACTCGTGTTGACGCCACCAACCTTATCACCAACACCATCAACCTCATTATCATCAACCCTCACCAACCTTATCACCAACACCATCAACCTCATCATCATCATCAACACTCACACCAGACCTTGGTGTCATCATAACCTATGTATTGATATTGATCATGCTGAGCTACCCCTGAATGGAGTGTCCACAGAGGTCAGCCAAAACCTACGATAGTATATACAACAAACGCCACCCACTGTCATCATGCAACTTGATAGTCACTGAGCGATGTAGCTCATTGAGACTGATACTGAGACAATAGCTGTCACACAGTTTGATAGTCACCGAGTATCTCGACAGACTGACTTGGGTTTCAGGCGCGAGACCCCTGACAGGAGGCATCCAGGACCACGTCGATGACCTCGTCGGCGGTAGGAGGGGGAGTTGGAGTCCTGGCCAACTCAGCCTCCCAGGTGGCTTGGCGCTCTGGGGTCATCTGACCCAGGGGAGGGCGCCTTGCATCTAGGTCGTAACGGTCCGGAGGAGGAGAAGCAGGAGAATAGTCCTCTCCCACCAGTCAGGGCTCGACGCGAGCCAGAGGGGGAGAGGCGAGGGGGCTGGGGATGACAGGGTCATCATCCATCCCCAGGAAAAGTGGCTCTAGCAGTGAGGGAAGAGCCACCAGGGAAGCAAGAGGGTTGGCCACACGAGCCAGCACTGGTGAAGCAGGAGGCTCGACTGCAGGAGTTGGAACCTCACGAGGATGAAGCTGGACAACAACCCGGTGCCATCTTGTAGGAGCTACAGTTGCCCTGGGTGGAGGCATGCTCATAGCTGCCTGCGAGCGAGTATAGTAAGGAGGGTTGGTCATGCTGAAAAATGAGCCAGATGACAACAACAGGAAGGAGTGAGGTGGTGTCAGCGGTCACGCGCCTGAAACCTGAGATCGGTAGTAGTATCAATACTATTACCGATTCTGTCGAGTTATGTGACAGCACTTGTGGTATTGCGATTCTTAACGAGGTATGCAGTAGAGCCGTCTCTATTACTTTTCTCACTCAAATCTGTGATTGTGATAATGCTATTGCAGATTTCGACTGACCACTGTCAGACACTCCATCCAGAGGTAGCTCGGCATGATCAATAATGCTGTGAACTTGCTGATGACACCAAGGGTCTGGTGTGAGTAAGGATTGGTGACATCGACATGAGTGTCCAGTGTGTCAACTAATGCTTGAGGTGATCCCTGGACTGCAGTGGATGACTGCCTTTGGTTCTATCATTATCCAGACTGCAGGTTTACTATGAACCACCTTCAGACGTCAGTGTGCAGTGATACAACACATGTGCTACAATGAGAAGCAATCTATTGATTACTACTTGCTGACTGAAACTAATGTATACTTGTGCTTTAAAGTTATAACTAGTTTATATGGTGTAGAGTGGATGAGGATCCACTCGACCATTTGTGATGAGAAGGTATGACTATATATCTCTTCACAGCATCGCCAGTGACACTGCTCCTGCTCTCTCTCTCCAGAGAGTACCCTCTTTGTCAAGTACTGTACAGGGATCTCCAAAGAGGCCCCTCCTCCATATCGAGCCTTGTCCCTCCTGTCTTTCCTGAGCTGTGTTGACTTCATCGACACTGCTCCTCCTCTTCATGTCCCTCTCACTGGTGTCTTTTGCACAGCTCTCCTTCCTTTGACCAGCAACGGTTCTCCTTTACTCCTGTCCTGTGGGCCCCTGAGTGGTAACCAACCACGTGTCACTGAGCTCGGTCCCTCTCGCATGTGAATCATCATATGGACATCCTTACTACTGATCTCTGCGGAATCTGCCACATGATCTCGCTTGCTGCAGATTCTGGTGGAATTCATGATATTGATGATGCTCGTGCCGATTTCGCTGCGATCTGCCATAGAGCTGATTCTACTGCTGATCTTGGTGAACTCTGTCACAGCACCTATGATCTACCCGATTCCACGATTCCTGTGCTACCTTCATATGAACTTCGGTCTTTCCTCGTTCTGCGCACCCCGGCCCATGACAGGTGGTAGTATAGCACAGACATGAAGCAGGACTGGCCTCGATGGAGCTCGGCTCTTAAGAGGGGGGTAATGTCATAGGAGTGGGATGCGCAGGGAGCAGGAGAAGTTGAAGCCATATGAAGAGGAGTGCAGAAGTCGCAGGATCGGGCTAAACGAGAGCTTAAGGAAGAGTTCACTGAGATTGGTAGTAGAAACAAACCTATGGCATAACTTGCCAGGATCAGCAGGAATGAGTTTGTTACTACAGAGTTCAGTGGGAATAATAGTATCATACTCACTACAGAAGATCTCACAGGAATCAGTTTGAGAGAGGCCTCTATTGCTGATAGAACAGGGAGGACAACCAACAAGGGAGAAGTAGCCACCAGATGAAGTAGGGGCCCAGTGCAATGATGAAGTCAGTGCAAGCAGATGGGTGCTGACTACAGGAGGGGGATGAAGGGGTGCAAGTTGCCACCCAGATGAAGTGGGAATGGCTCCTGATTATGATGAAGTGACATGAGGGCTGACCACCCACAGGGCATGAGGGAAGAGGAGCCAGAGGGCAGCATCACACAGAGGATGGGAAGGATAGGAAGGACAGGTAGGAGGAGCAGAGTTGAGGAGACCCTTGATGAGGAGCAGTGTCAAAGAAGTCTCTCAGAGTAGGAGCAGCGTCGCAGGCGATGTTGCAGGAGTGGGTATATAACCATGCCCCTCGGCACAACAAGTGAGTGGATCCCCATCCACTCTACACCATATCAGACTAGTTATCACTGTCATGGGGCCAGATGCGCAGGAGGCGGGAAGAAGTGAAGTCATATGAAGGAGTGCAGAAATCACAGGATCGGGCTAAGCGAGAGCTTAAAGAAGAGTTTGCTTAGATCAGTAGTAGAAGCAACCCTAGGGCATAACTTGTCAGGATCAGTAGGAATGACATTGCTACTACAGGATTCAGTGGGAATCATGATATCATGCTGAGTACAACAGATCTCACGGGAATTGGTCAGAGAGGCACCCCATCGCTGATATGGCAAGAGGAGGTCACTGTCAGGGGTCTCGCGCCTGAAACCCAGGTCGGTCTGTCAAGATACTCGGTGACTATCAAACTGTGCAATAGCTATTGTCTCAGTATCTGTCTCGACGAGCTAGTTGTTCGGCAACTATCAAGTTGTGCAGTGACAGCAGGTGGCATTCGTTGTATATACTATCATAGGTTTCGGCTGACCTCTGTGGACACTCCATTCAGGGGTAGCTCAGCACGATCAATATCAATGTGTAGGTTATGATGACACCAAGGTCTGGTGTGAGTGTTGATGATGATGAGGTTGATGGCATTGGTGATAAGGTTGGTGGCATCAACACGAGTGTCCAGTGTGTTGACTGATGCTTGAGGTGATCCCTGGACCGCAGTGGACTACTGCCTTCGGTTCTATCTATATCCAGACCACTAACCTGCTATGGGGCGCCTTCGGACGTCAGGTAGTGGTGATACAACACACACACTACGATGAGGAGCAACCTTGATAGATTGCTGCTATGCTGACTGAAACTAATGTATACTTATGCTGAAGTGATAACTAGTTATGGTGTGTGTAGAGTGGATAAGGATCCACTCAACCTTTGATGATGAGAAAGCATGGTTATATACCTCTTCACAGCATCGCCAGCGATGCTGCTCCTGCTCTCTCTCCAGAGAGTACCTTCTTCATCGAGTACTGTTCAGGGGGCCCCTCCTGCTTGCTTGGCACCCCTGTGCCACTTGAGCTGTGTCAACTCCTTCGACACTGCTCCTCCTCCTTGCTATCCTGCTTGTTTGGCACCCTTGTGCCTCCTGAGTGGTGTCGACTCCTTCGACACTGCTCCTCCTCCTTGGGACCTGGTGTCAGTTCCTTTGACTCTTGTCTCTCGAGCCCCTGAGTGGTAACCATCTGCATGCTCCTTGAGCTTGGTCCTCTTTGTGGCTGTGCCTGCTCCTTGAGCTTGGTCCTCCTCGTGGCTGTGCCTGGCCCTCTTCGCATATGGGCTCAGTGCTCCTTTGCATGTGAGTCTGTAGGAGTCCATGGTCTCCATGGAGACTGCACTACGACCATGCTCTCTACTGGTATCGACTAGATCTTCGATACCTGTGCTCCTTCCATATGAACCAGTGACCCTCCTGCTTCTTGAGCATTCAGGCCCATGACAGTCACCAAACAAGGAGGGGACACCATCAGATGAGGCAGGGGCACCACGGTGATGAAGCTGGTGAAAGAAGGTGGGCGCCAAAGACAAAGAAAGGATGGCAGGGTGCAAGTCACCACCCAGATGAGGTGGGACTGGCCCCTGATGGAGATGAAGCAGCCAGAGGCCACCCATCCAGAGGAGACAAGGAGGTGGTGCCAACAAGTGGCATCACAAGGTGGATGGGGAGCATAGGAGGGACAAGGAGGGTGAGCAGTGTCATGGGCGACATTGCAAGAAAGGTATATAACCAAGTTGAAGAGTCACCGGGATAACCAACATGCGAGAAAAGCGAGCAACCGACAGACCGATCCTCTGCATGCATACTAAATTGAGTGGCGACCAATCAGGAGAAGCATATGAAAGGAAAATGCCAAGATACTACAAAATGGGCATGACTCGAAAGAGAACAACAAGCCATCTCATAAACAGGACAAAGGTATATATACACACAACCCTGTAGCAATAGTGCACAATGAATCTTAAGCATTACATCTATGACACACTAGTACGAAAGAGCTAGAACGTGGCTCAGACGAAGGAGGTGCATGGTATAGCTTCAACTAACCATGTTCTCTGTCCTAGCAAGAGAGTGGTTCACCATCCACTTGACACCATACATTACTAGTTATAGCTTTACACATAAGTATACATTAGTACTCAGTCAGCCAGTTGCAATCTCAATAGGTTGCTTCCATTGTAGCACATGTGTTGTATCACTGCTCACTGACATCTGAAGGCAGTTCATAGCAAACCAGCAGTCCAGATAAAGATAGAACCAAAGGCAGTCATCCACTGTGGTTTGGGGATCACCTCAAGCACTCAGTCAACACACTGGACACTTGTGTTGATGACATCAACTATCTCAATCACACCAGACCTTGGTGTCTTGCAATACATTCAATGTTATTGATTGTGCTGAGCTACCTCTGAATGGAGTGTCCACAGCAGTTAGTCAAAACCTGCAATAGCAAAATCATTACTGCATCTTTGGGCAAGAAAAGTGATAGAGACATCTCTACTACATATCTCACCAAGAATTGTAATACCTCTAGCATTGTCACATATCTCAACAGGATTTGTAATAGACACATTTCTATTACAGATATCAGGTTTTGGGTGCACAACCCCTGACATATAGTTATTGATTGTGCCGAGCTATCTCTGGACAGGGTGTCCACAGCAGTTAGTTGAAACCTGTAATAACAATCAAGATATCACATATTTGAGCAAGAAAAGTCATAGAAGGCTTCTAAGACAGATCTCTGCAAGAATAATAATAACAGCCCTTTATCACAGATCTCGATAGGATCAGTAGTAGTTGTAATTCTACTACAGATATCAGGTTTCAGGTGTGCGACCTCTTACAAGATCAGTCCTCCAAGCAGATGGAAGGTATGCTATCGGACAGTTGATTTATTGTCTATTGGACCCTGTCCCCAAACTTTGGGCAGGGACTGTACCAGTGACACCATCTCGAAAACCTTAAAATCACCATAGCTCAGCCATTTTTTAATAAGTCTTGTTTGAAAAAGTTGGAGGTTGTCCCTCGATCTTCTGCGTTCGTGGAGAACCACGAAAGGGCAAAAAGTTTCGGAAAATCATATCGAAATTCAGGTCGTACTGGGATTCGAACCCAGGGCAAGAGAAGTCGAATCGTATCGAAGAGCAAAGCTCGAACAATCAGAATCTCCTAAGTTAACCAACTACTCCATACAACCTTCGCTGTTTCATTATTCCCATACCTAAAATAAAATCGTTGAATTGTCAGATTCCTAATGGAGACGAGGAAGTGTGAGAAGGGACGACGCGCCTAGAAGGTGAATCATCACCATGTTCCTCTGCTCGTTGCCCGCGTATGCTTTTCATCACTGGCCAAGTCCATCGCACGCTGGTGTTGATCGCATCCCACAGGCGTACTTTCATCTTGGCATTGACAGAGGAAAAATTCTGGATGCGGGCTTCGTGGTTCAGAGTCTTACCCTGTCCAAGTGCGGAGATGCGCGTGCAAGCGCCCTCCTCGCATCCCTGTTTCTTGACGTTGTGATGCCCGCAAGCAGATCTCTCGATGCGGTTCGATGGTGCTTGATCTTCCGTAACGCCTGTTGTCGTCGAACAGTCATCTTTGTCCCGGTTCCCAGCCGTTCAACGCGCGAACCCTCTTCATGCCACGCTGTCAGGCTCGAAGAGGCTTGAGTGTTTCGATCTCCCGAGACCGGACCCTCGTCGACTGAACAAGCCAACAACATGCGTATCCAAGTTGGACCGCCTCCAAGCGCCTTTCTCGTGTCTTTGAAGACGCGAGCATCTGTCATCCCGCTGCAGCTGCATTTTACGGTCGAAAGGAACCGCGTAACGAGGCTCAAGGTAACCAAACGGAGGCGCGGCGCACACACGGTGAATGAATAGATGGCTGATGACATGCTATTGAAATTGTGCCTATGCGGCTTGCGAGAACGATTCTGAATGCAGATGTAGGTTTGATGTGCTAAAAATGTAGTAATGTGACGGAACAGTTGGACCATTGACGTGAGGTCGTCTTGTAGCAATGGCGGGGAAGGTGACAGACCGTGAAAAGTGATAAATAATAGTGTACAGTGGCTGAGCACGAGAGATGCGCAGACGAGAGAGCGAGACCGAAAAAAGGAGGTAGAGAGGTGTCGAATGCATCGTACAGTCGTAGCATTGATTCAGGCCCGACTCAAAGCGAAAGCGTTCAGTAGGCGCCTCCTGCTCGAGCGATGGGAGTTGAGCGCCCAGAGGCGGACGAGGGTGTGTGGGTGTTGAGACTAGTAGTGTCCGGGCTAGCTTGTGGCACCTGGTTGTCACCGTTCCAGCAGAAGCGGGCAACGAGCTCGTTGAAGCTGGTCAAGTTGGAAGGTCGCATAAACTCTTCATCAGGCGTCGCCAGCTCCGAAGAAGGCGAGAGCGTCGTGGACAAAGACAAGACAGAGGAAGAGTAGCCACGCTGTTCTGCATCGTCGCCTGCAGCAAACGAAGAGGGTCGGTTCCTGCCTTCAAGGTGATCAGCACGGAGGTAATGGTAGGACGATGAACCACTGATGCTGCCCAAACCATCCAAGCTGTCCGACATGCCCGGCTCGTTGCTAAAATCAATCATAGCTGTTGAGTCAGAATCAACCGATGTTGCCGAAAGAGCCGGCGAGAAGGGGTTTGGGGAGTTGTTCAAGGAGGTGGGAGAGGCTTGGCTGCCGTCGAGTGTGTAGTCTTCCAGCACTGTGCCGTCACCCTTGATCTCGATCCTCGTAGTCGAGAAGCCAATGGGCGAAGGAGGCGTGCCAGACCTTGAGCCGGACGCAGAACCCGATGCAGAGCCAGGGTTGCTGCCGTTGCGGGCTTCCTCATGCCAGATGCCAAACACGCTGCGAGGTTGGGCGTTGCGGTTCGGCGGTGGGAAGGAGTTGAAGCGAGTGGACGATGAAGGCGTTGGCGAGACGGGCGAGAGAGGGCTAGAGGCTCCGTTGGCACCTACTTGAGGCACTTGCAGTAGAGAGCCGGTGGGAGAGCTGGTGGTGGAGCTGTTGACAGCCGCATGCTCCACCACGTCATCACCGAGACCAGGGCTCAACATGCCAAGGCGACCGAACTTGGGAACAAGCTCTGCTGCGCTTCTGGGGGTGGAACCATCCGGAGAAGGCGTAGCAGCGCTGACGACGAAGGACGAGCGAACCGGGCTCGATGAGGCCGCCGGCGAAGGGCGAGCCGAAAAGTAGTCGAGAGCGGCGGCACGGCCCGCTTCGGTCTTTCGACTGCCGCTGGAAGGGTCGCGGAGTGATGCGCCAAAGTCGTACCTGGCACCCCACAGAGAAGGAGAGCTGGGCTTGCCAGCGCCTCCAGGAGAGACGGGTGGAGATCGACGTTTGGACATCTCGGTGATGAAGCTGCACGAAGGAGGTGCCTTTTCGGCCTCCTCGTCGTCAGAGCGAAGTCGCTCGAGCTCTTGCTTGAGCCTCTCCATGGCGTTGTCGCGCGTCGCCTTTTGGCCATAGACGCCGGTCCTGCGACCCATCTCGATGATGGACGAGGTCGAAGCTGGACCCATGGAGCTGAGCGTGTACCTGCGTGGCACCGTGTTGCCAAAGGAGGCAGCAGCGCCGCGGCTTTCGTTCGAGGTAGGTGGCATGCGTGGCACCTCGGCTGGCTGCGCAGGACGCTTGCGAAAGTCAAGCTGGTAGTTGCTTCCGTCGTTGTTGTCCCAGATCTCACGACCGCCAGTGGTGTAGCGGAGACACAAGAAGATGGTCTTGGTCTCGTTAAGGCCAGCTCCTCGAGGCCAGTTCAAGACCTCGTTGAGCTTGATGGAAAAGACAAAGCGATCTGCGGTGCCCTGCTTGATGCTTTCGGAATACTCTGCTGAGACCTCGTTGACGGTGACCCAGTGATCGAGTGTAAAGCGAACTGCGACCCATTTTTCGAAGCTCAGGTTCTTGACCTGCACCGTGCCACGAACGGATCGCAAGTCATCCGAGAGGTATATGCGCTCCAAGAAGATGTCCTTGTCGAGCGAGAGTTTGGCGGATGAGGGGAAGTTTGGCAGGCGCAACACGAGCTGCTCGTCGGCTTCAACAGCGTCGGGAGTGGTGGGATGGTTGGTGGGACTCCTGGAGCCAGCTGCTCGACCAGGACCTCCGCCCCTGCGGGAGCCGAACCATGGATAGTCGCGCTCCTCTTCGGTCTCGGTCTCGGTGTGCTCTGGACTGCCCTCACGCGAGACAGCCTGTGGACGGCCTTTGACCTTGAAAATCTTGATGTGTTCGAGCTGCTTGTCAAAGTGAACAAACTTGGGAGCACTAGGGGTGGTAGGTACAGACTTGGCGCCGTAGGCTGAGGTGGTAACGATAGCCTCGCTGGCGGAGCGTGGGTACATGTAGCTGCCCGAGTATGGCTTGAGCGAGGACTTGACGGGCTCGCCCGACTTTTTTCGAATGAGCTCCGAGTTGGTGGAAGAAATCGACGAACGATCGCCAGCTGGCGATGGAAGGCAGTGAAGATCGAGACTCAAACCACCGAGAACCTCTGGACCAGGGCTGTTGGCTTTGAGTGCCAGCGCCTTTCTGAAAGCAGGGTGGATGGGAGCTGCATTCTGTGATGTGGCCATGCTGATCGGCATCTTGGGGCTGGGGAAGGGGAGGCGATTGTCAGGAGGTGTGGCTAAGTCAGCTTCGCTCGCCGTGCGTGCCGAAAATGCCTCGCTGGAAGGAGGGCTAGGAGTGTGTGTGTGGGCTCTTGGCAGGGCAGGGAAGGCGGGAGTGAGTCTCATCATCTTGGCTCGACGCTTTGCTGCTTGAGCGCTCTGGATCTGAAGGATAGCATCGCGCTCTGCTTCAAGCTCTTTTTTCTCCTGAATGCTGGCGTAAGACTGGCGTTCCTGATAGCGCCCCTCGAAGAAGCCACGAGCGGTTGTCCAAATGCGAGAATCTGAGGCGATGCCGCGAACATGATTCTTGGGACGTGTTGGCACTGGTTGTACAAGACTGTCAGGGGCAGTGGAAGTGGAGGCAACCATCGAGGGCGAAGAGTTGGTGGTGGTGGTGGTGGTGGTGGTGGTGGTGGGACGCGCCTCGGCAGCAAAGAGAGGCGTGTCGGCTTGTGAAGTCGAAAGCGTCATGCTGTCGTGGTGGTCCTTGGCTTGGAAAGTGTGAACATGCGAAGAGTAGACGGATCTAGCGAATTGTGGTCGATGATTGGAATTGCGGTCGTAGGTAGGATGAGTGGCGCTTACAAGCATAACGAGGTGCTAGATGAACGTGTCGTTAAGGATGGCAAGCTGGGACAGTAGAGTTTGTCACAGAGCTGGTTGCATGAAAGCGTGTGGGAGGAGCAGTAGCGACAGCCAAAGTAGAAGCACCAGTGTAGAGACAGCGCAAGTCTAAGAGGAGGAGGTCGAGAGAGAGAGAAAGAGAGAAGGTGCGAGCAATGATTAGGGAGAAGTGTCGTCGAGGTCTCGAGGTCAAGGTCGAGGTCGAGGTGAGAGCGACTAGTGTTGTTGTTGTCGTTGTAGAAACAAGTGGTGATGGAGGGAAGATGGTAGTGGTCGCACGAGATGGAGTGGATGGCCGTAGATGAGAAGAGACGAGACGAGCGGAGCTTTTGGCGGTAGGAGAGTGTGAGTGAGTAGAGCTCAGGTTGAGGTGAAACCTGAGAGAGGAATGTGAGTTTATGGCCGAGCGTAACAGATCGTCGGCTTCGGTGGCTGAACAAACAGATCGTAAAGGGGAAGATGAGAAGCGGAGACGGGATGAAGGAAGAAAAGAAGGAGCGAGACAGGAGAAAGGGAGATGGATAGTCAAGCTGCTGGGCTGAGCCAAGCGAAGTTAACAGAGGAGAGGTGCTGGTGGAAGTGTGCAGAAAAGGCGAGTTGATAGCGTTGATGCTGCTGTGCGGTGGCCGACGGACAAAGAGGCAGCTGATGGCGATGGGGAGGATCTGGGTGTGGAGCAGCTATTGTGTAGGCGACAGTGTGGCGGTGTGTGAGAGGGGAGGATGGGTTCGCGGCGGCGGCAGGTGGAGACGATCGGCGGTGCGCGAGTTGGCTTGTCCGTTGTACAGGAGACGGAGAGAGGAAGAGGCCGCTTTACGACGAGAAGACGAGCTTTGTTCGTTATTCGTTTCGTAACAGGCCTGGCAGAGCAGTGAAGCAGATCGATATAGATCAGATCAGACGAGGGCGAGAGGAAAAGATATGGGTGGGGGACGAAAGGCCCAAGCCTCGCGACGACAGCAGCACAGTGCCATGCGGGAAGGGCGCGGAGAGAGGGATAGAAGCGAGAGAAAGTGGAGTGTAGGAGAGGCTCAGTCTGGATAGTGAAATCAAGGCACAATGGCACACTCGGACCTCATAAAGCAACTTGGCGTTTTGCAGCTCTTCGAACGACAATTCTCGACTCTGCCTTGTGTGAGGGGTGTGTGGAGAATGGCGGAGAATGGCCGCCGACTCTCCAACACGTCACACGAGGAAATTTGTCGTCGAAAACTGTAGCGCGCCTCGCTACAAGGGACAGCAGTCCAACAGCAAGGCTTTTCTTTTCTTTACTATTTTTTTTTCTTTTTTTTTTTTTTTCTTTTTTTTTTTTTTTTTTGACTCTAGATAAAATGTCGCATCAGTCAGCCAGGCATGGCTCTTGTCAAGCGGGCGGGGCGGTGGAACGGTGCACAAGCGGCACACCGTCTCTGGGCCCTTCTCTCTGCCACTCTCCCGCTGCAGTGTTATGAAGCGTAGCTGTCAAAGAGCGAGCAAAGCCTGATCCGCAGACAGTCCGATTTCGAAGTCGTGCTTCGGCATGCAAGTCTCTGTGTACTGTGTGCTCCTTTGAATAAAACGAAAGATGGGATTGACAAGGCAACCTATCTTGAGATCCTACTGTACCTGTACCTACTGTGCGATGGCATCGATAGCGTCCTGCCAAAGCCTGATTGCGTCGCCCCGCGTCGTTCGATTTTATGGTAATTCATCTGGTTTGGCAAGTAGCAACGGTCTCTTCTCGAAATCTCCTCTTCTCTCGCTTTACAATTCGAACTTTCTAATCTACATGCTATGCTTTGCTCGAACCTCTCATTGGCTCGCACTTTTACCTCGAACTGTATAAGCAGCAGCTTGGGGTAGACGCGGGGCACAAGTTCATCAGCTTGCTTGACTCTATTTTACCTTCCAAACTTCACAAGAGCTGATCTTACCGTTCCAGCCTGGTTTTGCTTTCCAGGGTCCTTGCGACTAGCGCGGTGGCATGTCGTTTGCTTAAAGGACCTGGCGCTGACCTGCTCTTCCGCGTCACCAGCTCATGGCGATATGCACGCACGGGCACCTGTTAAATATCGAATTGTGACAACGCCATCAGCCATTCTCGCCGAAAGCGCAAAAAGAACAGAGGAATGAGAAATTGCTCAAAATATTGACTTTTTGTTTTTATTTTGCCCGGGCATTTCACCCCCACAGATGGCAAAGAAAGTGAGAAATGCCTCGCATTCTTTTTGCTTGTTGCTTGTTGCTTGTTGCTTGTTGCTTGTTGCTTGTTGCTTGTTGCTTTTTCCTTTTTTTTCCCCCTTTTCTTTGCCATCAAGGGATCCAGGCGTCTTTTGCCGATCGATAGCAAGGCCTCTTGGCAACCATCACCCAATTGTTGTTTGTGCACGTCATTCAGAATGCTATCGCCGAATTCGAGCCCTCGGACCGCTCAATTCGATGGCGTTGTGGATCATCAGGATCATCGAATCATCGAATCATTCGGGACGAACCTGGCAACGATTGATAGGTTGATCAGCTCACAAAGGACGAAAGGGCAAGCTGTTGCAGTGCAACTGGAGGTCGAATTGGTATTCGCAAGAAGAAAAGGAAATTGTGACGCGAGATGCATCCTCCGATGATGATGGTGGGCACAAGTCCAAATTCACAGAAAGGGTACAAGAGTAGCTTCTGTCACACACGCTCATGCCCGGATTGTCTCAAAAGCGAGGTCCTGAGCGCTGATTGGCACTGCAGCGAGCTAGTAGACCTCCCGGACAGTCGGACAGTCGGACAGACGGACAGACGGACAGACGGACAGACGGACAGACGGACAGACGGACAGACGGACAGACGGCGCTGGTGATTCTTCGATGTACGGATGCGCATCGTCAGACCGGTCTTTGCTCCAATAAAACAATGGTGCTAGTGCACATTCTTGCCGACGCTGGCGGTGCTAAGCGGGTCCGCTGTTCCGAGTGGGCGGTCATCCAACGAAAGCCGCAACAACGGGGGTTCGACCATGACACCAGGTCAACTCAGAATAAGCTTGCATCCGTCTCTCTGTCGGTTGAGCAAAAAAAGCTCCTTCCTACAATTACGGCGTCAGAGCAGCTTGAAACTTTCCAGACGATTGATCTACATCTAGGCGAGCTATCAGCAGATCTAAGGGTCTCATTGTCGATCTTTTCTAGTGTCGATGTTGCTAGGTGTCCATCGGGAACACGAAAGCGGTCTCGATCCGACGTGGCCGACCTTCTATCACTCCCCATGCGGCTGACGACAACAATCAAGCATGGGTGATTCACGTCATTCTCATGCTGCTCCAAGAGGGTAATGATCTACGGCCAAGCGGGACTTTGCTCATTCTAATCCACTCTTTTGACAGGCCGCTGTCACGCTCCACGCTCCCAGCTAGACTCTGTTTCAGCAGTCGCTTCAATCCTAACATCTGAATCGCTTTCAGAGGTCTTTCCTCGGCCCATACCGTCGACGTCAACGAACGAGGTCGCCTGCAGAGCATCACATTCGTCGAGGAGGTATAGTACATTGAACGCGATGTCGGCAAGGTTCCTCTTCGAGTACGGTGAGGGGATGTAGCTAAGCGGCCAAGGGGAGATAGCTGGTCTCGCCAAGACGATAGCGAGGACCATAACTCATCCCGCACCCTCATCTTCTTGGTCCTTGACCGTTCGCGTGCACTACGTTAGATTGCACGGAAATGAATGCTCACCACAACTACAAACAATGAAAGAGCCAAGAAGAGAGGAACGGCACAAGGCGAGGCTAGTCAAAGGCTAACTGTCCTTAGAACATGGGTCTTCCTATGTGCGCGCCTGTGTCGGCCATCGAGATGATTGGGCGGACTGCCAATGAACGAGCTGATTTAGAAGATGGTGATGGAGCCTGTAGAGTGCAGAACGGAGACGATCCGGTTTCTGCACTGTGATGTAGTACACCGGCTGTCGGACTCACTACCGGCAATGTAGCATGTCCCAAGAAAATACACACAAAAGCAAGGCGGCTAAGCAAATGGCGTCCTCGGCTTGGGGCTGAGAATAGAGCGGAATGGCAAATCGAGCGGAACTTATGGCATCCCACTCAACAAACACTTTGCCCCTGAACCAGCACTTGGATAGTCACAAAAAAAAAAAAGAAAAAAAAAAGAGAGGAGACTTGGGCAGCAGTGGAAAGCTGGATGGAGTCCTCCTTGCGATAATCGATGAAAACCCGCCTCGCGATCGAAAGGTGCGTTTAGGATAGCGTATCTGAGACTTGATTGCTAGACCGTCTGGACGCACAGCGAGACAAGGAGTGCCTTTTGCCGTGCACCTTTCCGTTGCGCGCTCACACGGCCAGAGTATCGAGCTTGCCTGAACTTGAGCTTTACACTCAATCGCTTCATTCCAAAAGCAGTCTAGTTGTCCCGTGGAGCCCCTCATGATGTCCTTGCTGCATGTCGTGGGGAAAGTGATGCAAGGATGAGCAACCACAGGCACGGCGGCCAATTAGATTTGGGGGAGGCACTTCTGAATTTCACCGACTGAAAGATTATTTCGGTGTGTGTGAGTGTGTGTGTGTTTGTGAGAGTGTGTGTATGAGAATGAGTGATGTGGGCTGACACGCTTACAGCGAGAGGAGCCTTTGACTCGGAATCTCCTCTTTCTCTGTATTTCCTTGTGTCGCTACGTCGCCTAAGAACAGACTCAGGCTTGCAGACCATCTCGCATTTCCAAACTTCTTTGTTCTCTACGCCATCTTCCAAACGAGAGCGACATGAGTACTGTTCCTTATTTGGAACTGATCCTGGCATGTTCGACACAGATAGGGCCACAAAGAATGTCGACGTCGACCATTTGTTGGGGTAAAGTGAGGCTCCCTCTTCCTTTAATGCCAGGTTCCCATGATTGCCACGTGAGCTCGTGTGAAGCTTTCCGACGCGGGATCTGGCGAAGCTTGGTTTGCATCGTCTTCGACTTGTTCAGCGCTCCCTGAGCCACAATGAGCTAGTACACTCTCTTTGTACGAGAGATGGTTCTCAGAAACGACGGGCGGTAATGTTGTGTAGCTCTGCGCTGGTTCGGCTTCCGTTGCGTTGCAGGAATATGGATGCGATTTGGAATGATCTAAGCGCCGCAACCGACCTGCTTGCTATTGTCATACGACGCATCTTTGTCGTTCAAGGTTCAGGATTGGAACGTTTGGCGCTCGTACATGCATGGACAGCGAACGAAGCGTCCACTCCGATGCAGAGTAGCCCTTTGTTATAGGCAAAGTTGGTGGGCCCGAGACGCTGGGCTTGTACGAATGGTCGAGAAGAAAGCCGGTCGAAGATAGGATTGACCGGCCAAGTATGCTCCAAACGCGTCGTTCAGACTCCTACCCATTGTAACGACGGGGAGTTGATGTCTCATCATGCTTCCGCTGTTTGTTGCCAAGTGTATGTGTGGCAGCGGCAGGTCGGCTGTCTGAGCTTTACATCGATCAAATTGGCCGTAGTTCGACCGTTTACATCGACTCTCCCTTTCTCGAAAATCCTCGCCGAGGCTTTTCTTTCTTCGACACGCTCCTGATAGGTTCACTTTTTCGTTTAAGTCGGCTCCAGACGTGAACGCTCGACGACCCTGGTCAAAAATTGCTACAGTGTGAACAGCTGATTGTGGGCCCCACATTGAAGCTGACATACTCATCATCTAATTGGTAGCGAGAAGGATTCGATATGTGTATGACTTTGGCGACCGCTCTTCTCACTTTCTGGGTTGTGAAGGAGCTCGGGTTTCCTCGGTGTTCTCCGCTGGGCTGTCAGCTAAGTTGGTTTTTCTTGCCTCTTTTTCGGGTACCTTTTTCTTTTTCTTTTTCTTTTTCTTTTTCTTTTTGGCTTTGTTTTGCTGTACTCCAGAAGCCCCCTACAAGCAAGTGACATGGAGATTCCGCTAGAGACCGAGCAGTGACCGTTGGGAATGTTTGATCGGCCGAAGTAACAAATCTGATACTTGAGCTGTTCCGAGTCCCGAATCATATTCGTTTGCTCACTGTTGATACGACGTTCCATCTCACGCCGACCTCATCGCCGGCACTGCATCCTCACACCTCCGATCAACCTGCTGTGCGCAGCAGCGACCGCTACGTAATCAGGATGGATCTCGGTCCAACTACAGGATCTTCGACTGCGTCGCCCATTTTAGCATCGGACGACTTCACAGAGTCAGCAGCATGGACGGTCGAGACTGAGATCTCAGCCAACGATGTGGTCGAGAAGGAAAAGCTTGTTCGGTATGTATCGAGCGAGAGACCGAGCTTCAGAGCTTTTGCGCAGCCGACTGAGAATCTCAACTCTACTCCAATTGATTGCCTTGTGTTATGCAGCGAGATCATGGCGATGCAGGATGGACTGCGAGCACTCATCAGCCGCGTCAACGCTGTCAAGGAGGACTGTAAGAAAGCAGAAGCAGACAACGAGATGCTCCAGACGTATATCGACTCGGTCACCAAGAGTCTAGCAGCCAAAGAGAGAGGCTAGGCTCAAATCCAAGCAGCATATCAGAAACACATGAAAGTATACAACAACATACGCTTTCTATTCGCACATCACTGTTGTACAACAGTACGATACCATCTTCTTCCGTCTTGACAGTGTATCGTTGACGGCCTCATATTGGGCCTTTTATCGGTAACTGCGGTACTGTGCATCGTGAACTCGCACCGACTTCCAATCTCGCTTGAGGCGAGCATGTGCGAGCTCGTCGCGTTGTTTCGCTCACTGCCATGCGATGACTCCAAGTCTCGACCTTGTTGAGATTGCAGTCCGATCTAACGAGGCTTTATCGGATCGGAAATCGCAGACAAGGGAATGACAACACAGCAGCAGCGATTCACCAGGCTCTCTTCTGGCTGTGCGAGGTTCTTTTTGGTTTTCTGACGGCGAAAATGGTCAGCTGTCAGACAAACAGAGGCGAGAGTAGTGACGCAGAGTGTTGGAAGAACAATGCGGCAACGCATCATGGCTGCCAGTTCGAGATGCTTCATGATTACAGCGCACCGATCGTGTGCAATCAACTCAAACACCCACACACATAGACACGCCAGCATCTAGAAGTTCCTTTCAGCCAGCTTCTGCTGCTGATTTTTTAGAACTCAGACCGGCCCAAACCGCACTTTTCATCGTTCCTGTTACCTTTTGACATTCCGCTCTACCCTGCCTCTTTCTCATCCTCCCTCTGCACATCCATCTTTTACGACGCACGACTCCATCCGTTTGTCTGTCTCTCAGAAACAAGTTGCCTCGCCTTTCTCGACTTCCGCCTCCTTTCCTTCGCCCCGAATCTCCCTTACATTGCATCTTCAACCGAACTCGTGGGACCGCCTTTTCAGTTTCCTTTCGGTTCCGCAGGGCTTGTTCTTACGCCCGGCACGGTTCTTAGCAGCGAAGAGCGATCGAGCATCGCCAAAGTGCAGAATTGTCTCCCTGTTCCCTCGTCTTTCAGTCTTGACCTCCACCATCGTCGTCAGCTCGATTCCGACTCGTGGCCTTCCCCTCGATCCCTACACGATTAAAGCGCTCGGGCCGTAGCGTCTTTGCAAGTGCCTAGCGCCGCTACGGTCATCCCACTCCATCATGGTGCTCCAGAACAAGTACAAGGCCAAGGCCTCGAGGCGGTACAACAACAGTAAAGCCACAACGGACGACGCTGAACTAGGCTCCTCCAAACCAGACTTCCGCCAGCGGTTCGCCAACAAACACAGACGGCCACATGCAACACAATCAGCGCAAGACGGCGAAGAAGACGGATCCGACGCGGACAGTGACGATGGAGATGGAGAGGAGGTTTCGCTAAGCGGTAGCGACGGAGAAGATGATAACACAGACTTCCCTAGCCTCACGAAAGCAGCTGCCACTCCTAACGGCACAACAGCAGCACCGGCAAAGGACAATGAAGATGATCCATCTAATCCTAACAGAGGCAAATACGCTCGTCGTCGGCTAGGCGAGAGCAAACTAGCTCGATTGGAACGTCTCGAAGCAGCCAAAAATCCTCGATTACCAGACGACCAAGAGCCGGAGCCCGAAGTGGACATTTCCAGCCTCATCGTACGTGTAGCGGCACTAGGCGATTCTGCAGCCACACAAGCTGGTCTAGCAGAGGAAATCGCACGTAGTCGAGCGCAGCACGAAACAGCCTCCGACGTCGAGAACGATATCGATCACAGTCTTGCCTATCTCCACGAGAAGGAACGTCAACGGCAAAAGGCTAAAGGTCGCACCACAAGCCACACTCCAGATTCGAATCACAAGGTTGTTACAGACGCGGTGCAAGTAGACGTAGACGGCAACCCAATCGACTATGAAGCACTGAAGAAAGAAAAGGAGAAAGCAGAGGCCGTTCGTGCTCTCAAAGCTCGTTTTCAAGGTCATGACGTTGGTGAACGATCACGGTCAGACGTTAAGCCTCGCGCGGTGCCTTCTATTCATATCGGTCCCAAAAAGCCTGTCATCCCGGCAGAACTCGTTGGGAGCCAAGCAAATGCTGCGGAAGGGGATTTGTCGCAAAGTCTCACAGCCGAAATCGAATCCTCTCTCGCCAAATCCCCTCGCACTACAAACGGCGAGACAAGTTCTGTCCACTCTGGCCGATCTAGTTTTAGCACTACTTTCGGTCGTCGCAAGTCTCCTCTTGCCAGCGTAAGCGCGGATTCGGACTCAAGAAAAGGTGCCAACTGTGGCGGATCAGCGCGCAGGACAGAGAGGATAGACAGCTTCCTAGCAAGTCTTAATGATCGCAGTGTAAACCCAAGCCATCCTTCCGTTTTCCAACTGAGTCCGACAGGAACGCCAGGTGCGGCGAGACCAAGTCCACATCCGACAAGTAGGATCAGCGGTAGTGCGGAAAGAGTCACTCCGCAACACAAGGGGATACAGTCGACCCCTGGCGAGTTGGGCAGGCTGGAGAGCTTTTTGGATGATATGCTCGGCTGATCGCCATGTACATAGACGAGCTTTTGTACTTGTACCGCTTTTTGTCACCTGAGCTTGTTGCCAATGGACATTGTGTTTTATACATTCACACATTTTTTTACCCAGTCTCCAGCTATTTTTGTGCTTCAAGTCAGCTTGATCTGAGATTGAAGATGGCGGTGGAGAGCTAGTCAAGCACGAGGTCCCACATGACCTTAGTAATATGCTCTTGCCTTCGCCTTGTGCCCCTAATCATGCCCATACGAGCCAACTCGTTGAGTGCTAGTGCAAAGCGGCTCTGCAAGTCAGCCCCGCTTGTTCTAGGTGTAAGACTCTCCTCGTCACCCCCTTCTGCTATCTTACGGGGTCGCTTCTTCGACGGAGTATCCAACACGTCCGAATCGTAATCTGACTCTGCCAAATCCAACAATTGTATACTCCTCTTCCTCGGGCTCTTCCTTTTTGACGGGGTCCAAGGCACCCCATCCTCCTCCCCTTGACCATCCTCAGATACCTCAGCAGCATCCCTACTACTACCCGCAGCTTTCCTTGCCTCAGCCTGCTCACCATCCCTAACGAGTCCCTCCTGCATCTCTTCAATCGTGTCATCCAACTCCACATTCTGCTTGAACGCTTCATACCAATCTGCCAAATTAACAAACTTTCCACACTCTCTATATAGCTTGAACAACCTACAAACATCTGGTGTCGCCATCTCTTTCAACCTTCCCAAATCAATCCCCTCCAGTTCTTCTTCGGGGACAACGCTTAGTGCTGCATCGTAAAGACTCTCTATGAACTCTTCAGGTGCGCTAAGTGGTAGCGTTAACCCAGCTCGCGTGGATGGATCGAGTAGGGTAGAGAGCGGTCCGTAACAATCGACGAAGAAAATATCCCTCAAAAGGTGGAGTGGGCCATTATCGGAAGCGGACAAGGTACGAGTGAGTTGCCTCCAATCAACAAGATTGTGGATCGAGTGAGTGAGGTAGTCGGTAATCTCGCGTTTGAGACCGAGGAGTTTTTCTTCCATGAGCAGTTTGCGTTGCACTCGCTGTAAACGTGCCTCGCGGCGTTGTGAAGCTGCTTCGGTGCCCGTTGCGGCGCAAGTGAGATCGGCTTCTTCTTCATCCGCCATGCCAGCTGTACCTGCGACGATAGTCTGCGATAGTCGCTGTTGGAAAGTTCGCAAACCAGCCAGGAACTGTGTGCTCTGAGATGCGATAGACTCCGTTGCCGAGCGGAGCTGTCCTTCGCTCTGCGCATCAGCGTCTTCTGCGATGTCAAGGTCTTGCTCGACCTTGCGAACCTCGTCTTCAGCTGCAGCGACCATATCATCCAACAACGTCTCGAATTCGTCCGATAGCAACCGTTTTGCTGCATTGCACAGTCTCGCCAAACCATTCCGCAAAGTCAGAGCAGCGGGCAATCTCTTGCCTGTCTCTAAAGAGGCAACAGAGGCGTTGAGACACTGCATAACAACCTGAGTTAAAATCTCGCTCGCTCGCTCTAGCTGTCGTTGTTCGTCCATCTCTGCAGCTTGTTGTGCTGCCACGGAATGATTGCGTGCATGCATAGCCTGTGCAGCGGTGCTCGCTCGGAATTGAATCCGTTGTAGTGCTTCGAACGCCCTGAAGAGAAAGCGGACTGCGAATTCGAGTCTGAAACAAAGCACTTCGCGGGGATGTCGCAGCTGATCCAACTCGCCCAGGATGAATTGATCTGACCGCGCAGCTTCGGACAAAAAGTTGTTCACATCCAGTCCACCAGACTCCCCAGTCGACCCTGGAAGGAAGGGCAGCACCAAGTTTTTCTCCTCATCCGTGGTGAGGAAAGCGATTTTCATTCGTTCGACCATCTTCGGTGTCCAGCTGTAGAACCTGACCCGCTTGGCCTGACCTGGGATAGTGAAGGCTGACTCTGGCTTACCCGAGAAGTGGATGAAACACGCTAGCCGTACGGCGTCTAGGACTGAGTCGAGGTCGGCATCTCTCTCCCAGTAAGTCTCTCGGATATACTCGAAGGTCGAAGGTCCGAGAGAGAGTGGGAGGTCGCGTGAGGTGAGAAAAAATTGTACAAGGCAAGACCAAACTACCTCTTTGCTTGGTAGGGAGAAGCGGGAGATGTCGAGGACGCGAAGGACTGAGCGGGGGATGTAGTCGATCCAAGGAGCTGGTGCGGAGGAGGCGAGACAGCTGCTGGATGCTACGATACCGTCGGTTGAGACAGCTGCCAAACCGCCTGAGGGGGAGGTGATGCCGAGGATGAGCATCAGCTGGGGTGTAAGTGAGCGGGCGGAATCGTGGACTGATTCGGTTGTTGGCTCGGTTACGAATGTCTGCAAAGCTGACAGGAGGTCGGAGAGCACTGTCGGCTCGACAGATTCGATTGTTGGCAGGTTTACGACGAGTCGAGGGCCTTGTCCGGAGTGTCCGAACTTTTTCTGCCACCAAAAGCGCAGGACGTGCAGGTCTGGCTCGACTTTGCCTGCGAATGCAGCTGCCTCGACATTAGCCAATCCACCTTCGTCTGAGTCGCCGAGTGTCGATCCCTGCGCAATGAATCGTGCCACTAGCAGTCGCAGAGCTGTGTATAGGTTGGAGCATTCGCCAGCGGAAAGTGTGACGACGATGATTGGTGGACCTTGCGATCGAGGGCCTGAGATTTCGGATACTAGATGACTCGAGAAGGATGAAAACGACGGCGCCGAGGTGGAGATGAGCAGGGCTGTTTGAATGCTCTTTGCTGTGCTATCCGAGCCAGTCATTCTATCATGGCTCTCGAATCCTGGGATAAAGAGATCGTGTTCCGCTATGCCAGTCAGTGGTAGACTATCAATGTGTTCTGGCTGTGCCAAGCCCTTGTCGGCCTGAAAGAAGGACCGCAGGTCGTCGAAGAGCGAGCTGTAGACGTCGTCCATACAATTCTCGAAGAGTGCTTCAGTCCGCTGGACGGCGATCTGATATGAGGTATAACGGACGCGAGCTGGATCGCTGTCAGCTTCGAATTCGGCGAGGACTGGGAATGGCAGGTCTTGTGAGTCTGTGATGGTGGAAGACCGTTTGGACTTCTTTCTGGGTAGCCACGGTATTGTGTAGCATGCTGAGGAGAGGGTGTCGAGGCCGCTCATTACTGGCCCGTTGCGAGCGTTGCGGGCGGACATCGTCGTCCTTGCTACAGGCGACCAGGCCAAAAGGTGCTGAAGCCTGCGACACGAGAACGAGTATGGTTCGAGTGGCTGGTCGAGCTCGAGGTGGAGAACAAGTGGCCTGAGACAAAGGTGTTGTTCGGCACTCGGACCAACACGTTGAACCCTTGTTTTTCGATTTTTATTCCAGCAAATTGTGAGCTATTTCGCTGTAACATGGTGAAGTCGCAGCAACCGTCCGAGTTAGAAGAGAGAGCGAGAAAAAATCTCCACTTTTTCTAGTTGTGACGCACTTGAGCCTTGGCTTGGGCTCTCTTGCTTTCCGGATGATCCCTCCGGAATTCATCTATCCTTAATCAGACACAGACAGAGATTCCTGTTGTCGCAGACATCCATCCACGCATCCTCACTTGGACCACCACCATCACTTTGACCACCACCATCACCATCATCACCTCTTCCGCGGTAGCCCTCTCCGCAGCGATATCCTCGTGGCTCGAAACACCGCAAACGACGTCCACCGTCGCGCGACCCGATCGCTGTTTGCAAGTCTGCAACTCCTTTTTCGGCTATCTAGTTACTCGAGCTCACTGAAAGGCACCAGGTGCGCAACGAAATCCCACTCTCTCTGCGGAGAATAGCGACCGTGTCGGCTCCAGATCTGCACACAACATAGCTAACATGCCAAGGAGCACACGAAACTCGAAATCGACGGCGGCGGACGTCTCTGCCGCCAACGGCGCTGCGGGCGGAAAGACCGAATCGCTCCTCCAACGAGCAAACGAAGCCGACGAGAATGTCTTCCTCTTCGTTCCCAACTTGATAGGATACGCTCGTGTCATCCTTGCAGCTCTCTCGCTATACTTTATGAAGGGCAATCCAAAAGTCTGCACCCTCCTCTACGGTGTTTCTTGCCTTCTCGACGCCTTTGACGGTATGGCAGCAAGAGCGCTCGGTCAATCCACAAAGTTCGGAGCTGTTCTCGACATGGTCACAGATCGATGCACCACCGCATGCTTGCTCTGCTTCTTGACCGCTGCCTACCCACGATGTGCCGTCATCTTCCAAGGCCTCATCACACTCGACTTTAGCTCGCACTACATCCACATGTACAGCTCGCTCGTCACGGGATCGGCATCGCACAAGATCGTCACCTCGGAAACATCCAAGATCTTGTGGTACTACTACAACGATAGCAGGACACTCTTCATGTTCTGTGCAGGTAACGAGCTCTTCTTCGTCTGCCTCTACTTAATGGACTTCTACAAGAGACCGTTGGGGTTGGACATCGAGCCTCTCATGTTCTTGTTCCCCTCGGCGCTCAAGGCTTCCCCATGGATCTCGTATATCATCAAAGAGGCTCCCAAGCTCAGCTGGCCACAAATTGTTGGCACGACCACTTTCCCGATCTGTGCTGCTAAGCAGATTATCAACTGCGTTCAGTTCTGGAAGGCTGCTAAGGTGCTTGTTGGCAAGGATCTCGAGGAACGACAAAAGACTCGCACCAAGTCGCTCTGAGCGCGAAACCCCTCAGTCGCCCTTGTTCTCTTCGATGAATGGCGTGCCAGCGCCGGTCTGAGCCGAAGCAGTAGGCTCAACCTCTAACGCATATCGCACCGGTGCTTCGGGATAAGTCGTCGCAAGGTCTGAGCACAAGCATTGTCACGAACGGATATCGCAATTCGGCACTCGATCCCGCTCGATGCCCCAGTCGGCTGTTGCTTCAGTCTGTTCGATCACACGCCACTCAGGCTCCTTCCGAGATTGGCATGCCTCGATGTTCTCCTCCCTCAAACCTTGCTTGCAAGCTCAAGCTGTACTAGTCGCTCCTTTTGCTGTACCTATCAATCTCTTCTCTCTCAATAATGACGTCTCTGGAAACACTCGTAGCAGACTCCGAAACTGCTTCCGTGTGTGTTTGTCCGCTTCCATCTCTAATACCCTCGTATTCGACTGAAGCCTGCACACAGTCTTCCTTGTGACTTTATCCTTGTCGACAACGCCGAATGAGGCGGTCGATGAGAAGTCCGTGTTCCGGCATTTCATTCAGAATTTTCCGGCAGCTGCTCGTGTGTATGTGTGGAGGTTTGCATGGACCCTGAAATGAACTTCATACGGTTCTGAAGAAGCCTCGGTCATTCTTTCCTTCCTTTCTTCCTTCCTCATTCTTGCCTGTCGTAAGCACTTATTCGAAGGACAAAGATGACTCCCGTTCCTTCATCGTCATCGTCAACGAAGCCAGCCAAGTTCGACCTCGTCCGACTGCTCTCGGAGATCCAGAGCGACCCCAACCCTTCCGCTTCGCAACGAAATGACATCCACCCACCACCCGCTTCTGATGACGAAGACGACTTTATGTCGGACAAATACCTCGCCACAGACGAAAGCAAGCAGCCTTTGACATACACTGACAAACGACGCAAGCTTGAAGCGCACAGCAGCCGCAAAAAGAGGCCGAAGAGCTTGAAGCAGCGCGAAGAGGAATTAAGAGAGGAGGGGTTGGCCCGAGACCTGTTGGCTGAAGCCGAGATTGTAGCTGGTGGGGGGCGATTACAGCCTGAAAGCAAGGATGGCAGCCGCAGATGGGACTTGTTGGAGAAGCAGGAGGGTGTAGGAGAAGTGTTCCGGGAGGATCTGGGTCAAGCGAGCGCGGGTGAGGATGGAACAGCAAAAGCGATGCGTATGATGCTTGCTATGGGGTATCGGAGAGGAGAAGCACTAGGGAAGCGGATGCAGGATGGCAATAGACAGGACGAAGTTGAAGAGGTGGAAGAAGAGGAGGAAGAAGAAAGCGCGAAGAAGCGAGCATCGACTGCTGGGGCGAATCTCACGAGCCCACCAGACGACACAGACCCATCCTCACTCGACACAGACGAAGAGCAAGCAGCGCAACAAGAACGAGCAGCTTCTCAAGCAAGAGAAGAAGACGAATACCTTACCGGCGGCGCATCCTCCTCTCTCCTCACTGCAAGCCTCGCTCACTCTCCTACCAGCAGTCCAAGAATCCCTGAGCCTCTGCGACCAGACCAACGTTGGCTAGGCCTCAACCGCCGCGCCGGGATCGGCATGATCCCCAGAACATCCACCGACGTCTCTGCCGCCATCCGATCCAAGGCCAGCTCTTATCTCCATCAGCGACAACAACAAGCAGAAGCAGAATGGGACTACAGAACGCGCATCTCACGCGAACACCAAGAACGACACAACCAGCAGCTGCTCTCACGTGCTCGCAAAACGCTGATCGAACTCGATCGCTCCTCTTCAGACACGCAGTACAGCCCTCTTTGGCTCAACGCTGATCTGTACCACGTTCTCTCCGGACACAAAGGTCATGCAATGGACGAAGGAACAATCGATGAGAAGATGCAGAGAGATCCTGCCTTCAAGGAGGCTGTCGAGCTGTTGCAGGCCGCGTTTGGGTCGGAGGACGTAGAGCAGGTGAAGGAAGCGAAGACATTTTGTGAGTTGGGAACAAAGGAGCAGCTGGAATTGGTGCTGGAGAGGTTGAGGGAGAAGTATCAATATTGTCTGTTCTGCGGATGCCGGTATAAGGATGCTGATGATATCGCTGCGAACTGCCCTGGTGAGGAAGAGGAAGATCACGATTGACGAGCTTTGACCGTAGCACACAACACATCCGGGCATTTGCCGGACTCACATGCAATTGATACCCTTGAGCAACAGCTCACAATTCACACGCAATCTACAGTCCTCTTCTATTCTTGTCTGAAAATGCTTGCTTTGAAGAACAAGTGATAGTACATGCAAGAAGACGCCCGTGCATCTAGTTGTACTGCGCATACAAAGCAGTGGACGAGAACTTGCTTCCCTGTCGAATAACCTTGTCCACAGCATCCAAGAAGTCCCTCTCCGTTGCCATCTTTCTCCTTGCCCTGATCGCAAACATACCAGCCTCTGTCGCCACCGAACGCAGCTCTGCACCTGTAGCATTAGGACAGAGTCTAGCAATAAGATGGTATCGAATATCTCTATCTACAGACATCGATCTTGCGTGAATCCTCAAGATATGAGCACGGCCATCGTTGTCCGGCAGACCGAACTCGACTCTCCTGTCCAAACGACCTGGACGGAGCAAGGCGGGATCCAAAGTATCAGGTCTGTTCGTAGCCATCAACACCTTAATGTTACCTCGAGCATCGAAACCATCAAGCTGGTTAATGAGCTCCAACATGGTACGTTGAACTTCGTTGTCTCCACCTGCACCGTCATCGAATCGGGCACCACCGATGGCGTCGACTTCGTCAAAGAAGATAATGCATGCCTTTTTGGTTCTTGCCATCTCGAAAAGCTCTCGAACCATACGGGCTCCTTCACCGACGTATTTTTGGACGAGCTCAGAGCCGATGACACGGATGAAAGTGGCGTCTGTTCGGTTTGCGACGGCTCGAGCGCAGAGCGTCTTACCCGTACCGGGGGGACCGTAGAGAAGAACACCTTTGGGTGGATCGATGCCGAGGTTGACGAAACGTTCTGGTGAGAGCAGAGGGAGCTCGACGACTTCTCGAAGCTTTTCAATCTGCTCCTTGCATCCACCGACATCGCCATAGGTGACGTCAGGCTTCTCTTCGACTTGCATCATGGTGACAGATGGGTCGATCTTGGGTGGTAGTGGAATCTGAATCTGGTACTTGTTGCGGTCAACACCGACACGCATACCCTCCTCGATATCTGTGGGAGCCACACGCTCACCGAGCGAGACGACGAACTTGGCGATCTGCTTAACGTTGATCACGTACTTGTCCTCTTCGTCAGCTGTGGGTGGCGATGAGCCTCCCAGACCTCCCAGACCTCCCGACCTATCCCCTGCACCACCCGATCCTCCAGCTCCTCCCTCCGAAGACTCTCCTTCCTTCTTCCCCTCATCTGCACGGATGATCTTTGTGCATCGTGCAACTTGCAAGGGCTCCTCCTCACCCATACGTTGTCGGTCTGCTGGCAAATCCCAGAGATTCGGTGGCGCGAGACCTGTGTCGCTCTCCTTTACGCCCATCTTTTCGTTGACGCGCTTCTGAAGCTCTTTAATCTCATTCTCGATGCTCTTGAGTGAAGAGGCGTACGGACCTTGGCCGTAAGTTTTGAGGAGCTGAATATCGCCTTCGTCGAGAGCGACGATCTTTTCTTCGTCTTTGCCGTCGACGTCCGGCTTCTTGTACTTTTCCCAGTCGGCTTTGGGTGGCATGTTGGGCTTGTGTGAGACGCAGCACTAGGCTATGCAATTGTTGTAAGAACTGCGTTGTTGTGAGGTCAGGGACAAAGCGACAATTTCCTGCGGTCTTTGTGCCTCCAACGTCGCAAGCAGCAGATATCGATGCAGCTGCTTCAATAGTAGTTGCTGGCGGCGACGAGCGAGGTATAGAGCGGGGTGAGGTTTGTGCCGTGGTTGATGGTTGAATGCTAAGGTGTGGAAGCAATCTGTTAATTTGGAAACAAGGCTCGTGGAGGTTGAGGCGTCGTCAACTTGGTGGCTCGCCCGCAGGGCCAGAGAACGCGTTCTCAAGTGTGCTTTCGCTGAGTTTGCTGCAGAGCCTCGGTCGATCACCAGAATAATGTGGAGCTTGCCGACTTTTTTTTTGGGCAGGAATGTTAGATAACCTATTCAACACATTTTCGCTGCTGACGAAAATGGTCTCAGGTACAGTAACGGGCGAAGGGCCTGAACGAGCTTAGGGGCGGTTGCAGAGAACTGCGAACGAGCCAGCTATCTGCAATTTCAGCGATGTCAGCCAGAAAGGAACGTTGCACGCACACTGCCAAGCTCGAAACTTGGCTGCAAGCTCAGCTACTGCAGCATCGACGCTACTCCACCTCGTCTCGTCTCTACGTCTTCGATACCTTGTCCTATACCCACACTCCGTCTCTACCCTCCGTCTTAGCTTTCGGACAAGCACACTTCGACTTCAGCAGGAAATTCGCACAAAAAGGCGTCATTTCGACACTCATTCACAGCCAAAACTTCTGTGCGACCTTCATCTATATCGATACTCACCATGACGGACCAGAAGAAGGATCTTCCAAAGATCCGCGATGAGGAGCGAGAGCGCCGTTTCGGTACCGTTTTCGGCGTCTCCGGTCCAGTCGTTGTTGCCGAGAACATGATTGGTTCGAGCATGTACGAGCTTGTCCGCGTCGGTCACGATGAGCTTGTCGGAGAGATTATTCGTATCGATGCCGATAAGGTCACTATTCAGGTCTACGAGGAGACTTCCGGTGTCTCTGTTGGTGACCCTGTGCTCAGTACCGGCAAGCCTCTTTCCGTCGAGCTCGGTCCTGGTCTCATGGAGAATATTTACGATGGTATTCAGCGTCCTCTCGAAGGTATCATGAAGAAGTCGGGCGGTATCTACATTCCCAGGGGTATCAACACTCAGGCCCTCGACCGTCAACTCTCTTGGGACTTCACTCCTGGCCAGCTCAAGCTCGGCGATCACATCAGTGGTGGTGACATCTTTGGTTCCGTCTACGAAAACTCGCTACTCAAGGACCACAAGCTCATGCTTGGCCCCCGTAACATGGGTACCATCACTCACATTGCCGAAAAGGGCTCTTACTCGGTCGATGACGTGGTCTTGGAAACCGAGTTCCAGGGCAAGAAGCAGAAGCACACTATGCTTCAGATTTGGCCCGTCCGTGCTCCTCGTCCCGTCGCCGAAAAGCTCACCGCCAACAACCCTTTGCTCACCGGACAGCGCATTCTCGACTCGCTCTTCCCATGCATTCAGGGTGGTACTACGGCTATTCCTGGTGCTTTCGGATGCGGTAAAACCGTCATTTCTCAGGCTCTGTCGAAATATTCCAATTCAGACATCATCACTTATGTCGGATGCGGGTAAGTTATCATTCACGCGTTTTCGCCATTCCTCTTCACCTCAAACCATTCCTCAACGTCATTACTGACATCTAAACTCATCTTTGCGCGCTATCTCCTTCAAATCGACGTGCCATTAGAGAGAGGGGAAATGAAATGGCCGAAGTACTCGCTGAATTCCCCGAGTTGACATTGACAAGGGACGGCGAAGAGTACCCTATCATGAAGCGCACAACTCTCGTCGCCAACACCTCCAACATGCCAGTAGCCGCCCGAGAGGCTTCCATCTACACAGGTATCACTCTCTCCGAGTACTTCCGTGACCAGGGTTACAACGTCGCCATGATGGCTGACTCCACTTCTCGATGGGCTGAGGCTCTTCGTGAGATTTCCGGTCGTCTTGCCGAGATGCCTGCCGATTCCGGTTACCCAGCCTACTTGGGTGCCAAGCTCGCCTCTTTCTACGAGCGTGCTGGTCGTGTTGCTTGTCTTGGTTCGCCAGAGCGTGAAGGTTCCGTCTCGATTGTCGGTGCCGTATCGCCTCCCGGTGGTGACTTCTCGGACCCAGTTACATCTGCTACTCTTGGTATCGTCGGTGCTTTCTGGGGCCTCGACAAGAAGCTCGCACAACGTAAACACTTCCCTTCCGTCAACTGGGACGTCTCCTACTCCAACTACATCAATGCTCTCGAACCCTACTACGAGAAGAACCGTCCCGGCTTCATTGCGCTCCGTACTACCGCGAAGAGCATGCTTCAGAAGGACTCTGACTTGGCCGAAATCGTACAGCTCGTCGGTAAGTCGGCGCTCGGCGAAGGCGACAAAGTTACATTGGATGTTGCCAAGATCATGAAGGACGACTACTTGCAGCAGAACGGTATCTCGGAGTACGACGCCTACTGCCCCTTCTACAAGACCTCGGGTATGCTCAAGAACATGGTCGACTTCCACGACAAGGCACAGGCTGCCATTGCCAACAACCCAGAAATGACTTGGGCTAAGGTCAAGGAACACTGCTCAGATGTGATTTATCAATTGACACAGCAGAAGTTCGAGAGCCCTAGGGAGGGTGAGGAGGCCATCACTAAAAAGTTCGACAAGCTCAACCAGGACATTGCTGAGGCTTTCCGTACTTTGACCGACTAAGCCTTCTACTGATGGGTTTCGCTTCATGATTTGGGCTGGAGAGGATGGCGATAGTCGCTCTCTTTGGTCTTCTCTAGGATCTCTATATCATGCACCTTTTGTTTCGTTTGTCAACTGTTCCGTAAGCTATGCATTTTATGACCTCCTTTCGATTGTGCTGGGCGCTCCTGAAAGAAGCCTTGGAGTAGGGCGACCTTTCGTGGACGAGCTACGAAGTTTATTTGCGTGAGTGTGGAAAGCATAAGTGGACGATGGCTGCTTGATGCCGAAGGAAACGATCCAATATGATGATACATGCTGACATAAACGCAATCGGGGATCTGATGGAACAGATCTGTCCAGAGATCGGGTACAACATAGTCCCGCTCGTTGTCAAGCTAGATCATGAAGAAGGATACTCCCACATTCGGCATGTACCTCATAGATGTATATATATATCAAGCTGAGAACACTAGGTTCTCACCACGTTCATTTTAGTCAATTGAGTATATGTGTTTCTGTCTTCAAACAGCAGTGACATCGTGCTCCGACTCTAACTGATCATTGATTATCGGGACCGATCTTCTTTACTTTCTATTACTTGAGACCAGCAACTAACACAGACGCGTAAATTTCCGCTGACGGCGCGCGCGTTGAGTAGGAACAGAACCTGCAGCTGCTCGCCTCAAAATCCAAGAACAACACTTGTGCTGCCAAACAACACCATCCATCAAACCCCAACACCATCATCATTCAACTCAACACTCTTGCCGGAACGCCGCTCAAGCGCTCCTATCGGCTCATCCGCACCTTCTCACTCGTCACTCGAAGCATTTGTCGAAGAATCCCTCCGTCGCAAGCTCGCATGGCACTATCACGTCTAGAAACAACTCGACCTAATCAAAAACAATGGCAGCAAGACAATCATCAATGATGGGCCCAGGTGGAGCAGGTCGCCAATCGATGTACCCACAATCCAACAACCCAGCAAACATCATGTTTGGCGGTCCTTCCTCTTCGGCCAATCAAGCACGACTCATCTCGAAACAGGCCGAGCTTGAAGGTCTTCGTGCATTGAAAGATCAGTCGGCAAAGATGGTCAAGGAGCTGGAGAGGTTGGCTGAGAAAGTGGATATCATGGCTGATGGCGGCGATTGTAGGTATCTCGAAGGGACGAGAAAGCATATAATTACTGCTATATGGCTACTGACGAGGCTACCTTACAATGTATTCTTCGGATATTACAGCAATCGCATCGGTCATGGGCTCGTGGCAAGGCGTCTTCCGTGCTATTCAGATCGCTCGAGGTAAGCATTGCCACACTCTTTATCAATAGACTCACCGACTGACCCATACTGATCATGCTCTCGCACTTCCACATTGTGATATTCCATGTGCTCAACTCTGCAGCTTCGACACTGTTCATGAACCCAGGTGGAACAGAGGGCAACAACAGCGCAGACACCTCCGCCGAACAAGAAGAAGACGACGACGACCTGTACAACTACGGCCCTGCACCCACAAGCAAACCTGCACTCATCGACACAATGGTCAGAATCCCTATCGACCTTGATGGCGCTATTGCTCGATCGAAGGATGAAAACCCTGCCGATAGCTCTGCTTCTGTTTCTGCATCTACTTAGGATTTTGTTCGCCCTGCTTATGCCAACAGCTCGCGTGCAAGCGCTCAGACTGAGTGGCTTTGTACTTGTATCGTATTCCTGTTCGTGCTTGTCATGATATGTTTTGTCCCTGAGCACGAGTCCGACAGGAGACAGCTCAGTTCGTGCCAGCTTCTCTGTGGTCTTGCTGAATGAGGTCGGGAACAGAACTCCGCATGTGAGCTCATTATTCGGCGAAACGAGCACGCTTTCGCAGTGATCGATGATTGCAGACGATTCAAATTGCAGAGATACAAGTACAAGGGTGAGAATGTAGAGACGCATGGACAGACAAAAGAGGTCGAGCCGAAACACGAGAAGCCTAACAACAAAAACACAAGACGGTGCGAGCTCTCATGCTCCAGTAGCAACACCCTTCTTCGAGCCGCTGTCACCTCCCGGCGGATAGTTGCCCGGCTTGTGATGACTCCAAGTAGCATACCCATTAATTCCATACACACCACCTCCCGGCGCCAAACCCTCCCTCAACAGCTCTCGCAGATTCCTCATTCTCTTCGCTCGACTCGTATATGATCCAGCGAACGACCTCGTAGCCAAAGGCAAAGGAGTGGTCCGATCCCTCGCAGCAGCATTCGCAATAGATCCCAAAACACTGATCAACTCCTGATCCATCTGATCCTCGTCCGCACCCGCATCGAACATGTCCATATCATCATCTTCAATGAATACTCCACCTCCGGCACCTCCTGCACCTCCTGCACCTCCTGCACCTCCTCCGCTTCCTCCCCCCGAGCCCACACCACCACTTCCCCCTCCTACCCCAGATTTGGACTTGCCATCTTTGACACTCTTCTTCTTTTTCTCCTTGGGCGGAGCAGCAGCAGCAGCCGCTTTAGCAGCAGCAATCGCTTTCTCCTTCTCTTCCAACTTAGCCACAAAACTTGGATTTGTCGCTTTCTGCCACTCGAACAACAACGTGTCGTACGGCGCAGATCTTCCTTTAACCGCTCTCTTCGCTCCCATCGAATGAGATTTGCAAGTCAAGGATCTCGAACAAGGCAAACCCTTATCGTTGATCACACCACATTGCCTATCCACATCGATTGGGCCTTTATTCTTCCTTCCGCCCTTCTTCTTTTCTTCTGCCAGTCGGGCTTCTTTCTTCTGCTTCTTTGTCATGGGCGTACCGGAGGCTTCGTCGCCGAGGAGACTTTCATCGTCGTCTTCCATCATTCGACGTTTCTTTAGGTCGCCTTCGAGGACAGAGGGTGAGACTCGACCGGATGCGATATCACGTGCAAGTTTGCAGTTCTGCTGGTGATAGGAGAGAGCATCTTTGAGGATCGGTTTGGAGCAGTCGGAACATTCGATGATTTCTACTTCGTCATCGAGTGCAGAAGGGCCGAAATCGGTGACGATGGTGTCGTCGTAGTGCCATGCGGGAGAGTCGACTAGGGTTGCTGATGGCGAGCCAGCGTCTGGGTAGTCATTCACAGCACAGCGGAGATTTTGGGATGATGTCGCAAGCATACGTCAATGAGAGTGTCAGCGGGATATCCAGGAACTGGAACCGGTCCTCGAACAACAGATTCTTACCACTTCGAGTAGCTTCTTCAATATCGGCCCATGTTGGGGCGCCTTGAGCTGGAACGCTCATTTTTTTCGGACTGTGTGATTAAGTACCCGTTCCGTCGAGAAAGATGGTGCTGAAGAGAGTGCTGAAGAGGGTGCTGACAGACGCCAGAAGACCAGACGTTGAAGCGTGGTCGAAAGGCGATAAGCTCACGTAGAGCTCATCAGATGGGATGAGAGGTGTCAGGCTGGTATGGATACCATCCAGAGTCGATACAGCTGATCAGGAGTTGCTCCAAGCTGGCCGAGTTGACGTGGATGCTAGACCTGGTTGGGAGTTGCCTTGAATGGAGAGCATGAAGAAGCATGTCAAGCGAATGGAGCTGAGTCGTGGTGGGGTAAAAAGCCCGATCTGAATTGTACCCGATCATTCGCGTTCATGCCTCCACCTCGCGTTCCCCGCTTAGTTTTCAGAAGACCAACACCGACTCAGCTTGCATACGAGCTCGCCACTTACCTTTGTATTTGACCACACAAACGGCATACACTTACTCCGCCCGCCGGTGGAACTGCTCCGGAACTCATCGAAATCGTTCTCAGCAGCTGCGAAGCTGCGTTCTTCTTTGCATTGCTGCTGCAACACGGACATTTCCGCATTCACACAGAACACGACTTGCACAACACTAGCACGGAGCATTGGAAAGAGAAGATGTATTCAACTACAGGAAGGTGAAGCAAGACCTTCCTTCCCTCCTAGCATCGGCCCCAGTATGCGTATCACGGTATGGAACATCAACGGTCTGCGGACGCTCAAAGGCTACCAACCATGGTACAGGCTCCCCGACTGGGAAGCATGTCTCGAGCACCTCGGTGCCGACATCGCCTGCTTCCAGGAGATCAAAATGACCCGAAAGCAACTCACAGAACCCATATGTATCCTTCCCTCCTATAATGCCTTCTTCAACTTCCACCCAAGCAAAGGATACTCCGGCACAGTCACCTATGTCCGCAAAAACGTCTCGATCCCCCTCAAAGCCGAACAAGGCATCACAGGCCGCTTACCTGTCACCAGCGTCTCTTCCAACCCCTCAATACCGGATAATCCCATCGGTTGTGTTCCAACAGATACCCACGACGATGTCGATCCACAGACTTGGAACGCACTTGACGAAGAAGGTCGTTGTGTTGTGCTCGATCTTGGCCTCTTCGTTCTTTTCAACGTCTACTGTCCCAACGAAACAGGTCCTGAACGACTCAAATACAAAATGACCTATTACCAATGCTTAGCCGAACGAGCCCATCGTCTCATCCAATCAGGCCGCCAAGTTATGATTGTCGGAGATATGAATATCATTCGCGACCCAATCGACCACTGCGATCCGGAACAAAGCATGAAAGAACATGGTTGGGAACATTTCCATCAACATCCTGCTCGGTCTTGGTTTCAGTCCTTCCTGGCACCTCAAGGCAAATTTCATGATGTAGGGAGGATGTATCACCCGGACAGGAGGAAAATGTTCACTTGTTGGAACACGTTGATTGATGCTAGACCCGCTAATTATGGTGTGAGGTTGGATTATACCTTGGTGACGGAGGGGTTGTTGCCTTGGATTAAGGGGGCGGATATTCAGGCGGACGTGTATGGGAGCGATCATTGTCCGGTCTATGTGGATCTGTTTGATGAGAGAGAGGTGGATGGGAAGACGGTAAAGTTGAAGGATCTGATGCATGGTGGAGTGGGGAGGTTGCCGCCTGCGCTAGCGGCTTGTCATTATGATGAGTTTTCGGGGAAGCAGAGGAAGTTGGCGTCTTTCTTTGGGGCGAGTAAGAAGAGTGCGCCTGTCAGGAAGGAGAATTATGGGGCTGATACCGCGCCTGCAACACAGTCAATCAGTTCTGGAGGTGCGAGTTCAACCGACGCTTCTCAAATCGACATCAAGGACAGCATGGGAGATGCTGCAGCACCTTCAATACCAAGGATCGGGGCGGGATCAGACAGGAAGGAAAGCTCGCTGGCAGACGCACTCTTCTCTTTACCCTCACAGCAAGAAGGCATCAGCGTTGAGGTAGCTCCGGGCGCATCTGACCCGAGTGCAGGAAGCAGTTCCACTGCTGCAGTGACACAATCACCGTCCAAGATCGAAAGCTCCAAGATCGAAGTAGCTCCGTCCGCATGGGCATCCTCCGCAGCGACTGCTCCACAACCTTGCTCACTTCTGAAAGCACCTGCAAGCCAGTCATCGCCAAACGCCAAGCGCAACGGCACCTCACCAAAGAGATCACCTGCAGTCACAAAAGGCAAGGAGACGAGCAAAGGGAAGAGCGCTGCAAGTCTCAAAGGTCAGACAAGCTTGAAAGGTTTCTTTGCCAAGCCCACCAGCTCGTCGACCGCAACGCCAACAGCCTCCTCCACGAAGACCAGTATCGATCTCGCCGAGGCTAACGAGCCTCCGTCTCAGCCGAAATCCATAGAGATTACCATTGTCACAGATTCCCATCAACTGGAGGCCCACCCCTCTTATAGCCAGCAGGGGGAAGAAGAAGTCTCGAACCAAGACTTGATCGAATCAGCCACCGAGTCGCAAGCACCGGAAGAATCAGCAGCAAAGCGAGTCGGCGCCTTCTTGACCTGGGGAGCCATCTTCTCCCCCACCCCCGCCCCTCTGTGTCGTAACCACTCGGAAGCTTGTCGAGCATGGACGGTGAACAAACCAGGTCCTAATCACGGTCGCAAGTTCTGGCTGTGTTCGCGTCCGGTTGGACCTGGATACGAGAAGAGTGGGAGGGCAAAGGGCGATGTTAATCCCGAGTATAGATGCAACTTTTTCCTGTGGGACAGTGATTTGAGGGGGAAGAAGAAGGGACATGCTAGGAATGGGAGCGGTGGGAGTGGAGGCGAGGAGAAGGAAGGAAAGTCCTTTGCGGAAGTGGGAAGGGAGAGAGAACAGATCAAGAAGAGAGGGAGCGTTGAGGGAGGCGGAGGAAAGGAGCAAGAGAGAGAAGAATTAGGAGGGGTTTGGGGCCCGCATAAGCGTGTTAAGACTGATAGCTAGCTTTGCCATTGCATTGATAGTAGAGATGTATGATTGGAAGCTCGTTTTGATAATGTACAGCATCTCACAACTTTTGGGCACAAGTGTAAGAGTGTGCGAGGAGGGCTAGCGGAGTATATCCTCCATGCTCCACTTGGGTCTTGCAAGACGGCTGTAATCTGTAGTTCGCTGGTCATAGATGAGATGTCCAACCCAAGCGATCATTGCAGCGTTGTCTGTGCAAAGCGAAAGCGGTGGGAATTGAAGCTCGACATCCTGTCTAGCCAAGCTGTCGAGATGCTCTCTCAAACGAGAACGGAGGAAGTGGTTGCTTGCTACGCCTCCGCTACAGACCAAAGTCTTGATATCGTCGACCCTAAGGCCTTTAAGCCAGTCGATGCGAGAGCGTGGACGAAAGTGCGAGTCTTTGATCTGATAAGAGGGTCGGAAAACCATGCTGAGTTTGTCTTCTAGCTGAGCACTTGCCGCGCGCTGAAAAGCAGCAGCGATCTCGGACTTGTCTGTATCTGCCATGTCGGCACCTCCGCTAGACTCGATATGACGCTGGACCGCGGCCTTCAATCCCGAGTATGAGAAGTGCGCTTGGCCTGTGCAAGGGACTGGAAAGACCACATCTACTGCTTTCTTATCGCTCTTCTCTGCTAGCTCTTCCAAGGCGGCCCCAGAAGCGCTTGTCCAAGGAATGCCCAAATCTCTCGCCACTTTGTCAAACGCATTACCGATCGAATCATCCTTTGTCGTTATCAGTATGCTGAACTCACTCACTCCCCTCGCCAACACCAGCATCGTATGCCCTCCTGATACCAGCAGAACTAGGAATGGAAACTTCGGGGGCTCTTTCTCCGTCAATAGTGGCGTGAGAGCATGCGCTTGCATGTGATGTACGTAGATCAACGGCTTGTTCAGCACAGCAGAGAGGGTCTTGGCTGCGGATAAGCCGACGCCTAGACTGCTGGTCATGCCAGGGCCTTGAGTAACCGCAATCGCATCGATATCGGCATGGGCTACATTGGCCTGTGAGAGCGCGGAGGAGATGGTGGAGGGGAGGTTGGAGTGGTGACCAGAAGCGGCCGAGAGGGGATGGATGCCGCCAGTGGAGGAATGGTCTTGCTTGGTGACGACTGATGATAGGACGGATCGGTCGGAGGAGACAACAGATGCGCAGGAATCGTCGCAGGACGTTTCGATGCCGAGAATGAGACGTGGTTGCGAGGAGGACAGGATCGTTGAAGACGATCGGAAGGTCCGATGGCATGAGGTCGGCGATGGTCGGAAGCTGGCCGAAGTGGAGCTATACGTGGGAATGCGGTGGGCAGTATCTCGGAAGGCGCTTCCGATGCTTCGGGTCCACATGCTGGTGGTCATCAACCTGTCCCCAATCTTTCACCTCCCAGGCTTCTGAGGATAGTTATGCGATTGTGGTGACAGACGAAGGCTGAGCTCGAGTGGACACTTGACGTCGAGAAGCAACACTCAGAAAGAAAAAGAAAAAAAAAAAGTTGAAACTGTTGAAGTTTGGGTCCCGATACTGGCGATCGGGGAGAGTCTAAGTACGATGTCACTGCTGCTAAAAGACAGAAACAAATATACTCGATTGACTGAGTGAACATGGCGAGAGCCTAGCGCTCCCAGCTTGATATATATACATGAGAGCGGCACATGCCGAATGTGTGGAGTTGCTATAGTTAATGACCCAGCCTGACAACGAGCGGGACTTGGTTGTACCCGATCACTAGTGAGATCGGTTATCCTCGATCTCTGATCAAATCGGTCAACTGATCGGATCGGCCCTGCCTGATCTTCGATCAGGTCGGCTTCGCGTCGTCCTTTAGCGTCACACTGGATCGTCATTTTCAGCAGAAACACGCCAGAAGCCCCGCGGAGTTGCTAGCCTGCGCTGCACAGTCCGCGCGCGGCTCGAACGTCGAGCCCTGGCTGCCTGCATTTGATCAGTCACAAGGTCGTGTCCCGCGAACCTGCGCCACAGCAAGTTAACCGGAAACCATCACCGAGCATCAAGCCACACACCAGCTTCTACACGCCGGATCCCTTTTTGACTCCAAGAGGAAAGGAAGGGAGGCCTGGGCAATTTCGCATGCTCTTGTGCCTGAGCCGCTTTGACCGGTCAGCAACATGGCTGTTTCCAAAAATCACGCCTTTTTTAGCGTGCTCGCTTTCGGCAACTTTTCTCCGCAAGTCACGCGCTGCAGCAGAGAGCAGCAACAGCAACTCTTCTCCCGGAAGTGTAATTATCAAAAGTGGGGTCTCATCTGTCAAAAATCACCTTCTACGCTCGTCGTTGTCAGTCTTTGACGGGCGTCAGAGCTGCTACTGCAATGCATGCTGTGCCTGAGCGACCGGGTCGGGATGGGATGTCTTACGCGCTTGTTGCGATCACAAGTCATAAGAGAAGAGGATCGGCTTAGCCAACTAAGCTGATTCTGGCTAAGTTAGCATGTCTTTCGAGAAATGTCCGTGTCTGTGTGTCTGCTCACGAGCCCATGTCCCGTTGCAGAAGCAGCACAAGGCCACTCTACCGCATTCAACACACATACACAGTCTCGTCCTGTCTTGCCAAGCTTTTGTCGATCTTCCCTAGGCTGCTACGCTTGCTGGTTCTGCTGTCCATGTTCATGCTCTCTACCGTCTTCTTTCCCTCTCGACCACCTAATACTGCTGTTCACATCATAGCCGCAAAGTCCCTTTCCGCCCCTCCATGTGAGCCGCGACTGCGATCGAGCTGCACCTCTCTGCATCACTCTACACTCCACCTCGTTCCAGAGATATACTATCACCGAAATAGGCAGCCGCGACAACAAAGCACGGCAGGGTTTAGCTTAGAACAACAATCATGGGCCGCTCGTCAGCGAGCTCGTCCAGCTCAGGACTCTTGGGGTGGATATCACCTCGAACAGCGACACTAGCTATCGCCGTGCTAGGTATCATCATTCATCTCAACACTTACTCATGGCTTGGCACCCTCAGCTCGACGCTACCCGATGTGCCCGAACGAGGCCTGACAGCACCACCGTTGCCGCCAGCTTCAGTAGCTTTCGTGCCATCAGCCGACCGATTCTCCAACTCTGCGGCCAAAGTTGACCAGCTCATCGACCTCGATGTCTATGCAAAACAGGCTGCCGCGGACGGTACCGCCAACAGCCGCGTCTATCTACCGGAATGGGTCGCTGAAGCCAAAGCCTATCTCAGAGCTCAAGGTCTCTCTTTCGTTCCGACACCAGGCAACGAAGGCTCTGGAAATCCCAAGACGAACGCAAACGGCAAAGCCAGCGAGGCTTCAGCGCCAAGCCGGTACAACGATGCAAGCGACCCTTCAGGTATCGGCTATCAAGTCATCGACGATGGTGCAGAGGATGTCGAACGCATGCAATGGGATGCACTCCGTCTCGTCATTGGCACACTGCGATGGTATATCTTGTTGAGTGTCATTTGCTGCTGCGCCGGCGTCGTGGGTGTTCTGCGCTCAAATCTGCTCCTCTCGAGACTATTTGTCATTCACTTATTCCTCGATTTCCTCCTCTCCACACTCTCACTCTTCGCTCTTGCTATCGTCTGCACCTACCCGACAGTCCGAGCACATCTCTGCGACGAGTTTGGCTCAGGAGAAGTCCAGTCCTGGTTCACTTCCTCCAAAGCTGGCAGGATAGCAGGCTCCTCCACAAACAGCGCACAAGCTCTTGTCAATGGCGCCGCCTCATCGCATTCCGCTAGAATTGCTGGATCCGGCACTGGCTCGGACGTCACAGTCGATGCGTCGGGCTGGGAAACCTTTCTAGATGGCGTATTCGCATCGGAGAACTGCGAAGAAAGTTTCAGGACAACAGTCGTGCCACTCTTAATGGTCTTCGGGTTGTTCTTCACAGCGGTGAGGTTACAGTGCTTCTTCTTGGTACAGCGATTCTACGCTAGCTTGCTGAGAAGTAAGGTTTATCAATACGGCTATGGCGCAGGCGGGCTTGAATCAGGTATCTCAACACCGATGTCTCAGCTCTCGGTGGAGACTGGGAGGGAGAGGAGATGGAAGGAGTCCAAACTGATCGATTGAAGCTGGTGCTCATCTGTCTTGCTGCAACGATCCGACCCGACGCTGGTCGTCGAGCGCTCTGTCGGCAACGCAGAAAGGTCCAAATGCAAGCTTCCTCGACGCAAGAACGCTTTACACACACATATGCTCACACTCACTCATTCTCTTGTCAAGGGCTCTTTGTGGTTCTCACTGTCTTTTCTATTGTACACTATATCTGCTTCGTTACTGCAATCGCAAACTGCAGTCAAGGATCCTCGCAACAATACAGTGCGTTCGAAGTTCTGTTGAGGTCACTTTGAATATAGGCAAGAACTGCGTGGAAAGCATTGGGAAAAAAGTTTCTCTGTTAGACCGCGGTAAGCTTCGAATAAAATTTGAACCCAAAGCTAAATTTTTGGCTACAAAGTGGAGCAAGAAAGCCGAAAAGTTGCGTGCAGCTTCGAAATCCTTTGAACCCTGACAGTTTCTTTTGCTCTCTCACCAATTCTCTCCCACACCATCTTAGCTCTTTCTCGCCACCATCCATCAACCATCTCGTCCGCAATCCCTTCAACGGACGCCTACACCTTTTTAGCTTTATACCGCATCGCAACACAGCCCACTTGTCATTAAATCGCTCCGGCCGTTACCGAAACCTCTCTCTAGCGTCACACTCCTGTCGTTGTCAAGATGGGAAAAAAGAAACAAGTCCGCAAGTTCGGCGAAGTGAAACGAATGCTCAATCCAAAAGATGACCGCTTGAAAGCAAATCAAAAAGTTACCGATGCTGCCAAAAAGGCCTCCTCTTCCGGACAACAAATCACTCCGGACGGAACCATCGTTCGCCATATCTCCACTCCTGCCTCATCCATGTTTTTCGAACATAACACCCAACTTGGCCCACCATACCGCATTTTGGTCGATACAAACTTTATCAACTTTGCACTACAGAACAAAATCGAGTTGGTTCAAGGAATGATGGATTGTCTCTACGCCAAATCCATTCCATGCATTACTACTTGCGTTATAAGCGAGTTGGAAAAGTTAGGACCGAAGTATAGAATAGCATTGAGGGTAGCAAGAGATCCAAGATTCGAGAGATTGGAATGCAGTCATAAGGGAACTTATGCAGATGATTGTATCATTGAAAGAATTACTAGTCATAAATGCTATATTGTAGCAACCTGCGACAGGGAACTTAGGAGAAGGGTAAGAAAGGTACCAGGTATACCATTGATGTATATCGCAAGTAGACAGTTTAGGATCGAAAGGCTACCTGATCAGGGTATGGCTTCATAAAACATCAGCAGCGTTGGATTTCTTCGCCTGCGCATCACGTTCTTCTCCCTTGTGTCACTTGTACTTGTATCTCTTCTTATCATGTTCGCTCAATGCATGCTTTATCTCATCTATCGACAGCTTCAGAAAATGTGGAATCGAGCATTCGATGCATCACGCTTTGGACCGCTTCACGCAAGATAGAGTCAAGCCAGAAATATGAAGAGTAGCAAAATGAAGTTTTTCTTAGAAAGTGCGAAGATCTGTGTGTGTCCAGAGGAGCTAATACATGTAATGTTGATGAGCAGTACAATAGACAAAGGAGCGGGAGAGGCCCATGAGCTGTCCTCCGTGTTGATTTTTTGGAGAGGTGGTAAAACTTGCATCCTACTACAGGCCTACATGGGCACCGAAGGAGGACTAGGAGGAGGAGCATTAGGATCCATCTCGTTACCCGATTCGATACTAACACCAAACCCGAACTTAGCAGCACCTTGCAAATGATCGATCTCTCCCGCAAAAGTCAATCCGAACGCAGGAGACAATCTGGTCTCGTACACCGAGCTCAATTTACCCGCTGAATCAATCTGTGCTCTCAGTGTAGCCATTCTGAAGTTGTACCTTGCACCCAACGTCGCAGCTGCCTCCCTCTTCTGCGCCATTGTAATCATCTGCAAATCAGCTGCGACATCCACTTGCTCCGACAATCTATGGTAGTAGGTGCACTGAGCAACGCCTTGAGGTTGAACTTGAGCTGTAGCGATCCAGTCCTTCTTATCACCCGTAAGTTTGGCAATGTAACCCGTACTAGCTTCCTCCATATCAGCCGAAGGGCGCTGATAAACGGTTTCAACACCAAATGCAAAGTTGCGTGTCAAGCTCTGAAGGTAGTTGACAATGTAGATACCTGTCAAATCGGTAGGTGATGGGTTCAGGGCCTTCAAGTTAGCCGAATGATCGGTACCCTGATAATCATGCTCGACCTGAACAAAGGACTGTCCCGGTGTCGCTGTAAGTTGAGCCTGAACTTTGGTAGTGTGACCAGCAACCCAACCACGGTTAGCACGCATGGTCGCGTTAAGTCCATCATCCAACCCAGCTTGGAAGAAGTTCTTGTTGTCACCGTAAACAGCGCCAAAGTTGTAGGACGACGGAGAGGCTTGCGATCCCATCGAGAAAGCATGGGTGACTTGGAAAATGGGGTTGATGCTGATGGCTTTGGTTAGGTCAGCACGTGCACCGTCGAACAAAAAGTTGGTAGTGTGAACGCCCTTGACTTCGCGCTGAAGGTGCTCGACAGTGCCAGGGTTGGAAAGTTCAAGACGTGTACGGATGTCCTGAATTGAGGCGAGAGCATTGTTGATGGGTGCAACGATGGGTGCGAAGAAGCCGTAGATGGAGTTGGAAGGTCCAGCGGAGATGGATGGAGTGAGACCGGAAGGATAGGCAGCACGCTTCTCGTCGAGGAAGGGAGAAGGAGCACCAGGTCCGACATGCTCAGCTCCAGAGGGAGAAGGAGGCTGAGTGCCTGGTGGGTAGGCAGTTGCCTGTGGAGGATAAACCTGAGCAGACATTTTGTGTTGTAGTGAGTGTCGATCTGTTCAGTGCTGTCGTAGGGCTGGACGAGAGGATTGGCCTGGTACCGGTTCGAGGGTGTCAATTAGCGGCGAGATGTCGACGCTTCTGGAGATACCGAGCGAGCGCTGGAGTCAGGGCGGGTAGAGAAGGTGATGAGGAGGATAATGTCGTAGCCAGCGGTGGTGAAGAATGCAAAGGTGAGTTGAGCACAAGAAGTGGAGACGAATGAATCGAATCTCAACTCCCGACTTCCTCGAAGTCTGTCTGAGTTGGCGGCTTGCTTGGTTGATTTGGCTGACTAGCGAAGAGCTCAGACAATTTTTTGAAATCGCTCAGAACCAGAGAGCCAACAACATCTTCCGATCCTTTTTTTTTTTTTTTTTTTTTTTTTTTTTTTTTTTTTTTTTCTTTTCCTTCTTCCTCTCTGTGAGCCATTGCATAATTTTCCTCAAAAGAGACGCACCACGACATCACTCTCCTCCAATGGGACTGAGCCATTTTCTGATTTCCTGAACGATTTTTTGATTGAGCCTTTCGTAGCTGTGTCTTTGCGACGCTTCAGGTCGTTTTCAATATTTACATGGTGCTGGTAGGTTGCTGAACCTGCGTGATCTCGTACGTAACGCTCTCTACATCACCATCCGTAACCCACCTCAATAGTCTTCGCTTCGGACAGATCTGATCAAATCAACACTTTCAGCAGGAAGGATGATGAGTGAGCGAAAAGTCGAATGCATGGTCGAAAGAGCCAAGACTGCCGACTACCAGCCTCGACTGCGGCCACGTCCTCCTCGACCCTTCCCACCTCCTCGTCCGTGACCATATCCACGGCCACCGCCGCCTTTTGTACCACCAGCGCTAGCCTGAGCCAAGAAATCGGGATTGTATTGTCCCGGATATTCTTCCTCTGGCAACTCCTGCGGTTGCGGTGGAGATCGTTCAGGTCCGGCCGACGGCGGCGGATACATTCCTGCGTCGCTTGCAGGGTTCCAGCCAGCTTCGTAGCCCCATGCGCTGCCTGCAGGAGCACCACCGTACTCGTATGGTTGAGGTGTGTAGCTTGGATGAGGCTGCTGCCAATGCTGCGGTGCAGGAGCTTCCTCGCCGCCGGGTATGGGCGGAGGGTGTGGTGACCAGGAGCCAGAAATCGGTGAGCCGCTTCCAAGGGCTGAAGGAGGTACTGGCGGTGCAAGCCCACTGAAGGACGGTGGGGGAAGAGGGGGAGGGCCTGGTGGCGGAGGTCCCGGAAACGGACTTCGCGCCCCGGATAGAGCCGCTGCTGTGGTAGTAGGAGTAGGTGTGCTAAGAGTCGTTACTGGTGCAGCAGATTTGCCGAGCGTGCGAAGGAGATTCTGCAAAGCATCAGTTCCAAAGCCAGACGGCACAGCAGCGGGAGCACCAGGCAGACCGGAACTCGCTCCATCCAATCGCATACTGACAGCAGTTGGATCGTACACGTCATCTGATGCTCCACCCGTTGCTACGGTTGGAGTTCCCGAGTCTTGTCTCTGCCTCGTGCCTTCATTCGTGCTACTTCGCTGCCGAGCAGCCTTTGAGAGCTCTGCCTGTAGCGCATCCCTGATCACCACCGCGACCAGCACCAGCAAATCGCGATCTCGCTTCGTATGCCAGTCCGCACCCAAGCAATCCGAATCCGCCATGTCTAGCCACAGCGGCACCTCTTCATCCTTGAACAAAGGCACTACGTAAAAGTCCTTGATCAGACTTCCTTTGACGCTCGAGGAAACATGCAATGCGCCCCATCGGTCTGCACTCTTGAAATGCTTCATCATACCTTCGAAGCTGGCCACGTCTGAGTCTGTTGCTTGCCGTACACCGTCCTTGCTGATGCCTGCTTCCATGGTGAAAGCCAGGATCTCGGTCCTTGGTGCATTGACCACTTGTAACAGATAGTCGATCGCTGCTTTCGAAGGAAGTCGACCGGCGATCAAGAGCGGACGCTCGGGTAAGAACTTGGGCCAAACTCGGGGCGCCGTCGCGATACTGCGACCTGCCACTTGCTTGACGTGACCTTGGAAAGCGAAGATGTCTGGCAGGTCGATGAGTCCTTTCCACAGGACATTACGGTATCGGTGCACAGCACTGCTGGGAGGATCGCTATCTGGTGTAGTTGACCTCTCTGCTGGTGCACTCGGTGCAGACGCAACAGCTTGTCCAGCCCCTTTGGAGTCTTCACCACTCGGTCCATCGAGGAAGGAGTCGATAAAGTCATCGACACCGCTATCAGCTGCTGCGCCATCGCCTGCTGCTGTGGTATCATCGTGGTATGTCTCGTCTTGTGGCGACCCCACATCGAAGCCATATGATTCTTGAGGTCCGATGTCTTCTTCTTGCGGCTTCGTCTCGCTGCTCTGGTTCCAGACATCACCAAAATTGAGACCGGAGGGCGATCCTTGTGTCTGAGCAGGAGCTGGAACTGAACGACGTGCTGGCGAACCTGTCTCCGGATCTGACACATCCTCCTCTCGTTCCTTTGTTGAGGTGGATGCCACGGGCTCGCTCTCGGAAATCCTCGCCACTGGAGGTTTCTCCGATGCAAGGTCTCTGGTGCTACTTGACTTTTGAAACTTGCCGAGCTGCTCCCTAGCAAAAGCATCGCTCTCAATCTCAATCTCTCCCTTGTGAGTGATCTTGCGCATGGGTCCAGCTTCCTCAGCTCGGAGCGTACTCCTGTGTAGCGCTTCTAGACGCGCCTTCTCAGTTGCCTGACGGATGGCGTCGTTGGCTAGCTCTTCGTTGGACATCTTTGCCAGCTCAGAAGCCTTGAGATCGCCCGTTGCGATCCTGGAATGCAGCGTGGTATTCTTTGCATCCTTGAGACTAAACAGGAAAGTGCGGAAGCGATCTTTGTACTTGGTGCCAACAATGCGGATCGAGCCGTGGAGGTCAGCGTTGGTCTCAAACAGCTCTTCCTCGAGAAGCGCGGCGTAGGCCTCGGCGCATTGTTGACCTGTCTCTTCTTCCACTGCCTCCTCATCCTCATCCTTATCCTTTCCTTCCTTGGGCTTTCCAGTATCTTCGCTCATCTGTATGGTAGTTTTGTTGTTGCTGCTGCTAAAGATCTTCTCTAGAGCAGTTGCTAGCACTTTTCGAGCTCTGGATCTGGCTTCCTCGGTGCTTGCGTCGGAGGGTCCGGCTGCCTTGCGAGGTGAACCCTTCTTGGGGCCTGAGCTAGGCTTGCTTGACGCGCTTGGTCGTCTCATACTTTCTGAGACCTTGCGACGCGCTTTCTTGTCGGTTTCGGTCGAGCTTGCTGATTTGACCTTGGCTTGCGAACTTGAAGAGGTGCCAGGTTCTGACTGCTTGGGCCGTTGTAGTCGCGCAGATGGAGCCGCGGTCGAATCGTCTTCCATGGCTACATCCTCAGCGTCAGAGCCACCGTCTCGTTCACCAACGTACTCGTCGCCGTCGCTGGCATCGTCATCCTCGTCTCGCTCCGGCTCTTCCTGGTCATCCGATGCATCTCGAGTTGCCTGTCGTTTCTTCGAGGATTGGTAATGCTTCAATGCTTTTGCTGGGTTTGATGCTACGTCGTTGCGTGTCCAGTGAGATCGTGTTTCAGTTAGCTTTGCGTTCGCTTGGGACGGCGTCACGGACCGTGCTACTCACCTGTCTTCTTCTTGGGATCCTTCTGCAAGCAAGCTTCGCAGATGTACTCTTCGAGCTTCTTGGCTGCTTTCTGCGTGATTTTGATGCACTTGGTATGGTACCTGTTTGTTCGTATTCGATGATGTTTGTTCACAGATATTGATTGAGGGTCATGTCAGCTCATCATCTCAGAACTCGGGTTTGCATCCCGTCCGTCATAGCAAGGGAGTGTTACCAACCATTCATTGCAACGCTCGCATGAGATCATAAAAGTTCCATCATCTTTGCCGCGACAGATACAGTATTCTTTATCATCTTCCTCTTCATCATCTGCACCATCGAAGACCTCATCAACTTCCTCGTTGATGCGATCTGTATCTGTGGCAACCTCTTGTTCCGCATTCAGATCATCCACCTTTCGCCTTTTCCCTGCACGCGAAGCAGCACCAGCCGAAACCGACGCCTCATTGGTGATCTCGATAGGGTCGAGGCTTGCAGCCTTCGAAGTGGGTTTGCGAGTGCGAGAGCCTCTTCGCGGAGCAGTGTCAGCTTGTGCGGAGGATGAGGCCTCCGCCTGGGAGCCTTGAGTCAAAGTCGTTGTTTCGGAGTCAGGCGCCGACATGATGATTACCTAGCTGCCTCTCACAGCTCAGCAATGTCCAGGTGCGGCCCAAGATATAGCTACAGCCGCTATGTGTATCTTCCACTTCTTCTCTGGTATACTCGTGGTCGAAGAGCCGTGCTGTGATGGTGGAACCAAAGGCAGAGTAACCGCCTATGAAATGAGCGCAGTTGAGACTTGACCGGTCTCGCGTGGATGTGCTTCGCTTCCGAACTGCGCGACACTTTCTGTACTTTCCCATCGGGATGTCATCGGGCTACAATAGCCCAGCCAATGTTAGATCGCGCGAGCTCAGCCTGCACCCTTTTTGTGTGCTTTCTTGGCTTGGAAGCCTCCACCTTGGAAGAGAACTCTGAATCACACACACAGAGACCGTTATGAAAATCACAACGTCACAGTGCACAGACCTAAAGCGAAGAGAAGAGAAGAGAAGAGTGTCGCTCGAGCAATCGAGAAGAACTTGATCACCAACTTGCTAAGTAGCTTCTTACAGTACAATCATCCACCCTTATACAAGTACTCGAACGGCGTCACTCCCCTCGACCTGCAATACCGGCTCGAAGCCAGCTTCATTGCCTCGATCTGCATATCACCCGTTCGCTTTCAGTGGCAACAATCCTCGTTGATGATCGCTTAAGGACGTTTGCGTTGGTGTCTGACATTTCAGATACTCCCCGTCAATCATGGCAAAAGGCGCTTCGAAAGGCAAGTCCTCGGCGTCTTCGGCTACACGCAAGAAGCAGGCTCAAAAATCTGCCAAGAAGACAGCATACGAGCGAGACGAAAATGGCAACCTGTTGCATCCCGAACTCGCTGAGGCTCTCGAGAAGCAAAAGCAACATGGCATGCAACGAGGTCAGAAGAAGGACAAGTCCAAGAAGGACGGCAAAGGTGGAAAGAGGGGCAAAGCAGAAAAGAAGAAGCAATACATCCCACCACCCAAGCCACCACAGCCGTTGTCTGACCCGCTCGACTCGATGGGTCTTGCCTCGCTGCTTCCCGCTGACCTCGTCGTGCTACTTCGCAAGGCATCCAAGAAGGATGTCATCACAAGATCCCGTGCTCTCGAAGGTCTCCTGGCTTGGGTAGAGGACGCTTTTGGCAAGTCTCCCTCCTCCAACTCTTCCGAGTCCAGTCCCGAAACGTCCAACTTGAGCTCCGAGGAAAAGCACGATGCTCTTGTGATGATGCTTCCCAGCTGGGTTCATCTCTTCCCTCGACTCGCTTTGTCGCCGACACGTCGCCTGCGACTCCTCACCATGCAGATCCAGGCCTTGCTACTCGAAAAGCCACAGGCGTCCTCGGACGAAGCTTCATCCACTAAAGCAGAGCTGTTGGAGTCTCCTCAGTACATCGAACCCATCCTCGGCCCATGGGCCATCTTGTGCCACGACACGGATCGTACGATCGAACGACTTGGCAGAACAGCTTGGAACCACACATGCACATGGAAGAACCTTGATGAGCGCCAGACAGACACCTCCGATGCAGTGATGCTGAAACTCAACGATCATTGCGACGCTCTGGTCGCACACCTGCGCACGATTCTCCTGTCTCCCTCACCATCGTTTGCTCTGTCAATGACCGCCGCCCATGCTGTTGCGGCCGATCCGTCCTTATCTAGAACCTCTTCCGGCTATGCCACTCCGTCGCTTCAAACGGGCAACGTGGAACGAGACGCAAAGAACCGTGATGGCAGTAACGTTGAAGAGGACACGGCAGCCCTCGACAAGCGTCTCGTTGCTGGCGCTCTCGCCGTCTTGACTTCCATCATTCGTCAGCAGCCAGGATCAGAAGTTGTTAAAAGCCTGGAAGAGATGCTCTCTTCAAGACTTGTCTGGGCGTCTTTGTCGCCACTCAACTTGGCTGGCTCTTCTAGTTCCAGGTCAGAACCAAGTTCGTTTGGCTACGACTCTTCTGCAGTGCGCTTGCGAGCTTGGACCTTGCTGCGTTCCCTCTACGACACGCTGCCAGACGTGCTGGACCAACACATCCAGACCATCGGTACCGTGGCCATGTCTTCTATATGGGCAGAGCGCGACAACGCTGTCCAGAGGTCCACGCTCGATGCTATCCTGCCAGTGCTCAAAAAGCATCCCAACTTGTGGCTCATCGGCGCACACCAAGGCAAGAAGAACACTCAGGAGGCCAGCAAGTATGATGCTGACAGTGACGACGATGAGGACGAGGACGATGATGACAGCGACGAGGAAGATGATGACGATGCAGCCTCGGACACCGGCTCAGACGATGGCGTGAAAGAGGCGAACAGTGGCTCTTCGTCCTCGCTCCGGAAACCTCGCGCCTATGCCTCTCTCCTGCAATGGCTCCAGTCGGCATGCGGTGGCGCTCCACACTTGGGCTACTCGGCTGTCCTGGTCTTCATCTCGACCATTCCAAGCTCGATCCTGCCACATGACGACCTGGACGCTGCCTCGGACCTCCTCACCAACTTCTTCTCCGCTTTGTACAGCCGACCGCTCGATTTTGATCCCACCGGCTGCCGAGCCTTCTTCGCGTCTTTCACGGAATGCGTCACCTTCTTGGCGATGCGGATGCTGCGAGCCGATGCTAAGGCAGGCAAGGATAACGACGCGTCTGCAAAGGAGCTAGTACGCGTGCATTTCGGTGCAACATGGTCAGAGCTTTTGCTTCCGAAAGCAAGCCTTCTCTCTGCTGTCGGCTTCGAATCTGATGTTGAAAGCACGGACGTCGATGAGAACGCCAGATCTCAGCGAATCAAGAGCATTGGTTCGACACGCATCGTTTCCGATCTGGCAGTACAGGTTCGACGTCTTGCGACATCAGCACCTGACCTGGAGGTGCTCAGTGCCTTCCTTGATGAAGCGCAATCCGATCTTGTCGAAGTAAGTGAGGCCCTTTGCAGCGCCCCCGCAGACTTGACAATTTCGGCTCGCACTCAGCTCTTGGCAGCACTTGAGCGCGCAACGTCGTTCTATGCTGCACTGGCACCGGCTCAAGGCCACCAGGGAATCGCTGAGCTTCGGACAGCTTCCGCGTCCAGCCTGGCACAGCTCGTCAAACTGGCCGCTTCTGACCTGGTCGACATTGCCGCCAATGTCGATCTGAGTGCTGATAGCAAACGAACACGAGCAACACTGCTAGCCGAGTATCTGTGTCTTCTGCTGCGAGCTGTTGTGAGTTACCCGGAAGCGCTGGACGAGGCAACCACAAAACAGCTGTCGCAAGCTGCCAGTGTATCTGTACCGCAGCTGACAGCGACAAAAAGCGTGGCGCCTGCTTCGGCCGCTTCGTTCCTTGCCGCCTACTTGCCGTTGCGTCCCGACGAACAGGCTCGCGGAAAGATCTGGACAGAGACATTATCGTCTGTTGCGGCCCTGAGCGAGCTGTCAGACCAGGTGGATGCCATGACCGAATTATTGGCAGCGTCCGAGGCTGTTTTGTCAATGTCCGATACTGACAAGAGCAGAGAGTCTCACCTGCCCGTGCCAGCAGCCGAAGCTGGCATCGAGGAACTTATGATGGATCTAACCGTTGCCCTGTGCGATAGCTCCAGCCTGCCGAACGAAGTTCGAGGCAGCTTGCGACGCATCGTCAGCAGGATTCTCGCCAAGCCAAGTCCCTTTGTTGACGAGACATGTACGGCTTCGATGCTGTCCGTGGTCACATCCACCATCGAGCAGTTCAGGTCCACCCTGCTGGAACGAGTACGGGCAGATGAGGACGTGCAGGCTCGGCAAAGGAAAGCCGCTATCGTGATAGAAGATCTGCTTGACTGCCTTGATTCCTGGATTCAAGCACATTCAAGCGAGGATCTGGGTCGACTTCTGTTCACAAACCCTACTTACAAGGGTGTTTTCGCGGCTCTCTCGGATCTGTATTCCTTGCATCACATCGACGCGGAGGGTGAAGTTTACGAAGAGCTTGAAAGTGAGACTTCCGATGATTGGACGGAGAAGGCGATCGCGTACCGAGACGTGTGGCCCAAAGCGGAAGCGATCCATGGATTCATCGTGGGACACAGCTCGCCTGAGCTTCGGTCGCAGATGCAAAAAGAAGCTCTTGTCAGCTTACAGGACCATTTGCTTGACATCCAGGTGCCCGTCGCGCGTGTCGTTGCTGCGGCTAGATACAACGCTGCTCTGCTGCCAGAACCAAAGGAGCTAGCAGAGATGCTGGTCAAAGCCTGCAAGCAAGACACTCATCCAGCATTGAACGTCTTTGATCCTGTTGTTCGACAGCAGGTTGCATCCGAAGCATTTAAGTCCGCTTTCAACCCCCCGCTCGACAATCATGGCCTTGGTATCTTCGCGCGCGTCTGCCTCGCTGCGCTGGTCATGATCAGAAGAGATCGTGCCAATGCTCGCCACTTGCTGTATCTGCTTCCTTATGTAGTCATGCTTTCGATACTGATCGAAGATGATCTACTGTATCCTGGAGCATCAAAGCACACCCTCAGCACTGGGTCTTCGCCTGACACAAATCAGGAGTGGCTGCAGAGCTCAGTGACTGTCATCACCGGATTGGTTTCATCTCTCAGCGACAGTGTGTCAGAGAACTGGCACACCGACATTGTTATGTCGCTACAGCGCTCAACTATCCTTGATGCTGATAAGGACGCCCTTGGTCACGTGCTGTGTACACTCTGGCAGATGGCATCTCAGCTCGACAGTCCAAGCACTTACCTGGCCCGCATCTTCCACCGCCTGCTCAATGCAGTATTCAGCTTCGGCACCATCACGGAAGCAGGTGCAGATCGGTGGCTCAAGCTCGGGGACTCCATTCAAGACCGTATGCCGGCCATGTCAGCTACCATCTTCCACGCGGCCAAGCCAATCGCTGGCTCTTCTCCCATCTATGACCGTCTTCGCAACGGAGCCGCTGCCAAGCTCTCTGGGCTCGGGCCAGACACATCTCCAAATCGCGTCTTGAGCTCGCTTCGTACTCTTGTGGCTCTAGCCCCGCCTCTTGACTCCGACGTATCGATCATCCCACAGCAACGAGCCATCTTCTTGCTGAAAGATCTTGACAAGTGGTACTCGGCTGACACCTCCGAGGACACTAATGAGGAAGTCTCGACCCGTCTCGTAGAGCTGTACATCCACCTGCTTCCGGTAGTCCAGGATATTCAGGGAAGCCATATGGACTTTATGTTCGACAGCCTCGAGACGAACTTGGAGTTCTGCTCGCTTGAGCAGGACGAGACATTGCCTCAGCTCTATCACACCTTGCGCTTCCTGGAGGCCATGCGCGACCTTGCTTCACGCAACGCCAACTTGCGCGAGTACTGGAAGAATCGAGGTGTGTCCTGCATCGACTCGGTGCGTGAGCTCTTCTTGTCTTTGCCTGGTATGCAGTCCATCTCGGCCCCGAAGCAGGCGTGTATCGATCTCATTGTCGAGTTGATCAGAGAGACTTCAGATGCGCCATTCAAGTTGCAAGAGACAGCGGGACCATTGTGCAAGCTGCTCGTCCAGAGCACGTCCCGCGAGGTCCAGGTAATCAGCTACCGCCTGCTCAGCGGCGCAATTCGAGAGCATGTCAAGGAACTCGTCGTCGAGTCGGCAGTAGACAGGGATGCTCTTGCAACCGAAGAAGGACAGAGGAAACTCACGTTACCCGAAGCGCTCGTTGATAATGTCGCCGACAGTCTCAGCTCGCAACTCAACTTGCTTGTTGAGGAGGAAGCTGCTCGTCGCACCGCTTTCGGTTACTTCTTGTCTTGGATTGCGATCTTTGAGCACTTCGAGAACGCCTCATTGTTGGTCAAGTCTGCTTTCTTGGCTGAGATCGAGAAGCGTCATCTTCTCATTGATTCGCTTCTTCCCACCGTCTTTGCACTGGTTGGACTCGCTGATGAAAGCCGAAGACCTTTCGATCCGAGCCGTTTCATACTTGAAGAAGTCTTCTTGGACCAGATCGATGCCGAATCGTCACTCACAGTCCTGCAAGTGCTTGCAGCCCACGTCTACCTCCGAGCTCTCATCCACGTCCCCACCACGGTCCGAAGCTGGTGGGTTGACATCAAAGACCGACAACACTCCATGCTGATTGCCAGCTTCACCACTCGTCACTGCTCTCCTGTCATCGCCAACCGCGAACTGTCCCACTTGCGCGAGCCCGAGGCACTCTCCAAACTTCAGGACGAAGCGCTGAGCATCAAGATCCTGTCGACGAACGAAGTTATCGCCACCTACGTCGTTGACGAGCATCCGATGGAGATTGGAGTCAAGATCCCCGCCGACTTTCCATTGCACGGTGTGGAGATCCGCGACATTCAACGGGTCGGTATTACCGAAGCCAAGTGGCGATCGTGGTTGCTGGCAGTACAGCAGCTCATCACGGGTCAGAATGGGTTGATCTTTGATGCATTGAGTCTCTTCAAGAGGAACGCCGAGGTTCAGTTCCAGGGTCTGGATGAATGTGCGATTTGCTACTCGATCATCTCACCCATGGACAGGAGTTTGCCGACAAAGCCATGCAAGACGTGTAAGAACAAGTTCCATGCTGGGTGTCTGTTCAAGTGGATTTCGACGTCAGGGGCTAGTACTTGTCCTTTGTGCCGATCGATTCTGTAGTCGCTCATCAAATCGTTTTTGTCATCTAATCAACACCATCAATTTCAGATCAAATGTAGCATACTACATGTCATGTGCGTCTACTACGTGTGCCTCGTCTTGGCCGCTCCTTGACCAACCGGAGTTGATTCGTTCTTTCGCTTTCGCTTCCGCGTTTGCTCCGCATCACGTCCGAAAGTAGGCAACGAAGACGTCCGCCCTATCAATCGCCTTCCATCTTCCCTCCTCCTCAACTCTGCCGCGACGGTTCGAGTTGTAGGCGGAGGCAACGATCCAACTTGGGATTGTGTGAATGCTTCCTCTGACTGCGTCGAATCTTCTTCCTGCGTGGCCGATGAAGCTTGTGAAGCCTCTGGTTGAAATGCTGCTGCTGACTCGATCGTGTCGTCTGCCTCATCTACTCGACTCGCGATAATCGAGTCTTCTTCCTGAGGCTCTTCTGAGAGATTTGAGATTGGAGCAATAGTCGCGATGCGAGGCGATGATGATACCTGTAATGGTTTTGCGGGTATTGTGGATGGCGCACGCAGCGCACGGATCTGAAGGCTCGATGCGTCGGCTTCTGCATCTATGCTCTCTTCTACCACCTCGACGCTTGCCTGTCCGGGCGAAGGATGGGCTGCGGGCCGCGCGGGTTGAGGTTGTGGATTTTCCTCTTGTCCGGGTTGTGAAACACCTTCCGACAGCCCGGTCTCGGTGTCCACGAAGCTTTCGATCCTCCGCAAAGGGCCGTTGGGATCCTGTACCAGGGCGAGTAGCCTACTTTCGAAGGGTGTCAATACGTCTTCCTCCAGCTCTTCGGCTCGAAGCACAGCGCTTGCAAGCGTAACCATCTTCCGCTGTGTTCTGTCGCCTCTTTCCGTTGAGGCAGCCTCGACAATCGTAATCAGCCTCTCGAGGAGCATCTGAACTGCAGTGCGATTAGTGACTGCATTGAGGGGTCGATAGGACAGGATCACGCCAGCTACTTGCAAGGCGAGTATCATATTCTCTGCCTCAACCTTGTTCATCCTAGCCGAGACGCTGCCTGTGACTGAGACTTGCTGCAATGTGGAAGCAAGGTGCCTCGTAAGATCGGTCAAAGCGGCACCCAGGTGACTCCACTCGGTAGCGTCAGCAACACAACTCGCCTGAATCTGCCCTGCCAGTGTATGCCCTTCACTTGACGATTCGGCATTGAACCGATTCTGAAGCCCAAGTCTAGCGAAATGTCGAAGAATCAGTTGCAGCGCAGCCGTTCGATCGTGCTCTGTCGATACCGCCATCATCTCACCCTTCCCTTCCCCTGCAGGTATAGGACGTAGCATGTCTATGAATGACATAAGAATGTCCCCAAAGACACTGCCTTCGCCTGTCCGGCCTTCTCCCCCATTCGCTGCTGGCTCTGACTCTGGCGGATGTACGACAGTGGTGATGGCTTGCGAGTCCCACAAAGGTGGCAAAATACCCGTCTCCCTAAACCAGTGCTCTTCGACCTTTTGAGCGTTTTCCGACATCTTCCGCCTTACCGTCTTCCACATTTGGACATACGAGCCGTCAGTGCGGTTGAAAGGAACATTGAAGTGATGAATAAGGACGTTGAGATATCGACTTGCCAGATCTTCTGACATCTCTGTCGACCCTTGTTCTTCCTCGTCATCTTCTACCGCTTCTGACACTTGCGGTTCTTGCGGTGCTGCTGCTGCGACGCTTTCAATGCTTTGTTCTGCATTCCCGTGCGAAGATTGGCCACTCCATGAAGGCGTTGCAACTCCATGAGAGCTTTCCGCTCGAGCTGCAGCTGTTTCATTTCGCCGACGAACAGCCTGCGTCTCGGCCTGACTGCAATCCGCATCATAATCCACACTCTTCACACTTGCATCACCACTCCGTTGCGTCTCTTCCAAAACCTCTTCAGATCCTTCCAGCTCTTCTTCGATTCCAGCAGCTCTTCTCCATCGCTCTATTTCCAACATGGCGGCCAAGTTGCCAGCCATGTTCTGCATCACCAGTCCTTTGAAGCTGATGCCGCGTAGCTTTGATAGCTTTTCGAGTTGGTAGGCGTCCAGACTCTCGCCGAAACTCTGGCCTCCATTGGCATTGAGGCTTGCACTGGTGGCACAGATAGCTTCGGTGGAGTCTCCAACGCCAGCACCGTTTGCACGGCGTGCTTGTGCTTGCTCGCGCGCACGGGCAAGTTGAGTTTCGTAAAAGCTCCATGTCGTGTTACCCAGCATGAGCAGTCCTTCGTCTGCCAGCTTTCGTCTGTCTTCAGCACCAGCAAGGAGATGTCCAAATAGGTGGTGCAGGAGGTAGTAGTCGAGCCCACCCTTCGGATCCAAGATCGTGTTCGGCGAAACAGTCTTTGGTCTAAACAGCCCAACAAACATCTGCAGCTCAGGCAGCGTCGAATGTCTCTCGATCGGCACAACCAGCGCTTCTGGCCAAGCAGTCTCCCCTCTCCCTGCAGCTTCCACTCTCTGCTTTGTATCTTCAAACAGAACCCCCCATTTCTCCCCACCGATCTGACCCGGGTTCACGTACACCAACAACGGTTCCGGCTGGGACCGCACTGGACCCCATCTCATCCTCGCATCATCACTACAGCTATCAATCTGCGAATGCGCGACTATTGCCTCTTTTGCCAACTCCGGCATCCCATTGGCAGCATACCTCGAAGCAAGACCAGAAACAACGGAGCAGGTGTTACGCTTTTCACAAGCGTGAAACCTCGTTTTACTCCCGTCTTGCGTAACAATGTCAGCTAGGAAGGGAACCTCGGATCGTGCAGCACGATACATGATGTACTTGAAGCGATCAACGTGGATCTTGCATCCGAAAGCTTTTGCGACGTAGATGAGGAGATCTTCGTAACCCCACGTCCAGCAGTTGAGGAAGAAGATGGTCGTGGGAGGAAAGAGACGGAGGAGAGAGATGACGTCGAGACACGCTTGTTGTTTGGATGGTGGGAGGGAGGGGCAAAGAAGAAGCTCGGTGTCGAGGTAGATGTTGCGTAGACGGAGCTGCGACTTCCGCTCTGGCTGCTTAGGAGCACCGCTTGACGCCGATGGAGGGTGCGAATGGTGCTGGTAGGAGTCAGACTGCGATTGAGAGTCAAGCTGAGTTTGCGACTGACTGTCATCAGTGCGCAAAGAAGAGGTGGTGGTGGTGCTGCCAAAGGATTCTATGTGATCCGCCCAATAGTCGGCTCCAACATTACCATCTTCACCAGGTTTCCCACTCCAACACAGATATGGCGACAAGTACGGGTTCCGAGTCAACGCATCACACCACCATCGCTCAGCCCTCATATCACCCGTATGTAACACCGCCCCTTCACTACCCTGGATCAAAAACATACATCCTCCCATCATATGATTGCTCTCTATCAGCGTCAACATGACACTGCCCTTTGGTGTATATTGCACCTTTGTTGGCACATTATACGGTAGCGGCTGCAACAGGTCCAGACTGGTCGATTGATATCCAGACAGTTTCGCTTTCGCATTAGCATGCGTATCGGACACACGGAGGTGGGCGTAGGGTCGTACAACACCGATGTGTTTCGTGTGGGTGCCATCGCGATCCTTCTCGATTCGGGTTTTCTGGTGTTCGTATTTGAGAAGAAGCTGTTTGGTGGCATGAGTGCAGTAGATGGGAGCGGTGATGCCGGGGCGATCGAGTCCTTTGAGATGGTCGGTGTGGATATGGGTGAGGAGGTAGAGGAGAGGTTTGTCGAAATGGGTTTGGTTGGGGGCGAAGGGAAGGCTGTCTTGTTCTTGGGCGGGGCTGTTGAGGGTCCCTTTGGATACTGAACGACGATGGGCGAGGAGAGAGGCGGGGAGTGGGACTGGGGCCTGGTCGAAGTGGTCGACTCGGATGCGAGGGTATTCGAGGACGTAGCCGTGGGAGTTGGTCATCTCTTCGTCGCCGTTGGTGAGGTTTCAGGTGTGATGGTGGCGCCTGCCTCATACATTGTAATTTCGAACGACAGCGGAGTATCGGGGACCATCTATATGAACATCGTGGAAGAAGGCTGCCGGGCAACAGCGTGATGACCGGCCCTCGTCTATGTGGGTGTAATGTCGATGCAGTTGCTCATCATCAAGAAGAAGTGGCTACACAAAAGATGCTGTGTGTTTGTGTCCTTCAAAAGCAGACCCTGCATCGGCTTTGTATAGGAATTTCTAATCCGCGGACCGAAGCTCGAAAGTTGCAGTTTTCAGAAAACACAAATCCCAGCTTGACTCGCACGGCTGCACAAATGAGGATCAGTCGGACGATACAGAAGCCGATACAGAAACCATGTTAGATTGCGGGAAAGCGAGGTGGCTCGCTGGGGCGACGCGTGTGGCCCAGCTCAGATGCGCAACGCCGTGTCACGTGCATCAATCACGGTTTGAGTTTACTTTCCCACGTCACTTCATCACCACCATCATCTTGACCGCCACAACTATGCCGCCCTCGTACGGCGTACACTCTTTCACTCTATCCTAGAACGGACATTTCGGCCTGGTCACACTACATACGTCCCTCGCACATCTCTCATCACCACATCACCCACGATGATCCCAGTCTTGGTCGAGTCCTTCGACCCACTCCCCCGGCACCTTTGCCTATCACTCCCCTCCTCCACCACCGCCGGCGACATTCTCTCGGGCTTCACTTCCGCTTTCTCCCGCACCACCTCCAACACCTTCTCAATCACACACCACGGCCGCCGTCTCTCACCTTCCTCCCACATCTCCACCCTACACTCCCACAATGACGACTCACACCCCGTTGTGCTCCAAATCCGAGTGCTCCTCCCAGGGGGCAAAGGAGGTTTCGGATCCATGCTCCGTTCTCAAGGAGGCAAAATGTCCTCTGGCTCACGCAACACCAACAACGACTCCTGTCGCGACCTCAACGGTCGTCGTCTTGGAATAATCAAAGAAGCCAAAAAGCTCGCGGAATACCTCCAAGGTGAATCTGAACGCAAACGACAAATGGATGAAGCTCAGAAGAAGAAGTATGCAAAGCTGGAGAAGATGCTGGGAAGGGCACCGAAGAGTGAGAAGGATTTGGCGGAGGCTGCGGAGAGGATGGCGGATGCTGGGGAGGTGTTTGGGAGTGAGGATGGGAGTAGGAGTCCGGAATTGCAGACTGGGTCGAGTAAGAGGGCGGTGTATGGAGGAAGCGGAGGTAGTGGAGTGGCGGGGGTGAAGAGGAAGGAGATCATTGAAGATTTACAGTATGTTGAACAGAGTAGGGAGATCGTTGAGAATGTAAGATCAGCAGTGGCCAGTGCGATGATGAAGAAAAAGAAGCCGAACAAGGGTAAGGCTAAGGCGGCGACGGCTTCGTCTTCGAACACAAGCAGCAACGCTTGTGCTTCTGTGTCTGCTTCTACATGATCTCACACTCCTGCTGTTGTTGCGTTCTGAAGCTGCATCCATCGTCCAGCTTGTAAAGCTGATCATATCTAATCATACCAATCTTCAATCTTCATACCACTGGAACTTGTTCGACGTTGATGTCACCTCCCGTCCCTCTTCTGTGTATGCCTTGTGGAAGCTCAGATGCTGTCTCCCTGTTAGCTGCGACTTTGCTCTGCTGTCTACTTTAGTGCGACTATGGTTGTGATTGCATAGCACAAGATTGTGCTCAAGGTCATTGCCGTCTGAGATGATTGCGTTGAGCTTATCGGTTGTGTCGATCCGCGGAAGTCGGCGAGCAGCGTTAAATAGCGGACGGACCTCCACCTCATTACTTTCCTCGCCAAAAAATTGTGGTAGCAGAAGGGCTTTCTCGATTTATCCTTGTGCGCCAATCTGGCCTTGTTCGAGAGCTCTCCCTTTTGGAACGGCCAGGCTACAGCTGATCTTGCTTCTTTACCACACAATCAACCTTATCCTGACTCTGTACGTCCTCAGCAAACGGTCACACGCTGCGTATCTACAAGACCACGTCCCAGCTTCCACCGCCGTCATGCAGCCATAGATCAAAACAGGGCGTACTTGCCGGCCAGCTTTTCACGAAGTAGTTTCTAAGTCACGCCTTGCTCCGTACTGGACCGGACGCGAGGGGACACGTAGTTATGACACCTCCAGCTGCCGTCCGGCGGCAGCGAACATCAATGTCGCAAGCCGGGGCATCAAGCTCCAGCAGAACTCCCTCGAGTTCAACGTTGCTCTGCTCAGCATTGCTCTGTCTATCAGCCCTCACCTCCACCCTCGCCAGCTTCCCCTCCGAGCCGCTCTCCAGCAAGCTCAGCTTCAACAGCCATGTCGAGACAGATGCCGACTCTCTCGCCTCCTACCGTGCCGAAGTCGAAGGTTTCCAACGATGGTCCCGCGAACGAGGCCGTATGCCCCGTTCAGACGATAAACTCCTAGATCTCGAACCCGGAGATCTCAATCTCCTTCACACCACCGACATCCACGGCTGGTTCCAAGCTCATCGCAAACTTTCCCCTCCCGAGCCATCTTACTCTGCAGACTGGGGTGACTGGGCATCGTTCGCTTCCAAGATGCGAACAAAAGCACATTCAGAAGGTCGAGATCTACTCCTGGTAGACACGGGCGACTTACACGACGGTAATGGAATCGCAGACGGTTTCCCTCCCTACAACAAAGACGAACCGGGAGGGAAAGAGGCAGTAGACGGTCATGTTTCGAATCAGATCTTTGCTATGGTCGACTATGATTTGCTTACGATAGGCAATCATGAGCTGTACAACTATACGGTGGCGAAGGATGTCTATCAGAACTTTGTACCGCAGTGGGGAGGTAGATACATGACGAGCAATGTTCAGATTGCACTACCTTCCCCCGACTCGCCTGATGCCAAGTACGCTCCCATTGGCTCGCTGTATGGTACACTAGTCACCCCGGTGCAAGGTTTGAAAGTGATGTCGTATGGTATTCTGTTCGACTTCAAACTTGCCGCTCCAGGAATTCTCGTTCAGTCGCCGCAAGAAATGGTGCAGGAGGCATGGTTCGATCAATCTCTTGATCGGGCTGAAAAGTGGGGTGTGGACGTGTTCGTAGTATTAGGACACATGCCTGTTTCTGGTGATGCTGGATGGGAAGCTGTCCATTCCAAGATCCGGTCTAGGTTTCCAGATACACCGATCGCCATTTTGGGCGGACATACACATATTAGAGATTGTAGAATGTTCGATAGTCAATCCATGGCTCTAGAGAGCGGGCGATACATGGAAACTATCGGTTTCATGGGTATTCAGAACCTTCAAAAACGAAAACGAGCCGGGAACAAAGGCAAAGTCAGATTCACGAGACGCTACATCGATAGCAACCCAAGAAACTTTGCTCATCATCTAAAACTTAACTCCACTCGAGAACTCGCGACGAAGAAGGGAAGCTTTATTAGGTTTGTAATGGATGCGATTAGCGAGGCGTGGAACTTGTCCAGGTTGCACGGGGTAGTTCCGCAGGATTACTACTTGGATCGGGTTCCTTATGGGGATAAATCGAGTTTGCTCAGTTTGTTGGCCGATCAAGTGCTGCCGAAAGTGGTAAGACCATCCGAGAAAAGTAGGAGGGATAAGAAAAGCTTGGTGTTGATCAATAGCGGGTCGCAAAGGTTCGATGTGTATTCCGGACCGTTTACGAGGAACGACCAGTACATTGTTTCGCCGTTTAAAGACCAATTTTTGTACATGGCGGATGTTCCATGGGGTATAGCCAAACACCTACTTCAAGGCTTGCTGACGTTCAAAAAGGGTGCGGTTGTCGAAGTTATGCAAGGGGGAACCACGCAGTATAGTAACAGTGATGCGTTGTTGAGGTATGGAAGTGGATTTATCGAAGACATCTTCTTGCGATGGCAGAAGAGTCAATGGTTCAAGTTCCTCCAAGCGGAACAGAAAGCTCTAAATGCAACCTATACGAACAGCACAGCAAAAAGTATGGAGGAACTAGAAGCAGAGGAAGACGAAGCACTGCTCAAGTTCTTCCACAAATACGATTCGCTCGATAAACCTTCGCTTGGATATCGCACCATCGATCAATGCGCGGGAAGTGGAGACGATACGGTTCATTCGCCAGTACCGTTTAACCCGAATCAGCCGGAATATGTAGCTTCGAGTCCGGAACCAGTGCCGGAAAAGGATGGGGAAGTGGTGGATGTTGTGTTTGTTGACTTTATGCGCAAGGTTGTGGTTGAGCTGCTTAATAAGTATGATGGCGTGTATAGGAATGGAACAGGGGAAGAAGGGGAGGTAGAGAGGTATAAAGTGGAACAGTTGAAGAGGTGGGGAGATATAACTACGCAATTGCTGTATCCCAGGTTTGCGGAATTAGAGTGGCAACCGGTGGAAGGAGCGAACAAGGCGGTTGCTGCGCAGGGTAGGAGGGCTGGTAAGATGGGATATGCTCCTCTTGAAGATCCTATCCTATTCATCGACAAGGTGAAGGAGCAGCAGCAGCAGATGCATGCAACCTGGTCACCATACTCAACAGCATCATTCATAATCCCCCATGTCAGCTCCTCGGCTTCGTCAAGAACGGTTTGCTTTCCTCCAACTCAAGAAACTGCCGCTCAAACATCGTCTTAGAACAAGCCATAGATAGACTCATTTCATCAGTATATACAGTAGCATCGCATCACTCTCACAAGCAACGATTTTCCTTTGCAATAGCATCTTTTTACATTCTTCACTCTACAAAAACTCGATGAAACTTGCCATCACTTACTCTTGCCAACCTGACTGGCAAGAGACCCCTGATGGGTAGCCTTAACGCTCTTCCTCGCATCCATTCTTTCCATCCACCCCGCTAACCAACTAAATCTTGCTCCATCCTCTTTGACCAGATCCCCCGCAGGACTTGCTCTTAAATCATCCAGAATCGGAAACAAGAACAAATCAGCCCAACCTACCTCTCCACCCCCCAAAATCCAACCTCCTTGGTGCTTGTTATGCGATTTCGCCTGATTCTCCACGATCTCCAACAGCGTGTGGATCCGAGTGAGACCTGGTTCAAGAGCGACTTTGATGGTTTCTTCATCAGCACCATTTTTCTTCATCTGTGCTGCTGGTTTGATGAATCCCCCCTGCAATGCAGGGAATAGAGTTTGCGAAAAGGACGACACAAACCCATCCAGTCGAGATCGGAGGATCACCGCTTTCGCATCGACTACTCCTCCTGCAGACCTTAGCGGAGGAGTCAAGTATTTATCTTCCGAAGTGGAAGAGAGGGGTGAGAGATACTCGTCGATATATCTGCGAATCGCATTACTCTCATAAAGAGTGACTATGTCGCTAGGTTGGGTATACAGCCCATCCGGACGATGGACTAGCACGGGGAGTAAGCCGTATGGGTTGCGAGACTTGATGTCGTCGGAATGGGGGGTGCGGGTAATGGGGATGAAGTGAATGTTTAGTTCGTGGAGAGCGAGAGTTATGGATCGGGTGAAGGTAGATTGGGGAAGACCGAAGATTTCGATTAGACCAAGGTCTTCTGGTTTTCCTGTGCGATCCGGGGTCGTCATGGCGGTAGTTGGGAGAATGCAAGTAGCGGATGTGGTAGTGGTAGTAAGAAGGGATGTCAAGAGGCAAGATCAGATTTTCAAGTGATCTTGGCATCCGAACCCTCAATTCATACCATAAACTAAGGCGGCTGGAGATCATAAGAGAGGTTTTAGGATTGCGGGATGAGCATGAGAGTGCTCACAAGGCTCGTGAGGCTCCCGGACCGCCGTAAGGGGGGGCCGGATGAGCGCGAGAGAGCGGCAAGACAAGGGGGGGAAGACAGGGTGGGAAAAACACTGAAGAGACGGCGAGATTCTGCTAAGCAAGCAGCGGCGCGAATGGTAGATCGGAGAGAGGGGCATTCTGTAGCTGCGCGATGACTTAGCAGAATCTCCGACCACGGATCACATCACGTGCTATAAATCACGTGATTACCACGCTTGCCAAGAAAAAGAAAGAGCAAAGTGGAGGAATGAGTTAAAGTATATAAAAGCTACACAAAGTGTAGAGACAGTGAAGGTAGTGCTTACGGCCAAGTAAAAGGCCTGAGCATCTGAGCACAGACCACATGTGTCACAACCTACTCAAGACAAATGCTTTGTTATGTTCTGCAGTCAATGCGGCTCTCTGCCACTCTACTTTTGTATATATAAACTCCTTCTCTCTCTTGCTCTCTCTCTCTCTCTCACTATCATCATCATAAATCACACAAAACTTCAACTGGCTCCCAATGTGGGGCTCGAACCCATGACATTCATCACATCAAGAGTTCAATGCTTAGCATAATGCTGCCAGCGACAAGAGCAGGGCAAACCGGAAGGGATGAGAGAGATGATGATCAAGCGGCCACAGCTGCAGGCAATGGTCGAGAGGAGGGTTGGCTCATGCAGGTAGTTAGAATTCTACAGTTAGCAAACCCGGCACTGATGGCGGAGGAGGCAATAGTACAGGTGATGGGTCTTGTCACCATTAGCAAGCAAACCCCATGAGGAGAGATGGAAAAGATCCCCAAGGATATTTCGAGCTCAATTGCCCATATTAAGAAACTTAGTGATAGCAACTGGCACACCTGGGAGCCTACTTTCATCAACTGTCTGCAACGAGTATGCAATGTGAAGGAAATCCTGTATGGCAAGATAGCACCGGGAAGTGAGGGGTATGACAAGGACTTGGACAAGGCACTTGTAGGTCTTATCCATGCCTCCTGCGACCACAGTCCAGAGAGCTGCATTGATACATACACCATTAGGGGTGCAGATGAACATGTCCAACTTGGTAGTACACTATATGCTAAGCTCAAAAAGGCGCTAACATTGAACGACGCAGTAAAACGAGTGGGCCTGCAGGACTGCATCCACACTGTACGACTGTACAATTGTGATGTCATCAGGCTGGGCAAGGAACTGGACTCTATCTGGAATGATGCTGTGCGACTTGGGAAATGACTTGACGAGGACCTCAAGAAAGCCACCCTATACTGCTGCACAGCACAAGATTGGTTCTATGCCAACTCTGTCGATGCACTCAAGACAGCCAAACCAGATTGTAAGTATGACGAAGCCTACCATGCATTAGCAAAGAAGCAACAGGATGGTGAGGTCACTGGCCATATTAGAGGAGCAGCAAGGGTTGCCACAGGCACAGACCAGGCGGAGCAAGGACCCAGGGGCAGGCACGACCCTTGCAACCCCTCAGCCCCTCCTAAGTGCTATGCTTGTGGAGGGCCTAATCACATTGCTTGCAACTGCACAAACACCAACAACAACTCTGCACCGAGTATGGGTGGACCCACCACCAATCCAGCACAGGAAGCAAGTTGGTAGGAACTCGGGTGCACCCTCCTAGTGATCAGCGGAGATAAGCAACCAACATTGGATACCTGGATTGTTGATTCGGGTGCAACACACCACATGGTGAATGATGAAAGAATGCTACTCACCTCGACAAGCAAGGATGGTCAAATCTGTACAGCTGGAAATGAAAGGCTTCAAGTGAAGGCCATAGGAGACACCTCCCTTCGGGTTGGCAATGTAACCCTTCAACTATTGGATGTGCTCTATGTGCCGAAACTTAATTCTAATTTATTATCAGTACAAGGTTTGATCGAGAATGGTGCATGGGTAACTTTCGATGAGTTTGGGACCATCATTAAGCAAAACGACAGCACACAAATACAATACAAGAGGAACAGAAGAAAAGGGCAGTTCGAAGTGCAGGGAAAAGCACTAGCCCTGGAGTTGGAAGAGACACTCGACGATGTCCCAGAGGACAACCAGAACACAGGGAGACACAACGACGTCCCAGAGGACAATAAGAACACAGGAAACCGAGACAACAACTCGAAGGAAGACAAAGATAGCAACCTCTGGCATGAGAGGTTTGGACACCCAGGACGAGATAAGACAAGGCAAATCCAGGTGCACTACCTTGGCACTGATGAGAGAATGGAGCATGAATCAAAGCACTGCAACACATGCAGTCAAGGAAAACAGACCCGAGTGCAGATGAGCCAATTGGAGTTGAAGAGAGCGGAGGCACCACTAGAGTTAGTACATGTAGACTTGATGACAGATCTTAAGGGCCATGCCAACTACCACTATGCACTAGTTGCTGTGGACGACTTCTCCTCCCTGATCCATGTGGAACCACTCTGCACTAAGAGTGCTGCACTCCTGGCGCTGAGAAGGTGGATCACCAGGATGGAACGAGCAACAGACAGGAAACTCAAAACGCTCCGCAGCGACAATGGAGGAGAGTGGTGCAGCTTAGGAGCTGAAGACTGGCAAACTCAAGAGGGTTTCAAGTGGCAAAAGAGCATCCCGGGGATCAGTGTCCAGAATGGACGGGCAGAGAGAGTGATCAGATTGGTCCAAGAAAAGATGCACTCAATGCTCATTGGTCGAGCTTGCCCCAGAGAGTTGTGGCCATATGCAATCACAGCAGCAGCACATGTGATGAACCTCACCCCATCAGCCACCAAGACCATCCCCCATGAGGCCTTTTATGGAACCACTGCACACAAGCTGGCCCAGCAGCTGCGAGTCTTCGGATGCTTGGCATGGGTCCATGTTCAATGGAAGGATCAGCAGGGCAAGTATGGGGCTAGAGCAAAGCCAGCCATCATGATTGGATACAATGATGAGCACAAAGCATGGAAGTTTTGCAACCCGGATCAGCCTGCATCAATTCAATGGAGCAACTCAGCAACATTCCATGAGGACAAAGGATGGAGTGATCGCCAACAGGAGGCAGTCCAGCCCATGGCAACCATGGAGGTTGAGGAGGAGGGTGTCACACCAGCCATAGTGGAGGATCCCCTACCAGCTGTAGACAGCACAGTAGGCGCCACCAACACAGCAGTACTGAACCTGGACCTGACACTTGGGGAAGCAATGAATGGTGAGGATGCCCAGCTCTGGAAGGAGGCAATATGAAAAGAGCTGGAAGGACTCAAGGCAATGGGGACTTGGGAGGTGGTGAATCACCTGCCAGGGGCACCACTTGTGGACTCTAAGGTTGTGCTTTGGTTAAAACTCGATGCTGATGGTGTGCCCATAAAACACAAGGTGTGACTGGTGGCAAGGGGCTTCACACAGAGAGAGGGAATCAACTACCAGGAAACCTTCTCTCCAGTAGCACCCCTCGGAGCAATCAGAGCTATCCTAGCACTAGCAGTACAGAACAACTGGGAGGTGCATGCACTGGATATCACAATGGCCTACTTAAACTCCAGGTTAAAAGAAGCGATCTATATGAAACCACCAGAGGGATCAGGAGTAGCACCCGGACAGGTATACAAAGTGGTCAAGGGCCTGTATGGCCTAAAGCAGTCTGGGCGAGAATGGAACCAGGAGTTCGACAGGTCTTTGTGACACATGGGATTCTTCCAGGTAGAGTGCGCTCCCTGCATCTACACCAAGGGATGGGGCAAAGATATGGCCATTGTGGTCATCTACATTGATGATACATTAGTCATAGCACCATGGCTGGAAACAGTCCTAAAGGTCAAGAAGCAGATCGGTCAGAGATGGAAGATGGAAAATAGTGGCGAGGTCTCTCACTTCCTTGGCATCAAAATTAGTCGAAACTGTATGATGCGCACCATGATGATTGGTCAGTCAGGGTACATTGACCAAGTGCTGGCTAAGCACCTGGACAAATGCACCAAGCCAACCATGGTTCCAATGCAGAGCATACCGGAGGGAACCCTTGTTGCAAGTGCAGCACAACAGAAGGAGTATCCGGTGATCATTGGCAAGCTGCTCTGGGTTGCCAACAGCACCCGGCCTGACCTTAGTCTCACCGTGAGTGTCCTCACTAGACACATGCGTGAACCATCCCAAGAGCATTATCAGGCAGCACAATGGGCCTTATGCTACCTCGAAGGCACAAAGGATGTTGGATTAGTTTATAGGGGAAATATGTCGCAAGAGCCACTGATTGCACATAGTGATGCGAACTGGGCAAGTGATGCCACCATTCAGAGAAGGAGTACATCAGGGTCAGTGGCATTAGTGTATGGGAACCCGGTAGCCTGGAAGTCAGCAACACAAAAATGCATATCACTGTCCGCCATCAAGGCGGAGTTCATTGCAGCTATGGAAGCAACACATGAGGTGCTCTTCCTCAAGCAGCTGCTGCACTCGATTGGCATTGCCACAGGCACCCCAATGGTCTACTCAGACAACACCAGATGCATACAGGTTAGCAAAGACCCAGCACAGCACTGGAAGCTTAAGCACATCGACACCAAGTATCACTTCATCCATAACAATGTTCAAGAGGGGAGGGTGCAAATCAAGTACATGGACACAACAAGGAATTTGGCAGATGTACTCACCAAGCCAATTGGGAGACAGGCAATACAGCAAGCGAGATCTGGGCTACACCTGCAGATACCAGCAGCAGCATACGAAACGGAGTCCCTGAGCTATGCGATGATGTTAAAGAATGGAGGATATACCTTGAAACAACAGCATAATGAACAGGGTACATATGCTGTTGAGGGGGGGAGTTAAAGTATATAAAAGCTACACAAAGTGTAGAGACAGTGAAGGTAGTGCTTACAGCCGAGTAAAAGGCCTGAGCATCTGAGCACAGACCACATGTGTCACAACCTACTCAAGACAAATGCTTTGTTATGTTCCGCAGTCAATGCGGCTCTCTGCCGCTCTACTTTTGTATATATAGACTCCTTCTCTCTCTCGCTCTCTCTCTCTCTCACTATCATCATCATAAATCACACGAAACTTCAACTGAATGTGCTGATTTTGGACGCACGTACTTGCCGCTGGTGCCGCACAAGCCGAATTCGTGTTCTGCCGCCGCGACGATCATCAGCTCCAGAATTGGAGCTTACTCTTACTCTGGTGCAATCATCTGAACCCTTGTGTTCCCAGTAGGTGTGCTTCAGCTTCATCAGGTTTGGCTGCAGCACTGGCGATTCTGCGCTGGTAACATCAGCATCGTCAAGACATTATAGATGAAGCCCGAATCAAGTCTAAGATGTAGCAACGAGAGGTGGGTGCTTTGCTTCTTAAAGCCTGCCCAATGGCTTTTGAAGTGGTTCTAAACATAATGATCCATTCCATGCCTTGGGCGACCTTTGGCATGCAACAATGAGCATAGACTTCGCTTGGATAGGCAACCGCCAGCACAGTCCTCAGATCGAACAAGATGGCCATTGATGGATGTTGCTAAATTGCCTTCGATACTGATACAGTTGACTCTGCACTTTGCTGCGCATCGTTACAAATCCCAATCCAATTCATCATCCAATTCCTCCTGGGTCTTTTGTCTGATACTCCTCTGTCTCTTCCCCCCATTCTCCTCCTCCTCTTCTTCCTCCTCGTCAGCTTCCTCAATCGTATCCGATCTCTGAGTACCCGCATGCGTCGGAGCGCCCGGGACCTTGGACCGCTCAATGGCCCCCACCGCAGTCAACAACAACTCGATATCCTCACACTTGGTCTTCATTCCATCGAGTCCAATCTCTGGCCTCAACCCCACGATTTGCCTATGCAACTCTCCGTTCCTATAAATCAGCAACGTCGGCAAATTACGATCTGGGTAATTTGGAATGCATTGATCACCAACAATACTGACAAACTTCGTCGCTGGGTATTTGGCAGCCAAAGTATCGAGGTAGCCGGCGAGTAAGCGGCATGTATCAATCCCATCTTTGTAGAGGAAACACACTACGCCGGTGCCTCCGTGCCTTTGCTTATCTGTCGCTGAGGTCCCATTGCTGTTGCGCTCCTCTTGCTCGATTTGCGGTTGAGAGTCGGGGTTGGCGTCGGGATCGATCTTGCTTGCTTCGGTAACTTCTCGTGTATAATCTGGTCTGGAGATAGGGTAGACTCGACCGAAACGAGCTTTCTTGGTTTCAGTTCGGAGCTGGGACATTCGTTGACGTCGGATTTTCTCTAGGAGTTTCTCTTCCTCATCATCGATTTTGCCTTCTAATTCGACATCGAGGTCTTCGACAGCGGCTTGTTTGAGGAAGGATGTGCGGAGTTCGTTGGCGGTGGGGAGTTCGGGCGAGGGTGAGCGGGAAGGTGGTTTTGGAGGGATGATTCCGTGCGCTCGAAGGGCGTCGTGGAACTCAGTGTCTTGGGTTGGGTCGACTTCGGCTTGCATCTTTACTGATCTACCTTTGTGCAGCGGCGGAGTGTGAAAGATGCTGTGACGAAGCGGTGAAGCAGCAGCAAAGGTGTTGGTGTTGATGATGAGGGTGAGGATGTGTTGAGTGTTGGTCTCGTTGCAGCGGCTGGCTTCCCTTGGCAAGGCGGTGCTGCATTCTTCTAATCCGAATTCCGAAAGGCTGCCTACACTCTAACACGGCTAAAAATATTGCGATCTTGGACCCCGCTGACCCCTTTTTTACCGGATATACAGTATATATATCTCTGCAAGGTGAGTCTTTCAAGGGAGAGCTAAAACTGACCGTTGTGATTGTCGGCTGTGCTGCTGTTTCTTGTGCTCCCCAACCTATTCGCTTTCCTTTCTTCTCCTTCCACAGCCGCCCCTGAGTCGGAGCTCGAGAAGGTGTTCACCATCACCAGGTCATCTTGGCGTAGTATAATCGCACTCGCGACCATCCTCAACTTACAGCAACGGTTAGGCCACACACATCTTGATACCCAGCCTCATGCCTTACCTCAGCACCTAACTGATTTGCATCAACTGGCGAGCTGGCCGCGCTCCCCTCCAGTATGCCAGCATTCGCTCGCTCGTCCAAGCCGACAGCTACGATCACCGCAACACCGCCACCGCCATCCACAGCCGCTGCTTCGTCATCAAAGGCGTTACCAACCGACCTTCCGAGCTCAGCATCAAACCTCACTCAGCAATCCCTATCCGTTCTTTACCAGTTCCTATCATACGCCGATCCAGAATCAGCGTCGCTTCTCCCCCTCTCTCCACCCTCCAACAATGCGATCTCTTCATCATCTATACCAACCCAAACACCAGCGCAACCAGAGATTCCAATACCAGAATGGACCGTCCTCTACACTACCACTACCCCTTCCACCACTCCAGGCGGCTTCTCCTCCTCCACCACAGTCCGTTCCCATCCCGATCCCTACCGCTATCTCTTCAGCGTCCAATCCACATTACCCGGAGTGACAGCGAGACAGTTCTGGTCCCTCATGGCCAGTGCCGAGAATCGCAAGCTCTGGGATAACACAGTTGAGGAAGCAACTGTTAAGCGCTGGCTCAGCAGCGAATCTCGGGCAGAGGGAGATGGCAGTGCGGAGATGGCGCGAGCAGTAGCTGCAAGAGTGGAACTACTGAGGTTTGGCAGCATTTTCATGGTCGCCAAAGCAAGAGATATGGTGTTGCTCTCAGTTGATGCGAGGTTACCTTCTAATGGCCCCCTGAGGTTGGTTTCGACTTCGCAAAGTATTGTACATCCCAGTTTGCCGCCACGGAAGGGCTATACTCGCTTTGAGCTCAGGACGGGCGGGTTCATGGTCGAAGATCTTGGTGATGACCGCGTTCCCGATATCGCTGCTTCGGAACTAGGAAAAAGTCCATCGTCAGCTACGTCTACAAACGGATCACACATTCGCAAGGGCTTGCTAGCTCTTGGTCGCCGCGGTCGTTCGAACTCTTCCAGCTCTTCTACCGGCAACAGGCATTTGCGACAAGCTTCTGACTCAGTCGATTCACCTCAGCAGCGCAGCATGCCGATAAGGGATCCAAGAGGACCAGCAGTACGCATCACACAAGTGTCGGATCTGGGAGAGATGGCAGCTTGGGTTCCAGCTTCAGTGATCAAGATGGTCGCGTCGACGTTGGTGCCCAGAAGTATTGCCTCCGTCGCAAAGGTAGCCAAGATGATGCCGGTTGCGCAAGTCTTGTATTCGGATTACGATCAGCGGGGAGCAGGGAGAGGAGATGAGGAGGTGGTAGCGGAAAGGTTGGGTGAGAATGGTGGGACATGGTATAGGCATAGAATGTTGCCAGAGATGGTTGGAAGAGGAGTGTTGAAGAAGCCCAAGTCGAGGCCCACTACTGCAAGTAAGCAGGTGGTTGCACCTGCATCCGCAGAGGTGCCAGCGACGACGACGCCTGAGCCGCTTGCAGCAAGGTTGAGTGATGTTCCTGAAGTAGCGCCTACTACTGAGGCCAAGGATGAGAGAGATTCAGAGATCAAACCCAAGCCACCGCCGCTCAAGGACAGCACCAACATCCACCACCAGGACATCATTGCGCCAACTCAATATACCACAGCAGAACCCATCACCGCCGCTTCTGCTGCTGCCCCTTCAACCCCCTCCTCCTCCTCCGCACCCAAATCACTACTCCCACCACGAACCTCATCCCTTCCACCCTCATCTCCTTCACTCGACCGTCATACACCTTCATTCTCAGGCTCGCCCAACAAGCCACTTTCCCCATCCAGCCCCCTCTCCTCTCGCCCAGCAATGCTGTTGGACTTGGGCTCGCTCGATCCACCGCAACTCTTTCCCTCTCACACCGGCGCCACCCGCACCTCTTCCTCGCCTGGGTTGTTCGCATCAACAGACTCCGATTTGGGCGGTTCCGTATCTTCCCTCACCCCTTCTTTTCCTGCTGCTAGTCGAATGTGCGGAGGGAAAAAGTTCAATATTCCACCAACACCCTCTGAGGGTACCGAAACAGTACCAGGTTCTGTAGCTGCTTCTGACTTCGAAGCTGCCGCCAGCGACTACTTGACCTATGGAGTGCTGGAGAAGCAGTTCAAGCGTGCGACGCTCAATTTAGCACAACAGGATGGTGATAGGGAGAGTCAGGAGATTCTAGACGATGCAGGTGAAGAGACGGGGGATGTTACTATACGTCAACCATTCCCCGGCTCAGCATCTCCAGCGTCGCCGCTAGCAATGGGGTTGATGATGAGTCCAGCAGAAAAGCGATCCAGATTGTTATCTAATGAATACTTCCCCGCACATATCGACGCTGGTGGAAACAGGAGCGCTGACAACGAGGCAAAGGCTGCCCGCGAGATGGATCAAAAAATGCGTCGCCTTTCATCAGCGCTATACGCAGAGATGGAACGTCGACAACTCTCCGGTTCTGGTTTCTCACCACGCACCAACCAAACTCGACCTCTATCCCCACTCTCTCCGCACCCTCCGCACTCCACGCTCCCGCCTCTGCCTAACATCAATCTTGAGGAGCAGCGAACGGCACCACTCGCCACAGCCCAATCGTCCGACCTGGTTGCCCTACTCGCAGATGCCTTGTCCGAATCCCTCCCGTACATCCCCACCACCGCTTCCCCACAGGACCAGGAGAGAGAGATACGAGAACAAGTGCGTCGAGTATCAGCTATGCTCCTAGCTGGATCTGATGCATTGGCGCTCAGTTTGGCTCCCGGAGCGAGGGATAGTCTGGGGTTGCAACTGGATGGGTTGAGTACACCTACTGAGGAAGAGGGGAGTGTGAGGAGTTCGGTTAGTTCTGCAGAGGCTAAGAAAGCCGGGAATGGGAAGGCGAAGGCGAGATATGGTGAAGGATTGGGAGCAGCGGGAGGATATGGAAGGAGCAGGAAGGTATCGGTCAATTCAATGGGGAGGAATATCAGTGTTGGTGCAGCAGCAAAAGCTGATGTTGTTGCAAGTACGGAAAGTGTGATCAGTGTTAGACGTCCTCATGCCAGGTCTACGACGAGCACTACGCCAAGTTCTAGTGCTGCAGGAAGCAGTCATTTCACCCATCCGAGCACTGCGAACACTTCTCTGCTTAACTCGGTCCCCGATCTTCCAACCGCGGTGGAGGCAGCGCAAGGTACGGAGACGAAAGCAGTGGAAAGCCTACGAGAACTAGAAAAGGGTTCTCGTCGATCAGTTCGTGCTGTGAAACGAAACCTGGTCACTAGTGCCCCCACCACCACTTGCTCACCGACGCAGAATGGTGGAGAGGGAAGGTATGGTGCGAGACTGCTCTCCGGTTTAGCATATTATAGCGGTTATAGCTGGTACTATGCCTCCACTTCACCCACTTGCTCTAGTCGCCCATCCTGCACTGCATCTTGTGCTCAACAACGGGACAGCCTTGCAACAACCAACGGAGGAGGTTTAGTGCGTCCCATCTCAACCAGATGCACGGCACATAAGAAGCCTCGCATACCCTCAAATCACTCAATAGGCAGGCGTAAGACCAGAGCAAACTACAGGCTGGAGAACAACTGCAAATTACACCCCTTCCCAGGATCACTTGGTAAACGAGCTGGGCTGGCGGGGGCTTTCCCGGTTCACACCAGTCCAAATGGCGGCAACGAGGATCTGCCTCCACCGATCACAGGGTTCGGTGTGGGCAGGATGAGGAGATACGCAGCCACCGATGCCGAAAGTGGAGGGAAGAGAGTGAGTAGCGCTGGTGGTAGTGGTGTAAGTGCCGCGGCGGGAATGACCAGAGAGGGAGAAGGGATAGTGGCAGAGGAGAGAGAAGAGGAAGGAGAGGATGAGAGTTGGGAAGATGATTTGCCTTCATCTCTACCAACATCTTCGGGGCAGATTTTGACTCGTCAGCATCATATGGGTGGTGGCGTACGGGCTGTCTGATTGCTTCGTTGCCGCTCTCTCGGACGAATAGCTCTGCGCTCGTGCATCTGGATCCGCGTTTCCCCGGCTTTGTCTTTCATTCTGTAACCTTCCGCATCGTATTCTTTTGCCAGTCTCGCATGTCCATTCTCCCGCCTCTTCGGTCTTTGTTCTGTGTGTGATGCTGCGATCAACGTCACAAGCCTGAAATCCTCAGAGCATAAGCACGAGCGGAAGCTACGAGGAAGAAAGTGTAAACGAGATGTCTATCAAGTACTAGAAAAAAAAAAAAGCGCAAGATGAAGGAGATGATGATGTACGAAAGTGTCGTTTTAATTTTGACCACCTGCAGCTCCTCCTCCGCCTGCTGCTGATGCTTCGGAAAGGAGAACATCGATCAACCGCTCGATGGCGACGAGATGCTTTGTCGTATTACCCATCCCCCCCTTTCTCGCCGCGATCAGACTGGGATGGACTAGGTCAATCAACTTGCTTCTTTGTTCGGTGTCAGCTTTTTCCAAGAAGCGCTGGAGGACGTAATTTGCGAACTGGTCTTTCATCATCAGAACCGCGGGGGCTATTTTGCATGGTGATGGCCTAGCAGCGTTGGCTGTGTTTTCCTCTGAAGAGTAGGGGCTAGGTAGTGGGGTGGCGGTTAGGATTTCTTCCAACAGCTCGTTACGATCTGTGCTATTGCAAGTACGAATGACTTGCTCAATAACGTTAGATGCGAACTTATGCCTAGAAAGAGTTAAAACCAAACCTTTGATCTTGGAGATCACTCTGGCTCTATCATACGGCTTACCGCTCTGCAAAACCCATTGAATGACATAGTTCCCATACTGATGCTGCATCAAACCAAACGCTTCCGCATGCAACTCTTCCAACAAAGCCCGGGTCTGTCCTTCTTCACAACACTCGAAACACCTTTGCAAAACCCTGCACGAGTAACAGTGCGACGCCAAAGAGGCTACCTGACCGATGAACGCTTTCGGGATGAAATCCATCTTTGTGGGATGCACTCGTTCAATCACCTTCTGAACGACGTGGTTGGCGTTTTGATCCCGAACACACTGCATGATGTGCCCATCCAATTCCGCCGCTAGTTTCTCCCGCTGAGAAGCTGAGATGTGATCGAAAGCCTTCTGCACCACCCGACAACCATACGTACCGAGCGAGAGAGAGAGAATATGTCCCTCCATCTCCCTACCTAAAACATCCCTCTGCTCTTCATCCCCATGTTCCAGCATCTTCTGAATAACATAATTCCCAAACACATCCGTCATCAACTGTCTGGCCTGCGGCAAAACCTCGTGAAACACCAGCTTCTTCTCTTCATCCGAAGCACTATCGAGTTTCTCCTGAATAAACCGACTCCCATGTTGGTCGCTGCTAAACTCGACAATGCTTCCACAGATATCAGCAAGTTCGAATTGACGATTTTTCGAGTGCCGAGAGCGGAATTCTTCCAAAAGAGGACTGCGAGAGTGGTGAGGTCCTCCATTACTGCTCCAGGTACCGTTGTGCGAAGCCGGATGATGATGATGATGGTGGTGGTGGTGGTGGTGGTGGTGTGGGGGGAAGGGTGCCGAGTAGAATCCACCACCGTTGCGGACAAAGTTGGGATCTATAGCCGGAGGAGCTCCACCATAGCCTCCCACTGGAGCCATAACCCCACCTGGACCAGTAGGCACTCGACGATGGTCGTGGAACCTGTGAGCGTTCCAGCCGATCATAGGTCCACCTCCCATTACGAATGGTCCTGCTTGGTGGTGGTTGGGTGCCATAGCAAGGGGAGGTCGGGGTGACATGGTCATTCCTGATCCAAATGGTTCGCCTGCACCTCCGGATCCCATTCTACGATGAGGGCCCTGTGAGTACGGCGAGGATTGAGAAAGAGCAGGTGATCCACGACTATCAGCCCCGCCACCAGCCATAGAAGGACTTGTGGGAGGCAACATGATCCCCCCCATAACCGGTATTGGCATTCCCGGCGCGATCATAGGCGATTGAGCCAACTGCGACGACCGACCGTCCACACCAGCAGGACGAAAAGCGTACTGCGCAGAAGCAGGCGCTATCACAGGTCTCACCGGCGAAGCCATCCCCGCTTGCATATGCGGTGGAGGAGCAAAGCCAGGTACTACACCGGGATAGAAAAGCGCCTCGCCATTCCGCATCGATGCGGGCCCAAACGAAGGACTCTGTGGCGTAGATCCTTGCGAACCAGGCGAAGCAAATATAGCTCGACCAGGCATGGTAGGCGCGTACGGGTCAGGAGTGGTACGGTAAGATTCGTAGCCAGACATATCGATGGGTGCCATACCTGGAAGCATGTGTGTTACGCCGGGATATCCGTGTGTATATCCATCCGGGGATCGTGCGCCGCTGCCGGGAAGGTAGGGGGAGGGATGCATGAATGCTTCGCCGCCTGGACTGAAGGGAGGGGGTGGGAAGGAGGCGGTCGGACGATGCATGTGATGATGACCACCAACACCGATGAGGGGTGGTGGAGGCGACTGGAAGCCAACTGGGTATAAAGCAGCGCTGGAGTCGGTAGCAATGGTGAGTGTGGCCATACCATCGACAACAAGCTCTTCATCTTGGGATGCTGCAGCTTGGCCGGAGGGTAGTGGGTCGTGATGGATCTCATCGCTAAGCCTGCTCTTGCTGGCGAGGTGACTCGGGTCCAAGGTGGCCGAGCGTATTGGGGCACGTTTTGGTACGGGTGCAGCCGGCTTGGCAGGGCGATTTTTGGCGACGTGGGTTGGCGATGCATTTGCAGCGGTGCTATCGGCGGTGTCGTTCGACTCGAGTGCAGAGCAAGGCGAAGAAGAAGGGTTTGGAGCGGATGGTGGGTTTTTGAGAGCGACACGTTTGACTGCATTTGGACTGGAAGAAGCGGACTCGCTGATGAGATCAGTGGGAGGTGGTCTTGTTGTCAGATCGTTGGCCCAGGTCAATGAGCCAGGAGGTTGGATAGACCATGCAGAGCCATCTTGTGGAAGCAGAGGAGAAGGGGTAAAGACGGGAGCGTTGGCTGACACATCTTTGGCGTCGAGAGCAGTGGGACCGCGGCTAGGAGTGCTGACATTCGACGTGGAAGCAGTGGTGACGGCATCAGCGTCGAGTGTCGAAGGAGCACGGCCATTCCATACACTCGATGGACTGCCAGTGTTGGCGGACCAAGCGGACTGGTCCAGCTTTGACATCTTATAGAAGGGTGCTGCTATGGGACGAAGCTCCTTGTTGCCGTCGAAGCAGGTGCTGGCCGAAAAGAATGGACAGAGACGCGGCTGAGAAAGGGTGCGTAGTCGATGCTGCGTCTAGCAAATGGAGATAGCAACAGTTGTGGGTAGAGGAGTGAACGGAGAAGGATGCTGTGTGCAAGAAAGCGTGAGGAAATGGGCGAAAGCGTGTCTGGTTGGAATGATAGCAAGAGTTTTGGTCTATGTCGCCAGGGACGAAGGCATCTATCGAGAGCTTATCGACCAGGTCAGCGCTTGTGGTAGAGAGCGATGCTGCGAGGTGCAAGGGTAGAGGTCGATTGAAAGATGATTTATCAGACGATGGGAAGGCCGATGAGGGTCGGAAAGGGTGAGAATCGGCGATCGGGCAGCTGAACGTCGTTACGGTGTTGCGATTTGTTTGGCGGAAGAGGCGAGGATATATCTCTGAGGATTGAGAATGCAAAAGTGGTTGAAGAGGTTAATGCTGGTCAATCCGATAGCGATTCGATGTCAAATGCAATGCAATAGCGATGCTGTTCTTGGGAGCGGCTGATATGAACAAGAATGTGCCGAGGCTGTTTTCGCAGCAGGGTGCTGGCATCTGACAAGGGGGCCTAGTGTTACGATGTCGCTGGTGGAGAGGGACTAGGAGAACTTCTTGCTCGTGTGCTTGCAGCAACAGAAGCAACAAGGATGAAAGCAAGAGAGAGAGGGATGGTTTAGGCAAAGGCAAGAATGTCGACACAACCGACGATGGTTCCGAGCGGGACAAGATACCGAGGCTCAAGAGGAGCGCGGCCAGCCAAAATCAAACTGAGCATCCGTGGAGGAGATGGCAAAAAAAGGGTTGCCACTTGCGAGTGAAAGTTGCTGCGACTGCGCTCTGCTGTGCTGTGCTGTGCTGTGCTGTGCTGTGCTGTGCTGAAGATTACGATCCAGTGACGACGCTCAGAGATGACGCAAAGACGACGAGATCGGAGATCGGGGATAACCGATCCTGTTAAGGATCGGGTACAACAAAGTCCCGCTCGTTGTCAGGCTAGTTCATTAAGTAGGAGTACTCCCACCTTCGGGCTGTGCCGCTCACATGTATATATATCTCACAGAGAGCACTAGGCTCTCGCCATATTCCTTTAGTCAATTGAGTATATTTTGTTCTGTCTATAAACTAGCAGCGACATCGTACTTAGACTCTCCCCGATCACCAGTATCGGGACCGAAACGACTTAAGTTTCCAACATGCTGTGCTGTTCTGTTTCTGTGACCATCGGAGCACGGACGAGTTTTCTGACTCAAGGAGATCCGAGTGGAAGGCTGGAAAGTATGTGAGTTCTAGTCCGATCTCACACTGTCGGATATGTATTCATGTCGGTTAACAGATAACGGACATAGTTTCCCCTATGCAGAACGCTGCAAGGCATATATATATATATATATATATACTAGTCATTATCTTGTACTTAGTTCTCACGTATCATCGCAATCGATACTTGTGATCAACGATATTCGACGCACGCTCTTCGACTATTTCGTCCAACTCTAGCTGGGACTGCCAGGCCTTGAGAACCGCAGCTCAGGCCCCTTGAACACGCTTCCCGCTGTCACACCGTCACACGCTCTCGTCAGTCATACTGGTCTCTTTTGTCAGCTGTTGATCACGACTCGCTCAGGAGGTATAAAGTGGAAGCGCGGATCCAAGCCCAAAGGACGCCAATGCTGCAGTATACGCTCACCATCATGAGCGGCAAGAACTCCATCCGAGATGATGATGCCGACTCTGTTGGTGAAGCGCTGCGCTTTTGCTCCTTCTCTACTGCTGCGTCTGTTTCTCTCGCTGCTGGCGTGGCAGGAATCGAGAGTAGATCCGCTGGCGTCACTGCTGTTTGAGGCGCATCAAACTCGGCGGTAGTGTCGGGAGCGATTGTCTCTTCAGCCGGCAGCGCATCCTCTTCCGTCGCTACATCGGTGATCGGCACCGCTCGGTCGTCTATGCTGCCGGCAACTGCTTCGATGATGGACGCTGTTGCTGGCTCTGCTATTGATGGTACATCAGCACTCTGCACCAGCGATGCAATATCAAGACCGTGTGTGATATTCGCAACCGCTCCGACGTCCGGCCCACTTCTTGAAGCAAAGACGAGCGGATGCACCACCGACACATACGCCTGCAACGCAACAAAGCCCCACAAATACACCGTCTCCAATCGATGCATTAAGATCCCCAGATTCGACTGCACCGGCCTAAACAGGCGCTTCTGCAGCGTTCCAAACACCAACAACGCCCAAACGATCGAGTATCCGATCTTTATCGGCCCCTCCTGTGGCGTAAAGAGCAAGGGGAACAACGACACAGTCCCCGCCGTGCTGAGCAGTACAAACGTTCGCAAGTGCCAATAGTCGTCCGCTGCCAAGAAAGTGTACGGAATCAGGGGCAGCATGATGGCCTTTTCGTGCACGTGCCAGCCGAACAGGAAGGATGCAAAGCCGCATAAGCTCACCGAGGCCAAGAAGGTTCGGTAGGTGGGCTTTTGCCATAGCTTGACCATATAAATTGACATCCATGTCAGTGTCAGAAGGAAGCACGTCCAGGGGCTGATATCGGGCAACACGCCGAATGAGATGTTTTCCACCAAGCCACGAGATGCCGATGCAAAGCCGGTGCTTGCCGATGCTTGGTATCGTGCCAGGAAGCTTGCCGGAAGTAACGCACGGATCGCAGGAATGCGGGGGAGAAGTTTGACGAGAAGGCGATCAGCAAAGGTCCACAGTGCCCACGCATTCGGTGCCCAGTAGGCGTGAATGAGACCACGGCTGAAGGGAAATAGTCGTGAGACCATCTGCGAAAGCACGCCGAATGGTCCTGCTTGGTGTCGCAACCCGTCGATCGCCAAAGGTGCGAGACTGAGCACAAACGGCATCAACGTCACCACGCCGACAGTGATGAGCCTTTCCACGCTACGTCCTAGATCGCCCGTTGTACTGCCGACGGGAAAGACGTAAGAGCGAAGAAGGAAGATGAAGAACGGCGGCGCTACATAGACGTAGATGTGCTTGAGGTTGAGCAACGAGCTGAACAAAAAAGCGCATAGCAAAGGTCGATCCTCCCGAGCAGCCCAGAGCGACCAGGCGAGTAGACCGAATAGGAAGCCATTGTACTGGAAGTGGATGTGATCGATGATAATCAGTCCTGGATGCATCAGCAGACTCGCTGCCAGCAGCTGTGACGTCGTCGCGCCGGTATTTGAAGCCTCTTGCGCATAGCCGATCTTGATCGCTCGCTGCGATCCGAGTCTGGAATGTGCAAGTAGCGCCGCTGCCAGTACAAGCTCTGTCACAACCACCGTTGCTCGCATGTACGCCTTGCACGACCATGCCGCGTATTCGAGCCCTTGGTGCAAACTTGCAATCAGTGGGTCGACAAGGGGCGCGGGTAGCGCTAGGATGTATGAGAAGTATGCAAAGAAAGGTGGGTAGTCGAGTGTCCAATGCGAAGTGGCTTCAAAATACCAGTCACGGATTGAAAGGGTATGGGTGATAGCAAGCCAGTTGCGGTGCACCTCAAAGTCGGTCGAGTGGTAAGTAGGCCAAAGTAGCAACTTGACAGCTGTACTCAGAGTCAAGAGCTCCCATTCGAGCCGTAGTAGGCCGAGAGTCGTGCTGGAGGATGCATCCTTCTCGCCGTGACTATCGCCAAACTTGCTGTCGAGCGGTCCCTTGATGCCGTTGCGGCCCGAACCGGCTTGTATTGGTCGGGTTCCTTGATTCGCTGCCACGCTTGGCGAGCGATGCATCCGCGCCGTCGCACTCATTGAAGCCCTACTACCTGTGTTATGGGGTCGTGCTTGGTGTGGTGAGTGAGCGTTGAAAAGAAAGAGAGCGTTGAGAAGAAAGAGAGCGTTGGAAACGACTAGAACACGAACAAAGTCGCGTGTCTGTGCGCAGGGTAAAACTCATTCCTCGACTGCGCAAAGCTCCACTTTTTCTGCGCCGTCTTCTAGCAACTTGGCTTTCAACGTTCACGTCACTGCCATCATCACCTCCAGCCTCGTATCCTGGAGAGCTTCGACAAGCTATAAGAGGCTCGCTTGTCCTCAATCTCTCTCCAGCACTCTCATCCGCAAGTCCATCAAGTCTAGGCCGTCTGCCCATCAAAATGACAACCGCAAGCACCACCTACTCCTCCTCCTCCTCCTCTTCGGCCCCAACCACCCCCCGCTTCGACTTCTACCAAACAGACACAGCCGTCACCCTCTCTATCTTCATCAAATCCGCTTCCACCGAAACCGTCTCGGTTTCGATCAATCATCAATCCCTCTTGGTCCGCGCAACATGCTCGACCAACGGCTCGGAATACATGCTCACCATCGACCCTCTCTTTTCCCCTGTCGACCCATCTTACTCCTCCTATAAAGTGTTATCTACGAAGATCGAAGTTGTTCTGCACAAAGTTCAACCAGGCGTTCGATGGGTTGAGCTTCAAGGAGGGGCGCGTAAGGATGTTGTGAGTTGCGCTATCACTCCTGCTTGTGCCGCGAGTCAAGCTGCGGAAGCGAACAGGACGGCTACTCCTAGGGCCAGGTCGAAGTGGGATAGCTTCGATCCAGATGCTGACGAGCCAGAGAATGCTTCGGGTGCAACAGGAGGGAGCGGAGGAGAAGGCGCGGATGAAGCAGACATCAACAAGTTCTTCCAAAAACTCTACGCAGATGCAGACCAAGACACAAAACGAGCCATGATGAAGAGTTACCAAGAAAGCGGTGGAACGACTTTGTCAACTGATTGGAGCAAAGTTGGGAAAAAACAGGTGCAAACTCAACCACCTGATGGAATGGAGGCCAAGAAATGGGAGCAGTAGTCTTTTGATCAATCTTGTATGTACCCTATCCTATCTCAACCCAATTCCGCATGTCACATCTAACACAAGCCTGTCTTGTTGGATTGAATCATGTTGAAATTGCTTTCTCCGCAAGACTACTGAGTAGCTGCAGCGCTAGGGTTCGGCTTGCTTGCACCATCACCCGCGCCACCACCCGCACCACGCTTGGCACCACCTCTTGCACGCGCATTGCCACCCCTCTGTTGCTGCTGCTGTTGTTGCTTAGATTGCAAATACTTAGTCCTCTTACTTTCCTGCAAGATGAATCCATCTTGATCCACTTTTGGCGCCTTAGGAGTTGGCGGTGCGGGCTGAACCTGCTTTGCTCCCTTGCCATCTGCGTTTCCGTTGGCTGCTTTACCACCACCACCACTCTTCCCTCCGCCGCTACCGGCTTGTTTCTTCTTTGGCTTTGGGGAAGCCAGCGTGCCCTCCGCACCTGCATTGCTTGCTGCAGGCTTGGTCGCAGGCTCCGTTTCAGTGGCGCTAGGAGTAGTGGAGATGGGCTCGAACACTGGTGCCTCACCCAGATCGTCATCGTCCTCTTCGGCCATTGCTGCCCAGTTCAGTTTGGGTTCTGCTGCTGCAGTCTTGACCTCGGTAGTGTTGATAGGTTCTTTGACGGCTGAAGCTGCACCACCATCCGATTTCTTGCCTGAATCACCCAAGATAACTCCTTTTCCGCCTTGTTCGCCTTTCTTAGAAGCGCTAGTGCCAGCGGGAGGTGCAGATTCAGGTTGCCCTCCTTCCGGCTCCAATTCGCTCTCTTGGATGAACGATACCGCATCACCACCAGGCGAACTCGAACTGTTGCCTCCACCTGCTACCTTAAAAAATGCGTCTTGCGGAGCACTCAACCCATCCCGCTCGGACTGCCGAGCAGGAGTGGGAGGAGCAGTTAGCTTCAAAACCATCTCCCTAACCGTTGCAAAACTTACCCCTTGCAACACCTCCTCATCACTCGCTTTCTCAATGTTATCCAGCACCTCCAACGCATCGCCTCCTCCACCTTGCAATGGTCCATTCGCCAAGGAATCAAACACCTTGCCCAACGCCGCGACCTCCTGCCCAGTACACATCTGCAATGCTGGCGGCATAGCTTTCGGTGCAAAGCTTACCATCTCTCCTCCTCCTCCTCCTCCTCCCTTTCCTCCCTGCTGCGGGAAGAACAAGTTGAAGAGATGCAAAAATTGCAACAGCAAAACCAATTTTCGCTTCTGTTCTGCACCCTGCTTAGCGTGTACGCTGTCGGATTCAGCTTGCTGTACTTTGCTCAACAAACTATTCAATTCATCGATAGCCACCGTGGTGGTTGCATTCTTGCTTTTGCTCGAAAGTTGAGCTATACGATCACAGATCACTTTTTGAGCTGGAGTAGAAGCGGGGGCAGTGTTGGATGAAGGTGTGGTGATAGCATCGACGGCAGCGATTGCGGCCTGAGTTTCGGCCTGTTCAGCAAGATCGGAAGGAGTAACTTTGAGAGCGTTTGCTACTTGAGTTGGTGCAGTTGGGGCTTGGCAGATGAGGGCTGCTGATGTGGCATCTGGGACTTGCACGGCGTTGGGTGGAGTGTTGGTGGAAGGAGTGTCTTTGGTGGTAGCCTTGCCTTTCTTAGCGGATTTGGAGGGGGCGGGCGGAGGAGCTCCAGGAATGGTTCGGCGAGGCGTTGGCTTGTCCGACGCTCCAGAGCCGGGGATGGTACGGTTTGTCATTGCGGCAAGTTCAGAGCAAGAGAAAGCTTTTGGCCAAAGATACGAAAACTACTTGGAGAGCGTGAGGAATGTTCCGAGAAAAAGAAAAAAAAAGAAAAGTGTGTGGAGCTAAAGTGTGAGAGCCTTCCTGATGTGATCCAAGTCGAAGTGAGCGTGTATGCGCCGCAGATGTAAGTGAGAGTCGTCACCGAAGTAGCGTTGCGATCCTACGGCGACAAGAAAAAAGAAAAAAGAAAAAGAAAAAAGAAAAAGAAAAAAGGAGGTGTGCTTGCGAAAGTCAAAATGAAAGGTGATGTGGAAGAAAGCAACAAAGCAGTGAGAGTGGGTGTTGGTGGTGATGGTGGTGGTGATGGTGGTGGTGATGGTGGTGGTGATGGTGGTGGTGATGGTGGTGGTGATGGTGGTGGTGATGAGACAAACGACACCCAAGAGAGTGGAGAATTGGCGCGCACCGACCACGCAATTCCACCGTCTGTCTGATTTGCTGCTGCTGATTTGCCGCTGCTGATTTGCCGCTGCTAATTCGCGCCGCAAAATTCGGCCTCGCTGGCTTCAGAGGCGAGTCCGTTCTTGTCGGGCCTCGCTTTTGGTTTTGGAGTTGGCGAGACAAGCAAGAGCGGCGATCAAAGACAAAGAGTGCGAGCAGAGAAAGGAGGGCGACGGCGTTTGGCGAGAGGAATGGATTTTGCAAAGGGTAAAAAAGGGACAAATTTGCTATTAAAAAAAGGGACAAATTTGCTGCTCTCTTTTTTTCTGCTTGCTGGCACCAACCACGGTAAAAATGAGCAGCAAACTGCGCTCTAGAGTCTCTTTCCTCGACACCACCATCAGCAACTGTGTCGTCGCTGTCGATTGCATCTACGGTCAACATCACCATTCGGACGCTCGTTTGGATCCCACACAAATCACTTGACGCACCGCACGCACATCTTCTCTTTCTTTTATCCGCTCATCGCGGCTTTGTCTCGCTCGATCCGTTTGCACAACCTCTCACGCTCCGCCACCTCGATCTTTGGCCCCTCCGCTAGGCTGTTCAGTTGACACGCTTCATCTGCCTGTTCGCCAAACCTCCCCTACCGTCGCCCCTCTGCCGTCCACTCCACCGTCTTGCCATCACACGAATCGTTGGACTGTCACCCTCGCACGATACACGCTCACTATCAGTTTTGACACATCCCTCCCAAGTTGCACATAGACCATCTGCGGTGCTCCACCTACCTCTCCTTCTAATCTCCACTTCGGCAACGCCACGGACAGTGTAATCAACCTACCTCTCCTTCTAATCGCCATTTCGGCAACACCACGGATAGTGTAATCAACCATGGCTTCCAACATGCTGCGCGGCTTGTGGCCCTCTGGCCCTTCAGACCAGGTAGGTTGCCTTCTTTTTCCCTGTTCAAAGCACGGATCGGCTGCTGAGGACGAGAACAGCCGACCATCAATGTGCGCGTTGGCTTGCAGGGCGTTGATTCTGGACACGCTCCCAGCAATCTTGTTCTGGCCCAGCAAAGCAAATCTCATTCCATTCTTCTCCCAGCAGTGGTTGCAGCAACACCAACTCACCGCCGCTTCCACCTCTTTCCCCTCTTTCCCCTCTTTCCCCTCTTTCCCCTCTTTCCCCTCCTTCATCTCATTGCTTACAGACCACCCCGAAAGCATCCAGCTCTCACTCGAATTCCGCCGCTGAACGTAATCCCTTTGACAACATGCAGCCTCCTGCTATGACTAAGCAATCCTCTCGCTCTTCGCTCAATGCCTCTCTTGTCGGCACCCATCTTCCCGGTGATCAAACTCCAGGTATGAGAACACCTGGCAGCGTCATGCCGCATTCTGCCATCCCTACCACTTCCATCTCCCTTGGTGATCCAGATTTCACCATCAAGCTGCCTCCACCAAAGCCCAAGAACGATGCATCTGGAGCTGTTCCAGCTGAATTGAACAACAACTCGGCAGCTACCACTCCTATGACTGATGCAACATCCGCATCCACAGCCTCCGCCGCTTCCACTTCCAACAACAACCATGCCGCTTCTGCCAACGCCGCCGCCACCACCAACTCCACCAACTCCACCAACTCCACCACCACCGCCAACAACAACAACAACAACAACAACAACAACAATGCCAGCTCGGGTAGCAGCACCAGCAAGACCCGCAACACCAACGCACCGCGTGGTCATCTTACCATCAAAATCGTGTCCGGTCGCAACCTCGCCGTCTCCAGCCCTGCAGCTCGACCCTACGCCGTCGTCCAGTTCGACAAGAACGAGTTCATCGGTCGTGAACCGATCGACGAGTTTGGTCAAGAAGCCAAAGGAGTAGCCCAACCCCGCTCCGAAGCAGGTGAAGCAGGTCGTTCTCGAGCTAAAACCGTCACCCCTGCAGACGCTCTCTCCCAAACAGGTGCAAATCACAATCCGGTTTGGAAACACCAAGTGACTTTTGACGTTACACAGGATTCCCAGCCGATCTACATCAGCGTTTACGACAGGCACTCGGAAGATGAAGGCTTCTTGGGTACGCGAGAGATCAAGCCTCGTCTAGTGCACAAGATGATGAGCGACCAGTGGTATCCGCTTTCGTCACGCGATCATGAGGAAGCAATGCAGAACCATAGAGGCGAGATTAGGGTTCAGATTACGTATGAGAAGATGCCTCAAAAGAAGTTGACTCTGCATGATTTTGAGTATTTAAAACTCATCGGAAGAGGCACTTTCGGAAGGGTGTTTCAGGTGCGAAAGAAGGATACCAAACGTATCTACGCTATGAAGGTTCTCTCTAAGAGGGAGATCGCACTGAAGAAGGAAGTGACGCATACGATGGGAGAGAGGAAGATTTTGGAAAAGTCGTTGGATTGTCCATTTTTGGTGGGCTTGAAGTTTTCCTTCCAGAGTGCAACCGAGTTGTATTTCGTAACGGATTACAAGTCTGGTGGAGAGCTCTTTTGGCATTTGCAACGAGAAGGCAGGTTTACCGAGGAAAGAGCAAGGTTTTATATCGCAGAGTTAGTCCTGGCCCTCGAGCATTTGCACAAGTACGACATCGTCTATCGTGATCTTAAGCCGGAAAACATCCTGCTAGATGCTACTGGCCATGTGGCACTCTGCGATTTTGGTCTTTCCAAACCAGACCTCGGCGCAGGTCAGCTGACCAACACGTTCTGCGGTACAACCGAGTACCTAGCCCCCGAAGTACTTTTGGATGAATCCGGATATTCGAAATTGGTCGATTTCTGGTCCTTGGGGGTTTTGTTGTTTGAAATGTGTTGTGGATGGTCGCCCTTCTACGCCGAAGATACTCAGCAGATGTACAGGAACATCTGTTTTGGTAAGATCAAGTTCCCGAGGGGTGCGATTGGCGATGATGGTAAGCAATTCGTTAAAGGTCTTCTCAACCGCAATCCCCGCCACCGATTGGGCGCCCAGAGAGATGCGCAGGATCTGAAAGAGCATCCCTTCTTCAACGATATCGATTTCGACGCACTCGCCAAGAAACAGCTCACTCCTCCATTCATGCCATTGGTGGAGAGCGATGAGAGCGTAGCCAATTTCGATCCCGAGTTTACCGAGACCGATCTCAAGGACGTAGCGGTGATCCCTGGTTTCGAGGGCTCCAGTACGGATGCAGCGGAAGCGTTGAACAATGGCGATATTTTGGCTGAGAAAGAAAACGGTGGTGTCAAGATCAGCAAGCAACGAGGTGGGGAGGAGGAGGAGTTGAGTAAGAGTGTCCAGGATAAATTTAGAGGTTTCTCCTACAGTGGTACCTATGAAGGCAGTGCCGCGGGTAGTTTTGGAGGTAGGAGAGGTAGTGGTGGGTTTGGGTTGGCAGGCGCTAGTTTAGGCATGAGTAGGATGAGCGTCGATGACGAGGCTGCCTGGAAGGATGATGGTGACGAGCCCATGTGTGGGCGTTGAGCCGAGGGACGATGGACAATTGCGATGCAAACAACAAGACGATCATGATATACAACTAGTAGTGCCCAATACATACACGGCAAGTTTTCGGCTCCGTTCTCCTTTCCCGAGCAATGCAATTTCTACCAGGACATCGCTTCTCCCTTTCTCTGTGTGCGCCATTCCAGTCCAGTACGGTTCGGACAGCAAAGGCAAAACAGGCAACAACTGAAACCGAGCGATAAATCGCGCTAGAAAGAGCATCTCGCATTCCCACAGCAAGATGATAAGATCGGCTACGCTTCCTCCAACCACGCCCCGAAAGCATGCTTTCTTCTGCTCTCCTGCGCCTTGGCCTCATTTTGCTCGGCATCACTCGCCTCGTCGTCGGCGGCGCCGTCATTGCGGCTCTTCTTAAAGCTCGGCGTAGCGTCGGCGAGCCAGGCATCGATGCTTCTTTGTGCGAAATACCTGGCTTTCATCATCTTTACGCACGCCTCGGCCTGCTGTTCGGTTTGGAATCTGACCGTCATGATCCCTGCGGGTTCTTTGTCCCACAGTACGACGTTGGTCACTCCGCCGATCTTCGCGGTGCACTCGTCGCGCACGTCTTCTTTCAGGTCAAGGAGGAGCGTCGGGTCCGAATCGAGCTCGTGCAGTGTGAACATTTTGGTCAAGACTACTGTTCGGCCTTTCGCTGCCCGGGTGGAAGGCGAGGTGGTCGCAAGGGGAACAGAGGAGCGCGAGAGTGGATCGTCGTCTCTCCAATCTGAAAGTTTATTTTCCAGTTTAGCTACTCTCTTGGCGATGTTTTTACGTTCTTGATCAGTTAGGTTTCTACGTTGGCGTGTTGTAGACGGCCCTTCATCTTTTCCATTTGTGCTTTCTTCCTGCTTTTCAGCGGTGGCGCTTGATGTTGTGTTGTTGGAGGTGGCGGGGAACTGAGCACGTTGAACCCTCATAACCGGCCCTCCTCCCGCGTTGTTGCTCCCACCAATTGCACCCCTCAGACTCGTCTCATCCAACATCCTAATCGCCAACTCCACACTTTCCGCTTTAAAATAAACCACCAGTGCTTCTCCCCTAAACACCCCCGTTCTTTCATCGTAATACATCTTCACCCTCGGCTTCCCCTCATCATCCTCCAACAAAACGCCATACCGCGAAAACACCCGTGCGATCTCCTCCTGTGTTGCATCCAGAGGTAGACCCGTGATGTAGAGTGATGTTATCGGCTTTGGTTTTTTACTCGGTGGTAGCCTCTCTGCTGGGGTAGAAGTGGGGTTGGAGGGGGAGGGAGGACGTTTCTTGCTTCTGCGAAGGACCGCTTGAGAAGGTTGGCATTCGTCTACCCCGGCGATCGAGTATGCAGCCTGTTGGGTTGAGAGAAGGTCTTCGTCGAGGACCTTGACCCAATGCCCTACGGGTTGTGTTGATGATGAAGAAGAGGGGTTGGAAGAGGAGGAGGAGGGGGGGTCGTCTTCGCTTTCGCCGAGGTCGACGGTGGGGCGAGAAAGATGTAGGAAAGCTTGCCATTCCCATTCTTGTCCGGATTCGTCTTCGTAGCGCCAGTTGCCAGAGACGCGGTCGAGGTAGACGCGCGGATCTTCGGAGCCGCCTGTGGCTGGCGGTGCTGGATGCATTGTGGTCATTCGTTAGGAGCGGATGAATGGGCAGAGACGAAAGAGCGAAGTTTGCAAAGCCAAAATAACACACACACACGCTCTCGTAAATTCGGAACTCGGCTATCGTTGACGTGCGGCGGGGCGGCAACAGCAGCACACTCACACTTGCATTCACACTTTCTACAACGTGTCATCATCATCAACAGCTTCACCCTTTCCACCACCTCCATCACTCGCATCCAGAGCGAACCGACCGACTCACCATATCTTCAGCGCTTCATCAGGTCGGATCCCGACTCGTGAGGGGACAAGGCAGCAACAATGTCCTACACACCAACTACATCCTACTACGGCCAATCGGTCAAAGATCGAACCACCGAATTCCACTCCCTCGTCGACTCCATCTCTTCTCGCTCCACCCAACCCACTTGCTCGAAACAGAAACTCTTACCCAACTCCAACCCAAAAGGAGAATTCGCGCGAAGAGCCCAAGCTATCGGGAAAGATATCGCTTCAACAACTGCCAAGTTGCAACGTCTTGCACAGCGTAAGACTCCCTACTCCTCCACCCCTTTTCTTCTCCTCGTCCCACTGACTCTCGTTCTTTTTTTGCGTTTACAGTGGCTCGTCGAAAAACCCTATTTGACGATCGGCCGGTCGAAATCTCAGAACTGACTTACATCATCAAGCACGACATCGCTGCAATCAACAAACAGCTTGCAGACTTGCAGGCGTTCAACAAAGCGAACCAATCCGGGAAAAGTGCGGATAGAGCGGAAGAGCACAGGGGCAATGTGGTTACACTCTTGCAGAGTAAACTGGCGGGTGCAACGACGAGTTTTCAAGATATACTGGAGGTTCGAACTCGAAATATAAAAGCGAGTAAGGATCGGAGCGAACAATTTATGTTCGGTAATACCGCAGCTGGTGTTGGTGCGATGGGAGAGAATTCAGGTAAGTTTCAATACCACCGTAGTAGTGTTAGGCATTTGCGGGATTGAAAGCTGATGAAAAAAAAAAGAGGAATTGGGGCTGATGCAGTTCTTCGTTCTCGATCTAAACCTTCTGGTGTTGGTGGAGCAGATTCTCCGCTATACCATCCACAACGAACAGGTTCGGCAATGGCGCATCGATCTTCCCCGCTCAACCCAGGTGCAGCAGCGGGTGATGGGTATGATCCAAAAGCAAAACCTCTACCCACAGCCGCGGGCGATGGCGACTTTTTAGCGCTTGATATGCGCCCCCCATCAACTGCACCCGGCGGTCAATCCGGAGATCAATACCTCCAGATGCAACTAATGGAAAACAACGAGAACAACTACATGCAGCAACGATCCACGGCAATCGAATCGATCGAATCCACCATCTCGGAACTCGGACAGATCTTTTCCCAGCTTGCACACATGGTTGCAGAACAGAGAGAAACCGTGCAGAGGATCGACGATAATGTGATGGAAGTGGTGGATAATGTAGGTGGCGCTCAGAGGGAATTGTTGAAGTACTATGCAAGTGTCAGCAGTAATAGGTGGTTGATGTTGAAGATTTTCGGTGTGCTGATTGTGTTTTTCTTGCGTAAGTTGCCGATCGGCCCCCCTTTACGCTTTGAAGAGGTGAGGGGAGAGCTGACACTTTTTCATCTTGTTTGCCGTGTGGTTCGGGATAGTGTTCATTTTGGTCTCTTAGAAGCATCCGTTTTGTTGCAATCGCAAACTTTCGCCGATCATCTCGCATATGCAACGATTGATTTGCGTATACAAGAAGGGCGAGGAAAAGAGGCATTAAGCATCGCAATTCCTCCACTCCGGCGGCATCCATTGTAAGCCTAGCGCATCAAACACCTCGCTTTCATCTTGCGTCTCCACCAACCCCGCCTCTTCGGCGACACCCAGATGGGTCAAGCCATCGAAGTTAAAACTATACCCTTTTTGTTTGGCCCACAGCCTGAGATCCCTTTCAAAAGTCACACTGCCCGTCCAACCCAGTATGGTTGCGCCATAGACTTTCAATGGGCAGAACACCAGATCTACCCTCCTGTGTACCGGGTTAGGGTTGGTCCCGGAGAGAGGCGGAAGAACGACTATGTTGGCAATGTCGATATGAACTGCTTCTTTTGCACCAGCGGGGTGCAGGTCCGAGTCTAGGGTGGCAGCCGGGGTTGAGATGTTTACCATGTGTGTCAGTAGGCCTTTTCCTTTCATTTCATTCAGTAGGCGCAGGTGGAGAGCGCGCGAGCGAGGTTGTGCGTGGCCGATGATGATGTCGAGGTCGTAGGTTTGCGTTTTACCTCGACGGTATCCTCCGCAGATTTCGTGTTTGACTTGTACACCATCGCCCAGTACGCTCCGGACCAGGTCCATGATGTGTGCGGTGATCGATCGACATTCTTCCCGACCGATGGGTTTGCGAAGATCCGAAAGAATACGTACACTCTCTCGTGCCGACAGATGGGTAGCCAGAGACTTGCCTCTATCAAGCACATCCGCAAACGATCTCGCCCCGGAATTATACGCTTCTCTAGCACCGATCGGTCCGATACCGTAGAGTTCGGTGAAGCTATTCATCACATACACCGCCCTGTCTCTTTTGATCACTTTCGCTTCTATTATCCTACCCTCCTCAACCCTGTTTCTCTTCTCTTCTTCCCCTAACCCGGCAGGTAAAGAATAAAACTGTTTGATAAGACTAAAAACCTTCTTCCCCACCCCCTTAAGCTTTTCTACCTCACCCAATCGCATCTCCAACAGCTGCCGGTCATAGATACCAGCCGGATCAAGTAAAGGATCTGGTATGCGGAACGGGTAGGCTTTGAGTGCGGATATGGCTCGCATATAGGCCATTTCGCTATATGTATCGCCCGTTAGACGTCGTTCCGTACGAATCTGCTCGAGTTCGGCAATAAGCGGCTGGTTCGGGGAGAAGAGCGGGGATGGCCGTCGACATGCGAATCGCGTGTTTTGCCATGGTGGGCAGGGGAAAGCGGGTAGGATCGGGTCGTAGTATCCTGCTGGAATCTCTTCCTTCGTAGGGGTTGGGAAGGGAGAGCCGGAGGAGGAGGAGGAGGAGGAGGAGGAGGAGGAGGAGGAGGAAGGGTGGCTTAGCGAGGGTCGAGGTTGTTTTGTGCCATGTGAGGTTGGGAGGAGAGGCGAGTCAGAGGGGCTACGTTTGCGTTTTCCGCCCACTAGATTGGTGTCGTTGCGGGTTGTGCTGTCGCCGACATTGCTAGTGGTGCAGCTTGTCTGCGGTCTGAGGATGACAGCATGAAACAGATCAGGATCGACCAAACCACCCTCTCTCTCCACTTGCTCTAACCAATCTGGAGTAACGACAAATCGTCTCCAATCTCTGCCCACACCGTCACCCAACTTCCTCTCTAACTGGCCCCCTTCCCCCTCCTCCGCAACCCGCTCTCTTTTCGCTGGAAACACGTTCAAATCTGCATCACGGAAATGCTTAGCAACCCTCTTCGGCGCCTTCAGCACAGTAATCACAACATTTGCTGCATCGGGAGAACTCGTCACTTGCGCCCCCAACTTTTGTGCTCGTAACTCTAATTCCTTTGCGAGCTGGCGATCGAGTTTGTCGTGCAGGATGTGGATGCGGGTCGATTGGGAGAGGATTCGTTGGATTGTCTTTTCCGAGCGGGAGGGCGAGCCTATGTGATCTTGGTATCGAACTACCTCGGATGCGGGAGGTTGAGGAGGGGCTAGGAAGCTGTGTTGGGGCATCTTTAGCGGAACGATTGCAGGGGTTTCGGCAAGGATGAGCTGCTGGGGCTATGTTCGTTCCCTTGCGTGTGGGCGAAGGATAGATGGAACGGTGAAGAGGCTAAGGGTTTTCTAAAGAAGAGTGCGGGTGGTTCGGAAGACTGGGCAGCAGCAAGTGGTTTGTAGCTGAGAAGAGTTGATCGATGGCGTAAGAAGGAGTAATTGTCCAAGACAGAGCAGCTGAAGGAGGTGTCCGGTGGGAAGAGCACCAATAAAAGTCAGCGAGGCGGAGGCTTGAAAGCCGAATTCCGTTGCAACTCGACGTGCTCTAAACCCACCTGTCATCTTGCTTGACTGCCGTCTTTGACCGCTCTCGAGAGGGCCGTGCTGCAGTTCAGAGGAAGATTGGGCCAGGGGAAAGTGATTGCTTTGCGAATGATGGGTATAGATACAGTGGAAGCCAATCAAGACGCTAGGATGCCAGTGTAGTATGCTAGGATAGACAGAAGGTGCAAGAGTCAAAGAGATCAAGATGCCGACGTAAAGCGCAAAGGGGTACCGTTGCGTAGCGGACCGGCGATCACAACGCAACCACCACCACCATCACCACAACCACAACCACAACTGCTGCTGCAATACCATTTTGAAGAATCAAAACTGCACCACTCCGCAACGCAACACCTTTAGAAGTCATCGAAGCGTTCTTCGCCTTGGCCCACTGTATCGCACTCAAATCGTCATCCCCTACCGCCGTTGGGCTCTCGGTTCCATTCAAATTGATATAAAACAATCTCTCCAGCCCCGCCTGACTCTGGAACATGCCCAAGCCATCATGGCTGACCCCTTCAATATAGTTGACCGAATGTGCTGTTGGAAAGCCACCTTGCATCTCTGTCAGATGCTTCACAAAATTCCTTCCTCGTCCCAGATGCGTCGTACCCTGTGCCAGAGCTTCACATCTTGTATCGCCTTTTCCGTGATCTTCTAGGCCAAATAGATAGGAGACGACACGGCGACGGTATCGTTGAACAACGCTTTCTACGTCGTTGGTTGAGTCGAGGGAGTCAGCGATAAAGTCGGAGAGGTAGGATTGCGAGTATGCGTTGAGACCGAACTTCCAATTGTTAAAGGTGGTGTTGCATTTCGAGTAGGATCGTGGACGCCAGTCTGTCAGGTATGCGTACGAGCCCGGGTTGGCTACGACAAAGTGCACAGGAACTGTGCCGGAGGGAACTGCGCCGATGAGTGCATAGCGTTGGACCATTTGCGCTCCTAGACTGTGGCCTGCAACGATGATCGTGTTGATGTTGGGAAACAGGCTCTTGTTCGAGAACCAAGCAACGGCAGCATCGAGCGCTTCGAATGAAGATACACCTGGTGGTTCAAAAGCTGTATTGTTTGAATCCATAATGGTAGCGGGATAGATCGAGTCTCCACCTTGTGCCCAGTTGCTTCCTCTCCAGACGAGAGTATTTGAGCTGGGCTGCTTGTTCTCGTCGACAGGATAACTTCCTGGATCTTGCTCGTTGAGGAAGATCGGAGCCATAACGACCACTTCATGCGACCGTAAACGGGCTTTGCGAGTAGCACGCTCTCTCCGTGAAGTGGCATTGAGAAGCGCTGTATGTGTTTGATCGAAGTAGGACCACGCATCACGACCTAAGCCATGAAGCATAATGACAGCTCGCTGCACCTTGGTGGCATTGTAGCCAGTGGTGATGTAGTTGTACAGGTAAAAATCGGTCGAGTTGAGACCTTGGAGTTGATCACTGGTGAGCTCGGAACCGGTGTAGGATGATGGTGGTGCAGCTTTGACGACAAAGTTGGTGTTCAGGGTGCGGTTTGCGTCTGTCGCTGGTAGCCAATCCCAAGCTTGTGCCACCGAGGAAAGACTGAATGCTGTGGTGAGCAAGAGCGGTATTGACGTTCTCAACCTCATCCTGATGGGTTGTGCGATTAGTGCTTTCCTTTTAGAGATGGAGCGTGCAGGGCGGATCGAGGAAGAGGTCTCTATATGTGCGCTGAGCGATCCTCTGGGAGCTGCTGGGAACCTGTGCGTGGGTAGATCAGCTTTCGATGAGACAGTGGATCAAAATGTGCGAATCTGGGGAACACTTTGCTGCTGTGCTGTGAAGGGGTGGATGCGTAGTCAAAAGTGCGCTTGGCGAGCAAGGGCGTTTGGACGGCAAGATGTCGAGAGGACGCTGCTATCCGAAGCGACACAGAGTGAGGATGGTGAAGGATTGTGGACGGAGCGGGAAAGGGACAATGCTGTAGGTGGTAGCGTACCAGGATTCAGGGAGAGCTGATCATGATGGAAGCACAACATGCAAGAAACAACTTTCGAAGAAGAAGCGTTTATCAACAACTTTTCCGCCCCGTTCATCCCGCTCGCTTCTCCGTCCGAAGCAGACTTGCATGATGGCCACCTGAGACTCTGTTGTCTCGACTTGCCAAGGGGAGGCAGCAACGGAAGAAGCGCTGTTTTGGGTATGCACCATGCCATGCGTCCCGGAGCTATACCACGCGCAGCCTGCATGACGATTTGCAACACACAAACCGCTCACTCTTCCCTCTTTCTCGTCCCCCCTCTGTGATTATGATCGCTGTCGCTGTATACGCTGCCAAGAGAAGGCCAAGTAAGTCAACTTGGACACAGGCACAAGTGGCCTCCTTCTTCCTTCTGTTCCTTGCCGTCGAGCATGTGAAGGAACAAAACACAATCCTTTGTGACCCGCCCCTTTACCACCCTGTCCGATAAGTGAACCAAACAAGATCCTCAGACAGGCTTGTACGTGCTCAATAGACCGAGCTCCAAGCCAGCACAACCCGGTGTTTAGGCTTGGGATGATCGCACGAACAAGCAGCTTATACAAACGCAGATCGCCTACATTTTCAACTTGTTGTCGCTGTCAAAAACGAGAACGCCGAGACCATCCATTGCCGAAGGAAACGATCCAATAGGATGATATATGCTGACATAAACGTAATCGAGGATCTGACGGAACCGATCTGTCCAGAGATCGGGTACAACACAGTCCCGCTCGAAGAAGGATACTTGGGGACTGTTACACCTCGCGTAGAAACAGAGTTGCGACTGGTTGGACTCCACATTTTTTTGTTGGCGTTAAGCTTAGCAGGCAAGCACAAATAGACTGACGAGATGCCTTGAAGTGCAGTCACGCAAACGAAACGCAAACGCACGGTCTTGTCAAACCATTCTTCCTTTCCTCTCCATTGCTCGCGATCAGCGCAAGGCACCGCACATCGACCGCAATCCTTCCTCCGCACGGAATCTCGCTATACGCAACAATGAGGGTCGTCGTAACGCGGCTCCCCTGGCAGTCGATCGAGGCGGGTCGTGCTGCTGCACTCGGATCTTCTAGCGTTGGCGCACGGACATCACTTCGAAGCTTCTCTGCGATCGCTTCCTCCTCCTCTTCGAGTAGTCAGAGATACGTTGCTGCTTCATCGTCAATACCCTTCCGTACTGCAAGCAGCTTCGAAGCAGCCGCAAGGCTACAATGTCGGCCAGGACTGCGATACTACCAACACATGGCCTCCAATCCAGACCCAACCGAACCGCCGAAACAATCCCTATCCAGCTCCACCACTACTCCACCCCAAAGCGCATCAGATAATATCGTCGCCGCTTCTACACCCTCCCCCTCAGCTTCTACCCCTTCCGCGCGAGCATCAACCCAACCCGCGGCAAAGAAACAACCAGATGGAGATGACCCACTTGGTCTCAACGCCCGTGAGAAAAGCCTCAAAGAACAACGTATGGTCGATTGGGCGATCATCCGCAAACTCGTTCAATACGTTTGGCCTAAGGGCGATTTCGGTACTAAACAACGAGTCGCGCTTGCGCTTGCCCTTCTCGTTGGCGGCAAATTGCTCAATGTACAAGTGCCGTTTTTCTTCAAAGCCATCGTCGATAGGCTCAACCAAGTAGTCAATGCGCCTTTGGACATGACCAATCCCAACACAGTCTGGGTCGTCGCAGGGAGTGCAATTTTGGGTTATGGACTTGCTAGAGTCGGTGCAGCTGCCTTTTCCGAACTGCGCAATGCTGTGTTTGCAAACGTTGCACAGCAGTCGATTCGGCGAGTTGCGAGATCCGTATTCACCCATTTGCTAGCGCTCGATTTGGGTTGGCATCTAACGAGGCAGACTGGTGGACTTACACGTGCGATCGATAGAGGCACCAAAGGTATCTCCTTCCTCTTGACCTCCATCGTCTTCCACATAGTACCGACGGCGTTGGAGATCTCAATGGTTTGCGGTATCTTATCGTACAAATGCGGGCCAAGTTTTGCAGCAGTAACAGCAGTAACGATGGCTGCTTATGCCTGGTTTACCATTCGCACCACTTCTTGGCGTACAAGATTCCGCAAAGAAGCAAACGCAGCGGATAACCGTGCTGCTACCACCTCAGTTGATTCCCTGCTCAATTATGAAGCGGTGAAATACTTTAACAACGAAAAGCACGAAATCGCAAAATACGATGCCGCATTGGCGGATTACGAAAAGAGTAGTATAAAGGTTGCCACCAGTTTAGCCGCGTTGAATTCGGGACAGAATGCAATCTTTTCAACCAGTTTGACGGTCATGATGTTGCTAGCCGCACAGGGAGTGACGAATGGCACTATGTCAGTGGGTGATCTGGTGATGGTGAATCAACTTGTTTTCCAACTTTCTTTGCCGTTGAACTTTTTGGGAACGGTGTATAGAGAGTTGAGGCAGAGTCTGGTGGATATGGAAACCATGTTCAATCTGGAAAACGTCAATGTTGCAGTTAAAGAGAACGCAGATGCACCACCCCTCAAGGTTACTGGTGGAGAGATTCGGTTCGAGAACGTTACCTTTGGCTACCATCCCGATCGACCGATTTTTAGCAACATCTCATTCGCCGTTCCTGCTGGATACAAAACCGCTTTTGTAGGCCCTTCCGGTTGTGGAAAATCCACCATCTTCCGCCTTTTGTTTAGGTTTTACGAACCTCAATCCGGAAAAATCTACATTGATGGACAAGACATAACCAAGGTCTCGCTCGAATCTCTTCGTCGTCATATCGGCGTTGTCCCACAGGACACTCCTCTGTTTAACGATGATATTCGACACAACATTCGTTATGGTCGTCTAGACGCTTCTGATGCAGATGTCGAAGCAGCAGCTCGCGCGGCCAAGGTGGATCAAATCGTTCAAAACCTCCCCCAAGGCTACAATACCAAAGTAGGCGAACGTGGACTTATGATCTCTGGAGGGGAGAAGCAAAGGTTGGCGGTGGCGAGGCTACTGTTGAAGAACCCGAGTATATTGTTCTTTGACGAAGCGACGAGCGCGTTAGATTCCTATACAGAGACAGAGCTCATGCGCAACATTAACGCCAACCTTCTGAGCGAGAAGAGGACCGCGATTTTTGTAGCTCATAGGCTGAGGACGATTAGCGATTCGGACTTGATTGTCGTGTTGCAGAGTGGACAAGTGGCGGAGAAGGGTACGCATGCAGAGTTGATGGATAGAAAAGGATTGTATTGGGATCTATGGCAGGCTCAGTCGACGTTGGGGGTGGGACATGGTGCGGGAGCGAATGAACATTTGCAAGATTTGGAGAGAGAACAGGGTCAAAGTCAGAAGACCGAGTCAAAGTGAGAGAGTCGCAATAGAGCAAGAAATGCATTGATTTGCAATGATCATGATTGTCTGGGTGTGCGTGTGGTGGTGCAATTGAGCGAGATGGCGCAAGAGACTCTAGCGAATGGAAATGTCATGTCTATCCACGATGGCCGAGAGGCGTTGCACTGCGTCTTTCCACGTTGGGATTGAGTGCCAGACGATGCGAAGGGATTCCGTGGTGGATTCGGTGATGAGGTCTTGTGAGATTTCGCGCACGAGTAGAGGTGAGCGAGTTGAGCAGAGGGCTTGCTGTGTCTGTGCGCTAGAAGCCGGTTCTGGCGAGCTCGACTCAGCAGCCGCTGTGACTTTAGCTGTGGTGATGGGTGCAGCTTCGGCTTCGACTTGGGATGTAGGCGTGGGCACAGCGTCCGAGGTGGCTTCAGCCACGGCGTCAGCTGCTGGTGTGACGGCGGAGTCGGCGCTAGACTCTGCTGGCACTGACCAAGACTCGGTTTCAGAGCGAGAGGCCGCCTCAGGAGTCGCGATTGGGGTCGTTGCCTGCGGAGCAGCTTCGGGCAGTGATGATCGCTGCTGATAGGTCTGCAACGTCATCCTTGTTGCGCTCTCGAGTGCCAAAACACCGCCTGACGGCAAGTTGAGCGTTGATGGAGGCAATGAGTTGGAACCTTTGGTCTGGTCAGCCGTTGAAGCAGTATCTTGATCCACAATCTCTATCCCTGAGCCAAGCAGGTCCTTCACCTCAGATTCACCTTCAGTTTCTTCGATCTCTGTTTCCGTTTCAGCTTCCCGCAACATTAAATACCTCTCAACCTTTTCCGTAGGTCGCGCATAAAGGAAAGAAGCGACACTTTCCTCCACTGCAGCGTGAGCATCCGCTTCCAGAGACACCAACGACTTTGCAGTGAGCCTGAAATCCGCTGACTTCTCTGGAATCATCACGTCGCTCTCGGCCTTCGAAACCCAACTGGCACGTTCGATGCTCCAACCACCTTGTGCGCCCTCTGCGGCATCAGCTTTGTTCTGTTGTCGTGCAAGCACGACTTCCAGCTTCCTTGCTGATGCCGAGTAACCCACATCGGCAGGATGATAAACCAGGACCATCTTTTCTGATGAGACCTCGGGTGTGCCTTTGCCGACAAGAGTATAGTTTTGCCCATCAAGCCAGATGTCCAGCGAAATGTTCTTTTGCGGTCGGAAGAGGGTTGCGGGAACAAAGCGAGAAGCTTCGCGGCCGAAGCGTGTGCGGAAGTTGCGAGACCAGTCGAGAGTTGGTTGGATCGGCCAGATGCCCGGACGTGGTGCTGCGAGTGGATCTTGCAAGCGGGACAGCGCCTCTTCTTCGCTTAAGCCCTCATCAACGAGAGTGAGTCCGCCACCGTTGAACAGTACGTAGCCGAGCTTTGCGCTGCATTCCACTTCCTCGGCTGTCTGAGCTTCAACAGTGCTGGTGTCACTGGTGTTATCGAGCAGAGCCTTGAACGGTTCCTCCAGTTGCATTTCACCCTGGTTACCCCATCCTTGCAACTTCATAGCCGAGAGCTGGGCCGTGAGAATCGAGAAGGAATTCAAGACCGGTACATGGGTGACACGGAAGGAAAGGTCAGATTGCGAGCCGTAAAGAAGGTCGTCTGCCTGCTTGATCCATGATGTCGGTTCGTTGTGTACGAATGGAAGCATTGCGTACTGCTTTGTTGTATCGAGGCCTTCGATGATGGCTGCTGCTCCAAGCCGTTGCATTGCGTCAGCATTCTCAGCATGGTACTGTCGAAGAAGAAGCACTGCCTTCTGAGCAGTCCGCTCGTCCAGATATGCTAGAGAAAGCTTGACCTTGCCGTCCTGAATGGGGCTCGCCTCAATGAAGCATCTGGAAAGCTGAGAGAGGAAGCGCACCAGCTCCTGCGGCAAAGCTTCACCTGAAGCAGCCTGAGCATCGCCAGACAGCAGGGTCACTTGCTCCTCCTTGGTCTTAATGGACTGCTTGAAGCTCTGCACCCAATTCTTCATGCGTTCTATGCCTTCCTCCTTGCCTCTGATCCAAAACCCGAGCTGTTCACTAGCATTGCCTGCTTGCTCAGCCTCTTTCTTCGGTGCTCGAGGAAGAATAGCTACTGGTGCTTTGCTCGCCTCTTGTCTCACCTTTGCAGATCCTCGTGCAAGTAGCAGGTAGAGCTCAGCAGGTCGAAAAGAGATGTGGACCGATTGCTTTTGCAGCTCCTCGCGCTTCTCTCGATCCGCCCGTTCTCGGGCATCCTCCATTCCAAAGCGGTGTATCATGATGCGTCGCACGAGATCATCTTTGCGCACTTTGGTGCTGTAGCTGCCTGGAAGCTTGGCTGCCCTTGCTAAAGATAGAAGTTGGTCTCGTGTGAACGAGGCGTTGATGCGTGCTTTCATTTTCTCCCACCGCTTATCCTCGGGATTGCTTTTGGAGGCTTTGGAGAAAGGGTTGCTGTTGTCTCTTCTCGAATGTTGTGGCTCCATCTGATATCGAATTGCTCTGGGTTTGAGCGAGTCGAGATACTCGAGCGTTGGTTCTGCGTCAATTACTTCCTCGAGCAGGACGCTTTTCTCGGCCGCTTTCGAAGAATTCGAGTTGCTGTTTTGTGGTTGTTGGTCTCCCTTGCCGAGCCTCAATGCCTCCTGCTCGCGTACTGTCCTTGCCACGCTGAAGTGCCGCGTTGGAGAAGCGACGTTTGAAAGGGTCGGATGCGAATGGCATCGGCAGGTCAAGGATGCCGGTAAGCGTGATGGACCGACGCCATTGCTGAGGATAGACGCTGCCAGCTGATGTGCGGGCCTGGCACAGGATCGTACCGCCATCGTCACAACAGGGTCAGAAGTAGCTCTCTTGCTGCTGCTGCTGTCCAGCCAGTTCCTTGTTGGAGCAAGCTAGAGCCAAGTAAGGTGAAGAGGTAGTGTGGGTGAAGGGATGTGGAAAAAGCCAAGGACGAGGCGACAGTTTTTGTCAGCTCGCCGAGAAGCAAGAGCAGAAATTCCACTTTTTTGGAAGAATTCTTCTTCCTGTCCAAAGGCTTTCTTGAAAGCTGCCAATTTCCGAACGAGACAACAGACGCTCTTTTTTTGTTTTTTTTTTTTGTTTTTTTGTTTTTTGTTTTTTTGTTTTTTGTTTTTTTTGTTTTTAGCCGAGCCAAACAATGTTAGGTCCTGCTATTCAGTCCGGAACCGCGAAAATCGCGAAAATCTCCACATTTTCGTTGCTCACGAGATCGGATCGGGAGATGTGGAAGGAGGGGAGGCAAGAATCTCGAGTTTTCACGAGTTGGTTGAGTCAGAAAGAGAGGCAAAGCAGCGGTCCGAGAGCCTTGAAGCGTCACGGCGTGTTGCTGTTCGTTGTGCTCATCCCCGCGCAAAGGCCAGCTTCCATTCACACTCTGTGTGGGAGAAAGAGAGAGCTGGTGACCCCTGTGAGTGCGCCCGCTGTTCTTCTCGGCGATCTGCTGGGTCAAATTCAGGCTTGTTGTCGTGCTTGTGCTTGGTGAATGCTTTCATGAGAAGTTAGCATACGTTTCAATCTTCTTCGAGGCTCCAACATCCCCACCATCAAGACCACCACCCACCTCGCCTCACCTCACAACCTCGCTTCTTTACCGCAAAGATGCTTGCTCCCGCTACCATCCGAACGGCCGTCCGAGCTTCGCAAGCTTCGCAGGCTTCGCGTGTCGGCTCTGTCTCGCTCCCCGCTGTGCGACAGTTCAAGAGCACATGGGCTCACGTCAAGGCCGGTCCGCCTGACCCGATTCTCGGTGTCACTGAGGCCTTCAAGCGAGACCAGGACCCTCGAAAGATCAACCTCGGTGTCGGCGCTTACCGTGACGAGAACGGCAAGCCTTACGTGCTCCCCTCGGTGCGACAGGCCGAAGAGCTCGTCATCACCTCCAAGGGTGACAAGGAGTACCTCCCTATCACTGGTCTCGCCGACTTTACCAAGAACGCTGCTATCCTCGCTTACGGCAAGGACAGCGCTCCCGTGAAGGAGAATCGGATCGCCATCACTCAGTCCATCTCAGGTACCGGTGCTTTGCGCATCGGTGGTGCTTTCCTCCAGCGCCACTACCCTGAAGCCAAGACCATCTACCTTCCTACACCTTCGTGGGGTAACCACACTCCCATCTTCCGTGACAGCGGACTGGAGGTGAAGCAGTACCGATACTACGACAAGAACACGGTCGGTCTCGATTTGAAGGGCATGATCGAGGACATCAAGGCTGCACCTGCTGGCTCGATTGTTTTGCTCCACGCCTGTGCTCACAACCCTACCGGTGTTGACCCTACTCTCGAGCAGTGGAAGGAGATCAGCAAGGTTGTCAAGGAGAAAGGTCACTTGCCCTTCTTCGACATGGCCTACCAGGGCTTCGCTAGTGGTGACACCGACAAGGACGCTTTCGCCGTTCGACACTTTGTTAAGGAGGGCCACCAGATCGCTCTCTCGCAGTCTTTCGCCAAGAACATGGGTCTCTACGGTGAACGTGTCGGCGCTTTCTCGATCGTCTGCGCTGACGCTGACGAGCGTGCCCGCGTCGAGAGTCAGATCAAGATCATTGTTCGACCTCTTTACTCGAACCCTCCCATGCATGGTGCCAAGATCGCTGGTACCATTCTTGCTGACCAGCAGCTGTACCAGCAGTGGCTCGATGAGGTCAAGGGTATGGCTGACCGCATCAACGGCATGCGATCGACACTCAAGAACTTGCTCGTTCAGGACCTGAACTCAAAGCTCAACTGGGACCACATCACCAACCAGATCGGCATGTTTGCTTTCCTCGGTATCTCGCCAGAGCAGGTTGCTAAGCTGGTCAACGAGCACCACGTCTACTTGACCAGAGACGGCCGTATCTCGGTGGCCGGCATCACCAACCAGAACGTCAAGCACCTTGCTGAGTCGCTGCACAAGGTTAGCGAATAAAAGAAAATGGCGCTGAGCCTTGATCAACGAAAAACAACCCCTTCAAGCAATCTAGAACTGCATTTGTGCTTGTCAAGTCAGTCATTTGAAACTCCTATGCGGTAGCGGCGAGGCCTGTGTCGCAGAATGATACTGCCAGCATCGGGCCTCCCTACAGCGCCTTGAAAATGTCACTATGCTTCCATGAGTGCGGGATGGTGAGCTGAGCAACATTACAGTGTGTCGGTATGCCCTGGTATGAGCTATAGGTGTAAAGATGGAAGTCGAGTGCCAAAAGGAGACGTATGACAGAGGCAAGGTGCGGAGACTTGCGGAGGGGTTCGGGATCAAGAACGACTTGCTCATTACTCGAGTTCTAAGGTTGCTAGGCTGGCTCTATTGAATGTAAACTACACAAGCATCAGTCTGATACAGTAGGCAGGAGGAGCTTTCAGGTCTCTGCAGTGTAAGTTATGTGGAGAGCAGCGAGGCTGAATATGCTGAACCTAACATGGAACGGAAAGGATCTTGATGCAGGTCAAGTTGGCCGGAAATGTTGGCAAGTGGCCGTAAGGGAGCAGCAGAGGCGGAAGAGAGTGAGACCGCGAATTTGACCGACGGTGAGAAGCAAGGCGAATGGAAGCAACCTCGAACAGTGCAGTGCCCCAGCCTTCTTGTCTTTCTGGCTCTTATCGATAGGAGGACCCTTCTTTCCCATCGGGCGGTCCGCGGTGAAATTCAATTTTCTTTCGCGATCCCTTCCGATGATGGGCTTTCGCTTCCAGATCTATGTTCCCTTTCTCTGCCCTGCCAAAAGTAGTGACCGACCAAAAAAAAATCAATCAATCCAAGAAAATAGTTGAGAATTTTTGGTGCTAAGTTACTGATGAGTCATTTTTGAGTGCTATTTATATAAGCATATATATATGTGCATGCTTGGCAGTCACCTTCAGCCTGTGCCCATCTATGACTAGTTCACCCCTCACATTGCTCCTAAGTTGTCATGGTAATGCCTTTGCATCCCACATGCATAGCCACTGACATGTGGTTTTGTATTGTCAGTGGTCACTTGCCCTCCACGGACCCCATAGGCTATGTTTGGTTCCAACATGTCTCCAACCATTGTTACATTTCCCTCAACTGTCTCCCTCAGCAGGGAAGTGGGGAACTGCTGAGCTGCTGTACCTTGCTGTGGTGTCAGTCCCAACCCCTGCCATGCATGTCGTAATACTTCCTTGCCTACTGGTTTGGTGAAGATGTCAGCCAAGTTGTCCTTAGTGCCAATATACTTGATTTTGACATTTCCATCTTGTACATTATCTCTGATAAAGTGGTACTTGGTGTTGATATGCTTCAACTTCCAATGTTGTGCTGGATCCTTACTGACCTGAATGGTGCCTGTGTTGTCTGAAAAGATTGTGGGGGTGCCAACATCAATTCCAATAGCCTTGAAGAGATGCCTGAAGAAAAGTACTTCTCATGCGGCTTTGGTTGCTGCCATGAACTCTGCTTCCACCACTGACAAAGCAGTGCAGTGTTGTAGTGCTGACTTCCATGCAACCAGGTTCCCATGTACAAACACTGCTGAACCTGATGAACTTCTTTGTTGTGCAGTTGCATCACTTGCCCAGTTCGCATCACTATGCGCCATTAAAAACTCTTGTTCCTTGTCACCACTATATCATAGATGGACATCCTGGGTGCCATCTAGGTATTGTAGTACCTTTTGTGCTGCATCGTAATGCTCTTTTGATGGTTGAGTCATATAGTGTGCAAGGGCCCCTACTGCTTGGCTGATGTCTGGGCATGTTCCATTCGAGAGCCATAGGAGCTTACCAACAATCTGCGGGTATTCCTTTCATTTGGCTGTGCTCACTGCTGTCTCTGGGGCCGGTATGTCTTGGAGCAGTATGCTGGATTTTCTCCTGTGTTTGTCTAGGTGTTTGTTCAGTAGTTGTTTAATGTAACTGGTCTGTCTGAGGTCCATTGTCTTTTCTTCATGATTCCTGGTGATCTTGATTCCAAGGAAGTGAGACACATTGCCACCCTCCTCCATCTTCCACTTCTTGCCTATTTCCTCCTTGATGTGTTTGACCATTTCTAGCTTTGGAGCTATAATCAATGTATCATCAACATAGATAATCAGTATTGCGAAGTTGTCCCCCTTTCCTCTGGTGTAGATACATGGTGTGCAATCAAGTCTGTGGAAGTTCGAGCACTGTAGGAACTTATCAAACTCCAAGTTCCACTCCTGTCCTGATTGCTTGAGTCCATATAACCCTTTCACTACCCAATAAGCCTTTCCTTTTGGTACCTTTGCCCCTTCTGGCGGTTTCATATAGATGACATGCTTGAGTGTGGAGTTGAGGTAGGCCATCGTGATGTCGAGTTGATGGACCTCCCAGTCCCACTACACTGCCAGTGACAACAGGGCTCTTATTGCACTGAGTGGTGCCACCAGTGCAAAAGTTTCTTCAAAGTCTATGCCCTCTCATTGTGTGAATCCTCATGTGACGAGTCTTGCTTTATGTTGGACAGGTACCCCATCAGCATCCAGCTTGAGACAGAGGATGATCTTAGAGTCGACAAGTTTGGTATTTGGTGGTACATCCACGATTTCCCAAGTTCCCATGGCCTCCAGTCCATCCAACTCCTTGCATATGGCTTCTTGCCATTGCTGTGCATCTTCACTGGCAAGTGCTTCTTTCATTGTTGGTGTGAGGTTTAGGGTGGTGGTGTTCGCTCCCCTGATCATGTCTTCAACTGCTATCTCCAATCTGTTGTCTTCAGTATTGTTGATCGGTTGTTCAACAGGTGCATGTTGGAGTGAGTCTTGCTTGTCAAGTTCTTCGATTTCTGGTTCAGGTTTGAGGTCATTTGCCTCTGGTTTGGCACTTTCTGCTTTGAGGCTCTCAAACCCAATTTGCAGCAGGCTTTGTACTTTAGGTCGATTGTGCCAACCTTTGTGTTCATGGAATGTAGCTGAATTGCTCCACCGGATGGATGGCGTGTGGTCTGGAGTGAAGAATTTCCATCCCTTGTGCTCATCATCATAACCAATCATGATTCCTGGTATGGCTCTCACACCATGCTTACCTGTGTGATCTTTCTTTGGGAGGTGAACCCATGTGAGGCAACCAAAGACATGCAATTGTTTTGCCAAGCCGTGAGCTGTCATGTGGTGAAAGTCTTCATACGGAATTCTGTTGGCATTTGCTGATGGTGTCAAGTTAAGTACATGTCCAGCAGCCATGATGGCATAGGGCCATAGTCCTTTTGGCACTGATCTTTGGACAAGCATTGTGTGCATCTTCTCTTGGAGTGATCTGATAGTGTGCTCTGCTCTCCCATTCTGTATGCTGACATACAGGGTGGTTTTCTGCCACTTAAGTCCTGCTTCCTGCTTCCATTCCTCTGCTGCTAAGCTTGACCATTCCATTCCATTATCACTGCGAATACACTTTAATGTGCAATCCATTGCTATCTCCACTGTTTTGGTCCATGCTTTTAGGGCAGGGAACACTTCTGCTTTGCTTAGGAGCAGTTTCACATACACGTAGGATGAGGCATCATCGACAACTACCAGTGCATGGTGATAATTTGGATGTCCTTGTAAGTCTGTCATTAAGTCAATGTGTATCAACTCTAGTGGCTCCTGTGCTCATTCCATTTTGCTGCTTGCCATTCTTGCACGTGTTTGTTTTGCTTGACTGCAACAGTTGCAGTCTCTTGCATTGTGCTCGAGCTGTGTGTCCTTTCCCAAATAATGAGCCTGGATTTGCTTAGTTTTGTTTCTGCCAGGGTGGCCGAATCATTTGTGCCATAGTTTGCTTATTGTGTGGCTTGCAGGCCTTGCTGGTGTCATGTTGTCATCAATGCCCTCAAGGGGGTCATTGAGCTGTGCTGCTAGGGAGTCACTGTGAACTTCCCATCTTTTCTGGCATTGGTTGGTCTTGCTTTTAACCATGCTTCCATCATGTTGGAGGATTGTAGCTCCAGATTCTTCAAATATCACTCATGCACCATTTTCAGTTAATGCTGGGACAGACAATAGATTCTTGCTAAGGTTGGGAATGTAAAGTACATCTGTGAGGGGTATTTTAACATTTCCAACTTGCAAGGTCACATCTCCTATTGCTTGTACTCACAACCATTCATGTCCAGTGGTATCTATGGATCCTTTCTTTGGCATTGGAGCAATGAGCTTATCCTCATCATGTACCATGTGATGTGTAGCTCCAGAGTCGAGAATCCATGTACTGCCTTGATTACAGTTGCCAGTGTTGCTTACGAAAAGGGTGCACCCAAATTCCTATCCCTGCTGAGTAGAGGTTTGCTCCTGGCCGCTGATGCAATTGATTGCAATGTGCCTGGGTTGCCTACATTTGTAACACTTAGCTGGCTCATTAGGGTTTGCAGGATCACATCTGCCTCTGTTGTAGCCTTCTTGGTTTAGGATTTGGCTAGGTCTGCTGGCTTGGTTGGTTATGTTCTTGTTGCTGGCTGTCAGCGGTTGCGCGCCTGAAACCTGAGATCTGTGGTAGTATTGATACTATCACCGATTCTGTCGAGTTATGCGACAGCACTAATGGTATTTCGATTCCTAGTGAAATATGCGACAGAGCCTTCTCTGTCACCTTTCTCGTTGGAATCTGTAGTTGTGTTATTGTTATGATAGATTTCGACTAACTGCTGTGGACACTCCATCCAGAGGTTGCTTGGCATGATCAAACTACAATATGATTCTAAGTGAACTTGATGTTGACACCAATGGTCTGGTGTGAGTATGGATTGATGACACCGACACGAGTGTCCAGTGTGTCGGCTAAGGCTTGAAGTGATCCCTGGACTGCAGTGGATGACTGCCTTCAGTTCTAACTATATCTGGACTGCTGGTTTGCTAGAACTGCCTTCAGATGTCAGGAAATGGTGATACAACACACATGCTTCGAGGAGGAGCAATCTGTTGATTACTACTATGCTGACTGTGAACTAATGATACTTATTGCCTGAAGTAATACTAGTTGGTTTGATGAGTGTAGAGTGGATGAGGATCCACTCGACCATTTGTGACGAGGAGGTAGGACTATATACCTCTTCGCAGCATTGCCAGTGACACTGCTCCTGCTCCCTCTCTCCAGAGGGTACCCTCTTCATCGAGTACTGCACAGGGATCTCCAAGGAGGCACCTCCTCCATATCAAGCCTTGTCCCTCCTGCCTTTCCTGAGCTGTGTCAACTTCATCAACACTGCTCCTCTTCTTCATGTCCCTTTCGCCAGTGTCCTATACACAGATCTCCTTCCTTTGACCGGTGATGGTTCTCTTCTACTCCTGTCCTGTGGGCCCCTGAGTGGTAACTGACCGTGTGTCACTGAACTCGGTCCCTCTCGCATGTGAATCATTGTATGGACATCCTTACTACCGATCTCCGTGGAATCTGCCACATGATCTCGCTTGCTGCAGATTCTGGTGGGATTCGTGATATCAATGATGCTCATGCTGATTTTGCTGTGGTCTGCCATAGAGCTGGTTCTATTGCTGATCTCAGTGAACTCTGTTGCAGCTCCTACGATATACCCGATTCCACGTTTCCTGCACTACCTTCATATGAACTTCGGTCTTTCCTCGTTCTGCGCACCCAGGCCCATGACACCGGCGAGTCTAGTTGCGGCTCGGATTCAGCCTGAGAGTTCGGCTTCTTGATGTTTCTTGGCAAGTGCATGGTAGGCATATTCATAGCTACAGCCCGGCTGTGCAGCTTTGAGGGAGTCTACTGTCTGAGTATAGAGCCAGTCATCTTTGACACAGTGGTACAAGGTGGACTTCTTAAGCTTTTCATCCATGTGACTGCCCAGTCTTGCTGTGTCATTCCAAATTTGATCTAGTTCCTTTCCAAGGTTGACAACATTTCAGTGTACTAGCTTGATCTCATGCACTCGGTCATGAATTGCAGAAAGTTTGACTTCATCATTGATTGTGAGCACTGCTTTGAGTTTCTTATACAGTGTGGAGCCAAGTTGTTCCTCTTTGCCTTGTTCCCGAATGGTGTATGTATGAATACTGCTCTCAGGACGAAAAATGGCTGCTCCGAGCGCTGATTCGCCAGTCCCCAACGCAATCTTGGAGCTGTTGTGTTGTGTTGCGTGTCTCTTTCTGCGTGTTCATCTCGCTCACGTACCCTTGAGCTTGAGCTGCAACTGAGCTGCTCCAGAGTCCACTTTCTTGATTGATTGATTTTTGATTTTCCCTTTTTCTTCTTTTCTTCCTGGCCCGATTCGCGAACATCCGACAAAGACAGACAGACAACCATCCTTCTCATCATCGCTGTTTCCGTCTACCTCGTCTTCCTACCGCCACCTCCATCATCATATAGACAAAGATGCAGGCACTTCGAGCTCTTCAGCGGTCTGGCCTCCAGAAGGCGGTCGCCGCCGCCGCCGCCTCCTCGTCTTGCTCGACCTTTTCGCAGCGATCCTTCCACTCGTCGCGACGTGCGCTCGAGTTCTCCAAGTTCAACATGCCCGCCATGTCTCCCACCATGACCGAGGGTGGTATCGCCGCTTGGAAGAAGCAGCCCGGTGAGGCCTTCTCTGCCGGTGATGTTTTGCTCGAGATCGAGACTGACAAGGCTACCATGGATGTCGAGGCTCAGGATGACGGTGTTCTCGCCAAGATCCTCGTCCCTGACGGCTCCAAGGCCATCCAGGTCAACTCGCTCATTGCTATCATGGCCGAGGAGGGTGACGATCTCTCTAAAGCTGATGCTTTCGCTGCCGAGGCTGCTTCTGAGGGTGGTGATGCTAAGCCCGCTGCTGCCAAGGAGGAGCCCAAGAAGGAGGAGTCCAAGCCCTCTGAGCAGCAGAAGCAGGAGTCCAACCCCGAAACTTCCTCTCCTTCCTCCTCCTCCTCGTCTTCTTCCTCCAGCTCCTCGTTCGGCTCGCAGAGCTCTGGCGACCGTATCTTCGCTACCCCCGTCGCCCGCAGGTTGGCACAGGACAAGGGAATCGCTCTCACCAAGATCAACGGCACTGGTCCTGAAGGCCGCATCATCAAGGCCGACGTAGAGAACTACAAGCCCGAGGCCGCTTCTACTTCCGCCCCTGCTCCCTCCAAGTCCGCAGCTGCCCCTGCTCTTGCTTCGGGCGAGGGAGACTACACCGACATCCCCGTCTCCAACATGCGCCGCACCATCGCTGCCCGTCTCGCCGAGTCCAAGTCGACGGTCCCCCACTACTACGTCAGCATCGATGTCGAGATGGACAAGGTCCTCAAGCTTCGCGAGGTCTTCAACAAGGCCGCTTCCGAGAAGGCCGGCAAGGATGTCGACAAGGCCAAGGCTGCCAAGCTCAGTGTTGGCGACTTCATCACCAAGGCTGCCGCTGTTGCGCTCAAGGAAGTTCCCGAGGTCAACTCGGCTTGGTACGGCGATTTCATCCGTCAGCACAACAAGGCCGACATCTCGATCGCTGTTTCCACCCCTACCGGTCTCATCACCCCGATCGTCAAAAATGTCGGTGGATCGGGTCTTGCTACCATCTCGGCTGCTACCAAGCAGCTCGCTGCCAAGGCTCGTGCCGGCAAGCTCGCTCCTCAGGAGTACCAAGGTGGCTCCTTCACCATCTCCAACATGGGCATGTTCGGTATCACCCACTTTACCGCCATTATCAATCCTCCTCAGAGCTGCATTCTCGCCATCGGCGGTACCGAGGCTCGTTTGATTCCTGACTCCGAGAGCGAGCAGGGCTTCCGCAAGGCTATGGTCATGCAGGCTACCATCTCGGCTGACCACCGAACCGTTGATGGCGCCACTGCTGCCAAGTGGATGAAGGCTTTCAAGGACGCCCTAGAGAACCCTCTCAGCTTCATGCTCTAAGCGATAGAGCACTGGCATCAACACCACACCACTCCTTCTCAAGTACAAAGCTGCTTCGTGCTGAGGGAGAGACACCTTCTTCCTGTATATCACCGATTCTCTTTTCACCTTGCTCTTTGCAGATTCCAATACATCAGGCATGACTATGGCACCAATTGTTGTGCAGAGCGTGTAGACCAAGTGCATGAATCGACTTGCCATCTTGTACGTGAAAGTCAGGAGAGAAGGCCTCCATCCCTGAGGGGGGGATGAGACGGATAGGAAGTGATCTGCATTGGCGTATCAAGACGCATGCCGTACCCTAGGAACGACGGGACAGCTGTAACACTGCCCTGCTCCTCTGGCTCCTGGTCGTTGGGTGAGATCGATTGACCTCATCAACCTCTAGGGGTCTCTCCCACTTGGTGTAGTCCTCCTCTTCGTACTCTCCGCATACATTCTTTGTCACCATCAGCGATGGCAATGCTCCTCTTGCGCCAACTTCATTCGATGCTCTCAGGAGTTCCTCCCACTTCATCCGAATGGCGTGATCCCCTTCGGCGACCCCTTCACATGGCTTCTGCATGCTGCCCGTCATAGTGATGACCTTCCCAAGGAGGAGTTCCCACCGAGTGAGAGGAACAGGAGGAGGACGAGCAGTATGGTAGAGGCCATGCTCCCCTCAGAAGGAGCAGGAGCAGTGTCGCCGGCGACACTGCAGGGGTCTATATATACTGCTCGTTCTCTCTGTCTCCTCAAGCTCTATCGAATCCCATACTGCAAGCAGGCAAGCGACATTGTTCATTGGGAATGTTGTGTTGTCTCTTGACTAGGTATTCTGTACCTTACAGAGCTCCTGCACAAGAGACCTGCCCTTCATTGACGCTTAGAGCACATAGGCCTGGCCAGCCTCGCTTCAAAGCTGTTCGAAGGTGATACAATGTAGAGAAGTTTTTGGTCCAGATAACTGGCAATCGGGGACAGTCTAAGTATGATGTCACTGCTGCTTTAAGATAGAAACATGTATACTCAATTGACTGAAAGAATGTGGTGAGAGCCTAGTGCTCTCTGCTTGATATACAGCTTGTGTGTAAACTGTCCCACAAATTTACATGTCACCATACATCACTCTAATGCTCAATAGCCATAAGTTGTATTGCCACACTGTCTCATATTGTCTGAAAGCTCTGCTTCTTCTCTCCAAGACTGTGTAATTGATATTGACATTGACTGAGAAAATTGGGCTATGAAGAAGAGTTGAGATTTATTTTTTTTTATTGTGGGACAGTTTATGGAGCACTCCTTGAAAACACCTTAGTACTTTGTATTCCCTCCTTTGGCCTTCAGAACCACCTTGATGCAGTCTGGCATACTCTCTATTAGCATCCTACATGTCTCTGGAGTGATTGCTGTCCATTCAGCTTTGCATCTCTTGAGCAGTTCATCTCTGGACTTTGCAATTGTACTATACTGTGAAAGTCACATTTTGAGATGGTGCCAGAGGTGTTCAATTGGGTTTAAGTCTGGCAACTGCACTGGCCATTGCATAACCTTAATGCTATTGCTTTCCAACCACATTATTGTCTTCTTTGACATGTGTTTTGGGTCATTGTCTTGCTGAAATGTGATGTTGGTGTATGCATGCTGAAGCTGCAAATCTGAGATTGTTTTCACAAGCTTGTCATTCAAGATATCAATGTATTGGTCTGAATTCATTGTACCCAGCACCAAGCACATGCCTCCCACCCCTTCTCATGTCATACAGCCCCAGATCATGATGGAGCTGCTGCCAAACTTGACTGTCAGCCTGACAAGCTTGCTGTTGAAGCCAGCATACTTAATCCAACAGAACTGCTTACCATCTGGTCCCAAGAAGTTGATCTTTGTCTTGTTGGACCATCCACATTCTTCCAATCCTCAACAGTCATGTCCTTGTGCTCATTAGCAAATTTGCAACAGGCTTTGTAATGTCTCTTGAGTAGCTTCAGTTTTTTCACTAACCTCTTGTCACAGGGACGGCTGGCCTGCGCAAGAGAGTGCACCTAATGATCAGCGGCAGTATGGTAATGTCGCGTAACGGAGCAGTATATGAAGGGTGCACAGAAGATCAACATATGAAGGGTGCGCCAGATTGATCAGAGTCAAAAACCATCGGGGATCAACAAGAGTAATTGGGTTGGCAGCGCACATGAATTACGAGATCGATCGAACCCCGGGAATCCAGATCAATCTCATGGGATCGGTCGGAGTCAGCTGGACTGGTATGCTTCAATGAGTCAGCTGATCCGAACAAGTACTCGGAGCTGTGCCGACATCGGAGACAGTCAGATCAGCATGCCTCAACTAGTCAGCCAATCCGAACAAGCACTTGGAGCTGTGCCAACGTCGAGAGATAGTCAGATCAGCATGCTTCAACTAGTCGGCCGATCCAAACAAGTCAAGATGGAACTGTGCTGACATGACCACATGACCAGGGGGTATGGTCATGAGGTTCAAAGGGAATTCACAAGATTAAGTCGAAAGGGGGCCATGCCGAAAGGGGGCATCACACATCAGACAGAAGGAGAGCATGTAGGCAAGAGGGCAGTGTTGCATAACCCTTATGCCGAGCAAATGGTAGGAGCACAGTATCGAAGGGGTTGATACCAGCAGGGTAAGGCAGTGCCTAACAGGGGACAAAGGCCCCTCAAGAGGAGCAGGATAGGTGTCAAGGGAAAACACTGACCAGACATATAAATACTCTCATTCTACCATAGCATACAAGTGGAGGGGCATCCACTCTGAACTCAACTTACTTACTCTATACTTACTCGGTTACATATCTTCACAATAGCAGTGCTCTTGCAATGACTCACAATGTGTGTGTTGTATCACTGTTAGTCAACAACTGTAGGTGGTGTTCTTCACACTAGCAGTCCAGTTCATTACTGTAGGCAGTGTTCTTCACACTAGCAGTCCAGTTCATTACTGTAGGCAGTGTTCTTCACACTAGCAGTCCAGTTCATTACTGTAGGCGGTGTTCTTCAACACCAGCAGTCCAGTTCCTTGCTGTAGGCGGTGTTGCTTGACACCAGCGGTCCAGTCGGTTATTGTAGGCAGTGTTTCACACCAGCAGTCCAGTAACTCATGTCCTCTGTAGGCAATTAGCATATCGCAGTCCAGACAATGTCCAAGAGCATTATCAACAGTACTACAAACACTCATACTGTAGGGGAGGGTGTATCACTCACTCACCAACAAACAACATCCATGCCGCACAACCTCTGAATGGAGTGTTCAAGGCGGTCAGTCAAGACTTACTAGGCGATGACACTTGGTTATGTTTAGGTGAATCATATCGAGTAGTCCTTACTCAATCAACCTCAGCTAGTCTCTGGCGCGCGACCGCTTACACCTCTGTGCTTTGTAACAACAGTAATGAAGTGCTTTTCTTACTGTGGTTGGGCATGCTTTGACTTGAAATGTCTCCTGCAGTGCATGACATGCTTTCCTGACCATGGAGGTTGGATTGAGCTTGAAATAGTGGTCCAGGAAGCGAACATGACAAGGCTGGAGTTTGTCACAGGATCAGTGGGTCAGCGTATGAAGGGTGTGCCAAATTGATTGGCAGCAATCATGGTAATGTCACAGGGTCAGCAGATCAGCATATGAAGGGTGCACCAAATTGATTGGCAGCAAATCATTGGGAATTGACAAAGCTAATTGGGTTGGTAGCACATATGATTTATGAGACCAACTGAACTCTGGGGTCCAGGTTAATTTCACAAGGATCAATCAGGATCAGCCTGATCAGCATGTCTCAGCAAGTTGGCTGACACAAGCAAGCATCAGGAGATTCAGGAAGGAGGATACCAGCATTAGAAGGAGAAGCATACAGAGATAACCACATGCAGGAGTGGGGACCGAGCTCAGCATCATGTGGATGGTTACTGCTTGTGACATCTGACATGGGACCGGATGTGCAGAAGCAAAAGTCAGATGAAGAGAAGCGCAAGAATCGCAGGATCGGGAGAAATGAGGGGTTGAGGCAGAGTTCACCAAGATCTGTAGTAGAGAGGCTCTATGACAGATCTTGTCCAGATCAGTATGAGCAGGATCTTACAGCAAAGCTCACTGGAACCTGTTGTATCCTAATTGTACAACAGATCTCATGGAGGACACTGACCTCACAGTCCACACAACAAGACAGATGTCAGGGGTCTCGCGCCTGAAACCCAGGTCAGTCTGTCGAGATACTTGGTGACTATCAAACTGTGCGACAGCTATTGTCTCAGTATCAGTCTCAAAGAGCTAGTTGCTTGGCAACTATCAAGTTGCGCGATGACAGCAGGTGGCGTTTGTTGTATATACTGTCATAGGTTTTGGCTGACCTCTGTGGACACTCCATTCAGGGGTAGCTCGGCACAATCAATATCAATGTGTAGATTATGATGACACCAAGGTCTGGTGTGAGTGTTGATGATGATGAGGTTGATAACATTGGTGATAATGTTGGTGGGTGTTGATGATAATGAGGATGATGGTGTTGGTGATAAGGTTGGTGGCATCAACACAAGTGTCCAGTGTGTTGACTGATGCTTGAGGTGATCCCCAGACTGCAGTGGACTACTGCCTTTGGTTCTATCTTGATCTGGACTGCTAACCTGCTATAGGGTGCCTTCGGACGTCAGGTAGTGGTGATACAACACACACACTATGATGAGGAGCAACCTGTCAGCGGTCGCGTGCCTGAAACCTGAGATCAGTAGTAGTATCAGTACTATCACCGATTCTGTCGAGTTATGTGACAGTGCTAGTGGTATTATGATTCCTAGTGTAATATGCAACAGAACTGTCTCTGCTGCTTTTCTCGTTGGAATCTGTAGTTGTATTGATGTTGTGACAGATTTCGACTGACCACCATGGACACTCCGTCCAGAGGTAGCTCGGCATGATCAAACTATGATACGACTCTAAGTGAACTTGATGTTGACACCAATGGTCTGGTGTGAGTATGGATAGATGACGTCAACACAAGTGTCCAGTGTGTCGACTAATGCTTGAAGTGATCCCCAGACCGCAGTGGACAACTGCCTTCGGTTCTATCGATATCCAGACTGCTGGTTTGCTAGAACCACCTTCAGATGTCAGGAAACGGTGATACAACACATGCACTTTGATGAGGAGCAATCTGTTGATTACTACTATGCTGACTGTGAACTAATGATACTTATTGCTTGAAGTAATACTAGTTTGTTTGATGAGTGTAGAGTGGATGGATCCACTTGACCATTCATGACAAGAAGGTATGCCTATATATCTCTTCCCAGCATTGCCAGCGACACTGCTCCTGCTCTCTCTCTCCAGAGAGTACCCTCTTTGTCAAGTATTGTACAGGTGTCTCCAAGGAGGCACCTCCTCCATATCAGATCTTGTCCCTCCTGTCTTACCTGAGCTATGTCAACTTCATTGACACTGCTCCTCTTCTTCATGTCCCTTTTGCCAGTGTCCTTTACACAGCTCTCCTTCTTCTGACTGGCGACATTTCTCTTTTACTCCTGTCTTGTGGGCCCCTGAGTGGTAACTGTCTGCATGTCACTTGAGCTTGGTCCCTCACACATGTGAATCATCATACGGACAACCTTGCTACCGATCTCTGCAGAATCTGCCACAAGGTCTTGCTTGTCGCAGATTCTGGTGGGATTCATGATATCGAAGATGCTCATGCCGATTTTGCTGTGATCTGCCATAGAGCTGATTCTACTGCCGATCTCGGTGAACTCTGTCACAGCCCCAACGATCTACCTGATTCCACGATTCCTGCGCTACCTTCATATGAACTTCGGTCCTTCCTCGTTCTGCGCACTCAGGCCCATGACACAACCTTGATAGATTGCTGCTATACTGACTGAAACTAATATATACTTATGCTGAAGTGATAACTAGTTATGATGGTTGTGTGTAAAGTGGATGAGGATCCACTCGACCTTTGATAATGAGAAGGTATGGTTATATACCTCTTCACAGCATCGCCAGCAATGCTGCTCCTGCTCTCTTCTCCAGAGAGTACCTTCTTCATCGAGTACTGTTCAGGGGGCCTCTCCTGCTTGCTTGGCACCCCTGTGCCTCTTGAGCTGTGTCGACTCCTTTGACACTGCTCCTCCTCCTTGCTATCCTGCTTGTTTGGCACCCTTGTGCCTCCTGAGTGGTGTCGACTCCTTCGACACTGCTCCTCCTCCTCAGGACCTGCTTGCTGGTTCCTTATACACTGCTCCTTCTCCTTTGACTGGTGATGGTTCCTTTGACTCTTGTCTCTTGAGCCCCCTGAGTGGTAACCATCTGCATGCTCCTTGAGCTTGGTCCTCTTCGTGGCTGTGCCTGCTCCTCGAGCTTGGTCCTCCTTGTGGCTGTGCCTGGCCCTCCTCGCATATGGCTCAGTGCTCCTTTGCATGTGAGTTCGTAGGAGTCCATGGTCTCCATGGAGACTGCACTATGACCATGCTCTCTACTGGTATCGACTAGATCTCTGATACCTGTGCTCCTTCCATATGAACCAGTGACCCTCCTGCTTCTCGAGCATCCAGGCCCATGACAACAGACAGCAAGGACATTGGGGTTGCCACCCTGATGAAGCAGGGGGCTGACTCCACAATGAACTCAGAGCAGGAGGATGGGTGAGATGAAAGGGGGGAGTGGGTTGCCACTCAGATCAGGTGGGAAAGGCCCCCTATCTGGTAATGAAGCAGCACAAAGACTCTCCATCTGCAAGAGGCGAGAGAAGCAGTGCTAAGAAGCAGTACTGTAAGACAGGCAGGACAAGGGGAGGAGGAGCAGCATTGGAGGAGGTCTTTCAGAGCAGGAGCAAGTTGTCACAGGGTCAGCAGGCCAGCGCAAGAGAGTGCGCCAAATTGATCAACAGCAGTCATGGGAAAGTCATGCAACAGAGCAATGTATGAAGGGGGTGCAATGGATCAATATATGGAGGGTGCTCCAGATTGATCAGCACTGAACCATCAGGGATCAACGAGATTAATTGGGCTGGCAGTGCATATGAATTACAAGATCGTTCAAACCCTGGGTTCCAGATTAATCTCATCAGGGATTGGTCAGAATCAGTCAGATCAGTATGCTTCAACAAGTCGGCTGATATGAGCAAGTACTAGGAGCTGTGTGAAAGTGACCACATGACCAAGGGGTTTGGTCATGAGGTTCAACAAGTGGCTAAAGGGATTCACAAGACAAAGTCAAGAAGGAGCTGTGTCAAAAGGGGGCATCACACATCATCAGGCAGAAGGAGAGCATGAAGGCGAGAGGGCAGTGTTGCATAACCCTTACACCATGCAAATGGTAGGGGTGCAGTACCAAGGGGATTGATGCCAGCAGGACAAGACAGTGTCAAACAGGGGACAAAGGCCCCTCAAGAGGAGCAGGATAGGTGTCATGGGCAACACCAATCGAACACATAATACTCTCATTCTACCATAGCATATGAGTGGATCCCCATCTACTCTATACTACTTACTCTATCTACTTTACTTACTCAGTTACATACCATTGCAATAGCAGTGCTCTTGCAATGACTCTCAATGTGTGTGTTGTATCACCATTAGTTGACAACTGTAGGCAGGGTTCTTCAACACTAGCAGTCCAGTGCCCTTGCTGTAGGTGGTGTTCTTCAACACTTGCAGTCCAGTCCCTTACTGTAGGCAGTGTTGCTCAACACCTGCAGTCCAGTCAGTTATTGTAGGCAGTGACTCACACCTGTGGTCCAGTAACTCCCATCCTCTGTAGGCAATTAGCATATTGCAGTCCAGACAACATCCAAGAGCATTATCAACAGTACTATGAACACTCATGCTGTAGGAGAGAGTGTTTCACTCACTCACCAATGACCAGTGTCCATGCCATGCAACCTCTGAACAGAGTGTTCAAGGCAGTCAGTTGAGACTTACCAGGCAGCAACATTTGGTTACAATTAGGCAAAACATACTGAGTAGACCTTACTCAATCAAACTCAATAGCACCCCAAAACTAAGTCTCTGGTGTGCGACCGCTTACACAAGTGTTGCTGGTGACACTTGGGAAATGGTTATATAACCATGCTTCCCATCATAGCAGTCAAGTGGATCTCCATCCACTCTATACCATAACATACTAGTTATAGCTTTCACATAAGTATACATTAGTATTCTGTCAACAGTTGCAATTGCAGAGCATTGCTTCTACTGTAGCATGTGTGTTGTATCACTGCTCATTGACATCATCCAAAGGCAGTTCATTCTGTGGTCTGGATATTGATCAACACCAAAGGCAGTTCATACTGTGGTCCAGCTCTCTCAATCATTAGAACCAAAGGCAGTCATCCACTGTGGTCTGGGGATCACTCAGTCACTCAGTTGGCACACTGGACACTTGTGTTGGCATCAACAACATCATCAGCACCAGACCTTGGTGTCATCACACAGTATCTCTTGGTTAATTGATTGTGCTGAGCTACCTCTGGACAGAGTGTCCACAGCAGTTAGTTGAAACCTGCAATAACAATCAAGCTACCACATATTCAAGCAAGAGAAGTCATAGAAGGCTTCTACAACAGATCTCAGCAAGAATAATAATAACAGCCTTTTACCACAGATCTTGATAGGATCAGTAGTAGTTGTAATTCTACTACAGATTTCAGGTTTCTGGTGCGCAACCTCTGACAGGCTATTGACTAAGTACCACTTCTTATATATCTACAACAGTGGAGTGGAGCATGACAGGGAAACTTGGCAGGGAAACTACCTCCTCCCTCCTCGGACATCTACTTAGCCAGTATGCCAGTGCAATACTTGGCAATTGGTCTGGCTCAAGCCAATATATCTGCTACCCTCTAACATTATCATGGGCCCTGGGCATGGGGTCCTGCCCCCCTCTGGGGGTTAAGCGCGGGGCAGACACGTTTGGCGTGTCTGATCTGAATCTTTGCGAAAATGCCGTTACAGATCTTATCTAAATCTGCCCATCCCGGAATCCCCGGATCCTCGTTTCTTTCCTTCGCCTGTCGACCAGCACCCTTGTTGATGCCTGTGCAAAGAAACCCTGTCTGTCGAACGGTTCGTGGAAGCTAATGCAATGAGCCAAGCATCATGACCTTTCAAGCACTGTAGTAGTCTGTCGTGGTCTTCTGCACCTTGCTAAGTGTATGTTCAGGCTGCTGGTTCTGGTAGAAACGAGTGCAGGCTACAGCAGATCCGCTGCATGCCTGTAAGGAAATGAGTCCGTGAGATATAAGGGTACCATCTCTCTCCCTTCCATGCTGATCTTCCATCGATACAAAAAAAACGTTCCACAGACATCCCTCTCTACACCAGTACATCGAACCAAACACAATGCCGTCCGCCGACAAGTACACTGACAAAGCAGGACGCCAAGGCGAACGGCAAGAAGGGTCAGAAGAAGGCTGAGGCCGAGTACCAAGACGATGGCAAGGAGGCTGAAGACGATGGTGGCGCCGAAGAGGAGGAGGAAGAGGAGGCTCAAGCCGGTGACAAGCGCGGTAAGGGCTCTAAGCAGCAGCAGCAGAAGGAGCCTCAGCAACAGCAGAAGAAGCACAAGACTCGCAAGCGAGCGAGTGCCTCGTCAGATGTGATGCCCGAAAGCATAGTCGCTGCCTTCAGCATTGTCGAGGCAGAGGACAGAGAACGGCGAGCAGTGCAGTCGCTGTCGATGTTGATGTTTTGGCGGATGGATGGATCAGAGCTAGGTCACGCTGTCACTGGGTTGATAAGAGTCGGATCGAAGAATATTCGCGATATGAGATGACGGTAATGATGATGATGGATAGCTGCCTTTCCAATCTGAGTCGGGAGTTCTGACAAGTGAGTGAGTGAAGAGTGAGAAAGCGCCAAATACGGTCGGATTCGCAACTACAAAGTCAAGTCGCAGAGACAGGAAAGTAGAAATTAAAATGTCATTTTAAAAAATAAGGAGAGCACATTCGCGTCTAAGCAGCTGCCTGAAGGCGCATGGCCAGTGTCCACGAGAGTGTGTGTGAGAGTTGAAAATGACGGATGGTGCGCCTCTGTGATGAAGATGGGCGCTGGCTGGCTGGCTGGCTGGCTGGCTGGCCTGTCTGACCCGCTGTTCTCTCAACTTTACACCGCAGTTCTCCCTCTCTCTCTCTCTTTTCTCGCGGATTCAAGGAATTCAAGGTTTTCGAGAGCGGCCCATCTCGTCGCCCATCGCATCCTCGACCTCCTTCGTCTCCAACCTGGTTCCGTCCCTAGTCTCTTCCCCCTTCCCCCTTCCCCCCTTTCCCCTTCCGCCATCCATCATCCATCATCCATCTATCGGCCACATCAGCAACCTTTCTGCTTTCGGACGGACCGCTCGGCACGTCATTCGTCCTGGCCGTCACCACCATCAGCTCCGCCAGTAACGCTCTTCTAAGCCGACTTCTTTCCGTCACGCAGACTCTTTACGGTTCGGAGTGTGGTCGCGTCGGTCAGTCGATCACTCCCTTGCACCTGTGACCCGGACCTGAAGTAGTCATTCGACACCGTCCGGATCCTGTTTCTGTCGAGACGACACTCCGCCGACCGCTGTGTCCTTGACATTGCAGCGATCCCACCATCTTGTCGTCTCTGCTTTTGCGTTGAGATCATCGTTTCAGCTTGCTTGTATTTGTGCCTCGACAACATCATCCATCCATCCGCCCTTTCCCCTCAGAACTTTAGTCGCCCGCTCACGCTGTAGGGAGGCTTTGCATTAGCATCCATCCCGTTCATTCCCCTATCTGACACGCACCTCCTATCAACGTTGAAAGGCATTCATTCGGACACTTTTCTGCTTTTATTGTGTCTGAGCAGGCACCATCCCCGCCTCCAAGTCACGCAATCCGATCGCATCCGCTCACTGTCGGCTCTCAGTACAGCTCCGCGGATCTTCAGAATCAGTCGCCCTCTCTCCGACGCTTCGTGAAGGTTTATCGCCTTAGCTTTCGACACCTTCCTGACATTCCGTTGCCCAACAGCGGCGACTGCATACATCGTCATCGACTTTCCCAGATTTATATCAGACGCGCCAAGCGACGGCGTCGATGCATTGCCTCCAATTCGATTGTCTCTCTAACTTGGCGTAAGGCAGCGTTCCGGAATCTGATCAACGGCACGACCATCCCACCGAGCTGAGGATCTAGCAAAGAGAGCTTCTCGATCCCTTCAGGCCGGAAAGCAGCCTATCCGAGAATCTCGGACTAAGGGCTGGTTCATAGAGCAGCGCGCCGCTGACAGTGGCTCGCGTCTCCTCCAACATGGCGCCTCTTTGCACCTCTGCAGAGGTCAACCTGCTCGTCTACCACTACCTCAAAGAGTCCGGCTTCCATCATGCTTCCTTCTCATTACGGCACGAGTCTCGCTTAGACGACGAACCGCTATCAAAGCAAGCCATCGTTGAGCCAGGTCAGCTCGTACGCTTCCTTCAGAAAGGTCTCATCTACGCCTCTGTAGAAGCGCATATCCAAGAGGATGGCACAGAGAAGCCATGTTCCTCCAACATCCGCTTAATCGGACCACCACACGTCTGCGATGGCAAATCACGACCTACACCTCCACCTGCAGCACCCACAAGGCTCTCGCCTGAGCCCGACCCGTTCGCAGCTCAACAAGCACGACCAGAGCACAAGGAGACAGCCACACAAACACCACCGGCACCAGCACCGGTAGCGAAACCAGTCAACGGCGTACATAGCACCAGTAGCAAGGCATCTACATCATCGTCATCGCTCCGTGCCTCTGAAGCTCAAGATCGTTCGTCCAAACTCGCTTCCTCTTCCAAGAAGAAGGTCGAAGACGCAGCCGAACAAGATGACGCTTCCTCTTCAACCTCTAAACCCAAAGATGCCAAGCGCAAAGCCTCGACATCGGTTGCGTCAGATGCGGATCGCGAGGACAAGCGTGTGCGCATGAACGAGTCCAGCAGCAAGTCAGAGGATGTCTCCACATCCGAAGCACAGCGTGAAGCAGCGGACAGTGCATCATCTCGCAAGGACCGTCGGAACGGCGAAGCACAGTCGCGGTCTGCGTCTCCGAGCGCAGACAAGAAGTCGACAAACGACCAGCGTAGCAAGGACAAGGACACCAGCAGCAGCAACAACAACAACAAGAAGGGCGGAAAGTCAGCGGCAGGAGAGAATGGCGAGGGAGGTAAGAAACGCGGAGACAAGGAGTCTTCATCACGCAGCAAAGATCCCAAGGCACCAATACCGCAACCAAAGGGTGACAACTACGTTCAAGACAACCAGATCATCACCCTGGCAGGACACACAGGCCAAGTCTTCATCTCGGCTTGGAACCCGACCGTCCCCAACATGCTAGCATCAGGAGGAGGTGATGCAACTGTCCGCATCTGGGAAGTCCCCGATAATGCAGGCGAGACGCCCGACGCTCCCACCATCTGCAAGCATCTCCCGGCCGCACAAAGCAAGGACATTTCAACCCTGGACTGGAACCCAGACGGTACGCTGCTCGCCTCGGGCTCGTACGACGGTATCGTTCGTCTCTGGACACCTCAAGGTGACCTGCATCTCGTCATGTCGATGCACCAGGGTCCTGTCATCAGCGTGCGATGGAACCGCAAGGGCAACCTGTTGCTCACCGGCAGTGCAGACGGCACCATCATCGTGTGGGATCTCAACAGTGGCAAGCCAAGGTACACCTTCCCGCTTCATAGCGACTCTGTTCTTGATGTGGAATGGCTCTCGACCGCCGACGGCTCGCTCAAGCCAAAGTCGTCATCGGATGCACCACCGCCCATGCCTCACGGCCTGAGCCCCTCGGTTGCCGACAACTACTTCGCGACGTGCTCGGCGGACAACAGCATCAATTTGTGCAAGCTCGGCGAACCCAAGCCGATCAAATCGTTCAAGGGTCACACTGACGAGGTCAATGCAATCCGCTTCGACCCATCTCAGACGCTCTTGGCTTCCGTCTCGGACGACATGACGGCCAAGATCTGGGCCTTGGACATTGGTGGAATCGGATCTGGAGGAGCAGGTGCCAGTATCGCTGGGTCTGCCTGTGACGGTTTGCGAAAGCGTGCCTCTCAGCGCCGGGGTGGAAGCGCACATCTGGAAGGCATGGATGTTGACGAAGACACGACACAGCGTCCATCGGAAGACAACACAGGCGACCGCGATCGTGAGAAGGACCGTGCCACACCTGGATCTGTTGGCGGAAGTGCTTCATCGGCAGTCGCGACCAATACCAAGGAACGCGCGTCGCCGGCACCAGGGAGCAATGGTCAAGCTGGTGGGGCGTCTAGCGGATCGTCCAACCTTATTTCCACAACCTCCAAGGGTCCCAATAAGGGGCTGCGGTTGACGCTTGCTGGACACACCAAAGAACTCTATGCCCTTGCTTGGTGCCCGACGGGACCTGGCTCTGCTAACCCAGATCAGCCCAGAATGTTGGCTACAAGCTCGTTCGATTGGACTGCCCGACTCTGGAATGCCGACAGCGGCGAGTGCCTGCGAGTGATTGACGCACACGAGGACAATGTCTACACACTGCGATTCAGCCCATGCGCTCGATACCTTGCGACAGGTGGTATCGACAAGAAGGTGATCATTTCGCGTGTCGACAATGGCGCTCTGGTGCAGCAGTATCTTGGAGGCGGTGCGATCTTTGACATTGCATGGAAGGACATGCACGACACCGTCGAGACCAAGCAGGAGGAGGGAGAGAAGAGCGAAGATTTTGCCAACAAGCCGCAACCCCTGGCGAAAAGACACCAGCTCGCCATCTCGCAGGCTGATCGAAAGCTCACTGTGCTCAACCTAGCTGATCTTGACTCTGTCACGTCTACTGCCACTTTTAAGGCGCCGCCTCCTGTCGAAGCCAAGGCGGAGACGGGCAATACGAGCGAGAAGCCGCCAAAGAAGAAAGCTCGGGGTGGTGTGTGATAGCCCCCTTGCAGGCAGGCAACATCGTGTATCTTCTATGTCAGGCCGTCGTAGTCATACCGAACACTGATTTGGCTAAGGACAAATCCAGGCTGTGTGCATCAGCAGAGCGTCAGTCAAGCAAATCAATGCATCTCTTCAACTGGGATGGTAGTATCTATCACCACCGAACCATGCTTCGGTCTGTACAAGTAATCAGAATCTCAAGGGAACATACAATCACAAAAGAATGATGCCACTCCTTGACTTGACTCGTGGGTGATTCAGCTGACTTGTCTGAGTCGATTCGATAGCTTCTTGCAAGTGCTCCACGGCAGTTGTGTCGTCTGCCAGTCTTATCGGCTGGCATATTGAGGGGTCAACCTTCATGAGCTCGCCACATGCACTCTTCTCGCCGTGTTCGCGTTCGCGGTCGCGGTTTGACTGCTCCACGCTCGCGGTGACAGCTAAGTTCACCTAGCCTCATACAAGGACTCGCATCTGTACAACACAAGAGCACATAGAGGATGGCAAGATCGCGAATCAGGATACAGCAGAGGCCCGATCCATTCGATCCACCGAAATCTGAATTTGTAGCCAAATCTGAAGTCGGCCGAAGTCAGCAAGAACTATACGAAAAGGAATTTTGTATTGCGGGGGGAGCAACGCTCTGTTGAAGTGCCTGAAAATTTCGCAGCAAGTTGATGAATTTGTAGTGAGAGTCTTGCCGTGAATACATGTTTGTATTTGAAAGTGTGGCAGAACGCTGGTTGGAATGTAAAGTTGGGAAAGCCATCGTCTGATGCCGTATTAGAGCTTCAAGATCACGGCTAGAGGCAAGTGCCTGCAGATAGCGGAGCCGGACCTGGGTGGAGAATGAGTGAGAACGAGCGCGTCTGAGGCAGCAGCTTGAGTCTCTCAAGTCAGTTTGGACCTGAGCTGCGAGACGGCGGGCAGGCAGGCGGCACACGGAATCGCGAGAGAGAGAGAGAGAGAGAGAGAGAGAAGCTAAGCGTGGTCTTCGAGTTCGAGACCATCAATTTGGCTTGCACTTCCACCTATCACCCTCTTCAAGACCACCTCATCACCTCTTGACTTTTTGTTCCCTTTCGTGGACAAAAGACATATTCGACACACATATCGCCCAACATGGCTGCTAAGGTTGGAATTCCTAGTGAGTTTCGCTGTGGCTCGACCCGATACAGCGACACGCAGCTCTCTTCCCGGCAAATGGCAAAAGGCAACAGCACGACGACGATGACAGACGATGATAGCGACAGCAACAGCGGCGCCGACACCGACAACATCAGCACTCAGGCACGCATGCAGATGTCGACGACATTACTAGCAGAGAATCAGATACAGAAGTTTAAATGGCACACACAGACGATATAGAGATACAGGGAAATGCATCGGTAGCAGGACGGACAACCATCGGAGGCTTAAGCTTTACAGATAGAATAGACCAGGAAGCTTGCCAACTATGCTTGATGCACATCCGTATCACGTCGCAGCATGGCTTGTCGGAAATAGCTTCGGGAAGGATAAGGAGACGTAGCAACTATAAGTTCGAGGAACGCTACTCAGACCATGGAGACAGTCACGCAAATGATTCGTCCGGCTTGCAGTGTCCAAACTATCATTACCACATTATCGTCGTCTCGTCATTTCACTCAGCCTTTGCCGAAAATGGAAGAGAACTGTAGTCGCAAATCCGACAGCTTTGTGGAACGATTATACTGACCTTTGCCTTACTTCGAATCTCGTTCGCACATCTCCATTTCAACTTCGCAGAGGATGTCGCTGCCGTCGCCTCTCCCCAGGTTGGCGGTGTTCGCCTTTTCGGTAAGTGGGAGTAAGTATCTACCGCAGCTTCATAAGCATGACTAGAACGCAGCAGTAAAGGGAGTGACAAAGGCAGGATCGCAGATGCATGGGAATCTGCAGCATAAGGTCGGGTATCGAGTAGATTTATGACAATAGCGTCAACATGACCGGAACAGCATGGAGAAGACCGGCAGGATGGAAAGCATTACAATAGTGCAGGTTTGTGTTCCGACATATGGTATTGTGATCAACCATAGTCTATCTGTTGAAGGGACCGGAGTGCTCTCTCCTGCTGCGTTGTCGTCAGTGCGCTATCGATGTTTCGTTTCAGTAGCAACAGTTGACTGACTAGCTTTTCATCTTTCATTCCCATCTCTTCCACTCACAACAGCGCCCAAGAGGTGGAAGTTAAGGACATCTCCTTGACCGATTACATTGCTCTCCGCAATGCCGTCTACACTCCCCACACTGCTGGCCGATACCAGAACAAGGCTTTCAAGAAGGCCCAGACCCCCATCGTTGAGCGCCTTGTCAACTCGCTCATGATGCACGGCCGCAACAACGGCAAGAAGCTCATGGCCGTCCGCATTGTCGCCCACGCTTTCGAGATCATCAACCTCCTCACCGACGCCAACCCCATCCAGATCCTTGTTGACGCCATCATCAACACTGGTCCCCGTGAAGACTCGACCCGTATCGGCTCTGCTGGTACCGTCCGTCGCCAGGCCGTCGATGTTTCGCCTCTCCGCCGTGTCAACACTGCCATCACTCTCCTTACCACCGGTACCCGAGAGTCGGCCTTCCGCAACGTCAAGTCGATCGCCGAGTGCCTCGCTGATGAGCTCATCAACGCCGCCAAGGGCTCGTCCAACTCGTACGCCATCAAGAAGCGTGACGAGATGGAGCGTGTTGCCCGATCCAACCGTTAAGCGGTTGTCTTGTTCCTCCGCAGCAGTTCAACAGCGCAGTTGGCCACGTCTTCTCTTTGTACGACCGTCACCATTTCGGGATTCCTTTTGTACTTTTTCTTCATGCGGCGTTGAAGAGTCGTGGACCAACTGTGACAAGCTGTCTGGATGGCCTCGCGTCCGTCCAAAGCGTTGGCGGAAGGTGTCAAGCGGCTTTCGATTCGTGGAGCTTTGACATTCTTCGTTAGCGTTCCGTTGTTTCCCTCCTTTCCTCTCTCCCTTCCCCGTTCTGCCGGACTGGTGCTTTCATCAGAACGGGTCTTTCCACGTATCAAAAAGGTTTGTCGGCAGTACCTTCATACCGACAACCAAGGATGAGTTTGTTCCCGTAGACTTGTCTCCGCATCTTTCACACACATGTCATTCTGTTTCGCATCCGTTGCGCATCGCTTGTCTTGTTCCTATTCTCCAAAAAAAGAATCACACCACACATATCACAGCATCAGAAGGCTCACAAAGAGTCCACAGCAATCTCATACACTACCTGTCTCCAAACGGTCGTTTCTATGTGTCTATGTTTGTGTGAGAGCGAGACTTGAGTCCAAGTGAGCGTTGGTCCAGAGTCTGGCTTGAGATCAGATGCAGATGGCCTTGTGGAACTGCAGCTTGGTGTCTAAAGCGAACGTGGCTGGCTGATTGGGGCAGGAAAGGTTGCATTGCCAGAAGGTGGTCTCAAGGCTCTTTAAAGCTTTGAGCCAAAAGAGAAAGCGTTCTGCAACCGCGAAATTTTTGGGATTCGGAGAGCAACACACACTTCTCTGCCTGCACCCGCTCCGCCAATCGCAGCATTCAAGCTATCATCATCCCTTGGCTCTACGCATGCACGAGCATACGGTCCTCTTCCATCTCGAATGAGCTTCCCTACCGTGGCAACAGGTCTGCTTGCATAGTAACACGGCGTAGTATGGGGCCGAGACTGATGTCCTGCCAGCAAACACGACCGGCACGATGAGCGCTCGAGACGTCGACCTCGAGTTCGAGAAGGCATATCAACGCCTCTTCTCTCGATCGACTGGGTCCGAAGGATCTTCAAGTGCCGATGCGAATGTTGGTTCAGCCTCGGCAGCCGAATCCTCGAAAGCGCCACCCCGCCCTGCCAGCTCCTCACCAGCAGCAGCGTCACCTGGACCTTCATCACGCCCCGCCAACGAACGACAACATACACCTCGCGAAGATGCGAGCACACAAGCATTGCTGCGGCATCAGCCCGCGCACAGAACAGCACCTACACCGAGCAGAGGTATTATTCCTGCGAGACCTAAGTCCGTGCCCCGCGAGCGGCCCGCCCAACCAGGTTCATCTTTTGCCGGCCTTGATGCCCTTGCTCGATACAGCAGAACAGACAACTCCAAAGGCAAAGCTCGAGCGCAGTCCTCTCATCTCAACACCCATGAAGATCACGTTCCAAGGAGTAGTCGCAGCCCGCTGATCTCAGATGCGAGTCTACCACAGCAGCAAGCATCGACACCAATACCTCAAGCAAGAGCGGTGACCTACTATCCATATCCTCACGCCCAGGCATCGTATCCAGCATCCGGCGCCTTTGTGGGGCCAAGCTTAACCTCGATACCCGGACAAGCAGTGGCATGGGCGCAGCCCGTCATGTCGGCTGGTCCAATGCCTGCGATGGCATATCCTGGATTCAGTGCCCAGGTCACCTTCTCTCAGCCTCAATTCTTTGCATCACATCCACCGCAGCAACTTCAATCAGCTTTGACTACCTTGCCACAGCAATATACCCATCAGCAAAGCATCCCTGCAACGCCTATAATCCATGCGTCCTCACCACCACAGCTTGTCGAGCAACAGCAACAGCAGGCTAGCACGTCACCGGCTAAACAGCAGCAAGAAGCAGACCCAGCAAAATCGGCCAAAATGACCAAGAAACGGCACAAGACGACCAAAAACATCCTAGAAGCAAAGATCAGAAAGATCTTGCAAGCGTCAGGGCTCGATTTCAGGACGAAGGGTGATACGTCGCCACGTCGTAACAAGGTGACATCGTCGTCTTCTGTCGTAGTGGATGGCTCGCTGTCTCCCAGCGCTCAAGCTAGACACTATGCACAAAGCGTTATGGGCGACTTTCGCGAGAAGCGAAGGGTCAAGCTCAATGATAAGCCGAAGAAGAAGGCAACTAAACCCACCACAAAGCCGCTGCTTGACGATTATGGCAATGTGATACGCAGGAAACGAGGTCGTCCACGTATTCGACCTCTTACTCCGGAGGTCGACGTCAAACCTAAGGTCATCAACGGTTGCATTGATGGCATCCCTCTAGTGAAGACCGAAGCCCAAGATGGAGTGTGGCCTTCTAAGGCTGCGTCGACGTACCCACCAACGTTTGACGGCTCCTTGCCAATGGCAAAGCACGCAGGCAAACCTTTTCGACTCGAAACGTACACGCTGTTCATCCATCAATCACGTAGGTTGCGCTGGTTGGTGCGTCAGGCAATTTCAAAGGTTGAGGTCGGATCGGATACAAGGACGAATTCTCCGCCAGACACAACGCAGTGGGCCAGGTGGAGCAACTCCATCGCTGCGCAGTTGCAAGGGCTTGGTGATGAGCCCCTGCCATCGTCCAACGCTGATACAGCTTCGGCTGGACACTCTTCACCCGCAGCTTTGCAAGCACAGTCACAATCAGATCCTGCTGGCCTCTTCCCACGAGAAAGGCGACGTGGATACGTAGCGTTGCGTAAACAGCTGCATTCAGCTGCTCGAACTGCCACTGCTCGGATCTGCATCCATCGCCTGATCCGATACCTTGCCAAGGTGGGTACTGCAGCTGACAGAATCGACTCGCATGTCGAACGCCGCAAGTATGTCGAGCGGAGATGTCGAGCAGCAAAGCTCCATAAGCACGCGTTTCGCTTCGCTCGGCCTACCACGCTGAATCTACGGAAGATGTGGATTGTCTGGGCTCGCACTGCTCACCAATCAAACCCTAGGAAGGTGGGAACAATGACGGCAGGTCAGCAGCGAAGAGCTTCATTTGCACCACAAATGCAAGTGCAGGAACTTGGTCCACTGCCACCACAGCAACCAGGAGTGCGAGTTAAACTCGAACCTGAATCTCCAACCAAGACTTTGCTCTTCGCACAACCTGCACATCAAGCTAATCTGGTAAGGGTAAAAGCTGAACCCATGTCAGACGAAATAATGACCCCACCACTGCTGACTAAGAGCGTAACGATCAAGTCCGAGCCAGGCATAGAGCCGGCATTGCCCCAGACGCAAAGTGAAAGAACCAATCCGCCGCTCTTCTTACGTCGAAACTTCCGACTCTATCGCTTACTCGGATTATCGAATCTGCCGCTCTCCTAAATGCACTGCATCTTTCGCATTTGTAACATCCCTCACCATCACATTCGCAATCACTCCACACAACCGGTTCCAACCGCACACGCATTCTTCTTGAACCGACTGAGACAGCGTCGTGAAACATTGCAAATCGAACCTATGAACTAAGAATCCAACCCAGCGGCGATCAAATGTTAGCCTTGACCGTTCCACCGTTCTTCAACTCCCTCAGCATTCTCATTACCTCTACCGCCTCTGCGCTTTTCGCGCCATGTTCTTTCGCTTTCTCTTGCACCACACTGTCCCTTGCTCGCATAAACGGGTTGTGCTGTCTCTCATCCCCAATGGTGTAGACTCCGGTGGTTACGCCTGCGTTCCTACGCTCTTTCAGATCTTTGACTAGCTTAGCAATTCCTTTTTCTTCTTTCGGGAGGATTGCGGCCGAGAATGCTACGTTTGCCTTTGTATACTCATGACCACAATACACCACCGTTTCATCAGGCAGTTTGCTGAGCTTGTCCATCGCAGCAAGCATCTCTTCCGGTGTACCCTCGAAGAACCTCCCACAACCAGAAACAAACAACGTATCACCCGTAAACACTCCCTTACCACCACCACCCTCTTTATCTTGGACAAAATAACAAATGTGATCTTGTGTATGACAGGGTGTAGCCAGACACTCGATACCTACTCCCTTCAACAGATCATCTACCCTATCTCCATCTTTCACTTTTTGCGAAAGTGCAGGAATCTTGTCCGAACCACCATAGATAGGCTTGCCAGGATAAGCTTTGGCAAAAGCCTCATTCCCACCCGAGTGATCGTGATGGTGATGTGTGGTGAGAAGTCCAACTACGCCATCCTTAGAAATGTCTAGCTTAGTAGCTGCAGCCTCAACAGCAGGAATGTCGTACGCATCCACAAAGACAGCAGAGCCATCGACCGAGGATTGAAGGATATAGGCATAGTTATCCTCTCGAACTGGGACCGGGTGGATTTTCATTTTGATCAAACAGAGCGAAGACGCCGAGAAATTTCGAGCCAAGTTAGAGGCAGAGTGGGTGGTGATTGGAGATTGGAGAATGGTTGAGCGCGAGAGTAGCCTTGAAGCTCGTGTGAGGATCATTGAGGGATGCTAATGGTGAGGATAAACGTTGCACACGACACAGCGGGACAAGTCACGGCTAAGCATTTCTCAAGTGTGTCAGCAGAGAGGGTGCTCGGGCCAACCAAATTGTTCATATTGGCGAGATCGTGCAGTGCAGCCTTTGGGCCTTCGCCGGCGGATTTACTCCACACAAAATCGGGGATGCTGTCACCGCTATCGGGTGCGTTCTCCTGACGATGCTTCGATATCAAGGTGTCAGTCACTGCCATCAAGATTCACCCACATTTTTACCTCAGTAGTCTGCCTTCACACGAAGAATGGTACTGAGACACGCAGATGAAATTGAGTTGCAATCAAGACATGAAAAATGTGTTATGAATCACATTACACTACATCCCCTAGCATCATCATCATTACCATCATCTTCATCTTCATCAGTCTCCACTCCACCATCTCCCGCGCTCCTCTCCGGCACTATCACCCTACTCCATCTCGCACCCCTCGTCTGCTGACCTGCACTTGTCCCCCTCTCAAACCCATTCCCGAATCCTCCACTAGCTGTGGCGATAGGACGCCCAAAAGCCATAGCCACAGCACTACTAACCTTTCCCCTCCCTCCTCCCTGTCTCCTCAAATGAGTAATTGCACGTTGTTCCGCCTTCTTCTTCTGCTTCAATCTCGCATCTACCGATTGCCAGCCCCAGAAACTCTTAAGCACCGCCTTGAGATCGTTACATTCATCATGGCCCCTCTCCCTGCCGTCGAGCGAGGTTCGTAGCGATCCGCTGCTGCTGGGAACCATCAAACTCGTGTTGTTCTGCTCTGTTCCCTTCCTCAACCCTAAAACAGCGGAGCTGGGTTCGGCATCATCATAACTAAACCCTCTAAACGCGAAACCTCTGCTCCCCCTTCTAGGCCTAATCGCACTCTCCCCACCATCCGCTTGAGTCAGACTCGAATACGTATCCCTTGAAAACGACCTACAATCAACCAAACTTAAATACGCATTCCTCACCTTCCTATATCGCGCAAGCTGCACAAATTGCATTGCAACCTCGTTATCCGCATGGGTATCGTCCACTTCCAGATGCATGAGATGCGGGCACCGGTTGATGAGCAAGAGCATGGCTTCAGCCGTAAGATGGTTGGCTGAGGATAGGATGAGATGGGTGAGATGGGTGCCAGTGGCAGGGATGAGGGCGGAGACTGCTTCCTGGTCGTATGACGGTGGCGTTGCGTCTTCGGGGGTTGAAGATGGTTGTCTGCGTCGGTTGGCGGATCGACGGGATATGCCGAGAAGCGAGCCTCGTGGTCGGGTTCCGTTCATGAGTGTGTCTCTGTCTGGTACGGCGTGGCCGAATGCTTCGGCGTGCGATTCGGGTGGGGTTAGAGCTGAGAGTACTGCGTCTGTAATCTGTGTTGCTCGTTCCAGATCAAGTTTCTGCAGCTGAGGCACCGTAGCAAAAAGCTTGACTAGACCCGCATCCTTGAGCCCAGCCCCAATGTTGGCCATCTCCAACACCTCGAGTTGAGGTACAGTGTGGGAGAGCGACATGCATGTGCGATCTGTCAACGCACGACAGCTCGACAGGTTCAGACTCCTCAAATGAGGGAAAGCCCTGCGCACAACTTCATCATCCCCTTGGCTACCAGCTTGTCTCGGAGTGAGCGTAACAAATCCACCCTTCTCACTGACCACATCGTCCTCACTACTGACCAAAGCCGCAATAGCGGCATCATTGACATCACTGCAGTAGCTGATGTCGAGAACTTCCAGATTAGGCCAGTGCCTGCCGAGCTGAGCCAATGTTTCTTTGTCCAAACCAGCAACTCCTGCCGCATGGAACTCGCGGAATCTCGAAACCATATTTCGCTCCTTGAGAACAGCCGGAATGTTGTTCTCGCCCTGCTGAATAGTGAAGATTGCCCGAATGCCCTCTCCGTCTACCCCACGGCAGCGGCTGATGTCAAGATAATCGAGATGGGTAGCTGTCGCAGCCAACATGCACAACGTCGTATTGTCGACACAGGGCAAGCTTCCCAAGTTGACCTTCTTGAGATTTGGGCATCGAGAGAGCACCATATTGAGCGCACTAGTCGAGATTTGTCGGCATCCCTCAAGATCCAGCTCCTCAAGCTGGCATGCAGCAAAAGGCACGCTTGTCGACGTCGATGTGGCACCTTGCAGCTCGTACTCTGTCAATGACCTCGGACGTTGTGCCTTGGACAAAGGGAGCAACACACTTGACCTTAGACCTGCATGACCGTGCAAGTCCAGTCTTCGCACAAAGGGGCCGACAGCCTTGGCAATACTGATCATCGCTTCTTCAGCCATGTCTGGGTATTTGGAGAATTCGAGATGCTGCCAAAGCTGGCCGTCAAGCACGTAACTCTGCCACTTGCGTGAGACACGGCTCAGACGAGCGAGTTCGCGGAAAGCTGCTTCTGCACCTACGTAACGTGTCTCGCTTGACTTTTGGCCACGCCAGATGCCCTTCTCGACAGCTACATGGTGTTCTTGAACATGCAGATCGATGAGGTTCTTGAAAATGGACAGGATGATCTCTCTAGGAAGCTTTTGCATTGGGTCTGGCTTCTTTTCAATGCTCTGCCTAGGATTGATAAGAACGGGGTTGCCTGAAGCAACCGCATCGACTCCAGCTTGCGGACTGCTTCGAGCGGCGTTCATCAAAGTCGGGCGTGCAGTCGAGTGAGAATGGACCCGAGCAGAGATGAGGGTCTCGTTGGAGATGGGAGAGATGACCTCTCGCAACACCGTGCGTGACGTTGCGGATTCGCCAGCCTCTTCTGTATCTTGCTGATGGACTTCCTCGCTCGGTGTGGCCGGGCTTGCGCTGCTACTGTCGCGGTCTCGGTTGATCGAAAAGATGTCTCCGAGACTCCTCAGGTTGACGGTACGGCTTCGACCTTTGCGCAGAAGGCTAGGTCGAGTTGGTGTTGTCGCACCGCTTCGACTAGAAGAGTAACCGCATGTGAACAGGCCACTGTTAGGAGCCGAGCTGACAGTGCCACGACTGAGTGGGCGTGACTCGCCACTGTTTCTCCTGGAGGAGGAGGAGGAAGACATTGCTGTTCTGAGCAAAGGGGAGGCATTCGAATGCCACTGTCCTTCTGTTGTTGCACCTGCACTTGTCGATGGTCGGATTCTCGGAGCCATGGCCGTGCGAGCACTGCTATCAGCAGCACCGGCGGTCGAAGGTCTCGAAGAGGCAGGTCCAGGAGGACGAGGAGCAGGACCCATTCGAGCACCGTCCACGTATGCGGTCGCAGTGTAGTTGCGAACTTCGATGCGTCGTCGTCCCTGTGACTGAGTCAGATTTGGCGCACTGTCGCTTCTGACGAAGGGTACCCTACTCTGGTAGTGTGCAGTGGCATAGGGACCCTGAGAGCTGGAAGAAGCGTCTGGCGTCTGCGTGCCTCGTAGACGACTTTGCAAAGCTGGAGGGAGGTTGAGCTTCTTGGCGATACGACCCGACAAGAAGCGGTTCGCAGCTGCTGCGCGGAAAGCGGACGTCTTGGATCGAAAAGTGCTTCCGGATTGGTGCGACAAGGGTGGCGTGTATTGAGGTGCTTCCTCGTAGTGAGGCAGCGTCTCCTCAGGGTACAGCGGTGACATAGGTGTGGCAGAGGTGTCGTGCCTTGGCTCAGCTGCGTCCTCTTCCTCGGTGGCCTGTGCATTCGCCTCGTTTTGCGTCGGCTCTTCCGACGCTGAGACGAATCTGGAATGGCCTGCCTCGATCGTGTCTTCGAGAGTGTCTCGCTGCACTGCGTCGACGGTCCTCACTTGGATCTGAGAGGACTTTCCCGGCCTGGGACTTGCTTCGGGAGATCCGAAATGGAAGCTGGTAGCATCAGTAGAGTTGGAAGTGAGCGAGCTTGGACCGAAGAAGTCGTACATGTTGGCAGAGCCCAGCGAGGATTTGGCTCGAGCGTGAGAGTGTCGGCCACGGTGATCATTGCAAGACGAGGGGCTCCGAGAATTGTCAGAATCGGCGCGCTGGGAATTGTTTGCTCTGGCAGGGATGTCCATCGGTTCGGGTGCTCGTGAAGAGGATGCCTCGCCTAGCACCATTGCCTCTTTGTTGTGGAACGATGCCGACTGCGAGAGTGCCTCGGCGTCGCAGGCCTTTTGCTTGCCCTTGTCCATAGTGCTTATCAGCTAGGTGTGACGTTCTATAATGGTAGGAGGTACTTGCGGAGCTCGTGTTCAGCTCCGTTGTGAAGAAACGATGAACGAAGGCCTTATCGGAAGGCCCGATGATGACCTGACTTAATGTGATGAAGGCGTGTGATATGGGGGCGCTACTTGGCAACGAGGAGGTTCGATGGTGGGGATGTGGTGAAGAGAGAAGGCGTGAGAGCAATGAGGCAGGGTCCAGTTGCGAGCTCTCTCGTGGTCACAGACTGGCGGAACTGCCGAAGTGCATGACATGACAGGGCAGGGCAAGGGCAGGTCAGGAGCGGCCAAGCAGCAACGGTTGCGGAAGGGCGCCGTGATAGAAAGCAAGAGCAGACCAAAGTTACAAGTCAAGTGTGTGATGTGTGATGTGTGATGTGTGTGTACATTCCGGACGAAAAGCGGGACTAAATACATGTTATAAGAGGCTAAGGGCAGAGGAAAGAACCTAGGTCCGTCACACAGTTCTTCGAGTCTGATTGAATGCAGAGCCGGCTATTCTTCCGATTGAGGGACTATAAGCAAAGCCGACCGAAGCCTTTCCGGCTCGAAACCGCCTATGAAACCAACACCCACACAGACAAACACACACACGAGAAGCTCTGGCCAAATGGAAGCCTTAAGAGCTGTGATGCTCGCCTCTCTTAAGTTGCATCCCACCTCTGTCTCGCTAGCTAGCCTTTTCTCGCGCTATCTGAATGTGACTTGTGACTGTCAGCAGTCGGCTCGCTCAATCCTCCACCTTCGCCAAAGTCACACTTTTTACGCTTTGACGATCGAGCAACGCTAATCGGCATTTCACAAAGAGTGCGGAAACAAGTTTATGATGCTAAGCTCGCCGGCTCCAGCTTCCGCACAGCATTGCGCCTTGTTGCCTTATCTGCTTTCTGCTTTCTCAACGTTGAAGAGACTTGAGAATGCCACTTTGAGACAGACAAACGGGACGAGATACCGCTCAACGCCTTGTGCGTTCGGGAACAAAAGACAGAAGCAAGGTCAGCCCGGCTTCCACCTTCGCTTGGGAAAGAGCATAGCTCGCAAGTGCAAAGGGCATCTGTTCCCATACTCGCCCTTTTGTGATTGAACCCTGAATTCCTATCGTTGACGGGCGGGCCACTTTCCTTTTCAGACAGCGGCCAGCTCCCGCGCAAAAAAGCACTTTTTTTTTTTTTTTTTTTTTTTACTTTTATTTTATTTTATTTTTTAAGAAAACTCATTCGACCTCGCTCCTGTCCCCATCGGGAGAGCTTCGTTCTCTTGGCCTTGTGCAGCAGCAGCAACGTTATATGTAGCTCCGGGACTTTTCTCCTTCGCTCTATCGGTCTCGGAACCGGCGCCGAAAGGGACGAATCGGGTGGTACTGGCAGTGCCCGTCAATGATGAGTGCAACTAAAAGTGCACGACTCGTCAAGACAGCTGTCGCGCTTGGCAATGCATGCACGATAAGGCAGGTCAAGAGGCAGGGTCTGCGCCTAAGGGAACCGTGGCTTCACTTCGAGCTTGGATTCTGCACAAAAACGCGAGAGTTTGAGCTTGTCCGAATTCGAACCGTCTCGAACTGAAGCATAAGACAGTCAGTCACACCTTTGCTCTGCGCCAAGCTGAGCCAGCTGGCGATACTACGTCTGCTGTACACGTCACCTCGTCAGTACCATCTGCAGCTGGGGTGAAGAACAAGCTGAGCTTGGATGAGCTTCACCGTCAGTCTTACTTCGAATCATTCTCACCAACCGGTCTCGATCGATGCGCTTCTTGCTTGAGCTTTGACATGGTCATTCCTAACAATGCCGAAGCCGACACACCCCGACTCACTTTCAACGGCTGATCATAGGCAGACAAGGAAGACCGAAGTAGGAGTACCGTCTCCGATGAGCACAAGGCAACGCTTCGTCCAGCAGCTGCCCAAAATCGAGCTCCATGCTCACCTAAACAGCTCGATTCGTCGCTCGACCCTCCGCGAGCTGGCTGCTACCAAAGGTGTTGACCCGAACAACGCCTTCATCCTGTCAAGATGGCCAAAGACGCTCAGCGAAGCATTTGATGTCTTTCGTGTCATACACTCGTGCGTCACCACTCTGCAAGATGTCGAGAGACTAGCATTCGAACTTGGTCAAGATCTGGAGGAGGATGGTGTGGTGTATGCTGACATTCGCACTACTCCACGGGCAATGTCTCTGGCGTCTGGGACTGCTACAGAGGTAGACCCTCTCGACCAATACATCAAGGCGGTGCTCAGGGGCTTCTCACGCTACACTGCCCAGGATCCGGGCCCTAATGCAAGAAAGGTCATCTTCAGACTCTTACTCTCGATCGACCGCGCAAAGCACTCTCCCACTCAAGCTCGTACAATAGTCGACCTCGCTCATCGCTACCTCAACAGAGGCGTAGTCGGTATCGACCTTTCAGGCGACCCTACAAAAGGCCAATGGTCCGACTTTGAACCATCTCTCATCCATGCTCGACCATTAGGTCTCAGAATCACCTTGCATGCAGGAGAAGTCAAAGACCGAGACCAAGAGATGACGTACATGCTTGACTTTCATCCAGATAGGTTCGGTCATTGCTGCTTTGTTTCGGACGACAACCTAAAGAGACTGAAAGAGTCAAAGATTCCGATAGAGCTGTGTTTGACAAGCAACTTGCTTTCCAACTCGGTGGCCGAGTTGAAGGATCATCATTTTGGTTTGCACTACAAGCCTTCGAGTGGAGGAGGGGGAGATTCGACGATCTGCTGTATCTCGACCGACGATAGCGGGGTGTTTGGCAGTCCCTTGTCGAAGGAGTACAAATTGATGATGCAAACCTTTGGGTTGACGGAGATGGAGGTGTTCAACTTAGCTAAACGGACACTTGAGGCTACCTTCCTAGCCCCGGCGGCGACATCCGAAACGAAAGAGAGGAAAGGATTGGATCAGGATCAGGAAGAATGGAACAGCATATTAGCTGCGTATGATGACTTTTACGCCTCTTGGAATTGGAACTAGATCCCCACCACAGCAAGTGTGGAGACACAACAAAAGGACATCCCCCTCATCACTCGATACACATCAATGGAATTATCAGAATCACAACCAAAAAAAAAGTCGTATGAGACCAAAATCATATTGTGTGCGTGTGCTTTTTGAATATTCTTACAAGATTAGCTGAAGCCCATGCTGTCGACGTGCACTAGCGACGAGGCACACGACCACGCATAGCCTTCTGCATAGTACCCGGAGGAGCCTTGGGACCGGGTTGAGCCTTCTCACTCGCCTGGTTCCTAATCGTCTCGTCCACACTCAGAATCAAGCAGGCAGCCTCGGCTGCACTCTGCAGGGCATTAATCCTAACCAGACTCGGCTCCCAGACGAACTTTTCCATCAAATCCGCCGTATCTTCTGCATCAATATCGATTCCTTCCCACTGAGCTCCCTGAGCATGCTTCATCCTCAACCTGTTCAACAGATCCGTAGCATCAAACCCAGCGTTATCCGCCAACTGCCTGGGAATGCATTCCAAACTCTTTGCAAATGCACCAATGATCAACTGTTGTTTACCCTGAATAGTCCTCGAATAGTCGCGCAGGTACTTGCTCAACTCCATCTCCGTAGCACCACCCCCTGCAACAACGTGGGAACTCTTGATCGCGCGTCGTACGATCATAATCGCATCGTGCAAACTCCTTTCCACTTCTGCAATGAATTGTTCCGCTCCACCTCTGAGGATAAGCGTACAAGTCTTAGCCTCAGAACATTCCTCGAAAATGTTGAATCGTTCACCACCAATCTGACGCTCTTCAAACTTGCCACAAGTACCCAAGTGCCTGTCGGGGTTGATATCCGAACAAGTAGACTGAACAGATCCACCAACAGCTTGCACTACCCTCTTCATATCATCCGCAGGAACTCGTCCAGCGCAGAAAATATCCCGATCCGCAAAGTACTGCGTAGCCAAATCACCAATTGGCAACTTCGAAAGGACAACTTTGGCTCCGGTCTTGACGATAGCTTCGAGCTTGTTAAAGATGATTTGCCATTCTGCGTCTACGACGGCTTGGTATTCGGAAACTTCGTTGATTCGAACTTCCGCATTATCCTTTTCCGCCTTGAGTTCGAGTTCGACGTTCAAGCAAAGAACTTTAGGATTCTTGAACGACTTGGGTTGTTGTTCAAATCCAGCATAAGCAAAAGTCTTTTTGAAAGCAACACCGTTGACGAGCAAGGAATCTTGCATGCCTCCACCGGGAACCTTCTTCATTCCAATCAAGCTCTGATCTAAATCATCCTGGTCGAGCGAAGTAACAGCATCGACAACCATCTTGCTGAAGAACGGACGCTGAGATACGATGAGCTTGGAAGACATACTGGTTCCGGCACACTTGATCAGGAGATCACGGAAAGCTTGCTTGTCGGACTTGTCGATGGTGACAGCCATCTCTTTGATTCGGTCTACGGCGAGTTGCACGGCTTTGCGATAGCCCTTGATGATGATATGTGGCGCAACACCTTCCTCGATGAAAGGCTTGGCTTCTTTGAGCATCTCACCCGCGAGCAAAACGACCGAGGTGGTACCGTCACCAACCTCAGCATCCTGCGCACGGGCAATGTCAACCAAAGTCTTAGCAGCAGGGTGGACAATGTCGAGAAGCTTGAGAATGGTAGCACCGTCGTTGGAGATGGTAGCTTGGCCACGCTCGTTGACGATCAGCTTGTCCATACCACGAGGACCCAGTGTCGATGCAACGCAGGAGACAATGGAAGCGCAAGCACCAATGTTGTGGAGAAGTTGCGAAGTGCCTTGCGACACATCGGTGTCCTCACGAAGGAGGATGATGGGTGCGTTTGGCATCATGCCGCCGAGTCTGCCCGCCATGGTGGATGTAGTACTGTGTGCTGAAGAGCTTCGTAGTGGAACTCTTCGATGCTGGGAATATGGTTGTGCTGAAAAGACGTGCGATCCTCACTTGTGCTCCTGGAGGCTGGTGACGAAGTTGGATGCCAGCTGTGTCAAAGTCGAAGAGAGGGGGTTACAGAAGAGTCGAAGAAAAGCTTCGCGGATCCTCTTGAGCAGTGTTGAGTGTAGATGGAGGTAGCAAAAAGATGGTGTTGCGATCCAAAGCAACAGAAAGCGAAGATCTGTGCAAAGTTAGCGTGCGTGTTGGTCTTTGTGCTTCTTTGTTCTCTTTTGGCTGATGCTTCTCGCACGACTTTGACTGAGAGGCTCAGCACCGCGATTTTTTTCCTCTTGAGTGTGGTGTGCGGTGCGTTGCGTCAACTCAACTCACTCTTCGCGGTTCACCATTTCTTCTTGCAGCTTCTAAAAAAACTCGACTCTGACGGCGCGCGACCCTTTTTCTTCTCGTGTTTGATCGAAGCCTCGTCCTTTTTTTTCAGATCTGTTAGTGTCCCAAAGCTTAACAAAGAGAACATTAGTTTGGCCCGCTTTCGCCGAGAAGACCCCCAAAGGCTTGTAACTGATAAAAGGTGAGGAGGACAGGTGCCGATGATCAACGATCGCCGATGGTCAGAGCACAGTACCACTGCTATTTAGGGCAGAAACACTTATACTCGATTGACTGAAAGAACGTGGTGAGAGCCTAGTGCTCTCAGCTCGATATATATACATCTGGGTGGCACATGCCGAATGTGGGTGTATCCTACTTAATGACGAAGTCAACGAGCGGGACTCAGGTTGTACCCGATCTCTGATCAGATCGACTTTGCCCGATCTCTTCCGTATCGGCTTATGTCAACTTTCATCATCATATTGGATCGTTACCTTCGGCAGTAACTCGCTAGCACGCATCGGCACTCGTGGTGTAGCAGAAGTTCGAAATATCCATTACATGAATCGTATCTCATATGAAAAAGTGCCGTGCTCTAAAGCGTCCAATCCTCGACCCAGTGATCAGGCATCAACAGCAGCGCCTTATCAATAAACGTCAGGAACCTCGTTCTGTAATCCGGCGGTGTGATGATCGTTGGCTCTCCCTTACCTGCACCACCCAGTAGCGCTGTCTCCTTGACAAAGCTCTCTACCCTCTTATCCCATGTATATGTCCGCACAAAGTCAATGATACCCACCACAAGCTGCTTGCTCTGCCTATCAACTCCCACCATCAGCGAGTAATCCATCACATTCATGTCCGCCAAGAAGAGCGAGTCGTTGTATAGACTTGCACGTAGCAGCTTCTTCGAGTGTTCGCGGATGAAGATCGGATTGAGATGGTTGGTCTCGATCAGGTTCTCGTCGAGGAGCACCTCGCTGTCTTTGCCTGTTTCTGGGACGTAGCGATTGCGTGTGCTTCCTTTGAGATCGTACGATCGGATGCCTTCAAGACCGTAGAAGAGGTTCTCCATCACAAAGCAGTCCAACTTGATGCTTTTGCCTGTTTGAGGATTGCGGAAGCCGATTCGGAAGCAGCCAAAGATCTTGGCCAACGCTGTCCTCCGTCCTCGCGAAAGGCATTGCGACATGTAGGCAAAGTACTGAGGCGCAAACTTGGAAAAGGCATCCATCTCGAATCGCGAGAGCTGCTTGACAACGAGTCGATGATCGCGCGTCTTGAGGAACGCTGACCCTGACTTGCCACCAGACGAGTCCCATTTGAAGCAGCGTGAGAGTGACTCGACCACCGACACGTCACATGCACACGTCCTGCGCAGCGCATCAAACTGCTCAGCGAACAAGATCTTGCACCAAAGCCGGGTCGATCCGGACTCGAACTCGCAGCGGAAGTGTCGACCCTCCTTCTTGAGCGTGCCCTCGAGCTCATTGGTATCCATATCGACGATGCCCCATCCGTCCGTCGAGCCATCAACACTTGGTTTGTCATGCATCGAAGCTTGATCCTTCTCCTTGACCCATGGCGTCTCATTGCGCATCCCCTTCAGCCGCTCCTTGTACTGCGTTGAGCTCAAGGTGAAAGAAACGATCGATGTAGGCTCGTCTTCACGGAAGATGATATCCGAGTCCGCAAAGACGTGCTCTGAGTTGAGCATCGGATACTCGAGCGGCACCATCTCGCCTGTGCGGAAAGCCCAGAAACCAGAGAGTGTCTTGAGGAAGCTTCTCTCGAGACTTGGCATGAAGTCCGAATCGGATGTGAAACCGCTGCGGAGGTAGGATGGCAATGTGAGCTGCGCACTGTTGTTGGTGGTTGCCAAGGAGGAAGGAGCAATCGACTGTGCATCTGACTCGAGCTCGCTCACAGCAGGAAGTGAGATGTTTGTTGCTCGGCCAGTCTCTTGGCTGGCAATTGTGCAAGCGTCATCAACGAGCGAAGAAGAAGTTGGCGTCGCCGCAGTGGCTGCAGTCGTCACAGAAGCAGAAGGGTCGATGTCTGCACCATTGGTCTTGGCAGAAGAGGATGTCGGAACGCGTGTTCCCTTGATCGTCGAGTCTCTTTCGCCTTCCTTGCCCTTGCGCGCCAATGCAGACTGCTTGATCGAATCGCCGCCCTCTTGCTGCCCTCCATGCTTGCGAGCCTGATCCGAGCTGGTCCTCTTCCGCTGCTTGGCGAGTGCATGGCTCTGCGGTCGATGGCCCAGTGTCATAACCAGACCATTGCGTTTAGCTCCGAAGCTGGTCGCTTCCGTAGAAGCGTCCTCATCCGAGTCGTCGTCCTCGTCAGCTTCGCTCTCGTCGTCGGCAGATGCACCATCATCCTCGCTGTTCTCTACAGCTGAGTCGGGCTCGCTCTCGTCATCACGAACGGCTTCTCGTACGCTACTGAACACCTCGACTCTGGCTCGAGTCATGGCGACGGGACGAGCTCGCTTGGCTCTCTGTGCAAGCAAGAGACGATGCTGTCGTTCACGCTCCCTCTCTGCCTCCTTGCTGATGCGATCAAAGTGCTTCGCGATGGTCGAGACGCGACTGCGAGTTCCAGGAGCGTTCTCGCCCCTTCGTGCCACTGGCACACGGCTACCGGCAATGCGACTGCTTCCCGCGCCATCAGACTGGTAAGCACCACTCTGACTTCGGTTGCCTGTCGCAGCGGACGCTGCAGAGGTAGCTGAGGCAAGTGCAGCTGCTGCCGCTGACGCTCCTGATCGTCCGATGATGGCACGCGGTCCAGCTTTGAGCCCTTCACCCTTTGGCGGCCTGTAGCTGGATGGGGGAGGAAGCTGAGCACCCTTGACTGGTGTCGCTGATCCGCTCCTGCTTCCAAGCGTCGCGGTGGAAGTGCTGGAATCGCTTCGTTTGGCTCGAGGGAGACGACTGCCGCGGCCATTTGCATTTGTAGCCGTGGTGGGCGAGTTGGCATTCGAGTCAGGTCCGTTGTCGTGCGATGCTGAAGCCTTGCGACTCCTCAAAAGCTCTTTGGCGTGAGTCGACACCACTTCTTCGGTCTTGCCGCGACGCAGGCTTGGACGCCGGATAGAGCCATTGACACCCGCTCGAAGGGCAGCTGCATCGGTCGAGCCAGCCTGGCTAACTCCTGCGCCGGAGCTGGAAGCAGGCAGACCTGTAGTGTTGCGTCTCGGGCAATCGAAGCGACGAATCAGGCCAGTCACCGAGCCGACCAGCTCGCTCTCTGTGCATGAGCTCTCGTCTGCTCGTGGGTAGCCAGCCGGATCGAACAAGCCTCGAGACTTGCCATAAGTCGGTGAAGCAGGTGCCGTCACTGAGTTGGAAAGCGCTCGACGGCTGATCATGGGACGCACCTCGACTGGCGAGAGGTCTGCCGCATCTGTCTCGTCGTCAAAGTTGCCGTCGCAATACTTACTTGTGTCCGCACGGCCCACCCTGTTGAGCTGAGTCGGGACAGTCTTAGATCGCGAGACCGCTTCCGACGCATTGTCGCCGTTCGCATCAGTCTGCACCGGGGCCGGCACAAGCTTGCCAGACTCTCCCAAAATGGGGGGCACCTCGCTGGCTGGCGTATCGACAGTATGTGTGACCAAGTCAGATAGCATCGGCACTAGCGACAGGTCTGCACCTGCCAGCGCGAGAGCTTCAGCAGCTTGCATGTTTGCACTCCCTGCGTTGGTTTTGTTTGCCGACTTGGACTTCTCCTGATCCGCCTTCTCTGCATCACGGCCTTTGGGTTTACTTTCAGCAGCGTCTGTCGAACTCTCGTCGATCTCAGCAGCAGGCGGCAGAATGCTCGAGCCCGTTTCGGACCTCGCCGCTTCTGACGGATCCTTCTCTGAGAACAATCGCTTGAGATGCGTGGTCGTGATTCGACGAATGTCCTTCTCGGACGGAATGCAGTTCTTTTCGAACTCGATAAAGTCAATGTCCCACTTGACCACCTTCTCTTGCAACATCCTACGCGCTTGGTTGAGACACAGAACATCAGTCGCCGGACTGAACTCGTAGAGCTCAGCAACCAGCACTTCCACCTCGCGACGGTCCAGCTCGCATCTCTTGATCATCTCAGAGATAATGGCTCTGTTCTTGTCGCGGTTAATGCCAGCCGCTTCGGAGCATGCATCATTTCCGAATGCACGAATGCGCACCATGACACTGTCCCAGTAAGCCTGACTCTTGCGGACGAAGGCAGCCGTCTCCTCGTTTTTGATGTTGCACTGTACTTCGGGGTTGATGAAGAGCTTGAAGTGTGGCATTGTGACCTCGAAGAGATCGTCAACCTCCTCGGAGTGGAAGCGCACTGCCATGTTCTGGTAGGCAAAGTAGCGCACCTGGTCCCGGTAGAAGTCATGCTCGCACAGTTGGGTCTTGCAGTGATCGTGTCGGTAGAAGTAGAGCTCGAGATACTTGGCAAAGCTGAAACTCCAAGTCTCGGCGGTTACGAGCGCAACAGGCGTGGCATTCTCGCAGACCTTGCAGTAGCTCCAACTGAGCAGCCTGTTCTCCTCGTTTGGCAGTGGACAGACGAAGCGTTCGAGAACCACCTGGATGCGAATGCGATTGTGCACAAATGTGATGTAGTGCAGCACGTTGTTCTTGGCGCAACCCTTTGTTGCGCAGCCCTTGGCACTGTTGGCAGCCAAACGCTCGATGTGCTCGCCGAGCGTCTCATCATGCTCGCCATAGAACTCGATCGACGCGAGACTGGGCCCCTCACACGGTCGGGGTGTGAGCGTGCAGTGACGTGTAACGATGAGCTGGATGCGCTTGTGGTTGAATGGCGAGACCGATTCGGGCTGGATGTCGAGATAGCCTCCCCACTCCATCAGCGAAGCCCGATGTCTGTCGACCGTAATTGCGAACTCGGAGTCTTTGGCAATCTGTGATGGCACCTTCAGAAGCGCGAAGAGGTCGAAGACGGGCAATTGCTCCTGCTGCTTGATGGTGTTGAGCGAGGATGCTGTGCTTGGAGCCACCGTCGCAGTGGACGGTTGACTTGTATGAGAGAGGATCAAGCCAGGACCAGGCGAGGTTGTACGAGTCGGCACCTCGGAGGCAGGCGCAGAGACAGATCTGCTGATCGACGTGTCAGCTGATGCAAGACTCTGTGCAGTATCGGACGCAGCTGAGATCGATGCAGCGCTGTTTGCATCCTTCTGCCGATTCTGCACAGGTGATGAGGGTCGAGGTGTAGGTGTAGTCGTGTTAGGCCCGCTTACCGCGGGACTGGCCGTTTCGATCGTGACCGTTGCGTCGCTAGCTTCCCGTCTCTGAGAGGCAGACTCAGTCACGTCTACATTTGCCTTCTCTCCGGCCTGAAGCTGCTCCAGTTGAACTGACGTAGGGACTGGCTGCGGTGTCGAAGAGCGAGGAGATGAGGGCGATACGTCCGAGCTGCTCTCTTCACCCTCTTCGACGATGGTATCGTGGATGCGAGCACCAGGCACTTCGTACTTTGGCGTCAGGTCTTCGGCAGATGGAGATTCCATCGGCGCCTCGACTTCAGCTGCATCTCTCGGCGAGATGCCCGCAGAGTCACTCGTCTTAGTCGGCTTCGGCGTGGGAGTGGAGTCGTCGTCCACTGCTTTCGCATCCAGCACAGCGTCATCAGGGAGCTGGTTAATAGAAGCTGGTGGTGTCAGAGCTCTGTCCTGTAGCCTGCCCTCATCCTTCAGAATCCTTTGCAGCTCTTCTGCCTCTTGTTGCGCCAGCAGCTGCATGAGACGATCGTTGACGCGCTTCAGCTGCAGAATGGGATAAGGTGCAGGGATCTGGATGCAGACGGAAGAGGTGATCAGCGTCGTCTCGTAGATGCTGAGAGCTCGCAGGATACGAGCACGCGACTGCAGCATGAAGGTCTTGTCGTCACCAACTCGACCCAGCTGACTCGATGCCTCCTCGCCCATCTCGAAGTCACGCTCAGCTGCCAGGCGCTTGAGCTCATCAGCAGCACTGTTCGAGGTGTCTGCCTCGACGGTGCCACATGGATGCGATCCATTCAGAAGACTGCTGTCAGAGTAGATGGTCTCCATAGCAGCACCTTCGTCAGCCATGACGTGGCCTTCCAAGCGCAAGTTGTAGGCGACAAAGATCATCATGGCCAGAATTTTCTTGACACTACTGAGTCTATCACCGTCGGCACCACGCAGCACGATGGTACAGCCGAGCTGCTTGGGTGTGCCTTCAAAGCGCATGAAGCTCTTTCTCCACGCCGGCGCAGATGCATGCTGGAAGGTCTCGACGTTGAAGTAGCGGCATCGGCCGATGCGTGGGTCAAGGGCGAGTCGATCAATCGAAGTAATAATGTCGGCCTGGGTGCATCTACTGATGGCTCGGATCGCATCCGCCTTGACGCTCCAGACGACGACGATGCCTTCCTTCTCCAACAGCTCGAGGGCGATGCGAGAGACTGTCTTTTCGACGACGACAATCTGCGGACGCAGGGCAATGATACGGGCCACGAGAATGCGGATGAACTCGTGCTCCTGCGCCATGAGTGGCTCAAGCGACATGAACTGGTTGGGACCGCGGTGATAGTCGAGTGGGAAGCAAATCACGATGATGCGTGCGTTCGTCAGCGGGATTCGAGAAGCCATGCGCTTTGTAGCGACGTGCTTTGTACAGACGTAGCCGTCGACGTACTCGGAATCGTCAGGCTTGCCTCCAGGGATGCGCTTAATCTTGACGAATTCGCCAATGTCGCGACTCTGATCTTCGCGTGCATCGGGCTTGACACGTGAGATGGTGGTCAAGACGAAGGGCAGAAGCACGTCGCACCATTTGCGCTCGTTATGGATACCAGATTGCCTTAGAGTCTGTGCCATCATCTTTCGGAGATGCTCGAGCGCACGATGTGTGATCGATGCCTCCAGCAGTGCTGGTGTGATGCCTTCAGAGCAGATGCGGAGCTCGCGATAGAATTCCGGGGTTTCATTGTGGTCTACCGCGACTTCTTCATCTTCGTGGGGATGCTGCAACGGAGGAACCGGCGACTCGTTGCGACCGTTGCCATGGAAGCGGGATCGGATCAAAGCACTAGCTTGAGAGGGGTCAAGGGAGGCAATAGTCCGCAATGAACGCATGCGAGAACGAGTGACGGGTCGTGACGTCTCACTGACTAGACGTAGACGTGGGTAGTCAGAAGTGGACTGAATGGCCGATGGAGTGTCATTCACAGATGGTCCCGAGGACGGGAAGACTACACCTGCAGTGCCATCTTTGACCTTGGACGAACTTGACGCTGCGGGCTGTGCGGGAGCAGCTGAGTTCGCTGGTGATGGCACAGCTGTCGAGGCAGTATCGTTGATATCTGGCGTCCGATTCTGAGGCGTATGATGCGAAGAGCCGACAGCGGAGGAGACGCGTTCGATGTTGGCTTCTGTGAGCTGAGAAGCGGCTGGCTGATCGTCTTCTGGGTCTGGCTCGGCAGGTACCAGCTCTTCTTCATCCATACCTTTACGGAAGGGTGCCACTGGGGTCGCGTCCGGCTTGCGTTTGCGTGCCTGCTCTGTTGCATTGGCCTTCTTTTGCCCTCCTGTAGTGCCGTTGTGCGCCTCCGTCCCTGCAAAAGAGTCATTGTCAGCGAATCCAAAAGATGCTGATATGCTCTGATGTATGCCAGCACTGAACGAGGATGGACCTGCCGATGCACTGGCAAAGAGGTGATTTGCCGCAAACTGCGCCTGTGGACTTTGGATCTGCGCTTCCAGAGGTGCTGAGATCATGTCCTTATCTGGTTGGACTCGATTCGGATTCTTGCTGGCTCTTTGAGCGACGTTGAGCTTTTGCTGATGCTGACCTTCGCGCTCGTGTCGATCATACTCTTCGAGCATGCGCTTGCAAAAGTTGCAGACGCGGATCATGCCTTCGAAATTGAAGCGCTTGCCCTTGATGATGTGAGCTGCACATCTACCGCAAAAGATCTGACCGCAGATTCGACAATGATGCTTTCGGCGAAAAGGTGTGAAGACCGATAGACACTCTCGACACTCCTTTGCGTTCTCATCAGCCATCCAGAACTTGCGGCTGAGACCTTCGCCTCTCATCCTGCGCACAATGGCATCCGCACTTGTCTGCAGGCCGATCTGTGCTTCAGATCTGTTGCCCAGATGCTCATCGATGGTGTCGACTCGGTGAAGTCGAGTTGAGCTGCTCCTCACTGACTTGGTGTCATCTGCCAAAATATCCTTCGATAGTGGGAAGCCAGGAATCGCAGACCATCCATGCTTTGCCAGGTGTGATCGATCAATGGCGCCGTCGATGCCTCCACGCAGCATGAAAAGGGTATCGCGTGATGAGTCCGGATCCATGTCGCCATCGTCGGCAATGACAGATTCTCGATCATCGGTGCAGCTGCCTGCAAGCCCTGCGAGAATCGAGCGAGCATGGATGGCGGTTGCAGGCGAGGTGAATGTGACAGCCGGAGCTGGAGCTACTCTGCGCAGCTTTAGGGGCAGACGGCTGGAGGTAGACGAGCCAGCGTTACTTGTGATACCCGATATCGAGCGCGATGTGCTGATCGACGGAGAGCTGTTTGAGGGGCGGAGGCCGCCATAGCGAGCCATCTGGCCTGACTGCGCTCTATGAGCATCAGCCGTGGTAGTATCGTTGCGTAGCCTGGATGGCCCAGCTTCGGCAGGACCTGGGCGACCTGAAGGCGAGATGTTTCGTGAATTGGCAGCTTGGCTGCTTTCAGGGTACTCATCGATGTTGCTGAGTCCGCCTCTTGCTGGACGCGCGATGGAAGCCTTTCTGTGTTGTGGCATCGAGGCAAGTCGATTGGAGCCGATGCCGGCATACTGTAATAGATTGGATGAATTGTACGCAGCGAGCTGTGATGCGCCTGTAGATGGAGATTGGGGCAGTTGTCGACTAGTGGACTTGGCTGAGTAGGTCCCCGAGCTGTGACGAGAGGCTGATGGCGTGTCAAGCTGGTCGCTTCTGGCTCCGTGAGCGGAGTCATTCTCGACGGTGAGCCCGCCGGCTAGCGCAGACTTGACACGGCTCAAGAGGCTGCCGAGCGCAAACGTGGACTCCTGCTGGTTTTGGGAGTCGTCGAGGAAGCCGAAGGAGGTGAAGCCTTCCTCATTCGAGTTGGGCGCCGGCGAGCGGTACCCTGCTGTTGTCGTCATGATTGGCCGGGATGGTTCTGACTCGCCTTGAAATGGTGTGGCAACGAAGAAGCAATAGCTACCTCTAGGATGGTGGAGTTGTTGGATTGTGCAGCATCATGATCAACTGTCCTGATGGTCGTGGGTGTGGAGGGGCCCCTTTGCTCTCCTAGGTAGCGCTGTTTTGCTGACCTTGCTCCCCTGTTGCAGCTGCGATGGCGGCAGTCTGACAGATGGCTAAGCAAAAGCGACCTGGACAAAGGAAGGCTCAAAGGTCGTTAAGGGTCCGGGCGCTGACAGAGAGGCACGCAACTCAAGCTTGAGGAGGAGGCTCTGGCTCACACGCACGCGGCTGGCTGAGCTTCAATTGAAGATTTGCAAGTAAAACGCGACCGATCGGAGCCACTAGCAAGCTCACGTATACAGCCATGTTACTTCTTGAAATGCTTAGTTTTCATAGAGTGAACCTAAATGACAAACACATATATATACTCCATTCGCCACTCTAGTGATGTCCGAAACAAGACATGTCACTTCATCTGTACCCCTGCATTGCTATGATACTGTGTGCCACCAGACCATCACCATGATGACTACCCCTTACTTCATTGTGTTCCTCACTTATGTGGGCTCCCTGCACTTCAGTGTCTTGGCTGTGATGCATGCATATTGCTTGAGATGCCGACACATCTTCAACTCCCCCTTTCGATGGGATCTCCAAGCCTATCATCCTGGCCAATTGTGAAGTGTTGAGTCCCTGCAGAGGCTTTGTCAGAACATCTGCAACATTGTTTGCTGTTCCAGTGTACTTGATCTCCACATCACCCCCTTGCACATGATTGTGGATGAAATGATACCATGTGTCAATATGTTTCAGCTTCCAATGTTTGGCTGGGTCCTTACTCACCTGTATGCACCCCTGACTATCTGTGTATAGTACAGGCTGAACATTTGTGATCTCCAAATCCCAGAGCAGGTATGAAAAGAACAATGCTTCTCTCACTGCTTTGGAAGCAGCAATGAACTCAGCTTCAACTGCTGACAATGCTACACACTTTTGAACATGAGACCTCCAGCTTACTGGACATCCATATACATATGTTATCGACCCTGAAGTACTCCTTCACCCATTTGTGGGGTCAGATGCCCAGTTTGCATTGGTATATGTCATTACCAGTGCACCCGAGTGCTCGTTTGTCGACCCTCCTAGATGCAATTGATATCCACTTGTCTGGTTCAGGTACTTTACCACATGGATCGCTGCCTTCCATGTGCTGTTGATCAGGGTCGACATGTATCACACCAATATGCCAATGGCAAAGGTGATATCTGGTTGGGCTGTGTTTGATACCCATAACAGTTGACCAACTAGCTCTTGATATTCCTTTGCTTGTTGAGGTTCACATCTCTCACCCCTGGCAATGTTTGCTATGCACAACATGGGTATCCAGGATTTTTCACTTGCTTCTCTTAGCCATTTGTTCACCATTGCTTCAATATATGCTGTCAAATCCAGAGATACCCTCTTCTGTTCTCTATCACATGTGATCTTTACACCCAAAAAATTTCTTTGATCCTTCTGTTGTCTTGCATCTCCCATTTGTCCATGATTTCCCACTTGGTGTGATCTACTTCATCATGACTGGGTGATGTTATTAGCATGTCATCCATGTACACTGTGATGATCATAATCTTGTCACCTGTCCCTCTTGAGTATAAACATGGTGTGCTCAGCATGCAATGGAACCTGATCATCCAGAGATGTGAGTCTAACTCAATATTCCATTCTTGGCCTGATTGTTTCAGACTGTACAGACCTTTCACTACCTTCAGAGCCTTTCTGGATGGTATTTTGATTCCTGGTGGAGGCTTGAGGTATACATCATGATGTATGGTAAAGTTTAAGTATGCCTGTTTTACATCAATAGAATCTATTTCCCAATCCTGTGTTGCTGCAATGGCAATCACCCCTCTGATGGATTGGATGGGTGCCACTGGTGCGAAAACCTCCATGTAGTTGACCCCTTTGTGTTGAGTGAAACCTCATGCCATGAGCTGGGCTTTGAACTTTGTCAGTACAAGGTTTGCATCTGTTTTGATCTTGAGTACCCAATGCATGTTGACAGTGTTTGCACCCTTTGGGAGGTCAGCAATCTCCCATGTGCCCATTGCTTCCAATCCATCTAGCTCTTTTCACATGGCTTCTTCCCAGTGTTTTCTATCCTCTCCACTCCTTGCTTCATGTATGGTTGGATCTAGGTTCCTTTTCTGTTCCAGTTGCATCGCCATGAGTCCCAAGAATTTGCTGTCAATTTGAGTTTCGGCAATTGGTTCTGGTTCCATCATCTCCACCATTCCTTTGCTTGATCTCTCTTCCAAACCTGTCTCCATATCTATGTATTCTTGCAATGGTTCCTCATGTGCTTTGTCAAATATATTTTCCTCATTGTACCCTAGGTCTTTGAAATCCTCCTCTGTCATCATTGCTGGAGGTGTCTTCATGTCAACCAGTCACCACTCTGTCCTGTCTGACCAGCATTTGAATTCCATGAATTTAGCTGAATTGTGTCATGGGCCTGGATGCTCAAGAAGCAGGAGGGTCACTGGTTCATATGGACGGAGCACAGGTATCGAAGACCTAGTCGATACCAGTAGAGAGCATGGTCGTAGTGCAGTCTCCATGGAGACCATGGACTCCTATGGATTCACATGCAAAGGAGCACTGAGCCCATATGCGAGGAGGACCAGGCACAGCCACGAGGAGGACCAAGCTCAAAGAGCAGGCGCAGCCATGAGGAGGACCAAGCTCAGATGGTTACCACTCAGGGGCTCGAGAGACAGGAAGTCGACACAGGTCATGAGGAGGAGGAGCAGTGTCGAAGGAGTCGACACAGGTCATGAGGAGGAGGAGCAGTGTCGAAGGAGTCGACACAGGTCATGAGGAGGAGGAGCAGTGTCGAAGGAGTCGACACAGGTCATGAGGAGGAGGAGCAGTGTCGAAGGAGTCGACACCACTCAAGAGGCACAGGGGTGCCAAGCAGGAGAGGCCCCTGAGCAGTACTCGATGAAGAAAGTACTCTCTGGAGAGAGAGCAGGAGCAGCATCGCTGGCGATGCTGTGAAGAGGTATATAACCATGCTTTCTCATCATCATAGGTCGAGTGGATCCCCATCCACTCTACTCACCATAACTAGTTATCACTTCAGCATAAGTATACATTAGTTTCAGTCAGCATAGCAGCAATCTATCAAGGTTGCTCCTCATCGTAGTGTGTGTGTTGTATCACCACTACCTGACGTCCGAAGGCGCCCATAGCAGGTTAGCGGTCCGGATATAGATAGAACCGAAGGCAGTAGTCCACTGCGGTCCGGGGATCACTTCAAAGCATCAAGTCAACACACTGGACACTCATGTTGACGCCACCAACCTTATCACCAACACCATCAACCTCATTATCATTGACATCACCAATCTTATCATCAACACCATCAACCTCATTATCATCGACATCACCAATCTCATCACCAACACCATCAACCTCATCATCATCAACACCCACACCAGACCTTGGTGTCATCATAACACTGATATTGATCGTGCCGAGCTACCCCTGAACGGAGTGTCCACAGAGGTCAGCCGAAACCTACGATAGTATATACAACGAACGCCACCTGCTGTCACTGCACAACTTGATAGTCACCAAGTATCTCGACAGACCGACCTGGGTTTCAGGCGCGAGACCCCTGACAAATTGCTCCAAAAAATGTTCAGGCTGTAGAAAAGCCAGCCCTTTCTCTCTAGACTGTATCCCAAGAAAATGGATGCAATGGCTCACTGGTCTAGTTTCTTATTGTCCCATTTGACTTTGGGTATGTTTACCCATGCCAGACAACCAAACACTCATAGGAGTCTCAAAACTCGCTCTGGCAACTTGCTGAACATTGCTTGATAAGGGAACTCATTATCAACACTCAGAGTGAGGTTGATTTTGAATGCTGCAGCTCTGATTGCATATGTCAGGGGTCTCGCGCCTGAAACCCAGGTCGGTCTGTCGAGATACTCGGTGACTATCAAGTTGTGCAGTGACAGCAGGTGGCGTTTGTTGTATATACTATCATAGGTTTCGGCTGACCTCTGTGGACACTCCGTTCAGGGGTAGCTCGGCACGATCAATATCAATGTTATGATGACACCAAGGTCTGGTGTGAGTGTTGATGATGATGAGGTTGATGGTGTTGGTGATGAGATTGGTGGCGTCGATGATAATGAGGTTGATGGTGTTGGTGATAAGGTTGGTGGCGTCAACACGAGTGTCCAGTGTGTTGACTTGATGCTTGAAGTGATCCCCGGACCGCAGTGGACTACTGCCTTCGGTTCTATCTATATCCGGACCGCTAACCTGCTATGGGCGCCTTCGGACGTCAGGTAGTGGTGATACAACACACACACTACGATGAGGAGCAACCTTGATAGATTGCTGCTATGCTGACTGAAACTAATGTATACTTATGCTGAAGTGATAACTAGTTATGGTGAGTAGAGTGGATGAGGATCCACTCGACCTATTGATGAGAAAGCATGGTTATATACCTCTTCTCAGCATCGCCAGCGATGCTGCTCCTGCTCTCTCTCCAGAGAGTACCTTCTTCATCGAGTACTGCTCAGGGGCCTCTCCTGCTTGGCACCCCTGTGCCTCTTGAGCTGTGTCGACTCCTTCGACACTGCTCCTCCTCCTCATGACCTGGTGTCGACTCCTTCGACACTGCTCCTCCTCCTTTGATCAGTGACAGTTCCTTTGGCTCTTGTCTCTCGAGCCCCTGAGTGGTAACCATCTGCATGCTCCTTGAGCTTGGTCCTCTTCGTGGCTGTGCCTGCTCCTTGAGCTTGGTCCTCCTCGTGGCTGTGCCTGCTCCTTGAGCTTGGTCCTCCTCGTGGCTGTGCTTGGCCCTCCTTTGCATGTGAGTCCATAGGAGTCCATGGTCTCCATGGAGACTGCACTACAACCATGCTCTCTACTGGTGTCGACTAGGTCTTCGATACCTGTGCTCCTTCCATATGAACCAGTGACCCTCCTGCTTCTTGAGCATCCAGGCCCATGACACTACCCCCCTCTTAAGAGCCGAGCTCCGTCGAGGCATGCTCTGGTCTGGTTCATGCTGACTCCTCCTCTTCCTTGACAACATCGCCCCCGTCATCCTTCCTCCTTCTCTCAACGTCATCCTCCTCTCTCTACTCCTCCTGTTCTCTCCTCCTTTCTCTACTTTGTCTACTCACTCGTCCCCCCTCCGACACCTCATACTCCTGGATGAGGTCGGGACAGTTGAGGTTCTCTACTGGTTCCCATGAAGCAGCTTCTTCTGAGTACCCTCTCCACAACACCTTGTACTCTGTAGTCCCATTGTGTGAACGCTTGTCGATGAGTGCTTCGACTTCGAAGTCGAGGTCCTCATCTGGAAGTGGTGGCATGGTGGGCTGTTCAGCACGTTGAGGAAGAGAACTTGTTCTTGCTGGCTCGAGCATGGAGACATGGAACACATCATGCACCCTAAGGTTTGCTGGCAATGTGATTCGGTAAGCTCGGCGTCCTACCCGTTCCTGAACTGGGTAGGGTCCTGCAAACCGGGTATCCAACTTGGGTGTGGGTCTCCGTGTCTTCCAGTTTCGGCGGTTGATATAGACCATATCACCCACCTTAAACTCAATGTCCTTGTGCTTCCTGTTATACTGGTCTACTGATCTTCGTTGTGCCTCTCTGATCTGCTCCTGGAGGTACTTGCAACGCTCCTTTCCATCCATGAGGTACTCGAAGCGACCTGGATCATTGACTCCTAGTCGTTGAGGGATGTCAGGATGAGCTTTGGGGTTCCATCCATAGCATGCAAAGAATGGTGAGACACCAATGCTGTTGTGGACCGTGTTGTTGTATACAAAGGCCGCAGTGTCCAGCAGGTTGGCCCAGTCATTCTGCTCATAGTTGCAGTACATCCTGAGATATTGCTCTATGACCTGATTGACTCTCTCTGTTTGACCATCAGTTTGAGGATGGTAAGCCGTGCTAAGTGAGTGCTTCACACCCATTTGCTCTGCAAATGCCTTCCATGCTCCTGATATGAACTGCCTGCCTCGGTCCGAGACCATGTGATCTGGATATCCAAAGAGTCTAACCATGTGTCCATATAGCAATACTGCAGTCTGTTTGGCCGTGACTGTCTTATGGGTTGGAGCTAGTATGGCAAACTTGGTTAGCCTGTCGACAATGACTAAGATAGAGTCATAGGTCTTGGAGTCATACTTCTTCGATGTTGGTAGTCCTTCGATGAAGTCGAGGGATATGGAGCCCCAGGGCCTGTCTGGGGTTGCTAGTGGCTGTAGCAAACCATATGGACGATGACGAGGAGCTTTGTACCTAGCACATACAGGACAACTTGCTACATAGTCTGCAATCCAAGCTGTCATGTTTGGCCACCAGTAATGTCGTTGTGCTGCCTTGATGGTAGCATCTCTTCCTACGTGTCAGCAGTGATACCATCATGGCATTGGGTCATCACCATGAATCGCAGATGCTCTACAGAGAGAGACTGTCCATCTACCTCTTTGGCACTCCTTGAGTGTCGGTTGTTGGTCCTCCCTGGCATGATCACTTTGGGGATAACCAACCTTCCTCCACTGTACCATAGGTCATCCCTGACCTCGAAGGGCTTCTTCCTATGTATCTCCTGTAGCTCTTGGTCTAAGGGGTGGAAGATCTTGACCAGGTCTTTGAGACCTTTTGATGCTATGGACTCCATCGAGATCATGGGGGCCACTAGGAGCGAGTCATGGTCTGCTGTCTCCTTGAACACTCGAGGAGGCAGTAGTTGCCTCACATTGTGATCCTGCTCTTCACCAGCTGGTTGCATGTCTGTCCTTCTGGTGAGAGCATCGGGTTCACCACCTTTGTCTCCTGGTCGATACTGCAATATGAAGTCGAAGTCTGCTAGTAGTATGGCCCATCGAGCCTGTTGACCTGTGATGCGTCTCTGTGACTTGAAGTACTTGAGGGCTTCATGGTCAGTGAGGATGACCAGTTGGTTCGGTAGTCCAGCTAGCATGTGTCGCCACTGAGTGAGGCAGGCGACCACAGCTAGGAGCTCCTTATCATGGATCTCATAGTTCTTCTCGGCAGAAGACATCTTCCTAGAGTAGAAGGCCACAGGATGCCATCATCCTTCATGCTCCTGCTTGAGCACTCCTGCTATAGCAAAGTCACTTGCATCAGTCTCCAACCTTGTTGGAAGGTGGTAGTCGAAGTGCTGAAGCACTCCTGCTGATGTGAAGGCCTGGATGAGCTTGTGGAAGGCCTGTTGGGCCTCCTCTGGTAGCTCGAACTTCTTGAACCGTTCTATAGGCTTTACCAGTGCTGTCAAGGGCTTGGCTATGCGAGCAAAGTGGGCTATGAACCTTCGATAGAAGTTGGCAAAACCCAGGAACCTCTGGATGTCATGGATTGACTCTGGCATTGGCCACTCCTTGACAGTGCGCACCTTTTCTGGGTCCATCTCTATGCCTGTTGGCTTGATGATGTACCCCAGGAACTCAACTGTCTTGGTGTGGAACTCACACTTTGACAGCTTAGCAAAGAGCCTGTTGCTCCTTAAGCGAGTGAGGACCTCAGTGACATGCTTCACATGTGCTTCTTCAGTGTCACTGAAGATCAGGAAGTCATCTAGGTATACTACCACATATATCCCAATGATGTCTCGGAAGATGTCATTGATGAATGACTGGAAGTGAGCCGGAGCATTGGCTAGGCCAAAGGGCATCACTAGGTACTCATAGAGTCCCAACTGAGTGCCAAAAGCTGTCTTCCATTCATCTCCTTTAGCAATCCGGATGAGGTTGTATGCTGCTCTAAGGTCTAGCTTGGTATAGATCCTTGCCTTCCTGAGTAAGAACAGCTGCTCCTCGATGAGGGGCAATGGTGCCCTGTTCTTGACAGTGATCTCGTTGAGACCTCTGTAGTCCACACAGAGTCTGAGACCTCCATCCTTCTTTGGTACGAAGAGCACCGGTGATCGTGCCGGGCTCTTCGATGGTCTTATGAACCCCTTCTCAAGGTTCTCATCCAAGTACCTCCTCAACTCGGACATCTCCTTGGGTCCCTTAAGGTATAGGGGCCCTTGAGGTGGCTTCCCTCCTTCTATCAACTCGAGGTGGAGATCATGCTCGGTATGATGGGGCAGCTTGTCTGCTTCCACCTCATCAAACACATCTCGCAGGTGTTGGTATGGCTTTGGTATGTCTGCAGCCATCACCACCTTATCTACCTCCACCTCCATCTCGACTCCTTTGTCTGCGCCTGTAGGTACAAAACCAAAGGCTGGGAGTGATGATGGTGGCTCCTCTAACAGCATGAACCCTATGGGTCCATCTTCCAGAGCTGCTCGTAGTATGTGCTCTGCTGAGACAAACTCGTTACCATGAAGGGTTGGTCTCCTCATGGTTAGGTCCCCTGCTCTTGCTGCTTCAGGGGGTCTCCTAGGGGGTCGGTCCTGCTCCTGAGTCTTGAACTCCAGCTGGCCCGTATCCCATTGTATGGTGGGTTTGAGCCTCCGTAGCTCAGTGAACCCCAGGATGAGGTCATAGTCCGCAGTGTCGGCCACTGAAGCTTCGACCACACCCAGATTGTGTGTATCAATAGATACCTGCATGCTCGCAGAACTATTGATGGAGAGTTGGTGCCTGGTGACACCATGGATCGATCTTGTTTTTATGGGTTTTGTGGGTATTTGGTACTTACTAATGAAAGAATCTGAGACTATGGACAAACCAGCACCGGTATCAGCTAGTATCCGAGCAGGATGGTCTTGAACCATTCCAGAGAGCTCCAGTACTGCTTTGCCTCCACTGGTAGAGAAACATACTTGACAATCTTGATATATACAGAGTGATGGCGAGGAGGTTTGTAGAGCAATGCATGCCATCAGTGCATCACCCCACTGACGTTTCCCTCATCGTCATCATCATCGTGCTCCTCCTCGTGATCGGGGTCCATGGGTTGCTGGTATGAGCTGAGGTCCATGGCCTCGGGGTCACCCATCTCAGTACTGCCTGTGTGGCCATCTCCTGAGTCGGTGGCCTCCTCGAAGGGGTCTGCTGTGGTGACCATAACCTTTGGTCCCATGGGTCGAGAGCTAAGAGGGTTTACCCTCCTGCTGGGGCAGTCTCTGGCCCAATGGCCGATACCCTTGCATACATGACAGGTGTTGATACCTGATGGAGCAGGGCTTCCTTGCTTCGAGGGTTGGGTGGGATGATGAGGAAGGGGTCGGTTTAGGTTTTGTATAGTTGCTTGTGTAGTTGCTTGTGATGGTGATCGAGCTGGATAAGGTTGAGTGGGTTGTCGGATGGGGATTGAACTTTGATTTGGCCGAGACCCAGTTCTTAGTGGAGGTGACGTGGCATTTGGAAGTGAGTGTCTAGCCGAGGACTGCTGTAGTAGCATCCTCTGTCGATCGATCTCCTCGACCTCTCGATACCACTCCCATCTCTTCCCAGGTGGATTCCTCTCGAACTTCTCCTGTATGCTACGAGTGAGACTACCTCTGAAGAGGTCAATCACTAGCTCATTGTCATCTAGGTTGACCTGTCCTTCCAAGTCTCTGAACCGCTCTACATGACGTGTGGCGGCACCAGGAGCATCACTTGTGAGTCTGAGAGCCAACAGCTTGTTGTATGCCTCCATCCTAGCATTGCGTGGGTTGAACTGCTCTGACAGTCGCTCTGTGAAGTAGTGCCAATCATTGAACAACCTTCCTTCTCTAGCTCTATCAATACGGAGCTTGGAGGTCCACCACTCTCTTGCTGTCCCTTCCAGTTGAGCACCCATGTGATTGATCATCCTAGACTGCTCATACACCTGGTTGAACTTAAACCATGCTTCGGCTTCTAGAATGAAGATCTCCATGTCTCGGGGATTGAACTTTGGAAAGGGGGTGGCAATGGGCTTTGACCGGTTAAGCTCTGCCATGATGCTGGTATCCTCCTCGTGGTCCAGGGGGTAAGGGTCCGTCCTAGTCCTGCTGTAGGGGTCCAGCTTAGTCTTGACATATCTTGGCCCAGTAGGTGAAGCATACTTCTCGTAGTTGATGTCCTCCTGCTCCTCCAGGTTGAATGAGACTGATCGTCTTGGTCGTGGAGCTGGAGTAGGAGTATGTGGGTCTCCTATCATAGACTCATCTCCTCCTCCTGCTTGGTCTTCTGAGTGAGAGAGGTCCATTGTCTCCTCCCTGCTCAGTTGAGCTCGTTGTAATCGTTCCTCTCGATGACCCTGTCTGGTAAGCTCTAGCTGTGCTTCCAATAGAGTGAGTAGTCTATCGAGCTTATTGTTGAGGTCTGGGTCCGTCATGGTGATCGTGAGGAGCTGCTTGAACGATCCACTCTAATGTCAGGGGTCTCGCGCCTGAAACCCAGGTCGGTCTGTCGAGATACTCGGTGACTATCAAGTTGTGCAGTGACAGCAGGTGGCGTTTGTTGTATATACTATCATAGGTTTCGGCTGACCTCTGTGGACACTCCGTTCAGGGGTAGCTCGGCACGATCAATATCAATGTTATGATGACACCAAGGTCTGGTGTGAGTGTTGATGATGATGAGGTTGATGGTGTTGGTGATGAGATTGGTGGCGTCGATGATAATGAGGTTGATGGTGTTGGTGATAAGGTTGGTGGCGTCAACACGAGTGTCCAGTGTGTTGACTTGATGCTTGAAGTGATCCCCGGACCGCAGTGGACTACTGCCTTCGGTTCTATCTATATCCGGACCGCTAACCTGCTATGGGCGCCTTCGGACGTCAGGTAGTGGTGATACAACACACACACTACGATGAGGAGCAACCTTGATAGATTGCTGCTATGCTGACTGAAACTAATGTATACTTATGCTGAAGTGATAACTAGTTATGGTGAGTAGAGTGGATGAGGATCCACTCGACCTATTGATGAGAAAGCATGGTTATATACCTCTTCTCAGCATCGCCAGCGATGCTGCTCCTGCTCTCTCTCCAGAGAGTACCTTCTTCATCGAGTACTGCTCAGGGGCCTCTCCTGCTTGGCACCCCTGTGCCTCTTGAGCTGTGTCGACTCCTTCGACACTGCTCCTCCTCCTCATGACCTGGTGTCGACTCCTTCGACACTGCTCCTCCTCCTTTGATCAGTGACAGTTCCTTTGGCTCTTGTCTCTCGAGCCCCTGAGTGGTAACCATCTGCATGCTCCTTGAGCTTGGTCCTCTTCGTGGCTGTGCCTGCTCCTTGAGCTTGGTCCTCCTCGTGGCTGTGCCTGCTCCTTGAGCTTGGTCCTCCTCGTGGCTGTGCTTGGCCCTCCTTTGCATGTGAGTCCATAGGAGTCCATGGTCTCCATGGAGACTGCACTACAACCATGCTCTCTACTGGTGTCGACTAGGTCTTCGATACCTGTGCTCCTTCCATATGAACCAGTGACCCTCCTGCTTCTTGAGCATCCAGGCCCATGACAGCATACAGCCAAAACCTCTTCAGCAGTCTCCTCTGCATTAGCATTGTTCTCATCTTCTCTCCAAGGGTCCTGTTCATTCTCTCCACCCATCCATTTTGTTTGCTGTTGTACCCCATGGTGGTTTGCCACTCTATGCCCTTTTCTAATGACCATTCTAATGCATTGTTGCTTTTCCATTCAGTTCCTTGGTCGGATCAGATTGCTTTTAGCTTCCGATCCATCTGTGTCTCCAGGAATGAAACATTCCTTTTGAGTTGCATGAATGCATGACTCTTTCACATCAATGGCTGTGCATACACATACTTGCTATGATCATCAATTAGCACCAGAGTACACATATACTCTGTCACATAGGACGAGTCTATTATTAGGTTGATGTGGATGAGATCCAGGGGCCCCACAGCTCTTTCACTGCTACCTTGCCCCATCTGGGCACTTGTGCTCTTAGATCATATGCACTGCTCACATGTCAGAGCAGTGTTTGGATCCAAATGCATGGTATGCTTATTCTTTAATTTACTCATGATTGTCCTGGCTTTGTCTCTTCCTGGGTGTCTGAGATGCTCATGCCATAGTTGTTCCTTTGAAACTTTCAGTTCATTCTTAATATGCTTGAACTCCTCATCAACACCTTCAAACAGTGATGCTGATGTGGCCATCATGCTTTCTTGCCATGTGTCACCTTGGAACTCCAAAAGTCCTCACTTGTGATTCTTTGCAATTTTAAGTGTCATGCTGTTTGTTAGAACAATCTGGCTGCTGGTTGTGTCCAATATCACTTGTGCTCCTTCATCCATTAATGAGTTCATTGACAGAAGGTTAACATTAAGGTGCTTCACATATAGTACATTTTGGAGGGAGATTTCCCCGTAATCTGTTGATATGCTTGCATCTCCTATAGCTGCCACTTCCAAAACCTTGCTTCCAGCAGTAATTATCTGCTTTCAGCAAGTTCTTGGGTGGATGAGCATGCTATAGTTGTTTACCATGTGATAACTTGCCCCCGAATCCAAGATCCAATGAGCTGTTTCCTTGGTGTTTGGGGGGTCTTGTGAGAGGGTGAGGGAGCACCACACTTCCTATTTAGGTTTGGCAAGGGGAGAGTCTTTGGGGATGGTAACCAAAGTGTTGCATTGACTAATGCCATGTCCCAGTCACTTACAGATCCAGCATTGGATTCAGCATGATCTTCCTGCATTCCTTGGGCTCATGTGGCTATTGTCAGCTTCAGCTTCAGTCTCTCTGGTCCATTTGCTTTGATCATCGTTGCCAGTGGTCCAAGTGCTGGCTTGGCAGGGGTTGATCTTTTGCATGGGGATGCTCTCAACAGTGGTCTGTTGGATGCTCAGTGCAGTGGCGAGGGTGTTGAAATCGATTTGATGGATGGTGGCAACTGTCTCCTTGTACACCGGATGCTGGATCATGCATTTCTGCAGAGCCAAGAACAATGTGTCATTGGCAAATGGTTTGCCAAGGAGACTACTTTTGGTCTGTATTGACCAGATCTCTTGAATTAGCTTTCTAGCATCCAAGTGAAACATCTTTATATCACTGAGCTGCAAGATGAGTGCAAGTCTGTGGGATGTCTTGATGGCTTCATTTGTGAGGCCATTTTCGATCTTTCTCCACACTTGGTTAAAAGTAAGATAATCCTTGATTACATCTAGAACAAGGTAATTTACATTGTGTTCTCCAGTAGTGTCGATTGTTCCATGCAGGGCATTGATTAAAGCATCATTGAGGGAGCAGCTCCATTTTGGGTGCTTCTTGTCATATGTTCCCTCAAGGTGTTTCATTGCATGCAGGATGGATTGGAGGAAAGACTTTATGTGGGCACTCCAACTGTGGTAGTTGCATGACATGAGTTTCAGCACTGGTTCAAGGAGCTTTGCTAGGGTGCAAAAGCTATATCACTTGTCGCCATCATCAAAGTCAGAGTCAGAGTCAGCATCTTCGTTGGCTTCATTATTGATAGCCTCCAGCTTGTTTTCATTTGTGGCATCATTGTTGATTCATGCCTGGGTGGCCTTGCCCTTTCTGCTCCCTTTGGTCTTCGAGCTTGTGCTAACCTGGGTTTCAGTGTCTTCTACCATGTTCTGTTGATTGTCCCAGTTAGCTCAGATGGTAGTGCTTCAGACTCTTAATCAATTGAAGATTTGCAAGTAAAACGTGACTGATCAGAGCCACTAGCAAGCTCATGTATACAGCTGTGTTACTTCTTGAAATGCTTAGTTTTCATAGAGTGAACCTAAATGACAAACACATATATATACTCCATTTGCCACTCTAGTGATGTCTGAAACAAGATGTGTCACTTCATCTATACCCCTGCATTGCTATGATACCATGTGCCACTGGACCGTCACCATGATGACTACCCCTTACTTCATTGTGTTCCTCGCTTATGTGGGCTCCCTGCACTTCGGTGTCTCAGCTGTGATGCATGCATATTGCTTGAGATGCTGATGCATCTTTAACTGCTTCACTTCTTGGCGGGAATTCCTCGCGCCAAAAGTCAGCCAGAAAAGTGGAGGAAAAATCGCGTTTGGACCCTGAATTGCGATCGCATGTTGCGGCGCACGCCTTTGATTTGTGTCTGATCACGGTCTAACATCTGCATCAAACACCCACTTTGTCTCTTCCCATGCAAGGTGTTCTTGAGAACGTTGTCCGTATGTTGGTAGTTCGAGACGTCAAGTCCTGCGTATAACTACAGATGCAAAGGCTGGCAAAATATAACAGCCAAAGGGGGCTTGAGGAGACCTAACTTAGTCGCAGCTGTCGATGATTTTAGTAAACCGCGTTTCTGTAGCCATAGGAAAAGAAACATGAAAAAAGGTGTCAGAAAAAAAAGAGGAAAAAAAAAAAAAAAACGGTGAAAAGATGACCACGATATCGGCAAGTGCTACAGGAACCCGATTGATCGATCTTGCTTCACCTCAACCTTGAGGCATCTCCGATAAGGCCGAGCTACAAGTGCCATGGTCTCATCCATGCCAGACCATGCTAGCGAGGATCACGAGACACACCTTCCGTCAGCTGACGACTCAGTACCACCAGGCGGACTCGAAAGAAACAAACACGAAGCGGGCGTCCAAGACCGTTTGCGACAGAAGCAGGCATGCGAATCCATCAGATGGGACATGTGCTCCTATGATGCTGGATCATGGAATCGTTCTTTTTCGTTTCATTTCTAATGCGATCGGATGGTAACCCAGAGACCGGGTCCGGACGCGCTCGAGCTGACCTGACCGGATATCAAACAATAGAGGCAGGAAAGGTATGATGAGGTAAAGCTGGAAGAGGATCTTCTTTGGAGAAGGCAAGTGACGTAACGAACTGCCGAGCATAGAAGCATGATGAACAAGGTCCGGGGCCGAGACCAACACGAACAGATCAACAGATCAACACTTTTCAACACACGTTTTCGCGTCTTGGTATCACTCGTACGAGCTCCATCGCTTTCAACAGCAGCAGCACCATCGATATCGATGAGGAGGCATGTGTGTAGCTCAGCGCCATGGTCTTCGCCGCCGTCAGCGACGCAAGGGGCTAACGAACGCTGCAGCAAGCCTCTTGGTGTTAGTTAGCGCACATTGTGCCCCCCCTACAGCAACGAGGCGCTTCAAGTGTGCCTCGAGAGAATGGCGCTTGCATCACGTGATCAGTCATGGAGGCCTGCGCGTCTGGGCTGGACTCAACAATCGAATTGTTCCGCTCTCCGCTCCTCTCTTCACCAAACCCTTAGGGGGGGGGGAAAGAACAGATTCGCATGTTCTTTTCTCCCTTTTCATGTCCTGTCAAACGTTGATTTTAAAAACAGGTCTTTGTTTTGTATTCGACAATGCACAAGGAGCGCAGGAACGAGCGGCAAGGGAGGCTCTACAGGTAGGGCAAAAACGACGAACCAGCGCTGCTAATAGTAGCCCCCCCTTAACCCCCCCCCCTTTGAATTCTGCAAGCGAGCGCGAGCCGATGCCTTGACACCACTCAAACACACTCACACACTTGCTTGCTTGCTTGTGCAGGATTTATGGGAAGTTGATGCACACTAAAGCATAGGCTCTCCCTTGTCAATGCAACGCACAACGCCGCACAAAGGGGTCCGATCGACGAGGCTGAGCGGCGTTTCCTCAAGCCTTCATTGTTGTGGTGTTGCCAACGATGCTCAGCCGCAGATACCGTTCGATGATGATCCACCATCATCTCGTGCCGGGTCATACCACCTTCCAACACCAACAACAACGATGAGGTCTCCGCTTGCCAACTTCCGCCTCCTTTTTTCTCCACAATGTGCAGATGAGCTATTACTTGTCCTCATCGTCCGTGAAAAGAAACAAAGCATAACCGCACTTCCGTTGGGTACTCGATCTGCACCGTACAGACAAACCATCTTAGCTCAGGAGCAACACCGCTCGCCGAAATCTCGCTTGTGTCGATTGCTTTCGCCTCCCCGCAAAGTTCGCTCAAAGGTTGCGTAAGACGGAAAGATTGCTCGCTAGGCGTTGATCCTCCTCGATCTCCCCTTACTATATGCAGAGTGATTCTACGCCTTGTTTCGAGGGCTGCGTTCCATCGTCTACCAAAACTCTACCTTAGCGTCCTTTCTGGTCGGGTTCCTAACTCTTCATCATCCCTTCATCACCAACTCTCTCTCTTTCCTTTACCATCACCATCATCTCTCTCCTCACTTCCAACTTCACTCTCTCCCACCACTACACCATCTCATTGTCGCCAGTGCAATCGCCAACGTATACATTCATTTCTTTCCTCTCCCTACGCTCTCTGAACTACACATAAACTAACCAAATCCCCGCGCTGAAATAGCTGCCCCGCCTCCCACCTCACAATCATTCATTTATCCGTCTTTTGGCGTGCACAAACACACACACACACACACACACAATGCCCTCCTCACTAGCAACCAAACTCTGCGCCGCCCTCCTCCTCGCCTCTGGCCTGGTCGGCACTCTCGCCGACGAACAACAACACAACTACGTTCGCTCTCCTAAGCACTCTCGTCATCACAACTGCAACTCCTCCTCCGACCCCTGTAGTTCCAACCTGGCAAAGCGAGGCTCGACATACTCCGGACGAGCAACTTACTACGCAGCTGGTCTAGGTGCTTGTGGAAACTACAACTCTGGATCAGACTTTATTGTCGCCCTAAATGTTGCACAGTACGGAAATTTGGGTCAGCGTTCCTCTTGGTGTGGAAGGACGATTGCTATTACGTACAATGGTAACACGCAGTACGCAACCGTGCAGGATGCTTGTCCTTCCTGTCCGTACGGAGGCTTGGATATGAGTGAAGGCTTGTTCAAAGCGTTTGCGAGTACGAGCTTGGGTGTCTTTCAGATGAGTTGGACTGCTGCTGATGGGAGTGATAACTCGAACAACGACAACAACAACAACAACAACAACAACAATAATAATAATAATAACAACAACAACAACCGCAACAACGGGGGGAGACAATCAAGTTCCAGTAGTGCTCCGGCTTGGACACCGAGGCCGCAACCAACAACGACTTGGCAAGCACCAACTACCACTTGGACCCCTCCTGCTCCTACATCGACCTCAAAGGCTAGCTCGAGTTCGGCTGAACGATCGTCGTCGTCTTCAGCAAACGCCTCTTCGAGTGCTTCTGCTGCAAGCGCCAGTCCAACAGGAGCAGCGGCGGATGGAGAGAATCCAACAGCAAACAATTTGCATAGCTTTGCCTTGATCTACCAAGGGTTGAATCAGATGGCGGTTGCTGCTGCTTCCTAAACCGCCTCCTCCCTTTTTCTTTGGTACTTGCTGTTCGTCGTCCAAGGTAACGGGCTTCACTTTCCTCCTCTCCTCGTTTATATCTTTTGCTCGCGGTTGTATTCAAACGCTAGAGCTGTATCACATCTCATTCTCATCGTGCTCTGCTTCGTAATCGCTGTTCCTGTATCAGTATTAGTCCCTTGCTCTCACCGACCTGTTGATCCGCCTCGGCCCATTTCTTTCTGCGGAATAGCATATTATCGTATCCCATACCATTCATTGTCTGCTGCTTGTGTTGTCTGCGTCCCATTACGCCTTCAAGACGATGTCAATCCGAGTGCGACGGTACTCTAAGTTCATATCCTGCAGCAGGTGGCTGAAGTGCAATGCAGTCTGTAATGAGTGCAGATGTCCAAAATGACTAGAAGTACAAGATTTCGTGTTGAGAGTTGCGATGACTCTTTGCAGAACTATCAAACCTAGGTAACGAACGTAGCTACTCATTATCCAACTGCCCATCAAGTTCGTTCGCCAAATCATCCAAAAACGAATCACCACCATCTTCGTCATCCTCTTCCTCTCCCTCCCCCTGCCCCTCCGCCGATCTTTGCTTCTTCTGCAACCCATCTTCCCCTTCTCCATCTCCCCTCCCTCTCTTCTTACTCCCGACGCTATCTGAAAGCCCAACTATCGGTTCATCCCCATCGTTGATCTCCCGCAAGTCCCCATCGGTAGCTAGCATAGATGGAGAGGGGGAAGAAGTATTACTAGCCGTAGTAGCAGAGTCTAGATATGCATCGACTTCGTCAGCTGCAGCACCCCAATCCATATCGTTTAGTTCATTTTCAAAGAGTGCTTCTCCTTGTTCGCCTCCATCTGCATCTGCGAGAGCTTTTTCTTGCGTCGCTTTCTCCCTCTTTTGGGATTTAGCTTTCTCTTTCTCTTCCTCCTGCCGTTTCTCCTCGGCCACTCTCGCTTGAGCCCATTCGAAAGCATCTAAAATCTCATGTTCCCAGGGTAACCTATACAACGCTTCATCCTGTCTCTCCCACCTACTCGTCGAGACGTGGAACCAGCTTGGCCAGACTAACTCGACCTTCCCCGCCCTCGCCAATCTCGTTGCATTGACAACCTTGAGTGTGCCTTGTCGAGCAGCAACGACATGGGTTGTGACTCCTTCTTCTACTTCGAACGCGGGGGTGGCGCCGAATTCGCGTGCGAGAGCCCAAAGATCGGATGTCTCGGGATTGTGACCGGTGGGGATCATCGAGGAGAAGACGATGGTGCAACCAGCCAAAACCTTTGTCTTTTGTGCGGAGATGAGGTCTACGACGGATGGTTTGGTAGTTGGGGTCGGGGTTTGGGATTGGAGTTTGTCATAGGCAGAATACCATTCAGTGTGAATGGAGCCGAGGATGGAATAGACTCGGTCGAGTTCGGTATCGTCGTCTACTAGAACTGCGTGTGAGCGGTGTGGTGGTAGAGGTGGGGGTGGGGGGAGGGGTGGTAATGTTCGATCTGATGATGATGGGGGAGTGCTGCTTTCTGTTGCTTGTGTCTTTTCCTCTGCTGTTGTTTGCGCTGCTACCGCATCGCTGCTTTCTGCCTCTGTTGAACTTTCACCAGCCGGTGTCGCACTACCGCTCCCATTCGGCGTAGCTGTGCCAGACCGTGATGCAGACCCATTTGTTTTACCTAGTTTCTCATCCAAGGCCTCTTGCATCTTTGCTAATGGTCTTGCTTCTCGCTGTTCCGCCAATTTGCTTTGCAACTTTTCGGTTTGTGCCGCAAATTGCAACGCCGTTGCGCGGACTTGTGCTACTTCCTCCTCCGTTTTGCCTTCTTCCCTCGCCTTCTGAAGCGCTTCTTCTATCGTAGTATCAGATGTTGCGGTAGTACTAGCGCTGCTCGCTGCATCTGTATCCGATTTCGCAGAGGGAGAGGAAGCTGCGCTCGACGCATCATCCAGCTTGCTCGCCGAGGTAGAAGCAACTCCTGCCCCCACTGCTACTCCTGCTGCTGCTGCATCCGGTACTGCACCGGGCGGAGCCGGCGTTGGAGGCAAAAATGTAGCATTAATATCCCCAATGCCCACAAAAAACTCATACGGCACTACCGGCAACAAATTCGGACTCCTACTCCAAACATCCTCTCTATCATCAATGATCACCACCATACTATGATCCACGGGGAACAACCTATTCAAACTCTTCCTCACCAAACTTCCATTTTCATCCCTCGACAAGATCCTATTCCCAAAAATACTTGCATCGGGATCGATCAGCTTGCACACGCAATTCGCGTACGACCTCGTTCCCATCGTATACACATGCAACTGGTACTTCTCTGATAGTTTCTTGACTATTTCGGGCACTCCAGGTCGCGGTTTGACGTAGTACCAACACGCTCGTGATGCTTTTAGTGCTGCTGCGGAGTCTTTGGGAGCGGAGTCGTCGTCGTCATCTTTGATCTCTTCTCCGTCGATACCGAGACGGAACTTGCCGACGGACTTGAGCGCTTCGTAATTGGGATTGGATTCGTCTTTCATCCATTCACCAACGGTGGGGTCGACGGTTGCGTGAATTACGGTTTGGTCGAGATCGACGATGAGTGCAAGTTTGCGTTGGGAGAGGAGATGGGAGGTGGTTTCGGAGTCAAGGCGTTGTGCTTCTTCGGCAGAGACTTTGACGGCGGCGTGGGAGTGCATGACGGAGAGAGAGGCGGATTCTTCGGATTCAGTGTCGACAGGTTGGCCGCAGAGGGCACACATGCCAAAGAGTTGCACTGGGTGCTTGCATTCTGCTGCGTCTGCTTGGGACATTGTTGCAGGAGGAGGAGGAGCCCTTAGGATGGAGGGCGGTGGTAGGGAAGGAAGAAGCTGCAGACCACGTGAGGTCGGGTAAGACAAGGGTTATTACCGGAGGTGTAACGTGAATGCCTCGCGGTTGTAGGAAGTCGGTGCAGATAGTCGAGACATGGATGTCTGCCTAGGTTTGCGTGTTGTTGAGCGCGTCGATGCGAGTCGTTGAGGTCAGATGCAGGGCTCTTGGCCGGGTCGGGGCCTTTACGGCTGCTGCGTCTTTGTTCGGATGGTGCTGAGGATAGATGGATGGTAGCTCGGTGTGGATGGTGAAGAAACGCGGGGGGGAGCAAACTAGAACGCGAATGAGGTTGCGTCTGTGCGTAGTGGAGTCCAAAAAGCAAAAAGGGATTTGCCGGATGCTCGGACAATTTTCGTGGTTGGCCTGCCTCCTCTTTTTATCCTCAAGCTTCCGGCTTTCTTTTTGTTTTCTGGACATTGCATGTCTCGGCGCGTTGTCTTTGCTTTGCAAGCTAAGCTCTGTTGTGTGTGCCGAGAGTCGTGTGGCTGTCGTGTCCAAGTGAACAGTCAGCCTAAAACAAAACACCCGTCGCAGCACGTCGCGTGGAGAGCGAAAAAAGGCTGAAAATCGCTCCAAACGGTCGAGCCACTTTTCTCACAGCCGAAGGGTCCATCCGAGGCTGTTAGAGCGACCTTTACTTTGCCGACAGTTTTCGAAGCAAGTGACAAGTGGAGGTGTTGGTGTCAATTTTTTTTTTTTTTTTTTTTTTTTTTTTGGTCGAAGCGAGAAGAAGAAGATTGGCCGCTGCCCGCTGCCCGCTGCCCGCTGCCCGCACGACTTCGATACATCACTCGAGACCATACACACACCTCCCACGCACTGCAAGTAGAGGCATCAGGATGGTCAAGAAGCCATCGAAAGCGCAAAAAGCCAAGCTGCGCAAGGGAGGTGGAGGCGCTAGCACCGAAAGCATCAAAGCTCGGGGCGGCAAAGGTGGCCGTGGTCGTGGACGAGGCGGTGCTGCTACTACGGGCGGAGGTCGACTAGGTCGCTCAGCTCTCCTCCCACCAGATCAGCAAGCAGCATTCGAATCACGTCGTCGTATCGTACAACTGGAAGAATCCGCCTTCTCCAAGCTCTCCCCTCCCGTACTCGAACGACTCAACATCTTAGCATCGTACGCTGACCTACGCCGACCTATCCCAGACGAGCTCACTCACTTTGACTACTCTAGATTTGGTCGCGCTCGAGCAGAGAACCATCAACGGACCGTTGATCAGGAACCATGTAAAAAGGATGAACAAGAGTTGCATCCCCTCGCAGGCTGGCTCAACACTTCTTGGACGGGCACGGCGAAAGATGCCATCTCGTCAGACGAAAGCGATGGAGAGGATCAAGGGGAAGAAGATCCAGGAGTAACAGGTATCGAAGGAACTGGCGAGCTACGACTACCTAAACGACCCAAATGGCGCTCAGATATGGACACGAAAACCATCCATGCTCAAGAAACCCAAGTCTTTCGACAATGGCTTCGCAAGACAGACGCTGTGGTCGAAAGAGCGTTCTTCGCCTCTTCACCTCTCTTTGCTGGCTTAAACTCTCACACTCGATCTCAGGACAAAGCTGCATTCCCTTCCTCCTCCGCTACGCCCACACCAGGCATGGGCGGGAGTAGGATGGTCTCCAACATCACCTCCCAGGACGCCATCGCTCAACTCCTCACCCACCGTCCCCTCCCCGGAACCTCCGTCATCGGCAGCTTATACGAGCGCAATATCGAAGTCCATCGTCAACTATGGCGTGTATGCGAACGCTCCGACCTCGTCTGCGTCCTTGCTGATGCCCGATGCCCGCTTCTCCATCTCCCACCCAGTCTGATTGGTTTCTTGGAGCGCTACATGCGGTTGAAAGTCGTCATTGTCCTTACCAAAGCAGATATCGTACCGAAGAATATCGTTGAACAATGGAAGAAGTATCTCAAAGAGCTGTATCCGAGATGGGAGGTAGTAGCTACGGAAAGCTATGCGAAGATGGAAAGGATCGAGGGACAAGGATCGAGGACTAGATTTGCGCCTTATTTGTCGCCGCATTCGAGGAAGGAGCTTTTTGCGGCGTTGAGGAAGGCGCATAAGGATTTGATTACGCCCCCGAAGGTGATTAGAGAGGATAAGGAGGGGAAGGGGAGGGAGTGGATACCGCCTTGTGCGACTGATACGGATTGGGAGGGTGTTGAGAGGCGAGTTCAGATGCATACTGAAGGGCTCGACTCCGACACGGAGGAGCAAGCCACCGATGCCCCTGTACAGGCGCTTGATGAGGATGCGCCGAACACAACAGAACCATCAAAGAAGGAAGGTGGTGAAGGGAAGGAAACACGCGCACACCTCCCCTACCTAACAATCGGACTCATGGGTCAGCCCAACGTCGGCAAATCTTCCCTCCTCAACGCTCTATTCGGTTCCAAAGTAGTTCGTGCTTCCAAGACTCCCGGCAAAACAAAGCACTTCCAAACGTACTTCCTCGTCCCTCTTCCCTCCCCCAACTCCTCTTCGTCCCCCTCTAACCTCAACACGCCAAAAGAAAAGGCTGTGGGTGAAGAAACTCATCGAGGTCAAATCCGACTCTGCGACTCCCCCGGCTTAGTCTTCCCCTCGCTTATTGGAATGGAGATGCAAGTCATGGGCGCAATCCTTGCTATTTCGCAAGTGCAGGCTATTACGAGTTGTATCCGTTTCGTTGCCGAACATATTCCGTTGGAGAAAGTGCTTCAGCTCGAACATCCACCCGACGATGATAATGAAGGAGGGACAGGGGAAGAGGAGGGGGAGAAAGTGTGGACAGGAGTAAAGATTTTGGAGGCGGTGGCGAGAAGGTACGGTTACAGAACGGCAAAAGCCAATCGATGGGATGTCAACAGAGCGGGGAATTTGGTGATGAGAGCGGTGGCTGAGGGAAGGATTAAGTGGGCGTTTAGACCGCCTTCGTCTGACAGACGGAGCGGAGAGGGGATCTGGTTTCCTGACTTTGACCGGGATGCAGCTAGGGGTGCAGATGGTGCAGGGGAGGACTTGCTCACTGCTCCGAACACCGACGATGACGATCAGGGTGAAGATGTGGACGAGAAGAAAGACGAAGGGGAAGAAGAGAGCGAGGATCAGGACGACCCAGAAGCAATCGCACGTAAGGTTAGATTCGATTTCGGTTCGATAGAAGAGGACGATGATGAGGAAGACGATGATGCTGGAGGATTCGGTGGTAGCACAAATTCATTGTTCAGCGCACTTGCTGTTGAGGATGGAGGTGACGATGACGAGGAGGATTCAGATGAGGAGGATGATGAGGACGAAGAGGAAGAGGAAGAGGAAGAAGAGGACGAATAGGAGCATTCAAACACCTCACTCAGCATACAAACATACTCACGCACGCAATCTGATACCCACTTGCATTTCTCACCATGAACACTTGTTTCTCATGCTTGATTGTCTTGACACTCTCTTCGCGGTTCTGGCTCGGCAGCGTCGAACACATTCAAGCACCGGCAGTCACACAGTTCTGTGCACAGCGACCTCATACAGTTCTGCCAGCTTCCACAATGCTTTGCTTTATCGTCTATTGCCAACGATTCCATTGCTACATCAATAATCTACGATCTGCCCTGATCAAGCAGTCGATGAAGAGCCCTACTAGATAGCTTCTGTCTATTCGCGAGCGAACCAAGGATGCAAAAACCGCAAGTTCTCCTTCGCCTTCTCCGGAATCACATTTGACTTGGTCATAATGCTCCACTTCATCGAATCCTTAATCACCTTCACTGCCTCCTTATCATCCTCATCGACCTCCTTTGCAATTTTATCCAACAAAGTTGTCGTGACGACATTACTAGCATCCACATTCGCCTTCAAGCTTTCCAATACTTCCGTTACGTTGACCGCGGCACTAGAAGGCCTCCAAGCGTCGTAGTCAGTCGCAGTGGCGATCAGAACGTAGCTGATCTCAGCTTCTCTAGCGAGCTTAGCTTCGGGGAGGACCGACATGTTGATGATATCTCCGCCCCATGCTCGGTACATGAGAGACTCGGCGCGGGTGGAGAATTGAGGCCCTTCCATGCAGACTACTGTCTTTCCTGTGTGAGTTTTGACGTTGGGTGAGTGGGATGCAAGGGTGGATTTGACAGTTTCGTAAACGATAGGGCGGAGAATTTCGCAGAAGGGGTCACCGAATCCTGCATGAGCAACTACTTTCTCTTCTTCGCCAAAGCCGAAGAAGCTCGCCCGTCGAATGCCTTTGGTTCGGTCAATGATTTGGGACGGAATGACGAAGTCTTTGGGTGCAATCTCTTCGCGCAGAGAGCCGACAGCACTGAAAGCCAAGATGGTTTTGACACCGAGGTGTTTGAGAGTGGCAATGTTGGCGAGGTTAGGGACGTTGGAAGGCAAGATCGCGTGTTCGCGACCATGACGAGCGAGGAAGGCGATGTGATTACCGGCCGTAGTCTTGGCGATAGTAATGGGCGAGGACGGGGAACCCCAAGGGGTGGTGACGTTGATTTCGGCAAGGGGTGAGATCGAATCGAGCTTGTAGAGACCAGAACCGCCAATGACACCGATGCGGATGGCGGGACCGTCCCATGACGTGAGGGATGGGATTGACATCCTGCGATATAGTGTACGCTAATGCAGCGAGCGATGCTGCGTGATGAGGATCGTCAGAGATGGTGATGGTGAAAGACGAGAAGATCGCAGGGTCGGAAGCATCAGATGTTGTAATAAAGGAATCACTCGGCGACTATGATCGGGAGATATCTGTCACATGTTCAAGCTAAAAAGCAAAACACTATACTATATTGACATGCTAGAAGTGAATGTGGCGGGAGCCTCGAGCTTCCTGCTAGACTTATATACAAATGTGTGGCACATGCCCAACAGTGGGTGTATCCTACCTAATGACAGTGTGTAGCAATGAGTGGGACATGGTTGCATCCAATCTCTGTCTTGTATTGGTTCAGCCCAATTCTCGGTCTGATTTGCCTCACCCGATCCTGATCAGACCTACTTTATCTGATTGCTGACTGAACCTGCTTTGCCCAATCCTCTACAGATCTGATCTACATTATCCCTAGATCGGACTAGATCATGCTAAAGATAAAGATCCAGTGCGACACTAAAGGATGACGCAGAGCTGATCTGATCAGAGATCAGGCAGAGCCAATCCAGTTAGATGACTGATCTGATCAGAGATTGAGCTGAGCCAATCTCAGCAGAGATTGGGTGCAACACACTCCTGCTCATTGTCATGGTAGATCATTAAGTAGGAGTACTCCCACCTTTGGCATGTGCCATTCACATGTATACAGCTTGCATGTAAACTGTCCCACAAATTTACATGTCACCATACATCACTCTAATGCTCAATAGCTATAAGTTGTATTGCCACACACATCACTCTAATGCTCAATAGCTATAAGTTGTATTGCCACACTGTCTGATATCATCTGAAAGCCCTGCTTCTTCTCTCCAAGACTGTGTAAATGATATTGACATTGACTAAGAAAATTGTGCTATGAAGAAGAGCTGATTTTTTTTTTTATTGTGGGACAGTTTATGGAGTGCTCCTCAACAACACCTTAGTACTTCATATTCCCTCCTTTGGCCTTCAGAACCACCTTGATGCAGTCTGGCATACTCTCTATTAGTGTCCTACATGTCTCTGGAGTGATTGCTGTCCATTCAGCTTCACATCTCTTGAGCAGTTCATCCCTGGACTTTGCAATCATACTATACCATGAAAGTCACATTTTGAGATGGTGCCAGAGGTGTTCAATTGGGTTTAAGTCCAGCAACTGCACTGGCCATTGCATAACCTTAATGCTATTGCTTTCCAACCATGTTGTTGTCTTCTTTGACATGTGTTTCAGGTCATTGTCTTGCTGAAATGTGATGTTGGTGTATGCATGCTGAAGCCACAAATCTGAGATTGTTTTCACAAGCTTGTCATTCAAGATATCAATGTATTGGTCTGAATTCATTGAACCCAGCACCAAGCACATACCTCCCACCCCTTCCCATGTCATACAGCCCCAGATCATGATGGAGCTGCTGCCAAACTTGACTGTTGGCCTGACAAGCTTGCTGTTGAAGCCAGCATTCTTAATCCAACAGAACTGCTTACCATCTGGTCCAAAGAAGTTGATCTTCATCTCATCAGACCATACCACATTCTTCCAATCCTCAACAGTCATGTCCTTGTGCTCATTAGCAAATTTGCAATGGGCTTTGTAATGTCTCTTGAGTAGCTTTGGTTTTTTCACTAACCTCTGTGCTTTGTAATGACAGTAATGAAGTGCTTTTCTTACTGTGGTTGGGCATGCTTTGACTTGAAACATCTCCTGCAGTGCATGACATGCTTTCCTGACCATGGAGGTTGAACTGAGCTTGAAATAGTGGTCCAGGAAGTGAACATGATGAGGCTGGAGTTTTCTTGGCCAGCCCCCCTTTGACTTTGGAACATCAGCAGAGGTGCTTTTGCTGATGCAATTCACAGTAGACTTGCTCATACCAAGTTGCTTGGCAACTGAATGGGTAGATTCCCCATTTTGGATGTGAAAGAGTGCCAATCAGTGCCTCTCTGGGGTGGTTTTTGGCATGATGGTATAGATATGATGGTGTCAGACTGGAAGCCCCACCAGATCACTCACAGTCATCTGATTGAGCTGAAACTTTCCACATCACTACTTTCGATGTGTATGAAGGTGCCCACCAAGTTACATTGCAAGTTTCATTGTAGTCAAAAGCCCACAAGGTCAGGAATGGAGTGGTGTCACTATTTGGGAGCATGCTCCATAAACTGTCCCACAATAAAAAAAAATTTGGCTCTTCTTCATAGCACAATTTTTTTTAGTCAATGTCAATATCAATTACACAGTCTTGGAGAGAAGAAGCAGGGCTTTCAGATGATATCAGACAGTGTGGCAATACAACTTATAGCTATTGAGCATTAGAGTGATGTATGGTGACATGTAAAATTATGGGACAGTTTACGTGCGTGCTGTATCATCAATTTACCCTTCAACTAAAAAAGGAAAGCTGAAATTTAGAAGAATGGGAGTCACGGGCTCGTGCACTCGCACGTCATTCGCAGGCTCGCAGCTTTTAGTTGCCGAAGAAAGCTGAGACACGTGCACTCCCTCCTGACATCTCAAGGTATTGCCGCGGAGAAGATCGATTGATAGCCTGGGCACCACATCACAATCGAATGGACGACGAGGGTATGCAACGATAAGATCATAGATAATGTGGACAAGCCTGACAGCTGCCTTGCTACACTGACGACCGTTTTTCGACCGACTCGACACCACCATTCGAAGTCCCAAACAGCACCCTCAAGTCTTCCCTCCTCTCTTCTCTCCTAGCCCCCGCTCCAATCTGCCTCTTACTCCCGACCTTCTCAGCCAACATCATCTTGCGTTTCTGCAACCGGAGCATGTTCTCCTCAATACTATGTCGCATAATATACTTCGTTGTAATGACTGGTCGTGTCTGGCCCATACGGTGTACGCGATCGAGACCTTGGTTCTCCACTGCTGGGTTCCAGTACGGGTCCATGAGGTAGGCTCGACAGGCAGAGACGAGGTTGAGGCCTGTGCCTCCTGCGCGGAGAGAGACGAGAAGGACCTCGATGGTCGGGTTGTTCTTGAAAGATTCCAATGCAGCAGAGCGGTCGGAACGCTTCATTGTACCGTCGAGTCTGGCGACACGGATGCCGGTGATCTTGAGCGACTTCTGGATTCGGTCGAGCATCTTCGTCCATTGAGAAAAGACGACGCTCTTGACTGGGTCGTACGAGTCTAGAGCATCCATGGCTTGATCCAGCTTTCCTAGCAACCCGCTCTTGGTGATAGCGGCCGGCGGCTTTTGAATGACGACCACAGGGTCCTCAACTTTGCGCACTTCTGGATCCTCGGATGTCGAAGGTTCGATGTGAACCAGTCGAGGTGCTGTGGGATCGTAGAGTGCCGAGTGAGGATTGCACTTCGAAAACGGCAGCAGGTCGGTGATGAGAGCGCGGATCTTCGTGGACAGATCCTTCCTGCCTTCGAGCGAGATATCGCCACGAATCTCCGTCGAGCCACTGCCATTATTGCGTGGCGCTTTGCGACGAGGTGTTTTAATCTTGCTGTCCTCATCACCGCTGCCCCAGTCAAAGTCGCTCTCGGGCTCATCCACACCCTCGTCGTCATACTTGTTGATCTTAGACTTCTTGTCACCCGTATCTTCGTCATCGTTCGGATCGATGAAGTCTTGGTCGCCGTCGGCGACACGCTCAGTCTGATCATCATTGATCCCCACGAAGTCGGTAGGATCCAGCTCGATGGCGTCCATAGCAAGATTCAATGAGTAACTGCACGTGGGGCAATTGCCGACATCGGAAGCTGCCACATTCGGCCAAGGAAATCCATTCAAGCGGCGGAAGCACGACGAACAGAACATGTGTTGGCATCGTGTTACTACCGGTCGTGCTGCACCTTCCCTAGGTGTTTCCAGACCGTCCCTCGACATGATAATAGAGGATGCAATGGATGCCATGCCTGGCTCGATCCTAGTGCGCTTCCTCTTGCCGTTGCGAGTTTCACCAGTGACGTCATCAAGAGCATCTACCAGCTCCTGAGTATCGTTGCCAGCTCCGCCGCGATCCGCGCTCATGGAGAGGTCGCTCTGGCATTCAGAGCAGTACGCCATCTCGCTGTCGCGGAACAGGATGAAGAGGATCGCTGCTCGCTCTCGACTGAGACCGTCCTGCTTGATGGCCTCGGAAAGGTCGGCTCCTGCACTCATGCGCTTCGCATCTTTGCCAGCATCGACCATGGAAGGGTGGTCGCAGGTCATGCGCAGGTTGAGAATCTCGTGGAGGATGGTTGCATAGTTGTTGTTAACCGTGTCACCAGCCATCATCTCCTCGAATTCTTCACGATACCGGTTGTGCAGAGCCTGGTAGCGAGCCTTCTCTGTCTCCTCGAAGTCCAGGTACTCCGTCTTGCTGAGCTTAGGCGGCAAGGTGAGCAGCTGCTTGCCGTCTGCCGTCTTAGTTGTCTTTTGTCGACGCAGAGCAAGGAACTTCATCAAGATCTGTACGTGGCCAAGGTTGGCGGGGTCGATCGGCTCGTCGTCCTTTCCTTTGGATTTGAGACCATGAGACTCCTTGTGACCGCAGAATTCGTTCCAAATGGCTCGATCGGTAAAAGGATCGAGACGAAGGAATTTGACCAGCGCAAATAGGTCGTTGATAGTGTTCTGGATGGGTGTACCAGTAAGGCAGAGCCTGCGTTGTGCTGAGAGGTTACAGACGGCTTTCGACTGCCATGTTCCAGCGCCCTTGATGATATGTGCTTCGTCCAGCACAATGCGGAACCATTCAATATGTTGCAACGGGTTGAGGGACTCCTTTGCAGCTTTGCGCTTCCGCTTCTTTCCGTTGTTCTTATCCGTCTTGCCTCGGCCAGCTTGGTCACCGATTGGGATGCCGTTTTCATTGACCATGAATACCTCATCGTCATCATCAACCGCGTGCTCGTCGTCAGAACTACCACCCTTTTTGCCTCTCTTCGGGTCCCGCACGTCATCAGTGACCCACATCGACTGGTTCGAGAATTCGGACCCGAGCGTCGAGTAGGTCGTAAGCACGATGTCATGATTTGCAATCCACTTCACGCTGTTGGATCGCGAAGAGCCGTGGTAGATGTAAACTGAAGGACGCTTCTTGCGCGCCCAGTGCTCTTTAATCTGCTCCTCCCAATTCGAAATCACTGACAAAGGGCAAACAATGAGTGTGGCGCGGGTACGACGCTCGAGATGCTTTCGACGCACGATTTCGGGATCCGTCTTCTCCTTTGCCTTCTTCTTGCCGTTGGCAGTTGTGTTCTTGGCCGCAGGAGGGGCGTTGTGAAGAGCGAGCGAGATAGGAGGCGTTACGTCGTCATCCGACAGATCAGAGAGATCAAACTTGTCGTCAAAGTTCATGTCATCGTCGAACGAGGACTCGCTGCTACGACGCTTGGCACCAGCCTTGCCTTTGCCCTTGCCGTTGCTGAAGCTTTCGACTTTCGCCTTGCTGGCACCCTCTTCATCCGAAACGCCATTCGCTTGCATCGCCTCTGCAAGATCAACACCAGCCTCTCGTGGTACCTTCGAAGCACCGAAGACCTTGGCTTCGCGCAGGGTATGCGCAATGAGGGCGAGCGTTGTGATGGTCTTGCCAAGACCCATGTCATCTGCGAGGATGGACCCCCGGCAGATGCGAGGCTGAGCCATGGTTTCGCGGTTGGTGATGAGATTGCGCCAAGCTCGGACCTTGCCGTTCATGCCTTTGCGCACCTTCCACAGCGAGATAGAGTCTTCGTCGACTTCCTCCTGCACCTTGTCCTTAGCTTTGCCCTTTTCCAATGCACTGCTTGAGGTCGATGCCTTGCTCTTACCCTCGGCCTTGACCAACTCAAACTTGGGCTCTTTCGGAGCGGAGGATGAATCGCCTCCCTCTTCCTTCTTTTGGTCTTCTTTCCGCTCGACCAGAAGCTCCGTCCATCTTCGATCCCGTTCGCGGTTCAGCAAGAAGCCCAAAGCTTGCTTCTGATGTTGAAGCAGTCTCGTCGAGATCAGCTCGGTTGGCTCGACCGCCGCAAGCTCCTCTCCGCTGCGAATGCTTGTGTAGATAGCATCGACTTGAGCCTTCTTCTCCTTTTCCGTCATCTCGCGGTTCTGCACACTTGTACCCATCCCCGCGCCACGATAGATGCCATTATACGTGTTGAGCATGTGATCATTGCGCATGCCGCCCGCAGGAGGGTTGTGCGGGTTCGTGTACTGAGGCTGCGTCGGATAATCCTCAGGATGGTATGACGGCGGGTGCTCCAACTGGATGCCCTGAGAGGCCAAGCGTTCCGAGATGAGGGGAAGATCAGGGCGACAAGCAAAGACGAGGATCTCGAGGTATTGCAGGAAATTCTGTGCTCTTCCGATAGGTACCAAACGACAGCGAGCCTCGCATCGAATCTTGTTGCTCCGAAGAAGCGGCTCCATCGAGGTAACGTATTTCTCGGCTAGAGAGCCGAAGGCTTGCTCGACATAAGGGCCTTGCGCGAAAGCCTGCTCTCGAGGCAGGTGCGGATACCTGGCGAGTGGCGGCACGAGCACGCTGACGTTGATATCAGCTCGTTGTGGAGGCATGGCGATGTAGCTCCAACCGCCTGGCAGCGTCCTGCTTGACGGAGGCAAGCTGTTCGGATCAGGCAGGTGGAGCATGACGGGCCTGTAACCTTGCTCGGTCCAGAAGCGTGATGCGTTGGGCCAATTTTCACGCGTAAAGTTTGGATCCTGAGGTGGCTCCTGCCCGGCGTTACCGGCGTAAGTTAGCGCAGGTGGCAGACCATACATGCAGAGAACGACGGCATGGATCAACCCGGCGCAGACGATGGCGTTCGACTTGACATGGTCGATCTCAAACTCCTCTGGCGCTGGCCGCTTGAGGCCGACGATAACCGGCTCGTCATCATCATCGTCGATCTCGATGGGTGCAGAAGGGCCGGGAGATGACGAGGATGCTGCATGCTCTGCCTTGGGAGCGCTCCCGCCATTTAAGAGAGCCTGTGCTGTGTGCGCTGTGGAGGGCATCGACGAGCCAGAGGCGATAGCATTGCCGTTCGATTTCGATATGACTGGCTTGTCCTTACCGTCTTCCTCATCGCTGTCGAAGGTCAGATCAATGGTCGTTTCTACGCGCGACGGTCTAGGCGCTGAAGACTGCTGTGGAGTTGGTGCAACTGCAGATGCGGCAGCTAGGGGGAAAGCTCCGGGCATCGACGGAGTGGGCACATGGACCGAACTGGCAGAGCCCGCAGTGGTTGGTGGGGCCTGCCATGAGAACCCACCGTTGGCGTCCAAAAACTGGGTTGGAACGCGAGCTCCGCTACCACCAATGATCAGCCCATTTCCGGCCGAGGTGGCGGGATTCGAGGCTGCGGGTACCGCAGCTTGAGCATGTTGGCGTGGGGACTGCCACACCGTCGGTCGTGAAGTGCTGGACGACGAGCCGCTAGAAGCGCCTGTGCCGAACCCTGGCGGAAGTTGACGCTTCTTCAGCGGAGATGCGGGAGGCTGGTCGATCGAAGACGGCCTGACGAGCGGAACAGGCTCTAGTGGTTTGGACAATAGCTCGGAAGGATCATCGATCTCTTCCAGCGTGTCGGAGCTGTTCCCGTGGTCTGACATCTTGCTTGAACACAGACGCGATCCTTCCGCTGCTTCCTAAATGTTCACTACCGTTCGTATCTACGACCAGCGCACTCGAGTGATGTAAGGGGCGACGAAGTGCTGCCAGCGTGCGTCGTGATGCTCTATCGGTGGCGGGCTTCCATGCTTCGTCCAGGTAGCGGCTCTTGTTGCTGAAGGTCCGGTCGATCGTAAGGTTGCTGATGGTCGGCAGCGGAGGCGAAGACCGAGGTAGGTGTTGAATGATGGATACTACTTCAGGGCTGCGGAGTGTGTGTCTGCGCTGAGCGCAGGCGTTGCGGAGTTCCTGATGAGATGCGGGAAGAGGTAAGGTGCTGAGCGCTGGAATACGGGTATACGGATCGGCGTGTCTATAGTAGAGAATGATTCTGAGAATCGAGTCAAAGGTATGGCGAAGCCGAAGTCGAAGCCGCTGAAAGGGAAGCGAGGGTATGATGGCGGTGGTGGTGGTGGCTGTAGTAGCAGTCGAAGGCTGAGTTGCGGATAACCAAGTCTGAAAAGAGCGACAGCAGAATGCTCGATCTCGAGTTCGTCCTTTGATCAAAGAAGGTGATTGCAACGGTTGTTTTGTGATGATGTGATATCAACGAGAGTAATGATGGAGAGGAACTCAGCCTTGGTCGTCGCCGAGGTGATGGTCAAAAGAAGAAGGAACGGAGTGTCAAGGAGTCGATTCGGAAGAAAGCTGCTGCTGCGCGTCAGTCATTTCTTCCTCCACCCACACCAAAAGTTCAACACCTCACCGCCAACGCGCGCCTTTGGACCTGACTAACAAGTCCCTTTCGTGAGCTTTTGGCATAATGCCGCGGAAGCACCTCTTCAACTCTCCTGGCCAGCTAATCCTTCTCACTGCTGGCGAAGATACCTTCGCATTTGATCATCAAGCAAGGGATAGGTCCGAGTACTTTCATGTCTCCGCCTCAGCGGAGAGGAGTGGGGTCGAAGCGGTGCGGCTGCCATATGAGGCAGGGAATTTCGGTGTAGTAATTCTCCGCGTGGTCTCAGAAATCCAGGCTTCTTGCATGCCTACCTATTTGTGGCTGAGTCAGCGAAAAAACCACTCAGCTATCTCTCCAGATCGAGCGAAAGCCAAAACAACAAAAAAGCTTTCCTATCGCCCTCATTCAGCGCTTGGGTCTTCCGGCTGAGTCTTCGTCTTCGACCACGCCCGAGAAGCGGTAGAATGGCGATCAAAGCGGGATCGCTTCCAGAACGCGGCGTGGGCTATCTCTTTGGATCAAGAATGGAAGGCTTGTATCATGTGACCTCGAACAATCGCAATCTGGCTTCTACGATCTGTCTCAAGGTGTAGCATAGCATTGTCGAGACTGTGTTTTGTGACCACCCGCAAGCGTTGAGATGGAAAGCGTAGCGTGAGAAACGTCGTAACTACAGCATTGTGTAGCGGGGATATATATGCAAGGCCACGAGGGGCATACTTCTGTGTCGAGAAGGCTGAAAAGGCACAAAAGGGAGCATCACAAGACCCTGCATTTCGCGTGTCACAGTCAGTTGAGGCGTTTCGGATTGCTGTGATGGTGTTGTTCTAAAGGGGGTATCAAAGTTTTTGCGTTTTTAAAAACCCGGGTTTTTTGAAAAACGCACTTTTCAAAAAAACGCAAAAGCTTACATAAGCTGCGCCAAGTGAAAAACAAAACCGCGTTTTTGAAAACACAGCTTTTTCGTGCGTTTTCAAAAACGCAAAATCGAGTTCACTCCACAACTGTGAAAGTATGTGAGCACTAGTTCGGTCTCACACCTTCGCCGCATTTTCACACTCGGATCCATAGCAAGTTGTCGAGGCCAGTCCAGTTGAAGAGCGTCGTCGTGATCAATCAAAGGTGCATCAATGTCAAGATCACAAGTATCAATTGCAATGATTTTAGCATACTAGGTACAAGATGAATTGTGTGCTTTATATAGGTCATGATTGTCAGGGGTCTCGCGCCTGAAACCCAGGTCGGTCTGTCGAGATACTCAGTGACTATCAAACTGTGCAACAGCTATTGTCTCAGTATCGGTGACTATCAAGTTGCACAGTGACAGCAGGTGGCATTCGTTGTATATACTATCGTAGGTTTCGGCTGACCTCTGTGGACACTCCGTTCAGGGGTAGCTCGGCACGATCAATATCAATGTTATGATGACACCAAGGTCTGGTGTGAGTGTTGATGATGATGTATGGTGTTGGTGATGAGATTGGTGATGTCGATGATAATGAGGTTGATGGTGTTGGTGATAAGGTTGGTGGCGTCAACACGAGTGTCCAGTGTGTTGACTTGATGCTTGAAGTGATCCCCGGACCGCAGTGGACTACTGCCTTCAGTTCTATCTTGATCTGGACTGCTAACCTGCTATGGGCGCCTTCGGACGTCAGGTAGTGGTGATACAACACACACACTACGATGAGGAGCAACCTTTGATGGATTGCTGCTATGCTGACTGAAACTAATATATACTTATGCTGAAGTGATAACTAGTTATGGTGAGTAGAGTGGATGAGGATCCACTCAACCTATGATGATGAGAAAGCATGGTTATATACCTCTTCTCAGCATCGCCAGCGATGCTGCTCCTGCTCTCTCTCCAGAGAGTACCTTCTTCATCGAGTACTGCTCAGGGGCCTCTCCTGCTTGGCACCCCTGTGCCTCTTGAGCTGTGTCGACTCCTTCGACACTGCTCCTCCTCCTCATGACCTGGTGTCAACTCCTTCGACACTGCTCCTCCTCCTCATGACCTGGTGTCAACTCCTTCGACACTGCTCCTCCTCCTCATGACCTGGTGTCGACTCCTTTGACACTGCTCCTTCTCCTTTGATCAGTGACAGTTCCTTCGGCTCTTGTCTCTCGAGCCCCTGAGTGGTAACCATCTGCATGCTCCTTGAGCTTGGTCCTCTTCGTGGCTGTGCCTGCTCCTTGAGCTTGGTCCTCCTCATGGCTGTGCTTGGCCCTCCTTTGCATGTGGGTCCGTAGGAGTCCATGGTCTCCATGGAGACTGCACTACGACCATGCTCTCTACTGATCTCGACTAGATCTTCAATACCTGTTGAACCCGTGACCCTCCTGCTTCTTGAGCATCCAGGCCCATGACAGACACCAGCTATCTGATGGCTGGTGTTTTGGTGCTTGGCAATCAGCCTGGGCAATGCACTAAGTCTGAGTGAGTGAGGTTGGTGATTGGATGTGGGCTTGGTGAAGGCTGTTTGCTCTGATCAACTGCATGCATCTACACTGAGACAACATGGGCTTTAACTCCCCCCCTCACCAACTGAGCAAGTGTTTGGTCTGATATCAACAGTTCCTAGTCAAGTTTGAGTATGTGTTAGTAGGTTCCTGGAGATGGGCTTTGTGAGGAAATCAGCAATGTTGTTGTTAGTCCTGACATATTTGATTGTAATATCTCCTTCTTGTACATGGTCTTGAATAAGATGGTATTTGGTGTTAACATGCTTGAGTTTGGAATGCATCACTGGGTCGTTTGCCACTTGGACACAACTTTCACAGGACCTGCACAGAAGATCGGGTCTGTGCACGAAGATCTGAGATGAAGATGAAGATGTGGTGCACCAAAAAAGGTGCATGAAATGTGACATCAACTGTAACACAGGTTTCTGGTTGATTTCAGGGAAATCAACCACATTGAGGGTTTCTGATCAGTTTTGCTGAAATTGAGTGCAACACACTCATCAGGTTGATTTCACCAAAACATGTTGCACAAAGCCCCATCAGTATGGAATGGACCAACAGGATACAAGAAGGCAATGGGAGACTTGGTAGGGAAGGCCACCATCATCAAAGGTAGGATAGGGCACAAGGAAGGGTCTCATGTGCTAAAGGGGGTCCAAGTTTAGCCAAGAAGAGGACCAAGCTCAGGAGCAAGCAGCAGGTTACCACATAGGGGGATGTGCTCTTGATTGCATAAGGGTTGGTCACAAGGTAGACTGCATGGACAGGAACAAGACAATAAGGATGGTCACACAGTCAGAGAGGGCCATCAGATAGGGGCAAGGAATGACCTTGGATTGAGAGGAGAGGGAGTCAGACCAAGAGGGTTGGCATTGGTACCATGAGGAGGATGGGCAGTGTCAAGAAGAATCAACACACAGCCCAAGGAAAGGAGGGGTATGAGGAGGATGGAAACACTCCTCCAGAGGAGTAGGAGCAGTGCCACAGGTGGCACCTCTAAAACACATAAATACTACTACTACTTCACCATAGCAAACAAGTGGATCCTCATCCACTCTACTCTTTACTTTACATACTCTTACTTAGTTACATATCATTGCAATAGCAAGAAGCCTTTGCAATGACATCTTGAATGTGTGTGTTGTATCACTGTCAGATGTCAAACTGTAGGCAGTGTTCTCTCAACACCTGCAGTCCAGTTCATCACTGTAGGTGGTGTTGCTCAGCACCTGTGGTCCAGTCAGTTATTGTAGGCAGTGTCTAAACACCTGCAGTCCAGTAACTCCCATCATCTGTAGGTGATAGGCTTATTGCAGTCCAGGCAATGTCAAAGAGTATCAAGTGACAGTACTGCAAACACTTGTGCTGTATAGGAGAGTGTAACACTCTCACCCCAGGGAGTAATGGATGTGCTGCATAACCTCTGAATGGAGTGTTCAAGGTGGTCAGCTGAAACCTACCAGAACACAACTGTCTGGTTACTTTCAGTTGAAACATACTGAGTAGATCTTACTCAATCGATCTCACTGAAACCAATCAGAAACACCCAATCTGGTTTCAGGCATGCAACCACTTACACCATCCTGCACCACTTCGATCCCACCCAGCCAATCATTGTCAAAACCGATGCATTGGACTTTGCAGTCACTGCCATCCTCTCCCAGTCATTTCATCATGGCACTTGACACCCCATTGCATTCTTCTCAAAGAAGCTCGACCTGGCACAACTCAATTACCCCATCTTTGATAAAGAGATGTTCACCATTGTTGCCACCTTCAAACACTGGTGGCAGTACCTCAAGGGTGCCAAGTGTCAGCGGTCATGTGCCTAACACCTGACTCCCTGTGGAATGGGCCATCTCAGCGGAACTCAGCAAGTTCCGATAGGAAGGGTAGACTGAGTGTACCTCTCAGAGAACCGGTGAGGAGGCTCTCCTGAATGGTTACCCATGATACCCGAGGCCTGGGGAATGGATGTCGACTAACTGCTGTCAGCACTCTGTACAGAGGTAATGTGGCAAGTTCAGCTCCTAGCAATGGTGTAGTGCAATGCCGGCATGAGTGTTGAGACGTCAACATAGCACTGTTAGTGATGGAGCTAGTGCTTGGTTGATGTTGCTGGCAGCAGTTAGGTTATAGGGACTGGTAGAGGTTCCAGGCCTGCAGTGGAGGTTCCACCTGTAGTTGAGGTGCTACAGTGTCAATGTAGGTGTCGATGATGTCGTCTACAGTACTCTTTGTTTGACAACGAAGACTCAGACTTGTACTGATCACAATAGATGATATTGTGATGTGCAACATATAAAGAATGTTGCTGTTCATGTAGTATAATGTACAGTTATGATAACGGTGAAGGGTTTTGTAGAGTGGATGAGTCTCCACTCATCCAGTAGCATGGAAAGATAGTATATATACAAAACTGTACCAAAATCGCAATCTAGTGCTATCACACAACCTGTGTGTGACATCGCCCAGGCCTTGCTTGGTAATGCTGACTTCAGCACCTTTCTGAGCCACCAAGCCGACTACACTTCCAGAGTGATTGTTCCCTAGCAATTCATCAAGTGTCTGATCATCATCGATTGACAACATTGACCTCCCACATGCCCAACAGGGTGGCACTGCTCAACAACCCTCCCATCTGTTCCTGCCACCAGTAGTCCCCAATGTCCAGTGAGCTATGGTCATCTACTGGATCTCCCTGGGATCTGCTGAGCCAGGCTCTTACACTGGCCCTCAGCCGATTTAACCTCTCCATCTGTGCAGATGGCGCAGACTCCATTTCAGCTGATGGCGCAGACTCCATTTCAGCTGATGGCGCAGACTCCATTTCAGCTGACCAGCTCCTGTGACACCAAGTTCCCAGTGCAAGTTCTCACTGATCATTGCAGTCTCAAGTACTTCACTACTACCAAGCAACTCAACCATAGGCAAGCTCACTGGTCAGAACTCCTTGCTGACTTCGACTTTGTCATCCAGTACCAACCTGGTGTGCAGGCTGGTCTTCCCAATGCCCTCACTCATCATCCCGACATGTGATCCATTGACAAGGGTCCTTTGCTGATACAAGAGCACAACCCTGACAACTTCCAGACCCTCCTCAAACCTCATCAGCTCTGACTCGCCACTACTGGCATCCTCACAGTACAGTCCAACATTACAGACAAGATCCGTGATGCCCTTCCTGACAACCCATGGACCTCATTGCTCCTGGAGCAAGTCCACTCATTATCACCCCCACCTGGCTTTGTGATCAACTCAATGGACCTCCTCACCTACTGGGACTTGGTATGCATACCTGATGTTGAGGACCTCCAGCTCTTAATTGTCCAAGATTGTCATGACTTGCCTTCAGTAGGACACCCCAGTTGCCAAAAGACACTTGCTCTTGTTTGCCAGTCCTTCTTCTGGCCAGGCATGTCCAAACTTGTCAATGCCTTTGTCAATTCCTGTGAGACATGTTGGTGCATCAAAGCCATCTGGCACAAACCTTACAGTCACCTCAAATCCCTCCCCCCATTCCCCCTCATCCATGGTTGTCCATCTCCATGGACCTCATCAAACAACTCCCCCTGTCATTGGGCTTCACTGCCATCCTTGTCATGGTTGACCACCTTATGAAGATGGTGACCTTTGTTCCAACTACCCTCACATTCAATGCTCTGGACCTGGCTGTCATGGGCCTGAATGCACAGGCAGCAGGAAGACCCATTAGTTCATATGAAGGGAGTGCAGGAATCAGGGGATCAGGCAGATTGTAGGAGTTGCAGCAGAATTTGCCAAGATCTGCAGAAGAATTGGCTCTATAACAGATCTCAGTGCAATTGGTACAAACAAGGATGATATCACAGATCCTGCCAAGATCAGTAGTAAGCATGATCATATGGCAGATTCTGCAGAGATCAGTGATAAGGATGTTCATACAATGATTCACATGTGAGGAGGACCAAGCTCACATGCAAGGAGGATCAAGCACTGCCAAGATGGGGACCAAGCTCAAGGAGCATACAGATGGTTACCACTCAGGGGTTCACAATATAAGAGTCAAGGGAACTGTTGCCAGTTGAAGGAAGAAGAGCTGTGCCAAGGACACCAGCAAGCAGGTCATGAGGAGGAGGAGCAGTGTCAAAGGAGTTGGCACACAGCTCAAGAAGGACAGACAGGAGTGACAGGCAAGCAGGGCTCGATGAGGAGGAGGCATTTCATCAGGGACCCCTGTACAGTACTCAGTGAAGAGGGTACTCTCTGGAGAGAGAGCTGGAGCAGTGTCACTGGCAATGCTGTGAAGAGGTATATAACCATACCTTCTCACCATAAGTGGTTGAGTGGATCCTCATCCACTCTACACACCATAAACTAGTTATCACTTCAAGCATAAGTATGTCAGGGGTCTCGCGCCTGAAACCCAGGTCGGTCTGTCGAGATACTCAGTGACTATCAAACTGTGCAACAGCTATTGTCTCAGTATCGGTGACTATCAAGTTGCACAGTGACAGCAGGTGGCATTCGTTGTATATACTATCGTAGGTTTCGGCTGACCTCTGTGGACACTCCGTTCAGGGGTAGCTCGGCATGATCAATATCAATGTTATGATGACACCAAGGTCTGGTGTGAGTGTTGATGATGATGAGATTGATGACATTGGTGATAAGGTTGGTGGGTGTTGATGATAATGAGGTTGATGGTGTTGGTGATAAGGTTGGTGGTGTCAACATGAGTGTCCAGTGTGTTGACTTGATGCTTGAAGTGATCCCTGGACCACAGTGGACTACTGCCTTTGGTTCTATCTTGATCTGGACCGCTAACCTGCTATGGGCGCCTTTGGACATCAGGTAGTGGTGATACAACACACACACTACGATGAGGAGCAACCTTGATAGATTGCTGCTATGCTGACTGAAACTAATATATACTTATGCTGAAGTGATAACTAGTTATGGTGAGTAGAGTGGATGAGGATCCACTCGACCTATGATGATGAGAAAGCATGGTTATATACCTCTTCACAGCATCACCAGCGATGCTGCTCCTGCTCTCTCTCCAGAGAGTACCTTCTTCATCGAGTACTGCTCAGGGGCCTCTCCTGCTTGGGGCCCCTGTGCCTCTTGAGTGGTGTCGACTCCTTTGACACTGCTCCTCCTCCTCATGACCTGGTGTCAACTCCCTCGACACTGCTCCTCTTCCTCAGGACCTGCTTGCCAGTGTCCTATGACTCTTGTCTCTCGAGCCCCTGAGTGGTAACCATCTGAGCTTGGTCCTCTCCGTGGCTGTGCCTGCTCCTTGAGCTTGGTCCTCCTTGTGGCTGTGCCTGGCCCTCCTCGCATGTGGCTCGGTTCTCCTTTGCATGTGAGTCCATAGGAGTCCATGGTCTCCATGGAGACTGCACTACGACCATGCTCTCTACTGGTATCGACTAGATCTTCGATACCTGTGCTCCTTCCATATGAACCAGTGACCCTCCTGCTTCTTGAGCATCCAGGCCCATGACAAAGTATACATTAGTTTCAGCCAGCAAGTAGTAATCAATAGGTTGCTTCTCATTGTAGCACATGTGTTGTATCACTGCTCACTGACATCCAAAGGTGGTTCCTAGCAAACCAGTGGTCCAGATTAAGATAGAACCAAAGGCAGTAGTCCACTGCAGTCTGGGGATCACCTCAAGTGATAGTCAACACACTGGACACTTGTGTCAACACCAACAATCACATCACCAACAAGATACTCACACCAGACCTTGGTGTTACCACACTCACATATTGATATTGATCATGCCAAGCTACCTCTGGATGGAGTGTCCACAGCAGTTAGTCGAAATCTGCAATAGCATTACTACAACTACAGATTCGAGCAAGAAAAGTGATAGAGATGGCTCTATTGCATATTTCACCGAGAATTGCAATACCACTAGTGTTGTTGCATAACTCGACAGGATCGGTAATAGTATCGACACTACTACAGATCTCAGGTTTCAGGCATGTGACTGCTGACACTGGCCACCCTCTTTCTGCACCATGTGTACTCGAAGCATGGTCTCCCCACTTCAATCATGTCAGACAGAGGCTCTGAGTTCACCTCTCACTTTTGGTGCTCCCTCTCCACTCTCCTTGGCATTGAAAACCACTTCTTCTCTGCATACCACCCTCAGTCAGATGGGCAGACCAAGCATGTTAACCAGGTCCTTGAACAGTATCTTCACAGTTATTCCAATCACCTACAGACTGATTGGAGCAACCTCCTCCCATTAGCCAAGTTCTCTTACAACAATGCCAAGCATGCATCAACTCAACTCACCCTGTTCTTTGCCAACTACAGGTACCATCCTCACTTCAATTTTGACAATGTCAATCCCACCTCTTCAACTCCTCTCCCTGCAGCCTGTTTGTACACAGATCAACTCAAGCAGCTCCATGGGTATGTTCATGGGGAACTGGACAAAGCCAACTGTCAGTTGGCTGTGCAATTCAATTGACATCAACTCCCCTCCCCTCAGTTCCAGCCTGGCAACAGGGTTTGGCTGTCCACTGATAACATCTGTGTCACAGGGCCAGTGGGTCAGTGCAAGAAGGGTGTGCCAAATTGACTAATGGCACTCATGGTAACTGTCACAGGATCAATGGAGCAACATATGAAGGGTGTGCAGAATCAGTTGGCACCAAGTCATCAGGAATTGATGAAGCCAATCAGGCTAGAAGCACATTTGATTTATGAGATCAACTGAGCACTGGTTACCAGGTTAATTTCACAAGAGTCAATTGGATCAGCATGCCCCAGCAAGTTGGCCAATATGAGCAAGTGCCATGGGATTCAGGAAGGAAGATACAGGCATTAGAAGGAGAAGCACATGGAGATAACCATATGCAGGAGTGGGGGACTGAGCTCAGCATCACACAAACAGTTACCACTTGAGGGGTGCATGCATATAGCCACACAGGCCCAAGCACAGGGGGCAACTGCATGACCAAGTGGTTGATCATGAGGTCCAATGGGTGGCTAAGGGGATTCACAAGATAAGGACGGGAAGGTGGTTGCTGGTGAGGAGAGAAGGGAGCAGTGAACAGATTGGTTAAACAATGAGGAGGAGTTGTGTCAAAGGGGTCGACACACATCATCAGGCAGAAGGGGAGCATGAAGGCGAAAGGGGCAGTGTTGCAAAACTGGTATGCTGCACAGACAGTAGGGGCACAGCACCCACAGGATCAATGCTAGCAGGGGAAACAGTGTCAAACAAGGGACAAGGGCCCCTCAAGGGGGAATGAGATAGGTGTTGCAGGTGACACCAATCAAATGCATAAATACTCCTGTTTCACCATAGCATATGAGTGGATCCTCATCCACTCTACTTACATACTTACTTACTCACTACTTTGTTACATACCATTGCAATAGCAGTGCTCTTGCAATGACCCTTAAACATGTGTGTTGTATCACTGTTAGGCATCAACTGTAGGCAGTGTTCTTCAACACTTGCAGTCCAGTTCTCCACTGTAGGCAGTGTTCTCAACACTTGTGGTCCAGTCCCTTACTGTAGGCAGTGTTCTTCAACACTTGTGGTCCAGTCCCTTGCTGTAGGCAGTGTTGCTCAACACCTGCAGTCCAGTTAGTTATTGTAGGCAGTGACTCACACCTGTGGTCCAGTAACTCCCATCCTCTGTAGGCAATTAGCATATCATGGTCCAGACAACATCCAAGAGCATTATCAACAGTACTATGAACACTCATACTGTAGGAGAGGGTGTATCACTCACTCCCCAATGAACAGCATACATGCTGTGCAACCTCTGAATGGAGTGTTCAAGGCAGTCAGTTGAGACTTACCAGGCAGCAACATCTGGTTATGTTTAGTCGAAACATACCAAGTAGACCTTACTCAATCAATCCCATTTATACCAAATGGGGAACACCCAAAACTAGTCTCTGGTGTGCAACTGCTTACAATCTGTTCCCTCCACCCCACCAAGAAGCTTGACTATCGCCGCCTTGGACCCTTCTCCATCAGCAGCATTGTTTCCTCACATGCCTACCACCTCCAGCTTCCTCCTTCCATGAAAATCCATAAGATGTTTCATGTCAACTGCTTGGAACCTTATGTTGCCAACATAATCCCAAATTGGGTCCAACCACCTCCTCCCCCAGTTGAAATTGAAAATGATATGGAATACAAAGTTGTGCAGGTCCTCAACAGCAAAGTTGATCATCACTTCAACAATCCACTCTTCTACCTTGTCTGCTGGGTAGGATACAGGCCAGACCACAACTCTTGGGAGCCTGCTTTGAATCTCACCCATGCTAGCAACTTGGTTGCTGCATTCCATGCTGACAACCCAACCTGCCCATCTCATCCTCAGTGCTAGACTCCTCCCCTGTCATCATTAATTTTACAGGGGGGGGGATACTGTCACAACTCGGTCATGACCCCTCTCATAATTATCATAGATCTAACATGGATTTGGCATTTCCCTACAAAAAGAGTCTTAGACTCGTCACCTCAAGCCTTGTACTTTTGATCACATAGTTAGCTCCTTCCTTCTCTTTTTCCTTAAGGAAAAGAGATTGTAAATCATTTTCTCAATCTACAGATCATCTATCCTCCTTCCGAAGTCTGGTAGTCTCCTCTGCCTCGCCATCTCGCCCTTGTCCTTGCCAACCGCTGGGCCGGTTCATGATAGTATTGAAGGAGTGGATAAACTATGCCGAAACTCAAACTGGGAACAAGCTCAAGACCCTCTGATCGGACAATGGAATGGAATAGACTTCCACAAAAACTACCAGATGGCAAAACAATGCTGGTTTTTGATGGCAAAAGACAATGACATACACTAGTGAACAGAATGGAAAAGCAGAGAGAACTATCAGGACCATCAAGGATATGATGATGGTGATGATGTGATCTCACAAGTGACCACAGACATTCTGACCATACACAGCCAAAGCAGCAGCTTTTACAAAGAATCTCATACCAAATGTCAAAGGTTGCATTTCATATAATGTATTCTATGACAAAGACCCAAGAAAACCTTTCCACATGCTCTGGACTTTTGGGTGTCTTGCTTGGGTACTGTCACCGGAATGAATAGATGTCTGTTCTCCAAGTCCAGAGCATTGAGGAGTGCAATGCTTATACTTCAGTGTTGTATGAATTGGGTACACCAGCAAAGGGACTAGCTGGTGTAGTGGTTTTGCTGCTCACTATGTTTTGGTTTGGTTACCCAATTCCCAATCCATGACAGGTACATGTGCCTAAAGCAAAAAGAAACAAGCTGGATGATACTGCCATCCCCGCAATCTTTATCAGATATGATGAAGAACACAGAGGTTGGAAGTTCATATCGCCCAAACATAGTCCAGTAGTTTTCTGGTCAAATGCTGTGAGGTTCCTAGAAGATCAATCATGGAAAGAATGATCCAATACAAATTTATCACACAACATAGACCCAACATACTACAATGATCCAACCAACATTGAACACATGGGTTTCACCAAAGAGGACATTCACAACAAGGAATGACAGGAAACAATCAGAGACATCCATTGACCATACAACAAAAATGATATGGCAATTTAAGGAGACTCACTTGCACTTATATCAATGACATTGCCAGCATCAAATAAAGATAACAACAAGCACAGGACAACCCAAGAAAAGCACCCATGGAACCATCCAGCAACAATCACAGAATCACTATGAATCTATTGGACACACCTACCCCCTCCAGAAGAATTATACAGATTCCAAAGCAAGCTTTGCCACCAAGGAAAGATATTGTCAGAGGTCTCGCGCCTGAAACCTGATATCTGTAATAGAAATGCATCTATTACAGATCCTGTCAAGATATGTGATAGAGTGCTGTGTATATTTATTCTTGTCAAGATATGTTGTAGTAAAGCCTCTATTACTTTTCTCACTTGAAGATGTAGTAGTGTGTTTGCTATTGCAGGTTTTGACTGACTGCTGTGGACACTCTGTCCAGAGGTAGCTCAGCATGATCAATAACTATAGGAACTTTGTACTGACACCATGGTCTGGTGTGAGTGTGATTGTTGGTGGCACTGACATGAGTGTCCAGTGTGTCAACTGAGTGCTTGAGGTGATCCCTGGACTGCAGTGGATGACTGTCTTCAGTTCTATGATCATTATCTGGACTGCTGGTTACTATGAACTGCCTTTGGATGTCAGTGAGTGGTGATACAACACATGCACCACAATGGAAGCAATCTATTGTGATTGCAACTTGCTGATGGAATACTAAGTATACTTATGTGAAGTTATAGCTAGTAATATATGGTGTAGAGTGGATGGGGATCCACTCACTTATTATGATGAGGAGCATGGTTATATACCATTCTTGTAGTGTCACCTGTGACACTGCTCCTGTTCTGGGATGCCTCCTCAACCTTGCTCCTCCTCCTCATCCCTCCTATCTACTCCATCCACCTTGCGATGCCACTTGTTGGCACCACTTCCCTTGTCTCCTGTGGATGGATGGTCCTCCCACTGCCTCATCATCAACAGGGGCCAGTCCCACTTCATCTGGGTGGTGACTTGCACCCCTTCATCACCCTCCTGTCATTGGCACCCACCTGCTGGCACCGACTTCATCATTGTGCAAGGCCCCTACTTCATCCAGTGGTGACCTCTCCCTTGTTTGGTATCCTCCTCTCACTGTATCAGTGATAGAGGTGCCTCTTGAACTGATTCTTGTGAGGTCTGTCATACTTAGTGTGGTATTACCATTCCCACTGAGTTCTGTAGTAATGACCTTGTTCCTACTGAACCTGATGAGTTCTGCCATAGAACCATTTCTACTACTGATCTCAGTGAACTCTGCCTTAAGCTCTTGCATAGCCTGATCCTGCGATTTCTGTGCTCTTCTTCATATGACTTCGGATTGTCTTGTTTCCTGCGCATCCTGTCCCATGACAGTTATCAGGATCACCCACTCTTCCAAGTGTAAATGTGAGCGCAAATACCATTGTCACCAGCAACCTCAAGCCAACAATAAAGGAAGCACTTAGTGGGCTGGACCAATCACACTGGCAGGAGGCAATTTGCACTGAAATGGAAGGTCTCAAGAGCATGAGTATCTGGGAGGTGGCTGATATGCCACAAAAAGCACATCTTGTAGACTCTAGGTTAGTGCTCAATGTCAAGACAGATGCAAACAGAATTCCTTATAAGTTCAAGGAATAACTGTGTGCTCACAGCTTCTCACAAAGAGAAGGATTGGATTACATGGAGATCTTTGCTCCAGTGGTCCCTCGAGACACAATTTGGATGGTCCTAGTAATCGCAGCCAGACTCAATCAGGAATTGGACTCCATTGACATAAAACAAGCATATCTCAATGCAAGATTGGAACATGATTTTTATCCCAAGCCACCCAAAGGCACAAACATCCTGCCCAGTAAGGTGTACAAATTGCTTAAGAGCCTCTATGGCCTTAAACAATCCAGGCAAGAATGGCACAAGGAGATGGATTCTCACTTGAGGCACTTGGGATTCTTCCCAATTTGAGGAATACCATGTGTATATCTCAAAGGAGTGGGCTATGAGCAAGTGATTATCATTGTGTATGTTGATGACATGCTGATCATGGCCCCACACAGATCTCAGGTAGATGCAGTCAAACAGGCAATCCTTGACAAATGGAAAATCGAAGACAATGGACCAGTAATGGAGTTTCTCAAGATCAAGATCATGCAAGATCAAACAAGCTGCACCATTGACCTGGACCAGCAAGCATACATAAAGGAAATCATAAATGAATGGATAGGTCCCAACAAGAAGACCTGGGTACCAATGATGACAACCCCTGCCAAGACAAACCAAGATTTTGATAACAGAAACAAACTCAAGCAAAACTACCCAATGCTCATAGGAAAGCTCCTTTGGGTATCAAACACTGTCTGGCCTGACATATGCTATGCAGTCAACACCCTTGCACAACACATGTCCCAACCATCTGAGGAAGCAATGGTGGCAGTGCTATGCAACATCTGATACCTAAACCAGACTCAAGATAGCATATTATGGATTGGTGGAATAAACAGTAATGACAACATCATTGAGGCTTATACTGATGCAAATTGGGCTTCAGACCCCAAAGCAGATCAAAGAAGTACTTCAGGTTTGGAAGTCAAAGTATTTGGCAGTATTATCACCTGGAACTCTCACATCCAGAAGTGTGTTGCTAGCTCAGCAGTCGAAGCCAAATACATTGCAGGATTGGCAGCTACTAGAGAAGCACTATTCCATAAGAACCTCCTCTGCAGGCTTGGCTTTGGAGATCACACACCTGTTGTGCTCACTGACAGCACAGGTTGTGTCCAAGTGGCAAACAACTGCATTCCAAACTCAAGCACATCGACACCAAATACCATCTTAATCAAGACCATGTACAAGAAGGAGATATTACAATCAAATATGTCAGGACTAATGACAACATTGCTGATTTCCTTACAAAGCCTGTCTCCAGAAATCTACTAATGCATACACAAACCTGACTAGGAACTGTTGATATTGGACCAAACACTTGCTCAGTTGGTGAGGGGGGGAGTTAAAGCCCATGTTGTCTCAGTGTAGATGCATGCAGTTGATCAGAGCAAACAGCCTTCACCAAGCCCACATCCAATCACCAACCTCACTCACTCAGACTTAGTGCAATGCCCAGGCTGATTGCTGAGCATCAAAACACCAGCCATCAGATAGCCAGTGTCCTTCATCCATAGTCTCATGATCATGCTTCAGATTTGCTGCCCAAACACCACTCACATATGCAAGGAACATCATGACCTATATAAAGCACACAATTCACCTTGTATTTAGCATGCTACATTATTGCAATCGATACTTGTGATCATCGACATTGACGCATCTTTGATTGATCACGACGACGCTCTTCAACTGCAACCCTTGGAAGGAACTCAAAACACGGCACAACCTGCGACGCGCGACGCGCGACGCGTAAATGGAACCACCCACTTCACACAAGAATTCTACGCATCGCGCTTCCTAACTCTTCATCTTTTTGGGTTCCTTCTCGAAAACCATCATCATTTCCGTCCCTTACAAACCACACACCGCACATCCTGGCTCCCGAAACCCCTCCCTCAGACGTATCAGCGCTTACTGATTCGGGTTGTTTGCGATGGAAGCTACTCTTCGCCGCGAGCTTAGAACATGGCAGCGAGCCTTCAAAGCACAACACGGACGAGATCCAACCAAACGCGACATCTTGACAGATCCCGAAATCGCAGGTATCTACGACACTTGGCAGGCTGTCGGAGGAGACTTAAAAACTGCGAAATCCAAACCTCATCCTAGGGTGGAAAGGGGGGACAGTGTTGCAAGTAGCTCGAAGCAGAGGCTAGATGAAGGGTTGAACACTCCTTCGAAGAAGAAACCTTCGCACAAAGAGGTAGAGACGGAGGTGGGGAGGGGGAACCCGTTTAAAACGCCAACCAAAACTCCGTCTCGGAAGAAGAATCCATGGGTAACGCCGAGTAAGTCCTCAGCAATAGGCGGAGCAGGGGAGAAAGAGGGGGAAGCTAGCCCAGCATGCTCAATGATCGAAGTTGAAATGACTCCAACCAAGCGGTCGCCTCTACTCGATATTCTCTCGAAACGCAACACTGCAAGCAGACCTCCGCAAGGACAGGAATATGTCACAGCATCACCAAGCAAACTTCGCACGACACTTACTGCTGCATCTCGACTCACCCCCACCAAAAAACGCCTTTCGCCGACTAGGATGAAGAGTGATGCAGCACTAAGCGCAGCACTTGTAGCTTATACACCAAGGACAAAAGCTAGAAAGCGGTTGAGAGGTGAAGATGTTCCTCCGACACCGAATAGAAGGAGGGTCAGTGACTCGAATGCGCTAGTCAGAGGTGGAGTGGTGGAGGGAGAAGGTAACAGGACGGCTCCAAGAGCAGTGCAGAAGGGTCTGGGTGCTTTTGGATTTGGGTCGCAGAGAAAGTCGCTCGGTGGGGTGGTTGGAAGAAGTGTTACTGCTCCTGCATCGGTGTTTTCTCGCGCGCGCAGCATTCCTCATCCTCCGATGGCACAGGGCGAAGAGGATGCAATGGTGGAATCGCCAATCAAGTCGATCTCGAAGTTGCGTCGTGCAGCAAGTGCAAAACCTGGTTTCCGACCTCTTTTTGCCTCGCCGTCTGGCAACCATGCCCCGCAAAACGTGCTTGGAATCAGTGACACCACAGCTCTACCTCGCAGTAGCCCGACAGGAGCGGTTGGAGGGGAAGAAGAGGATGCAGATGCAGTGATGGCGGATGATACCAGTGCTCCGATAGGTGGATTGTTTGCTGCTGAAGTGCAAAAGCGAAGGCTGAGACGAGCTAGAGAGACGGGAGAAGAGGAGGCGTTGGAGGGGAAGAAGCATAAGTCTCGAACTGAGTTGGTGCTCCCTTCGAGTAGTGATGGTGAGGAGGAAACGGGTGGGTACAACGATGTTTCTTCTAGTCCGGCGTATCGTAGCGGTGCAGGTGCGACGAGTGTTTCGTCGCCTTTCACTGAGTTGACTGTTCCCAGCAGTGCAGCGAAAATTGGCTGTACAAAGGAGAGGAGTGATGCAAGTAGTCCCCTCCGCCCCAGCACTGGTGCTATTGCGATCAACAGCGAGAAGTCTAATGCAAGTGTGGAAGGTTGGCGAAAAGTCCAAACACTAGAGCTATCCGACGAAGATGAACCACGCAAGTCACACCAAACGTTAAAGCCTAGTGCTGCGGGCAAAAGAATCATCTCAATCACCCCTTATCAACGCTATGGAACTCTCCGCCAGAACCCATCTCTCCCGAGCATCGGCTTCAATTCTGACCCAGAAGAGGAGTTCGGATCGTACTCCCTGCTCCTCTCCACTCAACGTCCGACCGCTGGGAAAGTCGCAGTCGCTTCTGCGTCAGACAGCGAAGAAGATCAGCACGAAGCATCTTCCTCTTTGCTCGCACGTCTCAAACTCTCTCCCGTTCGTCACGCACCCACGACAAACAAGCAGCAAAGAGATCGATTGCTCAACAGCATTTTCGACCCTGCCTCTGCCCGAAAGAAGGCTGGTAAAGTGTTGAACCCAGAAGCTAGATTTGGTGATCTTCAACCTTCATCATCCTTTGGCCCTACAGACGAGTTGGACGATGAAGCACAAGGGGAAGGCAGAAAGGCTAGCAAGGGGTTGACACGCTGCACAGGAGCAGGCAGCGACGACGACGACGATTGGCAAAACGAAGTCGACGAGGACTTTACTTTCTTCGATTCCGAGATTGAGCTTCGTGACATCGCATGATCACATTTCATCGCAGCAGCAATGTCATTCCCATTTGCCGTTCACAGCATTTCATTGACAGTCATGTGTGTGCGTGTATGATGTGTGAACAGTGACATTGCGATAAGAAAGGACCAGGGTATGGATGCATGAAAGATGGTACAGGATGAATGAGAAGAACCAAAGCTACAAAGTGAAGACACGGGCAAGAATCGAGAGAGCGGAAGAGAGCTGAGAGAATAACAGTGAGAGAATGAGATGGGATGACAGAATGCGATGACGAGAGACCATGTATGCGAGACGGGACGGGGACTGAGAGTAAAGATTGTTCAACGCGACCAGTGAACCACGATGTTGTGATCAGCTAGATCGCTCGGCGCTACACTGGGGTAGCTGCTGGTGCAATGCGTATCGGCAAGTCTATGGTGGTGGTGGTGGTGGTGGTGCTGGAAGTCCGTTAGTGTGGACGTCGACGAAGTCGCCGGCCCTGAGCGGAAGTAGGTGGCCGGGGAGGTGGTCCAGCGGATGCGGTCAGCGCTCGTGCTTGCATGGCTGGAAGTGTCTACCTTGTGGTGGTCAAACCAAGCACCTGCAAGAGCATGAGAGGGTCGGGCCAGCAGATCTGCTCCTGATGCGATCGGAAGTTGCAGGGACAGCTCAGCTATTGAAGGAAGAGCGCCCAAGTCGGAAGGCAGAAGCATAGGGCTGGGACCGTCTCCATCGCCTTTCGACGAAGCACTCGAGATGGGCGATGTTGGACGCGAGGGCTCGGGAGAGAGCTGATCACGGAAGGTTGTGTAGTCGACACAGACCGAATGTACAGGCGAAGTGACAGGTGAAAGCGGCCTCGATCGTGAGGCATCACGGTCGGGACTGAGCAATGCTGGCTGAATAACGGCTTCGACAGCCTGAGCAAAGTCTTGCGCTGCTTGATCTGCACCGTCAACTTCTCCTGCTTCGTCGTCGTCATCTTCTTCCGCATCGCTGTCGTCATCATCGATGAGGGCAGGGAGTTCTTCCGACGATCCTCCAACGTAGCTTGAGATGGCAGGGTAAGGGCACACATTGGGATATCCTGTGCAGCAGGTGGCAGCCGAGGCGGGTCGAGATACCTCATCTGTGAAGCCTGAGTCACCACAGACAGGAGCGGCCGAGAAGGCGCTCGAGCACGAATCAACAAGAGTTTGAGGCACCTTGTTGACTGTCGCCTCATCTCGAGCTTCTGTGATGGCAGCAGGCGCAGCTAGCGGCGTGGTGTCATTGGTGCGCAGAGATTCGCCGGGGAGGTTGGCTTCCAGCTGGACGAAGTCTTCCTCATCGTTCGCCTCTGTCGATTTAAGGGCAGTGTGCGAAGTTACAGCGCTTGTGTGTGCAACAGGCTCGAGCATAGAGCTTGCTGGACTCGAGTATTCGGAACCGCTGAGCTCCGAGAGCAAGTCCTCAAAGAACTGAGCCTCGTCGTCGACATCGTCATGTGGGTTGCTCTTGTCCAGGGTTAGTGTGGTTGCCGGGGGGCTAGATAGAAAAGCCTCCTCTGCGATCTGGCGACGCTCCCGTTCCAGGCTCGAAAGCATAGCATTGCGGACCAGGACGTTCCTGCGCAAACCCTCGCCTGCCGAGTCATCGAGGCGTGAACGGCGACCGAAGGGGGTGTTTGAGCCCATAATGGAGCACTGGACAAAGTCAGGCACAATCTCGTCCACGTACTCGTCGGTCATGGTGGAGTCTCGAGGGTCAGGGCCATTAAACACCGCTTTGAGACTACCTGGGCTGCCCAAAGCGGGTAGCAGATTGCTGCTGTGCCGGCTCATGTTGCTTGTGTTACCAACAGCTAAGGGCTGTATTGACGGAGACGTAGGAGTGGCAACAGTGCCGTCGGGGGTGGTGGAGTGGAAGAAGCGTGGTAGCGACACCATAATGAGAGCGATGTTGGTGCTGCCGCTTTGGCTAAACAGATGTGTGGCTGAGGCGTTCGGCGATAAAATCAAGGTACCGAAAGTGTGAATGGGAACGATATGCAGGTCAATGTGACCGTGTGTAATGCAGCTGGACGTGCAGCAGAGCAAAGTTAGAGTGATCGTAGGATAGTTTGAATAGGATCAGGCGAGGCCTGCAGGTGGGCGGCGATTAAACTCGCGAGAGGCGAAAAAGGTGACCGACATCCATGGTGGGACGTGGATCGTGTCGAGACGAAGTCCAGCAGTTGCGCTGAAACAACAAGGAAGTTCGGTGGTATAGAAGTTACAGCTGCAAGGAAATGCAGATAAAGGTAAAGGACGAGCCGCGAATGTCACAGCAGGATAGCAGAGTGCGCTTAGTGAGTGATTCAAGCAAGCATGTTGGGTGGCGCAGTCGAGATTAATATGGATGAATGGAATGTTCTGCTGATCTCGTAGCTGGTTGAGATGATGTAGTCGAGTTTGTAGTGGTTCAAAGAAAAGATTGGGATAGGGTCGATGTGGTGGTGAAGATGATGTTGTAGGAGAGAGCAAAGATGGGCAGGGGAAAAGGACAAGGACAAGGAGGGAGGGAAGTCGTTGTTTTAAGGGTCCAGCTGATAAGTGGCCAGTCTGACTGCACACACACAAAGCCGTTTTTGGCTTTGCTCGGCTGCGGCTGCGGAGCGGAGGACGGAAAGAGAGTTGCGATCGACGCAGGTGCCTGACGCGCAAAGGGCGGATCGACTCATTCACTCATGACTCTGTGTGAGACTACTGTCGTGATAGGTCACTAGTGTGGGCGTGCTTCGAGCTCATCTTTCATGTCAATGATTGCTCATTTGGAGCCGAGAGGAGACATGAGCACGATTGGCAACGGCTCAGCTGAAAACCACAAAAAGTTATGACTCCGCCCCGTCTCTCTCCGGTTGCTAATGATGAAGCTTCGGCTACAGCGTCAGTCTGCTGTATATCACAATCATTGAATGAGCGAAAGCAAATGCTCCGTCCTTTGCTTTGCTTTGCATCGCTACCACACGATGCGATTTCTTAACGGGAATACAAACGCACGCCTTTCATCCTCAGCCTTTCGAAGACTCGGGGCTTGAGCGGTGCTCGGCGCTCGCAATACTGAGAGCGACAGCGATGCCTTGACCTCCTTGCTCTGAATCAAGTCAACGTGGCCGCGCCATCTCAATCTATGATAACGCCTCTCCCCTTGACCCCCTGCTCGGCATTTTTTGGACTTCAAATGACCGGCAAGAAACGGAAAAAGAAAAAGAAAAAAAAGAAGAGAAAAAAAAACAAAAACAAAAACAAAAAAAAAAAAAAAAAAAAAAAAAAAAAAAAAGAAGTAAAATATCAGATGCAGGGCAATCGGCCCGTCAAAAAAAGACATCAAACAAAAATAAAAAAATAAAAGTGATGATGCGCGGGATGGCCGATAGAAAAGAAAAACAAGGGACCGGGCTGAGCTTATCCTATCTCATCCAGCGCTGCTCAGCTAGGCTAAACGAGTCAGTGAGTCAGATGGTCAGGCCATCGTGATCGCGTCGGGCCAATGTCCCCATGATGACCGATCTAAATCCTATGCCGTGCTCTTCCTTTCTGATTTGGTCTTGTGACGAGGTCGACGTGATCATACGATGAAGCCTGCTGTGGTGGGCTGAACTAGGCTATCGCCATGCTCTAGTGAAGAGTGTCAGCGCCGTGTCAGCCAGAGGAGGGAGTGATGCGAGAGTCGGTCAACATGACGGAGCGAATCTGTAAGTCACCCTCACACAGGGCTGAGTCGCAGCGCGTGAGTTGTGGCGATCAAGTGGGATGAGCAGCGTTCGTGTGTGGCTTGTTCAGGAGACCACTTGTCAGGGCTGAGCGAACCTCATCTACTGTAAATCCTTGATTTTGGCTGCTTGCCGAGAGGGAGTAAAGGTGAGGTGCGTTGCTGTGCAATCACATCATGCAGCCGACATTGAGTTCCTCAGCCCTATAGCCTTGTTCCTTTCGCAGCACGCTTGCTTGCGCTGTTTGATGGTGAGATTGGCTCGAGATCGGTTTCTGCTCCGACTCATCTCAAAGCTACACAACACACACACGCGCGCTCGATTCAGAGGGTAAACTTGACGTCGATTGCATCTTTTGATGTGGTCTGACAGCTCACAAGGGGGTTTCAGTATTTTTTTTTGCCCTTGAAAACTAGAGTAAGAGGTTTCAGTTTTTTTTTTTTTTTTTTTTTTTTTCGGAAACTCAAGTTTTTTTTTTTTAGTTTTCACTTGTGTTGAATATTCATTACTTACATAAGCTCTACCATTTTGGAAAATACTCTAGTTTCTGAAAACACTGCTTCAGCAGTACTCATGCAGCAGAGTTTTCAAAATTGGACCTGAGTTTTCACTCACATGATGTGGCACATGATGTTGCATGTGATCTACTTGTGCAAATACCTCCACATTTCATGCACAGCTTTCTTCACATGAACCCTTTCTTCTGTGCAAAACCCTTTCACTTGACTCCTCTCCTTGTCCCTTTCCACACAGAGTAGAAGTCTCTTTTCATTTAGCCACCACCTCACAACCTCTCTTTCCAGCCTCAACTTAATCATGTTCACCAATTATTGCATGTCCACCAATCATTGCCACAACACCAGCTATGTTGATCTGTATCTCTTGGAGATGGACCTTACCATTAGAGAAGGTTTAGCAAAACTGTCTCAGACACCCAAGCCACCTAACCCATCTACCACCTCAGATTGTGCAAGACCAGATGCTAGTGCAAGCAGAACTCAAAACTGTCATGGGCCTGGATGCGCAAGAAGTAATAAGATCTGTCAACTCATATGAAGGGAGTGCAGGAATCAAGGAATCGGGCAGATCATGGGATTTTCAGCAGAATTCATTGAGATCTGTAGTAGAAATGGTTCTATGACAGATCCCATCAAGATCTGCATGAACAAGGATGATATCACAAATCCTGCCAAGATCAGTAGTAGGAGAGGTCATATAGCAGATTCCACAGAGATCAGTGACAAGGATGTTCATACAATGAATTCACATGCAAGGAGGACCAAGCTCTGCCAAGACAGGGACCAAGCTCAGAAACATGCAGCTGGTTACCACTCAGGGGTTCACAAGATAAGAGTCAGGAGAACAGTTGCTGGTTAGGAGGAAGGAGAGCTGTGTCATGGACACTGGCATACAGGTCATGAGGAGGAAGAGCTGTGTCAAAGAGGTCAACATACAGCTCAGGTAAGGATGGAGGGGATGTTACAGGGACTCCTGCACAGTACTTGATGAAGAAGATACCCTCTGGAGAGAGGGCCTGAGCAGTGTCATCAGTGACACTGCAAAGAGGTATATAATCATACTTTCTCATCATAGGTGAACAAGTGAATCCTCATCCACTCTACACCATATCAACTAGTTAATACTTCAAGCATAAGTACATATTGGTTTTAGTCAGCATAGTTGCAATCAAGTAGATTGCCTCTCATTGTAGTATGTGTGTTGTATCACTGCTCACTGATGTCTGAAGGTGGTTCATAGCAACCAGCAGTCTGGATTTAAGATAGAACTGAAGGCAGTAGTCCACTGTGGTCCAGGGATCACCTCAGGCAATAAGTCAACACACTGGACACTCATGTCGACACCACCAAGCATTCATACTCACACCAGACCTTGGTGTCAGTACAGCTCATATCGTTATTGATTGTGCTGAGCTACCTCTGGATGGAGTGTCCACAGTGGTCAGTTGAAATCTGCAATAGCACAACCCCAATCACAGATTTGAGCAAGTAAAGCCATAAGGACATCACTACAGCATAACTCAATGAGAATCATAATACTACATATACAATCACATATCTCGACAGGATCTGTGATAGAAGCGGTCTTACTACAGATCTCAGGTTTCAGGCATGCGACCTCTGACAAAAACCAGGACATGGACAGCAGGAAATACTTTGTTTGGTCCAATGATAAAGGCTTGCAACTTGTCACCATCCTTTTTGACAGCAACTACTATCAGAAGTCACTACTCAAAGGTTGCTTGACAAAAGAGCAAGAGAAAGGGTTGAAGACAAGCAAGGAGACCCTCTACAAGCAGATCTATGATGAGATCTTTCCCAACAGCAACATCACATATGGTGGTAGTCATGTCAAGACCAGGCTGCACTGGCTTTAGAGTCAATACATTGCCATAAAGAATACTTTCTCACAGACTGGCTCTGGTCTTCTCCTTCACAATCTCAGCCCTAATCATTTGGTATGTAGTTCTTTGTGCTCAATGTTGCTCTCTGATGGATGACTAACCTCTGCAATTGCCTTTGTATCTTCTTGTACAGATTAGGACTTTGCATCTCACTTGGCTGCAGTTGCCAAGTATCCCTGGTTCAAGGTGTTTCACAAGATGATGTTGAAGCACCCATCTGCTGGCCCTGTCACCCTTGTGACTAGCAGTGCCTATGATCCTCTTCAAGCCTCACTGTCCAGCAATGGTGATACAGGCAATGCCATGGAAGAAGACAACAATCTTTTCCCATCTTGTCACTCAATTCCTGGCCTTGAAGCCCTTGCTGAAGGCATCCTGATGATCCCATTGGGCCAAGAGTCCTCTCTTCATCTAGTGCCTTCCCTTCCCCATCCACTTCATCCAATCCCTTTGGTTTGCCAGGTGCCACTCCACACAATCATTCAGCTAGCACTGCCTTTGGTGTTGATCAAGAACCTGAAAGCACTGGCATCAGCTCCCCTACCAAGAAAACCTCTGCTTCCAAGAAATGAGAAGACATTGCTGATCTTGTGTGAGCTTGCACAGCTGAATCTCTTCAGGCACACATCAAGGTAGAGGGGGAAAGGACAAAACAAGAGGAGATGCAATTGCAGAGTCAGCAAGAGTAGGGTGAGAGGATGGAGAGAATGCAAGTGGATGAGTGCCACTTCTTCCTTGGGATGTTTCAGATGGCATGCAGTGCTAGAACTGGCCCACAGTCCAACTCCAATGTCAATACCATGCTTTCCAACATGCCTGGCTCTAGCTCCAACAATTCAGCAAGCTGTTGCCAGCACAACACCAGTGATGATGAGGTCCAGCACATCAGCAGCAATGATGAGGTCAGTGATTCTGTGTTCTAGGCTCTATCTGTTCCAATCTCATGTAACTGAATTGTAATCCAATTGTTCAAGTCTAATGTTGTCTCTTTGCTTTGTGTCTAGACTATAGTGATTGTGCAAACTGTCTCATGCTGCACAGAAGGCTGCACAGCCCAAAATCCAAGAAATTAAGATGATGAGGAGACACCCAGTCTGTGTTTGAGCTTTCTTCATCATCATGTCTGCTTTCACCATCTCCTCACCTCAACTCAACCTATCTCCTTGTTCTTGCTTTATTCAACATGGTTTGCACTTCTGACAAGCAGGAGCTTCTGGAGGACATCAAGATGGTGATTCTCACAACTTTGCTTAATGAGACTGAGCTCAAACTTGAGCTCACTTCTACTGCAGACACCTGGTGTCATGGGCCTGGATGCTCAAGAAGCAGGAGGGTCACTGGTTCATATGGAAGGAGCATAGGTATCGAAGATCTAGTCGATACCAGTAGAGAGCATGGTCGTAGTGCAGTCTCCATGGAGACCATGGACTCCTATGGACTCACATGCAAAGGAGGGCCAAGCACAGCCATGAGGAGGACCAGGCTCAAGGAGCAGGCACAGCCACGAAGAGGACCAAGCTCAAGGAGCATGCAGATGGTTAGCACTCAGGGGCTCGAGAGACAAGAGCCAAAGGAACTGTCACTGATCAAAGGAGAAGGAGCAGTGTCAAAGGAGTCGACACCATTCAGGAGGCACAGGGGTGCCAAACAAGCAGCAGGATAGCAAGGAGGAGGAGCAGTGTCGAAGGAGTTGACACAGCTCAAGAGGCACAGGGGTGCCAAGCAGGAGAGGCCCCTGAACAGTACTCGATGAAGAAGGTACTCTCTGGAGAGAGAGCAGGAGCAGCATCGCTGGCAATGCTGTGAAGAGGTATATAACCATGCTTTCTCATCATCATAGGTTGAGTGGATCCTCATCCACTCTACTCGCCATATAACTAGTTATCACTTCAGCATAAGTATACATTAGTTTCAGTCAGCATAAGCAGCAATCTATCAAGGTTGCTCCTCATTGTAGTGTGTGTGTTGTATCACCACTACCTGACATCCGAAGGCGCCCATAGCAGGTTAGTGGTCCAGATATAGATAGAACCGAAGGCAGTAGTCCACTGCGGTCCGGGGGTCACTTCAAGCATCAAGTCAACACACTGGACACTCATGTTGACGCCACCAACCTTATCACCAACATCATCAACCTCATCATCAACAACACTAACACCAGACCTTGGTGTCATCATAACCGAAGCATTGATATTGATCGTGCCGAGCTACCCCTGAACGGAGTGTCCACAGAGGTCAGCCGAAACCTACAATAGTACATACAACGAACGCCACCTGCTGTCACTGTGCAACTTGATAGTCACCGATATCGAGACAATAGCTGTCACACAGTTTGATAGTCACTGAGTATCTCGACAGACCGACCTGGGTTTCAGGCGCGAGTCCCCTGACACCTGGCATCCAAATGATGACCTTGGCAACTCAGATGATGATGATTTTGACCATGCTGTCTCATGAGCTTTAATCACAACCCATTCCATCATCAACCAGGAACAATACTCCCTCCCACACATCTATATTCCTCAATGCAACCAGACACTACTTGACATGCTCAACCACTATTCCACAACCAGCTGCAAGAGGTTTCAAGGTCTGGTGCACATGACACCCAAAGCATTTGAAGCACTGGTTCTGCAACTCAGCACCACAGTTGCTTTTCAACAAATCACCAACTCTTGCAAGGTCAGGCAACAGGTCACAGTTGGTCTGTATCATGTCAGCAGTTGTGCACCTGAAACCCAAAACCTGTAGTAAAAAGACAACTACTACCAATCCTAGCAAGATCTGTGGTAAAGCCAAATCCATGTTAGATCTATGATAATTATGAGAGGGGTCATGACCGAGTTGTGACAGTATCCCCCCCCCTGTAAAATTAATGATGACAGGGGAGGAGTCTAGCACTGAGGATGAGATGGGCAGGTTGGGTTGTCAGCATGGAATGCAGCAACCAAGTTGCTAGCATGGGTGAGATTCAAAGCAGGCTCCCAAGAGTTGTGGTCTGGCCTGTATCCTACCCAGCAGACAAGGTAGAAGAGTGGATTGTTGAAGTGATGATCAACTTTGCTGTTGAGGACCTGCACAACTTTGTATTCCATATCATTTTCAATTTCAACTGGGGGAGGAGGTGGTTGGACCCAATTTGGGATTATGTTGGCAACATAAGGTTCCAAGCAGTTGACATGAAACATCTTATGGATTTTCATGGAAGGAGGAAGCTGGAGGTGGTAGGCATGTGAGGAAACAATGCTGCTGATGGAGAAGGGTCCAAGGCGGCGATAGTCAAGCTTCTTGGTGGGGTGGAGGGAACAGATTGTAAGCAGTTGCACACCAGAGACTAGTTTTGGGTGTTCCCCATTTGGTATAAATGGGATTGATTGAGTAAGGTCTACTTGGTATGTTTCGACTAAACATAACCAGATGTTGCTGCCTGGTAAGTCTCAACTGACTGCCTTGAACACTCCATTCAGAGGTTGCACAGCATGTATGCTGTTCATTGGGGAGTGAGTGATACACCCTCTCCTACAGTATGAGTGTTCATAGTACTGTTGATAATGCTCTTGGATGTTGTCTGGACCATGATATGCTAATTGCCTACAGAGGATGGGAGTTACTGGACCACAGGTGTGAGTCACTGCCTACAATAACTAACTGGACTGCAGGTGTTGAGCAACACTGCCTACAGCAAGGGACTGGACCACAAGTGTTGAAGAACACTGCCTACAGTAAGGGACTGGACCACAAGTGTTGAGAACACTGCCTACAGTGGAGAACTGGACTGCAAGTGTTGAAGAACACTGCCTACAGTTGATGCCTAACAGTGATACAACACACATGTTTAAGGGTCATTGCAAGAGCACTGCTATTGCAATGGTATGTAACAAAGTAGTGAGTAAGTAAGTATGTAAGTAGAGTGGATGAGGATCCACTCATATGCTATGGTGAAACAGGAGTATTTATGCATTTGATTGGTGTCACCTGCAACACCTATCTCATTCCCCCTTGAGGGGCCCTTGTCCCTTGTTTGACACTGTTTCCCCTGCTAGCATTGATCCTGTGGGTGCTGTGCCCCTACTGTCTGTGCAGCATACCAGTTTTGCAACACTGCCCCTTTCGCCTTCATGCTCCCCTTCTGCCTGATGATGTGTGTCGACCCCTTTGACACAACTCCTCCTCATTGTTTAACCAATCTGTTCACTGCTCCCTTCTCTCCTCACCAGCAACCACCTTCCCGTCCTTATCTTGTGAATCCCCTTAGCCACCCATTGGACCTCATGATCAACCACTTGGTCATGCAGTTGCCCCCTGTGCTTGGGCCTGTGTGGCTATATGCATGCACCCCTCAAGTGGTAACTGTTTGTGTGATGCTGAGCTCAGTCCCCCACTCCTGCATATGGTTATCTCCATGTGCTTCTCCTTCTAATGCCTGTATCTTCCTTCCTGAATCCCATGGCACTTGCTCATATTGGCCAACTTGCTGGGGCATGCTGATCCAATTGACTCTTGTGAAATTAACCTGGTAACCAGTGCTCAGTTGATCTCATAAATCAAATGTGCTTCTAGCCTGATTGGCTTCATCAATTCCTGATGACTTGGTGCCAACTGATTCTGCACACCCTTCATATGTTGCTCCATTGATCCTGTGACAGTTACCATGAGTGCCATTAGTCAATTTGGCACACCCTTCTTGCACTGACCCACTGGCCCTGTGACACAGATGTTATCAGTGGACAGCCAAACCCTGTTGCCAGGCTGGAACTGAGGGGAGGGGAGTTGATGTCAATTGAATTGCACAGCCAACTGACAGTTGGCTTTGTCCAGTTCCCCATGAACATACCCATGGAGCTGCTTGAGTTGATCTGTGTACAAACAGGCTGCAGGGAGAGGAGTTGAAGAGGTGGGATTGACATTGTCAAAATTGAAGTGAGGATGGTACCTGTAGTTGGCAAAGAACAGGGTGAGTTGAGTTGATGCATGCTTGGCATTGTTGTAAGAGAACTTGGCTAATGGGAGGAGGTTGCTCCAATCAGTCTGTAGGTGATTGGAATAACTGTGAAGATACTGTTCAAGGACCTGGTTAACATGCTTGGTCTGCCCATCTGACTGAGGGTGGTATGCAGAGAAGAAGTGGTTTTCAATGCCAAGGAGAGTGGAGAGGGAGCACCAAAAGTGAGAGGTGAACTCAGAGCCTCTGTCTGACATGATTGAAGTGGGGAGACCATGCTTCGAGTACACATGGTGCAGAAAGAGGGTGGCCAGTGTCAGCAGTCACATGCCTGAAACCTGAGATCTGTAGTAGTGTCGATACTATTACCGATCCTGTCGAGTTATGCAACAACACTAGTGGTATTGCGATTCTCGGTGAAATATGCAATAGAGCCATCTCTATCACTTTTCTTGCTCGAATCTGTAGTTGTAGTAATGCTATTGCAGATTTCGACTAACTGCTGTGGACACTCCATCCAGAGGTAGCTTGGCATGATCAATATCAATATGTGAGTGTGGTAACACCAAGGTCTGGTGTGAGTATCTTGTTGGTGATGTGATTGTTGGTGTTGACACAAGTGTCCAGTGTGTTGACTATCACTTGAGGTGATCCCCAGACTGCAGTGGACTACTGCCTTTGGTTCTATCTTAATCTGGACCACTGGTTTGCTAGGAACCACCTTTGGATGTCAGTGAGCAGTGATACAACACATGTGCTACAATGAGAAGCAACCTATTGATTACTACTTGCTGGCTGAAACTAATGTATACTTTGTCATGGGCCTGGATGCTCAAGAAGCAGGAGGGTCACTGGTTCATATGGAAGGAGCACAGGTATCGAAGATCTAGTCGATACCAGTAGAGAGCATGGTCGTAGTGCAGTCTCCATGGAGACCATGGACTCCTATGGACTCACATGCAAAGGAGAACCGAGCCACATGCGAGGAGGGCCAGGCACAGCCACAAGGAGGACCAAGCTCAAGGAGCAGGCACAGCCACGAAGAGGACCAAGCTCAGATGGTTACCACTCAGGGGCTCGAGAGACAAGAGTCATAGGACACTGGCAAGCAGGTCCTGAGGAAGAGGAGCAGTGTCGAGGGAGTTGACACCAGGTCATGAGGAGGAGGAGCAGTGTCGAGGGAGTCGACACCAGGTCATGAGGAGGAGGAGCAGTGTCAAAGGAGTCGACACCACTCAAGAGGCACAGGGGCCCCAAGCAGGAGAGGCCCCTGAGCAGTACTCGATGAAGAAGGTACTCTCTGGAGAGAGAGCAGGAGCAGCATCGCTGGTGATGCTGTGAAGAGGTATATAACCATGCTTTCTCATCATCATAGGTCGAGTGGATCCTCATCCACTCTACTCACCATAACTAGTTATCACTTCAGCATAAGTATATATTAGTTTCAGTCAGCATAGCAGCAATCTATCAAGGTTGCTCCTCATCGTAGTGTGTGTGTTGTATCACCACTACCTGATGTCCAAAGGCGCCCATAGCAGGTTAGCGGTCCAGATCAAGATAGAACCAAAGGCAGTAGTCCACTGTGGTCCAGGGATCACTTCAAGCATCAAGTCAACACACTGGACACTCATGTTGACACCACCAACCTTATCACCAACACCATCAACCTCATTATCATCAACACCCACCAACCTTATCACCAATGTCATCAATCTCATCATCATCAACACTCACACCAGACCTTGGTGTCATCATAACATTGATATTGATCATGCCGAGCTACCCCTGAACGGAGTGTCCACAGAGGTCAGCCGAAACCTACGATAGTATATACAACGAATGCCACCTGCTGTCACTGTGCAACTTGATAGTCACCGATACTGAGACAATAGCTGTTGCACAGTTTGATAGTCACTGAGTATCTCGACAGACCGACCTGGGTTTCAGGCGCGAGACCCCTGACATACTTATGCTTGAAGTGATAACTAGTTTATGGTGTGTAGAGTGGATGAGGATCCACTCAACCACTTATGGTGAGAAGGTATGGTTATATACCTCTTCACAGCATTGCCAGTGACACTGCTCCAGCTCTCTCTCCAGAGAGTACCCTCTTCACTGAGTACTGTACAGGGGTCCCTGATGAAATGCCTCCTCCTCATCGAGCCCTGCTTGCCTGTCACTCCTGTCTGTCCTTCTTGAGCTGTGTGCCAACTCCTTTGACACTGCTCCTCCTCCTCATGACCTGCTTGCTGGTGTCCTTGGCACAGCTCTTCTTCCTTCAACTGGCAACAGTTCCCTTGACTCTTATATTGTGAACCCCTGAGTGGTAACCATCTGTATGCTCCTTGAGCTTGGTCCCCATCTTGGCAGTGCTTGATCCTCCTTGCATGTGAGCTTGGTCCTCCTCACATGTGAATCATTGTATGAACATCCTTATCACTGATCTCTGCAGAATCTGCCATATGATCATGCTTACTACTGATCTTGGCAGGATCTGTGATATCATCCTTGTTTGTACCAATTGCACTGAGATCTGTTATAGAGCCAATTCTTCTGCAGATCTTGGCAAATTCTGCTGCAACTCCTACAATCTGCCTGATCCCCTGATTCCTGCACTCCCTTCATATGAACTAATGGGTCTTCCTGCTGCCTGTGCATTCAGGCCCATGACAGCCAGGTCCAGAGCATTGAATGTGAGGGTAGTTGGAACAAAGGTCACCATCTTCATAAGGTGGTCAACCATGACAAGGATGGCAGTGAAGCCCAATGACAGGGGGAGTTGTTTGATGAGGTCCATGGAGATGGACAACCATGGATGAGGGGGAATGGGGGGAGGGATTTGAGGTGACTGTAAGGTTTGTGCCAGATGGCTTTGATGCACCAACATGTCTCACAGGAATTGACAAAGGCATTGACAAGTTTGGACATGCCTGGCCAGAAGAAGGACTGGCAAACAAGAGCAAGTGTCTTTTGGCAACTGGGGTGTCCTACTGAAGGCAAGTCATGACAATCTTGGACAATTAAGAGCTGGAGGTCCTCAACATCAGGTATGCATACCAAGTCCCAGTAGGTGAGGAGGTCCATTGAGTTGATCACAAAGCCAGGTGGGGGTGATAATGAGTGGACTTGCTCCAGGAGCAATGAGGTCCATGGGTTGTCAGGAAGGGCATCACGGATCTTGTCTGTAATGTTGGACTGTACTGTGAGGATGCCAGTAGTGGCAAGTCAGAGCTGATGAGGTTTGAGGAGGGTCTGGAAGTTGTCAGGGTTGTGCTCTTGTATCAGCAAAGGACCCTTGTCAATGGATCACATGTCGGGATGATGAGTGAGGGCATTGGGAAGACCAGCCTGCACACCAGGTTGGTACTGGATGACAAAGTCGAAGTCAGCAAGGAGTTCTGACCAGTGAGCTTGCCTATGGTTGAGTTGCTTGGTAGTAGTGAAGTACTTGAGACTGCAATGATCAGTGAGAACTTGCACTGGGAACTTGGTGTCACAGGAGCTGGTCAGCTGAAATGGAGTCTGCGCCATCAGCTGAAATGGAGTCTGCGCCATCAGCTGAAATGGAGTCTGCGCCATCTGCACAGATGGAGAGGTTAAATCGGCTGAGGGCCAGTGTAAGAGCCTGGCTCAGCAGATCCCAGGGAGATCCAGTAGATGACCATAGCTCACTGGACATTGGGGACTACTGGTGGCAGGAACAGATGGGAGGGTTGTTGAGCAGTGCCACCCTGTTGGGCATGTGGGAGGTCAATGTTGTCAATCGATGATGATCAGACACTTGATGAATTGCTAGGGAACAATCACTCTGGAAGTGTAGTCGGCTTGGTGGCTCAGAAAGGTGCTGAAGTCAGCATTACCAAGCAAGGCCTGGGCGATGTCACACACAGGTTGTGTGATAGCACTAGATTGCGATTTTGGTACAGTTTTGTATATATACTATCTTTCCATGCTACTGGATGAGTGGAGACTCATCCACTCTACAAAACCCTTCACCGTTATCATAACTGTACATTATACTACATGAACAGCAACATTCTTTATATGTTGCACATCACAATATCATCTATTGTGATCAGTACAAGTCTGAGTCTTCGTTGTCAAACAAAGAGTACTGTAGACGACATCATCGACACCTACATTGACACTGTAGCACCTCAACTACAGGTGGAACCTCCACTGCAGGCCTGGAACCTCTACCAGTCCCTATAACCTAACTGCTGCCAGCAACATCAACCAAGCACTAGCTCCATCACTAACAGTGCTATGTTGACGTCTCAACACTCATGCCGGCATTGCACTACACCATTGCTAGGAGCTGAACTTGCCACATTACCTCTGTACAGAGTGCTGACAGCAGTTAGTCGACATCCATTCCCCAGGCCTCGGGTATCATGGGTAACCATTCAGGAGAGCCTCCTCACCGGTTCTCTGAGAGGTACACTCAGTCTACCCTTCCTATCGGAACTTGCTGAGTTCCGCTGAGATGGCCCATTCCACAGGGAGTCAGGTGTTAGGCACATGACCGCTGACACTTGGCACCCTTGAGGTACTGCCACCAGTGTTTGAAGGTGGCAACAATGGTGAACATCTCTTTATCAAAGATGGGGTAATTGAGTTGTGCCAGGTCGAGCTTCTTTGAGAAGAATGCAATGGGGTGTCAAGTGCCATGATGAAATGACTGGGAGAGGATGGCAGTGACTGCAAAGTCCAATGCATCGGTTTTGACAATGATTGGCTGGGTGGGATCGAAGTGGTGCAGGATGGTGTAAGTGGTTGCATGCCTGAAACCAGATTGGGTGTTTCTGATTGGTTTCAGTGAGATCGATTGAGTAAGATCTACTCAGTATGTTTCAACTGAAAGTAACCAGACAGTTGTGTTCTGGTAGGTTTCAGCTGACCACCTTGAACACTCCATTCAGAGGTTATGCAGCACATCCATTACTCCCTGGGGTGAGAGTGTTACACTCTCCTATACAGCACAAGTGTTTGCAGTACTGTCACTTGATACTCTTTGACATTGCCTGGACTGCAATAAGCCTATCACCTACAGATGATGGGAGTTACTGGACTGCAGGTGTTTAGACACTGCCTACAATAACTGACTGGACCACAGGTGCTGAGCAACACCACCTACAGTGATGAACTGGACTGCAGGTGTTGAGAGAACACTGCCTACAGTTTGACATCTGACAGTGATACAACACACACATTCAAGATGTCATTGCAAAGGCTTCTTGCTATTGCAATGATATGTAACTAAGTAAGAGTATGTAAAGTAAAGAGTAGAGTGGATGAGGATCCACTTGTTTGCTATGGTGAAGTAGTAGTAGTATTTATGTGTTTTAGAGGTGCCACCTGTGGCACTGCTCCTACTCCTCTGGAGGAGTGTTTCCATCCTCCTCATACCCCTCCTTTCCTTGGGCTGTGTGTTGATTCTTCTTGACACTGCCCATCCTCCTCATGGTACCAATGCCAACCCTCTTGGTCTGACTCCCTCTCCTCTCAATCCAAGGTCATTCCTTGCCCCTATCTGATGGCCCTCTCTGACTGTGTGACCATCCTTATTGTCTTGTTCCTGTCCATGCAGTCTACCTTGTGACCAACCCTTATGCAATCAAGAGCACATCCCCCTATGTGGTAACCTGCTGCTTGCTCCTGAGCTTGGTCCTCTTCTTGGCTAAACTTGGACCCCCTTTAGCACATGAGACCCTTCCTTGTGCCCTATCCTACCTTTGATGATGGTGGCCTTCCCTACCAAGTCTCCCATTGCCTTCTTGTATCCTGTTGGTCCATTCCATACTGATGGGGCTTTGTGCAACATGTTTTGGTGAAATCAACCTGATGAGTGTGTTGCACTCAATTTCAGCAAAACTGATCAGAAACCCTCAATGTGGTTGATTTCCCTGAAATCAACCAGAAACCTGTGTTACAGTTGATGTCACATTTCATGCACCTTTTTTGGTGCACCACATCTTCATCTTCATCTCAGATCTTCGTGCACAGACCCGATCTTCTGTGCAGGTCCTGTGACAGATGGTGTCAGAGTTGAAGGAAGAGCAAAGCTGTTCAAAGGCTTGCTGGGCATCACTGCTCCAAGTGAAGGGAGTGCTCTGAGCCTCTTTATGCAATAACTGTGTAAGAGGGTATGCAGTTTTGGAATACTGAGGAATGAACTTCCTATAAAAGTTGCAGAAGCCAAGGAACACCTGTATGTTGTGCACCAATTTGGGGACAGGCCAGTTGGTAATGACTTTGGTTTTACGAGGGTCCATGGAGACACCTTGATCCATGACAACAAACCCAAGGAACTTGGTTTGTGCAGTGGAAAACTGGCACTTATTGGCCTTTGTGTACAGGCCCACTTGGTGAAGGCATGCCAGCACAGCAGAGACATGTCCCTGGTGCTGTTCAAGGGTAGAGGAATATATCAACAGGTTGTCAAGGTAGATGATGAGGGACCTGTCTAGCATATCCTTGAATGTGTCATTCATCAGATGTTGAAAGGAGGCAGGAACATTGGTGAGGCCGAAAGGCATGATGTTGTACTGGAATAGGCCATAACAAGTATGGAAGGTGGTCTTCCATTCATTGCACTTGGCAATGCAAAGGAGGTTATATGCACCTTGCAGATCCATATGGGTGAAGAACTGGGCTTTGCGGAGGCAGTCCAGTAGTTCATCAATGAGGGGGAGTGGGTAGCAGTTTCAAATCATGATCTGGTTGAGCCCATGATAGTCAACACAAAGGCAGGGGGAACCATCCTTCTTTTTAACAAAGAGGATGGGTGAGGCAGCTGGCAAGTCTGATGGAGATATGAATCCTTTGGCAAGGTTCTCTTCCAGGTACTCCAAGAGAGTCTTGAGCTCATGTTCTGAGAGGCTATAGATGGGTCTGAAGGGTGGAGATTTACCTTCCTCCAGTGGAATTTGATGATCATATGTGCAATGAAGCAGTAGTTTGTTGGCTTCAGTTTTGCTGAAGATGTCGAGATACTGGTGGTATTCTGGGGGGATGATATTGGAAAGGCCAGTATCATAAGTGAGAGCCATTGTGGCAACAGAGGATGTTGTAGTGGTGGTGAGAAAGTGCTGTGGCTGACTATCAGAAGGGTGGAGCATACCTGAGGTGATACAGTGAGATTGGTGAGACTTGTGGGAGGCCGTGGCATCGATAACACCGATATCGAGTGATGCAGATGGTGCCAACTGCGAAGGAGGTGGGGTAGGGCTCTGTGTGGTGATACCACCGGTTTGCCAATCTATCTTGGGATTGACTCTTTTGAGCCACAGCAGCCCCAAGATAATGGGGCAAGGACCAAGATTGGTGACTTGGAAGGTGATGTCAGAGGAGAAGAGCTCTGCGACAAGGCAGGGAAGTTGCACTTCCTTGCTGATGGTGACTTGGGTTTTGCCTTCTGCGAGCCAGAGGGTCTCAGTGAGTGGCTTCAAGGTCAGGGGCAAGGAATGGAGAGTGGCAAAGTGTAAGTCTATGAAGTTGGTGGTGGCACCAGAGTCAATCATGACATCATGTGCTGGCAAAGAGGGATGTGACAGGAAGCAAAGGGATGTAGACAGGTATTGATTGTTGGGAGGTTGTGCATCTACAGGAGTAAGTGCTGTCAGTTGGTGCTTAGCAATTTGGGCTTGTGGTGCTAAGGCAGCTGTTTTTGACAAGCCCATTAATTTTTTAACTTGATAACAGGACAGTCCATGATGATGTGCTCTGAAGGAGTGCAGTAGATGCACAAGCTGTTTGCTTGACAACACTTGTATTCATCTGGGTCAAGCTTTCCAGCAGTGGTAAGAGGAATGCAAGGGGCAGATTGGACGATTGTTGGAGCAATGGGAGGGTTGGAGACTGCCATGAGTGTGGTGTTTGCTAACCAGGTGCTCACCCTCTTTTTCTCATAGATCTGCTCAGCAATATGGTTGTCGATCTTGAGGGATCTCTGGATGAGGGCTTCTAGCTCAGTTGGTTTGCCAGAGCATCTGAGGTTGTCCTTGACATTCTCCTTGAGTCCTTGATAGAAGAACCAAGTCATTGTGTCTTCACCCCAATTAAGGGTCATTTGCAGCCAATGGAAGTGGGTGAGGTAGTTTGCTACCAATGTGGTCTGGGATAGAACCTTGATCTCCCACTTGGCAGTGGCAATACAACCTGGGTCCCCAAAGATGATGCATAGTTGGTTGACAAATAAGGAGTAGTTGGAGAGCCAGGCAGGAGGGTTGATGGCGCTAAGGTGAGGGTAGAACCACTGGTGAGCAACTCTGCACAAGAGTGTGGACAACCAGAGGATCTGGTCGGAGTTGTTGATGAAGCATCCATGGTTGAGCCATAGAAACACTTCAACCTGGGCTAAGAATGGCTCCAGGTGACCTTGCTCGCCATCAAAGGCCTCTGGTTCTTTGGAACAGAACCCTTGTTGGGCTGAGGTGTTGCCAATGGGTGATTCCTGAGCATTGTGAGCATTGAGAGCAGCGAGTAACGATTGAACTTGAGCCTCCAGGGATTCAATATGCTTGGAGTGGTTAGGAGGGGGCATAGTGTCGGTGGCGGCGCCTTATGAGGAGGAAGGGACGTCTGGATGACGAACGAAGAGAGAGGTGTGTCTTGATCGAGTGTCAAGAGGGGAGGAGGTAGGGAGATGGAAGTGATTGCGGAGAGAAAGGCAATAAAGGCAATGAGCGAGAGTGAAAGCCTGGATGGATGGGAAAACGCTGAGACCAGATGATGAGAGAGGTGATGTTGTCGAAGGCTGGTAGGGAAGGAAAAGAGATACTATCATGAACCGGCTCAGCAGTTGGCAAGGACAAGGGCGAGATGGCAAGGCAGAGGAGACTACCAGACTTCGGAAGGAGGATAGATGATCTGTAGATTGAGACAATGATTTACAATCTCTTTTCCTTAAGGGAAAAGAGGAGAAGGAAGGAGCTAACTATGTGATCAAAAGTACAAGACTCAAGGTGACAAGTCTAAGACTCTTTTTGTAGGGAAATGCCAAATCCATGTTAGATCTATGATAATTATGAGAGGGGTCATGACCGAGTTGTGACAAACACAGGGAGTGCGTCAGGCTTTGATCGCAGTGGCTTTACATATGCGAAGCTAGAGGCATCGTCTACTACTACCAGCAGGCAGGTAAACACAGTCTTTGTTCAGAAATGTGTTGCTAAGTCGACATGTATGAGTTCCATTGGAGACTCAGCATGTTCAGTGGTGCTTCATCCCATCTGAGCCTTTGTCATTTTGCTTGCCATGCAGTCTTGCCATTCATGTGGTCTGATCCTAAAGTTGTACACTCTTTCAATCATATGGCTCTTGTTGCAGCCTGGGTGGCCACATCGCTCATGGATGAAATTGCTAGTAAATTTTTGTGGGTTAGGTGGTTTGTCAAGGTCAAGTCATTCTGGTAGATTGTTCATTTCGTCATTGATGTTTGTGATAAGGGCTTCACTGTTCATCTGGCATATTTCCCAATGCCTCATGTTGAGATTAGCATATCCAATTGTTTCATGGCCATCAGGCCATTTGAGACATGCAATATCTGAATTAAATGTCACATGTACACCATCATTTGTCAAAGCTTGTACTGACATTAGATTCACACTAGCATCTGGAACATAAAATACATTGTTTAGATATACTTTGTGTCCATCATTGTCAATAATGGCTTGACCTTTAGCTTTGATTCTTATTAACATCCTGCCAGCAGTCTTCACAAAACCAGTGCCTGGGATGGGGGAAATAAGAATTGCATTATCATTTGTGATGTGATCTGTTGCACCTGAGTCAATGATCCATGCATAGGACTGTTGATCTATAGATGCTCAGTATGCTGAAGCGACAGTGCACCAAATGTCCTAGGCGGGCATCTCATTGTTGGTCAGATTGGTGGTGGTAGTGTTGTTAATTGTGTGGAGCTTGTTGTTTGGGTTCTTCGGGCAAAATTGGCTGATATGATTTTCACCTTGGCAGTAATAATATTTCCTTTGTCCATCCAGGCCTGGTTTTCCCATGCTATAGGTGTCCTGATTTGTGAACTTACTGCTGACTGCAAAAGCTTGAGTGGCCTTTCCACTGTCAATCCTATGATTTGGCTTTGTGACCATATCATCCTGTTTCTTGAAGAGGGCTGCACAGATCATGTTGTAGTTGGTTCCATGGCCATTATCATGGAGATTCATGATACAGTTGTTATATGCTGTCATGAACTTTGCTTGATCAATGAGTGTCTTGATCTTGAGTACTTGCATTAGGTTGAATCCCATGGTTTCAGCCTTGGCCCATTGCTCATCTAGGTTGGCAGAGAATTTGCAAATGTCTGCATTAAACATGTGAATCCTACTGGCTTTGTAGAGGAGGGTCAATTCTGCAATGTGTTCCATCTTGGTGAGGTCTCACTTGAGTCAAGCATATAACTCATGAATCCTCCAGGATTTGGCATTTGTGGGTTGCATGAACAGGTAGTTCATGTTATCCTGGCCAATGAGCTTGGCATTGCTTTGGATGATTGTGCAAAGTTTTGCATCCAGTCTCCAGTTGTATTTCCTATCACCTGGTTTGGTGGTGCTGTCAAGTTGCTTGAGGGTCAGGGACCATGAGGCCATTATGTCCTGGAAACAAGGGTTCCAGGCATACCAGTTCTTTGTGGTTAGCTTGGGGGTATCCTTTAGTGCATTGTTGAGTTGTGTCACTTCATGGAGGTGTCAGGGGTCTCGCGCCTGAAACCTGATATCTGTAGTAGAAACTCGTCTATTACAGATCCTATCAAGATCTGTGGTAAACAGTGACCTATTATTATTCTTGTCAAGATATGTCATAGAAGGCCTCTATGACCTTTCTCATTTGAATGTGTGATAGATTGATTGCTATTGCAGGTTTCAACTAACTGCTGTGGACACTCTGTCCAGAGGTAGCTTGGCACAATCAATAAGATGAATGTATTACAATGACACCAAGGTCAGGTGTGAATGTTGTTGTTGTTGGTGCTGGCATGAGTGTCCAGTGTGTCAACTGAGTGCTTGAGGTGATCACCGGACCACAGTGGACAACTGCCTTCAGTTCTATGATCAAGCAAGCCGGACCACAGTGTGAACCACCTTCAGTGTCAATCTATATCTGGACTGCAGTTAATACCGCCTTTGGATGATGTAAGTGAGCAGTGATACAACACACACGCTACAATGGAAGCAATCTTATGTGATTGCAACTTGCTGATGGAAACTACTAAGTATACTTATGTGAAGCTATAACTAGTAAGGTATGGTGTAGAGTGGATGGGGTTCCACTCAACTGTTATGATGAGCAGCATGGTCATATATATAGGCATGTCCCCCCAGTGTCACCTGCGACACTGCTACTGCTCCAGGAGGTCCTCTTGACACTGTCCTTCCTCCTCATGTTCCTCCTGGCCATCATGGCTATTCTGTGAAGTCACTCTTTGGTGCTGCTCCTCATCCTCCCTGTGGATGGGAACTGCTTCATCCTGGATAGGGGCCACTCCCACTTCATCTGAGTGGCAACTCACCCCCCTACTTCATCTCTCCCATCCTCCTGCTCTGAGTTCATCATTGATCCAGCCCCCTGCTTCATCAGGGTGACAGACCCCATGCTCCCACCATGTCATCCTGCTGAGGTGTCTGTGCAATCGGCACCCACATGGGATCCATTGTACAATCACAATACTACAGATCCTGGTGGAATTTGTGATACAATCCTTGTTTGTGCCAATCTGGGTGAGATCTGTCATAGAGCCTTCTCTACTACAGATCTCGATGAACTCTGTTGTAAAACCCTCAATTTGCCCGATCCTCGATTCCTGTGCTCCTCCTCATGAGGCTTCCGCTTCTCATAAGGCTTCTGCTTCTGCGCTTCTAGTCCTATGACAGGAGCAAGCCATGGCGCTTGGAGGGTAACTTGTACAAGGAGGTCTTGGCTCATTTGCACAGGGTGGATTGTGTAACAATGTTCTGAAGGGTGTTGATGTTCATTTTGTTGATGTCATTAAGGTCAAGCAGAGGTTCATTTGGTTTGCTGTTGTTGCTATTGGAATTGTCAGATGAAACAGTATCATGTTCAGCAATTCTTTGATGATCTACAGGTGCCGGGATCGTTTTGGCCTGGTCATCGGAGGAGTCCTCGAGTGAGGGGTCATTGGCGGTATGCGGTGTCATGGGACAGGATGCGCAGGAAGTAAGAAGATCCGAAGGCATATGAAGAGGAGTGCAGAAATCACATGATTGGGCTAAGTGAGAGCTTAAGGCAGAGTTCACTGAGATTGGTAGTAGAAATGGCTCTATGGCAGAACTCATCAGGATCAGTAGGAATGAGGTCATTACTACAGAGCTCAGTGGGAATGGTAATACCATGCTCATATGACAGACCTCACGAGAATTGGTTTTAGAGGCACCTCCATTGCCAATATGGCAAGAGGAGGATACTGAACAAGGGAGAGGACACCACTGAATGAAGTAGGGGCCTTGCACAACAATGAAGTCAGTGCCAGCAGGTGGGTGCCAATGACAGGAGGGTGATGAAAGGGTGTGAGTCACCACTCAGATGAAGTGGGACTGGCCCCTGACAGAGATGAGGCAGCAAGAGGTCCATCCATCCACAGGAGACAAGGCAAGTGGTGCCAATGAGTGGCATCACAAGGTGGATGGGGAGGATAGGAGGGACAAGGAGGAGGAGTAGTGTCATGGGCAACACTGCAAGAAAGGTATATAACCATGTTCCCCATCATAGTAAGTGAGTGGATCACCATCCACTCTACACCATACATTACTAGCTATAACTTGACATAGATATACTTATTATTCAGTCAGCAAAGAGTTGCAATCACAGGTAGAATGCTTCCATTGTAGCATGTGTGTTGTATCACCACTCACTGACATCTGAAGGTGGTTCTTAGTAACCAGTTGTCCAGATAACAATTAGAACCAAAGGCAGTCATCCACTGTGGTCCAGGGATCACTTCAAGCAATCAGTTGACACACTGGACACTCATGTCAGCATCAACAACATCATTCACACCAGACCTTAGTGTCTTCACAATACAATCATTGTTATTGATCATGCCAAGCTACCTCTGGATGGAGTGTCCACAGCAGTCAGTCAAAACCTGCAATAGCAAACACACTACTACATCTTCAAGTGGGAAAAGTCATAGAGTCCTTTCTATGACATATCTTGACAAGAATAATAATACACTGCACTCTACTACATATCTTGATGGTACCTGTAATAGATGCAGTTCTATTACAGATATCAGGTTTCAGGCGCATGACCTCTGACACTTCCCTGACCCTGATGCTGACTCATGGCCCAGATGGCATGACAAGCACAACGACATCCATGTCATTCTGACCAAGACGATGCTCATCATCATGTCCGTGATGCTGTGGGCTCAATGGATCAAAGGGATCGAAAAAGCGTGCCCCACATCATATGAACATTGACAAACTCAAGGCGCACGGTCACGAGTGGTACCTCAGGCATGCAGGTCAGGCTTCATACGTGCTCGCGTCCATATCTAGACTACTAATTCAAAGGGTCTCGTCACTAAGGATCGATGGAGCACACTGGATCAAGAGGGGGTGCTGGAGATTGTGATCCAGTGCGACGCCAAAGGATGACGCGGGGCCGACCGTTCTGATTGGAGATCAGGCAGAGCCGATCTGGTTAGATGACCGAACTGACCAGAGATCGAGCCGAGCTGATCTCACAAGAGATCAGGTGCAACAAAGTCCTGCTCGTTGTCATGGTAGATCATTAAGTAGGAGTACTCCCACCTTTGGCATGTGCCGCTCACATGTATATATATCTCACAGAGAGCACTAGGCTCTTGCCACATTCTTTTAGTCAATTGAGTATATACAGTATGTGCATAAACTGTCCCAAGAGTTTACATGTCACCATACATCACTCTAATGCTCAATAGCTATAAGTTGTATTGCCACACTGTCTGATATCATCTGAAAGTGCTGCTTCTTCTCTCCAAGACTGTGGAATTGATATTGACATTGACTAAAAAAATTGTGCTATGAAGAAGAGCTGAATTTTTTTTTTATTGTGGGACAGTTTATGGAGTGCTCCTTGACAACACCTTAGTACTTTGTATTCCCTCCTTTTGCCTTCAGAAATGCCTTGATGCAGTGTGGCATACTCTCTATTAGCATCCTACATGTCTCTGGAGTGATTGCTGTCCATTCAGCTTCATATCTCTTGAGCAGTTCATCCCTGGACTTTGCAATCATACTATACCATGAAAGTCACAGTTTGAGATGGTGCCAGAGGTTTTCAATCAGGTTTAAGTCCAGCAACTGCACCGGCCATTGCATAACCTTAATGCTATTGCTTTCCAACCATGTTATTGTCTTCTTTGATGTGTGTTTCAGGTCATTGTCTTGCTGAAATGTGATGTTGGTGTATGCATGCTGAAGCTGCAAATCTGAGATTGTTTTCAAAAGCTTGTCATTCAGGATATCAATGTATTGGTCTGAATTCATTGATCCCAGCACCAAGCATATACCTCCAACCCCTTCCCACATCATACAGCCCCAGATCATGATGGAGCTGCTGCCAAACTTGACCATCGGCCTGACAAGCTTGCTGTTGAAGCTGGCATTCTTAATCCAACAGAACTGCTTCCCATCTGGTCCAAAGAAGTTGATCTTTGTCTCATCAGACCATACCACATTCTTCCAATCCTCAACAGTCATGTCCTTGTGCTCATTAGCAAATTTGAAACAGGCTTTGCAATGTCTCTTGAGTAGCTTCAGTTTTTTCACTAACCTTTGTGCTTTGTAATGACAGTAATGAAGTGCTTTTCTTACTGTCATTGGGCATGCTTTGATGTGAAACATCTCCTGCAGTGCATGACATGCTTTCCTGACTGTGGACATTGAATTGAGCTCAAAATAGTGGTCCAGGAAGTGAACATGACAAGGCTGGAGTTTTCTTGGCTGGCCCCCCTTTGACTTTGGAGCATCGGCAGAGGCACTTTTGCTGATGCGAGACACCATAGACTTGCTCAGACCGAGTTTCTCGGCAACTGAATGGGTAGATTCTCCATTTTGGAGGTGAAAGAGTGCCAATCAGCACTTCTCAGGAGTGGTTTTTGTCATGATGGTATAGATATGATGGTGTCAGACTGGAAGTGCTGCCAGATCACTCACAGTCATCTGATTGAGCTGAAACTTTTTACATCACTACTTTTGATGTGTATGAAGGTGCCCACCAAGTTACATTACAAGTTTCATTGTAGTCAAAAGCCCACAAGGTCAGGAATGGAGTGGTGTTGCTATTTGGGAGCATGCTCCATAAACTGTCCCACAATAAAAAAAAATTCAGCTCTTCTTCATAGCACAATTTTTTTAGTCAATGTCAATATCAATTCCACAGTCTTGGAGAGAAGAAGCAGCACTTTCAGATGATATCAGACAGTGTGGCAATACAACTTATAGCTATTGAGCATTAGAGTGATGTATGGTGACATGTAAAATCTTGGGACAGTTTATGCATGTACTGTATGTTTCTGTCTTTTAGCAGCAATGACATCATACTTAGACTCTCCCCGATTGCCAGTATCGGGACCCAAAACTTTCACATGAACAAGTAAACTCGATGTTGAAAAGGCCGTATTTCCTGCAATGTTTCCTGCAGAAGGATGAGCAGCTCGGCTGGATGGTATGCAAACAGATCTGAGAGTGGAGAGTCTCGTCGGAAGATTTGCAAGCATGACGATGTGGATGAACAGAAAAAGAACACGAATCTATGCCCATGGATGGCGCCCAAGAAGGATCAGAGATGACTTGCGAGCTCGGTGAACCGTCGGAGAGAAAAACGGTATGACGGCAGCACAGCAGGCGAGCAAAAGCGAGACAGACGCACGTTCCATCATGTTGCTGACACCTGTCAGATCTTCGCGTTTCGTTTGGAAGAGAGGCAAGATCGGGAAAGCCGACAAAGTTTGAATTGAACCGCTGCTCCATCTTTGAACGGCTTTGCCGAGATCGAAATCCATATTAGCGAAAAAGCTTCCGTGTCACGCCGGAGATGCGCTGCGTGGTTGTAAGACATGCATCTCATCACACTCGAGCAGAACGATAACTTTGTTCACATGAGAAGGACCGGCAACAGGAGGCGATGATGGAACGAGATAGGAAGGAAATTCGGCCAGTCGGCATCTGCAACGCTATTCAATCGGCCGCAATAGAGATAAAAGAGAAGCTATCACTCGGACTAAACATGACATACTGGAGAACATGTCATCAGCGCGGCGGAAGAAGGGCGAAGCAACGTGTTCCGTTTATGCGATGTCCCTCGCTGCTGTTGGACTCGACTTGATCGAATCTGAATCCGAACCTGTGTGGTTGTGGATTGCGGACTAGATCGTCAGATCTGTCTTGCCTTGCTTCACCGAAACGTCGGCGTGGTCTGGTGTGGCCGTTGGTCGGTCTGGGCTGTGGGCTGGGCCTTGAGAATTGGCTACGGAACGCCGGACATAGTCAGGGCAACGAGCCACGGGAGTCAGGACAAATTCGAATGGAGAATCACCACATTTTTCGGCCATTTTTCGACTCGGCGACAAGGCATTGATTGCTTCAATACCTAGACCTGCTGTCACCACGGCAGCCAAGCAGTTCGAAAATGCGGAAATTTCTTGGAAAATTCAGCCCAGGCAAATACAGTAGCGCCATGGTGCGATTTTGTATTCACGACGCCCACAGTTTGTATTGCTTTTGCGATCCCTGCTGCTCCTGAGAGCGGCCTGTGCCAGCTTTGACTCCTTTTCGGACTATCTTTTCATTTTGAATTTGGATTCCTGTTGCTCGCTGGCTGAACGGCTCGAGTCGGGCTGGCTTGCTTTTTGCTTGGTGCTTGGTGGACTGCATTTGGAAATGTGTTTGTGTGTATTTGTGAGCAGACACAATCGACATGATGCGATGTGGCTGGCTGAAGGAAGGTAGCTGAGCTGCCTGCCATTCAACTGCTCATCGGAAGCGTTCAAGTCGAAACTGGCTAACCGGCCAGCGCGGCCTGTTCAGCGAACAGCAGCCAGACAGCAGAGAGACACACACACAGCACAGCACAGCACAGCACAGCACAGCACACGCAATTGGTCTGCCCACCTCTTTTCCTTCAATTCCCAGTCAATTCAGCCCACACACAGGGCAAGACTGCGTGCTGAAGCCTCCTTTTTCGTCAACTCTCACACTGCAGAGACACTCCGCTGTTCCACTTGACCGATCGCTTGCTCCTCTCCACCACCCACCACCACCAACACACTCACCTCCATTTCGTCATCATTATCATTGTCGTCTGCCCCACCATCTCCTTCTGGGTCTACGACTGATTCGACGAAACATTCCTACGCAACATCCCGCTTTCTCTCGCATCGATACCGGTGCCGATACCAACTCAAACTCAGCATTCGCAACGTTCCGCCAGCGACTCTCGGACTTTGGTTCTTTTACGCCGCTACCTAGCTTTCCGCAGCACTACCATCTCCGCATCTCAGCTTGATCTACCGACGCCTGCTCTATTCGTCATTGTCATCAGCACACTGCTCAGCACCACCATCATCATCATCGCCGTGCAACACTCAGCCAGCCGAAACATCCTGTCCCACTTCGCAGGCTGAGCTGAACCAACATCACCACTTTCCGCATCTAGTCTTCCGCACTCCAGCGAAATAGCCAAGATGGATCTTCGTGTCGGCGGCAAGTACCGCATCGGTAAGAAGATTGGTTCCGGTTCCTTCGGTGACATCTACCTCGGCATCAACATCATCTCTGGTGAAGAGGTTGCCATCAAGCTTGAGTCCATCAAGGCCAAGCACCCTCAGCTCGAGTACGAGGCCAAGGTCTACAAGACCCTTGCTGGTGGTGTCGGTGTCCCCTTTGTACGATGGTACGGTCAGGAATGCGACTACAATGCCATGGTCATCGACCTTCTCGGCCCTTCCCTCGAGGACCTCTTCAACTTTTGCAACCGCAAGTTCTCGCTCAAGACTGTCTTGCTTCTCGCTGATCAGATGGTATGTATATCACGTACCTTTCTCTCTTCTCGTCGCCATCATGCAAGCATGCTCCGCTCGACATCACCCTACCGCATGCTGCATCGGTCGATCACGACAGCCACGGTCCACTCAACATTGCTCTGCTGATCCACAAGTATGCTGACTTCCTTTTCCCCCTGCCCTTTCTTCCGCACCATGCCCTCTTCTTTTGCAGATCTCGCGAATCGAGTACATCCACTCCCGCAACTTCATCCATCGTGATATCAAGCCCGACAACTTCCTCATGGGTATCGGCAAGCGCGGCAATCAGGTCAACGTCATCGACTTTGGTCTCGCCAAAAAGTACCGTGACCCCAAGACCCACCTTCACATCCCCTACAGAGAGAACAAGAACTTGACCGGTACCGCCCGTTACACCTCCATCAACACCCATCTCGGTGTTGAACAGTCCCGACGTGACGATCTTGAGTCTTTGGGATACGTTCTCATGTACTTCCTCCGGGGCTCTCTCCCGTGGCAAGGTCTCAAGGCTGCCACCAAGAAGCAGAAGTACGACCGCATCATGGAGAAGAAGATGACCACCCCTACCGAGCTCCTCTGCCGAGGCTTCCCCTCCGAGATGGCCATTTACCTCAACTGCTGCCGATCCCTCCGCTTCGATGACAAGCCCGACTACTCTTACCTCCGCAAGCTCTTCCGCGACCTCTTTGTTCGTGAGGGCTTCCAGTACGACTACGTTTTCGACTGGTCCATCCAGCAGCGCAGCGAGGACGCCAAGGCCGAGCCCGTTGTCAATCAGCAGCAGATGAAGCAGCAGCAGGCCGCTCAGCTTCCTCGCCGCAAGGTCCTCGCTCAGGAGGGTGACGAGGCTGTCAACAACGGCATGGACACCACCCGTGCTGCTTACGGCACTGCTCGCCCTGCTGACAAGGCTTACCTTGCTTCGCAGAACATGCCCAGCTCCTCTCGCCCGCTCAAGCGCGAGGACCAGCCTGGCTACTACTAAGCAGCGCTTCGAAGAGGTCTTTCAGCGTCTCTGAGGTCTTGATGATCTCGTGCGCGCTGGTCAGTCATTCTCGCTCGAAGTGGATGACGCTGGAGAATCGGAAGGCGCGGCGTTGCCGGTCATTGCAGTTGGAGCAGGGCAGCGTTGCAGACGGGCCATGATGATTGGGTACATCAACAAAACTCAGCCACTGGCATGCTCTCCACACACTCTATGACTCGACTCTCTTTACAGCTCTTCCACTCTCAAAACAAACACACACAATCTTGACACTACACGGATCTTATTCTCTTACGGTACGGACGGTCGGGCAATTGCTTGGTTAAAATCATGACACTCTTTCTTCACATTCAAAAGTTGTGAAGATTTTTCTCAATCCATCTTTTCCTCGCGGATATGCGAGAGGGCTTCATAGGAAATTAAAGGACAGGTGTCCACAGTCATGATTTACTCAACAGACCAAGCAACCAAGGTGGTTACACGCTGCTGCTCCAGCTACAGCGACAGCAGCAACAATATCGTTTCTTCCATCCTCTTTGGCGCAAGGCTCGACGTCTTCGATATCATTCTCATACAAGATCCTAGTCAAGATCGTCACTCCTCATTTTTGCAGCATGTTTTCCCAAATCTCTCAAGTCTTTCGACTCACCGCTCGAATAGAGCTTTCCACTCAGCACATGCTTTGCATTGGCGTCTGGCCAATGCGAACAACGCCGTGCTGGTCAAGGAAAGCTTCTGCCTTCCGAAAGGACGTCGTCAGAAACCAACGCCAACTGTCCACGGTCTTTACTCCAATCACTTTTATCCACCCCGCTCCTCTCTCCACTTCCCCTCACGCGGCACTCTTCTCCCGTTCTCGTCGTCATCGCATGTTTTTGTTCTTCTGTCATCACGATGTTGATCTCTCCACTCTCAGCTTTTTCCATACTCATATGTGTTCTTTTCATTCAGTATTGCGTCTGAGGCTGTGTTGCTGAGCGAATGTGAGAACGAGTGGATCTCCACGCTGAAGTCTCTGCGTCTCCCTCTCCAAGAACCGTCTCGGCTCAAAAGGAAGTTGGCTGATTTGCGAAGAACTGCTGGCAAGGCACAAACTATTCTTCACCGCAGATGGGGAGGTAAACTCGTACATTGTTCTTGTTTCGTCCGCGGAGAACGTCAAGCGAGAACGAAGGTTTCTCTCACTCGCACAGCCTCTCTTAGCCACCGTCGCCAGTGACAAATTGTAGATGCTGCTCTCACGCACTCTTGCGGCAAGGTCAAGCACGGACTGGCACCACACACGAGAGAACAGAAGTTGAATGCATTGCTACCATCTCGACCAAAGGATCCCATCATACGGCTGAGAATCACTGCCCCCTGATCCCGGCACGGTGAATAGCCCACTCCTTCTCAACCAAATGAGTAACCTTTTCCACCGTAGCCATCAACTTGTTCGTATCCGCACTCCAATCGTTGAGCACATCTGCATTGCTTTTTTTCTTTTCAAAGTTGACCAATCCTGATGGGCGATCCATCTTAGCAAAGATTGTACCTGAGCTTACCAGGTCCGCCAACGAAGACTCCGATTGTGCTGGCGAGAGGTCCAACAACTCGGAAAGACGCTTGAGAGTGATTCGAGTGTAATATTGGGAAATGACCCTGATGTTGTGCTCGACAACACGTTTATGAAGTTCTTCCCAGCGATGGTTACCTTCTTTGGGCTTCTCGCCTTCCTTGCTAGGGGCGATCTTGGGTTTCGAAGCCGGGTTGAAAGTGGGTGATTGACGAAGGAGAGGTCCGTAGAGAGTTTCGATTCCAGGCCAACGCATCAATTCTGGCGTAGTAAAGCATTTGAGCAGGTTCTTGTGCTCGGGTACCTGATCTAGCTCTTCCATTGCCTCAACTCTCGCCATCAAGTCGCTCTGTTCGTTATCGAACTTCGCCAGCGCAAGGAAAACGACAACGTTTCGCAACGCCTCCCTTCGCTTCTCTTCATCATTTTTGACCATATCGGTATCGTAGATCTCGCGATAGTACTTGCAAATATCGAGGAACTTGTCTTCGCGCAGCGCATACTCAATCATCAACTCGTAGTATCGCAACTTGAGATCGTGATGCTTGGGGTTGTCGAAGAGTTTTGTGTTGATCTTCTTGCTGACGATAGCCATTTTGGCTAGATCGTTACGTTCGTAGTTCAAACGCATCTGTTCCAAGATGAACTCGGCTTTCTCCCGCCTATCCATGCTACCGAATGTCTCGACGGCGAGATCTTGCAACGCATTCGCAGCCTCATTCACCTTCCCTTTGGTATAAAGCATTTTGGAGAGGAGTAGGGTAACTCTAGCCCTCTCAACCTCAACAAAGATCTTTCCCTCCGTAACCGTCCTCAACAACTCAACAATCTTCATCCTCTGTTCCTCCGTCACCCCCTCATCTCCAATCCTCTTTCCTGCATCCATAAGTTCCAACACCTTTGCGTTTTGCGCACCAACCTTCTCCTTCTTCCTCTCCTCCGCAGCTTCTTGACGCTTCCTTGCATCTTGAGCTTCCTTGGACTCTTTCTTCCCCTCCTCTTTCTCCTTCTTCGCCTGTTTTTCAGCATCCTTTCTCGCTTTCTCCTCCGCAAGATCCTTCATCTCCTCATCTTTAAGCTCTTGCTCCTTCCTCCTCTCCTCTTCCGGATCAACTGCAGGGTACAAAAAGCACATTACCAACTGAACCATTCTCGTGGTCGCCATCTTCAGTTGTCCGTGCTTTTTAGACAGACTAGTCACCGTCATCGCGAACAGGTCCCAGTTTGTCTTCGCCGGAGAGGGAGTATTGCGGACCAGGAGGATAGCGAGAAGGAGAAGCCGAGTGGTGGAGTTTAGATCGGCTGCATTACGAGATTTCTTTTCGAGTGCGAAGACCTTCTCGAGGGCAAGAGGGAGCTGGGAGGAGGAAGCGAGAGATTGAGTTTCAGGGATAAGGCTATCGACTTCGGAGGTGAAGTCCGCTTCTTGTTTCTTTTCTGGGGCCGACATGTTGGGCAATGAATGCGCGTTACGATGACGTGTTGCTGTACAGGTCGGATACGTAGAGTGTGGCTGGTGTAGATAGAGAAAAGCGTGGTGTGGGTGCGGTTGGAAGTGATGAGAAGAGCAAGCGAAGAGTTGGGAAAGTGCTGGTTGACGCTGAGGCGTTTGTTCGTGTGGGCTTGTGCAGCTGCGAATTTACTTGAGAAGTGGAGAAATGGAGGCGGCGTGGCCTTCGATCACAATTCCAATTCGCCTCTCACAGCTCCAGGCTGCGACATTCCCTGACCTCAAGACGCGTCTCAAGCTCACTATATGTGTTAGTCAGCATGTGTAATCCATGTCCGACAGCAGCTCTTGCTCTAGTCATTCGAGCTTGCTCACTGCTCGTCTTGGGTACACAGCCACCGAACAGCCTCACGACGGAAAGCATGCTGTCAAAGTAAGTAGTTGAGAACGCAAAGATATTGAAAATACATGATAGAAAAGGTCAACAAGATCAAGAGACTGGCGTTTAGTCCTCCTCCGTAGCATGATACCCGGCCTTCCTCATAGCACCCAACACCCTCCTCGCCTGCGTCAACTCCTTCTCCAACTTCAATACTTCCACCTGCTGTTCCATTTCCTTCACCTTGAACTCATGCGCAGCCATCGAGGAATAATCGAAATCAGCTGCACCGTTACTTTGCCTATCAGTAATGGTCTTAACCTGCTTCACCAACGCCCTACAAGCATCTGTAACCGCCTTCGCTGCTCTCTCCAACCTATCCTGCGTCTTGGACATGAATTCAGCCTTAACCCTCGATGCGGCAACCACCTGCGCTGTAGCAGCTGAAACCTCGTTCGATGCCACGATGAGCTGTTCGAGCGAATGAGTGCCCATAATCACTCCATCTGCCGCTTCGATCAACATTGTTGTCGCAAACGCAACCGCACGGGCAGCGGAAATGAGACCTTCGGTCCATCGATTGTTCTTCTTGTAGAACTGTTGGTTGGTCGATGAACCTCTACCCTTTGCAACGATTTCTTGTTGCGACTCGGTAGCGGCTTTGATCAGTCCTGCGATAGCACGTGTGATGGCCAACGAAGCTTCGAGGATCGCATCGTGAACTTGCAAGTCGACAGCAGAGTACTTGTTGTGATCCCTCGGTCTGGAAAGCAATGCCTGCAACTTGGCAGTAGCTGCATCGATAGCGGAAGCAGCGTTCATCATCTCGCGCTCAACAATGTCTCCGATATCACCGTTGGCGTTGGCAAGCATGGCATTACCAGCCTTGAGCATGGTTTCGACGACACTGTTGAGGTTGGCGAATGCAGAACGGGCTTCCATGTTCTGGCGTGCAACAACGTCACGACGCTGAGCAGGGGCAACACCGGCCAAACGGTACGATTGGAGGTTGCCAAAGAAGCGGAGCAGAACATTACCAGTCTCGCGACCAGTACCGATGAGTTTGTCTGCTGCATCATCGCTCTGTGCGAGACGAGTGATGCCCTTGGTGCTGGTAAGCGTGTCACTGATCGTCTGAGCAAGCTGGTTGGCACGCTTGATGACTTCAACGTGCTCGCCTCCAACCTCGCCCGACAAGTAGAGCGAGAAGACGGCAGCAAACTCGTTGGTCGAAGTGGTACCCTTTTCGATCATCGACAACACATACTCGGGCGTAGCAGTCGTGTTACCGGTGCCAGAAGGCGACTCGAGCTCGTAAAGCGCATCGTCAACCTTGTCGGCACACGCCTGAAGGATTGAGTCGATGATAGCATTGAGCTTTTTGGTGTTGTCGAGGATGAGAGTATCGATTTGGGCATTGACGGCCTGATCGTTCTCGCCCTGGTTGAGCTGCATATCGTTGAGCTGCTTGATGGTGGCATCCATACCTTCCTGCATGATGGCCAACTCGGCGTCCTTCTCGTCGCGAATGCGGGCCAGCTCGGCATCGCGTGCATCCAACTCTATGCGCTTCTCCCTGAGCGAGTCCTCAAGCTCAGCAATCTGTCGGTTGAGAGTCGACATCATACCTGACAACTCGGAGCTCTTGGCATGCGTAGCATCCTCTGCACGCTCATTAGCAAACATAAGGTCACGCTTCAGTCGATCAAACTCCTCCTTCTGACTCGCCTTGATCCTATCAAGATCGAAACGAGCACGGTCTCGCTCGCGTATCATATCGGCAAGTTCGAGGTTCTTGGCCTTGACATCGCGCTCCATACGCTCCATCTTGTCGACGGCCTCTTGTGCACTACCAGCTTTGATCTGCATCTGCTTGTATTTGCCAAGCATCTCGAGGTGCTCCGTACGCAGCTGGGAATAAAGTTTAGCGAGCGCCTCGTACTTGTTGCGCCAGAGCGTGACCTGGTCTTGAAGCTGCTTAATGAGGTCATCCTTGCCTTGCATCTGTGCGCCAAAGTTCTGCCCGATGTTGACGAGTTCTGTCTCGAGAGCCTTGACACGTCGATCGTACTGTTCGAGCATGAGCTGGTCCCGTTCGTACTGTCCACGCATAGCCAGAATCTCTCGTTCGAGCTCGGCAAGACGACCACCGTGCATCTGCACCATTTGAGCACGCATGAGCTGTTCCTGTGCAAGACGTTGCTGTTCGGCCTGTAGACGCTGCTGTTCGGCAAAATCACGCTCCTGCTTGGCGGCCAGGTCGGCTTGTCTTTGCCTCTCCGCTTCCTCCTGTGCTTTGAGAGCAGCCTGCTTGTCTTCGTACTGCTTGAGCAAACGTGCCTGCTCATCGATCTCGGCTTGTGATGGACCTGGGTCTGGTGTTGGTGCCTTGGGCGTCTGTCGGGGTGGAAGGTAAGGACCTTCCTCGGGCAGCTCGAAGAGGTTGGGTGGGTCGTGGTTGAGCTTGGGAACGTTGATGAGGGAAGTGAGGAACTTGAGATTGGCGCATTCGTAGTAAAACTTGCGAAGAGAGTGATGCTGTGAGTCGTAACGCTCTCGCAATGGCTGAAGGGCATCACTGGCATCGGTACGTCGGTGCATAGCACGAAGCATAGACGTCAAGAACGTGTAGATACCGTAGCTCTCCTTGACAAGGGGTACAAGTGCCGATATACGGCACTCGTTGCTGGCCGAGCCGCGGAAGTGAGCAAAGACGAGTTTCTGGAACTGCTCGATCTGATCCTGAAGGTTCATGAGATCCATGATGGTCTCGTAGCCCTCATCCGGGTTGTCGATGTTCTTGAGAGAAATGTACTCTTCATACTCGAAGAGACCGTTGAATTCCTTGTGGTGACGATGGAAGCGGAGCTTAGCGAGGATGAAGTTGACATAGGCACGAATGAGCGAACTGTAGCCACGCATGCTATCGGCACCGACGGTACGTGCGCATGTCTCGAACCATCCGATCTGGGCCTGTGCTTCCTTGAGCACAACCTGGTGGCCTTCCTGAAGGACCTTGTGGACGAGAATGAGGGCTTTGAAGGTCTGAACTTCGTCGCTGAGGATAGGCTGTACACGGAGACCGGTCCAGATGGATTGAGATGTGCGGTAGTCCCAGGTGTAGACGATACATTTTCGAACGTGCTTCTGCTTGGGAGCTGTCTCTTCGGTGCTGGTGGCCTTTTTGATGTTGATGGAGAGCTCGGATTCGGCTTTGTCACGGTCGACGGGCCGCGTAGGCATGTGGTTGTCGTCGAAGCGGGGCCTGCGATTGCGAAGCGGCAAAGATCAAGGAGGAGTTGGATGTCAGACCAGACGATTGGCTGGTATCATCGAGTCAGGCTGGATGTACTTACATCTTCAGATTCCAGTGCCGGCGTTACGATGAGAACTTGACTTCCGCCGGTGTGGAGAAGAGGCTCGTTGAGCTACCAGTGTCGTATGTGCCGAAGCGGATAATGCAATATGATGTTGATGAAGGAATGGATTGGAAGGAGCGAAGGCGAAGTGAAGTGAAGTGGAGATAGAGAGAGCGAGGATCGTATTGAGTGCAAGGCTTGCTTGCTGCTCAGGCCAGGGTCGAGTCGAGAAGGGTAAAGGAGAAGAAGCGGTGTGACGCTTGCCGATGCTCCGATGCGATGGGCTGGGGATAGGCAGAGCGTGGATGCCAGATCGGTGCTCTTCGGTGCGTGTGCCAAAGCGAAGCGAAGAAAGGGTTCTCTCTCACACACCCTCTCTCGAGCACAAATACAGGCAAACGCGTGTTGAAAATTAGCAGTTGAAGATGCGTCGGAGTTGAGAATTTTGGTGCTTAGTTACTAATGAGTCATTTTTGAGTGCTATTTACATAAGCATATATATATGTGTGTAATTAGCAGTTACCTTCAGCCTGTGCCCATCTATGACTAGTTCACCCCTCACATCGCTCCTAAGTTGTCATGGTAATGCCTATGCATCCCACATGTGTAGCCACCAACATGTGGTTTCATATCAACAATGGTTATTTGCCCTCCATGGACCCTGTAGGCTCTGTCCAGTTCTGATGCGTCTCCAACTATAGTTACGTTTCCCTCAACTGTCTCCCTCAGCAGGGAAGCGGGGAACTGCTGAGCCACTGTACCTTGTTGTGGTGTTAGTCCCAACCCCTGCCATGCACATCATAATACTTCCTTGCCTACTGGCTTGGTAAAGATGTCAGCCAAGTTGTCCTTGGTGCCAATATATTTGATTTTGACATTTCCATCTTGCATGTTATCTCTGATAAAGTGGTACTTGGTGTCGATATGCTTCAACTTCCAATGTTGTGCTGGATCCTTACTAACCTGAATGGTGCCTGTGTTGTCTGAAAAGATTGTGGGGGTGCTGACATCAATTCCAATAGCTTTGAAGAGATGCCTGAAGAAAAGTATTTCTTGTGCAGCTTCAGTTGCTGCCACAAACTCTGCTTCCACTGCTGACAAAGCAGTGCAGCGCTGTAGTGCTGACTTCCATGTGACCAGGTTCCTGTGTACAAACACTGCTGAGCCTGATGAGCTTCTTTGTTGTGCGGTAGCATCACTTGCCCAGTTTGCGTCACTATGCGCCATTAGAAACTCTTGTTCCTTGTTGCCACCATATCGTAGATGGACATCCTGGGTGCCATCTAGGTATTGTAGTACCTTCTGCACTGCATTGCAATGCTCTTTTGATGGTTGAGTCATATAGCATGCAAGGACCCCTACTGCTTGGCTGATATCTGGGCATGTTCCATTCAAGAGCCATAGGAGCTTGCCAACAATCTGCAGGTATTCCTTTTGTTCGGCTGTGCTCACTGCTGTCTCTGGGGCTGGTATGTCTTGGAGCAGTATGCTGGATTTTCTCCTGCATTTGTCTAGGTGTTTGTCCAGTAGCTGTTTAATGTAACTGGTCTGCCTGAGGTCCATTGTCTTTTCTTTGCAATCCCTGGTGATCTTGATTCCAAGGAAGTGAGACACGTTGCCACCCTCCTCCATCTTCCACTTCTTGCCTATTTCCTCCTTGATGCATTTGACCATTTCTAGCTTTGGAGATATAATCAATGTATCATCAACATAGATAATCACTATTGCAAAGTTGTCCCCTTTTCCTCTAGTGTAGATACATGGTGTGCAATCAAGTCTATGGAAGTTCAAGCACTGCAGGAACTTATTGAACTCCATGTTCCACTCCTGTCCTGATTGCTTGAGTCCATATAACCCTTTCACTACCCGATAAGCTTTTCCTTTTGGTACCTTTGCCCCTTCTGGCAGTTTCATATAGATAACATGCTTGAGTGTGGAGTTGAGGTAGGCCATCATGATGTTGAGTTGATGGACCTCCCAGTCCTGCTCCACTGCCAGTGACAACAGGGCTCTTATTGCACTAAGTGGTGCCACCAGTGCAAAAGTTTCTTCGAAGTCTATGCCCTCTCATTGTGTGAATCCTTGTGCTACAAGTCTTGCTTTATGTCAGACAGGTACCCCATCAGCATCCAGCTTGAGATGGAGGATGATCTTAGAGTTGACGAGTTTGGTGCTTGGTGGTACATCCACGATTTCCCAAGTTCCCATGGCCTCCAGTCCATCCAACTCCTTGCATATGGCTTCTTGCCATTGCTGTGCATCTTCACTGGCGAGTGCTTCTTTCATTGTTGGTGTGAGGTTTAGGGTGGTGGTGTTCGCTCCCCTGATCATGTCTTCAACTGCTATCTCTGATCGGTTGTCTTCAGTATCATTGATCGGTTGTTCAATGGGTGCATGTTGGAGTGAGTCTTGCATGTCAAACTCTTTGATTTCTGGTTCAGGTTCGAGGTTGTTTGCCTCTGGTTTGGCACTTTCTGCTTCGAGGCTCTCAAAACCGATTTGCAGTGGGCTTTGTACTTTGGGTCGATCATGCCAACCTTTGTGTTCATGGAATGTAACTGAATTGCTCCACTGGATGGACGGCATGTGGTCTGGAGTGAAGAATTTCCATCCCTTGTGCTCATCATCATAACCAATCATGATTCCTGGTATGGCTCTTGCACCATGCTTACCTGCATGATCTTTCTTTGGGAGGTGAACCCATGTGAGGCAGCCAAAGACACACAATTGTTTTGCCAAGCCATGAGCTGTCATGTGGTGAAAGTCTTCGTATGGAATTCTGTTGGCATTTGCTGATGGTGTCAAGTTAAGTACATGTCCGGCAGCCATGATGGCATAGGGCCATAGTCCTTTTGGCACCGATCTTTGGACAAGCATTGCATGCATCTTCTCTTGGAGTGATCTGATAGTGCACTCTGCTCTCCCATTCTGTATGCTGACATATGGGGTGGTTTTCTGCCACTTAAACCCTGCTTCCCGCTTCCATTCCTCTGCTGCTAAGCTTGACCATTCCATTCCATTATCACTGTGAATACACTTTAATGTGCAATCTGTTGCTATCTCTGCTGTTTTGGTCCATGCTTTTAGGGCGGGGAATGCTTCTGCTTTGCTTAGGAGCAGTTTCATGTACATGTAGGATGAGGCATTGTCAACAACTACCAGTGTGTGGTGATAATTTGGATGTCCTTGTAAGTCTGTCATTAAGTCGATGTGTATCAACTCTAGTGGCTCCTGTGCTCATTCCGTTTTGCTGCTTGCCATTCTTGTGCATGTTTGTTTTGCTTGACTGCAACAGTTGCAGTCTCTTGCATTGTGCTTGAGCTGTGTGTCCTTTCCCAAATAATGAGCCTGGATTTGCTTAGTTTTGTTTCTGCCAGGGTGGCCGAATTGTTCATGCCATAGTCTGCTTATCGTGTGGCTTGTGGGCCTTGCTGGTGTCATGTTGTCATCAATGCCCTCAAGGGGGTCATTGAACTGTGCTGCTAGGGAGTTGCTGTGAACTTCCCATCGTTTCTGGCATCGGTTGGTCTTGCTCTTAACCATGCTTCCGTCATGTTGGAGGATTGTGTCATGGGCCTGGATGCTCAAGAAGCAGGAGGGTCACGGGTTCATATGGAAGGAGCACAGGTATCGAAGATCTAGTCGAGATCAGTAGAGAGCATGGTCGTAGTGCAGTCTCCATGGAGACCATGGACTCCTACAGACTCACATGCAAAGGAGGGCCAAGCACAGCCACGAGGAGGACCAAGCTCAAGGAGCAGGCACAGCCACAAAGAGGACCAAGCTCAAGGAGCATGCAGATGGTTACCACTCAGGGGCTCGAGAGACAAGAGCCAAAGGAACTGTCACTGATCAAAGGAGAAGGAGCAGTGTCGAAGGAGTCGACACCAGGTCATGAGGAGGAGGAGCAGTGTCGAAGGAGTCGACACAGTTCAAGAGGCACAGAGGTGCCAAGCAGGAGAGGCCCCTGAGCAGTACTCGATGAAGAAGGTACTCTCTGGAGAGAGAGCAGGAGCAGCATCACTGGTGATGCTGAGAAGAGGTATATAACCATGCTTTCTCATCATCATAGGTCGAGTGGATCCTCATCCACTCTACTCACCATACAACTAGTCAATACTTAGAAACATAAGTACTCATTAGTTACAGTCAGCATAGCAGCAATCTATCAAGGTTGCTCCTCATTGTAGTGTGTGTGTTGTATCACCACTACCTGACATCCGAAGGCGCCCATAGCAGGTTAGTGGTCTGGATATAGATAGAACCAAAGGCAGTAGTCCACTGTGGTCCAGGGGTCACTTCAAGCATCAAGTCAACACACTGGACACTCGTGTTGATGCCACCAACCTTATCACCAACACCATCAACCTCCTTATCATCAACACTCACCAACCTTATCACCAATGACATCAACCTCATCATCATCAACACTCACACCAGACCTTGGTGTCATCATAACATTGATATTGATCGTGCTGAGCTACCCCTGAACGGAGTGTCCACAGAGGTCAGCCGAAACCTACAATAGTATATACAACGAATGCCACCTGCTGTCACTGCACAACTTGATAGTCACCGATACCGAGACAATAGCTGTCGCACAGTTTGATAGTCACCGAGTATCTCGACAGACTGACCTGGGTTTCAGGCGCGAGACCCCTGACATTAGAGTGGATTGTTCAAGCAGCTCCTCACGATCACCATGACAGACCCAGACCTCAACAATAAGCTCGATAGACTACTCACTCTATTGGAAGCACAGCTAGAGCTTACCAGACAGGGTCATCAAGAGGAACGATTACAACGAGCTCAACTGAGCAGGGAGGAGACAATGGACCTCTCTCACTCAGAAGACCAAGCAGGAGGAGGAGATGAGTCTATGATAGGAGACCCACATACTCCTACTCCGGCTCCACGACCAAGACGATCAGTCTCATTCAACCTGGATGAGCAGGAGGACATCAACTATGAGTAGTATGCTTCACCTAATGGGCCAAGATATGTCAAGACTAAGCTGGACCCCTACAGCAGGACCAGGACAGACCCTTACCCCCTGGACCAAGAGGAGGACTTTAGCATCATGGCAGAGCTTAACCAGTCAAAGCCCATCGCCACCCCCTTTCCAAAGTTCAATCCCCGAGACATGGAGATCTTCATTCTAGAAGCCAAAGCATGGTTTAAGTTCAACCAGGTGTATGAGCAGTCTAGGATGATCAATCACATGGGTGCTCAACTGGAAGGGACAGCAAGAGAGTGGTGGACCTCCAAGCTCCATATTGATAGAGCTAGAGAAGGAAGGTTGTTCAATGATTGGCACTACTTCACAGGGTGACTGTCAGAACAGTTCAACCCACGCAATGCTAGGATGGAGGCATACAACAAGCTGTTGGCTCTCAGACTCACAAGTGATGCTCCTGGTGCTGCCACATGTCATGTAGAGCGGTTCAGAGACTTGGAGGGACAGGTCAATCTAGATGACAACGAGCTAGTGATTGATCTCTTCAGAGGAAGTCTCACTCACAGCATACAGGAGAAGTTCGAGAGGAATCCACCTGGGAAGAGATGGGAGTGGTACCGAGAGGTTGAGGAGATTGATCAACAGAGGATGTTACTACAGCAGTCCTCGGCTAGACACTCACTTCCAAATTCCACGTCACCTCCACTAAGAACTGGGTCTCGGCCAAATCAAAGTTCGATCCCCATCTGTCAACCCACTCAACCTTATCCAGCTTGATCACCAGCACAAGCAACTACACAAGCAACTATACAAAACCTAAACTGACCAACTAACCGACCCCTTCCTCATCATCCCACCCAACCCTCGAAGCAAGGAAGCCCTGCTCCATCTGGTATCAACACCTGTCATGTATGCAAGGGTATCGGCCATTGGGCCAGAGACTGCCCCAGCAGGAGGGTAGACCCTCTTAGCTCTTGACCCATGGGACCAAAGGTTATGGTCACCACAGCAGACCCCTTCGAGGAGGCCACCGACTCAGGAGATGGCCACACAGGCAGCACTGAGACAGGTGACCCCGAGGCCATGGACCTCAGCTCATACCAGCAACCCATGGACCCCAATCACGAGGAGGAGCATGATGATGATGATGATGAGGGAAACGTCAGTGGGGTGATGCACTGATGGCATGCATTGCTCTACAAACGTCCTCGCCATCACTCTGTATATATCAAGATTGTCAAGTATGTTTCTCTACCAGTGGAGGCAAAGCAGTACTGGAGCTCTCTGGAATGGTTCAAGACCATCCTGCTCAGATACTAGCTGATACTGGTGCTGGTTTGTCCATAGTCTCAGATTCTTTCATTAGTAAGTACCAAATACCCACAAAACCCATAAAAACAAGATCGATCCATGGTGTCACCGGGCACCAACTCTCCATCAATAGTTCTGTGAGCATGCAGGTATCTATTGGTACACACAATCTGGGTGTGGTTGAAGCTTCAGTGGCCGACACTGCTGACTATGACCTCATCCTGGGGTTCACTGAGCTATGGAGGCTCAAACCCACCATACAATGGGATACAGGCCAGCTGGAGTTCAAGACTCAGGAGCAGGACCAACCCCCAAGGAGACCCCCTGAAGCAGCAAGAGCAGGGGACCTAATCATGAGGAGACCAACCCTTCATGGTAATGAGTTTGTCTCAGCAGAGTGCATACTACAAGCAGCTCTAGAAGATGGACCCATAGGGTTCATGCTGTTGGAGGAGCCACCATCATCACTCCTGGCCTTTGGTTTTGTACCTACAGGTGCAGACAAAGGAGTTGAGATGGAGGTGGAGGTAGACAAGGTGGTGATGGCTGCAGACATACCAAAGCCATACCAACACCTGTGAGATGTGTTTGATGAGGTGGAAGCAGACAAGCTGCCCCATCATACCGAGCATGATCTCCACCTCGAGTTGATAGAAGGAGGTAAGCCACCTCAAGGGCCCCTATACCTTAAGGGACCCAAGGAGATGTCCGAGTTGAGGAGGTACTTGGATGAGAACCTCGAGAAGGGGTTCATAAGACCATCAAAGAGCCCAGCATGATCACCAGTGCTCTTTGTACCAAAGAAGGATGGAGGTCTCAGACTCTGTGTGGACTACAGAGGTCTCAACGAGATCACTGTCAAGAACAGGGCACCATTGCCCCTCATTGAGGAGCAGCTGTTCTTACTCAGGATGGCAAGGATCTATACCAAGCTAGACCTTAGAGCAGCATACAACCTCATCCGGATTGCTAAAGGAGATGAATGGAAGACAGCTTTTGGCACTCAGTTGGGACTCTATGAGTACCTAGTGATGCCCTTTGGCCTAGCCAATGCTCCAGCTCACTTCCAGTCATTCATCAATGACATCTTCCAAGACATCATTGGGATATATGTGGTAGTATACCTAGATGACTTCCTGATCTTCAGTGACACTGAAGAAGCACATGTGAAGCATGTCACTGAGGTCCTCACTTGCTTAAGGAGCAACAGGCTCTTTGCTAAGCTGTCGAAGTGTGAGTTCCACACCAAGACAGTCGAGTTCCTGGGGTACATCATCAAGCCGACAGGCATAGAGATGGACCCAGAAAAGGTGCACACTGTCAAGGAGTGGCCAATGCCAGAGTCAATCCATGACATCCAGAGGTTCCTGGGTTTTGCCAACTTCTATCGAAGGTTCATAGCCCACTTTGCTCGCATAGCCAAGCCCTTGACATCACTGGTAAAGCCTATAGAACGGTTCAAGAAGTTCGAGCTACCAGAGGAGGCCCAACAGGCCTTCCACAAGCTCATCCAGGCATTCACATCAGCAGGAGTGCTTCAGCACTTCGACTACCACCTTCCAACAAGGTTGGAGACTGATGCAAGTGACTTTGCTATAGCAGGAGTACTCAAGCAGGAGCATGAAGGACGATGGCATCCAGTGGCTTTCTACTCTAGGAAGATGTCTTCTGCCGAGAAGAACTATGAAATCCATGACAAGGAGCTCCTAGCTGTGGTCGTCTGCCTTACTCAGTGGCAACACATGCTAGCTGGACTACCAAGCCAACTGGTCATCCTCACTGACCATGAAGCCCTCAAGTACTTCAAGTCACAGAGATGCATCACAGGTTGACAGGCTCGATGGGCCATACTACTAGCAGACTTCGACTTCATATTGCAGTATCGACCAGGAGACAAAGGTGGTGAACCCGATGCTCTCACCAGAAGGACAGACATGCAACCAGCTGGTGAAGAGCAGGATCACAATGTGAGGCAACTACTGCCTCCTCGAGTGTTCAAGGAGACAGCAGACCATGACTCGACCCTGGTGGCCCCTATGCTCTCGATGGAGTCCATAGCATCAAAAGGTCTCAAAGACCTGGTCAAGATCTTCCAGCCCTTAGACCAAGAGCTACAGGAGATACATAGGAAAAAGCCCTTCGAACTCAAGGACGACCTATGGTACAGTGGAGGAAGGTTGGTTATCCCCAAAGTAACCATGCCAGGGAGGACCAACAACCAACACTCAAGGAGTGCCAAAGAGGTAGATGGACAGTCCCTCTCTGTAGAGCATCTGCGATTCATGGTGATGACCCAATGCCATGATGGTATCACTGCTGGACATGTGGGAAGAGATGCTACCATCAAGGCAGCTCAACGACATTACTGGTGGCCAAACATGACAGCTTGGATTGCAGACTATGTAGCAAGTTGTCCTGTATGTGCTAGGTACAAAGCTCCTCGTCATCATCCATATGGTTTGCTACAGCCACTAGCAACCCCAGACAGGCCCTGGGGCTCCATATCCCTTGACTTCATTGAAGGACTACCACCATCGAAGAAGTATGACTCCAAGACCTATGACTCTATCTTAGTCATTGTCGACAGGTTAACCAAGTTTGCCATACTAGCTCCAACCCATAAGACAGTCATGGCCAAACAGACTGCAGTGTTGCTATATGGACACATGGTTAGACTCTTCGGAAACCCAGATCACATGGTCTCAGACCGAGGCAGGCAGTTCATATCAGGAGCATGGAAGGCATTTGCAGAGCAAATGGGTGTGAAGCACTCACTTAGCACGGCTTACCATCCTCAAACCGATGGTCAGACAGAGAGGGTCAATCAGATCATAGAGCAATACCTCAGGATGTACTGCAACTATGAGCAGAATGACTGGGCCAACCTGCTGGACACTGCAGCCTTTGTATACAACAACACGGTCCACAACAGCATTGGTGTCTCACCATTCTTTGCATGCTATGGATGGAACCCCAAAGCTCATCCTGACATCCCTCAACGACTAGGAGTCAATGATCCAGGTCGCTTCGAGTACCTCATGGATGGAAAGGAGCATTGCAAGTACCTCCAGGAGCAGATCAGAGAGGCACAACGTAGATCAGTAGACCAGTATAACAGGAAGCACAAGGACATCGAGTTTAAGGTGGGTGATATGGTCTATATCAACCGTTGAAACTGGAAGACACGGAGACCCACACCCAAGTTAGATACCCGGTTTGCAGGACCCTACCCAGTTCAGGAACGGGTAGGACGCTGAGCTTATCGAATCACATTGCCAGCAAACCTTAGGGTGCATGATGTGTTCCATGTCTCCATGCTCGAGCCAGCAAGAACAAGTTCTCTTCCTCAACATGCTGAACAGCCCACCATACCATCACTTCCAGATGAGGACCTCGACTTCGAAGTCGAAGCACTCATCGACAAGCGTTCACACAATGGGACTACAGAGTACAAGGTGTTGTGGAGAGGGTACTCAGAAGAAGCTGCTTCATGGGAACCAGTAGAGAACCTCCACTGTCCCGACCTCATCCAGGAGTATCAGGTGTCGGAGGGGGGACGAGTGAGTAGACAAAGTAGAGAAAGGAGGAGAGAACAGGAGGAGTAGAGAGAGGAAGAGAGAACAGGAGGAGTAGAGAGAGGAAGAGGAGAGAACAGGAGGAGTAGAGAGAGGAAGAGAGAACAGGAGGAGTAGAGAGAGGAAGAGGAAGGAGGATGACGTTGAGAGAAGGAGGAAGGATGATGTTGGCGATGTTGTCGAGGAGGAGGAGGAGGAGTCAGTATGAACCAGACCAGAGCATGCCTCGATGGAGCTCGGCTCTTAAGAGGGGGGTAGTGTCATGGGCCTGGATGCTCAAGAAGCAGGAGGGTCATGGGTTCATATGGAAGGAGCACAGGTATCGAAGATCTAGTCGAGATCAGTAGAGAGCATGGTCGTAGTGCAGTCTCCATGGAGACCATGGACTCCTACAGACTCACATGCAAAGGAGGGCCAAGCACAGCCACGAGGAGGACCAAGCTCAAGGAGCAGGCACAGCCACAAAGAGGACCAAGCTCAAGGAGCATGCAGATGGTTACCACTCAGGGGCTCGAGAGACAAGAGCCAAAGGAACTGTCACTGATCAAAGGAGAAGGAGCAGTGTCGAAGGAGTCGACACCAGGTCATGAGGAGGAGGAGCAGTGTCGAAGGAGTCGACACAGTTCAAGAGGCACAGAGGTGCCAAGCAGGAGAGGCCCCTGAGCAGTACTCGATGAAGAAGGTACTCTCTGGAGAGAGAGCAGGAGCAGCATCACTGGTGATGCTGAGAAGAGGTATATAACCATGCTTTCTCATCATCATAGGTCGAGTGGATCCTCATCCACTCTACTCACCATACAACTAGTCAATACTTAGAAACATAAGTACTCATTAGTTACAGTCAGCATAGCAGCAATCTATCAAGGTTGCTCCTCATTGTAGTGTGTGTGTTGTATCACCACTACCTGACATCCGATGGCGCCCATAGCAGGTTAGCAGTCCGGATATAGATAGAACTGAAGGCAGTAGTCCACTGTGGTCTGGGGGTCACTTCAAGCATCAAGTCAACACACTGGACACTCGTGTTGACGCCACCAACCTTATCACCAACACCATCAACCTCCTTATCATCAACACTCACCAACCTTATCACCAATGACATCAACCTCATCATCATCAACACTCACACCAGACCTTGGTGTCATCATAACCAAAGCATTGATATTGATCCTGCTGAGCTACCCCTGAACGGAGTGTCCACAGAGGTCAGCCGAAACCTACGATAGTATATACAACAAATGCCACCTGCTGTCACTGCACAACTTGATAGTCACCGATACCGAGACAATAGCTGTCGCACAGTTTGATAGTCACCGAGTATCTCGACAGACCAACCTGGGTTTCAGGCGCGAGACCCCTGACAGATTGTAGCTCCAGATTCTTCAAATATCACTCGTGCACCATCTTCAGTTAATGCTGGGACAGACAATAGATTCTTGCTAAGGTTGGGAATGTAAAGTACATCTGTGAGGGGTATTTTGACATTTCCAACTTGCAAGGTCGCATCTCCTATTGCTTGTACTCGCAACCATTCATGTGTGGTGGTATCTATGGATCCTTTCTTTGGTGTCAGAGCAATGAGCTTATCCTCATCACATACCATGTGATGTGTAGCTCCAGAGTTGAGGATCCATGTACTGCCTTGATTACAGTTGCCAGTGTTGCTTATGAAAAGGGTGCACCCAAATTCCTATCCCTGCTGAGTAGAAGTTCGCTCCTGGTTGCTGATGCAATTGATTGCAATGTGCCCAGGTTGCCTGCATTTGTAACACTTAGCCAGCTCATTAGGGTTTGTGGGATCATGTCTGCCCCTGTTGTAGCCTTCTTGGTTTAGGATTTGGCTAGGTCCGCTGGCTTGGTTGGTTATATTCTTGTTGCCAGCGAGTCTGGTTGTGGCTCGGATATGGCCTGAGAGTTTGGCTTCTTGATGTTTCTTGGCAAGTGCATGGTAGGCATATTCATAGCTACAGCCCGGCTGTGCAGCTTTGAGGGAGTCTACTGTCTGAGTGTAGAGCCAGTCATCTTTGACACAGCAGTACAAGGTGGACTTCTTGAGCTTTTCATCCATGTGACTGCCCAGCCTCACAGTGTCATTCCAAATTTGATCTAGTTCCTTTCCAAGGTTGACAACATTTCAGTGTACTAGCTTGATCTCATGCACTCAGTCATGAATTGCAGACAGTTTGACTTTGTCATTGATTGTGAGCACTGCTTTGAGTTTCTTATACAGTGTGGAGCCAAGTTGTTCCTCTTTGCCTTGTTCTCGAATGGTGTATGTATGAATACTGCTCTCAGGACTGTGGTTGCATGACGACAGGATGAGGCCTAACAGATGACTGTTTAGTTCTTCATCATATTCCATTTGGTTGCTAGATATTTCCCTGGTGAGGATTTGCTTTGTGTTCTTGATGGGCCATATGCAGTCCATAAACATGGGCTCCCAGATGGCCCAGTTGTTCTCGTTGAGCTTGACAATCTGCGATACAATGCTGAGTACTGACTTAGGAATCTTTTCGACTTGGCTGGTATTTGGTTGGAGATTCATCATAGAGAAGGCACACTCCAAGATTTGGTCTTCATTCCAGTCAGTGTGCACCTCTCTGATCATTTGCATGGTGTGTTCGAGTAGAGCTATGCTGTCTACTCTGGGTGGCATCTTGATGGCAAAGTGCCTTGAAGCTGCCAAGCTTCAGACTCTTAATCAGTTGAGAATTTTGGTGCTTAGTTACTAATGAGTCATTTTTGAGTGCTATTTACATAAGCATATATATACATGTGTACTTAGTGGTTACCTTCAGCCTGTGCCCATCTATGACTAGTTCACCCCTCACATTGCTCCTAAGTTGTCATGGTAATGCCTATGCATCCCACATGCATAGCCACCAATGTGTGGTTTTGTATCATCAATGGTTATTTGCCCTCCGCAGACCCTGTAGGCTCTGTTCAGTTCCGACGCATCTCCAACTATAGTTACGTTTCCCTCAACTGTCGGCATTCCAATGGGATTCACAGGGTCCATGGAGCACAAGTGAGACATTGATGAAGCAAAGCCATGCATAGACTGTATGCATGTGGGATGCATAAGCATTGCCATAGCAACACTCAGGAGTAGTGCAGGAGGTGACAACTCAGGAGTGATATGAGAAGTGGTTCATCACAGTCCAGTATGCCTTGGAGGCAATGATTAGGTATATATATGCTCACATACATAGCATCCAATGATAGAAATGATAAGCATTATCTAGAAGTCATATGCCTGTGTACAAGAGCTTGCTAGTAGCTCAGGACAAGCATACTGTACATTGTAATCTTCAATTGATTAAGAGTCTGAAGCTCTATCAACTGAGCTGAGGAATCCACCAACAAACTATGGTAGAAGAAACCAAAACCCAAACCAGCACAAGCAGGGCCAAAGGAGGAAGAAAGGGTAAAGCCACCCAATCACAAGTCATCGATAACAAGGCCACCAACAAGACAAAAACCAAGGTGCCTGACAATGATGCCAATGAAGAAACTGACTCCAATTCAGACCTCAACAATGGTGGCAAGCAATACAACTTCTGCACCTTGGTGAAACTCCTTGAGCCAGTGCCCAAGCTTACATCACACAACTACTACAGTTGGAATGCCCACATCAAGTCTTTTTTCCAATGTGTTCCTCATGCTATGAAACACCTCTATGGAGTATATATGACAAGAAGCATCCCAAATGGAATCACACATTTGATGACACCTTGACCAATGCACTACATGGCACCATTGATACCACTGGGGAATACAATGTCAACTATTTGATCCTCGACATCATCAGGGAGCATCATGTCAGGGGTCTCGCGCCTGAAACCTGATATCTGTAGTAGAAATGCATCTATTACAGATCCTGTCAAGATATGTGGTAAAATGCTGTGTATTATTATTCTTGTCAAGATCTGTTGTAGAAGGCCTCTATGACTTTTCTTGCTCGAATGTGTGATAGATTGATTGCTATTGCAGGTTTCGACTGACTGCTGTGGACACTCTGTCCAGAGGTAGCTTGCCATGATCAATAACTACTATGAACTGATATTAACACCAAGGTCTGGTGTGCTTGTGATTGCTGTTGTCAACACAAGTGTCCAGTGTGTTGACTGAGTGCTTGAGTGATCCCCGGACCGCAGTGGACAACTGCCTTCGGTTCTATCGTGTCACAGGATCAGCGGATCAGCATATGAAGTGTGCGCCAAATTGATCTGTGGCAATCATCAGGAATCGACAATCTAATCGGGTTGGTAGTGCATATGACTTGCGAGATCAACTGCACTCCAGGATCCTGGTTAATCTCACAAGGATTGATTGAAATCAGCCTGATCAGCATGTCTCAGCAAGTTGGCTGTCATGAGCAAGCATTGGGAGATTCAGGAAGGAGGATACTGGCATTAGGAGGAGAAGCGCATGGTAATCACCACATGCAGGAGTGGGGACTGAGCTCAGCATCACATGGATGGTTACCACTCAAGGGGTATGTGCATACAGCCACATAGGACCAAGCACAGGGGCGACCACATGATCAAGGGGCTTGGCGATAGGGCCTGACATGTGGTTAAAGGATTCACAAGATAAGGTCAAGAAGATGGTCACCAGTGAAGAGAGAAGGAGCTGTGTCAAGAAGACCAGGGATTGTCTACAAGGAGGAGGAGCTGTATCGAAGGGGTCTTCACACATCACCAGGCAAAGAAGGGTTTGGAGGCAAAGGGGCAGTATCACACAAACCAATATGCTGTGTGAGCAGTAGAGGCGCAGCATCAAAGGGAGTGACACCAGCAGGAGAGAGAGTGTTGAGAGGAGGTGAAGGCCTCTCAAAAGGAGTAGGAAAGGTGTCGCAGGCGACACCAAGCGAATGCATAAATACTCTCATTCTACTATAGCATACGAGTGGATCCTTATCCACTCTACTCTATACTTTACATATGTAAGCGGTCGCGCGCCAGAGACTAGTTTTGGGTGTTATTTGATTGGTATAGATGGGATTGATTGAGTAAGATCTACTTGGTATGTTTTGACTAAACATAACCAAATGTCTCTGACTGGTAAGTCTCAGCTGACTGCCTTGAACACTCCATTCAGAGGTTGCACAGCATGTATGCTGTTCATTGGGGAGTGAGTGATACACCCTCTCCTACAGTATGAGTGTTTGTAGTACTGTTGATAATGCTCTTGGATGTCATCTGGACTGTGATATGCTAATTGCCTACAGAGGATGGGAGTTACTGGACTGCAGGTGTGAGTCACTGCCTACAATAACTGACTGGACTGCAGACATCGAGCAACACCACCTACAGTAAGGGACTGGACTGCAAGTGTTGAAGAACACTGCCTACAGTAGAAGAACTGGACCACAAGTGTTTGGAGAACACTGCCTACAGTTGACACCTAATGGTGATATGACACACATGTTTGAGGGTTGTTGCAAAAGCACTGCTATTGAAATGATATGTAACTAAGAGTCAAGTAAAGAGTAAAGTATAAAGTAAGTAGAGTGGATGAGGATCCACTTGTATGCTATGGTAGAATGAGAGTATTTATGCATTTGATTGGTGTCACCCACAACACCTATCCTGCTCCTCCTGAGGGGCCTTCATCTCCTTTTTGACACTATCTCCCCTGCTGGCATCAACCCCTATTGATGCTGCACCTCTACCATTTGCACAGCATAATGGTTGTGTGACACTGCCCCTTTGCCTTCATGCCCTCTTTCTGCCTGATGATGTGTGAGAACCCCTTCAACACAGCTCCTCCTCTTCATTTAACCAATCTCCATTCTTCTTGACACAGCTCCTTCTCTCTTCACCAGTGACCACCTTCTCGACCTTATCTTGTGAATCCCTTTAGCCACTTGTTGGGCCTCATGACCAAGCCCCTTGGTCATGTGGTTGCCCCTGTGCTTGGGCCTGTGTGGCTATATGCACATACCCCTTGAGTGGTAACCATCCATGTGATGCTGAGCTCAGTCCCCACTCCTGCATGTGGTTATCCCCATGTGCTTCTCCTCCTAATGCCAGTATCCTCCTTCCTGAATCTCCCAATGCTTGCTTGTGACAGCCAACTTGCTGAGACATGCTGATCAGACTGATCCCAATTGATCCTTGTGAGATTAACCTGGACCCCAGAGTTTGGTTGGTCTCATAAATCATATGTGCTACCAACCTGATTAGCTTTGTTGATTCCTGATGATTTGACACCAATCAATTTGGTGCACCCTTCATATGTTGATCTGCTGACCCTGTGACATTACCATAATTGCTGCTGGTCAATTTGGTGCACCCCTTCATATGCTGACCCGCTGACCCTGTGACAACATACTCTTTACTTGACTCATAGTTATGTATCATTGCAATAGCAAAGCTTTGCAATGACACCTCAAACGTGTGTGTTGTATCACCATTAGGCATCAACTGTAGGTGGTGTTCCTCAACACCTGCAGTCCAGTTCCTTACTGTAGGTGGTGTTGCTCAACATCTGCAGTCCAGTCAGTTATTGTAGGCAGTGTCCAACACCTGTGGTCCAGTAACTCCTGTCCTCTGTAGGCAATAGGCATATCACAGTCCAGATGACATTAGAGAGCATTAGCAACAGTACTATGAACACTTGTACTGTAAAGGAGAAGTGTATTACTCTCTCTCCAGAGAATAATGGATGTGCCATGCAACCTCTGAACAGAGTGTTCAAGGTGGTCAGCCAAGACCTACCAGTACAAAGCTGTCTGGTTACTTTTAGTTGAAACATACTGAATAGATCTTACTTAATTGATCTCACCGAAACCAATCGGAAACACCCAACCTGGTTTCAGGCATGTGACCGCTTACACTACTCAAGATGGCTAAGAATCGCGAGCAAGGGCTTTTAGAGCTCCAAGGCAACACATGGCAAGAAAATGCAATGATCACATCAACATCATTATTTGAAGATGTTGATGAAGATTTCAAGCAGGTTGAGGGCAAAGCCAAGATATCCAAACAACAACTATGGCATGAGCATCTAGGGCCTTCATGCTGAGACAAGACAAGAGCCATCATCAACCATTTAAAGGGCAACAATGTAGTAGACTTGAACCCAGATACTGCTCTGATATGTGAGCAGTGCATCTGTTCCAAGAGTATGGCAGCCTGAATGGGGCAAGGCAGTGGAGAGAGGTCCATTTCTCTGCTTGACCTCATCCACATCAACTTGATAGTCAATTCATCACACACAACAGAATACATGTGCACATTGGTACTGGTTGATGACCACAGCAAGTATGTGTATGTGCAGCCTTTGCTACAAAAGAGCCACACATTTCCCAAGCTCAAGACAATAGTGTTGTATCTCAAAACACAGACAAGAAAGAGCTTAAAAGCAATACAATCTGATCAAGGTACTGAATGGAGAAGCAATGATGCCCTTGAATGGACACACAATAAGGGTATAGATTGGCAAATAACAGTGGGATTCACTAGCAAACAGAATGGACATGTGGAGAGGATGAATAGGAGTCTGGGTGAGAAGATGCAAACACTGCTCATGCAGAGGAGGCTGCCAAAGAGATTCTGGCCTTATGTGATCTGGGCTGCAGCAATCAAAATGAATCTCACCCCAAGTGTCAACAACAAGTTCCCATATCAAGCCATGTTTGGGAAGTTGCCAGAGTGGCTCATGAAGCTCTTATGCATGTCTGGATGCCTAGCATGGGTAAACATCCCAAAGGTTAAAAGAGACAATAAGAAGCTAGACCAACAGGCCATAGCATCTATATTCCTGGGATACAGTCTGGAGAGGAGAGGATGGCTCTTCTACAGCCCAGACTACAGTCTTAACATATTCTGGAGCAACTCAGTGAGATTTATGGAGTCTAAATGCTGGTCCAATAGAACAGAGTGGCAACTGGTAAGCATGCAGCTGCCACCAGCACTAGCAGATGAAGAAGACCTCAATGACCAAGGGTACACAGATGAGAACCTCTTTGATGAAAGAGAAGAAGAGCCACTAGACAAATACATGGATATGGAGACAGTTGTTGGAATGGATGAGGAAGAGACCTTAGGTGAGGGTGTGGTGAAGATGATTGAGTACAGAGCCAACACTGAAACATGGGCTGACAGTACCCATTTTGGACTTATGGCAGCAAATGATAGTAAAAGACAGAACCTGGATCTGACTGTCAGCAAGGCACTGTCTGGAGAGGATAGGAAACACTGGGAGGAGGTGATGTGCAAGGAGCTGGATGGGCTGAAAGCCATGGGCACATGGGAGATTGCCAACCTTCCTCAGGGCATGAATGCTGTTGACACACAATGGGTTCTGAAGATCAAGACAGATGTGAATCTAATCCCCACAAAGTTCAAGGCAAGGCTAGTAGCACAAGGCTTCACCCAAAGGGAAGGCATTGACTACACAGAGGTGTTTGCACCCTGTGGCACCCATTCAATCCATTTGAGGAGTCCTAGCTATAGCAACTGTGCAAGACTGGGAAGTGGATTGCATTGACATCAAGCAAGCATATCTAAATTCAACATTGCACCATGATGTTTACCTGAAGCCACTGGTCAGAACAAAGGTCCCCCCTGGAAAGGCCTTAAAGCTGGTGAATGGACTGTATGGACTAAAGCAATCAGGCCAAGAATGGAACATAGAGCTGGATTCACACCTGCAAGAGATAGGTTTCCATTGCATGCCAAATGTGCCATGCCTATACTCAAGAGGAACTGGCAGCAGCATGACTGTCATCACAGCATATGTGGATGACATGCTCATTGCATCACCCAGTTGTGAGGAAGTGGATTGCACCAAGAAACAAATAATGGCTAAATGGGGGACAGAGGATAATGGACCAGTGAAGGAGTTCTTAGGTGTTAGGATCAACTGAGACAGGGCACAGAAAAGGAAGTCACTCAACTTGACAGCCTACATTAAAGTGATGGTTAGCAAATGGCTACAAATGACTGATCAGAAGTCCTGGGTACCAATGCAGGGAGTAACAAGTATTGCAGGGGACAACAAGTGTGATCCACCACAAGTGAAGTGATGCCAAGAGCTGGTGGGACAGCTGTTATGGATATCAAACACTGTGTGACCCAACATATCATTTGCCATAGGAACACTGGCAAGGTATATGTCAAGCCTGACCAATAGTGCATGGAAAGCAGCCATCCACATGGTGAAATACCTCAACCAAGCCAGTGAGTACAAACTACTCTTTGGGGACAGGTCAAGGGAGCATTCAAGACAGCCAATTGTTACATACACTGATGCAAACTGGGCCTTGGACCTGACAAACAGACATAGAAGCATGTCAGGAGCAGTGATGTATGTATATGGGTGCCCAGTTAGCTGGAGATCACACATTCAAAAGTGTGTGGTGTTGTTGGCAGTGGAAGCCAAGTTTGTTGCTGCCTCAGAGGTGGTGAGAGAGGCACTGTTCTTTTTGTACCTCCTCAAGAATCTGGAAGTCAAAGCCACTCACCCAGTATTGTGCACAGGCAGCCAAGGATGCATCCAGGTGAGTAAAGATCCTGCCAAGCACTGGAAACTGAAACACATAGACACCAGGTATCACTTCATCAGAGATCACCTTCAGGAGGGAGAGATAGCAATCAAATTTGTTGGGACAGCTGACAATGTTGCAGATATCCTAATGAAACCATTGAAGGAATTGGCCACCTCCTGGCTAGCTCAGTTGATAGGGTTGGCAATGCTGTCAAAGGGGGGAGTTGAAGATGTGCCAGCATTCCAATGGGATTCACAGGGTCTGCAGAGCACAAGCGAGACATTGATGAAGCGAAGCTGTGCATAGACTGTATGCATGTGGGATGCATAAGCATTGCCAGAGCAACATGCAGGAGTAGTACAGGAGGCAACAACTCAGGAGTGATATGAGGAGTGGCTCATCACAGACCAGCATGTCTTGGAGGCAATGATTAGGTATATATATGCTCACATACATAGCATCCAATGATAGAAATGATAAGCATTATCTAGAAGTCATATGCCTGTGTACAAGAGCTTGCTAGTAGCTCAGGACAAGAGTACTGTATGTCGTAATCTTCAATTGGTACTGTGCTCTGACTATCGCCAATCGTTGATCATCGAACCTCCTCACTCTTTATCACATATGCGCGTCAACCAACACTTACCGATTTTATGCAGCCAACGATTACACGCGTCACTCTGCGCCGCTTAGTAAACTGAGCTTCCTCTATGTCCCTCAACATCATTGCTCACGCAGAATCAAGGCCATATAGGTGCGCGCTACACTGATTACGCTGGATGATCCAGTCAGATGGAGAAGAGTTGCGATGCTACGTGTATTGAGCTGTGTAAAAGTACAAATGAAGAGTTCGAGAAATGCAGGTGCAAAGATGCGAGGGTATCGATAGAAAGATGCAGCAGTAAGACGTTACAATTCAGACGAGGTTGCGACGAGGCTGCGCAGACGGCTGCTGAGGCTAAGGATGGATCAGACAAAGACCTCCCAAGCCGAATACTTGCTGCCAGGCTCTTTGGTGCATCGCTGTCTACAGCCTTGAACGGGACAGGTGAATCGCTTGGGCTTCTTTGGCTTCTTGGGTGTGACCTCTTTCGCCGTAGCAGGGGCAGAAGCTGTTGGTCGATTGCGTGAGGATGTTCTGGAAGCCTTTGCCGGTGGCTCATCCTCTGGTAATTCAACAGCCTTCGCCTTGCCTTTACCCTTGCCTGAAGTCCTTTCGGCGACAACAGCATCTGGACCCAGCGGTGGAGCGATTCCACTGAGCTTGTCAACACACCGCCCGTCAATCACATGTCCACACGGCAACACCCAAATCCTCTCATCTCCGCTGGCGCCTGTCACAAGTGCATGGCGACAGCATGGGCAAATTGGTGTAGTATCCGGCAAAGGTCCCGTCACAACAGCCTTGTCGTCAAAGTAGGTATCTAGGTCGACCGGCGGCTCAATGATGTTGTGTGTGAAGCCAGATTCAACCTCATATGGATGAGTCCACTTTGGATCGTAATCTTGCGGAACTTTGCGTTCTGGACCCTGCTGATGACCGGCACCTGCGTTGCTTTGTAGTCCGCGTATCAAGTTGCCTATCACTTCCATGCTGTATGATGGACCAAAACCAAATCCTGCCATGCCTCCGAAAGAGAACTCCCCACTGAGGCGCGGCATGAAACCCCCATCTGACCTAGTAGGCGGGATAGCCCCACCGCCCCTCCTAGCTGCTGTTGCACTGGCAGATGGTAAAGCAGCACGATGTTGCGGTAAGAGCGGGTGCTGCGCTGCTGAAGAAGAACCGAGCATACCGATGCTTTGCGGGATGCGCGAACCTGACCCATGAGGGCCTCGGCCGATGCTATCGTGGAATCGAAGCGACGAGCCGGCGGAAGCTGATGAAGGACGAGTAGAAGAAGCTGCAGGAGAATTCAAGGGTACAGAGCGTTGAAGATGATATGTGCGTCTAATCGGCTCGGACTGTCCGGTGATGGTGAAGCTCACGTCTTCTTCATCCTCGTCATCGCTCCCAACTACGATGGGGTCAACAGCGGGCCTCGCTGCACGTTGAGCGCTTGATGATGAGGCGGTGTCTCTGCCAAAGCTATCGGAGGGATATGGATGCGCATGCGATCCGAAAGACCATTCAAGGATATGGGTGCCGGGTCCGGGCGCGGCTCCAAAGCTAGAGAACCAGTGTCTCGTGTTAGCTGGAGGTGATTCCTCGGTAAGGTCGATAACAGCACCTTGTGACCGACTCATAGTGTACAGCTGGTAAGGACGAGAAGGAAGACGTAGCGGTGATTCTGGTGGTGGTGGCGGAGGTGTGATAAGGTTCAGTTGATGCGGAAAGGTGATTTCCGAGCCGTAAGTTTGATGGATTCCCCGCTTTAGGCTGTATTGCAGTTGCGAATTGTGACCTGGCCAGAAGCTTGCTTGCTTGCTTGCTTGCTTGCTTGCTTGCTGATCGATGGAAGCTCCTAGAGGCTTGCTATCGGATGAGTTGCGAAAGATGAGTCGTGAGGAAGGACGAAAGTGATGATAGAGAGTGACTTCATTTCCGTGATGCTAGCTGGTCAAATCGGTCACCGAAGCGGTTCTTGCTTTTCCGCAAATCCCACGCTGTCTGTCCCTGTAGCGAGCCGTGAGCCGAATTCGCTTGCTAGGAAGATATTGATGAGTAGGTCTGGGAGCCTTGAAAGTTGACGTGAGAAAGAGCGGATGATGATAGCTTCGAATGTTGATGTTGTTTAGTGTATAGGCTTCAAGGTTTGTAACCCTTTGAGTGGTGGCGCGCTCGGAAAATCTCCAAGCAATTAAGTTAATGCTGCGAGGCGCAGCTCAGTTTGACTTTAGAAAGCGGGTTCGAGAGAGTGGGGTTTCAGTTTTTTTTTTGCCCTCGAAAACTAGAGTCTTCGAATAGTGAAAAAAGGCCAGAAAATTGATGCCCCCAAATGTAAGCTGTGTTTTTAGAGGGTTAATTTTCAAAGCCAACAAAGGGAGGGTAGTGTCAGCTGAAAAATGAAGCAGTTCCAAAATCCGAACCACCTGTTCCAGAATCCAAACCACCTTGTAGCTCCACCATCTTTGACACTCTCATTGCACAATCAAAGTAGATACAGTCATTATTGACACTGTGGGTTCATGCAAAACAAGCTGTGCAGGAAAAGTGGAGGCATTTGCAGGAGTACATCATGTGCAACATTACATGCAACATCATGTGAGTGAAGACTCAGGTCCAATTCTGAAAACTCTGCTGCAACTGTCCAGCTGAAGCAGTGTTTTCAAAAACTAGAGTATTTTCCAAAATGGCAGAGCTTACATAAATAATGAATATTCAACACAAGTGAAAACTCAAAAACAACTTGAGTTTCCAAAAAAAAAAAAAAAAAAAAACTGAAACCTCCTATTCTTGCTGAAATCTGTAGTAGAAGCCTCCTGTCATGGGGCCGGATGCACAGGAAGCAGGAAGAACCGAAGTCATATGAAGAGGAGCACAGGAATTGCAGGATTGGGCAAAGCGAGGGTTTAAGGCAGACTTCATCAAGATCTGCAGTAGAGAGGCTTTATGACAGATCTTGTCCAAATCAGTACAAGCAGGATCTTACAGCAAAGCCCAGATCAACCAGAAGCACCCAATTTGGTTTCAGGCACATGACCGCTTACATGGGAGAGGCCCCTATTGGTAATGAAGCAGCATGAGGACTTTCCATCTGCAAGGAGCAAGGGAAGCAGTGCTAATGAGCGGTATCGTAAGACAGGCAGGACTGTCGGGAGGGAGAGTCAAGAGGAGGAGGAGCAGTGTAGGAGGAGACCACATAGGGTAAGAGCAGTGCCGCCGGTGACACTGCGAGGACATCTATATAACACACACTTACTCTTCATCATAGTGGTTTAGTGGAGCTCCATCCACTCTACACCTTACATTACTAGCTAGAACTTCACAATAAGTATACTTAGTAGATTTGTCACCAGTAGCAATTGCAGAGCATTGCTATTATCATAGTGTGTGTGTTGTATCACCACTTGGTGCCATCCAAAGGCAGTTCATTCTGCAGTCCAGATATTGATCAACACCAAAGGTGGTTCATACTGCAGTCTGGCTCTCCCAATCATTAGAACCAAAGGCAGTAGTCCACTGCAGTCCAAGGGTCATTCAGTCACTCATTGACACACTGGACACTTGTGTCAAATCCATCACATTAGCATCAGACCTTGGTGCCACCTTATCTCAAGGTATCTATAGGATATTGATTGTGCAGAGCTACCTCTGGACATAGTGTCCCCAGTGGTCAGTCGAAACTTGCAATAACCTTCAAGCTACCACATATTCGAGTGAGAAAAGTCATCCAAAAGTCCTGGATACTGATGTTGAGCATAACGGCAATTGCAGAAAGTGATGCATGTGACTTGAAGTGGGTGAAGCAATATCAGGAGCTGGTGGGACAACTGCTCTGGGTGTCCAATATGGTATGACCCCATATCTCATTTGCTGTAGGAATCCTGGCCTGCTACATGTCAACCCCAGCTATTGGAGCATGGAGTGCAGCAATACACTTGTTAAAGTACCTCAACCAAACAAACGAATATCAACTACAATTGGGAGGAGATATGACCAAACACACAAACCAACCGGTGGTTACATATACCAAAGCAAACTGGTTGTTGTCATAGGAGCCGGATATGCAGGAGGCAGGAAGAAGTTGAAGTCATATGAAGGAGCGCAGAAATCGCAGGATCAGGCTAAATGAGAGCTTAAGGAAGAGTTTGCTGAGATCAGCAGTAGAAATGATCCTATGGCATATCTCATCAGGATCTGTGGGAATGATGTCATTACTACAGAGTTCAGTGGAAATCACAATATCATGCTGGGTACTGCAGATCTCACAAGGATTGATCAGAGAGGCACCCCATCACCAATACAGTGAAGAAGAGGTCACTGGACAAGGGGGGGACACCATCAGATGAGGCAGGGGCACCACAGGGATGAAGCTGGCAGAAGGAGGTAGGCACTGAATACAAAGAAAGGATGAAAGGGTGTGAGTCACCACCCAGATGAGGTGGGACTGGCCCCTGATGAAGATGAAGCAGCCAGAGGCCACCCATCCAGAGGAGGCAAGTGTCAGGGGTCTCGCGCCTGAAACCCAGGTCGGTCTGTCGAGATACTTGGTGACTATCAAACTGTGTGACAGCTATTGTCTCAGTATCTGTCTCGATGAGCTAGTCAGTCAACAACTATCAAGTTGCGCAGTGACAGCAGGTGGTGTTCGTTGTATATACTATTGTAGGTTTTGGCTGACCTCTGTGGACACTCTGTTCAGGGGTAGCTCGGCACAATCAATATCAATGCATAGGTTATGATGACACCAAGGTCTGGTGTGAGTGTTGTTGATGATGAGGTTGATGGTGTTGGTGTTAAGGTTGGTGGTGTCAACACAAGTGTCCAGTGTGTTGACTGATGCTTGAGGTGATCCCTGGACTGCAGTGGACTACTGCCTTCAGTTCTATCTATATCTGGACCACTAACCTGCTATGGGGCGCCTTCAGATGTCAGGTAGTGGTGATACTACACACACACTACGATGAGGAGCAACCTTGATAGATTGCTGCTATGCTGACTGAAACTAATGAGTACTTATGTTTCTAAAGTATTGACTAGTTGTATGGTGAGTAGAGTGGATGAGGATCCACTTGACCTATGATGATGAGAAAGCATGGTTATATACCTCTTCACAGTATCGCCAGTGATGCTGCTCCTGCTCTCTCTCCAGAGAGTACCTTCTTCATCGAGTACTGCTCAGGGGCCTCTCCTGCTTGGCACCCCTGTGCCTCTTGAGTGGTGTTGACTCCTTCGACACTGCTCCTCCTCCTCATGACCTGGTGTCGACTCCTTTGACACTGCTCCTCTTCCTCAGGACCTGCCTGCTAGTGTCCTATACACTGCTCCTTCTCCTTTGACTGGTGACAGTTCCTTTGACTCTTGTCTCTCGAGCCCCTGAGTGGTAACCATCTGCATGCTCCTTGAGCTTGGTCCTCTTTGTGGCTGTGCCTGCTCCTTGAGCTTGGTCCTCCTCGTGGCTGTGCCTGGCCCTCCTTGCATATGGCTCGGTCCTCCTTTGCATGTGAGTCCATAGAAGTCCATGGTCTCCATGGAGACTGCACTACGACCATGCTCTCTACTGGTATCGACTAGATCTTCGATACCTGTGCTCCTTCCATATGAACCAGTGACCCTCCTGCTTCTTGAGCATCCAGGCCCATGACAGCAAGGAGGTGTTGCCAACGAGTGGCAACACAAGGTGGATGGGGAGTATAGGAGGGACGAGGAGGATGAGCAGTGTCACAGGCGACATTGCAAGAAAGGTATATAACCATGTTCTCTGTCCTAGCAAGAGAGTGGATCGCCATCCACTCTACACCATACACTACTAGTTATAGCTTTACACATAAGTATACATTAGTATCCAGTCAGCATGTTGCAATCTCAATAAGATTGCATCCATCATAGCATGTGTGTTGTATCACCGCTCACTGACATCTGAAGGCAGTTCATAGAAACCTGTGGTCCGGATAATGATAGAACTGAAGGCAGTTGTCCACTGTGGTCTGGGGGATCACCTCAAGCATTCAGTTGACACACTGGACACTTGTGTCAGTGCTACCAGTCCTCTCACTCACACCAGACCTTTGGTGTCAGGCAATACATTCAAGTTATTGATCATGCCAAGCTACCTCTGGACAGAGTGCACACAGCAGTTAGTCAAAACCTGCAATAGCAAAGCCATTACTGCATCTTCGAGCAAGAAAAGTGATAGTGACATCTCTACTACATATCTCACCAAGAATCATAATACCACAAGTGCTGTCACATATCTTGATGGAATTCATAATAGATGTGGTTCTATTACAGATATCAGGTTTTGGGCATGTGACCTCTGACAGTTGTCAGATCCCACAAATGGGTGTAGGAGCACATCCAGCACAGTTACATATGTTTATGGATGTACAGTAAGCTGGAAGTCACACATCCAAAAGTGCATAGCACTGTCAGCAGTGGAAGCAGAGTTTATTGCCACATCGGAGGCCACATGAGAGGCTCTCTTCTTCTCATACTTGCTCAGGGACTTAGGAGTGCCAAATGTCAAGCCAGTACTTCATACAGATAGTCAAGGATGCATACAGGTGAGCAAAGACCCAGCAAAACATTGGAAACTGAAACATATCAACACCAGATACTATTTTGTTAGGGATCATGTACAAGATGGGGACATAGCAATAGAGTAAATAAGGACAGCCAAGAACATGGTGGACATGCTAACAAAGCCACTAAAAGGACTAGATACATCATGACTAGTGAACTTAATAGGCCTGGGAACACTGTTGAGGGGGGGGGAGTTAAAGATGCAACAGAATTACCAGGAGTTTAACTGACATGTGAGAAAGCCAAGTTGCCAAGAGACTGAGGGACATGCATACATGATCAATGTGCAGTGACCAATCAGGAAATGTCTATTGGGGACAACACCAAGGCACAAGGAAGACAACACTGAGGCACCACATGATACATGCAGTTAGTAGTGTGACAATAGGGCTTCTCATGGGTGGAACAAAGGTATATACATGAGCAATCCTGTAGCCATAGTTCATAAAATCTTAAGCATTGCATCTACCATACACCTGTGTGAAAGGAGCTAGAACGTAGCCTGGACAAAGTGGTGCCTTGCATAACTTCAACTGAGAGAGATGACGTTAAGCCCGAAAACAAGGAACCTGTTAGACCGACACACAGCCGCAAACACGTACGAGTCAAGAAGGATCACGGTTTTTGCAGTGTCGAACAAACTGCGGTTGGCAGCGCATTTTTCCAGAAAATTCAGGTAGGAGAACATAGATTCCAGTTTTGGAAGAAAAATGCAAGATTTTTTTGCTGGAAGAAGATTCTTTGCACGTTTTGTGTCAAACTTATAGTCATGAGGATATGGTCCTCCTTTCCTCCTTCACCACAATCCGCCTCCTTCCTGTATCCGTCTTTTGCTTCCCCCTTTCCCTCTTTCAATACCACCATCGACCACTTGTATTCGTGTACGAGTGTGTCGATTCACAGTACAAAGTGTAAGTGTCTCTTTCTTCGCAAGCTATCAAGTGCACCGATTCGCCTTCGCCCATTCCATTCCCGAACCTTTCTTCCAGTGATGACTTTTCACTCCTTTCCCCGGCCTATACGACCATGCCGAGACGATAAGGAAGCTTGTGTCGCAGCAAGCATCTATTGTATCTTTTGTGCATGCCAGCACACTTCTGTCTGATGGACATCCTTTGCCTAAGGCCTTCGTCTTCGCCAGAGACATTGCTTAAAGCGAAGCACGGACGGGCAAAGGCGATTCGCGGCTCAGCAACCAAATATCTCAGAGAACACTCAGCTAACATGCTGTTCTTTCATCATTGCCTCTCGTCGCCGCTCGCAGTCATCCTTCAACTGTTGAACCTTTCTGTTCCCTTCCTCGGGTTCACCATTCCCCACCGTTTAGCGTAAGTGTCCCTTCGCCACGACCCAACCGAAACATCTCTTTCCGCGGCGACACACGACGGCGGACGCAGGCCACCCAAGAGTCTCCGAAGATGATAAACCTGGTATCCAACCAAATTCGCAGTTTCCACTCTAGGACCCTAGCATCCCCCTGGGGGTGGGGCATTTTGGCTCTCCTTGCGAGAGATTCATATGGGTTGTTTGCGGCCATCTTCTTTGGAAGAGGTCCACGGCACGAACCCTCCTTCGTTTACGAAGGAGAGCCGGTGGGCCAGTGCCGCCTTCTCGAATCGTTTGTATCGTCTGGATCGCAGCCGGCTCTGGTCTGATGAGGGTTTGCAGACCTTCCTTGGAAGTCTGAGGGGCATTTTTACTCATGGGTTGTTCTCGTCATCCGTCCATCGTCCAACTCTTGATGTCGCGAGAGAAGCGATGTCGCTTTTGTCTTCGACTGTCCGTTCGACCACAACAGTACGCTGACTCTGACTTCTCTCTTCATCCTCTGCTCAACGCCATGCTTGGACGCTTTGCCTGAACCCACAACCAATCTTCGCACGACGAACAGCCCTCCTGTACAATAGTTTCACACGAGGCGCACTGGTCTGGACCCTCTCCTGCACGGTGCGTACCGCAGTTCCAATCCCCCATGTTGTTTGACAAGATCTTTGATCTGCCCCTTTCGCGAGGGACTTCTGTCTTTGCTTCCTCTCTGTCTGCTGCTGCCACTGTCTTCCTCTGCTCCCCCTCGATCGCTTTTCCCTCGGACGACGTTGCCGCTAACAAGATGAGCTACTCAAGTATAAACCGATGTGCACTAGGAAGAGCCGTCGTGAGCGTGCGGTCTGTGTGCTCCTTGTCGTCTCATTTGGGACACTGCGCGCGGAGATGATCTTGCTTGCTTCTGGCAGCTTGGTGCTAGACTCGTCTGGTGCTTGAGGCAGCCGAAGTAGGTTTCGTCGCTGGAGCTTTGTCTTTCCGAGGTCTTGTCTGTCGTCGAGCGAGTCCTATGTTCATCCCTTGCTCGAGCGTCTCCGCGGTCGACGGGTCCCGTTTCTGCTGTACTCTCCTGCGCTGCAGATGCTCGGACGAGCGTAGGTTGATTCGAGCTTGGAACCTCACGTCTGGACGAGATAGGCAAGTTGGGTGCCGCGTTTCGCAAGGTCGAAAGTCTGGTTTCCTGAAATGTCGGCAACATCAACCACTGGAAAAGCGAGGAGAGCAAGGGTGAATGGCCAGCAAGCAGAGATAGATAGAAATGGACAAAATCTCACCTTTTCCCTTACTTCTGGTCTGGGCCAGCCGAACTGACATCTTGGCGTTACTCGTCTTCGCACTCTTCTGTTACAACAGGCAACAGCTCAAAAGCATCGATAAGCATGTCGTTCCTCGCACGCAACTTCTTCGGCCAGGCAAGGCCAAGCCTTTCCCGACAGGCTGCCTCTACATTGGCATGGGGCATTCGACACGAGACTTCATCCGCCGCCGCCAAGACGACTGTCGCCTCCGGCTACGCATCCAGCGAGTCGGCTCCTCCGACACACTACCGCATTACACTACAACGATCAGGTATCGGCATGCCTGAAAAGATCAACCGTTCACTCCAGGGTCTTGGCCTCAAGAAGCGTCTTCAGTCTGTCTACCGCCCCATCGGCCCCGACATGGCTGGTGCTATCCTCGCCGTCAAGGAGCTGGTGCATGTCGAGAATGTGCGACGATTGCATGAGGCAGACCAGATGCTGCTGAGCGACGAAGAGGCTATCTGGATCAACGAGGTGGGCGAAATCGTCGACCCTGGCAAAGCAGCCAAGAAGGCTCCCCGGGGCTACAAGATCGTTGGCAACGTTGTGAGCGAACTTCGCGATCAGGAAATCAAGAACGGCTCTTCAGCATAAACAGCCTGATAGTCAAGGTAACTTCACTTCTCTCACTGTATTACTAGTCTTTTGCTTCACTACCGTCGTTGGCAGTGCGTGCTCTCTTTCTTCCCTACGGAATCATACCCATCTTCTAAGCATCGATCAATGTGTTCCTGTGTGTGCGTGCTGTCCAGTGAGTGTTAAAGGCCAGAGACCGGCCTGTATTGGCAGTAACTGACATCTGCAGGTTCGCATCGGCAGTTCTCGGAGGGCCTTTCAAGCAACCTGCGCATTACAAGAGTGCTTTCACACCATCTCAAGTAGATCGCGTCTAGTCATCGTGACGTGCGTCTTTCGGGAGGTACAAGCCACAATGCTGCAAACAGATCAGATGATGCGATTCGTAGGGCTAAACAATCCTATCCGATACAGTCGATTTGCTCTGCAACGGCTGTAACCGGATGACCATGACTCGGATACGGGCAATGGTGACTACCACGCGAGATAACGAGAGCAAGTGAAGCATCTTGAGTTGAAGCATGCGATCCCTCAACGATGAAGCATGTGGCGTCTCAGAGTTTACAGCTTCCACGCCGAACTCGCATTTAAACGCCGACTTAGCTCACTCAGTTTTATCGCATTACCCGGACCGACCTTCGGGTATCAGGGCAACGGACGCTGGTCATTGGATAGTCAACATAGCTTCTCCGAGGCTCCATAGTCATGTTATGGCCTCATCGTTCTAGCATCACACATATGCACGAAGGGTATTGAGATATAAATAGACACTCAAAGGACCATGTACTTAGAAAGTTCCTCATCGCAATTGATACTTGTGATTATTGACTTTGACCGCATTTGATTGATCTCGACGACGCTCTTCAACTTCTTGCCTCGACTAGACCCTAGCTTGAACTGATTCACAGACCGAGAAAGGTGCGATTGTATCGGGGAGGGGAGTCACATTGGCTGATCGGATTAGGCTACCGATCGTCAATTGCAATCGTCGATGGGTTTTACCAGAACAGAAGATTACAAAGTACGATACGCTGTTCTGGAGCCACTAACAAGCTCCTTTACCTCAGACGTATGACTTCTTGAATACTTGACATTTCTATGGTGAGATGTGACTATGTGAGCATATACAGCTCGCACGTAAACTGTCCCACGATTTTACATGTCACCACACATCACTCCAATGCTCAATAGCCATATGTCTGATTGCCACACTGTCTGATATTGTCTGAAAGCCCTGCTTCTTCTCTCCAAGACTGTGTAATTGATATTGACATTACATGCAAAAATTGTGCTTCAAAAAAGAGCTGAGAAATTTTTTATTGTGAGAAAGTTTATGGAGCATGCTCCCAAATAGCAACACCACTCCATTCCTGACCTTGTGGGCTTTTGACTACAATGAAACTTGCAATGTAACTTGGTGGGCACCTTCATACACATCAAAAGTAGTGACATGGAAAGTTTCAGCTCAATCAGATGACTGTGAGTGATCTGGCAGCACTTCCAGTCTGACACCATCATATCTATACCATCATGCTGAAAACCACCCCAGAGAAGTGCCAATTGGCACTCTTTCACCTCCAAAATGGGGAATTTACCCATTCAGTTGCTGAGCAACTTGGTGTCATGGGCCTGGATGCTCAAGAAGCAGGAGGGTCACGGGTTCATATGGAAGGAGCACAGGTATCGAAGATCTAGTCGAGATCAGTAGAGAGCATGGTTGTAGTGCAGTCTCCATGGAGACCATGGACTCCTACAGACTCACATGCAAAGAAGGGCCAAGCACAGCCACGAGGAGGACCAAGCTCAAGGAGCAGGCACAGCCACGAAGAGGACCAAGCTCAAGGAGCAGGCACAGCCACGAAGAGGACCAAGCTCAAGGAGCATGCAGATGGTTACCACTCAGGGGCTCGAGAGACAAGAGCCAAAGGAACTGTCACTGATCAAAGGAGAAGGAGCAGTGTAGAAGGAGTCGACACCAGGTCATGAGGAGGAGGAGCAGTGTCGAAGGAGTCGACACAGCTCAAGAGGCACAGGGGTGCCAAGCAGGAGAGGCCCCTGAGCAGTACTCGATGAAGAAGGTACTCTCTGGAGAGAGAGCAGGAGCAGCATCACTGGCGATGCTGAGAAGAGGTATATAACCATGCTTTCTCATCATCAATAGGTCGAGTGGATCCTCATCCACTCTACTCACCATAACTAGTTATCACTTCAGCAGAAGTATATATTAGTTTCAGTCAGCATAGCAGCAATCCATCAAAGGTTGCTCCTCATCGTAGTGTGTGTGTTGTATCACCACTACCTGACGTCCGAAGGCGCCCATAGCAGGTTAGCAGTCCAGATCAAGATAGAACCGAAGGCAGTAGTCCACTGCAGTCCGGGGATCACTTCAAGCATCAAGTCAACACACTGGACACTTGTGTTGACACCACCAACCTTATCACCAACACCATCAACCTCATTATCATCGACATCACCAATCTCATCACCAACACCATCAACCTCATCATCATCAACACTTACACCAGACCTTGGTGTCATCATAACATTGATATTGATCGTGCCGAGCTACCCCTGAACGGAGTGTCCACAGAGGTCAGCCGAAACCTATGATAGTATATACAACGAACGCCACCTGCTGTCACTGCACAATTTGATAGTCACCGATACTGAGACAATAGCTGTCGCACAGTTTGATAGTCACCGAGTATCTCGACAGACCGACCTGGGTTTCAGGCGCGAGACCCCTGACACTACCCCTGAATGGAGTGTCCACAGAGGTCAGCCGAAACCTACGATAGTATATACTACGAATGCCACCCATCGCGCAACTTGATAGTCGCCGAGCAACTAGCTCGTCAAGACCGATACCGAGACAATAGCTGTCGCACAGTTTGATCGTCACCGAGTATCTCGACAGACCAACCTGGGTTTCAGGCGCGAGACCCCTGACACTCAGCACCTGCAGTCCAGTCAGTTATTGTAGGCAGTGTCTAAACACCTGTGGTCCAGTAACTCCCATCATCTGTTACTGGACCGCAGGTGTTTAGACACTGCCTACAATAACTGACTGGACCACAGGTGTTGAGGAACACTGCCTACAGTTGGCATCCAACAGTGATACAACACACACATTTGAGATGTCATTGCAAAGCTATGCTATTGCAATGATATGAGTCAAGTAAAGAGTAGTAAGATAAAGAGTAGAGTGGATGAGGATCCACTTGTATGCTATGGTGAAGTGGTAGTATATATGTTTTTGGAGGGTGTCATCTGTGACACTGCTCCTGCTCCTCTCAAGGAGTGTTCCTGTCCTCCCTCATCTCCTCCTCTTCTTCGAGCTGTGTGTTTGGCCTTCTCAACACTGTCTGTTCTCCTCATGGTTCCCATGCCAATCCCTTGGGCCAGCTCCCTTCCTCTCTCAATCCATTGCCATTCCATTGGCCCCTAACTGATGGTCCTTCTTGACCATGTGACCAACCTTATTGTCCTGCTACTGTCCTTGCAGTCTACCTTGTGACCAGTTCTATGTGATCACAAGCATGTCCCCCTCTGTGGTAACCTGCTGTGTGCTCCTGGGCTCAGTACTCTCCTTGGCTGAACTGGGACCCTCTCCCATGTGAAACCTCTCCCATCATCCTAACCTTGCCCTTGATGATGGAGGCCTTCTCTGCTCATCCTCCCATGGTTTCCTTGTAGTCCATTGGCTCATTCTGTCTTGATGGAAGCTTCTTGCAATGCATTTGGTGAAATCAACTGGGTAGTCTTATTCTGGTTGATTTCAGTAGAATCAACCAGACAAGTGTGATGTGGTTGTTGTCAGGGAAATCAACCAGAACACAGGTTTCCAGTTGATTTCGCAATTTGAGCACACAAAGCTCCTCATACCTCATTTTGGATCTTCCTGCGCAGTTTCCATGACAGATATCTCGGCTTTGCCCTCAACCTGCTCGAAATTTTCATCGACATCTTCAAATAATGATGTTGACATGATCATTGTGTTTTCTTGCCATGTGTCACCTTGGAGCTCTAAAAGCCCTTGCTCACAATTCTTAGCCATCTTGAGTAGCATGCTGTTCACTAAATGTATCTGCCTGCTGGCAGAGTCCAGTGTCACTTGTGCTCCTTCATCTGTCAGGAAATTGGTTGACAAGAGGTTAACATTGAGATGCCTAACATACAATACATTCTGGAGAAACACATCTCCATAGTTTGTTGATAGGTTGGCATCTCCTATAGCTGTCACTTCTAGAACCTCGCTTCCAGTGGTGAATATTCACTTTTGGTAGGTTCTAGGACTTATGAGCATGCTATAGGTGTTGAACATGTGATAACTGGCCCCTGAGTCTAAGATCCAATGGGTTTTTTCTTTTGAGTCTAGGGGCCTCTGCCAACTTGGTGTGAAGGAACACCAGATTTCCTAGTTGGACTTGGCAAGGGAGGAGTTCTTGGGAATGGTTACCAAGGCATCGCACTGCCTAATTCCATGTCTGGATTGTTTACAGATCCAGCATCAAATCTTTTGGGGCCTAGCAGCAACTTTGGCACTGGTGCAGTCTTCATCCTTCTTGTCTTTCTTGTCCTGGTCATCACTGCCATCAATTCTGGCACTGGCTTGGCAAGGATCAACCTTCTGAGTGGGGTTACTCTCGATTGCCAACTGCTGAGTGGTCAAGGCAGTGGCAAGGGTGCTGAAGGTGGCTAATGGTGGCGACCGTCTCTTTGTACATCGGGTGGCGAATGGTGCATTTCTATAGGTTTGAGAACAGGGTGTTGTAAGCGGTCGCGCACCTGAAACCAGATTGGGTGCTTATGATTGATTTCGGTGAGATCAATTGAGTAAGATCTACTTGCTATGTTTCAATTGAAAGTAACCAGACAGCTTCGTTCTGGTAGGTTCCAGCTGACTGCCTTGAACACTCCATTCAGAGGCTGTGTGGCACATCTGTTACTTCCTGGGTTGAGAGTCTTACACTCTCCTATACAGCACAAGTGTTTGTAGTACTGTCGATTGATGCTCTTCAATGTCATCTGGACTGTGTTAAGCCTATTGCCTACAGATGATGGGAGTTACTGGACTGCAGGTGTTTAGACACTGCCTACAATAACTGACTGGACCACAGGTGCTGAGCAACACCACCTACAGTGATGAACTGGACTGCAGGTGTTGAGAGAACACTGCCTACAGTTTGACATCTGACAGTGATACAACACACACATTCGAGATGTCATTGCAAAGGCTTCTTGCTATTGCAATGATACATAACTAAGTAAGAGTAAGTAAGGTAAAGAGTAGAGTGGATGAGGATCCACTTGTTTGCTATGGTGGGTAGTAGTAGTATTTATGTGTTTTAGAGGTGCTGCCTGTGGCACCACCCCTACTCCTTTGGAGGAGTGTTCCTGTCCTCCTCATACCCCTCCTCTCCTTGGGCTGTGTGTTGAATCTTCTTGACACTGCCCATCCTCCTCATGGTTCCCATGTTGGTCCTCTTGGTCTGACTCCCTCTCCTCTCAATCCATGGCCATCCCTTGGCCCCTATCTGATGGCCCTCTCTGACCATGTTACCATCCTTATTGTCTTGTTCTCATCCATGTGGTCTACCTTGTGACTAACTCTTATGCAATCAAGAGCACATCCCCCTATGTGGTAACCTGCTGCTTGCTCCTGAGCTTGGTCCTCTTCTTGGCTAAGCTTGGACCCCCTTTAGCACATGAGTCCCTTCCTTGTGTGCTATCCTACCTTTGATGATGGAGGCCTTCTCTGCTCATCCTCCTGTGGTTTCCTTGTAGTCCATTGGCTCATTCCATCTTGATGGAAGCTTCTTGCAATGCATTTGGTGAAATCAACCCGATGAGTGTATTCTGCTCGATTTCGGCGAAACCGATCAGAAACTGTTGGAGATTACGATCCAGTGCGATGACAGAGAACGACACAGAGCAGATCTGATCGGAGATCAGACAGAGCCGATCCAGTGAGATGACTGATCCGATCAGGGATCGGGTGCAACACAGTCCCACACGTTGTCATGGTAGATCATTAGGTAGGAGTACTCCCACCTTTGGCATGTGCTGCTCACATGTATATATATCTCACAGAGAGCACTAGGCTCTCACCACATTCTTTCAGTCCATTGAGTATATATGTTTCTGTCTTTTAGCAGCAGTGACATCGTACTTAGACTCTCCCCGATCGCCAGTATCAGGACCGAAACTTCTTCAAACTTCAACAGAAACCTCCGACATGGTTGATTTCCCTGAAATCAACCAGAAACCCGTCTTACGGTTGATGTCACATTTCGTGCGCCTTTTTCTGGGTGCACCACATCTTCATCTTCAACTCGGATCTTCCTGCACCGACCCAATCTCCTGCGCAGGTCCTGTGACAGGTGTCATTGGCAAATGGTTTTCCCAACGAACTACTCTCCGTCTGGATAGACCTGATTTCCTGGATGAGCTTTTGAGCATCAGAGTTGAACATCCTAAGCTCACCTAACTGAGTGATGAGTGCAATTTGGCAAGAGGTGGCAGTGGCTTTGTGGGTCAAGCCATTCTCAATCTTCTTCCAGACCTGATGGAATGTATGATGTGTCATAGAGCCGGATGCGCAGGAGCAGGGAGAATAGATGTCATATGAGGAAGAGCGCAGGAATCGCAGGATTGGGTGAAATAAGGGTTATGGCATAGTTCATCGAGATCTGTAGTAGAAAGGCTCTATGACAGATCTCATCCAAATTGGCATGAATGGGGCTGTATCATGAATCCTGTCATGGGCCTGGATGCGCAGGAAGCAGGAAGATCCATCGATTCATATGAAGGTAGTGCAGGAATCGAGGGATTGGGCAGATTGTGGGACTTGCAGAAGAGTTCACCAAGATCTGTGAAAGAAATGGCTCTATGGCAGATCTCACCAAGATCAGCATGAGCCAAGACAGTATCATGAATTACACCAGGATCTGTAGTAATGAAGATTGTATGACATGTTCTGCAGAGATGAGGGGCAAGGACAATCGTACAACAGATTCAGTATAGACTAAGTGGTGTCAGGGGTCTCGCGCCTGAAACCCAGGTCGGTCTGTCTAGATACTCGGTGACTATCAAACTGTGTGACAGCTATTGTCTCGGTATCGGTGACTATCAAGTTGTGCAGTGACAACAGGTGGTGTTCGTTGTATATACTATCATAGGTTTCGGCTGACCTCTGTGGACACTCCGTTCAGGGGTAGCTCGGCATGATCAATATCAATGTTATGATGACACCAAGGTCTGGTGTGAGTGTGGATGATGATGTATGGTGTTGGTGATGAGATTGGTGATGTTGATGATAATGAGGTTGATGGTGTTGGTGATAAGGTTGGTGGCATCAACACGAGTGTCCAGTGTGTTGACTTGATGCTTGAAGTGATCCCCGGACTGCAGTGGACTACTGCCTTCGGTTCTATCTTGATCTGGACTGCTAACCTGCTATGGGCGCCTTCGGACATCAGGTAGTGGTGATACAACACACACACTACGATGAGGAGCAACCTTTGATGGATTGCTGCTATGCTGACTGAAACTAATATATACTTATGCTGAAGTGATAACTAGTTATGGTGAGTAGAGTGGATGAGGATCCACTCGACCTATGATGATGAGAAAGCATGGTTATATACCTCTACTCAGCATCGCCAGCGATGCTGCTCCTGCTCTCTCTCTCCAGAGAGTACCTTCTTCATCGAGTACTGCTCAGGGGCCTCTCCTGCTTGGCACCCCTGTGCCTCTTGAGCTGTGTCGATTCCTTCGACACTGCTCCTCCTCCTCATGACCTGATGTCAACTCCTTCGACACTGCTCCTCCTCCTCATGACCTGATGTCGACTCCTTCGACACTGCTCCTCCTCCTCATGACCTGGTGTCGACTCCTTCGACACTGCTCCTCCTCCTTTGATCAGTGACAGTTCCTTTGGCTCTTGTCTCTCGAGCCCCTGAGTGGTAACCATCTGCAAGCTCCTTGAGCTTGGTCCTCTTTGTGGCTGTGCCTGCTCCTTGAGCTTGGTCCTCCTCGTGGCTGTGCCTGCTCATTGAGCTTGGTCCTCCTTGTGGCTGTGCTTGGCCCTCCTTTGCATGTGAGTCCATAGGAGTCCATGGTCTCCATGGAGACTGCACTACGACCATGCTCTCTACTGATCTCGACTAGATCTTCGATACCTGTGCTCCTTCCATATGAACCCGTGACCCTCCTGCTTCTTGAGCATCCAGGCCCATGACAAAGGGCATGTAAAGTATAGAGTAGAGTGGATAAGGATCCACTTGTATGCTATAGTAGAATGAGAGTATTTATGCATTCGCTTGGTGTCGCCTGCGACACCTTTCCTACTCCTTTTGAGAGGCCTTCACCTCCTCTCAACACTCTCTCTCCTGCTGGTGTCACTCCCTTTGATGCTGCGCCTCTACTGCTCACACAGCATATTGGTTTGTGTGATACTGCCCCTTTGCCTCCAAACCCTTCTTTGCCTGGTGATGTGTGAAGACCCCTTCGATACAGCTCCTCCACCTTGTAGACAATCCCTGGTCTTCTTGACACAGTGTCATGGGCCTGGGTGCGCAGAACGAGGAAAGACCGAAGTTCATATGAAGGTAGCACAGGAATCGTGGAATCGGGTAGATTGTAGGAGCTGTGACAGAGTTCACTGAGATTGGTAGTAGAATCAGCTCTATGGCAGATCACAGCGAAATTGGCATGAGCATTGTCAATATCACGAATCCCACCAGAATCTGCAGTAAGCGAGATCATGTGGCAGATTCCACAGAGATTGGTAGTAAGGAGGTCTGTACAAAGATTCACATGTGAGAGGGATTGAGCTCAGTGACAAGCAGTCGGTTACCACTCAGGGGCCCACAGGACAGGAGTAGAAGAGAACTGTCGCTGGTCAAAGGAAGGAGAGCTGTGTATAGGACACTGGCGAGAGGGACATGAAGAGGAGGAGCAGTGTCAATGAAGTCAACACAGCTCAGGAAAGACAGAAGGGACAAGGTTCGATATGGAGGAGGGGCCTCCTTGGAGATCCCTGAACAGTACTTGATGAAGAGGGTACTCTCTGGCGAGAGAGAGCAGGAGCAGTGTTGCTGGCGACGCTGTGAAGAGATATATAGGCATACCTTCTCATCATGAATGGTCGAGTGGATCCATCCACTCTACTCACCATACAACTAGTCAATACTTTAGAAGCATAAGTACTCATTAGTTTTCAGTCAGCATAAGTTGCAATCAATAGATTGCTTCTCATTGAAGTGCATGTGTTGTATCACCATTTCCTGACATCTGAAGGCGGTTCTTAGCAAACCAGCGGCCTGGATATCGATAGAACTGAAGGCAGTCGTCCACTGTGGTCTGGGGATCACCTCAAGCATAGTTGATGCACTGGACACTTGTGTCGACACCACCAATCCATATTCACACCAGACCTTTGGTGTCATCAGCAAGTTCACATAGTTATTGATCATGCCAAGCTACCTCTGAACGGAGTGTCTGACAGTGGTCAGTCGAAATCTGCAATAGCATCATCACAACTACAGATTCGAGCGAGAAAAGTAATAGATATGGCTCTACTGCATATCACATGAAGAATCGCAATACCACAAGCACTGTCGCATAACTCGACAGAATCGGTAATAGTATTGATACAACTACCGATCTCAGGTTTCAGGCGCGCGACCGCTGACACACAGCTCCTTCTCTCTTCACTGGTGGCCATCTTCTCAACCTTATCTTGTGAATCCCTTAACCACATGTCAGGCCATGTTGCCCAGCCCCTTGATCATGTGGTCACCCCTGTGCTTGGTCCTATGTGGCTGTATGCACATACCCCTTGAGTAGTAACCATCCATGTGATGCTGAGCTCAGTCCTTGCTCCTGCATGTGGTTATCTCCCATATGCTTCTCCTTCTAATGCTGGTATCATCCTTCCTGAATCTCCCAATGCTTGCTCGTGACAGCCAACTTGCTGAGACATGCTGATCAGGCTGATTTCAATCAATCCTTGTGAGATTAACCTGGACCCCAGAGTCCAGTTGATCTTGCAAATCATATGCTCTACAAACCCAATTAGATTGTCAATTCCCAATGATTGCCACAGATCAACTCAGCACACACTTCATACGCTGACCCTGTGACAAGTAGCATGCCGTTTGCTAAATGTATCTGCCCGCCAGTGGAGTCCAGTGCCACTTGTGCTCCTTCATCTGTCAGGGAATTGGTTGACAAGAGGTTAACATTGAGATGCGTAATGTCAGTGGTCACGTGCCTGAAACCTGATATCTGTAGTAGAAACACATCTATTACAGATCCTGTCGAGATATGTGGTAAAATGCTGTGTATTATTATTCCTGTTGAGATCTGTGATAGAAGGCCTCTATGACTTTTCTCATCCAAAGATGTGATAAGGTGATTGTTACTGCAGGTCTTGACTAACCACTGTGGACACTCCATCCAGAGGTAGCTCAGCACAATCAATAACTTGTATGAACTTTACACTGACACCAAGGTCTGGTGTGAATGAGATTGTTGGTGGCACCAACACAAGTGTCCAGTGTGTTGACTGAGTGCTTGAGGTGATCCCCAGACTGCAGTGGACGACTGCCTTCAGTTCTATTGTTATCCAGACCACTGGTTTGCTATGAACCACCTTTGGACATCAGTGAGTGGTGATACAACACACACACTATGATGGAAGCAATCTACTTGTGTTTGCTACTTTGCTGACTGAAACTAATGTATACTTGAGTAGAAGTGATAACTAGTTTGTATGGTGTAGAGTGGATGGGGATCCACTCGACCACTTATGATGAGAAGGCATGATTTATATTCATCTTTGCAGCATCACCTGCGACTCTGCTCCAGCTCTCTCTCCAGAGAGTACTGTCATGGGGCTGGATGCGCAGGAAGCTAGAAGGTCCGTCAAGCTCATATGAAGGGAGCGCAGGAATCAGGGGATCGGGCGGATCGTGGGATTTGAGGCAGAGTTCACTGAGATCGGTAGTAGTACCAACTCTATGACAGATCTCACTGAGATTGGCAGGAGGGAGGATAGTATTACAAGCCCAGGATCGGCTCGAGGGAAGATGGTACTATGGATCACACCGAGATTGGTGATAAGAGAGGGGGTATGGCAGATTCCACCAGAATCAGTAGTAGGAGAGATCCTATCACAGATTCCATGGAGATCAGCGATAAGGATGGTCATACAATGAGCTCCCATGGGGGGAGCAGGACCAAGCGCCACCAAGAGGGGGACCGAGCTCAGGAGCATGCAGCTGGTTACCACACAGGGGGGCCATGAGATTAAGGCCTGAAGAGCCATCACTGGTCAAGAGAGGAGGAGCAGTGTCAAGGGGACCAGCAAACAGGGCATGAGGAGGAGGAGCAGTGTCAAAGGAGTCGACACCTAGCTCGGGACAGACAGGGGGGTTAAGCAAGCAAGGCGATGAGGAGGAGGCACCTCATCAGGGGCCTTGGCACAAGTGCTTGATGAAGAAGGCACTCTCTGGAGAGAGAACTGGAGCAGCATTGCTGGTGACACTGTGAAGATGTATAAAACCATGCCTTCTCACCAGAATGGTCGAGTGGATCCTCATCCACTCTACTCACCATATAAACTAGTATTACTTCAGAAGCATAAGTACATTAGTTTTCAGTCAGCATAGTAGTAATCAATAGATTGCTCCTCATTGTAGCGCATGTGTTGTATCACTGCTCACTGATGCCCGAAGGCAGTTCATAGCAAACCAGTGGTCTGGATCAGATAGAACCGAAGGTAGTAGTCCACTGCGGTCCAGGGATCACCTCAAAGCAACAGTCGACACACTGGACACTCATTTCAGTGCCACCAACAATCACTCTCACACCAGACCTTGGTGTCAGTACAAGTTCACATCATTATTGATCATGCTGAGCTACCTCTGGACAGAGTGTCTGACAGTGGTCAGTCAAAATCTGCAATAGCATTCATACAACTACAGATTCGAGCGAGAAAAATAATAGAGATGGCTCTACTACATATCCTGCCAGGAATCGCAATACCACAAGCGCTGTCGCATAACTCGACAGAATCGGTAATAGTATCGATACTACCACCGATCTCAGGTTTCAGGTGCGTGGCCTCTGACAAGTACTTCCTTTGTCGAGTACTATGGTAGAGGTCTCTACCGATGCTTCTTCCCATTGCCGAGCCCTGCTTCTCTTGCTCCTGAGACAACGGGAGCCAGCATGATCTCATCGCTGATAGGGGTCACCCCACTTCATCCTAATGACAGTGCATGCCCCTCTCCTTCATCTACCTCCTGACTTCAGCACCCATCTTCTTGTGCTGATTTCATTGTCTTGTAAGGCCCCTACCTCATCTGGTGGCGACCTCAACTGTACTTGCCCCTAATCCCACTGGAGCTGTCATATGATCATCCTTGCTACTGATCTCCAGGGAACATGTCATATGATCCTGTTTGCTACAGATCCTGGCAGAATTTATGATACCATTGTTGCTCATGCTGATCTAGGCGAGATCTGTCATAGAGCTGTTTCTTCTACAGATCTCAGTGAACTCCACCACAAGTCCCACGATTTGCCCGATCCTGCGATTCCTGCGCTCCCTTCTCATATGATTTCAGTTCTTCCTACTTTCTGCGCCACCGGCCCCCATGACACTTAACATACAATATGTTCTGGAGAATCACATCTCCATAGTTTGTTGATAAGTTGGTGTCTCCTATAGCTGTCACTTTTAGAACCTCACTTCCAGTGGTGAATATTCACTTTTGGTAGGTTCTAGGACTAATGAGCATGCTATAGGTGTTGAACATGTGATAACTGGCCCCTGAGTCTAAGATCCAATGGGTTTTTTCTTTTGAGTCTAGGGGCCTCTGCCAACTTGGTGTGAAGGAACACCAGATTTCCTAGTTGGACTTGGCAAGGGAGGAGTTCTTGGGAATGGTTACCAAGGCATTGCACTGCCTGATTCCATGTCTGGATTGTTTACAGATCCAGCATCGAATCTTTTGGGGCCTAGCAGCAACTTTGGCACTGGTGCAGCCTTCATCCTTCTTGTCTTTCTTGTCCTGGTCATCACTGCTGTCAATTCTGGCACTGGCTTGGCAAGGAACGACCTTCTGATCAGGGTTGCTCTTGATTGCCAACTGCCAAGTGGTCAAGGCAGTGGCAAGGGTGCTGAAGGGGAGTTGGATAATGGTGGCAACCATCTCTTTGTATATTGGGTGGCAAATGGTGCATTTCTGTAGGTTTGAAAACAGGGTGTCATTAGCAAATGGTTTTCCCAACAAGCTACTCTCCATCTGGATAGACCTGATTTCCTGGATGAGCTTTTGAGCATCAGAGTTGAACATCCTAAGCTTGCCTAACTGAGCAATGAGTGCAATTTGGTGAGAGGTGGTGGTGGCTTCATTGGTCAAGCCATTCTCAATCTTCTTCCAGACCTGATGGAATGTATGATGCTCCCTGATGATGTTGAGGATCAAATAGTTGACATTGTATTCCCTGGTGGTATTGATGGTGCTGCATAGTGCATTGGTCAAGGTGTCATTGAACATGTGATTCCATTTGGGATGCTTCTTGTCATATACTCCATAGAGGTGTTTCATAGCATGAGGAACACACCAGACAAAAGACTTGATGTGGGCATTCCAACTGTAATAGTTGTGTGATGTAAGCTTGGGCACTGGCTCAAGGAGTTTCACCAAGGTGCAGAAGTTGTATTGCTTGACACCATTGTTGAGGTCTGAATTGGAGTCAGTTTCTTCATTGGCATCATTGTCAGGCACCTTGGTTTCTGTCTTGTTGGTGGCCTTGTTATCGATGACTTGTGATTGGGTGGCTTTACCCTTTCTTCCTCCTTTGGCCCTGCTTGTGCTGGTTTGGGTTTTGGTTTCTTCTACCATAGTTTGTTGGTGGATTCCTCAGCTCAGTTGATAGAGCTTCAGACTCTTAATCAATTGAAGATTACAATGTACAGTATGCTTGTCCTGAGCTACTAGCAAGCTCTTGTACACAGGCATATGACTTCTTGATAATGCTTATCATTTCTATCAATGGATGCTATGTATGTGAGCATATATATACTTGATCATTGCCTCCAAGGCATACTGGACTGTGATGAACCACTTCTCATATCACTCCTGAGTTGTCACCTCCTGCACTACTCCTGAGTGTTGCTATGGCAATGCTTATGCATCCCACATGCATATGGTCTATGCATGGCTTTGCTTCATCAATGTCTTGCTTGTGCTCCACAGACCCCGTGAATCCTGTTGGAATGCCAACACATCTTCAACTCAGGGTCCTACAAACCAACTGATTTGCTTTGCATCTTACCAAGTTGAAATAAGATACACTGATCTAGAGGCCACAGTCAGGCACTCTTTACAGTCGAGTGTGTCTAAGAAAAAGGGCTTATTATTTTGGGGTGAGAGAGGCTACAGAACATGTGTATATATACCTTTATGGCTAACTGTGCTTGCCCTTCAAGTCACTCCTAGAGCCATAGTCCAGTGGGTCTCCTTCATAATCACTGCCTTTTCAACACCCCTATTCATTGCCTTGGTGACACTTCATAATTGTCACCCAGACAACACTTCATAATTGTTGACTTGACAATGCAACTCCCACACACATTGGTGTCAGACCTCGAGCATAGGCTGCATATGCTCCCATGAGCTTCGCATCCACCTCATCTCTGTCTGCACTTTGCATCGCCTCTGTCTCCCTGCAATTAATGCTCCGATCTAACACGTCGACCGTTGGAAATACCGAAGTATCTTCAACTTTCCACCTGTCCGCTACAACCATACCATTCTCATCTCTCATCCGACTCGCAAGCTGGCACGATGATGGAAGTCCGAGCTGCACAAGTAGCCCCTTCATCCTCTCCGTCGGCGTCAACAGGACCAAGCACCGTCGACAGCAGTATGAGCCGTACCAGCTCCAAGGAAGATCCTGCCACGACAAGCGCCAGAGAATGGAAGCGATTGTTCGGTTCTCTGCAGTCCCATAATCACCACTCTTCCACGCCTACCTCTTCAAGAACAACAACGAGCAGATCGAGTACTGCAGACACTTCAACTCGCGGTCGTGGTCGTGGAGCCAATCCTAGACCAGCCCCCTCGACGAGAGGTGGACGAGCACAAACAGCACGTCGATTACTCGATTCCCCCACATCCACCACCTCCCTCCTCCCCGCTCCTCCGTCCGATTCGATCTCCCGCATCAGGCACAAAATCCTCACAACACCTCTTCCACCTGACTCTTTTTTCACCCCAACCGCAACAACCTACCGCAGCGTAGTATGGAAACTCCTGCTCGAAATCCGAACACTCGATCTCCCTCTATATCTTTCCCTTGTCGCAAAGGGCAAATCTCCTTCGCATGAGAAGATTCGGAACGATACTTTTCGAACCCTAGCCACCGACCAGGGGTTTAAGGAGAGGGTTAAGGAGGAAAAGCTGATCAGATTGCTAGATGCTTTTGTATGGAAGCATCACCGAAACGACGATAGTGCCGACGAAGGGGATGGAGTTGATGGAAATGTATATGAATTCTCCTATGTGCAGGGGATGAATGTTTTAGCGGCCCCATTCCTTTATACTTGCGAAAGCGAAGTGGAAGCATTCGCTTGTTTCAGTAGGTTTATTGAGTTTTGTTGTCCGTTATACGTTCAACCGACTCTTGCTGGTGTCCATCGTGGGTTACAGGTAAGTCCCCTCCCCTCCTCATCCTCTTCCTTATCTTAGCAACTACTAACCTTAACACATTCCTTTCGTTGCGAATGGTAGCTGTTGGACAAATGCCTATCCCTACTCGATGAGCCCCTCTATACCCATCTACGGTCCAAGAATCTTTCGGCAGAAATCTATGCCTTTCCTTCAGTAATGACTTTGTGCGCCTGTACACCACCTCTCCCTGAAGTCCTACAACTTTGGGACTTCCTCTTGGCATTTGGTGTACATTTCAATGTGCTTTGCATCGTTGCTCAGCTTCATATCATGCGGGTTGACTTGTTGGAGAGTAATAGCCCGATGAAATCGCTTAGGAACCTTCCAAAATTGGATGCAAGAAAGATTATCAATGCCACAGTGACACTAGCGAGGGATATTCCCGAGGAGCTGTTTGAAGAGTTGGTTAAACACCCTTATCATCTGGATAGCGTCGCTGGGTTGGGATGAAGGGAAAGATTGCAAGAGCAGGAGCAAGGGTGGTTGGTGTCGGTGGATGTGCCATCGATTCAGTTTTCGTATTTGTATACCCTTTCTTTGACGCAATTCGCATTGTCACCCTCTCTTTTGATCGTCTGATTTCAATCAAAGGCTGTGCTCCTTCACAATCGCCTTGCACTTGAGGCCTGCACTTCTTAGCTTTGTGAGCACACAATCTTCGTGGATGAGCTCGGTCAGTAGCAAGCGATGCATTTGTGATAAAACAAGTTTCGAATTCAACAGAACCTATTCGTGCAAATGGGAAGAAGCTACAGCACAGTGGAGAAAGAACTTTCTTGAAAGTTAAGTAGAAACGACATAAAGACCGCCGATAGGGGAGAGTGGCGGCACCTTAGGGAGGTTGGAAGAGAAAAGATGCATCGGGATGATATGTACAGAAAAGTGTGTGTGTGCATGTTTGGTGGCTGGAAAGGAAGGTTATTGATAAGTATCAGCTTGAGTGCTGAGCGGTATGAGTGTGATGTGTCTGTCTGATCTGAAGGTTTCTGTTTTTCCGATGATCCGTCCGATGAGGAGATTGCAGGGGACCGTCTGTGCTTCTGGTTGCGGCTCTGCCGATGAGAGGAAGAGACAGCTTTGCCATCCATTTTGTTGATGGTTGCAGATGGCAGCAATTGCTGGAGGAAGCAGTCGTCAGAGTCTCTTTCCCCTTTATGCCGGACGCCTTGATTCGAACGTCGAATGGTAAGCCATCGCTGCCACCTCGCATCACTTCGCCAAAACACCCCTTAATCAAGTGTAACCTTCATCGACTCGAGCGGGATGGGCTGGAAGTTGTGAACATCAATGCCGCGCGAAAGTAACTCTGCCTCGGCGTGCTGAGGTACAAGTCGCGAAATGAGGTCGGGTCGAACAGAAAGCTCCTCCTTGGTCCAGTTGAAGAGAGGCGGCACTTCACGGCCGTTGGGCATGCGGACCTCACCTGCTCGAAGCTCGTCGAAGAAAGGATGGCAGAGAGCCTCGACTGCTGTAAGACGGGCGCTGGGAGTGTACTCGAGAAGTCGCGAGATGAGGTCGATGGCATCGGGAGGTGTGCGAGGACGGAAGACCTTGGAGAAGGGGTGCGGTCGGATCTGAGGGAATTTGTGCTCCATGTAGTTGGGGTTCATAGTCTTGATCTGTTCTCGCGAAGGTGTACCGAGAACTTTGATGATCTCCACAAGCTGGTCGATACCGCTCTCGCCGGGGAAAAGAGGCTGTCCTTGCATTAGTTCGGCCATAACACATCCTGTGGACCAAATGTCGATGTTGGTGGTGTAGTTGGTTGCTCCGAAAATCAGCTCGGGAGCTCGGTAGTATCTGGAGCAAATGTAGCTGACGTTAGGCTCTCCTGCAATTAGAATCTTGGCGGAACCAAAATCGCAGAGCTTGAGAATACCGGTGGAAGGGTCGAGCAGCAAGTTCTGAGGTTTGATGTCACGGTGACAGATGCCGATCGAGTGGATGTAGGCCAGACTTCGTAGCAATTGGTACATGTAGAGCTTGATGAGGAGTATGGGCATGGTCTGCTTGAGCTTGGCGTAGTGTCGTGAGGCTCGGTAGACGGTCTCGGGGACGTACTCGAGGACAAGGTTGAGGAAGACTTCATCCTTCTTGTCGCCATTCGAGTAGAAGAAAGCCTTGAGATCGACTACGTTGGGGTGCTTGACAATCCTCATGATCTGAAGCTCGCGGTTCTTGAAGCGCTTATCTTGCAAGACCTTCTTGATGGCAACTTCATCGCTCTCTTTGCTGGGACCTTCGGCAGATTCTGAGCCGGCTGGTGCTACGAGTTTTGCCTGGAAAACAACACCGAAACTTCCGTTCCCGATGACTTTGCAGTTGGTGTAGGCGATCTCTCGTTGCTCAGCGGTCTTGCTGTCCGAGGCAAGAACCTTGATGACGTTGTTGGGATCATCGAGCGCTGTGATGCGAAGCAAAGCGAGCAGATTGCCCGATAGAAGGAGTCATAGAACACGAAAGGAGGCAAGACGTGAGTCAGCAAGGTATGCTCTACGAATCCACAAACACTTGTTGCACAGCTCGACTCGCAAATCCACTCGAGCACTTTGCACGAGTTAGGCCATGAGCATGCTGCGAGCTACAACAGGTTGTGTCTCGCACTTCAAGAAGCAAGGAAGGCGCGGCAGCAGCATCCTGAGCGCCAGTTGACGGGGGCTGAGTCGATGATGCGAGCGGGCTAGAAAAAGGAGGGATACCTACGGTTGAGCTTGACGCCATTGAGCGGCGCGTTGGACATGGTCAAATGTGAGCAGCGACAAAGGCTACGTTATGAAGCAATGACCGTTGTTTTGTTGTCTGAGATGCGGCCAAGAGGGGATCCTAAGGCTGGACACGACAATGTTCGTCGACTGCGAGAGATTGGAAATGTGCGGTGCGCAAGACGACAGACGAGAATGCGATGAACTGCGGAGGATCCGTGGCAAGTCGGCTTCGAGGTTCGGGTGTCGTGCGGTGGGGGCTATAAGCGGGATGTTGCAGTAAGATTGGGATGAGAATAGGCGAGATGTGCGGACACGAGCGATGCGAAGTACCACGCGTGAAGGAGATCACGAGATCGAGATGATGCGCAGTAGGAGAATGCGATTGACGCGCGAGATTTGTGTGCCTGTACGGGTTGAATCGAGATGATGGAGGAGAATGAATGGAGATGGTGAAGAGCAACGAGTGGTTCACGCGGACCGTGGAGTGTGAGCGTGAGCGTGATCGTGGAGCGTGCAGAGTACGGGTAGAGGGCGAGTCAACAAGAGAGTCGAAAGTGGAGCTTGACTAGCCAATGAATGGATTGCGCAGAGAGAGAGACCAGACCGGCAGACCAAGTCACAGACATAAAGACAGAGCTCAGGTTTGGAAGGGGCCAGCCTCCTTTTTCTCTGTCCGCTTTGACAGACTGACTGACTGATCTGAAGCCAGCTCGAAAATGTAGAGCCCTTTTTTTCTTTCTCCTTTTTCTCCCCTTGTCCTGCGCGAGATACCAAGGCGGAAACAGACAGGGAGAGCTTGGGACTCTTTGCAATCTGCACTTCGCAGAGCAAAGTGTCGAATTTAAAATAATAATAATATAATAAAATAAATGCCCAGTCAAGTGTATTCGAGGTGTATCTGAAGTGTTGAACTCTCTCTCTGAGCTACAGCCACCTCTTTTTTCTGTTTTTGTTACTTTTCTTTTCGCCATACTCTTCCTTGCCTTGATTCACCACTACTCAAGAGGGCTGTTTGAGGCAAAAACAACATAGCGAGAGTGGCTGGCAACAATCGCTTCTTGCTGCTATTACATGTCTCGGCCTCTTTCATTGATTCTTCGTCTTTTGCTTACTTGACAAGAACTGCAAGCACCTTACTTGCGCTGCGAGACGGGGAAATGAAGCTGTTCCAGCTTGCAGAAATGAGCAAGAGATGCTTTGCCAAACACGATTGCTGTCCATCAACTGGAACAACGGCGAGGAAGAGAGCTCCCTGTTGCTGTTGGTGGTTGGTGTTGCTGTCGAAGAGGAGAAAGCGAAAGCGAGAGCGAAAGGGTCGGGTATCCGTGCATTCCATCTTGTTGTCAGCCTCTGCACAGCGGGCTTTTGAAGTTGAAGTAGATAAAAGCTACACAAAGCGTAGAGACCTCAAAGGCAGTGCTTACGGCCGAGTAAAAGGCTTGAGCATCCGAGCACGAACCACATGTGTCACAACCTACTCAAGACAAATGCTTTGTCTTGCTCCGCAGTTGAGGCGGCTCTCTGCCGCTCCTCTTTTGTATATATAGACTCCTTCTCATTCTTCGCTCTCTCTCTCTCTCTCCATCATCATCAATCATACGAAACTTCAACTTTTGAGCAGTGTTTGGGTGGCCGCCTCTCAGACTGATGCTGTTCTGCTGCCATTTTGCAAAGCAGAGAGTCAAAACCGAAATGCATCTCAACAAAATGCAACACGGCACATGGCCAGAGCCCTTTGACATCTGCCCCTTAGAAGACGGGGCCCAGAACCAAATTGGACTTCATAAAAAAAAAACAAGCTCGGCTCCATCCACTGCACACAACACAGGTCTCAAGCTTGCAACCTCACAAGGGTCCCTGCAGCTGAGCTTTGCAACAGTAGGGGGTTTCAATTTATTTTTTTGCCCTCGAAAACTAGAGTATTCCAATACTCAAAAAAGCTCAGGAAATTGATGCCCCCAAATGTAAGCTGAGTTTTCAGAGGGTGAATTTTCAAAACCAACCAAGGGAGGGTTGGAACATGAAGTGTCAGCCAGAAAAAAAAACCAGTTCCAGAATCTGAACTACCTTGTAGCTCCACCATCTTTGACACTCTCATCACACAATCAAAGTAGATACAGTCATTCATATTGCCATTTCTATGTCTGTGAAGCCAGTTGAACATCCCCTGTATGCTGTGAGCCCTCCGCCTGCTGCCTCTGCCTTTGTCTTCTTCATCAAGATTCACTTGTCATAGGACCGGATGCACAGGAGGATCTGGAATCATATGAGGAGTGGCGCAGGAATTGCAGGATTGGGCAAAGTGAGGGTTTACAGCAGAGTTCATTGAGATCAGTAGTAGAGGGGCTCTACAACAGATCTTGCCCAAATTGGTACAAGTGGGAATGTACAGTGAAGGCTGCCAGAATCAGTAGTATCATGATCATACAACAGATCTCATGGAGACTGGTGAAGGGACACTGATACCACAGACCTCACAACAGGACAGGTGGCAATGACATCTGAGTTCACTGCCCCAATGAAGCAGGGGCCTGGCCAACAATGAACTCAGGGCAGGAGGAGGGGGTGAGATGAAGAAGGGGGCAAGTTGCCACTTGGATGAAGTGGGAGTGGCCCCTATCAATGATGAAGCCACATGCAGACCACCCATTTGCAGAAAGAATGGGAAACAGTGCCAATGAGCAACATTGCAAGGTGGACAGGGCAAGAGAGGAGGAGCAGCATCTGAGGAGACCTCCTAGGGTGGAAGCAGTGTGTCATGGGCCTGGATGCTCAAGAAGCAGGAGGGTCACGGGTTCATATGGAAGGAGCACAGGTATCGAAGATCTAGTCGAGATCAGTAGAGAGCATGGTCGTAGTGCAGTCTCCATGGAGACCATGGACTCCTACAGACTCACATGCAAAGGAGGGCCAAGCACAGCCACGAGGAGGACCAAGCTCAAGGAGCATGCAGATGGTTACCACTCAGGGGCTCGAGAGACAAGAGCCAAAGGAACTGTCACTGATCAAAGGAGAAGGAGCAGTGTAGAAGGAGTCGACACCAGGTCATGAGGAGGAGGAGCAGTGTCGAAGGAGTCGACACAGTTCAAGAGGCACAGAGGTGCCAAGCAGGAGAGGCCCCTGAGCAGTACTCGATGAAGAAGGTACTCTCTGGAGAGAGAGCAGGAGCAGCATCACTGGTGATGCTGAGAAGAGGTATATAACCATGCTTTCTCATCATCAAAGGTCGAGTGGATCCTCATCCACTCTACTCACCATAACTAGTTATCACTTCAGCATAAGTATATATTAGTTTCAGTCAGCATAGCAGCAATCTATCAAGGTTGCTCCTCATTGTAGTGTGTGTGTTGTATCACCACTACCTGATGTCCAAAGGCGCCCATAGCAGGTTAGTGGTCTGGATCAAGATAGAACTGAAGGCAGTAGTCCACTGCAGTCTGGGGATCACTTCAAGCATCAAGTCAACACACTGGACACTCGTGTTGATGCCACCAACCTTATCACCAACACCATCAACCTCATTATCATCAACACTCACCAACCTTATCACCAACATCATCAACCTCATCATCATCAACACTCACACCAGACCTTGGTGTCATCATAACTGAAGCATTGATATTGATTGTGCCGAGCTACCCCTGAACAGAGTGTCCACAGAGGTCAGCCGAAACCTATGATAGTATATACAATGAACGCCACCTGCTGTCACTGCACAACTTGATAGTCACCGATACCAAGACAATAGCTGTCGCACAGTTTGATAGTCACCGAGTATCTCGACAGACCGACCTGGGTTTCAGGCGCGAGACCCCTGACACAGTGTTGCAGGCAACATTGTGAAGACGCCTATATAACCATGATTTCTCGCCATAGTAGTCGAGTGGATCCTCATCCACTCTACACCTTATCTTACTAGTGTCATGGGGCCGGATGCGCAGAAGCTGGAAGAGTAGGAGTCATATGAGGAGGAGCGCAGGAATCGCAGGATTGGGCAAATCGAGGGTTACAACAGAGTTCATTGAGATCTTTAGTATAGAGGCTCTATGACAGATCTTGTCCAAATTGGCATGAGCAGGATTGTATCATGAATCCTGCCAGAATTGGTAGTATCTTGATTGTAGGATAGATCTAGCAGGAGCCAGTGAGAGGATGCCAAATTCCACAGGTCTCACAGCAGGACAAATGTTGAAGACATTGGGTTCACCACTCTGATGAAGCAGGGGGCCAACCTGGTGATGAACTCAGAGCAGGATGGTGGGTGAGATGAGTGAGGGATGTGAGTCACAACCCAAATGAAGTGGGAATGGCCCCTGTCGATTATGAAGCAGAACAAGGACTGTCCATCCACAGAAAGCAAGGGGAGCAGTGCCAACAAGCAGCATTGTGCAAAGACAGGACTGATAGGAAGGACAAGAGGAGGAGGAGCAGTGTTAGAGGAGGACTCCCAGAGCAGAAGCTGGGTTGTAGGTGACAGTGCAGGAATGGCTATATAAACATGCTTCTCATCATAGGAGTTGAGTGGATCACCGTCCACTCTACACCTTACATTACTAACTATAGCTTCACAATAAGTATATTTAGTAGATTTGTCACCAGTAGCAATTGCAGAGCATTGCTACTATCATAGTGCATGTGTTGTATACCACTTGGTGCCATCTGAAGGCAGTTTATTCTGCAGTCCAGAGTTTGATCAACACCAAAGGTGGTTCATATTGCAGTCCAGCTCTCTCAATCATTAGAACCAAAGGCAGTTGTCCACTGCAGTCCAGGGATCATCCATCATTCAGTTGACACACTGGACACTCATGTCAAAGCAACATCATTAGCACCAGACCTTGGTGTCATCTCAATGTATCTATTGGTTATTGATTGTGCCAAGCTACCTCTGGATGGAGTGTCCACAGTGGTTAGTTGAAACCTGCAATAACCTTCAAGCTACCATCCATTCAAGCAATAAAAGTCATAGAAGGCTTCTGCAACAGATTTCAGCATGAATAATAATAAAGGGCTTTTACCACAGATCTCGCTTGGATCAGTAGTAGTTGTCTTTTTACTACAGATTTCGGGTTTCAGGTGCATGACTCCTGACAACGAATTATAACTTCACATAAGTATACATTATGTTAGAGGTCACATGCCCAAAACCTGATATCTGTAATAGAAACATGTCTATTACAAATCCTGTCAGGATATGTGACAACACTTGAGGTATTATGATTCTTGTTGAGATATGTAGTAGAGACATCTCTATTACTTTTCTTGCCCAAAGATGTAGTAATGATTTTGCTATTGCAGGTTTTGACTAACTGCTGTGGACACTCCATCCAGAGGTAGCTCAGCACAATCAATAACATTGAATGTATTGCAAGACACCAAGGCCTGGTGTGATTGAGATAGTTGATGTCATTGACACAAGTGTCCAGTGTGTTGACTGAGTGCTTGAGGTGATCCCTGGACTGCAGTGGATGACTGCCTTCAGTTCTATCATTATCTGGACCACTGGTTTGCTATGAACTGCCTTTGGACATCAGTGAGTGGTGATACAACACATGCACTATGATGGAAGCAATCTAATTGATTGCAACTTTGCTGACTGGAAACTAATGTATACTTATGTGAAGTGATAACTAGTTATGTATGGTGTAGAGTGGATGGAGATCCACTCAACCACTTCTGATGGGGAGGCATGGCTTATATTCATCTCCACAGGGTCGCCTGCGACCCTGCCCTGGCTCTCTCTCTCTCCAGAGGGCACCATCTTCGTCAAGTGCTGTGGTAGAGACCTTCACCAGTGTGTCCTCCTTACTGACCCCACTTCTTCTGCTCCTGGGTTGAGGAGGGCCAGCATCACCTCATCACTGATAGGGGTCACCCCACTTCATCCCAATGACAATGCTTGCCCCCTCTTCCATCTACCCCCTGACTTTGGCACCCATCCCATGTGCCAACTTCATCATCATGCAGGGTCCCTACCTCATCCAGTGGTGACCTCAAATGTCTGTGTCACTAATCCCTACTGGTTCTGTTGTATGATCACCCTTGCCACTAATCTCCACAGAATATGCCATATGATCTTGTTTACTACCAATCCTGGTGGGATTCATGATACCATCTTCTCTCATGCAGATTTGTGTGAGATCTGCCATAGAGCTGTTTCTCTTGCAGATCTTGGTGAACTCTTCTGCCAGTCCCATGATCTGCCCAATTCCTCGATTCCTGCACTCCCTTCATATGAGTTGATGGATCTTCCTGCTTCCTGCGCATCCAGGCCCATGACAGTTGTCAAGCTAGGTCATGAAGTAGGATGCTCCCACACTTGGCATGTGCCACACTAATGTATATATATCAAGCCAAGAGCACTAGGCTCTCACCACATTCCTTTAGTCAATTGAGTATATATATTTCTGTCTTTTAGCAGCAGTGACATCGTACTTAGACTCTCCCCAATCGCCAGTATCAGGACCCAAACTTCCACAGGTTATGAGCCCAAATAGCCGATATGCTACCAAATCGAAGAAAACATCAACATGTTGAACCCCAACTACTCATTGTACAAATACTATGTTGAGTTGATCGAGGAGCTGCTCCCTTGCCTTCCAGACATAGTACAAAACCATTATCATAGATTAATCAATGATAACACCTATGGTACACCAAAAGAACCAAAGGTTGGACTGATCTTCAAATACACCAGAAGGACAAACATCAGGCAAGTAGTGACACCCCTCACTATCATGATTGAGTGTGTTGCCACACTCTACCATGCAATGCATGATCTCAGCCCCTTCCATAGCCACTTTGAGCTTGAATGGCAAATGAGAACATGTGTGACCTTGTTCATCGGCAACAAAGAGAGGGATGCAACCCACATCCTCCACTTCATGACTGAGGATCCAAGGTGAATTGAAGTGGAAGCTGCTGCTCTGGAAAAGGAGTTCAACGTGGAATTGTCTGAGGGGGAAAACAAAGCCTCTGAGGTAGTGTCAGGGGTCTCGCACCTGAAACCCAGGTCGGTCTGTCGAGATACTCAGTGACTATCGAACTGTGTGACAGCTATTGTCTCGGTATCAGTCTCGATGAGCTAGTTGCTTGGCAACTATCAAGTTGCACGATGACAGCAGGTGGCATTCGTTGTATATACTATCATAGGTTTCGGCTGACCTCTGTGGACACTCTGTTCAGGGGTAGCTCAGCACAATCAATATCAATGTGTAGGTTACGATGACACCAAGGTCTGGTGTGAGTGTTGATGATGATGAGGTTGATGGTGTCAGTGATAAGGTTGGTGAGTGTTGATGGTAATGAGGTTGATGGTGTTGGTGATAAGGTTGGTGGCATCAACATGAGTGTCCAGTATGTTGACTTGATGCTTGAAGTGATCCCTGGACCGCAGTGGACTACTGCCTTCAGTTCTAACTATATCCAGACTGCTGACCTGCTATGGGTCACCTTTGGACATCAGGTAGTGGTGATACAACACATGCACTATGATGAGGAGCAACCTTGATAGATTGCTACTATGCTGACTGAAACTAATATATACTTATGCTGAAGTGATAACTAGTTATGATGGGTGTGTAGAGTGGATGAGGATCCACTCGACCTTTGATGATGAGAAAGTATGGTTATATACCTCTTCACAGTGTCGCCAGCAATGCTGCTCCTGCTCTCTCTCCAGAGAGTACCTTCTTCATCGAGTACTGTACAGGGGGCCCCTCTGGCACCACTCCTGTCCTCCTTGAGCTATCGACTCCTTCGACACTGCTCCTCCTCCTTGCTATGTACCCTTGTGCCTCTTGAGCTGTGTTGACTCCTTCGACACTGCTCCTTCTCCTTGCTATCCTGCTTGTTTGGCACCCCTGTGCCTCCTGAGTGGTGTTGACTCCTTCAACACTGCTCCTCCTCCTCAGGACCTGCTTGCCAGTTTCCTATACACTGCTCCTTCTCCTTTGACTGGTGACAGTTCCTTTGACTCTTGTCTCTTGAGCCCCTGAGTGGTAACCATCTGCATGCTCCTTGAGCTTGGTCCTCTTTGTGGCTGTGCCTGCTCCTTGAGCCTGGTCTTCCTCGTGGCTGTGCCTGGCCCTCCTCGCATATGGCTCAGTGCTCCTTTGCATGTGAGTCCATAGGAGTCCATGGTCTCCATGGAGACTGCACTATGACCATGCTCTCTACTGGTATCGACTAGATCTCCGATACCTGTGCTCCTTCCATATGAACCAGTGACCCTCCTGCTTCCTGAGCATTCAGGCCCATGACACGTAGCATCGTCCAAAGGGGGAAATACTACGCAGGACTCAACAACAGACGAAGCTTCCAATCTGGAAGAAGAGCTGGACATGGCATCGTCCGAGGGGGCAAACATTGTGCCTGCTGCAGCAGGTGATGGTCTCACCATCACTGGTCTGAGCTTTGTCAATGCTGCGGCTGCTCATTGTGGACTCCACATCTCATTGTTATCTGTCTCCCATCTCACTAGCATAGATGTGAGGTTCAACATCAAGATTGATGATGAGCAACCTCTTCCCAAGCCACCAGAAGGCACACCCAATGACATTCTGGAAGCACTCACGATGGATGGCAACAAACCCAATGCTGGTGACTACAATTGCATCAAGGATATGTACAATACAAGCAAGTTCAAGGCGAGCAAAGCACTTAGCAGTGCTCATGAGATGTATGGTGATGGCAAGATGGATCACCACCTCTTCACTGACATTGCCACCATGGACAAGCCCTGCGAGCCCTGTCTCCAAGCAATCATCGGAGGAGCCATCAAGACCTTTGTGGATGCCAAGGACATGGACACCTACACTTGTCGTGAGCATCTTGGTGTCACTGCTGCCATCACTCACTTCAACTTCCCTGCCATGATCCCCCTCTGGTCTATCCCCATGCCTAACGTCACTGGCAACACCCTCATCCTCAAGCCTTCCAAGCGAGTCCCCAGTGCCTCTATGATCATCGCAGAGCGCTGCAAATGCGCAGGAACACCCAAGGGTGTGTCCAACCTTGTCAATGGCACTATCGATGTCATCAACAATATCTGCAATGACCCTTGCAACAAAGATGCCTCTTCTGCTACTCTCCTCAATACATGCACCAACTACTGCTTCTATGTCTCGCCAGACCACATCGCAGGTGCATTGGATCGATTCACCCAATCCTTCCTAGAATCTCTCTTTGACTCATCATGCTCAGAGCGAGAGACCAAGACCACCAACAGCAAGCACAAGAAGAGTCCCCAGAGTGACATGTGGTGTAGTTTCCAGCTCGGCAAGATTACCATCTCGACTCTTAAGGACTACATGGATACTCAGGACAAGCTCGCTTCTGGTTGGATCGCCCATAAGTCCATCCTCTTCGACCTCGTTTCCAAGCGTATTACCGCCGAGGTCAAGAAGGACGGCAAGCTTCTGGTTCTCATGACAGCCGACCCCGTCCTCTGGGTTGTCAGCTCCGATTTCTCTCACAGTCACAGTGAATCCGAAAATCATGCCAGTGAAGTGTATCAAGATGCTCCCACTGTTGATGATCCATTCCGCTCTATGAACGGTGTGAGCACATCCGCAGAGACCAGCGCAAACAAGGGGGGTATTGGAGGTAGTGGTGTTCGCGCTGTTCAGTGGTGTGGTGACAATACCATCGCTCAAGTTACGGCCAACACCAACACTGGCCCGACAAGTGCTACCCTCTCGAGTGCCACTCGCCGCCCAGGCAGCAATGATATGATGGAGCACAGCAACATCCCATTCCCCATCACCCTCATTGAGAAGCTGATCAAGTGGCAATCAATACATGACAACAACCTGCCAATCAGCACAAATTACAATGAGGTGGCCCGACTCAGCGAGCTAATGTTCTGCTTCAAGGAGAAGAGTGAGCTTGCCAACAAGGCCGAAGGGTTTGTCAAGCATGCAGAATGCCTCAAGCTGATTCACGGACAGCATCTCATCCTCATTGCTGTCGGCCAAGTTTCATACCTGACCATGAAACTCTTTGTCAAGCTCAGATGATTGCAACAGACAGCAGGACAGTAAAGTCATCGATGTGCTCAAGATTGTTGGTGAGGAACATGTGATGATCCGGATCATATGTTTGCTTGTCATGTGCACGGCAACAACAGCACAAATTGAGTGCGACGTTTGGCTATGCAATTGCATTGAGGGGGGAATGGGTTCTACCATGCAAATGCTCAGCCTCACCCCCTGATACTGGCTTGATGCTGACCTGTGCCATCGGCAACGAAGATCAAGAGCTGCCTGACCGCAGAGTCAACCTCTCCTCTCGAGTCGCACACAGCAGCACCATCACCAGCAACACTCGCGTCAGCCCTCTTGCTTCGGCTCCCCGCACTGCTCAACCCGCCTCACCCAAATTCGACATTAACCTCAAGTCTTCGCACCATGTCGCCTCCAACGACGCATACGCAGCCGGCGATGTCTTGGTGATCCCCTCTGCGAACCAGATGTCTGGCCTCGGCTACCTCATACATCAGCTCAGCAACAAGAACAACAAGACGAAGGTCAAGCATGAGTTGCTGGAGCCTGACCTCGAAGCTTGCACCGAGCTACGCAGCACCCGGAAGCATTGGTTTGACTGTCGCCTTCATCGCACCATTGCTGAGCGCAAGGCTACGAGCAACAGTGCTCTGATGGGAACGATTCACAACGCTAGGCGGTGGCTGTCACGTACACCAACGGAAGGTGTACCTGAAGGCCAACTCACACCAACACGTCAAAGCCATCTAACTTGAGATCAGCCACAGCAGGCAACTCGTCCTCCACAGCGGCGTCCACATTCAACTCAGTGGCCTCGTTGCAATCGTTGGCCTTTGGAACAGAGGACCATTACTGCTTTGGAAGCTGCTCTGTCAGATCCAATTGATTTGTTGATGGATCCTGGCTCAACCATCTCGATGCTACCTGCTTCACGCATGGAAGCGATCATGACTCGACCTGGCCTATGTGTACACAAGGTAGTAGGGGAGTCGATTGTATACTCTATGCCGTGCGATAGCAAGCCCAACATACAACTCACTCTACCGGACAACATCAAGGTGAACGTTCTTACAAGCCAAGGCACCAGCTTCACCTACGAGCACCGTGACCAGCTCGGCCATTGCGATCTCCCCCAACCTGCTATGCAGAGCCTTAACACACAGAAGCTCTTAAAGTTCCAACGGTACCTTGCAGCCAGATGGAGTGCAAAGGAAGCAGCGTACAAGGCACTGTATCCCAGGCATGTGATCTCTCGGAAGGACCTTAGTGTTCAGAAGTCAGGCACCAACGTCGATAACACTGTCCCCATTGTCAGCATTGATCTCGCTCAGCTTGAGTCGCAGGGCTTCCGTACAAAGAAGACTGAACACAGTCTCTCTGATGAATGGCGATCAAAGCATTCTGTAATGTCGTCCATCCCGAAGCAGCACCTGAGCCTGCCTCACAACGGAGAGTATGTCGCCTTCCGGATGCTTGTATCCAAGGAGCCGCATCGTATGAACATTAACAAACTCAAGTTGCGCGATCATGAGTGGTGGTCCACTTCGAGCACAAAGGTCAGGCTTCATGCGCGCTCGCGTCCGTATCTAGACGACCGATTTGAAGGGTCTCGTCACTAAGGATCGATGGAGCGCACTCGATCGAGAGGGGGTGCTGAAGTTTATGATCCAGTGAGACGCTGAAGGATGACGCAGAGCCGATCTGATCAGAGATCAAGCCGAGCCAATCTCATCAGAGATTGGGTACAACACAGTCCTGCTCGTTGTCAAGCTAGGTCATGAAGAAGGATGCTCCCACACTTGGCATGTGCCACACTAATGTATATATATCAAGCCAAGAGCACTAGGCTCTCACCACATTCCTTTAGTCAATTGAGTATATATATTTCTGTCTTTTAGCAGCAGTGAAATCGTACTTAGACTCTCCCTGATCGCCAGTATCAGGACCCAAACTTCCACACCCATGAGTGGGAGCATCTTACTGTCATGGGACCGGGTGCGCAGAAGCAGGAAGAATAGAAGTCATATGAGGAGGAGTGTGTAAGCGGTTGCACGCCAGAGACTTAGTTTTGGGGTGCTATTGAGTTTGATTGAGTAAGGTCTACTTGATATGTTTCACCTAAATGTAACCAAGTGTCACTGCCTGGTAAGTCTTGACTGACCACCTTGAACACTCCATTCAGAGGTTGTGCAGCATGAACATTGTTCATTGGTGAGTGGGTGATACACCCTCTCCTACAGTACGAGTGTTCATAGTACTGTTGATAATGCTCTTGGATGTTGTCTGGACTGCAATATGCTAATCACCTACAGAGGATGGGAGTTACTGGACTGCAGGTGTGAATCACTGCCTACAATAACCGACTGGACTGCAGGTGTCGAGCAACACTGCCTACAGTAAGGGACTGGACCACAAGTGTTGACAAATACCACCTACAGTAAGGGCACTGGACCACTAGTGTTGAAGAACACCACCTACAGTTGTCAACTAACAGTGATACAACACACACATTGAGAGTCATTGCAAGAGCACTGCTATTGCAATGGTATGTAACTGAGTAAGTAGATAGAGTAAGTAGTATAGTATGTAGAGTGGATGAGGATCCACTCAACCTTTGATGATGAGAAAGTATGGTTATATACCTCTTCACAGCGTCACCAGCGACGCTGCTCTTGCTCTCTCTCCAGAGGGTACCTTCTTCATCGAGTACTCTAGTTTGTATGGTGTAGAGTGGATGGGGATCCACTCAACGGCTATGGCGAAGAGTGAGGTTAGAATCGAGAAACATGTGTTTCTAAAAACACTTGAAAATTGATACCCCCTAAAAGCTTTTTAATGATCTGCATCTCACATATCCTTCTTTGGATCTTAAAGGCTTGATTGACTCTCTCACATGTCAATGCTGTTCGAGTGGAGTGACAGACTTGGATGGTAGGATGTGGTTTTATTGATGACAATGAACAGTATGTACAGAGGGATGGATACCAACCAATAATGAGCCAACTAAGTTTGGTGCTTTTATATGTCTTACCCTGTGGATGATTCAGTAACATATTGGAGTGAAAGAGGAGTCTGAACATGATGAGGCAGCATAAAGGTCCATACAGCAATAGAGCTCAGGTTCTATCTCCTGTTGGCCCTTATCTCCTCCTGATACAGTCATTGGACAGCCCGAGGTAGTTGACCTGATACAGTCAACAGATGGGCCGAAGTGTTTGGCTTGATACAAACATCGGTCAGCCCTGATGTCTGGCCTGATACGAGCTGATACTGTTGGAAGATTTAACTCTGATCAACACTTATTGGGAGATATCAGTCCAAGTATAGTGTTCAAGCTTTTGAGCTAAAACACTATACTATATTGACATAAGGGGGTATCAAAGTTTTTGCATTTTTAAAAACATGGGTTTTTTGAAGAGTGTGTTTTTCAAAAAAACACAAAAGCTTATATAAGCTGTGCAAAGGGAAAAAAAAACTGTGTTTTTAAAAACACAGGTCAGGAGACAGTATTGTGAAAACATGGAAGGGTTATCACTCCACATCTTCTCTCTGCTCCTCACTCTTGTCACTCTTTTGCTCACTCCCTCTTCCTTGCACTCTTTCAACATGACCTCCTCCACTGATGATTCTCATCACATCTCTGCAGAGTTGTTATGCCAGTCCACTACACCTACAATCTCTGCAACTCACATTGAAAATGTGCCTGCACTGTCTCAATCTGGTTCTACAAGCACTTCTGACATCCACACTTCCTGTCCAACTCAAGCCTCTAGATCTGCCACAGGCAAGAAGAACTTCACATGGTCAGGTGCCAATGTTCTTCACCTTGTCACAATCCTCTACAACAGCAAGTCCTACCAGTGCACTCTGCTGCCATCTTGAGAATCAGCTGAGAGTGATCCAGCCCTCAAACTTTGCATACATCCCATTTTTTGGGAGATCTCCAAGATGTTTTTCCCAGGTGCATCTGTCAATCCCAATTGCATCAAGGCCAAGCTGAGGTGGCTGCTAGAGACATACTACAGGGAGAAGAAGAAGCTTTCACTCACTGGAGCTGGTATGCTGCTGGAGGACATGGATGCATCCAACCTGGTAAGTTTTTGCAATCTTCCTTGCTTGCAATGGTATGCCTGAATGCTGATTCATACTTTCAAACAGTCCTACATATCTTGCATTGCCCTGTCAACAAAGTACACTTGGTTCAAAAAGATGCACAAGATGATGAATGGCCAATTCTATGCCAATCCCACAGCACTTATCACAACTCCCAGTCTTGACTTCACCAGTGATGACAAGGCTGACATGCCTTCCTACAGCTCAGCTGACATACCCATGGATCTTTCTGGAAGTGAGCCATATGATCATGGCACTCACAGCCATGGTTTGCCTCCTATTCTTGACTTGATGGAATCCACCAACCAACCCCCCCCCCCCCACTGCTGTTGCATCCACTTCTGGTGCATCCATTGCTGGCACTGGTGATGATGACATCTTTACCACACCTTTGCCTTCACCTTTGCAGGCTTGACCACCTTCCTCCACTGCTGGTGGCTTGGATGTCTTTGATTCCACCTCTTCTCAATCTTCAGCCCAGCTCTCTCCCAGCACCAAGCACAAGCAAGGTGCCCTTGATCACAAGTGCAACACACTTGCTGAAGCTTTCTATCATTCTTCCATTGATACCCTTCAGATCTGCCTGCAGCTTGAACAGGAACACACCAGATGCAAGAAAATACTGGAGGCTGAGCATACCAAGCATGAGGAGATGCACATGCAGCATGAGAGGGAGGAGAAAGAGTGTGATGAATGCATTCATGTGTGTGATCATGAAATGGTGATGGAGATGGTGTGCCTCCTTGCTTCTCAGGCCAGCAGTGAACAGGATGCTCATCAGAACACCAGCAACAACAACAACATGGACTCTTCATTCAATCTTCCTGTCCTGTAGCATTACATGTACCATCATCCAGTCTCAATGCAAAGTCATTTCTGAATGTTTTTCTGTAGAGTGCAAGTATGAGGTGAATAAAAATGATGTGCAGTGCAGTCAAGAAATGATGTGCAGCACAGTCACATAATGAGCTCCAAAGCATTTAAACAAAAATTTTTACTCTCACACCTCTTCCATTACTACCACCACTCAACTCTGCAACCTTTTGGCATCACTCTTGTTGCCATCCCCCCTCTCCATGCTCCCTCTCCAACCCCCTTCCTCCTTCCAGCCATGGTGCACTACAGCAACAAGCAAGTAATTCTCAATGACATTGTCTGCACTCTTGAGCTCTCTATACCTGTGGAGGTCATCCAAAACACTGACAGAGTGCAGCACTCCTGCAGCACTGACATTGACAACTTGGATGATGATGGTGACCCACTTCCACTCTCATGACACCTTGTCTGCTTGTGCACTTTCATATGAAAGCAAAGGTACATGATCACATGTTACACTCCTCTTGGCCACACTGATAAGCTTATCCACCTTCTCAACAGGTATGAATCAAGCAATCATAGGATGTATTGTGGACTTGTTCATATGTCCCCTGAAGCATTCAACAATCTTGCCATCTGACTCCAGCAAACAGAGGCTTTCCAGTGGAACTACAGCAGCTCAGCTGTGATGTCTCTCAACAGAGTGCAAGAGATCCTTTCAGTGGCTCTGTACAGACTAGGCCATTCTGGAAATGGAGGTGGTGAACATGACACTGCTTTGCAATGTGGCTGCAGTGTTGGGAGCATTGTTGGATACACCAATCACACAGTTGCTGGCCTCCTTGAGCTAAACAATGAGGTCATGCAGTTTGCTTTGGAGGGAGAGAGGCAACATGCTGCTGCCTGGGTGTGCAATACATCTGGGGTTGAAGAGTGAGGTAAAGGCTGGCTTGTGGTGGATGGCACACACATCCCTCTTGCCTGGAAGCCAGGAGTGCTCAGTTGAGAGCACTTCTGCTACAAAGGCTTCCACAGCATCAATGTAGTGTTGGTGATCCTGACACACTCACTGCAGATTGTCAAATCAGTTGTTGGACAGCCTGGCAGCATTCAGGATTCAAAGGTTTGGGCCTCAGGCAGCAACATCCTCAAGAAGCCTCACCTGTACCTTGATGAAGGTGAGTTCATCTGGGTTGATGGTGGATATGGCCATTCTGCCTTCAAAGTTGGACCATTCTCTCACATTGCTGCCAACAAGAGTCAAGACCTTTGACACTTCAACTACATACTCTCTCAAGTCCAAGTATGAGTTGAACATGCCATTGCATACCTGAAGAACTGCTTCCAGTGCCTTACAGGCTATCATGGTAACATCTACCATGTTGAGGACCACATCACTGCTGCCAAGACAATCCAAGCATGCATTGTTGCACACACCTTTGCAAGTCAATATGACCATCCTGCTGATATTGCCAACCTGCTGTTGCCCTCTTTCTCTGAGGATGAGGTGAATGAGGTTGTTCAAAGCCTCCAACTTGATGCCAGGGATACACAAGAGCTCAGGAGGACAAGATGCACAAATCAGCAGGGATACAAACTGGATCTTGCCACTGCAACACAAGGAATGTCACAGTATGCAGTGTCAAGACTTCAAAGTTCTGCTGCACATGATCTTCAAGAGGAAATGTTCTAGGTGCTGTTCAGATCCACTGGGTGCAATGAGGAAGACACTACTGCATTGTCTTGACATCATGAGAAGACTACTGTGGACTACAATGCCATGACTCAAAGTGCTTCAGCTTGGAGACAGGAGCAAGTCTTGACACAACCATTCTTGATCTGACAGGCACTCTCTCTTCTGCTGTTCAATACAACCCTTCTTACCACCATATGAAACATTACATTGAGTGCATTGTGTGAAGAGGAAAGCAAGATATAAGCAAGCAATGGGTGATAGCAATGAGAGCAGGACAAGTAACATATGCTCACTGTTAGGTTACATCTCTTATTGGCCATATGACTTCATCATGTTTTTGGAAACTCACATTTCCTTGGGGGGGTTCAAATTCAGTTGAAGATGCGTCGGCATCTCAAGCAAGATGCACGTGTCACGGCCGAGACACTGAGGTGCAGGAGGCTTACTTAAGCGAGAAGCATGAATGAGATACACGATCGTTGCCATGGCGACAGCTTAGTGGCACCCAGTATCATAGCAACACAGGAGTATGAATGAAGTAACACGTCCTGTCTCGGATAGGACTATAGCGGCGAATAGAGTATATATATATGCATTTGTCATTTAGGTCCACACTATATAAAATGGTAGTATTATATAGAACATACGGCTGTGGTAAAGGGAGTCTGATCGTGACCCCGATAATGCCGTATACTAATTGTTATCTTCAATTAATTCCCTCCAAAAACGCGCTTTTCAAAAAACCCGCATTTTTAAAAAATGCAAAAACTTTGATACCCCCTCTTGTGCGTTGCTGGATCGTTTTCTTCAGCACGCTCAGTCGCTCAGTTGGTGAGGGGGACAGTTGAAGCATGTGACCTCTTGGGAGTATGTAACTTCTACTCCAAGCTCACATTTAACGCCAACCTCCCTCACTCGGATATAAACCACATTATCAGTTGAAGCATGTGGTGTCTCGTCGTAGAAGCATGCGACCACTCGGAGTATGCTGTCGCTGGGAGTATGCAATCTCCAATCGCTGAGACACCACATCCAATCACCAACCTTGCACATCGGGTTTAGCACGTTATTTAGACCTACCCTTGGACACTAAGACACCGGTTGATAGATAAACGACGTAGTCTCTCCTAGTTCGCTCATGCTGTCGGCCTGATCATACCAAGCATCACACACGCATACGATAGACATTGAAACATATATATAAACAACCTGATCATCTTGTAGTTAGTAAGCTCCTATTATCGCAATCAACACCTGTGATCATCGACTTTGACGCACGATTTGATTGATTTAGAACAACGCTCTTCAACTTTATCTGAATTGATTACCGCAATCGGCATTGGCATGCCGGCTGATAGATAGCCGAAACACACAGTATCTCCGTAATCTCCATACTATGCCTCAGTCTCATCGTCCTCGTAAGACACATATATATACACTAGTGATCGTCATGTCCTTAGCTATGCTGCTTATCGCAATCGATACTTGTGATCATCGACATTTGACGCACGTCCTTCAACAGAGACAAATGTTTTCTTGACTAGCTACAACAGACCTTGGAGCAGAAGCATCCTATTCTCGCACAAACCAACGAGTGTTTGTCCCTCATCCCGACCGAGATGAACGGCACATACGCCAAGTAGCGCTCCACTGGCACTTTCTCCTCCTTCGTCAGTCTCATCAGCGGTGGTAGCACCGAGCCTCAACACCCTCGAGCTCGCATGTTTTGCGTTGTCTGACGCCGGCGAATAGTACAAGAAAAGATTCCCAGCTCCTCTCGTCTCACCGCTACTACCTGAACCAGTGACCCGAGGTGCACTCTCGAATGCCAATACTACGTATTCCCCCTCTTCTCCAGCTCTACCTGGACGTCGATGGATGTAGACTCGTTGAGCATCGTGTTTGGAAGCAAGCACAAATGCAAGCGCTGGCATTGTAGCAACGTGTTCCCATCTTTGTCCAGAACGGGTGAAGATTGCACCATCAAGATCGTGTTTAACCACAACACACTCTGCTGTGTTCTGGCCGTTAGAGGGAAGGGTGGTGGCTAGGAGTGTGAGCTCTTCGTCCTTCGAAGATGTGATCAGAGTATTGCCGGTGGTGTTGCGGGCGATGGAAGAGACGACAAAGTTGCGTCCTACGTTGGCGTCTTCCTCTTCCAAATTGTCTTTGAGCAGACTGGGCTGGTCCAAAGAAAGGCTTGTGCCACCACTCGAAGGGTTGAAGCCTGTACGATCCAAGCCGTACCCATTGCCTGCCGGGGACTCTTCTTCGACGGTGTACTTTTGCAGGCCTTCGAGCATATTGATTAGCTCAGAAGGATCCATTGTTTCAGGTACGTCGTCTTCGTTGTCCTCCGGATCGTCTTCTTCTTCCTCGCTATGCTGCTGGTCGACGTGCTGTCCTGTAGCCATGCGTTCGAAGTTGGCCTTGGCTTGCTTGAAGGTCAGTTGTGTGTTGCTCACGTTGGTTCCTTCTGCAACTTCAGTGATGCGGTTGCGATGTGAGGGTTGGCTGCCTGTACGATTAGCAAACACCTGCATCCACCGCGTCCCTTCATGCTTCTTCTCCAAATGTAGCGTCAACACGCTCATCCCTCTCGCCCTCTCCACTGTCCACAGACTCCCCGTTGGATCGATTTCGGCGCATGTCGGGCGGGACACGTATCGACCTGATGCGATCATCCGTGCTGCGTGTGTCAGATTATCCTCATCCTTCTGCTCGGCTGCTGCTCCGGTGTCAAGCTCAGTGATCTTCGCGGAAGAAGCAGAGGGAGCGTCGAGGAGATCAAGCGCGTCTTGAGTAAAAGAGAGGCTGAGAGCGCCGAGCGAAAAGTGCGCTCGGATGTGAGACTTGTTGATCCATGATGGAAGTGTGAAGGCGATAGTCACTGTGTCGGATGTTTGCGCCCATGAGAAGTGCGGAGCTCTGCGTCTGCCTCTCGATGCTGTGGTTGTTTGAGCGGCTGGTGCAGCTATTGGGAATGATTCGTTGGGCTGTGGCATATTTGTGGCGTTGCCTGCGTGGAACTGCTTGCCCTCTGGCTGGTGGAAGGGAGCTTCTGAGCCAAGAAGCACCTCCTGCTCTCCCAGTGTGGCCGTTATCAGTGGCTCCTCGCCTTCGATGCTCCAAAGCAGTTCAGCAGTCTTGGTGTCTTGCGCGTCATCTTCCTTCTCTGTCATCTCGTCAAGCTCGAGCAGCTGCACTTTGAACACAGTTTGGCTGGATCCTGGCTTTGCTGCCTTCGAATCATTTGTCTGCTGCGAGGCCCCACTCTGGAACCCAAGCCCCTGCATACCTGCTTTTCCTGATACAGAGGCTGCGACTGTCTTCGTACTCTGAATCAGCAGCCTCGCCTTACCATCGATTCTCTTGCACGCCTTGATTGTAGCTCCCCTGTCCGCGTCCTCGACGAGTGGTAGCCTCCACTTTGTCTCACTTTCGCTGATCCATCGAACGCCACCGTTCTCGCCAACAAAGATACTTTGAGGCCTGATCAGCACCACTGTCCCACCACCCGAAGCCACCCACTCTGTCGGCCATACTGACGCTAGCGACGACAATCTTTGTTCCTCCCCTGAAAGACGATGCACTGGATGACCAACAACCTTGTCCCTACCCGCATCATAAGTGAGCACCACTACAAATTTATTCGCATCGATGTATGCTGCGAATGGCTCAGTCTGGTCTCTACGGCCTGACGAAGGTACAAGCACTTGATGCAGAGCTCGTTCCTTAGTCTTCTTATAGCCCAGACCTGCGAACGTCAGCTTACCCTCCTTTCTGTCTGCACTAGGACTGGATTGGTATAGATCGGTCAGACGAGGTGGTCGACTGGGCAATCCGTATGATCGTACGCTATATGATGAGGAAGAGGGGTCATCTTGAACAAGCTTGTATGCTTCAAACTTTGGATTGAGTTTTGAGTGGTCGACTTCGAAGGACACGTTGCGGCTCTCAGGATGCAGTTTTGACAATGATGGCTCGAACGGTAGGGGTAGTCGATGTGCTTGCGAGTAAGCCATAGCGTCTCAGACTCCAGCCACCTGGAGGGAAGAGTGCGTATGATGGCGAGAGAGTTGGGGGAAGCAAAAAAAAAAAACAAAAAAAAAAAAAACAAAAAAAAAAAAAAAAGAGGGCTCATGCCTCCACAGCTCCGTGTTCCGAAAAAACTCAGTTGCTGTCCACGCGATTGCACACATCAGAGGAGTGCCTCACATGCTCACTGCACACGGGACCTGTCGTCGGACGCTCATATCAGACGCTCATAATGTTCGCGAGACTGCCTAGATATCGGTAACAGTAAACATGCGCACAACCGAATCACACGCAATCACACATTGAGAGATGTTTTGCAAGGGTATATTGCTATCCAATAGAGAAGATCATGAAACCGCACGCCTCCTCGACGGCTGTTCTACTACATACATCAAATCGAAATCGAAAGCTTTCTGTGCATTACTGCACTTACTTGGAGCCAGTAGCGCCCTGAACAGCGCCCTTAGCCTGAGCAGCAGCGTCGCTCAAAGCCTGGCTAGCCTGCTGACCGGCGTTCTGAGCGGTCTTCTGTGCCTCACCAGCCTTCTGCGAAGCAGTGTCAGCGGCATCGCTAGCGAGGTTGCTTGCACTCTTCTGAGCCTGACCAGCCTGCTTGCTGACCTCGTCAGCGACTTCACCGGCCTTCTGCTGACCAGCAGCGATCAAGTGCGAGACGTTCTCGACAATGTGGCCGGCGGTAGCACGGACCTGGTTGACGAGACCGGAAGCGTTGTCCTCAGCGGGCTTGATGTACTGGTTGGCAGAGTCGAGGGTGTGGGAGGCAAGGTCACGGGCCTGGTTAGTCAAGCCGATGAGGGACTGCTTGGCCTGTTCGGCGGACTGCTGACCTTCCTTGGCGGCCTGGTCGGTGGTCTTGGAGGCCTGGTCGGCGGCGTCGTTAGAGGCAGACTTGGTATGGTCAGCGGTGTTCTGAGCGAGGTCCTTACCCTGGCCGAGGATGGAGCCTGCGGTCTGCTGAACGTAGGCAAGGGTGCCTGCGAAGAGCAAAAGCGGAACAGAAGGAGGAAGAAGTGTCAATAATGTGATTTCACAGAAGCGCGATAAGGCATGGCTGCATGCGAGAGAAACTTACTGGAAGCAAGTTCAGAGGCCTGCTTGGTGAGCGAGTCACCATGCTCCTGAGCCGGGAACGAACGGTCGCCAGCCTTGTTGGAGACGTCGTTGCCGAGTTGCGAAGCCTTGTTGGAGGCGTCGTTGCCAAGGTTCTGAGCGTCCTTGGAAACGTCGTTGGTGTTCTTGTTGGTACCGGGGATCTGCGACATGTTTACTATGTAGTGGAAGGGTGATGTATGTGTATGTGTGCGTGTGCGTGTGTGTGCGTGTGTGTGTGTGTGTGTGGACGGATTATATGTTTTGGTTGATGATGATGGTGAGTTGAGAAGTGACGATAGTATTTGTATCTTCTCTGCTTTCAATAGTGTTGTGTCTGGCTATGGCGGGATTGCTTTGGATGAAAGCCTTGGCTCAACAACTGCAACGCAATCACAGTCAGACAGCGGCTGGAATTCAACCCTCGACAGGGGGAAGGCCAAGTTTCAACCACGTTCTGCACAGCGTTCATGAGACAACTCAGCTTCGCTCGCTCTCACTATTTTGCCGCATCGCCATTTACAGTCTTTCTATGCTGTGCCGTTCGGAATCACAGTTCAGAGTGGAGGAAGGCTAGGCTATTGCACTGACTGAATGCCCGTCCGTGCGCAGCCGCTGCATGAGATTTCACACGCGGATCGAAGCTCCAAAAAGTGTAGATTTCCACACTGATATGACGCAATTACGCGTGTGAAATGCCAAAAATCCCTCTTTGCTTCTTTCGTGCCGCCGTGCCTGCCGTGACTGCCATGCCTCTCTCTTGTTTTCGCCGCTGTGATCTCACATCACCTTTTTCCTGCTTATCGTGGATGGCGTTGCCGACAGCCAACTCATGCATGCAACTAGCCGTCACTATATTCACTGCTGTCACTGCGACTTTGCTTGGCTGCAACGAGATGCGAGATGACGGTCAAGCACTGAAAAGCTACCCTGACTGCCCAGCAGGTCCCTCGACGCCGATCAACTCAGTCACGATCACACCGTCCCATCTTCCCTTGCCTTCCGGAAAGCAAGGTCTTGGAAGACCGGCCTTGTGAAATCAACCCTTGTTTCTATTTGTGATTCGCCGAACCCGTCTCTCTTTACCGGCTGAGCTGCAAATTTCTGCTGAAGATAACGGTCCAGCTGGGCACGATCTGATGACGGGTTGGGGAAAGTCGATCTGATCGGAGATCGGGCGGACCGATATGATGGAGTTTGAGGACCGTTGGGGTCCCATCCGGTGTCATACTTCCTCATTAGTTGGGATGATCCCACAATCAGCCACAAACCACAAATGTATATACAGTATGCACATACACTGTCCCAAGATTTTACATGTCATGATACATCACTCTAATGCTCAATAGCTATAAGTTGTATTGCCACACTGTCTGATATTGTCTGAAAGTGCTGCTTCTTCTCTCCAAGACTGTGGAATTGATATTGACATTGACTAAAAAAAATTGTGCTATGAAGAAGAGCCAATTTTTTTTTTATTGTGGGACAGTTTATGGAGTGCTCCTTGACAACACCTTAGTACTTTGTATTCCCTCCTTTGGCCTTCAGAACTGCCTTGATGCAGTCTGGCATGCTCTCTATTAGTATCCTACATGTCTCTGGAGTGATCACTGTCCATTCAGCTTCGCATCTCTTGAGCAGTTCATCCCTGGACTTTGCAATTGTACTATACTGTGAAAGTTGCATTTTGAGATGGTGCCAGAGGTGTTCAATTGGGTTCAAGTCCAGCAACTGCCCTGGCCATTGCATAACCTTAATGCTATTGCCTTCCAACCATGTTTTTGTCTTCTTCAACATATGTTTTGGGTCATTGTCTTGCTGAAACATGATGTCAGTGTATGCATGCTGAAGCCACAAATCTGAGATTGTTTTCAAAAGCTTGTCATTCAGGATATCAATGTATTGGTCTGAATTCATTGATCCCAGCACCAAGTGTATACCTCCAACCCCTTCCCATGTCATACAGCCCCAGATCATGATGGAGCTGCTGCCAAACTTGATCATCGGCCTGACAAGCTTGCTGTTGAAGCCAGCATTCTTAATCCAACAGAACTGCTTCCCATCCAGTCCAAAGAAGTTGATCTTCATCTCATCAGACCATACCACCTTCTTCCAAACCTCAACAGTCATGTCCTTGTGCTCATTCACAAATTTGAGACATGCTTTGTAATGCCTCTTGAGTAGCTTCAGTTTATTCACTAACCTTCATGCTTTGTAATGACAGTAATGAAGTGCTTTTCTTACTGTCATTGGGCATGCTTTGATGTGAAACATCTCCTGCAGTGCATGACATGCTTTCCTGACTGTGGACATTGAATTGAGCTTGAAATAGTGGTCCAGGAAGCAAACATGACAAGGCTGGAGTTTTCTTGGCTGGCCCCCCTTTGACTTTGGAGCATCAGTGGAGGCACTTTTGCTGATGTGAGACACCATAGACTTGCTCAGACCAAGTTTCTCGGCAACTGAACAGGTAGATTCTCAATTTTGGAGGTGAAAGAGTGCCAATTGGCACTTCTCTGGGGTGGTTTTCGGCATGATGGTATAGATATGATGGTGTCAGACTGGAAGTGCATCTGGATCACTCACAGTCATCTGATTGAGCTGAAACTTTCCATGTCACTACTTTCAATGTGTATGAAGGTGCCCACCAAGTTACATTACAAGTTTCATTGTAGTCAAAAGCCCACAAGGTCAGGAATGGAGTGGTGTTGCTATTTGGGAGCATGCTCCATAAACTGTCCCACAATAAAAAAAAATTTGGCTCTTCTTCATAGCACAATTTTTTTAGTCAATGTCAATATCAATTCCACAGTCTTGGAGAGAAGAAGCAGCACTTTCAGACAATATCAGACAGTGTGGCAATACAACTTATAGCTATTGAGCATTAGAGTGATGTATGGTGACATGTAAAATCTTGGGACAGTTTATGTGTGTACTGTAGATAATGAGCGGAGAGCTTGAGGCTACTGCTATGTTCTTCCCTTATAGGGGGTATCAAAGTTTTTGCATTTTTTAAAAATGCGGGTTTTTTGAAAAGCGCGTTTTTGGAGGGAATTTGAACCCCCCCAAGGAAATGTGAGTTTCCAAAAACATGATGAAGTCATATGGCCAATAAGAGATGTAACCTAACAGTGAGCATATGTTACTTGTCCTGCTCTCATTGCTATCACCCATTGCTTGCTTATATCTTGCTTTCCTCTTCACACAATGCACTCAATGTAATGTTTCATATGGTGGTAAGAAGGGTTGTATTGAACAGCAGAAGAGAGAGTGCCTGTCAGATCAAGAATGGTTGTGTCAAGACTTGCTCCTGTCTCCAAGCTGAAGCACTTTGAGTCATGGCATTGTAGTCCACAGTAGTCTTCTCATGATGTCAAGACAATGCAGTAGTGTCTTCCTCATTGCACCCAGTGGATCTGAACAGCACCTAGAACATTTCCTCTTGAAGATCATGTGCAGCAGAACTTTGAAGTCTTGACACTGCATACTGTGACATTCCTTGTGTTGCAGTGGCAAGATCCAGTTTGTATCCCTGCTGATTTGTGCATCTTGTCCTCCTGAGCTCTTGTGTATCCCTGGCATCAAGTTGGAGGCTTTGAACAACCTCATTCACCTCATCCTCAGAGAAAGAGGGCAACAGCAGGTTGGCAATATCAGCAGGATGGTCATATTGACTTGCAAAGGTGTGTGCAACAATGCATGCTTGGATTGTCTTGGCAGCAGTGATGTGGTCCTCAACATGGTAGATGTTACCATGATAGCCTGTAAGGCACTGGAAGCAGTTCTTCAGGTATGCAATGGCATGTTCAACTCATACTTGGACTTGAGAGAGTATGTAGTTGAAGTGTCAAAGGTCTTGACTCTTGTTGGCAGCAATGTGAGAGAATGGTCCAACTTTGAAGGCAGAATGGCCATATCCACCATCAACCCAGATGAACTCACCTTCATCAAGGTACAGGTGAGGCTTCTTGAGGATGTTGCTGCCTGAGGCCCAAACCTTTGAATCCTGAATGCTGCCAGGCTGTCCAACAACTGATTTGACAATCTGCAGTGAGTGTGTCAGGATCACCAACACTACATTGATGCTGTGGAAGCCTTTGTAGCAGAAGTGCTCTCAACTGAGCACTCCTGGCTTCCAGGCAAGAGGGATGTGTGTGCCATCCACCACAAGCCAGCCTTTACCTCACTCTTCAACCCCAGATGTATTGCACACCCAGGCAGCAGCATGTTGCCTCTCTCCCTCCAAAGCAAACTGCATGACCTCATTGTTTAGCTCAAGGAGGCCAGCAACTGTGTGATTGGTGTATCCAACAATGCTCCCAACACTGCAGCCACATTGCAAAGCAGTGTCATGTTCACCACCTCCATTTCCAGAATGGCCTAGTCTGTACAGAGCCACTGAAAGGATCTCTTGCACTCTGTTGAGAGACATCACAGCTGAGCTGCTGTAGTTCCACTGGAAAGCCTCTGTTTGCTGGAGTCAGATGGCAAGATTGTTGAATGCTTCAGGGGACATATGAACAAGTCCACAATACATCCTATGATTGCTTGATTCATACCTGTTGAGAAGGTGGATAAGCTTATCAGTGTGGCCAAGAGGAGTGTAACATGTGATCATGTACCTTTGCTTTCATATGAAAGTGCACAAGCAGACAAGGTGTCATGAGAGTGGAAGTGGGTCACCATCATCATCCAAGTTGTCAATGTCAGTGCTGCAGGAGTGCTGCACTCTGTCAGTGTTTTGGATGACCTCCACAGGTATAGAGAGCTCAAGAGTGCAGACAATGTCATTGAGAATTACTTGCTTGTTGCTGTAGTGCACCATGGCTGGAAGGAGGAAGGGGGTTGGAGAGGGAGCATGGAGAGGGGGGATGGCAACAAGAGTGATGCCAAAAGGTTGCAGAGTTGAGTGGTGGTAGTAATGGAAGAGGTGTGAGAGTAAAAATTTTTGTTTAAATGCTTTGGAGCTCATTATGTGACTGTGCTGCACATCATTTCTTGACTGCACTGCACATCATTTTTATTCACCTCATACTTGCACTCTACAGAAAAACATTCAGAAATGACTTTGCATTGAGACTGGATGATGGTACATGTAATGCTACAGGACAGGAAGATTGAATGAAGAGTCCATGTTGTTGTTGTTGCTGGTGTTCTGATGAGCATCCTGTTCACTGCTGGCCTGAGAAGCAAGGAGGCACACCATCTCCATCACCATTTCATGATCACACACATGAATGCATTCATCACACTCTTTCTCCTCCCTCTCATGCTGCATGTGCATCTCCTCATGCTTGGTATGCTCAGCCTCCAGTATTTTCTTGCATCTGGTGTGTTCCTGTTCAAGCTGCAGGCAGATCTGAAGGGTATCAATGGAAGAATGATAGAAAGCTTCAGCAAGTGTGTTGCACTTGTGATCAAGGGCACCTTGCTTGTGCTTGGTGCTGGGAGAGAGCTGGGCTGAAGATTGAGAAGAGGTGGAATCAAAGACATCCAAGCCACCAGCAGTGGAGGAAGGTGGTCAAGCCTGCAAAGGTGAAGGCAAAGGTGTGGTAAAGATGTCATCATCACCAGTGCCAGCAATGGATGCACCAGAAGTGGATGCAACAGCAGTGGGGGGGGGGGGGTTGGTTGGTGGATTCCATCAAGTCAAGAATAGGAGGCAAACCATGGCTGTGAGTGCCATGATCATATGGCTCACTTCCAGAAAGATCCATGGGTATGTCAGCTGAGCTGTAGGAAGGCATGTCAGCCTTGTCATCACTGGTGAAGTCAAGACTGGGAGTTGTGATAAGTGCTGTGGGATTGGCATAGAATTGGCCATTCATCATCTTGTGCATCTTTTTGAACCAAGTGTACTTTGTTGACAGGGCAATGCAAGATATGTAGGACTGTTTGAAAGTATGAATCAGCATTCAGGCATACCATTGCAAGCAAGGAAGATTGCAAAAACTTACCAGGTTGGATGCATCCATGTCCTCCAGCAGCATACCAGCTCCAGTGAGTGAAAGCTTCTTCTTCTCCCTGTAGTATGTCTCTAGCAGCCACCTCAGCTTGGCCTTGATGCAATTGGGATTGACAGATGCACCTGGGAAAAACATCTTGGAGATCTCCCAAAAAATGGGATGTATGCAAAGTTTGAGGGCTGGATCACTCTCAGCTGATTCTCAAGATGGCAGCAGAGTGCACTGGTAGGACTTGCTGTTGTAGAGGATTGTGACAAGGTGAAGAACATTGGCACCTGACCATGTGAAGTTCTTCTTGCCTGTGGCAGATCTAGAGGCTTGAGTTGGACAGGAAGTGTGGATGTCAGAAGTGCTTGTAGAACCAGATTGAGACAGTGCAGGCACATTTTCAATGTGAGTTGCAGAGATTGTAGGTGTAGTGGACTGGCATAACAACTCTGCAGAGATGTGATGAGAATCATCAGTGGAGGAGGTCATGTTGAAAGAGTGCAAGGAAGAGGGAGTGAGCAAAAGAGTGACAAGAGTGAGGAGCAGAGAGAAGATGTGGAGTGATAACCCTTCCATGTTTTCACAATACTGTCTCCTGACCTGTGTTTTTAAAAACACAGTTTTTTTTTCCCTTTGCACAGCTTATATAAGCTTTTGTGTTTTTTTGAAAAACACACTCTTCAAAAAACCCATGTTTTTAAAAATGCAAAAACTTTGATACCCCCTTATGTCAATATAGTATAGTGTTTTAGCTCAAAAGCTTGAACACTATACTTGGACTGATATCTCCCAATAAGTGTTGATCAGAGTTAAATCTTCCAACAGTATCAGCTCGTATCAGGCCAGACATCAGGGCTGACCGATGTTTGTATCAAGCCAAACACTTCGGCCCATCTGTTGACTGTATCAGGTCAACTACCTCGGGCTGTCCAATGACTGTATCAGGAGGAGATAAGGGCCAACAGGAGATAGAACCTGAGCTCTATTGCTGTATGGACCTTTATGCTGCCTCATCATGTTCAGACTCCTCTTTCACTCCAATATGTTACTGAATCATCCACAGGGTAAGACATATAAAAGCACCAAACTTAGTTGGCTCATTATTGGTTGGTATCCATCCCTCTGTACATACTGTTCATTGTCATCAATAAAACCACATCCTACCATCCAAGTCTGTCACTCCACTCGAACAGCATTGACATGTGAGAGAGTCAATCAAGCCTTTAAGATCCAAAGAAGGATATGTGAGATGCAGATCATTAAAAAGCTTTTAGGGGGTATCAATTTTCAAGTGTTTTTAGAAACACATGTTTCTCGATTCTAACCTCACTCTTCGCCATAGCCGTTGAGTGGATCCCCATCCACTCTACACCATACAAACTAGTTATCACTTCTACTCAAGTATACATTAGTTTTCAGTCAGCAAAGTAGCAATCACAAGTAGATTGCTTCCATCATAGTGTGTGTGTTGTATCATTGCTCACTGACATCCGAAGGCAGTTCATAGCAAACCAGTGGTCCAGATAATGATAGAACTGAAGGCAGTCATCCACTGCAGTCTGGGGATCACCTCAAGCACTCAGTCAATGCACTGGACACTCATGTCAGCACCACCAAACAATCTCATTCACACCAGACCTTGGTGCCAGTGTAAAGTTCATACAAGTTATCAATTGTGCCAAGCTACCTCTGGACAGAGTGTCCACAGTGGTCAGTCAAAACCTGCAATAGCAAAACCCCTATTACATCTTTGGGCAAGAAAAGTCATAGAGGCTTCTCTATGACATACCTTGACAGAAATAGTAATACACAGCATGTTACCACATATCTCAACAGGATTTGTAATAGACACATTTCTATTACAGATATCAGGTTTTAGGCACAAGACCTCTGACATTAGAGTGGATCATTTAAGCAGCACCCCACAATCAACATGATGGACGAGAGCCTGCACAACAAGCTTGAGAGGCTTCTCTCCCTAATGGAGGCTCAGGTGGAGCTCACCAGACAAGGTCAACATGAGGAGCACCTATGCTGTGCTCACCTGAGTGAAGAAGAAACAATTGAGCTCTTGCACTCAGAAGATCAAGTGGGAGGGGACAAATCCATGATAGGAGACCTGCCCACACTGACCCTGGCATTGTGACCAAGGCAATTGGTGTCATTCACTGACTTGGACAAGCAGTCCAGTGTCAATTATGAGAAGTATGCTTCCCCCACCAGGCCCAAATACTTCAAGCCCAGGGTGGACCTGTACAACCAGCCTAGGATGGATCCTTATGGCCTGGAGCAAGAGGATGATGCTAGTGCAACAGGAGGTCCTGACCTCTTGCAATCAAAGCCAATTGCCACACCATTTCCCAAGTTCAACCCCAGAGATGTGGAGATCTTCATACTCGAAGCCAAAGCCTGGTTCAAGTTCAATCAGGTCTATGAGCAAGCATGCATGATCAACCACATGAGTGCTCAATTGGAAGGGAATGCTTGTGAATGGTGGGCCTCCAAGCTCCATATCAACCAAGCACAAGAAGGGAGACTGTTCCATGGCTGGCACTACTTTACTGAGTGCCTGGCAGAACAGTTCAATCCTCATAATGCTAGAATGGAGGCCTACAACAAGCTGTTGGCTCTCCGTCTCACTAGTGATGCACCAGGTGCTGCTACCCACCATGTCAAACACTTCAGAGACTTAGAAGGACAAGTCAATCTAGTTGACAATGAGCTAGTCATGGATCTGTTCCAAGGCAGCCTCACATGCAGCCTGCAAGAGAAGTTTGAGAGGAACCCACCTGTGAAAAGGTGGGAGTGGTACCAAGAGGTCAAAGAGAACGACTGGCAGAGGATGCTATTACAGCAGTCTGCTGCTAGGCACCCAAGTGCCACTCCACTGTGACCAAACCCAGGAGCCCAGCCTATGCCAGCTCAGAGTTCACTCCCAGCTCGCCAGCCGGCACAGGCCACTACAGGAAACCCTGGCTGGCCAACCAATCGGCTTTTGCCCCATCAGCTGGTTCAGAACCAAAGCCTGAAGGGCCCTCCAATGGCCCATACCAATGCCTGCCACCTGTGTAAAGGCCTCAGACATTGGGCAAAAGATTGTCCAAACAAGAAGCTGGACCCCTTGGGCCCATGACCCATGGTGTCAGAGGTCTCGTGCCCAAAACCTGATATCTGTAATAGAAACGTGTCTATTACGAATCCTGTCAAGATATGTGACAACATGTGATGTATTACTGTTCTTGTCGAGATATGTAGTAGAGAAGCCTCTATGACTTTTCTCGCCCAAAGAAGATTTTGCTATTGCAGGTTTTGACTAACTGCTGTGGACACTCCATCCAGAGGTAGCTTGGCATGATCGATAACTTGTATGAACTTTACACTGGCACCAAGGTCTGGTGTGAATGAGATTGTTTGGTGGTGCTGACACAAGTGTCCAGTGTGTCAACTGAGTGCTTGAGGTGATCCCCAGACTGCAGTGGACAACTGCCTTTGGTTCTATCATTATCCAGACTGCTGGTTTGCTGTGAACCACCTTCAGATGTCAGTGAGCAGTGATACAACACACACACTATGATGGAAGCAATCTACTTGTGATTGCTACTTTGCTGACTGAAAACTAATGTATACTTGAGTAGAAGTGATAACTAGTTTGTATGGTGTAGAGTGGATGGGGATCCACTCAACGGCTATGGCGAAGAGCGAGGTTATATAACTGTCTCTCTCAACGTTGCCCCGCAACATTGTGCCCCCCCCCCTCTGGGTGTCTCTTCGGCACTGCTCCTCCTCCTCCTCGTCCTTACTATTCCTCCTTCCACCCTGCAATGCTGCTCATCAGCATTGTGTCTCATGCTTCCTGCAGATGGACAATCTTCGCATCGTCTCATCATCAATAGGGGTAATTCCCACCTCATCTGAGCAATAGTTTGTACCCCTTTTCATCTAACCTGTCTCTCACCCTTGGACTCATTTGCCAGGCAGGTCCCCTGCTTCATTGGTGGCAGACCCAGATGTCATTGCCACCCATCAATGATATCAATGTCCTTTCGCTGGTTTCAGTGAGATCTGTTGTATGATCACAATATTACTGATTCTGGCGGTTTTTGTTATAAGCTCCCACTCTTACCAATCTGAGCAAGATCTGTTGTAGGACCTCTCTACTACCAATGTTGATGGGTTCGGCTTTTGGACCCTTGTTCGGCCCGATCCGACGATTCCTGCGCCACTCCTCATATGCTTCCAGATCCTCCTGCGCATTCGATCCTATGACACATGGGACCAAAGGTCATGGCGACCACAGAGGATCTCCTCGAAGAAGGAGCCCCAGACCCAGGAGATGAGCAGATGGGCAAACCTGAGATGGGTGAACCCGAAGACCTAGACTTCAGCCAGTGCCAGACACCAATGGACACTGGCCATGAAGAGGTCCAAGATGACAGTGACAAGGGAAACATCAGTGGGGCAATGCACTAATGGCATGCATGGCCCTACAAACCTCATTGCCATCCTTATGTACATATCAAGATTGCCCCTTGTGTTTCTCTACCAGCAGAGGAAAAGCAGTATTAGAGCTATCCAGGATGGTCCAAGACCATCTGGCTTGCATACTTGCTGACACCAGTGCTGGTTTGTCTATAGTCCCAGATTTTTTCATCAGTAAGTACCAAATCCCCACAAAACCCACAAAAACAAGATCGATACATGGTGTCACTGGACACCAGCCTGCCATCAACAGTTCAGCAATGATACAAGTCACTATTGGCAAGCACAGCCTGGGAGTAGTAGAAGTCTCAGTGGCCGACACTGCCAACTATGACCTCATCTTGGGTTTCACTGAATTATGAAGGCTCAAGCCAACTATACATTGGGAAACAGGCCAGCTAGAGTTCAAGGCCCAGGAACAGGAATGACCACCAGAAGCAGTGGCAACTGGGGGTCTACACATGAAGTCAGCAGAATTTGTCATAGAAAGTAATCTATAACCAAATTCAGTGAAAACAACTGTAAATCGGGAGTTGGAAAAATTTGTCATAGAGAATAGTCTATCACCAAATTCAAGGAAATCAATTGCAGCCAGCACCTATGGTGAGAAGCCAAAGTACCCCACCCTAAATGGGAATGAGTTCATCTCAGCAGAATGACTGCTACAGGCAGCTCTCAAGGATGGACCCATTGGGTTCATGCTGTTGGAGACCCCACCCTCATCACTCCCAGCTTTTGGGTTTGTCCCTGCCAGCACCAACAAGGGGGTTGAAATGGAGGTGGAAATTGATAATAAGGTATTGGTGGAGGACATACCAAAGCTGTATCAACATCTGTGAGATGTGTTTGATGAGGTGGAAGCAGATAAGCTGCCCCATCATACTGAGCATGATCTCCATCTTGAGTTGATGGAAGGAAGCAGGCTGCCCCAGGGCCCATTGTACCTCAAGGGGCCCAAGGAAATGGTCGAATTGAGGAAGTACTTGGACAAGAACCTTGCAAAAGGATTCATACATCTGTCAAAGAGCCCAGCAAGATCTCCAGTGCTCTTCATGCCAAAAAAGGACAGAGGTCTCAGGCTGTGCATGGACTATTGTGGCCTAAATGAGATCACTGTCAAGAACTGGGCGCCGTTACCCCTCATCAAGGAGCAACTGTTCCTGCTTTGGAAGGCAAAGATCTACACCAAATTAGATCTGCAAGTGGCATACAATCTCATCTGCATTGTGAAGGGAGACAAATGGAAGACAGTGTTTGGCACACAATTGGGACTCTATGAGTACCTAGTGATGCCATTCAGCCTGGCAAATGTGCTGGCCCATTTCCAATCATTCATCAATAACATCTTCCAGGACATCATTGGAGTATATGTAGTTGTGTACTTGGACGATTTCCTAATCTTCAGTGACACCAAGGAAGCACATGTATGGCATGTCACAGAAGTTCTTGTTTGATTAAGAAGTAATCAACTGTTTGCCAAGCTGTCTAAGTGCGAGTTTCACACCACTATGGTTGAGTTCTTAGGGTACATTATCAAGCCCACTGGGGTGGAGATGGACCCAGAAAAGGTGCAAACTGTCAAGCAATGGCCAATGCTGGAGTCAATCCATGACATCCAGAGGTTCCTAGGCTTTGCCAACTTCTACTGGCAATTCATAGCTCACTTTGCCCAAATCGCCAAGCCTTTAACCTCACTGGTTAAGCTGACTGAATGCTTCAAGAAGTTTGAGTTGCCAGAGGATGCTCAGCAGGCCTTCCACAAGCTCATACAGGCATTCATGACAGCTGGAGTGCTAAGGCACTTCAATTACCATCTCCCTACAAGGTTAGAAATGGATGCGAGTGACTTTGCCATTGTGTAGCTTTCTACTCCAGAAAGATGTTGTTGGCAGAGAAGAACTACAAGATCCATGACAAGGAGCTCCTGGCAGTAGTAGCTTGCCTCACCCAGTGGCAACACATGCTAGCAGGACTGCTGAGTCAGCTAGTTATTCTCACAGATCACAAGGTGCTCAAGTACTTCAAGTCACAGCACTGCATCACAGGATGACAAGCAAGATGGGTGGTATTGTTGGCTGATTTTGACTTCATGCTGCAATACTGACCAGGAGACAAGGGCAGTGAACCTGATGCACTCACCAGACAAGTTGATATGCAACCTGTCAGCAAGGAACAAGAGCACAATGTGTGGCAACTGCTGCCTGCTTGGGTATTCAAGAAGGTGGAAAATGAAATTGGTAAAAGAAGCAGGATACAGCAAAATCCAGCAGAAACCATAGTAGTGAGCACAATATTACAGATTTCAACAGAATTGGCCTTAGCAGTGTGTTTGGATGATGATTCTGTATTAGTAGCTCCCATGCTCACAATGGAGTCTATAGCAATGCAAGAGCTCAAGGAGTTGACCAATATCTTTCAGCCCTTGGACCAGGAGTTGCAGGAGATACATGTGAAGAAGCTGTTTGAAGTCAAGGATGGCTTATGGCACAGTGGTGGTAGATTGGTCATCCTGAAGGTAACCATGCTGGGAAGAACCAATGACTGCCAGACACAAAGTGCCAGAGAAGTGGATGGTTGATCCCTCTCTGTCAAACACTTGCAGTTCATGGTGATGTCCCAATGTCATGATGGCATCACAGCCAGACATGTGGGACAAGATGCCACCATCAAGGTGGCACAATGGCACTATTGGTGGCCAAACATGACAGCTTGGATTGCCGATTATGTGGCAAGCTGTCCCATGTGTGCCCAATACAAAGCACCTTGCCATTGACTGTATGGCCTGCTCCAACTGCTTGCCACACTGGACAGACCATGGGGCTCCATCTTGCTGGACTTCATTGAAGGACTGCCACTATCAAGAGGGTATGATTCCATACTGGTCATTGTTGACAGACTGACCAAGTATGCCATCCTGGCCCCAACTCATAAGACAGTCATGGCAAAACAGACTGCCATGTCAATTTGGGGACATGTGGTCAAACACTTTGGATTCCCTGATCATATGGTCTCAAACTGGGGAAGACAGTTCATCTCAAATGCATGGAAGGAGTTTGCTGAGAGCATGGGTGTTAAGCATTTGCTCAGCATGGCTTACCATCCACAGACAGATGGACAAACAGAGAGAGTCAATCAAGTAGTAGAGCAGTACCTACAGATGTATTGCAACTATGAACAGGATGATTGGGCCAATCTGCTCCAAACAGCAGCCTTTGTGTATAACAACACAGTCCACAACAGCATTGGCATCTTGCCATTCTTCACATGCTACAGATGGAACCCCAAGGCCCATCCTGACATACCTCAGCAACTAGGGGTGAATAATCCTGATTGTTCCAAGTACTTGGTTGACAGCAAAGAGCATTGCAAGTACCTCCAAGACCAGATCAGAGAGGCACAACATTGAACAGTGGAACAGTACAACTGGAAGCATAAGGACATCGAATTCAAGGTTGGCAAATTGGTGTACATCAATTGCCAGAACTGGAAGACAAGGTGACCTATGCTGAAACTGGATACCAGGTTTGCAGGACCTTACCCAGTCCAGGAATGGGTAGGCTGCTGAGCATACCACATCACTTTACTGTCATGGGCCTGAATGCTCAGGAAGCAGGAGGGTCACTGGTTCATATGGAAGGAGCACAGGTATCAGAGATCTAGTCGATACCAGTAGAGAGCATGGTCATAGTGCAGTCTCCATGGAGACCATGGACTCCTATGGACTCACATGCAAAGGAGAACCGAGCCACATGCGAGGAGGGCCAGGCACAGCCACGAGGAGGACCAAGCTCAAGGAGCAGGCACAGCCATGAAGAGGACCAAGCTCAAGGAGCAGGCACAGCCATGAAGAGGACCAAGCTCAGATGGTTACCACTCAGGGGCTCGAGAGACAAGAGTCATAGGAACTGTCACTGGTCAAAGGAGAAGGAGCAGTGTATAGGAAACCGGCAAGCAGGTCCTGAGGAGGAGGAGCAGTGTCGAAGGAGTTGACACAGCCCAGGAGGCACAGGGGTGCCAAACAAGCAGGATAGCAAGGAGGAGGAGCAGTGTCGAAGGAGTCGATAGCTCAAGGAGGACAGGAGTGGTGCTAGAGGGGCCCCCCTGTACAGTACTCGATGAAGAAGGTACTCTCTGGAGAGAGAGCAAGAGCAGCATCACTGGCGACGCTGTGAAGAGGTATATAACCATACTTTCTCATCATCAAAGGTCGAGTGGATCCTCATCCACTCTACACACCCATCATAACTAGTTATCACTTCAGCATAAGTATACATTAGTTTCAGTCAGCATAGCAGCAATCTATCAAGGTTGCTCCTCATCATAGTGCATGTGTTGTATCACCACTACCTGACGTCCAAAGGCGGTTCATAGCAAACCAGCGGTCTGGATATAGATAGAACCGAAGGCAGTAGTCCACTGCGGTCCAGGGGTCACTTCAAGCATCAGTCAACACACTGGACACTCATGTTGACACCACCAACCTTATTACCAACACCATCAACCTCATTATCATCAATGCTCACCAACCTAATCACCAACACCATCAACCTCATCATCATCAACACTCACACCAGACCTTGGTGTCATCATAACCTACATATTGATATTGATTGTGCTGAGCTACCCCTGAACAGAGTGTCCACAGAGGTCAGCCGAAACTACGATAGTATATACTACAAATGCCACCCATTGCACAACTTGATAGTTGCCAAGTGACTAGCTCATCAAGACTGATACCGAGACAATAGCTGTCACACAGTTTGATAGTCACCAAGTATCTCGACAGACCAACCTGGGTTTCAGGCGCGAGACCCCTGACATTTACCAGCAAACCTCAGGGTTCATGATGTGTTTCATGTATCCATGCTCGAACCAGTGAGGACTAGTTCACTTCCACAACAGTCTGCACAGCCAGTCATACTGGCACTCCCAGATGAGGAGCTCGAATTCGAAGTCAAGGCCCTCATTGGGAAGCACACAAGGGGACAGAGGGTGGAATATAAGGTGCTGTGGAGGGGGTACCCAGAAGAGACAGCTTCTTGGGAACCTGTGACTAACCTCAACTGCCCAGACCTCATCCAGGAGTATGAGGCTTTGGGGGGGGAGACGAGGCTAGCACAAGGAGGAGCACGAGGTGGAGGCAAAATCGGTGAATGAGAGTTGGGACCAATTTCGAACGAAATCTGTGGAAGAAGACACATAACTACAGATTCTGCAGGAATCAGCAATATAGGGGCTGTATGACAGATTTCATAACAAGTAGGAGGTGACGACCTCTCATCACACACAAGGAGGGTCAAGGACGAAACGACTCTCAAGCAGGGTCATGAGCAATCTCATAAGAGGCAGGCCACAGGCTCAATCAGATCAGGAGGAACAAGAAATTGGAAATGCAGCTATGTCACTACATGTAGACATAGCCGGAGGGGACAGAGGGAGCAGCACAGGCCACATGAGTCCACTGCTTGTCAACCGTGGGTTCCACCCACGCGTTGATAGGGTCGGGAGGACCACTGTGTGGCATAGTCCTGCAAGTTGATAAAGAAAGCATAGACAGAGATATAAAGTATAAGAACGTTGGCACACTTAACATGAATAGACTAAGTTGTACTTACAGAGCTGTTGTGATCCATGTCTTGAAGAATTACTCCAGCACCAGTCTGCTGCAAGATGGTCTTCTTGATGTTGTTGTATTGTTCAGTGAGCCAGCAAAACTTAGTTTTTACTCAACCAGCACCACCAACAGTAGACTTGTCTGGGAACAGCTCCTGCCATAACTGACCACAGATAACATCTTTGTTTGCCTTCAGACCCTTTTCCTGTTCCACAGTCAAATGTCCAGGCAATAGAACATGTTTGTATTGATCAATATTGTAGATGATATCAACAAGGCAAATTATATCACTAGGCAACCAATTGAAGTAGGCAATACAATCTGTGTTGTTGAAACTGCTGCCATGAGTACTGGCTTGATGGCTGTGAGCTGCAGAGATTTGATTTGGGCAGGTAGAGGCTTGGCAAGGCAAAGAACTGGCAGATGTGGTGGTATTGGAACCAGAAGGAGAGGAGGAGGGCAAAGGGGAAGTGGGAGAGGCTGCTGGCTGAGTTGACTCAGCCCCAGTCAAGGTGTGGAAGTTGCAGAAGGGTGGGGCTGCCAAGAGCCATCAAGGTTGGACTTAGCTGGCATTGTGTTGTGCTGCAAAGCAGCTGAAGACTGGTCTGATCCATGTCTGGGTGCTGACAGGGAGGAAATGCTACTGAAGATGGTGATAGAAGTGAAGCAAGGGCAACCATAACTCAAAGCATGAGAAAGTGTAGATAGTGTGGAAAGTGGAGCTCAAGGGCCATGCCCAGGGTCATGTTACAATCACATGATATCAGCATGTGACAAAAACTCCTGCTGAGAACTCAAATAGTCAGAAACCTGGGCTTGTGGCAAAAATAAGTACAGTTTTTCAAAACTTCTGAGTTTTTCTTTCCAGGCAGAGCTTACTTAAGCAAAGAATTTTCAAAATCCAAAGAAGCTGTGAAAACTTGGAGTTTTGAAAACTCAGAGAAAACTGAAACCCCCTACTGTTGTGGAGTGAACTCTGTTCTGCATTTTCACAATACCATCTCCTGACCTGCATTTTTAGAAATGTGCACATTTTTTTTTCCACTTGGCGCAGCTTATGTAAGCTTTTGCGCTTTTTTGAAAAACGCTCCAGAGGGGGTATCAATTTTCGAGTGTTTTTAGAAACACGTGTTTCTCGATTTTGACGACTTTTTCCCATTTTTGAACACCCCTTTTTGGAGCATCCAAAAAACACATGTTTCCAAAAACACATTTGCAGCAAAGGTGACATTTGGTTCGATTTAACATGTATGTTATCAAATCCATTGTTGGTAAAGAAGGAGGGAAGCAAGTGGTTGTGCATCCATGCATCTGCACTTCATTTGACACACAGTAATGAAGGACATGATGCACCAGTGTGATGAAGTGAAGCAAGTGGATGCACATCCATGCATCTGCACTTCATTTTGGAAAGTGACAAAAAAGTGAGTCCATTTTACCAGGTCCAGAGGCATGTTTTTAGAAACATGTGTTTTTTCAAATTTGGGTGAGCTTATGTAAGGTTTTTGTGCAAAATAAAAACTTGTCAAAATCGAGAAACATGTGTTTCTAAAAACACTCAAAAATTGATACCCCCTCAGGGGGTTTTAGTTTTTTTTTTTTTTTTTTTGGAAACTCAAGTTTTTTTTGAGTTTTCACTTGCATCGAATATTCATTACTTACGTAAGCTCTGCCATTTTGGAAAATACTCTAGTTTTTGAAAACACTGCTTCAGCAGTACTGATGCAGCAGAGCTTTCAAAATTGGACCTGAGTTTTCACTCATGTGATGTTGCACATTGTCATGGGACTGGATGTGCAGAAGCCAAAGTCAGATGAAGAAGAGCACTGGAATCGCAGGATCAGGAGAAATGAAGGGTTAAGGCAGAGTTCACTGAGATCTGTAGTAGAGAGGCTCTATGACAGATTTCATCCAGATCAGTACAAGCAGGATTTTACAGTAAAGCTCACTAGAACCTGTTGAATCCTAATCATACAACAGATCTCACAGAGGATGCCGACCTCACGGTCTGCACAAAAAGGCAGTCATCCACTGCGGTCCAGGGATCACCTCTCATTCAATTGGCACACTGGACATTTGTGTTGAATCAACCTCATCAGCACCAGACCTTGGTGTCAGCACCACATACCTATAGTTATTGATTGTGCCAAGTTACCTCTGGATGGAGTGTCTGCAGTGGTTAGTCAAAACCTGCAGTAACAATCAAACTATCACATATTCAAGCAAGAAAAGTCATAGAAGGCTTCTATGACAGATCTCAGCAAGAATAATAATAAAGGCCTTTTACCACAGATCTCGATAGGATCAGTAGTAGTTGCAATTCTACCACAGATTTCAGGTTTTAGGCATGAGACCTCTGACACATGATGTTGCACGTGATCTACTTGCGCAAATGCCTCCACTGTTCCTGCACAGCTTGTTTTGCATGAACCCACGGTGTCAATAATGACTGTATATACTTTGATTATACAACAAGAGTGTCAAAGATGGTGGAGCTACAAGGCAGTTTGGATTCCAGAACTGCTTCATTTTCTGGCTGACACTTCATGTTCTGGCCAACACTACCCTCCCTTTGTTGGCTTCAAAAATTAACCCTCTAAAAACACAGCTTACATTTGGGGGCATCAATTTTCTGAGCTTTTTTGAGTATTGGAAGACTCTAGTTTTCGAGGGCAAAAAAAAAACTGAAACCCCCTACCCTTCGAAAAATCCGCCTTCTTAAAAACGCAAAAAGTTTGATACCCCCTCTAGGTCGTACACAGCCTCACCTAGATGCTTGAAATAGTAGCTCTGATCCTTCCATGTGATCGTTTTGATACCATGCATAGGATGTTGCTACCATGTTGTGATGTCTAGAAATAGCATGCTTGTTGTGATTCATGGTGTCTATTGATGTGGTCTACTGCTGTAGCGCCAAATCCTTCTCATTCGCCCCCACGTCCAGCATTCTACGCGCCAACTCAAACAATCTCTCTTGCCCTTCACTCCATTCCTTCCCTGGGTTCCTAAAGCTAGCCTTCATCAACCTCCCCAATCCCTCCCTCAATGTCTTTAGCGCCACAAGAGTCTTCGGATCCGCGCTGGCGATCCTAATCCTCTGCCTGTCAATATACAAACTATTACTCGACAATCTAAACTCTCCATCACCACAAAGCATATACACCGCTTTATCGTCCGTCCAACCTGTCTCCCATGCATACAACTTCTTACTCTGCATCATGGTGTAGTAGAGCATATAAGAGCTTGAGCTGCTAACAAATTCGCTCATTTTCGTTTTGAAGTTGACGGAAGAGGGGTGGATGGAAGTGGGTTGATTATTACCGATCGTTTTGAGCTGGTAAGTTTTGGAATCGATGTTGAGGAGTTTGGGGTATAGACCGGCTGCTAGGGTGGCATGGATCATGGCGAGAGAGGAGGAATTGACGTCAAGATATGCAGGGATGGTCATGAATCGAAGTTTGGAGTAGTTGGCGGATCCACCGGAACGGTAGCGAAGTTTGTCGAGTTCTTGACGGAATGCATCGTCGACAGAGACAAAGCCGGCATCGATGAGGTATGAAAAGTACTGCTGGCGAAGCTCTTCGATTTGAAGCAGGTTTTGGATGCTGAGGAAACTGCGGTTGCAGAAGGTACGGTGGTGGTTTTGAGCTGTACTGCGTCGGAAGCCGTTAAAGGCGTTGGCGATGGTGAGGAAATCCGAGTCGCCAAGCTTGAAGCTTTGCTTGGCTCGATCTGCTTCCAGCTCCTTACCGAAGGGTGTCATGAAGGGTGACTTGGAGTTGAGCGCTGCAGCGATCGTCAATGCTGGGTCGAGACACTTGAATAGAGTTGCTACGAGTAGGAACTTGCCCATATGCACATCGAGTGGCATTTTGGACAGATGTCTACCCAGGTGTGTGATTTCTTCCTTCGATGTCAGCGCCTTTACCTCAACAAGTGCGGCAATGGCACGCTGCACATTAGCCGGGCTCGGCGGTTCAAGAGCCTGCGAGAGTGCATTCTCGATCGAGTTGCCGATCTTGATCTTCATGATCTTGAGCTTGAGTGCAAGACCTTGCAACGACAAACGCAGCATCTCCGGCAACGGGTGCTCATCGAGGTACGAGTCGTGACGATACTTGGTGAAAAGGTGGAAGCAGATACCTTCCTGCACACGACCAGCACGACCGCGTCGCTGCTTAGCGTTGCTCCTGGCGATAAAGCATTCGACTAGGCGTGAAATTTGTCGCTTCTCGTCGTATCGCATCTCTGTGTGCTTGCCTGAGTCAATCACACAGGTGATATCGGGGATGGTGATACCGGTCTCGGCAACGTTGGTGGCGATGACGATCTTGCGCACACCAGGAGGTGGCACGTTGAAGACAGCGCCTTGGTTCTCTGACGAGATAGTCGAATGCAGTGGGAAAAGCTGGAAGCCAGGTCCACCGAAAGTGGGGTGATCGACAAGCATGTCGTGGCACTTGCGAATCTCTGCAAGACCAGGCATGAAGATGAGTGTAGCCGCGCTGAACGACTCCAGATCCTTTTCGAGACATACCCGCTCAAGGATCTTGATGATGAGATCATGGTTGATGACGTACTCGTTCATCCTCCCGAGCGTGTCGATCGTCTTGCTGCGATAGGCTTTGCCGAGACTGCCCATGCTAGAACCTTGGCCGTCAGGGTCATTGTCGTCATCGTCAAGCAGGGCAGGATCATCATCTTCTTCTGGCGCTGGTGCTTGAGCAAGAAGCTGCAACTTACTCTTGTTGCCAGGAGCGTTCTGTTTGCGTGCGTTGCCATCGCGATAGCCGCGCTTGGGTCGGAATGCATATGGTGAGTCGTCCTCGATGATGTAGTCGCTCATCTCAACGGCATCTTCCAGGTAATGAACGTTGACAGGGAACGTGCGACCAGGAACAGCAATAGTCGGGCACCCACCACAATACTTGCTGATGCGCTCAGCATCGACAGTAGCAGACATGAGAATGACCTTGAGATCCTTTCGGTGCGCAATGAGTGTCTTGAGAATGACGAGCAAGAAGTCGGACTCAATCGATCGTTCATGCACCTCGTCAATGATGACGTGTGTAATTTCGTTGAAGGCTGTTCCCTCGAGCATACGCAGGACGATACCTGTTGTAGCGTAGACCAGGCGCGCATTCTTGCCGACGTTGCTCTCGAGTCGGATCGCGTAGCCGACCAAGCTGTCGTTGCTGCCGACACTCTTGCGTGGCTCACCCAGTTCCTCACTGACACGCTCAGCGAGAGAAATGGCCGAGATACGCCTAGGCTCGGTGACGTAGATCTTGCAGTTGCGGCCTTGTGACATGCAGTGCTCTAAAATGTAGGCGGGCACCTGAGTCGATTTACCACAGCCAGTCTCACCACTGAGGACGAAGATCTGATTATTCTCGACGAGGTCGAGAATCTCCTGGCGATGGTTGGCGATGGGCAAGCTCTGACGACCCGGAAGCATCTTTTGGTACGAAGGTGATGCAATGCGGTTGCTAAAGTACTCGGCAATCTCTTTGGCCCGCGCCTCGGACGGTTGGGGTGCAGAAGCAGCCGACAACTCTCCCAATTCGGTCTGTTCCGCTGCTGCAGAAGCGTTGCCAGGTGCAGTCTTTCCCTTTGCCTTCTTGGCCGCTGCAGCCTCCTCCATCCTGACACGAACAACATCACGCACACGCTGAAAGCGAGTACGGCTCTTTCGGTCTCGCTCATCTTTTTGCAGGTTGGTGAGTTCCTCCCACCATTCGCGATAGCCAGGAGGCAGTGCGCGCTGGACCGATTTGTCGCGGTCGATGCAGAAGAGCGCTACCGTGGCGACAAAGTCGTCCGACTGAAGCTGGGTCGCGCATCCGACAGCTGTGAGCGTGTACTCGTCGACGTAAGATGGTATGCCGATGCTGATAGGGGTCTTGTTGGGAACGACTTTACCTCCGTTCCATCGGATAGTGAGCTTGCTGCGGTGCAGACGACCACCCGAGGGGATGACGGTGAACTTGTACGTCGAATACGGGTCAGCTCGCTTAAGAGCATCCGAGAGCATGACACGAGGCGTTTTGCCTCCATCACCACTCTTTGCTCGTGCTGGCAGGTCACGCACGGTGACGGTCACACCGGTGTCGGCGTCTTTGTCCTCGATGGGGCCTTCATTGAGCAAGTCACCGAACATGCCGCCTTCATCATCGGAGCCAGCATCTGACTTCTTCTCATCTGGCTTGTCGTCCTCCCCTTTGTCAGGAGACTCGCTTTCCTGCTTTCCCTCCGTGGAAGTCGGCGCCTTATCCTTTGACTCTGCATTGTCGGCCGGAGCTGCCTCTACTGTTGCTGGAGAAGCGGACTCGATGCCAGCAGCTGCCTCAATCTCTCGTCGTCGCTGCTGACGCTTCTTCTCCTCTTCCTCCTCTGCCGCTTTGAGCTGCTTCTCGATCTCTTCTCGCTGACGAAGCACCTGTCGGAAGCCATTCGTGGCAGACTTCTGGTCGAAGAACGCACCGCGCTCGCACTCGCGCATGAAGTCTTTGGTGCGGCCAAGTACCCTTTCGAGTCTGGCATCTTCTTGCTTCATTTGTGATTCGCCGTCCTTGCCGAGCTCTTTCTTCCACTTGGACTTTTCCTGATCGATGCGAATCTGCATCGCCCGCAGGATCGACCACGTTGCAGTGGGCTTTTCAAGTGTGTCGATTTGATTCGAGTCGAGGTCATCACTGAGCCGCAGGATTAGGCGCTCGCACGACTTCTTAAGGGTGTCTACCTTCTCCTGGTCGACCTTGGGCTTAGAAGTCCGAGGTGCAACTTTGGATGCTATTGTCGCTGCAGAAGCGGCTGGTGTGGGCCCTGGTGAAGCTGCTCCTGGAATAGCCTTGGTGGGGCCTGCCTGCTCATTGCGTGCGAAATTGTTCTTGCCAAGTGATTCTACTCGAGTGAAATCGTAGCCGTGGTATACTGGCGGTCGGCTCTCATCGTATTCGTCATCATCCTCATCCTCATCCTTGTCATCAGCCGCACCGTTGAGCGATGGGAAGTCCTTCTTGTTGGTCTCTTTGCCGCGTCGCTTTTTAGCTGCTTTGCCCTCGCCAGCTCGAATGGCATCCTCCAACGACTCTTCATTGAGAGCCAGATACAGGTACGACAAGCATTCTTCAACGTCCGGAGAGAGAGCGTTCGAGAGCGCGTCTTCGACCTGTGCTGACGAGAAGCCCAGCTTGAGGAGGATCTGGTAGGTGGTCAGTGCTTTGGTCATGACTTTGTCTTCGGACTCAGTCCATGCTGAGGTGGAAGATGAAGCTGCTCCAGAACATCCGGCGTTGTTGACCGACAGCTTCTGCAGATCCTTTGTCAGGGTAGCCATGGCCAGAGGGGTATGCGAAGAGCCGATACTGATTGGTGTTGCGCTACCCGAGAGTGTTGTGGTACCTGAGGTGGCGGTGACTGGCGTAGCGGTAGAGTTTGTAGGGCTGCTCAGGTTGGCTGATGGGGCTTCTGTGTCCTGTGCTCCAGTGCATGCGTTCAAGGGTGCTGCTGCCGCCTTCGCCTGCTTGCCGAGGTCAGCTGCAACCTCGAGCACCTGATCACGTAGCTCCGGATCCATCTCGAAGTTGGGCAGTGTCTTAGCAAGTCTCCGGTCATACTCGATAGCTTTGTGCTGGCGCGAGACTTCCTTCTCGACCCTGTCCTGAAGCTTGTCGACGAGGTTTTGGAGCACCTGCTCTTCCTCCTTTTCAGGGTCGAAGTGATCAGCTCCGCCCGGCTTTCCGTCGGCACCGGTCGACTTGGCCGCAGAAAGGTTGACTGCAAGGCTTTCGTCGTTGATCTTTTCGTAATCGACTGCAGCTGCTGAGTTGGCGGTCTTGGTGGTTGCAGGCTTTTTCGCTGCTGCTGCTGGAGGTGGATCCTGCACTTTCTTGGGGGTCGAGGTAGTGGCATACCCGCGCTGGACGGTGCCTTTTAGGGTGGGCCTCTTTTTTCCCATCTTTGGCCTCCGTACTTTCTGCAAAGAGCTAAGAAGCGGCCATAAATGGTCAAAGGGTTGATATTATGGTGCAAAAGCAAGCAAAGGAGCCGCTCTCAGCAAAGCTGTCACTCGTCACACGAACGTGCACTTCTCTGAAAGCTGAGCTGTGCTCCATCTTGAGGTTTTCTTCTCAGTTGAAATTAGGTACGCCGCTCTAGAGGCCACTATCAGGCGCTCTTCGCAGCCGGGTGTATCTAAGTGAGAAGGCTTAAATTTCAATGGGATGGTAGTTACTAAACAGGAGTATATATACCTTAACATCCAACTACACTCACTCTCCAAGTCATTGTCCATGGACCATGTATCTCCTTTCATGACAGTTCTCATGTCAACATACCCCCTGCATACCATGGAATCAATCCACAAGCATAGGCTGCATGTGTTACCACAAGCTTTGCATCTACCTCATTCTCTTTGGTGCTTGGCGTCTTTCTGGTTCCCTGACTCTGAGTACTCTGATTTAACATGTCAACCTTTTGAAATACCGATGTATCTTCAACTAGCGGGTTTCAGTTTTTTTTATTTTTTTTTGCCCTCGAAAACTAGAGTCTTCCAATACTCAAAAAAGCTCCAAAAATTGATGCCCCCAAATGTAAGCTGTGTTTTTAGACTAAGAGTTAGGGTAGTGTTGGCCAGAACATGAAGTGTCAGCTGGAAAATGAAGTGTTGGCCAGAAAATGAAGCAGTTCCAGAATCCAAACCACCTTGTAGCTCCACCATCTTTGACACTCTTGTCACACAATCAAAGTAGACACAGTCATTATTGACACTGTGGGCTCATGAAAAACAAGCTGTGCAGGAAATGTGTAGGCATTTGCACAAGTACATCACATGCCACATAACATGCAACATCACATGCAACATCACATGCAACATCACATGAGTGAAGACTCAGGTCCAATTCTGAAAACTCTGCCACATTGCTACTGCTGATGCAGTGTTTTCGAAAAATAGAGTAGGGGGTTTCAGTTTTCTCTGAGTTTTCAAAACTCTGAGTTTTCATGGTTTTTTTGGATTTTGAAAACTCACTGCTTAAGTAAGCTCTGCCAGGAAAGAAAAGCTTGGAAGTTTTGAAAACCTCTACTTATTTTTGCCATGAGCCTGGGTTTCTGAATATTTGAGTTTTTAGCGGGAGTTTTTGTCATGTGCTGATATCACATGATTCTAACACAATTCTGCACACAACCCTTGAACTCCACTTTCTGCACTGTCTACACTTTCTCACACTTTGAGTTACATCTGTCCTTGCTTCACTTCTATCACCATCTCCAGTAGCATTTCCTCCCTGTCAGTGCCAGGACATGGACATGCCATCCCCTCATGACCATATCAACAACAATACACTATTCACAGCTTTGCAGAAAGCCTCTGGATTGGCTCCAGCATCAGAGCAGTCTTCAACTGCTTCACAGCACAACACAATGTCAGCTCAGTCCAACCTTGATGGCTCTCATCAGCCCCACCCTTCTGCAACTTCCAGCACCTTGGCTGCGGCTGAGTTGACTCAGCCAGCAACCTCTCCCGCTTCCCCTTTGTCCTCCTCCACTCCTTCTGGTTCCAATGCCACCACATCTGCTGGTTCTTTGCCTCGCCAAGCCTCTACCCACCCAACTCGAATCTCTGCAGCTCACAGCCATCAAGCCAGTACTTGTGGCAGCAGGTTCAACAAAACAGAACATATTGCCTACTTCAATTGGTCACCTAGCAACATAAATAACCTCATTGATATCATCTACAATAATGATCAATACCAATGTGTTCTATTGCCAGGACATTTGACTGTGGAACAGGAAAAGGGTCTGAAGACAAACAAAGACATTATCTGCAGGCAGATATGGCAGGAGCTGTTCCCAGATGAGTCTACTGTTGGTGGTGCTGGTCAAGTAAAGACTAAGATTTGCTGGCTCACTGAACAATACAACAACATCAAGAAGACCATCTCACAGCAGACCAGTGCTGGAGTACTTCTTCAAGACATGGATCACAACAGCTCAGTAAGTACAACTTAGTTGATTCATGTTAAGTGTGCCACTGTTCTTATACTTTATATCTCTGTCTATGCTTCTTTATCAACTTGCAGGACTATGCCACACATGAATTGATTGCTCGAAGCCACCCTTGGTTTGAGCACTGGCATGAGATGATGACCAACCATGCACAGACTGGTCCAGTTGTTCTTCTCACTGGTCACCCATATGATGCCCCCCCTGCCTCCTCTCAGAATAACTCAGTTGATGCTGATGTGAACATGGACAATGCCAGCAATGCTCACTACCCTCAGTGATGCAACATTCCTGGCATGAAATCCATTCTTGAGGAGTCACAATATGATCCCATTGGAGCAAGAGTTATCTTGTCTTTTTCTTCTTCAGTTGCAGCCACCCCAGCTGCTGCTTCATCTTCATCCTGCTCACCCTTCCCTTCCTCATCCAACCCATCTTCGATTGGCCCCACCCCCTTCACCATTACCCCTATAGACACTCCTGTCAGGGGTCGCACACCTGAAACCTGAGATTGGTAGTAGTATCGATACTATTGCCGATTCTGTCGAGTTATGTGACAGAGCTTGTGGTATTGTGATTCCTGGCAAGATATGTAGTAGAGCTGTCTCTATTACTTTTCTCACTCGAATCTGTAGTTGTATAAATGCTATTGCAGATTTCGACTGACTGCTGTTGGACACTCTGTCCAGAGGTAGCTCAGCATGATCAATAACGATGTGAACTTGTACTGACACCAAGGTCTGGTGTGAGAGTGATTGTTGGTGGCACCAACATGAGTGTCCAGTGTGTTGACTGTTGCTTGAGGTGATCCCCAGACCACAGTGGATGACTGCCTTCAGTTCTATCTAATCTGGACCACTGGTTTGCTATGAACTGCCTTCAGACATCAGTGAGTGGTGATACAACACACATGCTACAATGAGGAGCAATCCATTGATTACTACTATGCTGACTGAAAACTAATGTACTTATGCTTCTGAAGTAATACTAGTTTATATGGTGTGTAGAGTGGATGGGGATCCACTTGACCATTTGTGACAAGATGGTATGATTATATATCTCTTCACAGTGTTGCCAGTGACACTGCTCCTGCTCTCTCTCTCCAGAGAGTACCCTCTTTGTTGAGTACTGTACAGGGATCTCCAAGGAGACTCCTCCTCCTCATCGAGCCTTGTCACTCCTGTCTTTCCTGAGCTGTGTCGACTCCATCAACACTGCTCCTCCTCTTCATGTCCTTCTCACTGGTGTCCTTTACACAGCTCTCCTTCCTTTGACCAGTGATGATTCTCCTTTACTCCTGTCCTGTGTGCCCCTGAGTGGTAACCAACCACATGTCACTGAGCTCAGTCCCTGTCTTGGCAAGACTTGGTCCTTGGCCTGGCAGAGCTTGGTCCTCCTCGCATGTGAATCGTCATATGGACATCCTTACTACTGATCTCCACAGAATCTCCCACATGATCTTGCTTGCTGCAGATTCTGGCAGAATTCGTGATATCAATGATGCTCATGCCGATTTCGCTGAGATCTGTCATAGAGCTGATTATACTGCCAATCTTGGTGAGCTCTGCCACAAATCCTACATTCTGCCCAATCCCTTGATTCCTGTACTGCCTTCATATGAACTTTGGTTCTTCCTTCTTCTCTGCACATCCAGGCCCATGACAACTCCAACCTGCCAGCACTCATCCAGCATCGCTTTTGAGGCTGATGAAGTGGATGATGGTGATGGTGGCTCTGTTTTCTATTCTCCAGCCACAGGTACAACACCCAAGAAGTCTCGACCCTCCACTTCCAAGAGCAAGTGAGAAGAGCTGTCAGAAATTGTGTGGGCCTGCACCCAAGACATGCTTCAGGCAAGAATCAAGGTTGAGGAGGAATGCACAAAGAGGGTGGAAATGCACATTCAATTTGACAGGGAAGAAAGTGAGAGACAAGAGCACATGCAAACTGAAGAGCATGGTTGGCTCATGGAGATGGTGCAGATGATGAACCCTAATCTACCCTTTGGCAACATTGCAGGAAGTAGTCAAAGCAATCTTGAACTTGACCCACTGGTTCTTGCCATGGATCAACAGGACAACAATGATTCAGCTTGTGAGTAGACCATTTGGCAAGAATGGTGTTCCTTTTGAGTTCTCCAAGTTCTGTTCCTGTGTTTCCAACTTGTTGTACCATTGCTCTCTGTAAAGCTAGCTCTCAATATGTAAGACTAGCATACCCCATACCCAGTCTTCCATGTAATCTCTCAAATGTAGATTGCTTCAATGTGATGAATTGTTCCACAAACAAGATGCTGATTGGTGTAAGTGTGGAAGAATGATCTTGGTGGAGGAATGCTGCATGTAGCCCTGGTTCCAAGCATGCATGTTGCACCAAACTCAGATGTGCAGAACTCAGCTGAGTTGTGTTTGTAGCTTTGGACTCTCTTTTGGACCACATCATCCTTGTTCAACTGAACTCATCAATCATCAATCTCCTATTTCTGGCCCTCTACTTCAACCATGGTGTGCACTTCTGACAAACAGCACCTCCTGGACAACATTGAGACCACCATCATGCACTCATTGATGGTGGAATCCAAGATGCAACTTGATCTGATGGATGTTGATGCCACTTGGCACCCTAATGATGACCTTGAAGAATCTGATGATGACATGTTTGATCAAGCTGTCTCATTCATGCTCATCAGGACTTATGACATCATCAGCCAGTCTCAATACACAGTTGAATGCCTTCAACTGCCACAATGAAGGGATCCCCTCATCAACATGCTTGATCAATATGCTGTCATCAACTGCAAGCTCTTTTGAGGGGCTGTTCACATGACCCTAGATGCATTCCAAGCTCTCACTTACAGGCTCAGCACAACCAATGCCTTCAGATCAATATCAAGCTTTCAGCATGTTCAGCAGCAAGTGGCAGTTGGTCTATATCAGCTTGGACAGTCAGGAAATGGTGGTGGAGTTTGTGATGTTGCATTTGCCTGCAGTTGCAGTCAGGGCTCAGTTCACATGTGGACAGATAGGACTATTGCAGGCCTATACAAGCTGAACAGCAAGGTAGTAACCTTTGCAACTGAAGACAAGTGTGCTAAGGCAAAAGCATGGGTTGCTGATAAGAGTGGAGTCAAGGAATGGTCTAGAGGATGGTTGGTGGTAGATGGTACACACATCAATCTTGCTTGGAAGCCAGCACTCAATGCTTGCAAGCATTACTCATACAAGGGTGATTATACATTCAACATTGCCCTTGTCTTCCTCCCTCATTCCTTGCACATTGTCAAGTCAGTGGTTGGACATCCTGGGTCATCACATGATGTGCAAGTCTGGGCTTCAGGCAGTGGTATTGTTGCCAAGCCTCATTCACATCTTGATGAAGGCAAGTTTGTCTGGGTTGATGCTAGTTATGGCTACTCCAGCTACACAGTTGGACTGTACAGCAACACTGCAGCTGCAAAGAGCAGAGATCTCCACTACTTCAACTATTCACTCTCCCACATTTGTGTCAAGGCTGAACATGGCATTGCCTACCTCAAGAACTGCTTCCATTGTCTCATGGGATTTCGAGGCAACCTGTATCGAGAAGAGGACCATGAGAAAGCTGCACATATGGTCCAGGCTTGTATCATTGTGCATACATTTGCAAGCCATTATGATCAACCAGATGAGGTGGCAGAATACCTTAAGGCATCAGAAAATCTATCTGAAGCTGAAGTGCTGGAGACCACATCAGGGATGGAAGCATATCAGCAGGCTACTGAAGATGCAAGGATACAATGAAGGGAAAACCAGCAGCAATATGAACAGGAACAGGCTGCTGCCATGGAGGGCATGTCTCAGAACTGAGTCCAGAAGTTCAGGCAGGAGAAAGCACTGGATCTTAGGGAGGAGATGCTCACTGCACTCTTTGCTTCTCATGGTCACCCTTTTGAGGACACAACAGCAGAATCTCAAAGGATGGGAATGACAACATTGGCCTTTGCTGAATGGCAGGAGAGACAAAACTGATGGCATGAGGCTCACAGAAGACAGCAATCAGAACAGGTGTGATGTAAGCTATTTGCTTTAGCTTTTCAATCAAAGGTTTTGGCATTGTTCAGTATAGTGTTCAACAATGTCTGATATGATCACTTTGATCTTGACCTGGTGTAGGGAATCAGAGATTGTTTTTACCAGCTGAGTCAAGTGAAACACCAAGATGCAAGTGTCACAGGCCTGTGCAGTTTCTTGGGGCATCAAAAATTGGGCCCAAACATATTTTCAAAGTATTGTGTTTTCAAAACTCAGAGATAACTGAAACCCCCTAGTATTTTCCAAAATGGCAGAGCTTATGTAAGTAATGAATATTCGATGCAAGTGAAAACTCAAAAAAAAAACTTGATTTTCCAAAAAAAGAAAAAAAAAACTGAAACCCCCTACTTTTTCAAAAAGTCACACCACAATGCAGTCAAAATGCTCCACATTCGATTTCTTCAAGTCTGTTACACCGACAAAAACCTTATGCTAATTTTGTCCTTGAGAAAAAATAGATCGCACGGGTCCTGATGGCTGGCGATCGGTAAGAGTTGGAGCATGATGTCACTGCTGATTTAGACAGAAACATATATACTCGATTGACTAAAGAAAAGGAGTGTGGCGGGAGCCTCTCGCTCCCTGCAAGATAAGGGCTGTTCAACACATGTGCTTTTGTAGCTTTACCCTAAAGTGTGCAGTACCAAAAAGCAAATTTGGCAGAGAGTTGCATTGATCCTGTAAAGCACTCCAAGAGGAACTTTATGCTACTAATTCTTCAGAAGCAGTATTTTTTTTTGTTTCCCACTCTGCAAACCATAACCATGCCACAATACAGTCAGACCACTCTCAGTTGGCAGTCAGCCCTTGCAACAGTGACAAGTCTCCTTCTTTCCAGCTCACCTGTCATTCCATCTGTCTGCTCTGCTGCACAGCAACCCAACTTGATTTCAACTGTTGCAACCATCAGGCACATTGCAGATCAGCTATGGAGCACATGGTATCTTGCAGACCAAAGGGTGCAGCAGAAAGACAGGGTTTCAGACAACATTCTTTCCTTGCTTGACAAGTTCCATCAGAATGATAGACAAGCCTTCTGCAGGTTGGTCAGAATGTGGCTGGAAGCATTTGATTGCATCCTTAAGCAGATCAGGTATCACAAGGTCTTCAAGGCCAACTCCAGAAACCCAAATTTCCAGCTTGCTGTCTTCTCTACAGAATGGGATGACATGGAAATGGTGCCAGCATCCAAGATGTTGCTCATATACTTGGCTTGAGCATGGGTTCAGTTGTCAACTATAGCAACAATGTGACAGCTGCTCTCTTTGATGCATGCAGCCAGAGCTTAACTTGGGTAACTGAAGACGAGAAGATCAAGTCCAAGGACTGGGTACTCACCAAGACTGAGATTCCTGAATGGCAACATGGCTCTGCAATGGTAGATGGAACACTGGTACCACTACAGTTCACACTGGGCATTTTGATTGGAAGAAGAACTACAGCTTGAATGTTCAACTAGTTGTTTTGCCACACAACCTCAAGATCATTGAGTATGTTGTTGGCTGCCCTGGATCTACTCATGACAGCAGCGCTTTTGCCAAGTCTGACATCTTCAAGAATCCTTGCCATTATCTCACCAAGGGAGAATGGATTTGGGCTGACCTAGGGTATGGGCTATCTGAACACATAGTGTCTCCATATGGGCACTAAGCCTCTCTTGCTTCTGATGATTTCCAACAATTCAATAAGGCAGTAAGCAACATCAGAATCTGATCAGAACATGCTATAGGCTATTTGAAGGGCCGCTTCCAAGCTCTCAGAGGGATGCAGCCACTTATCCAGGACAATGATACACACACTTCAGCTTGCCAGACAGTGATTGCAATGTTGGTGGCACACAATATTGCCTTCGAGTTTGATGCTGTTGATGATTATTATTTCTATGCGGGACAGGACTTGAGTGCCCCTGAAGCTACACAGTTGACACAATCCATCCAGCATCATCAAGAAGAAGAAAAACCAGTTGTACTTGGAGGAACAGGCATTCCTTAGCAGATTTGTGTCAAGGCACCGCCGGGATAAAGATTGGAGGCTTAAAGCCAGGCTTGTCCATGAAGCACTTCACAAGGCACTGTTCAGGGGAAGAGGAATGATATTCAGACAGACAACAGAGGAGTCACAGCTACAGGAGAAGACAAAAGAGCACTTGCGCCAAAGATGAATGGTCTATGTGTCCTTCTGTATCACTTGTCCAATCAGCTCCCTCATGAAGGCCTGCATCTGCTCATCTCGCCTTGCAGCTATATTGTCCATCTTTTCCAACATGTGCTCCATAAAGGAATGCTCTTCCTGATGCAATGCCATCTGATGCTCTGTCTGAAGTTGCACAGCCTTGAGATTGTTGTCAGAGATGTGAACCTGTGACTGTGACAGAGCAGCAATTTGGTTGTCATGAAAGATGGAATGTTTTCGCTTCTTTACAAGCTGTTCCTTCCTTGCATCAAGCTGAGACCTGATGTGTTCTGGCAAGAGAATAGAAACATTGCTATGGCTGCTTGATGCAGATGGTGCAGGCATATGGCATAGAGGGGTGTGTTGGTGATGCTCATTGAGTGACCCCATGCTTGGGAGAAGATTGTCATCACTGTTTGAGTCATCCACCTCAATGCCAAGGCTCTGACTGGTGGTGTCAGAGTGGCTGTCGAGCTGTAGATGTGAAAAGGTGTCATTGAGGCTGCGCAGGAAGATCCGAAATGAGATATGAGGAGCCTTTTGCGCACAAAATTGGGAAACCAACCAGATCATGGGTTTCCAGTTGTTCTCACCTGACAATGACTGTGTTGCATCTGTCTGGTTGATTCTGCTGAAATCAATCAGAATACAACTATTGTAAGCGGTCGCGCGCCAGAGACTTAGTTTTGGGGTGCTACTGAGTTTGATTGAGTAAGGTCTACTTGATATGTTTCGCCTAAACATAACCAAGCATCACCACCTGGTAAGTCTTGACTGACTGCCTTGAACACTCCATTCAGAGGTTGTGTGGCACAAAAATTGTTTGTTGGTGAGTGGGTGATACACCCTCTCCTACAGTATGAGTGTTCATATTACTGTTGATAATGCTCTTGGTCGTCATCTGGACCGCAATATGCTAATCACCTACAGAGGATGGGAGTTACTGGACTGCAGGTGTGAATCACCACCTACAATAACCAACTGGACTGCTGGTGTCAAGCAACACCACCTACAGCAAGGGACTGGACTGCAAGCGTTGAAGAACACCACCTTGTCACGGGCCTGAATGCTCAAGAAGCAGGAGGGTCACTGGTTCATATGGAAGGAGCATAGGTATCGGAGATCTAGTCGATACCAGTGGTGAGCATGGTCATAGTGCAGTCTCCATGGAGACCATGGACTCCTACAGACTCACATGCAAAAGAGGACCGGGCCCATATGTGAGGAGGGCCAGGCACAGCCACGAGGAGGACCAAGCTCAAGGAGCATGTGGATGGTTACCACTCAGGGGCTCAAGAGACAAGAGTCAAAGGAACCATCACTGGTCAAAGGAGAAGGAGCAGTGTATAGGAAACCAGCAAGCAGGTCCTGAGGAGGAGGAGCAGTGTCGAAGGAGTCGACACAGCTCAAGAGGCACAAGGGTGCCAAGCAAGCAGGATAGCAAGGAGGAGGAGCAGTGCTAGAGGGGCCCTTGTACAGCACTCGATGAAGAAGGTACTCTCTGGAGAGAGAGCAGGAGCAGCATCGCTGGCAATGCTGTGAAGAGGTATATAACCATACCTTCTCATCATCAAAGGTCAAGTGGATCCTCATCCACTCTACACACATCATAACTACTTATCACTTCGGCATAAGTATATATTAGTTTCAGTCAGCATAGCAGCAATCTATCAGGGTTGCTCCTCATTGTAGTGCATGTGTTGTATCACCACTACCTGATGTCTGAAGGTGGTTCATAGCAAACCAGCAGTCTGGATTAAGATAGAACCGAAGGCAGTAGTCCACTGTGGTCTGGGGATCACTTCAAGCATCAGTCAACACACTGGACACTCATGTTGACACCACCAACCTGATCACCAACACCATCAACCTCATCATCATCAACACTCACACCAGACCTTGGTGTCATCATAACCTACATATTGATATTGATCGTGCCAAGCTACCCCTGAATGGAGTGTCCACAGAGGTCAGCCAAAACCTACGATAGTATATACAATGAATGCCCCCCACTGTCATCGCGCAACTTGATAGTCACCAAACAACTAGTTCATTGAGACTGATACTGAGACAATAGCTGTTGCACAGTTTGATAGTCACTGAGTATCTCGACAGACCGACCTGGGTTTCAGGCGCGAGACCCCTGACACACCTACAGTAAGGGACTGGACTGCAAGTGTTGAAGAACACTGCCTACAGCAAGGGCACTGGACCACTAGTGTTGAAGAACACCACCTACAGTTGTCAACTAACAGTGATACAACACACACATTGAGAGTCATTGCAAGAGCACTGCTATTGCAATGGTACATAACTGAGTAGATAGAGTAAGTAGTATAATAAGTAAAGAGTGGATGGGGATCCACTCATATGCTATGGTAGAATGAGAGTATTTATGCATTTGGCTGGTGTTGCCCACAACACCTATCCTGCTCCTCTTGAGGGGCCTTTGTCCCCTGTTTGACACTGTTTTGTCCTGCTGGCATCAATCCCATTGGTACTGTGCCCCTACTGTTTGCACAGCATAAGGGTTATGCAACACTGCCCTCTTGCCTTCATGCTCTCCTTCTGCCTGATGATGTGTGATGCCCCCTTTTGACACAGCTCCTTCTCGACTTTATCTTGTGAATCCCTTTAGCCACTTGTTGAACCTCATGACCAAACCCCTTGGTCATGTGGTCACTTCAACACAGCTCCTAGTACTTGCTCATATCGGCTGACTTGTTGAAGCATACTGATCTGACTGATTCCAACTGATCCCCAATGAGATTAATCTGGAACCCAGGGTTCAATCGATCTCATAATTCATATGTGCTGCCAGCCCAATTAATCTCATTGATCCCTGATGGTTCAGCACTGATCAATCTGGTGCTCCCTTCATATATTGATCCATTGTGCACCCTTCATATACTGCTCCGTTGCACGACATTCCCATGACTGCCATTGATCAATTTGGCGCACTCTCTTGCGCTATCCTTCTGACCCTGTGACAACTATCTGGTTGATTTCACCAATCACACTGCAAGAAGTGGCCACCGGCATGGAACGAGCTGCTGGACTACAAGGAGACAATGGGAGATTTGGTAGGGAAGATCTCCTTGGTCAAGGGGGAGGCCAGGACAGTGGGAAAGGTTTCACATGTGAGGAGAAGGTCCAAGCTCAGCCAAGAGAAGGACCAAGCTCAAGAGCAAGTGGCAGGTTACCACAGGGGGAACATGCTCTTGATTGCATAACCCAGTCACAAGGTAGACTGCATGGACAGGAGTGGAACAATATGGATGGTCACAAGGTCAAGGAGAGCCATCAGATAGGGGCCAAGGGAATGGCCACAGATTGGGAGGAGAGGGAGATGGGCTGAAAGGACCAACATTGGTACCATGAGGAGGATGGGCAATGTTGAGGGGAATGGCACACAAGGAGAAGGAGGAGGACAAGGACACTCCTCCAAGAGGAGCAGGAGCAGTGCTGTGGATGACACCCTCTGAACACATAAATACTACTACTTCACCATAGCATAAGAGTGGATCCTCATACACTCTACTCTTTACTTTATCTACCCTTACTTAGTTACATACCATTGCAATAGCAAGAGCCTTTGCAATGACATCTCAAATATGTGTGTAGCATCACTGTTGGATATCAGAACTGTAGACAGTGTTCCTCTCAAACACCTGCAGTCCAGTTTCATCACTGTAGGCAGTGTCACTCAACACCTGCAGTCCAGTCAGTTATTGTAGGCAGTGTCTAACACCTGCAGTCCAGTAACTCCTGTCTTCTGTAGGCAATAGGCATATTGTGGTCCAGGTGACATTGAAGAGCATCAATTGACAGTACTACAAACACTCATGCTGTATAGGAGAGTGTAACACTCTCAACCCAGGAAGTAAGGGATGTGCTGCACAACCTCTGAATGGAGTGTTCAAGGCAGTCAGCCAGAACCTACCAGAACAAAGCTGTCTGGTTACTTTCAATTGAAACATACCAAGTAGTTCTTACTCAATTGATCTCACCAAAATCAATTGGAAACACCCAATCTGGTTTCAGGCACCCGACTGCTTACAAAAGGCAGGAAGTTGGCTACAGGGAGACTCTTGCAAGAAGCCACTGGAGAAGATGTCAAGATTTTGTGCTGGCTGCTGGTTGATGTATAGTTGGTGGAAATTGTCAAACCATGGTTCTTCCTGCAGAATCCTGTTCCACTCTCTGAGAAGTGGACTATCTGTATGAAGGTCAGATAGTAAGAAGCCTTGACCTCTCTGGCTCATCCAGTCATACCATGTCTTGAACCAGTCCTTCAAGAATTTGACTTTCTGAAGCACCACCTTTGCATCAGGTGGGTCATCAGCTCATAGCTGGAGTCCAATCTCCTTTGCAATTGCAGTCTTGTTGGCTCCCTGCACTGCATCATTGCTTTGATTGTGTATGAGGATTGCTGCCCAGTCAGCATGTTGTCATGGGCCTGGATGCTCAAGAAGCAGGAGGGTCACGGGTTCAACAGGTATTGAAGATCTAGTCGAGATCAGTAGAGAGCATGGTCGTAGTGCAGTCTCCATGGAGACCATGGACTCCTACGGACCCACATGCAAAGGAGGGCCAAGCACAGCCATGAGGAGGACCAAGCTCAAGGAGCAGGCACAGCCACGAAGAGGACCAAGCTCAAGGAGCATGCAGATGGTTACCACTCAGGGGCTCGAGAGACAAGAGCCAAAGGAACTGTCACTGATCAAAGGAGAAGGAGCAGTGTCAAAGGAGTCGACACCAGGTCATGAGGAAGAGGAGCAGTGTCGAAGGAGTTGACACCAGGTCATGAGGAGGAGGAGCAGTGTCGAAGGAGTCGACACAGCTCAAGAGGCACAGGGGTGCCAAGCAGGAGAGGCCCCTGAGCAGTACTTGATGAAGAAGGTACTCTCTGGAGAGAGAGCAGGAGCAGCATCGCTGGCGATGCTGAGAAGAGGTATATAACCATGCTTTCTCATCATCATAGGTCGAGTGGATCCTCATCCACTCTACTCACCACAACTAGTTATCACTTCAGCATAAGTATATATTAGTTTCAGTCAGCATAGCAGCAATCCATCAAAGGTTGCTCCTCATCGTAGTGTGTGTGTTGTATCACCACTACCTGACGTCCGAAGGCGCCCATAGCAGGTTAGTGGTCCGGATCAAGATAGAACCGAAGGCAGTAGTCCACTGCGGTCCGGGGATCACTTCAAGCATCAAGTCAACACACTGGACACTCGTGTTGACGCCACCAACCTTATCACCAACACCATCAACCTCATTATCATCAACATCACCAATCTCATCACCAACACCATACATCATCATCCACACTCACACCAGACCTTGGTGTCATCATAACATTGATATTGATCATGCCGAGCTACCCCTGAACGGAGTGTCCACAGAGGTCAGCCGAAACCTACGATAGTATATACAACGAACGCCACCTGCTGTCACTGCACAACTTGATAGTCACTGATACCGAGACAATAGCTGTCGCACAGTTTGATAGTCACCGAGTATCTCGACAGACCAACCTGGGTTTCAGGCGCGAGACCCCTGACACATGTCCTGAAAGGATGTCAACTAGACATTGCTCTTCAGCTCAAGTCCAGTCCCTGTGCCTCCTTTTGTGAGCATCAGCTGCTGGTGTTGCTTGAAGTGCAAGTTGGTGTTCTTGGGTTGCCAACATGATTGCTGGTTGTGGTGTGCTGTGTAGTCAGAAAGGTTGTGCACAGAGATGAATCAAGGTATATTTGAATCCAGGCTGACCTTTAGTTGCAGCATTTTGAATTGCTGTGATGGTGCTATTCTAAGTCAAAGCTCAAGTCCAGAGGGGGACTTGGCTGTTTCAGCTTTTTTGAGTACAGAAACTCCCAAGTCCCCCTCTCCATTTTCAAGAGCAAAATCCAGGCTGGTTGAACATACCTGCTGCTTTACTCTAATTTCTTTAGCCTCGCGCGACGGCTTGAACATCCCTATATATATACAAACTGGGTGGCATATGCCAAGCGTGGGTACATCCTACTTAATGACGAGGTCTGACAACAAGTGGGTGTAGGTTGTACCCAATCTTCGATCTTCGATCAGATCATCCCTCACCCGATCCATCTTGTAACTGCTTATGTCACCCTATATCATTTCACTGGATCGTTCTTTTCAGTAGTCCTGACATCCGAAAGTCCAACTCTTCGCGGCGGCCTGACTTGCGAAAGGGCACATTCCAGATTGCTCACAACGGTCCGCCTAATCGCAGTAGCAACACCTTCTCTCCTCACAACTACGGTCTTGCCTACTTTCGAGACTGCATCACAGCAAAGATGGCGTCCACACCAGGATCACCTCCGCCAGACCGGCCTTCTGCACCCCCAGCTTTGGCTATCGTCAGGTCAAACGCTTCCAACCTTCCACGCAACCTTCCGGTCAAACGATACGATGGCGACCCGCTCGGACGAGTCGACGTGCAACATGCACTCCTATGCCATCTGTTCTCCGATACTAGACGGGTCTTCACGAATCCACGACCAGGTGATCGATCCACTGCTGCAACAGCAAGTGGTTCTGGAGCACCGGCGAGCCCAGCCAACGTTCCTGCCCCTGTCTACCCCTACGGCATGTCAGCTGGCTGCGTAAGGCGCAGTGACGAGACCGAAGAAGAGTTCAAGCAGTGGCAGGAGAATCGAGACCGCTACCTTCGTTGGAAGAAGCGTCTCGATCGCAAGGAGAAGCTGGAACGTAAAGCCGCAGCTGCTGCTGCCGCTGCCGAGTCCACCGTAGAAAACGCAAACGGTGACGCTGGAGACGACGGCAACGAAGAAAGAGACGAGCTGGCTGAAGGAGGGAACGAAGCTGAAGCAGACGCAGCAAAAGCCGACGCTGACGACGATGACGAACATCTCGGCGACGAAAACGAGGCGCTCGACGAAGACGAATTCCCAAAATCGGGTGCAGCAAAGCTCACTTTCAAAGAACTCTACATCGAATCCCTCCTAAACAGCAGCAAGTGCACCAAGTCCATGCGGGACAAGATCCTCGCCGACGAAGAATACGCAGAAGACTTTGCCAAAGTCTGCTTGCTCGTCAACGTCGGTCGCATCAACACTACACTCGCTTTCTACCCGGAAATGAAGACCGTCTTGCGCTCCTACCATCCCTTACCGTCGATGCAAAACAACGAGAACACGCGAAGGAACATGCAAGATGCACCACGAATGAAGTCGCTACTCAAAGGTGTGCTCATTGATACCGAACGACCTGCTCCACCAACAGCCGGTCCATCAGCTGGACAGCCGGTCAGAGCGCAGAAGCCCAATGCGCTGAGCGAAGAGGCACCGTCGGACTTCAGAGAGGTGATCAAGCGGTTCCGTGCGGGTACTGTTCCGCCGACGAGTGTCGTCACTTTGATCTTCCTGCTATCACTGCATGCGAGTGAGGTGACGGATATGCATTTCCCTACACCGCATGATTCGCATTCGCTCTTCTACCCACATGCTGACCACCCACTTCCATCGAGACAGAGAGCAAACGCGTTCATGTGGTTGCTGTACCACTATCTGGAGGGTCCCGCTACAAAACCTCCGGGAGAGCTGCCGAATCCTTTTGACGATGAAACATCGCTCAATACCGCCAAAGAGGCTGCTGAAGCATATGCCAATATCTGGACTGAGGAGGAGAGGAAGAAGCGAGCCAACCAGCCATGGAAAGGGGTTGTCAATCCTGAATGGCAGAAGTGGAAGCAGTCGCAGGAGAAGGACAGTACGGAAAAAGAGGCTGATGTCAAGAAAGAAGGCGTGAGCGGGGAGGGTGTGAAGAAAGAGGCCGACAAAGATGGTGATGTGTCTATGGGTGATGATGGAGAGAAGGAAGTGAAGAAGGAAGGAGAGAAAGAGCCTCCTTCGCATCTTCATCGATTGCTCGTACCCACTTTGCAGACCATCTCGCATGAAGAAGCAGCAAAAGAAAACGTCGACACGGAGGAAGAAATCAGATGGGGCAAACAGATGCAATCTGAACGAGCCGCTTTCTTAGCGAAATTCCAGGAAGAAGAAGCCGCAAAGAACTCTGCTTCTGCCGGCTCTCCTGCTCCTTCTGCCGGCACTTGGCAAGGCAAAGGTCGTAAAATTGGTGGAGCTTCTTCTGCTGCCGCATCTACTGCTGGTAGTGCTGACCGCGGCTCACCGTCCGAAGCCGATACGAGTCGCAACAAGCGCCGAAATCCTGGTGCAGCAGCAGGTGACGTCTCTAAACGATCTCGCATGGCTAGTCCTATCGACTTTGATGATCCTTCATCAGAACCCGAGGCTGCCGAGTCCGCCACTGCTGCTGTCTCAGCTAACCCTCTCATCAGCGATCCATACCTCAATCCTAACATCGCCATCTCCGACCGCATTCGTCCTCCGCTCTGGGATCTGGATCTATCGATTCCTCCGCAGTACCAAATCTCTCACTCTCTGCCGCGCATTGCTTGGGCAAGGATCTTGGATCGCGCACAAAGGGGCGTGGGAGACGCATGCTACGAAAGCGACGAAGACGAGTTCGCAGAGTCAGAAGCACAAGAACCGGAGCATAGCAGGTCAGAGATCTGTAGAATTTTGACAGGATTGCAAGGGGTGGTAAGGCATGATGTATTCGAGAGGGATAATCATGGGGTGCGGCTGAAGTATGGTGGCTATGAACAGAGCGGGGAGGGAGAGGGTGCAAATGGGGATAGAGAGAGGGGCTACGAGGGGTATAGGGATAGGGAGAGGGCGAGGGTGGAGCTGTATTCGAGTAGCATACCTGTTGCTAGTGGAAGGGGAGGGGTGTATGGAGAGGAGGAGGAGAGCGGGGGAAGAGGAAGAGGGGAAGACGTCGATGACTTGGAAGAGGCACTGTTGGGCGGTGATGATGGTGCGAAGAGGAGAAGTGTTGGCCGGAATGGGTATACGTCTGTTCGAGCGTGAGGCTCGTAACCTGCGTCAAAAAGTTGAAGCATGTGACACCTCGGCGATTGATGCATGCAAATGCAACCTTCGCCGAGCCCACACACCAAATCACCAACTTCGCTCACTTGGACCAATTGTGTTGTCCAGGCTGACTGTCGAAGCCCAAGATGCCAGTCACCAGGCAGCTGGTGTTTACCTCCTCAACCTCACACTCACTCTCCCATGCCATTGCCTTATTGGCCCTTAGCATAACACATGCACATGAGAAGGATTGAGACTTATATAAGCACCTGATTCAACATGTACCTAGAATAGTATTACTCATTGCAATCAACACTTGTGATCATTGACTTTGATGCACTTCCAATTGATCTTGATGATGCTTTTTAAGTGATTAAGAGTCTGACTGCTCTTGCCACATGATCCTCAACACCATGCCTTTGCAACCAAATGATCCACATCCCACCAAAGACCCCTCACTTGAGGACCCCTCTGATGATCAGGCCAAAACAATTCCAGTACCTGCAGAACATCAAAGAACCACTGAATCTGATACTGACTCCTCTGATAACTCCAACAGCAATGACAGTGAACCAAATGAACCCCTACTTGATCTTAATGACATCAACAAAATGAATATCAACACCCTCCATAACATTGTCACACAATCTACCCTATGCAAACAAGCCAAGACCTCATCATATAAGCTACCTTCCAAATGCTGTGGTTTCCTCCATGAAGTGACCCAACTCAATGACACACTAAAGGACACCCCCAAACTAACCACAAAGAACTGGTATGCCTGGAACCCCTGTTTCTGGGACATATTGGCCTCATGGTCCCTGGCCCTCAAGCACCTCAACAGCACCACCAAACTGGGTGATAAGAAGTATGACTGAAAACTGGATGCAAAACTCTGTACAATCATCCAGAGCAATGCAAAGCTCATCAGTCAAGATAATGTGAACTATCTGTTCATATGACCTGCAAATACTGAATCATGGAGGACCCATGAATTATATGCTTGACTCAAGAAGGACCTCACCAAGATGGAGCACATCACTGAATCAACCCTCCTCTAGGAGGCCAGAAGGATCTGTATGTTTAATGTGGATGTTCATAAATTCTCTGCTGACTTGAACAAGCATTGGGCCAAGGCTGAAGCCATGGGTTTCAATCTGACAAGAGTCCTCAAGATCAAAACTCTCATCAACCAGGTGAGACTTGTGACTGCATACAATATTTGCATCATGAATCTGCAAGATAATGGCTGAGGAACAGACTACAATGCAATTTGTGCAGCTTTGTTCAAACAACAAGATGACATGGCTATGAAACCAAGCCATAGGACTGATGGCAAGACCCCACAAGCTTTCATTGCTAATGGGGAAATCACAAATCAAGATGCCTACAGCATGGGAAAACCAGGTCCCAATGGTTGTCAAAGATGCTATTACTGTCAGGGAGAAATCCACATCAGTCATTTCTGCCCTAAGAACCCAAACAGCAAATCCCAATCCAAGATCAACACCAATCCCACCCCCAGGTTGATGAACAATCAAACACCCATCTAGGAATTCTGGTGCACCATTGCATCAGCATATCACACCCCTTTGAGACAGCAACCCAATACATGGGTCATAGATTCAGGGGCAACTGACCATATCACAAATGACAATATGATTCTCATTTCCTCATCTCCATGCACCAGATTCATGAAAACCACTGGTGGAATGCTAATTGGAATCAAGGCTAGAGGACAAGCCATTGTCAACATTGACAGACACAAAGTATATCTTAACAATGTACTTTATGTTCCAGAAGTAAGTGTAAATCTAATGTCAGTGCAAGCTCTAACAACTGACAGTGTACATGTGATGTTCAACCTAGATAATGCACACCTTAAGTGGCCCAATGGTCATGAGGTGAAAGGGTATACCAATACCTGTATGAGGCAGTGGGAAATCCACCCAACAAAGCCAGAAGCTCTTATATCAACAATAGATGATGAAATGAATGACCTACCGGAATGACTTGACATTGACAACCCACTGAGACCACAAAGTTTCACCAGAGATTTCATCCACAAATGATGTGGTCACCCTGGTCACAACAAAAGCCAAATACTAGAAAACATATACAACATCAAGATCAAACCATATGAATGTCAAGATTGCATGGTGAGCAAGTCAACAAAAGCAAACATATACAACATCAAGATCAAACCATATGAATGTCAAGATTGCATGGTGAGCAAGTCAACAAAAGCACAGACGGGACAAAGCCATGGTGATCATGCCAAGCACCCATTAGAGCTTATACATGTTGACTTGGTGACACTTTTTTTGACAAAAATGGAATCCACCTCTATACTGGTGGCAGTGGATGACACATCCAGTTTCACATACACCAAGCCCCTATGCTCAAAGGCCAATGTGCTACAAGTATTGAAAGAATGGATTAACTATGCTGAAACCCAAACTGGACACAAACTCAAGACTCTCCAATCTGATAACGGAACAGAATGGATAAATGCAAATGCAATTGCATGGCAGAACAATGCAGGGTTTAGATGGCAGAAGACATCAACATACAACAGCAAGCAAAATGGAAAGGCAGAATGGACAATAAGGATGATCAAAAACATGATGATGGCAATGATGTGATCTCATAGCCTACCCCAGACTTTCTGGCCATTTGCAGTCGAAGTGGTGGTTTTCACAAAGAACTTGATACCAAATGTCCAAGGTTGCATTTTGTATCATGTATTCTATGATAGAGATCCCAAGAAACCATTCAGCATGCTGTCATGGGCCTGGATGCACAGAAAGCAGGAAGACCTGTCAACTCATATGAAGGGAGCGCAGGAATCAAGGAATTGGGCAGATCATAGGATTTGCAGCAGAATTCACTGAGATCAGTAGTAGAGACAGTTCTATTACAGATCTCATTGAGATCTGCACAAGCAAAGTTGATATCATGAATCCTGCCAGAATCCACAGTAAGCACAATTGTATGGCAGATTCTGTGGAGATCAGTGGCAAGGATGTCCTTTTGACAAATTCACATGCAAAGAGGACCAAGCTCACATGCGAGGAGGACCGAGCTTTGCCAAGATGGGGACCAAGCTCAGAAGCATGCAGACAGTTACCACTCAGGGGTCACAAGATAGGAGTCAAGAGAACCATCGCCGGTTGAAGGAAGAAGAGCTGTGTCGAGGACACCAGCAAGCAGGTCATGAGGAGGAGGAGCAGTGTCGAAGGAGTCAGCACACAGCTCAGGAAGATTAGGAGCAGTGCTACAGGGACTTCTGTATAGTACTCAATGAAGAAGGTACTCTCTGGAGAGGGAGAGCTGGAGCAGTGTCACAGGCGACACTACAATGGATGTATATAAGCATACCCTCTTGTCATAAGTGGTCGAGTGGATCCCCATCCACTACACACCATATAAACTAGTTATCACTTCAGCATAAGTATACATTAGTTTCAGTCAGCATAGTAGTAATCAACAGGTTACTTCTCATTGTAGCACATGTGTTGTATCACCACTCACTGATGTCTGAAGGCAGTTCCTAGCAAACCAGTGGTCCGGATTAAGATAGAACTGAAGGCAGTCATCCACTGTTTTCTGGGGATCACCTCAAGTGTTAGTTGACACACTGGACACTCATGTTGACACCACCAGTACTCATACTCACACCAGACCTTGGTGTCATCACAAGTTCACATTGTTATTGATCATGCCAGGCTACCTCTGGATGGAGTGTCCACAGTGGTTAGTCGAAATCTGCAATAGCATTACTACAACTACAGATTCGAGCAAGAAAAGTGATAGAGATGGCTCTATCACATATTTCACCAAGAATCGCAATACCACTAGTGTTGTCACATAACTCGACAGGATCGGTAATAGTATTGACACTACTACAGATCTCAGGTTTCAGGCATGCGACCGCTGACACTTTGCTTTGCACTTTTGGATGCCTTGCCTGGGTACATGTGCCTAAGATGAAAAGGAAGAAGCTTGATGACCCTGCTATACCTGCCATCTTCATCAGATATGATGAAGAACACAAGGGGTGGAAGTTCATATCCCCAAAGCACAATCCAACAGTTTTTTGGTCTAATGCAGCTAAATTCCTGGAGAGTAAATCATGGGAGGATTGTACAGAGGTGATACCAGGTCATGACATGGATCCTGAATACCACATGGAGGATATTGAAGACATGGGTTATACTGAGCATGACATCCATGATGAGGAACAACAAGGACCAATTGAAGACATACTTCAACCAGATAATGAAAGTGATCAAACAACCCAGGAAAATCAACATGCTCTCATAATGACTGCAGCACCAACAAAAACGGGAAATAGCAATAGTCTCCATATGACCCAGCAAGTGCATCCATGGGCCCATCTGATGACAGTTATGGCAGCCTGAAAGATCTACCAATCACACTCACCTCCACCAGGTGAATTGTATCAGTTCCAACAGAAACTTTGCCATCAAGGAAAGATATCAGGACCACCACACACTGCACATCACAAAATGAGTGTGAACATGGCTAGCATTGTAAACCTTAAACCAACAGTAAAAGAGGCACTCACCAGACCAGACCAATCCCACTGGCATGAAGCAATCTGTGCTGAGCTGGAAGGCCTTGAAAGCATGCATGTCTGGGAAGTAGTTGACATGCCACCAAAAGCACACCTCATCGATTTGAAATTAGTACTCAATGTCAAGACAGATGCAAATGGGGTGCCATACAAGTTCAAGGCAAGACTTTGTGCTCTAGGGTTTTCACAGAGAGAGGGCTTGGACTACACAGAGATCTTTGCTCCAGTGGTACCTAGGGATGCAATTTGAACAGTACTCATATTAGTAGCTAAGCTCGATTGGGAACTGGTTTCCATAGATGTAAAACAAGCATACATCAATGCAAGACTGGAACATAACATCTATCTGAAACCACCCAAAGGTACAAATGCCCCCCCTGGAAAAGTGTATAAGTTACTCAAGAGCCTCTACAGCCTCAAACAGTCCAGACAAGAGTGGTACAAAGAAATGGACTCTCATTTATGACACATGGGATTCTTTTCAGTCCAGGGAGCACCATGTGTATATTCAAGAGGAGCAGGGCAGGAACAAGTCATTATCATCATGTACATGGATGATATGCTTGTTATGGCCCCATGTAGGTCACAGGTGGATGAAGTGAAGCAAGCAATCCTAAGTAAATGGAGGATTGAGGACAATGGACCAGTGATGGAGTTTTTGAAGATTAAGATTACAAGAGACCAAATGAAATGCACCATGGATCTGGATCAACAAGTGTATATTAAGGAAATCATCAAAGAATGGATAGAACCTGATGAAAAGACCTGGATACTGATGATGGCTACTCCCATGAAGGTGAATGACAATCTCACAAATGGAAACAAGCTTAAGGAAGCCTACCCCACACTTGTAGGAAAGCTGCTCTGGGTATCGAACACCATCTGTAAGCAGTCGCGCGCCAGAGACTAGTTTTGGGTGTTATTTGTTCAGTATAGATGGGGTTGATTGAGTAAGGTCTACTTGGTATGTTTCAACTTAAAATGTAACCAGACATCTTCAACTGGTAAGTCTTGGCTGACCACCTTGAACACTCCATTCAGAGGTTGCACAGCATGTATGCTGTTTGTTGGAGAGTAAGTGATACCCTCTCCCTACAGTACAAGTGTTTGCAGTACTGTTGATAATGCTCTTGGACATTGTCTGGACCATGATATGTTAATTGCCTACAGAGAACAGGAGTTACTGGACTGCTGGTGTGAGTCACCACCTACAATAACTAACTGGACCGCAGGTGTCGAGCAACACTGCCTACAGCAAGGGACTGGACCACAAGTGTTGAAGAACACCACCTACAGCAAGGGACTGGACTGCAAGTGTTGAAGAACACTGCCTACAGTTGAGAACTGGACTGCAAGTGTCTGGAAGACACTGCCTACAGTTGACACCTAATGGTGATACAACACACACATTTGAGGGTCATTGCAAGAGCACTGCTATTGCAATGGTACAAAACTAAGAGTCAAGTAAGTAAGTAAGTAAGTAGCATGTAGAGTGGATGAGGAACCACCCATATGCTATGGTGAAATGAGAGTATTTATGCATTCGATTGGTGTTGCCTGCAACACCTATCCCATTCCTCTTGAGGGGCCTTTGTCCCCCATTTGACACTGTCTCTCCTGCTGGTGTTGATCCTGTTGATGCTGTGCCCCTACCATCTGCACAGCATAATGGTTATGCAACACTGCCCTTTTGCCTTCATGCTCCCTTTCTGCTTGAATTTGGTGCTGATCAACTTGGCACACCCTTCATATGTTGATCTGCTGATCCTGCATGACATTACCATGAATGCTGTCAGTCAATTTGGCACACCCTTCTTCCACTGGCCTGCTGGCCCTGTGACATTACCCCCCCTTCCAGAGCCAAGCTCCATTGAGGATATAAGCTCTCCTTCATCCTTCTTTCTGTCCTTCCTTTCTTCTCTTCTTACCATTCCATGCAACCAACAACACTCTGCTTGGTATGCCCCTTTTCCTATGTTCTCGAACTATGAGAATTTCCCCTTCTCCTCCTGTTATGATGAGTGAGGTAGGATCTCCCATTGCTACTCCTGGTGACAACCCTGCTCCCCAGAGTCTGACTCCATCCATCAAAACTCCCCTGTTGCCTTTGTCTCCCTTCCCTGATGATGATGCAGCTTCCCTGAGTCTGACTGCTTCTTTGCTTTCCCTATGTTCATCCCTTGGGCACATATATACACCCAATCCTCTGGACTTCGACATGGAATGCCCTGTGACTTCAGCTTTTTCTGACCATCATGATGCTGAGGAGGTAGATTTGGTATGTATCCCATCCCCACCTTTGCCTGATCATCATGTACCAACCAACAGTGAGATAGCTGGTTGGTCTGAAGGATTGGTGGTGGCTAGGCTGGTGGTGAAGGTCACTACTGGGGACTACCCTCCAGGTTGGGAGGTGGTTAGAGGTTCTGCAACCAAATGGCAGCTGCACCACCTGGTCATGCTTCATTTGACTGAGGGTTGTATGCCCTGGCCTAGCTGGCAGTGCACCCAGTGCTCTAGTCTTAGTCTTCCATAAGTAATTCTTCTGTTTGACTTTTCCCCCCCTTTTTTTTTTTTTTTTTTTTGTTATTGACCTCCTCCTTCTCCATAGTTGTTTCCCTTCTGCATTCATTAACCCCTTTAGTCCTCACAGTCATGTTCCTCACACTTGCACTCATTGCCACCTTGGCAACCTGGCACATTGCAAACAGACAATTTCCACTCCTCCAGACATGGAGTACTTAGGTGATGGTGCCCCTGGCAGGCAGCCTCAGGGTGCTCATCTAGCAGAGCATGCACATCTGACTGTGGCCAATGGTTATGGTCCAGGTTTCATTTGTGCTGATGATTGACTGACTGATCCCCATACTTCTGAGGAATGGGTTTCGGCCATAGGCAATCTCTGGTGCCTGCCTAACCAATCATTGGCATTCCCTATCCTCTGGGTACTCTTTGTGTACCTTGATTGTCATGATAAGTTGCACTCAGAGCATCAACCTCATGAATCAGTCATGGTGCCTGGTGAGAATCTTGGCCCTCTCTTTGATAGACAATGGATTTGTCCTTCTCTTGGTGGCTGTCCTGCTCCTGTTGGTGACAGCAACGTGTAATGACATGTCCATAAATCCATTTTCTCATTTTTCTCTCAATTTCAATTTTTCCTTGTTCCTCTCCTTCAAGACTGTGCCTTTTTGTCAGCTTTCATGAGATGCCTTGAAATTAAACAGAATCTTTGCCTTCCATCAATTTCGTCTTGCTCTTCTCCATTTGTGTCTCTCATGTCTCTTGGAATTGGAACTTTTCTTATAGTTGTCCCCCCACTGACACCTCATACTCCTGGATGAGGGTTGGGCAATCGAGAAGGTCAATCAGTTCCCATGATGCTGCCTCTTCTGGGCACCCTTGCCAGAGCACCTTGTATTCTATTTTGTGGTTATGGACTCATTTGTCCAAAAGGGCCTCAACTTCAAATTCGAGATCCTCTTCTGGTAATGGTGGTTCTACTGGCACCTGTGAGTGGTGTGGAAGTGTGCTTGTCCTAGCCAGCTCCAACATTGATATGTAGAAAACATCGTGGACTCAGAGGTTTACTGGTAGACTGATTTGATATGCCCTTCAGCCAATTCTTTCCTTGATTGGGTATGGGCCTGTGAACCTTGTGTCTAACTTTGGGGTTGGTTGTCTTGTTTTCCAGTTTCTCTGGTTGATATACACTAAGTCGCCCACCTTGAATTCAATATCCTTCCATTTATGGTTGTATTGGTTGACCACCTGACTCTGAGCATGTCTGATCCAATCTTGAAGGTACTTGATGCACTCCATATTGTCCATGAAGTATTCAGCAAGCTTTGGTTCATTTACCCCAAGTTTTCCAGGTATCTCTGGGTGCAACTTGGGATTCCAACCATAGCAAGTGAAGAATGGGGATATGCCAATACTGGCATGCACAGTGTTGTTGTACATGAATGCTGCCATATGAATTAAACCAGCCCAATCATCCTGCTCATAATTGCAGTACATTTGGAGATACTGCTCCATGACCTGGTTTACTCGTTTGGTCTGCCCATCAGTTTGTGGGTGATAAGACATGCTAGGTGAGTGTCTTGCACCTAGGCTGTCTATGAATGCAGACCCAGACTTGGATATGAATTGTCATCTGCAGTCTGATACAATGTGATCTGGGGCACTGAATAGTGGGAAGAGGTTCATTTTGAGCAGTACAGCTGTCTGTTCTGCTGTTATGGTCTTTGTCATCAGGACCATGATTGTGTACTTGGTCAGTCAGTCTACTATGACCAAGATGGAATCATAACCTTCTGACATTGGCAGTCCTTCAATGAAATCCAATGATATAGATCCCCATGGCCTTTCTGGTGTGGACAATGGTTGGAGAAGACTGTATGGTTGGTGTCGAGGTGCCTTGTATTGTGCACACATGGGACAACTTGCTACATAGTCTGCAATCCAAGCTGTCATATTAGGCCACCAGTAGTGCCTTTGGGTAGACCAGATAGTGGCATCCCATCTGATGTGACCAGTGGTTACACCATTGTGACACTGAGACATCACCATGAATTGTAAATGTTCGACTGAGAGGGATTGCTCATCTACTTCACATGTGCCTCATGTCTTGCATTTGTTGGTTCTTCCTGGCAGGGTTACTTTTGGAATGACAAGGCATCTGTCTTTGTGCCAGAGCCCATTCTTGGTCTCAAATGGTGTCTGGACATGCATCTCTTGAAGTTCCTGATCAAGGGGCTGGAATGTTCAGGTTAGGCCTAGTAGTCCTTGTGATGTGATGGCCTCCATTGTTGGTGTGGCTGCTATCAGTATCGAGGCAAACTCTGTTGTTCCAGTCATGTCCTTAGGTTTGTTTCTGTCTTGAACTCCCTCAAACACCCAGGATGGTAGTAACTGCTGCACATTATGCTCCTGTTCCTCTCCAATGGGTTGCATGTCCCTCCTTTGAGTTACAGCATCTGGTTCTCCAGCCTTATTGCCTGGATGATATTGTAGCACAAAATCGAAATCAGCCAACAATACTGCCCACCTAGCTTGTCTTCCAGTAATACAATGTTGGGACTTAAAATATTTGAGAGCTTCATGATCCATAAAAATGACAAGCTGATTGGGTAGGCCAGCTAACATGTGGCACCACTGGGTGAGGCATGCCACAACTGCTAGGAGCTCTTTATCATGTATCTCATAATTCTTTTCTGCTGATGCCATCTTGCAGGAATAGTAAGCTACTGGTTGCCAGCATCCTTCATGTTCTTGTTTTAATACTCCAGCAATGGCAAAGTCACTTGCATCTGTCTCTAGCTGTGTTGGCAAGTGATAGTTGAAGTGCTTCAACACTCCAGCTGTTGTAAACACTTGGATGAGCTTGTGAAAAGCCTGCTTGGCATCTCCAGGTAACTCAAACTTCTTGAATCATTCCATGGGCTTTACCAATGAGGTAAGTGGTTTAGCAATGCATGTGAAATGGGCTATGAACCTCTGATAGAAGTTTGCAAAGCCCAGAAAATGCTGGATGTCATGGATTGACTCCAGCATTGGCCATTCAATAACCATTTGCACCTTGTCTGGATCCATTTCTATTCCTGTGGGTTTTATGATATACCCTAAGAATTCAATGGTGTCCATGTGGAACTCACATTTTGACAGCTTGGCAAATAGTCAGTGCTTCTTCAAGCATGTCAGAATCTTGGTGACATGCTTGATATGTTCCTCCTTCATGTCACTAAAGATTAGGAAATCATCCAGGTACACCACCACATATATTCCAATGATATCATGGAAGATGTGGTTGATGAATGACTGGAAGTGGGCAGGAGCATTAGCTAGGCCAAATGGCATCACCAGATACTTGTAAAGACCCAGCTGGGTGCCAAACGCTGTCTTCCATTTGTCTCCAACTGCAATACAGATGAGGTTATACACAGCTTTGAGGTCCAGCTTTGAATATATCCTTGCCTTGCATAGGAGGAACAACTGTTCATCGATGAGCAGTAATGGTGCTCAGTTCTTGATCATGATTTCATTCAGGCCCCTGTAATCCACACAGAGTTGCAATCCTCCATCCTTTTTAGGTATGAAGAGCACTGGTGATCTTGCAGGGCTTTTCAATGGCTGTATGAAACCTTTGGCTAGATTTTCATCAAGGTACTTGTGTAATTCAGCCATTTCTTTCAGTCCCTTGACATAGGTGTCAATACAGTTCTGGTATGTCCCTGACCATAACCAGCTTGTCCACTTCCACCTCCATCTCTACTCCTTGATTGGCTCCAGTGGGCACAAATCCAAATGCCGGGAGAGATGAGGGCAGAATGTCTAGCAGCATGAACCCAATAGGGCTGTCTTCCAGAGCTGCTTGGATCAGTCATTCCACTGATACAAACTTGTGTCCATGGAGTTTAATAGACATGTGGTTCTTATCAGGGGGATCCCTTTTGTTTATCTTCAGGAACTCCTGTTGTAGGGCTCCCAGCTCTTCTGTTCAATCCTTCTGAGTCTGGGTTTTGAACTCAAGTTGGCCAGTATCCCACTGGATAGTTGGTCTCAACCTTTTCAGTTCTGAGAAACCCAGAATGAGGTCATACTCACCAGTATCAGCTACTGATGCTTCCACTGCCCCTAGATTGTGGTTCCCAATAACTACCTGCACTGTAGCAGAGCTGTTAATGGTGAGTTGGTGTCCAGTGACACCATGTACAGATTGTGTTTTTGTTGGTTTTGTGTTTAAGTGATACTTACAGACAAAAGATTCTGAAACTATGGATAGGCCAGCACCAGTGTCAGTGAGTATTTGAGCCAGGTGATCTTGGATCATACCAGTTAGCTTGAGCACTGCCTTGCTTGCATTAGTGGAGAAACAAATGGAACATTCTTGATATGTACAAATGGATGGCAACCAAGGTTGTAGGGCAATGCATGCCATCAGGGTATCATCCCACTGGTGTTTCCCTCCTTGTCCTCCTCATGATCACTCTCAGCCTCATTGGCAAGAGACATCTGAGCAAGCTTGAGGCTGGTTTGCTCAACTGAATATGCATCATGCGATTCCTCCTTGGTTGTGCTCTCCTCCTCAGGACAAGTTTCTCCCTTGGGGGCATCTTCTAGGGTTACCATGACTTTTGGTCCATTAGGTCTGGGTGTCGATGGCATGGGAGGTTTTCTACTAGGGCAGTCCCTTGCCCAATGTCCTGTGCCTCTGCACCAATGGCAGGTATTGCTGACCTGAGGCATAGTCTCCCTTGGCTTCTGGACTTGTGTTAGATGAGGGGGCAGTGGATGGTTACTAAATTGGTACAAAGTACCAGCAGTTACTGGTCTGGGTTGTCTGGCCTGTGGAATTGCTGATGTTGTTGTTCGTACAACCAGGTTTGTGTGAGTCATAAGTGTACTGGGGTATCTTGAGGCAGAATGTTGCATCACCATATGTTGGCAATCAATGTCCTCCACCTCCTGATACCATTCCCAAATACTTGTGGGTGGGTTTTGCTCGAACTTCTCCTGTAGGCTGCAGGTGAAGCTACCTCTGAATAAGTCAATAACCAAGTCCCTGTCCTCCATATTGACTTGCCCTTCAAGGTCTCTGAACTGTTCAACATGTTGAGTAGCTGCACTGGGTGCATCACTTGTGAGTTGCATGTTGAGTAACTTGTTATAAGCCTCAATTCTTGGGTTGTGAGGATTGTACTGCTCAGTCAATTGTTGTCTGAAATACTGCCAGTCATGAAACAGTCTTCCTTGTCATTTGCAATCAATCCATATCTTGGATGTCCACCATTCGCAAGCATTTCCCTCCAACTGGGACCCTGTGTGATGGATCATGCTCTTGTGGTCATATACTTGATTGAATGCAAACCATGTTTCAGCTTCAATCAGGAAGATTTCCACATCTCTTGGATTGAACTTGGGGAAAGGGGTGGAAAGTGGTTTAGATTGACAAGGGGAAGGTTCCCCCATGTTCTTGATGTCATATTTGGTGTCCCTAGGTATTCCTTCATAGGGCTGATTGTACCTCGGCCTGGTAGGGGATGCATACTTCTCATAGTTAGAATGTGATTGCATGTCTTGATCTAGGAATGACACCATCCTGTGTGGCCTTGGTGCTGGGTTGGGTGTGAATGACTCCTCATTTGTAGTCTCCTCAGTCTGACTGCTATTCCCAATGAGGGCTTCCAATGACTCCAACCTTTGCACAAAGCAATTAGTGACTGTCCAATTCATTGATAGGAGCTTCTCCATTCTTTCCTCAGCCCTCTCCATTATCCTCTGCAGTTCCTTGAACCTATCCTTGGTGCCAGGCTCCATCATGTTGTCGTGAGGCACAACTTGAATGATCCACTCTAATGTAAGTGGTTGTGCACCAGAGACTAGTTTTGGGTGTTATTTGTTTGGTATAGATGGGGTTGATTGAGTAAGGTCTACTTGGTATGTTTTGACTTAAAATGTAACCAGATGTCTTTGACTGGTAAGTCTCAGCTGACCACCTTGAACACTCCATTCAGAGGTTGCACAGCATGTATGCTGTTCATTGGAGAGTAAGTGATACCCTCTCCCTACAGTACAAGTGTTCACAGTACTGTTGATAATGCTCTTGGATGTTGTCTGGACTGCGATATGTTAATCACCTACAGAGAATGGGAGTTACTGGACTGCAGGTGTGAGTCACCACCTACAATAACTAACTGGACCGCAGGTGTCGAGCAACACCACCTACAGCAAGGGACTGGACCACAAGTGTTGAAGAACACTGCCTACAGTTGAGAACTGGACTGCAAGTGTCTGGAAGACACTGCCTACAGTTGACACCTAATGGTGATACAACACACACATTTGAGGGTCATTGCAAGAGCACTGCTATTGCAATGGTACAAGACTAAGAGTCAAGTAAGTAAGTAAGTAAGTAGCATGTAGAGTGGATGAGGATCCACTCATATGCTATGGTGAAATGAGAGTATTTATGCATTCAATTGGTGTCACCTGTGACACCTATCCTGTTCCTCTTGAGGGGCCTTTGTCCCCTGTTCAACACTGTCTCTCCTGCTGGTGTCAATCCCATTGATGCTGTGCCCCTACCATCTGCACAGCATAATGGTTATGCAACACTGCCCTTTTGCCTTCATGCTCCCTTTCTGCTTGATGATGTGTGACAACCCCTTCAACACAGCTCCTCCTCTTTGTTTAACCAATCTGTTCACCGTTTCCTTCTCTCTTCAGTGGTGACCACCTTCCTGTCCTTATCTTGTGAATCCCCTTATCCACCTGTTGGGCCTCGTGACCAAACCCCTTGGTCATGCAGTCACCCCCTGTGCTTGGGCCTGTGTGGCTATATGCATGCACCCTTTGAGCAGTAACTGTCTGTGTGATGCTGAGCTTGGTCCCCCACTCCTACATGTGGTTATCTCTGTATGCTTCTCCTTCTAATGCCAGTACCTTCTTTCCTGAATCTCCTGGTACTTGCTTGTATTGGCTGACTTGCTGAGGCATGCTGATCCAGCTGATTCCAATCAATCCTCATGAGATTAACCTGGAACCCAGAGTTTGGTTGATCTCATAAATCATATGTGCTACCAGCCCACTGAGCTCCATTGATCCCTGATGATTTGGCACTGATCAACTTGGCACACCCTTCATATGTTGATCCACTGATCCTGCATGACATTACCATGAATGCCATCGGTCAATTTGGCACACCCTTCTTGCGCTGGCCCGCTGGCCCTGTGACAGCCAGTTCTGCATGCTCAAGAGCACTTCTCATATCAAGGCAACTATTCTTTCAACATTTCCCTGGTCTTCCTTCCACACTCACTTCACATCATCAAATCCATCATTGGCCATCCAGGCTCTTCACATGACTCACACATTTAGGCATCAGGAGATAATGGGATTGTGGTTAAGCTTTGTCTTCATCTAGACAAAGATAAGTTTGTATGGGTTGATGCTGGGTTCAGCTTCTCTGCCTTCTCAGTAGGCCCTTTCAACAATAACACAGCTAGCAAGAGTTGTGACATCCACTATGTCAACTACTTCCTCTCTTGTCACAGGACTGTATGGATGCGCAGGAAGTGGATTCATATGAAGAGACCTTGCGCGATAATCGTGGATTGGGCAAAAGGAGAGTTCCAACAGAAATCAGCAAGATTGGTAGGACTGATGGCTTTATGACAGAACTTGTCAAGATCAGTAGGAACAAGGCTGCTACTACAGAGTTCAGTGGGAACAGTAATATCACACTCATATGACAGACCTCACAGGAATCAGTTCAAAGATGCATCTATTGCTGATGCCAAAAGAGGATGATGATGAACATGGGAGAGGTCATCACCAGATGAGGGAAGGGGCCTTGCACGATGATGAAATCAGTGCCAAAGATGGGTGCCAGCACCAGGAGGTAGATGAAGAGGGGGTGCACTGCCACTAGGATGAAGTGGGGCGACCCCTGTCAATGATGAAGCGACTATCAGCACTCCTCGACCACAAAGGGACAGGAGGAGCAGGGCTTGATGGAGGAGGTACTCTCTAGAGAGAGAAAGAGAGCCGGAGCAGAGTCGCAGGCGACTCTGCAAGGATGTATATAACCATACCTTCTCGTCATAGTGGTCAAGTGGATCCTCATCCACTCTACACCATATCATACTAGCTATAACTTTCACATAAGTATACTTGGTAATTTGTCAACAGTAGCAATTGCAAGACATTGCTTCTATTGTAGTGCATTGTCAGGGGTCTCGCGCCTGAAACCCAGGTCGGTCTGTCGAGATACTCAGTGACTATCAAACTGTGCGACAGCTATTGTCTCAGTAACAGTGACTATCAAGTTGCACAGTGACAGCAGGTGGCGTTCATTGTATATACTTTCGTAGGTTTCGGCTGACCTCTGTGGACACTCCGTTCAGGGGTAGCTCAGCATGATCAATATCAATGCTTCAGTTATGATGACACCAAGGTCTGGTGTGAGTGTTGATGATGATGAGGTTGATGACATTGGTGATAAGGTTGGTGAGTGTTGATGATAATGAGGTTGATGGTGTTGGTGATAAGGTTGGTGGCATCAACAGAAGTGTCCAGTGTGTTGACTTTGATGCTTGAAGTGATCCCCGGACTGCAGTGGACTACTGCCTTTGGTTCTATCTAAATCTGGACCGCTAACCTGCTATGGGTGCCTATGGACATCAGGTAGTGGTGATACAACACACACACTACAATGAGGAGCAACCTTGATAGATTGCTGCTATGCTGACTGAAACTAATATATACTTATGCTGAAGTGATAACTAGTTATGGTGAGTAGAGTGGATGAGGATCCACTCGACCTATGATGATGAGAAAGCATGGTTATATACCTCTTCACAGCATCGCCAGCGATGCTGCTCCTGCTCTCTCTCCAGAGAGTACCTTCTTCATCGAGTACTGTTCAGGGGCCTCTCCTGCTTGGCACCCCTGTGCCTCTTGAGCAGTGTCGACTCCTTCGACACTGCTCCTCCTCCTTGCTATCCTGCTGCTTGTTTGGCACCCCTGTGCCTCCTGAGTGGTGTCAACTCCTTCGACACTGCTCCTCCTCCTCATGACCTGGTGTCGACTCCTTCAACACTGCTCCTCCTCCTCAGGACCTGGTTGCCAGTGTCCTATACACTGCTCCTTCTCCTTTGACCAGTGACAGTTCCTTTGACTCTTGTCTCTCGAGCCCCTGAGTGGTAACCATCTGCATGCTCCTTGAGCTTGGTCCCCTTCGTGGCTGTGCCTGCTCCGTGAGCTTGGCCCTCCTCATGGCTGTGCCTGGCCTTCCTCACCTATGGCTCAGTGCTCCTTTGCATGTGAGTCCATAGGAGTCCATGGTCTCCATGGAGACTGCACTACAACCATGCTCTCTACTGGTATCGACTAGCTCTTCGATACCTGTGCTCCTTCCATATGAACCAGTGACCCTCCTGCTTCTTGAGCATCCAGGCCCATGACAGTAACAAGATATATACAGCTCGCGCATAAACTGTCCCATGACTTTACATGTCACCACACATCACTCCAATGCTCAATAGCCATATGTCTGATTGCCACACTGTTTGATATCGTCTGAAAGCCCTGCTTCTTCTCTCCAAGACTGTGTAATTGATATTGACATTACATGCAAAAATTGTGCATCAAAAAAGAGCTGAGAAATTTTTTATTGTGGGACAGTTTATAGAGCACTCCTTGACAACACCTCCTTTTGCCTTCAGAAATGCCTTGATGCATTGTGGCATACTCTCTATTAGGTTCCTACATGTCTCTGGAGTGATCACTGCCCATTCAGCCTCGCATCTCTTGAGCAGTTCTTCCCTGGACTTTGCAATTGTACTATACTTTGAGAGTCACACCTTGAGATGGTGCCAGAGGTGTTCGATCGGGTTTAAGTCAGGCAACTGCACTGGCCATTCCATAACCTTAATGCTATTGCTTGTCAACCATGTTGTTATCTTCTTGGATGTGTGTTTAGGGTCATTGTCTTGCTGAAAAATGATATCAGTATATGCATGCTGAAGGCGCAAATCAGAGAATGTTTTCACAAGCTTGTCATTCAAGATTTGAATGTATTGGTCTGAATCCATGATACCCAGCACCAAGCACATACCTCCCACCCCTTCCCACATCATACAGCCCCAGATCATGATGGAGCCACTGCCAAACTTGACTGTGGGCTGGACAAGCTTACTGTTGAAGCTGGCATTCTTAATCCAACAGAACTGCTTACCATCTGGTCTGAAGAAGTTGATCTTTGTCTCATCCAACCATCCAACCTTCTTCCAAGCCTCAACAGTCATATCCTTGTGCTCATTGGGAAATTTACAGCAGGCAATGTGTCAGAGGTCACACGCCTGAAACCTGAGATCTGTAGTAGAATCGCTTCTATTACAGATCCTGTCGAGATATGTGATTGTGTGTGAGGTATTGTGATTCTTGTCAAGTTATGTCATAGTAATGTCCCTATGACTATACTTGCTCAAATCTGTGATGGAGCTTATGCTATTGCAGATCTCAACTGACCACTGTGGACACTCCATCCAGAGGTAGCTCAGCATGATCAATAACAATATGAATTGTACTAACACCAAGGCCTGGTGTGAATATGATTGTCTGGTGGCATTGACACAAGTGTCCAGTGTGTCGACTATTGCTTGAGGTGATCCCTGGACTGCAGTGGACTACTGCCTTCAGTTCTATCTTTCTCCAGACCACTGGTTTGCTATGAACCACCTTCAGATGTCAGTGAGCAGTGATACAACACATGTGCTACAATGAGAGGCAATCTACTTGATTGCAACTATGCTGACTGAAACTAACATGTACTTTATGCTTGAAGTAATAACTAGTTTATATGGTGTAGAGTGGATGGTGATCCACTCACTTGTTGTGACGAGGAGCATGGTTATATACCATGCCTGCAGCATCACCTGTGACACTGCCCCTCCTCCTCGTCCCTCCTATCTGTCCTTCTTCAAACTAGGTGTTGATTCCCTTGACACTGCTCTTCCTCCTCATAACCTGTTTGCCAGTGTCCTTGTCACAGCTCTTCTTCCTCCCACTGGCAACAGTTCTCCTGGTCTTCATCTTGTGACCCCCTGATTGGTAATCAGCTGCATGCTTCTGAGCTTGGTCCCCTTCTTCGCAATGCTTGGTCCTCCTTTGCATGTGAAGTTCGCTGTACAACTGTCCTTGCCACTAATCTCTGCAGAATCTGCCATATGATCATGCTTACTGCAGATTCTGGCAGGTTTTGTGATATCAACTTTGCTTGCACCAATCTAGGTGAGATCTGTAATAGAGCTGTCTCTACTACAGATCTCAGTGAACTCTGCTGCAAATCCTACAATCTGCCCGATTCCTTGATTCCTGCACTCCCTTCATATGAATCGATGGATCTTCCTGCTTCTGGCACATTCAGACCCATGACACAATGTAGTGTCTCTTGAGTAGCTTCAGTTTTTTCACTAACCTCCATGCTTTGTAGCAACAATATCGAAGTGCTTTCCTTACTGTGGTTGGGCAAGCTTTGACTTGGAATGTCTCCTGCAGTGCTTGACATGCTTTCTGTCAGGGGTCTCGTGCCTGAAACCCAGGTCGGTCTGTTGAGATACTCAGTGACTATCAAACTGTGCAACAGCTATTGTCTCGGTATTGGTGACTATCAAGTTGCACAGTGACAGCAGGTGGCATTTGTTGTATATACTATTGTAGGTTTTGGCTGACCTCTGTGGACACTCCATTCAGGGGTAGCTCAGCATGATCAATATCAATGCTTCGGTTATGATGACACCAAGGTCTGGTGTGAGTGTTGATGATGATGAGGTTGATGACATTGGTGATAAGGTTGGTGAGTGTTGATGATAATGAGGTTGAAGGTGTTGGTGATAAGGTTGGTGGCGTCAACACGAGTGTCCAGTGTGTTGACTTTGATGCTTGAAGTGATCCCCGGACTGCAGTGGACTACTGCCTTCGGTTCTATCTATATCCAGACCACTAACCTGCTATGGGGCACCTACAGACATCAGGTAGTGGTGATACAACACACACACAATGATGAGGAGCAACCTTGATAGATTGCTGCTATGCTGACTGTAACTAATGAGTACTTGTGTTTCTAAAGTATTGACTAGTTGTATGGTGAGTAGAGTGGATGAGGATCCACTCGACCTATGATGATGAGAAAGCATGGTTATATACCTCTTCACAGCATCGCCAGCGATGCTGCTCCTGCTCTCTCTCCAGAGAGTACCTTCTTCATCGAGTACTGCTCAGGGGCCTCTCCTGCTTGGCACCCCTGTGCCTCTTGAGTGGTGTCGACTCCTTCGACACTGCTCCTCCTCCTCATGACCTGGTGTCGACTCCTTCGACACTGCTCCTCTTCCTCAGGACCTGCCTGCTAGTGTCCTATACACTGCTCCTTCTCCTTTGACCAGTGACAGTTCCTTTGACTCTTGTCTCTCGAGCCCCTGAGTGGTAACCATCTGAGCTTGGTCCTCTTCATGGCTGTGCCTGCTCCTTGAGCTTGGTCCTCCTTGTGGCTGTGCCTGGCCCTCCTCGCATGTGGCTCGTGTCCTCCTTTGCATGTGAGTCTGTAGGAGTCCATGGTCTCCATGGAGACTGCACTACGACCATGCTCTCTACTGGTATTGACTAGATCTTCGATACCTGTGCTCCTTCCATATGAACCAGTGACCCTCCTGCTTCTTGAGCATCCAAGCCCATGACACTTTCCTGACAGTGGAGGTGCAATTGAGCTCAAAATAGTGGTCCAGGAAGCAAACATGACAGGGCTGGAGTTTTTTTGGCCAGCTCCCCTTTGACTTTGGAACATCAGCTGAGGTGCTTTTGCTGATGTGATTCACAGTAGACTTGCTCATACCAAGTTGCTCAGCAACTGAATGGGTAAATTCCCCATTTTGGAGGTGAAAGAGTGCTGATTGGCACTTCTCTGGGGTGGTTTTCAGCATGATGGTGTCAGACTGGAAGTGTTGCCAGATTGCTCACAGTCATTTGATTGAGCTGAAACTTTCCATGTCACTACTTTTGATGTGTATGAAGGCACCCACCAAGTTACATTGCAAGTTTCATTGTAGTCAAAAGCCCACAAGGTCAGGAATGGAGTGGTGTCACTATTTGGCAGCATGCTCCATAAACTGTCCCACAATAAAAAAATTCTCAGCTCTTTTTTGAAGCACAATTTTTGCATGTAATGTCAATATCGATTACACAGTCTTGGAGAGAAGAAGCAGGGCTTTCAGACAATATCAGACAGTGTGGCAATCAGACATATGGCTATTGAGCATTGGAGTGATGTGTGGTGATATGTAAAATTGTGGGACAGTTTATGTGTGAGCTGTATATCAAGCTGAGGACACTAGGTCCTCACCATGTTCTTTAGTCAATTGAGTATATTTGTTTCTGCCTTAAAGAAGTAGTGACATCATACTTGGACTCTCCCCAATTGCCAGTTATTGGGACCAAAACTTCTTCACTTCTATTACGAACGAGCCACAACTCAAATTTCCGGCTGTCGGGAAGGGGAGAAGTGGGCCTTTTTTTTATTTTTATTTTTATTTTTATTTTTATTTTTTATTTTTTTTATTTTTTTTTCAAGAGTGCAAGATCGCTTGATTCTTGCTAAAACCCCTTTCTGCAAAAATCCCAACTTGAACCTCTACGTGTCCTCATCTTTCTTTCCTTCAAGTCGCACCTTCCCCTTTCCCTGTGAGGCGGTGCAATGGGCCAAGCGCGAGAATGCCGAGATGCACACCCTCTAACCCCCACTTCACAGCTTCTTTGTGCAAGTTGGCTGCAGCTGAGAAGGGTTCATGGCTGTTGCGATTGACGCCCAATAGACTCTTTTCTCACGTCAAATTGCAAGCCAGCAAGACAGCCATCTCATTTTCATCATGGCCATTGAAGCGAATAGCCGCCAGCTATCCTAACCCGTCGAGGTCATCACCATCGTCATCATGATTCGGCCCGCCACCCCGGGCACTTTGCTCACCTTGGTCGCTGCTATCTTGCTCGGTCTCGTCACCATCTCCACTCCCATAATCAAATCCATCTACTTCCTTGAAGCTACCATCGGTGGAGGCGGTTCTCAAAATGGTCAAGTCGCACAATTCGGTACCTTGGGTTACTGCATTGGCGACACCTGCAGCAACCCCACCCTAGGCTACTCGTTCGACCCCAACCAGCTTCTCGGCATTCAGGTCATCTCTGGCAGGTACACAGGCGCCGTCATCAAAGGTCTCACATACACTCTCGTTCTTCATCCAGTTGCTCTCGCTTTCGCTGTTGTTTCGGTGCTGCTTGGTCTCATCTCGCACTGCCGAGAGCTTTCCACCAACTGCTTTGGCACCTTTGTCACTGGTATCGGCGCATTCATCACCATCGTCGCATTCGGTCTCGATCTCGCTCTGTTCATCGTTGCGAGACAGCGCATCAACTCGATCAATGGCGCTCGTGCTAGTCTCGGTATGGCCATCTGGATGGCCTTGGCAGCATGGATCCTCATGTTCCTCGCCGGCTGTGCTTTCAGCTGCGGTATCTGCAGTCGAAGGAGGCGCAACTGTGTCAAAGACCCGCATCTTCCTCCCGACACCTATGGAGCACGCCCAGCTGCTCCCATGCAAGATCGCTACGCGGATCAGATGCGAATGGATGCACTCGATGCTGAAGCAGACAGGAAGCGCAGACAGGCTGCCTTGGACAGAAACGGTAGGGGAGGCGATCTTCCCAAGTTTGCCGAGTACGAGACCGAGTACGAGATGCCGCTTAAGAAAGACTACGACGAAGGGGCATACGATAATAGTGCCAATCACCAGCAGCCTGGCCTCGCTTACTCGACTAATAACAGTGTTGGTCGTGCAGGCGCCGCTGGCGTTGGAGCGGCTGCTGGTGGTTCGTTCATTAACGGCGTCGGTCAGGGCTATGGCAGAAGGCAAGCTCAAAGGAGCCGAGCGGAGGACTTCTCCAGCTCTCCACCTATGCTGAACAACTCGGCTGGTCACGGTGCCCACAATATCGCTGCTCAGAGGCAGAACACCGTTTCCTCTGTCGGCAACGGTGCTGGTAGCGGCATGCCTACTCCCTCACACATGTCCAACGCCCGCAGTGAAGCTACTTACGTTCCTAGCCCTGGACCTCAGCCATACCGCGATGGTCTGGACGGCACATCTTCGCTCACACCTGCACCTCGTTCTTATCCTCAGGTCTCGTCTCCACCACCCATGCACGACTACTCCCAACAAAACCAGTACCAGTCGCAGCAACAGTACGACTCGTATGGCAATGTGATCCCTGCCTCATCATCTGCTGGTCAAGGAAGTCAGTTCAGCCAGCGTGGAGGCGTACATCGCCAACCCACTGGAGAGTACGGCCATCCCACCGAATACTCAGGAGCTACCTTTGGTCCTTCCTCATCTGGCTTCCACGCACAGTCGAACGAAGCCGCTGGTGCATCCGGCTCTCGCATGCGCGGTCCACGCAATCTGCCTGTCATTCCACAGCACGAAGGCGCAGAACCAAAAGAGATCGTCTATGACGATGCTGCAGCCGGCTCATCCGCCGAGCGTCGCCAGGGTACTGTCGATGACGGTTTTGGCTTAGCATCATCCCACAATCACGAGGCGACTCACGATGGATACAACCAATACGCATCTTTTGCATACGATCACCAATCGCAACAACAACATCAACAGTATCACTCCTACCAACCATCAGGACACTACGATGATGCAGCTAGAGGCGAACCATCTTCATCTGCAGCAGTAGGACAAGCGTATGGCCATCAAGAAAACAACCACTACAATGACTATCAGAGCAGTGCAGGTCCTCCTGGATACGAAAGCGTTGCTGGTGGATCTGGGTATCAGCATAACCATCATCCTCGCGAGAAGCACTAGATGCTAGGGGATCCCGCAAAGCCCATTTATATAGTTTTGCTTTGTTGTTCTGATACTTTTATATAGTTTTTCAAAGATTGGCGGGCCGACGTAATTGAACAATATGCTCTTCGCTCACTAATGATCTGCGTGAAGCTGTTGAGCAAAGCAAAGCAAAAGCGAGAAAACCTGCAGCAGAAACGACCTTGAATTACACGAAATCGATTAAAAATTTGACTACAACTCATCATCATCAGCATCGAACAGCGGCGCTCTTTCCTCCTCTCCTATCCTAATTCTATCCCTTGCCATCGCACCTTCATCTTCCAAATCTAGATCCAACGAATAAGGTCTATTCCCGATCTCAATTCTCGTTGGTCTACTCGTCACATTGCTCCCCGACCTCCTCACAATCGAAACCAGCCTTAACGCCTGTATGACATTCCTACCAATCAGAAGAAGCGAGTCTAGCAGCTCCTCGCCTTTACCTGACCTTCCGCCTCTCGGTGTATCTTCGTCATCGCCGGGGTAGGTAGATCCGCGGCGGAAAGGCGAGCATTCGTGATGGAAAAAGATGACCAATAGCGTAAGGGCGCAAAGTAACACAAGGCCTAGATCGACGATGTTGTACGTGCTTTTCCAGAATTGTTTGCCGAATGCTACTAATCTGATGCCTACTTCCGCAATGAGAAGGAGGTTGATTGCTAACTCCAAACCATAGAACAAGGTGCCGGGACAGTCGGATGTCAAGCTGATTACGACGGTAAGGAGCGAAGCAAGGGCCATACCAGCATAGAACCAAAGATAGGCGCTGGAATGGACAAATCGATTCGCTACGCCTTTCAAGATCTCATCCCTCGACAAGAAGTAATGTGATCGTGAAAGTGTGGGTTGTGATCCATCATCGGTATTGACTCGAGAGTAAGGGCCTGATCCAAATGCGTTTTGGTCGTACACTGTTCCTATTCCAATTATGACTTCTCTTGGCGCTCCTGCCCCCGCCCCACTTCCGTTCCCGTTCCCATTCGTTGTTGGGTAAGGTGAAGCCATGTCAATGAGTCGTTTAGCCCAAAGCTCTGTAGAGACGGAGAAAACGTTCTTTGTATGTCCTGCTGCAGCGGCTGTGCGTCGAACAGGTCCGTTGGCGACCGAGCTGGATTGAGCACCCGAAGCTACGATCGGATCGGCGATATGATGTCTCTGCCTAGTTTTGACCCCCGCATAAAGGTTGCTGGAAGGCTCGAAGGATGAAGGAGGTGGATCGTTATACTGCGGCCAAGAAGGGGTGTGGTGCAGAGCGGAACTGGAAGGCGCTGCAGCTTGCACAGCTGCTGCCGGTGTGAAGGAAGCTATTTTGGCTAAACAGACACAAAGAGTCTATGTTACGGCACCCTTTGAGCCGGAAAGCAGAAACAGCAGAACGGTATTGGGTGAAAGAAAGAGATGGTGGTGAGTGTGGATGGTGGCTGCAGCCATGTGACTGGTTGTTGAGGGTGCATCGCTGGACCCGGGAACAGCAGCTGTTGCCCGCGTGGAGGTCAAACGCTCACGGGCCGAGAAATCCGATTTGTTATTTTAACTGCGATCGAACATTATGCGAGGCCCGAGAAAATGAGAGAGACATCCTAAATCCACACAGAAGGCCACAGTCAAGCGATCACCTGCAAGCTGGACTGCGCTGTGCTGTCTGTGTGTTCTTTTGGCACTTTCGGGTTCTTCTTGAAAATCGGAAGATCTGCTTCTCTCTGACGCTGCACGGACAGCAACCACTCACAACGCTTCCGTCACGGGTCGGCTCGGTTCTTCTTACACTTTTCTCTATCACCATCACTTCACCTTTCGCGACATTCAGCACCACCTTTTGTCGGCATCGAGCAGCAAGAGCACTTCACCTGCTCCCGACAAAAGCTCGCCCACCATGCCGCCAAAACGAGCCGCACTCCCCACCAAGGAGCGCACCCTCTTCCAGCGGCTCATCCAAGAATACGAAACCAAAAAGTACAAACTCGGTCTCAAAACCGCCGACACCATCCTCAAAAAGTTCCCCGACCATGGAGAAACCGTCGCCATGAAGGGCCTTCTCCTCGGCTCAACCCATCGTCGCAATGAAGGCATCGAATTAGCCAAAAAGGGAGTTCGCCTCGACCTAACCTCTTTCATCTGCTGGCACGCTCTCGGCATTCTGCATCGTCAGGATAAGAACTATGAAGAAGCGATAAAGTGTTACACCCAAGCACTGCGGATTGAAGGTGGTGGAAATGTGAATTTGTTGAGGGAATCGGCATTTTTGCAGTTGCAGTTGAGAAACTACCCTCCGATGGTGGAGAATAGGTTGACGCTGTTAAGGATGCAGCCTCATTTGAGGATCAATTGGATTGGGTTGGCGGTTGCGCACCATTTGGCGGGATCACTGGAGGCAGCGGTGAGGGTGTTGGAGGGATACGAGAATGTGATGCGCGATATTCCGGATAGGAGTTACGAGCATTCAGAAGTGTTGCTGTATCATGCGAGTGTGTTGGAGGAGCAAGGCAAGTTTCAGGAATCGTTGGATTTGATGGAGGAGAGCAAGAAAAGGATTGTGGATCTGAGGGGGATGCAGGAGGCTCAGGCGAGGTGTTTGGCTGGGTTGGGGAAGAAGGATGAGGCTGAGAAGCTGTGGAGGGAGTTGATCAAGTCCAATCCGGAGAACAAGAGGTACTTTGGTGGATTGCTTAGTCTTCTTGGGATCACTAAGGAGGATGGCTCGACCGCAGAGAAGGACAAAGCGGTGGAAGTGTTCAAGGGTTTACAAGCCGACCATCCCAAATCTACTGCTGCTAAACGTCTGGCTCTCATCCATGCTACGGGTGATGACTTTAAAACTCAAGCTATAGCCTATGTCAAATCAGCACTCGTCAAAGGCGTTCCTTCTCTCTTCTCCGATCTCAAATCACTCTACCAGGACTCAGCCAAGCAAGCCGCACTCGAAAAGATCGTTGAAACCCTCCGACTCGATTGGGCACCCACCACCTCCCCTTCCCCAGAAGGCACAGACCCACCAACCTCCTATCTCTGGTCCCTCTACTACCTCGCCCAGCACTACTCCCTCATCGGCTCCTCCACCCTCGCACTCTATTACATCGATTCCGCCATCTCCCATTCATCCACCCTCCCCGAATTGCACATGGTTCGAGCTCGAATCCTCAAACGAGCCGGTGATCTCCTTGGCGCCTCTGCCGCCATGACTGACGCCCGCTTATTGGACTGCCAAGACCGATTCTTGAACTCCAAAGCCGCAAAATACCTACTCCGCACAAACGACACCCCTGAGGCCGAAAAGATCGTTGGCCTGTTCACAAAACCAGACGCTCCCTCACCCACATACGACCTGAACGAAATGCAGGCTCTTTGGTACCTTGCCGAAGAAGCTGATGCTTTCGAACGCACCGGAAATTATGCAATGGCATTCAAAAGACTGGGGCAGTTGGACAGGACGTTCCAGGAGTTTTGGGATGATCAGTTGGATTTCCACTCTTATTGCATGCGGAAGATGACTCTTCGTTCCTATGTGAATCTGGTGCGGTTCGAGGATCGGTTGAGAGCTCATCCTGCGTATATTGGGGCGGCGGAGAAGGCGGTGGGTTTTTATTCTAGGTTGCATGATAAGCCTGATACACCTGCTTTTGTGGAGGAGGAGAAGGGAGAGGAAGAAGATCCAGCTCTAGCTGGGTTGAGCGAGGCGGAGAAGAAGAAATTGTTGAAGAAACAGAGACAGGCAGAGGCAAAGAAGGCGGCCAAGGCGGAAGCGGAGGCGGCAGAAAAGAAGAAAAAGGCAGAAGAAGCTGCTGCTAATGGCGAAGCTGTCGATGATGAGGGACCAAAACCAGATCCTGATCCGAAAGGGTTGGACTTGTTCAAGTCGGTGGCGGAATTGCCGTTAAAGCAGGCGCATAAATGGTTGAGGTTCATGCAAGAGCACGCGCCGCAGAAGCAAGAAACATGGAGGAGTGTGTTTGAGGTTAGTGTTAGGGAGAAGAATTGGTTGCTTGCCACCAGGGCCGTTGTGCACTTGCACAAGCTCGGAGGCGAGACAACAGATTTGGTTGTAAGATTAAAGAGTCAGCTGCCAGATTTGAAGGGGGCACCTAAACCAATCGGAAGCGTCATCGAAAGTGCACTGGTGGAAGTTATTCCTGCTGAAAAGCCACTAGCTACGTTCTACGCGGAAGCTTTACAATCCCCTCACGCGTCAAAACCCGAAGTTATGCTCGACAACGCTCGCGCAGCTATCTCTTTGGGTCGTCCTGAAGAAGCTTCCTCCCTCTTGCTAAACCTCCCAACCGCTATCTCACAGGCTCAACTCACCGGTCCGCGAGTCAGAAACAATGCGTTGGAGACCACCATCGAAGCCCGTACCCTCCTCGCACAGATCGATGCGGCTAAGGAGGACGAATTTGATGGCAAGGCAAGGGAAGCCTTTCCCCTGGCAAACGCTTTCAAGTCGGCGGAGATGCTAGAGGAGGAAAAGAAGAGGAGGGATGAGGCGAGGGCGAAGTGGGAGAAGGGTATTGAGGAGGAGAAAGTTGAAGGTGAAGCCAATGGAAATGCTCTGCATGAGCCTTTGCTCTAACTTCACTCGTTCGTTGTATAGCATTTGCATACATCTCAAATATCATACTAGAATTTATCTCGAAGCGGTCTGTGACAGTCCGAGCCTGGCAAGTGAGCAGGGGTAGAGGAGATCGAGGAACGAGACTTGATTGCGGAAACACGGAACGATGATAAGAACACGATGAGATTTAGCACATGATGATGATGAAAACGAGCAAATGATAGCGAGCGGAGCACACGAGCGTGAGACGATATACGAGAAATCCAAAGAACAATCAAGAACCGAAACGAGGGCAGTTTGAAGGTATAAGAAGCAAAAAGACAGGCCACCCCGACCATCGAGCTTGTTCGAGGCAAAGTTGGAGACGTAACAAGCCGCCTCTTATTCGAGGAAAAACATCTCCGAACCAAGATCAAAGTTCAAATAGAACTGTGCGGGCGCTTCGCCTCCTTGCACCTGTGTTTGACTTCCACCCGCAATCGCACCTTCTCCATCCACACCCGCTATCGAAGCCTGTGTGGGAGCAGGAGCGAGGAACGAGCTATTTAGATAGTCCTGGATGTCAGACATCTCTACTTCGAAGTCAAGGCATGAGTTGGCTGCGTCCATGCCACCAGCGATAGTGGGAGCGGTCTGGACGAGGGGCGCTTGAGGGGAATACTGCTGGTGAGGGACGAACGGGCTTGAAGAAGGCAGGAAGGTGGCTGGAGCAGATGCGGCAGACTCGAAGAATTGGTTTAGATCGAAGGAGTCGTTCTCGTCAGCGAGGGAGAAGCTGCTGTCTGTGGTCGTGTTGCTGCAGCTACTCGCGAGCTGATTCGAAGGCTGGTTTTGCTGGAAAGACATGCCGAACGATAGCGGCTGGCGCTGTTCGATCGCAGTCTGGTCCACAGGAGTGTTGCAAAAAGGTGGGACGGGAGCCTCGTCCTCATCCACCCATCCATCGTCGCCCGTCGCCGTACTCTCCATCATGGCCCAAGAGCTTCCCGCAGCGCTTCTCTCACTAGCCTGTCGCATAGCAGAGATATCGAGCGCTTTTTGGATACTCTCCCTCAACCCCTTATGCAAAGCCTCTTGATTGAACTGCAGGTCACCAAAGTTGAGCTTGATCTCGCCTGAGTCAGTGTGGAAGCCAAGCTGCTGCTGTTGAGAAACATTACTCAAATTGACATTGTCGCTGGTAAAGGGCGACCTCTGTTCCTGCCCTACGCCAGCATAGGTGGGGTGTGGAGGAGTCGCCATAGTGACAGCGGGCATGTCTTGCTTTGCATGACCTTCGTACTTGAGCGGATTGATGAGGCGGAAGACATTATGGGCCCTACCAGGACTGTCGAAGCAGTCGCTTTGACTGCTTGAGGTAGAGGATGAGCTAGTCGATCGCAAGGAAGGGCTGCCCCACGAGGTGAAAGACTTTTCGAGCTCGAGGGAGGAAGCTGACGCTTCGCTTGTGGTGGAGCAGGCACGTGGAAGACGAGGCTTCTTGAGGTTGAGGGAGAAGTCGTCCGAGTCAGAGACGGAAAGGGAAGGTGAGCCGCGACCGAGTGCGCCGTATGTCTTGCGCTTCTTCTCTGAGAGGGTGAAGTCACGCGTGGTTGGGGAAGAAGGTGTGTGAGGCTGTTCGGGATGCAGGTCGAAATGTTGAGGGGGCGTGGTTGGCTCGGTCTTGGATCCTTTTCGGCCCTTGCGATTGCGGCGATTTTGAAACTGTAGAAAGGGGATCAGAACAAGAAGGGAATACAAACGGTCAGTAATCGCATCCTTCATTGGTACAGCACATTAGATGAACGAGTGGCTGAAAACTATGTCGTATGAAGTCACTGTCCGCGGGCTACAGACAAGAGAATCACTCCCTCGTCGATAGGTCTGGACTCCCTCTCTAAATTATGGTCATCATTGACATTGGTCGTGCACACGCATCGGTGAAAGATTATAGCGAGAGTCGCGGTACAGGACAAAGCTTTACTGACCCAGATGGTAACCTGCTTTGGCTTGAGTCCGGTGACTTCAGCCAGTCGATACTTTTCGGCTTGCGTGATGTTCGGTGTGTGTTGGAAGGCTTGTTCGAGGACGCGGACTGCGTCAGAGTCGTGCCCGCGGCTGGTCTTGTGAGTGTAAACTTTACTGCTTGTCACAGCTTGAGATGTCAATACATTATCGCTTTGGTGCCGAGCATCTTCATTGCTGGCGCAGCACCTGAGAGCCTCTCGTACCATTGCGGACCAAAGGTCCCGTGCTTGGCCACCGAACTTCCGGGCGAGGCTTTGCCTGAACTTAAGACAGAATGCACCATCATCGTTGCCTCGGCTTCGCAGCGTGAGTACCGCCTCTCTGTAGCCTTCTTCAAAGGCTAATCGTAGACCGGAGATGTGGTGCTCGAAGATGTCGAATAATCTACGCTGACCTTCAGCTGAAAGATCGAGTTGGAGCAAATCTTTGCTTAATTCATCGCGTTGGGGGCACTGCAGATTGAGACTCTCGACAGTGTCACCGTCTGATGGAAATGTAGACATTGAAGCGGCAGGCGGTAGAACGTCGTGAATCTGGACGGCTAGCTCGTGGATTTGCTCTAGCATGGTCGGTGAAGTCATTATTCAGAGAGATGATTGAGGAAGAAAGGGAAACTGCGAAACAGGCAGCGTAGGTATCTGAACTGACGTGATTTTCCAGGTCGGCCGCACGAAGGAATTTCGCTGGCTCAAAGCAGGTTGCAAAGCGCGTGATCCCTCGAGGAGTAGTACTTAACCCGTTGTAACACAGTTGCTCTTGCTTTCAGACCCTCCATCATCTTTTCAGAACTGCCGACATGCCTGTTACCTCTTTCACCTTTTCAGAGCTCCTCCGGACCCTTCAAGACATCGAGGATGGCCTCCTTAGAAGCGCTGGAGGTTTTGGCGTGGAAGCGATTTCCGAGCTGTCTCAATTTACACCAAGCACCCTGCAAAGCCTAGTCAATGGCTGCAAAGATCTCGATCAGGTTGGAAAGATCAACCAGGCTGCCAGAAGGATCCAGCTGGTAGCAGAAGCAAGATTATGCTTGGAAGAATCAAGTGCGTCGCTCTGCGCAGAACTGAGCAGAGAAGCAAATACCCTCCTCAGCATCCAAATCTCTAGTCGCTCGGTGAAGCATTCGGTTGACCTGTCCGAAATGTTGCCGTCATATCACATGCGAAAGCACTTCCTCGCGACCCTACACGACCCTTATCCAACTGCAGAAGACAAAGAAGCCCTCGTCCGGGTAACCAACGAGTCCGTCCTCCAGCCCGGTTCCCCTCTCAAGAAGCGCACCTTGCTCAGCGTGGAGCAACTCACACTATGGTTCATCAACGCGCGCCGACGATCTGGCTGGTCCCAGATCGTTCGCAAGTTTGCCCGCAACGATCGCAACAGAATGAAGCTTCTCGTCCAAGCCAAGATGCTTACCTCTAACCCCTCAGCACGCTCCATAGCAACACAATCTTCTCTCGTGCGCAATCTCGATGACCTTCTTCGCGAAAACCTCGGCCACCTCACACCAGCAGACAAGGAAGAGTTTGAAGACGATTGGAATAGTATGATCAGTTGGATCAAGTACGGTGTCAAAGAGAAGGTTGGTGATTGGGTATACGATCTCGTCGCCGCGAACAAGAAGTCTCCTCCCAGGACGGGTCAAGCACGAGCAGTCACTACCGCAGCAAACAGATCTCCAGCACGCAAGACAGCAACCAAGACACAGACGAAGACAGCAACCAAGACACAGACGAAGCCGAGGAAAGCAAAACAGCGGGCTAGCAAGGCACCTTCGATGGACAGCACTTCCGTCTTGGAGTCAACTCCGGAGCTGAGCATGTGTTCTACGGCGGATAACAGCTTCAGTTCCTTCGGTAGCAATGGTTCGCTGGTGCAGCACGATCCTTTCCAGCAGTACCAGTTGCAACAAAGCCCTTCCCTCAACACGAGAGGCGGGCGAAAAGTCAAAGCGTTGCCCAAACGCGCTGCTCAGAAATTGCCCGCTGAGGCGCTTTACATTAGTAAGTCTTCTCTCTGGTGCCCGCATAAAGCCCTTGACACAAACACTGAACAAGCCCTTTGTTCTGCTTTGCCACTCAAAGACAACAACGAGAGCGGATCAATCGACACGTGCTATCCGGTGCCTGAAGAGCGCAAAACTGCCCTTTCTCTCGCGTCCGAGGCTCTGGCACAGGCCAGCGGTCAGACCAACTCTTATCTTCCCGCTTCGAAACAGCAGATGTTCCCGCCTTACGATGCGATGGGACAGATTCCTTTCGTGCCTAGAAGGGAGAATCTCAGCTCCAACAGCCTTTCTGCCGCTTTCGGTTGATCCGAAGCACGCTTTGTATTATTTTTGCTTTGTTTTTGGAAATATCACACCATTCTGTATCACACTTTTTTGGCTTTGAATACATGACTGTTTGGGAGCATGAAAGCGACGCTCATCGTGCGGAACAAGGCTCATCTCATAGTCCAAGGAGGTAACAGAGGGGACATTTGAGCTTGGATCCCTTCGACCCTATCACATGCGATGACGAGCTGCGTTGACGCTGAAACGAGATACAAAGGGAAATTGTTCGGCCCGCAAAAAGGGGGGCGGAAATGAGCAAGAAGGTGGGTTGAAGCACTCCCTTTGTGTTTTTTTTTTCCGCAACTTCATCCGCAGTCAGAAACTCCAATGCCTCTCGGTGTCTACGGTTTCTCGTAGTCGTGCCACTTCCTCTTGCATGATGTGACGATAAGGAAGAACAAAGGGAACAGTCGTGCGGCTCATTCTGCAACAGGCAACGCTAGTAAGACGCTCGGGCCGCTCCCGCAGTTTATTATTCCCCTTTGTTCATCCATCGTGAGAATCTTTTTTGCGCCTCCCCACAGACATCCACTCCATCGGCGTATCCGTGACTTTATGAAGAATCTCAAGGTTGCTGTAATATGGAATGCATTCTCACAAGGCCGGGAAGAACAAAGGGGAGCTTGCTTGGTTTTTTTGAGTTGGCACTCTTTGATTAGGTTGTGACAGCTTCGGCTGTAGCTTCTTGCGTCGGAGTTCGAACCGACTATCTCATCTGTCACTACTCGCGCGAGAGTTTTCTCTACCTTGTTCTCGGCAGTCGGAAGAGCGCTTGGAGACTTTTTGGCTGCATTCCAAAATTTCGCTCCATCAACACCATTCGAACCCTTCTCCACCTCTTCGCATCAAAGTGCCAATCTCCGCTCATCACTCACAAGCAAAAGCATAGCCAATGATGTCATCATTACGGCAGAGCCCACTACCCACGCTACAAACTCTCTCTTCCTCCTTCACCGACCTTTCGAACATTCTTCAACCTCTCCTAGTACACAACTACGAACAACTCAACTCCGCACTCCAAGCCAACTCTTCCACCACCCAAAACGCCTCCGAAGATGAGCTCCATGGCCGACTCGATGCTGCACGAATGCAAGTTTCTGTCGCATACGTACTTATGGATCTCGTTTGGATTCTGCTGAAAACAAAAGGTGTCGACCCGATGAATCATCCAGTGATGCAAGAGTTGGAAAGAGTCAAAAGCTATTTCGGCAAGATCAAGCGGGTGCAGGATAATGAGAAGGAACCTGCTGCCCAGGGCGAGAAGGGCACGAAGGTGGATAGGAGTGCTGCAGGGAGGTTCATTAGGGCTGCATTGGCTGGTGAGCCTGGTTCTACGCCTGGGAAGCATACGAAGTTCAACGATGAAAGTGCTGAGAAGAAGGATAAGCAGGTAGAGAAGAAGGAAGTAGAGCAGGCAGAGGCAGTGGCAACACCGTCAAAGAAGGAAGCAACTGCAGCAGGCACGGGCACCTCATTGTCGAACAAGACGAAGCGACCAGCTATGGATCCGTTCGAGGGGTATGACAAGCCAAAGACGCCAAAGACTGCTCCCGCCACACCATCGAAAAAGACAAGCATTGCGGCTTCTTCACCAAGCAAGAAGCAGAAGAAGAAGTCTCACAAGTGATCTCTCTACCTTCACAGCATCATCATCCACTGTCGTGTCGTTCATTGTATTTGTAGGAGTTTCATCAGCAATCGCATATCTCAAAAAGAACAAACATATCTCGGAAAGCGAGTCAGGATTGTGACGATTGCATTGATTTTAAGTTAAAGAGCGTCGTCGAGATCAATCGGAAGTGCATCAAAGTCAATGATCACAAGTGTCGATTGCGATGAGTAATACTATTCTAGGTACATGTTGAATCAGGTGCTTATATATGTCTCAATCCTTCTCATGTGCATGTGTTATGCTAAGGGCCAATAAGGCAATGGCATGGGAGAGTGAGTGTGAGGTTGAGGAGGTAAACACCAGCTGCCTGGTGACTGGCATCTTGGGCTTCGACAGTTGGCCTGGACAATGCACTTAGTCCAAGTGAGTGAAGTTGGCAATTTGGTGTGTGGGCTCAGCAAAGGTTGCATTTGAATGCATCAATCGCCAAGGTGTCACATGCTTCAACTCCCCTCCTCACTAACAGAGCAACCATACAATCCTGCATTAATGATTCCAAGGTGAGTACAGGTGTGTGATAGGAGTTTCCCAGAAATGGGTTTCATGAGGAAATCAGCAATGTTGTCTCCAGTTTTAACATACCTAATCACGATATCTCCTTCTTGTATGTGATCTCAGATGAGATGGTATTTTGTGTCAACATGCTTGAGTTTGGAATGCATGGCTTGGTCCCTTGCCACTTGAATGCAGCCTGTGTTATCCATAAAGATGATAGGAGTATGGTCTCCAAATCTAAGTCCATGGAGAAGGTGCTTGTGGAATAAGGCCTCCCTGGTGGCAACTGAACTGGCAATATATTCTGCCTCAACTGCTGAGCTGGCCATGCACCTCTGGATATGAGAGTTCCAGGTGACAATGCTGCTGAAAACCTTTACTATCAAGCCTGAAGTGCTCTTCTGATCAGCATTAGGGTCTGAAGCCCAGTTTGCATCTGTATAGGTTTTGATGGCATTTCCAATTGTTTCTGCTCTGCCAATATGCAATATGTTGTCTTGGGTCTGGTTCAGATATTTGACAACACATAGTGCTGCCAGCATCATCTCTTCATTTGGTCGAGACATGTGCCACGCGAGTGTATTGACCGCATAGCAGATGTCTGGATGGATGGTGTCACAGGGCCAGCGGGCCAGCGCAAGAAGGATGCACCAAATTGACTGATGGCATTCATGGTAATGTTGTGCAGGATCAGCAGATCAACATATGAAGGGTATGCCAAGTTGATCAGCACCAAATCATTGGGGATTGACAGAGCTAAGTGGGCTGGTAGCACATATGATTTATGAGATCAACTGAACTCTGGGTTCCAGGTTAATCTCATGAGGATCAATTGGAATCAGCTGGATCAGCATGCCTCAGCAAATCGGCCAATACAAGCAAGTACCAGGAGATTCAGGAAGGAAGGTACTGGCATTAGAAGGAGAAGCATATGGAGATAACCACATGTAGGAGCAGGGGACCAAGCTCAGCATCACACAGACAGTTACTGCTCAAAGGGTGCATGTGTATAGCCACACAGGACCAAGCACAGGGGGCAACTGCATGATCAAGGGGTTTGGTCACAAGGTCCAACAGGTGGCTAAGGGGACTCACAAGATAAGGACAGGAAGGTGGTCGCCAGTGAAGAGAGAAGGAAATGGTGAACAGATTGGTTAAACAAAGAGGAGGAGCTGTGTTGAAGGGGTTGTCACACATCATCAAGTGGAAAGGGAGCATGAAGGTGAAAGGGCAGTGTTGCATAACCATTATGCTGTGCAGATGGTAGGGGTGCAGCATCAATGGGATTGATGCCAGCAGGAGAGACAGTGTTGAACAGGGGACAAAGGCCCCTCAAGAGGAACAGGATAGGTGTTGCAGGTGACACCAATCGAATGCATAAATACTCTCATTTCACCATAGCATATGAGTGGATCTGTCATGGGCCTGGATGCGCAGAAAGAAGGAAGAACCGAAGTTCATATGAAGGCAGTGCAGGAATCAAGGGATTGGGCAGTTCATAGGATTTGCAGCAGAGTTCACCAAGATTGGCAGTAGAATCAGCTCTATGACAGATCTCAGTGAAATTGGCATGAGCATCATCAATATCACGAATCCCACCAGAATCTGCAGCAAGCACAATCATGTGACAGATTCCATGGAGATCAGTGACAAGGATGTCCATACAATGATTCACATGCAGGACGGACCAAGCTCACATACAAAGGGGACCAAGCTCCACTGGGCCAAGGACCAAGCCTTGCCAAGATGGGGACCGAGCTCAGAGACATGCAGACAGGTTACTGCTCAGGGGCTTAGGAGATAGTGGATAAGAGAAACGTTGCCAGTTGAAGGAAGAAGAGCTGTGTGATGGACACCAGCAAACAGGTCATGAGGAGGAAGAGCAGTGTCGACTCCATCGACACTGCTCTGGAAGGACAGGAGCAACAAGGCTTGATGAGGAGGAGGAGTCTCATTGGAGACTCCTGTACAGTACTCGATGAAGAGGGTACTCTCTGGAGAGAGAGAGTGGGAGCAGTGTCGCTGGTGATGCTGCGAAGAGGTATATAACCATACCTTCTCATTGCAAATGGTCGAGTGGATCCCCATCCACTCTACACACCATATAAAACTAGTTATCACTTCAGCATAAGTATACATTAGTTTTCAGTCAGCATAGTAGTAATCAATAGATTGCTCCTCATTGTAGCACATGTGTTGTATCACTGCTCACTGACATCCGAAGGTGGTTCATAGCAAACCAGCAGTCTGGATAAAGATAGAACCGAAGGCAGTAGTCCACTGCGGTCTGGGGATCACCTCAAGTGATAGTCGACACACTGGACACTTGTTGTCATGGGCCTGAATGCTCAGGAAGCAGGAGGGTCACTGGTTCATATGGAAGGAGCACAGGTATCAGAGATCTAGTCGATACCAGTAGAGAGCATGGTCATAGTGCAGTCTCCATGGAGACCATGGACTCCTACAGACTCACATGCAAAGGAGCACTGAGCCATATGTGAGGAGGGCCAGGCACAGCCATGAGGAGGACCAAGCTCAAGGAGCAGGCACAGCCATGAAGAGGACCAAGCTCAAGGAGCATGCAGATGGTTACCACTCAGGGGCTCGAGAGACAAGAGTCAAAGGAACCGTCACCAGTCAAAGGAGAAGGAGCAGTGTATAGGAAACCGGCAAGCAGGTCCTGAGGAGGAGGAGCAGTGTCAAAGGAGTTGACACAGCCCAGGAGGCACAGGGGTGCCAAACAAGCAGGACAGCAAGGAGGAGGAGCAGTGTCGAAGGAGTCGATAGCTCAAGGAGGACAGGAGTGGTGCTAGAGGGGCCCCCCTGTACAGTACTCGATGAAGAAGGTACTCTCTGGAGAGAGAGCAAGAGCAGCATCACTGGCGATGCTGTGAAGAGGTATATAACCATACTTTCTCATCATCAAAGGTCAAGTGGATCCTCATCCACTCTACACCCATCATAACTAGTTATCACTTCAGCATAAGTATATATTAGTTTCAGTCAGCATAGCAGCAATCTATCAGGGTTGCTCCTCATCATAGTGTGTGTGTTGTATCACCACTACCTGACGTCTGAAGGTGACCCATAGCAGGTCAGTGATCCAGATATAGATAGAACCGAAGGCAGTAGTCCACTGTGGTCCAGGGATCACTTCAAGCATCAGTCAACACACTGGACACTCGTGTTGACACCACCAACCTTATCACCAACACCATCAACCTCATCATCATCAACACTCACACCAGACCTTGGTGTCATCATAACCTATGTATTGATATTGATCATGCCGAGCTACCCCTGAACAGAGTGTCCACAGGTCAGCTGAAACCTATGATAGTATATACAATGAACACCACCCACAGTCATTGCACAACTTGATAGTTGCCGAATGACTAGCTTGTTGAGACCGATACCAAGACAATAGCTGTTGCACAGTTTGATAGTCACCAAGTATCTCGACAGACCGACCTGGGTTTCAGGCGCGAGACCCCTGACACTTGTGTCGATGCCAACAACCTCATCATCAACAAGATACTCACACCAGACCTTGGTGTCATCACAAGATCACCACCAACATATTGATATTGATTGTGCCAAGCTACCTCTGGATGGAGTGTCCACAGCAGTTAGTCGAAACCTGTAATAGCAATACTACAACTACAGATTTGAGCGGGAAAAGTGATAGAGATGGCTCTATCAAATGTTTCACCGAGAATCGAAATACCACTAGTGTTGTTGCATAACTCGACAGAATCGGTAATAGTATCGACACTACTACCGAACTCAGGTTTCAGGCGTGCGACCGCTGACAGGATCCTCATCCACTCTACACACTACTTACTTACTTACTTACTTGACTCTTAGTTTCATACCATTGCAATAGCAGTGCTCTTGCAATGACCCTCAAACATGTGTGTTGTATCACCGTTAGGCATCACCTGTAGGCAGTGTCTTCCAGACACTTGTGGTCCAGTTCTCAACTGTAGGCAGTGTTCTTCAACACTTGCAGTCCAGTTAGTTATTGTAGGTGGTGACTCACACCTGCAGTCCAGTAACTCCCATTCTCTGTAGGCAATTAACATATTGCAGTCCAGATGATGTCCAAGAGCATTATCAACAGTACTGTGAACATTCATACTGTAGGGAGAGGGTATTACTCACTCTCCAACAAAGAGCATATGTGCCACACAACCTCTGAATGGAGTGTTCAAGGCAGTCAGCTGAGACTTACCAGTCGAAGATGTCTGGTTATGTTTTAAGTCAAAACATACCAAGTAGACCTTACTCAATCAACCCCATCTATACTGAACAAATAACACCCAAAACTAGTCTATGGCACACGACCGCTTACACTGGCTTCCACACAAGATTGATGTGTGTACCATCAGCAACAAGCCAGCCCCAGCCCCACTCCTCTACACCAGTCTTTTCTACCACCTGTCAGCGGTCATGTGCCTAGAACCCGAAATATGTGGTGAAGGTCGACTAAATCCAATCTCGGCAAAATCTGTCATAGAGGCCTTCTATTACTGTTCCTGCCAGAATCTGTTGTCAAAGCCTACTATACTCCTTTTCACTCAAATAGCTTATAACTGGGAGTTATCACAGATTCCAACTGACTGCTGTGGACACTCCATCAGAGGTAGCTTGGCACGATCAATATCCAATAGGCTCCTTGAGATGATACCAAGGTCTGCGAATGTGTTTGACTTGACACGAGTGTCCAGTGTGTCGATGAGTTGGTTGATCCCTGGACCGCAGTGGACGACTGCTTTCGGTTCTAATGATCGAGGGAGCCGGACCACAGTATGTACTGCCTTCGGATGGCGTCAAGTAGCTTGTGATACAACACATGTGCTAAGTAGATGCAATGCTCTGCAATTGCAACTGTTGACAAAACTAATAAATATACTCATGTGAAAGTTAGAGCTAGTAAAGAGTAAGGTGTAGAGGGGATGAGGATCCACTTGACTACTACAACAGGAAGGTATGGTTATATAACATCTTTGCAGTGTTGCCTGCAACACTGCTCCAGCTCTCTCTCCAGAGAGTACCCTCTTCGTTGAGCACTGCTTCTCCCGCTCCTTTGTGGTTGAGGAAAGCTAGTGTCACTTCATCATTGATAGAGTCACCCCACTTCATCCCAGTGGCAGTGCTCCCCCTTTCATCTACCTCCTGATGCCAGCACCCATCTTCTTATGCCGATTTCATTGTCATGTAGGGCCCCTCCCACATCAGGTGGCAACCCTTCCTTGTCTGTTGTCCTCCTCTTGTGGGATTGGCAATAGAAGCGTCTGTCAGCGGTCGCGCGCCTGAAACCTGAGATCGGTAGTAGTGTCGATACTATTACAGATCCTGTCGAGTTATGCGACAACACTAGTGGTATTTCGATTCTCGGTGAAACATGTGATAGAGCCATCTCTATCACTTTTCTCACTCGAATCTGTAGTTTGTCATGGGCCTGGATGTGCAGGAAGCTGGAGGATCCATTGGTTCATATGAAGGGAGCGCAGGGATCAGGGAATCGGGCAGATCGTAGGATTTGTGGCAGAATTCACCGAGATCTGTCATAGAATCAGCTCTATGACAGATCTCACTGAGATTGGTATGATGGACGGAGGTACCACAAATTCTGCCAGAATTTGTGGTAGTCATGATCATATGGCAGAGTCTGCAGAGATCAGTGGCAAGGATGATAGTGTGGTGAAGCTTCACATGCAAGTAGTGGGATCAAGCGCCGCCAAGAGGGGACCAAGCTCAGGAGCATGCAGCTGGTTACCACTCAGGGGCACACAAGATAGGAATAAAGGGGGACCATTGCCAGTCAAAGGAAGGAGAGCAGTGTAAGAGAAACCGGCGAGGAAGACATAGAGAGGAGGAGCAGTGTCAATGGAGTCAGCACAGCCCAGGAAAGACAGACGGGACAGTGCAATGAGGAGGAGGAGCCTCTTTGAAGACTCCTGTGAAGTACTCGATGCTGAAGGTACTCTCTGGAGAGAGAGCAGGAGCAGTGGCACTGGCAGCACTGCGAAGAGGTATAAAGCCATACCTTCTCATCATTAATGGTTGAGTGGATCCTCATCCACTCTACTCACCATATAACTAGTCAATACTTTAGAAACATAAGTACTCATTAGTTTTCAGTCAGCATAAGTTGCAATCAATAGATTGCTCCTCATTGAAGTGCATGTGTTGTATCACTGTTTCCTGACATCCGAAGGCAGTTCTTAGCAAACCAGCAGTCCGGATATCGATAGAACTGAAGGCAGTTGTCCACTGTGGTCTGGGGATCACCTCAAGCATAGTTGACACACTGGACACTTGTGTCGATGCCACCAATCCATATTCACACCAGACCTTTGGTGTCATCAGCAAGTTCACATAGTTATTGATCATGCCAAGCTACCTCTGAACACAGTGTCCAACAGTGGTCAGTCGAAATCTGCAATAGCATCATCACAACTACAGATTCGAGCAAGAAAAGTAATAGAGACAGCTCTACTGCATATCTCATGAAGAATTGCAATACCACAAGTGCTGTCACATAATTCGACAGAATCGGTAATAGTATTGATACAACTACCAATCTCAGGTTTCAGGCATGCGACCTCTGACATAGTTGTGGTAATGCTATTGCAGATTTCGACTAACTGCTGTGGAGACTCCATCCAGAGGTAGCTCGGCATGATCAATATCAATATGTGAGTATGGTAACACCAAGGTCTAGTGTGAGTATCTTGTTGGTAATGTGATTGGTGGCATCAACATGAGTGTCCAGTGTGTTGACTATCGCTTGAGGTGATCCCCAGACCGCAGTGAACTACTGCCTTTGGTTCTATCTTAATCCAGACTGCTGGTTTGCTAGGAACTGCCTTCGGACGTCAGTGAGCAGTGATACAACACATGTGCTACAATGAGAAGTAACCTATTGATTACTACTATGCTGACTGAAACTAATGAGTACTTATATGCTGAAGTAATACTAGTTTATATGGTGTAGAGTGGATGGGGATCCACTCGACCACTTATGACAAGAAGGTATGCTTATATACATCCTTCGTAGTGTTGCCTGCGACACTGCTCCAGCTCTCTCTCTCTCTCCAGAGAGTACCCTCTTCGTCGAGTACTATACAGGGGTCCCTGTAGCACCGTGTCAGCGGTCGCGCGCCTGAAACCTGAGATCTGTAGTAGTATTGATACTATCACCGATTCTGTTGAGTTATGCGACAGCGCTAATGGTATTACATTTCCTAGTGAAATATGCAACAGAGCCGTCTCTGTCACTTTTCTCATTGGAATCTGTAGTTGTATTGACATTATGACAGATTTCGACTGACCACTGTGGACACTCCATCCAGAGGTAGCTCGGCACAATCAAAATACGATATGACTCTAAGTGAACTTGATGTGACACCAATGGTCTGGTGTGAGTATGGATTGATGATGTCGACATGAGTGTCCAGTGTGTCGACTAGTGCTTGAGGTGATCCCCAGGCTGCAGTGGATGACTGCCTTCGGTTCTATTGTTATCCAGACTGCTGGTTTGCTATGAACTGCCTTTGGACATCAGGAAATGGTGATACAACACATGCACTTCAATGAGGAGCAATCTTTTGATTACTACTATGCTGACTGTGAACTAATGATACTTATTTGCTTGAAGTAATACTAGTTGTTATGGTGTATAGAGTGGATGAGGATCCACTCAACCACTAGTGACGAGAAGGTATGGCTTTATACCTCTTCACAGTGGTGCCAGTGCCACTGCTCCTGCTCTCTCTCCAGAGAGTACCTTCTGTGTCGAGTACTTCACAGGAGTCTTCAATGAGACCCCTCCTCCTCATTGCATTGTCCCATCTGTCTTTCCTGAGCCATGCCAACTCCATCGACACTGCTCCTCCTCCTTCTGTCCTCCTCACCAGTTTCTCTTACACAGCTCTCCTTCCTTCAACCAGCGATGGTCCCCTATCTTGTGTGCCCCTGAGTGGTAACCAGCTGCATGCTCCTGAGCTTGGTCCCCCTCTTGGCAGCGCTTGGTCCTGCTCCCCCCCATGGAAGCTCATGGTACACCTGTTCCTATTGCTGATCTCCATGGAATCTGTGATAGGATCTCTCCTATTACTGATTCTGGCAGAATCCACCATACCCCCTCTCATATCACTGATCTCGGTGTGATCCATAGTACCATCTTCCCTTGAGCCGATCCTGGGCTTGTAGTACTATCCTCCTTCCTGCCAAACTCGATGAGATCTGTCATAGAGTCGGTACTATTACTGATCTCAGTGAACTCTGCTTCAAATCCCACAATCTGCCCAATCCCTTGATTCCTGTGCTCCCTTCATATGAGCTTGACGGATCTTCTAGCTTCTGCGCATCCCCCCCCATGACAATGGGCTGGGATTGGGGAGGCAGGAGGATTGGCTCCTGCAGTGGTGTCCTCGCGAGGATGCACCCAAAGTACAACCTGGCAACGTCAGGAGGAAGTTGCCGCCACCTCAGTAGGAGGGGCATTAGCAGTGGTCTTAGACCGGGTCTGGTAAGGTGAAGAAGCCATCGTTGAATAAGGAATCAGATGGCGAAGGAAGGTGGTAGTATAGTCCAGACATGATGCTGGACTTGCCTCGACGGAGCTCGGCTCTTAAGAGGGGGGTAATGTCATGGGCCTGGATGTGCAAGAAGTAAGAAGATCTATCAACTCATATGAAGGGAGTGCAGGATTCTTGGAATCAGGCAGATTGAGGGGTTTGCAGCAGAGTTCATTGAGAACTGTGGTAGAAACAGTGCTATGACAGATCCCAGCAAGATCTGCACAAACAAGGGCAGTATTACAAATTCCACCAAGATCAGTAGTAGTAGTGATCATGTGGCAGATTCCACAGAGATCAGTGGCAAAGATGATCATACAGCAAAATTCACATGTGAAGGAGGACCAAGTGTTGCCAAGAAGGGGACTGAGCTCAGAAGCATGCAGCTGGTTACCACTCAGGGGGTCACAAGATGAAGACCAGGAGAACTGTCACCAGTGGGAGGAAGAAGAGCTGTGACAAGGACACTGGCAAACAGGTTATGAGGAGGAAGGGCAGTGTCAAGGGAATTGACACCTAGCTCGAAGAAGGATGGATAGGAGGGATGAGGAGGAGGGGCAGTATTGCAGATGATGCTGCAGGCATGGTATATAACCATGCTCCTCATCACAACAAGTGAGTGGATCGCCATCCACTCTACACCATATAAACTAGTTATTACTTCAAGCATAAAGTACATGTTAGTTTCAGTCAGCATAGTTGCAACCAAGTAGATTGCCTTTCATTGTAGCACATGTGTTGTATCACTGCTCCCTGACATCTGAAGGCAGTTCATAGCAAACCAGCAGTCCGGATAAAGATAGAACCAAAGGCAGTAGTCCACTGTGGTCCAGGGATCACCTCAAGCAATAGTCGACACACTGGACACTTGTGTCGATGCCACCAAACAATCATATTCACACAAGGCCTTGGTGTTAGTACAACTCATATCATTATTGATCATGCCAAGCTACCTCTGGATGGAGTGTCCACAGTGGTCAGTTGAAATCTGCAATAGTATAACCTCAATCACAGATTTGAGCAAGTAAAGTCATAAGGACATTACTATGACATAACTTGACGAGAATTGCAATACCTCACACACAATCACATATCTTGACAGGATCTGTAATAGAAGCGATTCTACTACAGATCTCAGGTTTCAGGCGCGTGACCTCTGACACAATGCTCGCTGTTCTTCGATATCTTGAGTAATGTTCCATTCACCAGGTGTATCTGTCCACCAGCATGGTCTAGAATCACTTGTGCTCCCTCATCCATTAATGCATTGGTTAACAATAAATTCACATTGAGATTCTTAACATACAAAACATTCTGGAGTAGTATATCTCCATACTGAGTTGATATGCTAGTATCTCCTACAGCACTCGCTTCCAAAACCTCTCTTCTGGCAGTGTAAATATGCTTTTGGCAGGTTCTTGGATTAACGAGTGTGCCATAGTTATTGATCATATGAAAACTGGCTCCTGAATCCAGAATCCAACAAGTTGTTTCTTTTGGGTTCAGGGCCTTCTTCCAACTTGGAGTGAGGGAACACCAAGCTTCCTAGTTGGAGTTGGTGAGTGGGGAGTCTTTCAGGATGCTAACAGATGCATTGCATTCTCTTTCCCCATGTCCAACTTGCCTGCATATGAAACACCAGAACTTTTGCAGTCTGTTTGCAGTCTTTGCAATTTTGCCACCATTGTTGCTGTCAATTTCTTGAACCAATCCATCTTGGTCACCATTGCCAGCAGTCCTAGCATGAGCTTCTTGGGGATCAAACTTCTGGGTGGGGGTGCTCTCCAATGCCAATTGGCATGTGCTAAGTGCAGTGGCTAGCACCTCGAAGCTAAGTTGATGGACCATGGCAACTGTTTCCCTGAACAATGGGTGGTGAATCATACATTTCTGGAGGGCCAAGAATAAGGTGTCATCTGCAAATGGTCTTCCCAGGATGCTTCCTTTGGTTTGGATAGTTCTAATTTCTTGTATCAGCTTCCAAGCATCAGAATGGAACATCTTGACATCACCCAGCTGGGTGATCAGGGCAAGCTGGCAGGAGGTCCTGGTGGCTTTGTTGCCTAATCTTGCTTCTATCTTGTTCCAGACTTGATGGAACATGAGATACTTGTCAGGGGTCTCGCGCCTGAAACCCAGGTCGGTCTGTCGAGATACTCGGTGACTATCAAACTGTGCGACAGCTATTGTCTCGGTATTGGTGACTATCAAGTTACGCAGTGACAGCAGGTGGCGTTTGTTGTATATACTATTGTAGGTTTCGGCTGACCTCTGTGGACACTCCATTCAGGGGTAGCTCGGCATGATCAATATCAATGCTATGATGACACCAAGGTCTGGTGTGAGTGTTGATGATGATGAGGTTGATGTCATTGGTGATAAGGTTGGTGGGTGTTGATGATAATGAGGTTGATGGTGTTGGTGATAAGGTTGGTGGTGTCAACACAAGTGTCCAGTGTGTTGACTTGATGCTTGAAGTGATCCCCAGACTGCAGTGGACTACTGCCTTCGGTTCTATCTTGATCTGGACTGCTAACCTGCTATGGGTGCCTTCGGACGTCAGGTAGTGGTGATACAACACACACACTATGATGAGGAGCAACCTTGATAGATTGCTGCTATGCTGACTGAAACTAATATATACTTATGCTGAAGTGATAACTAGTTATGGTGAGTAGAGTGGATGAGGATCCACTCGACCTTTGATGATGAGAAAGCATGGTTATATACCTCTTCACAGCATCACCAGTGATGCTGCTCCTGCTCTCTCTCCAGAGAGTACCTTCTTCATCGAGTACCGTTCAGGGGCCTCTCCTGCTTGGCACCCCTGTGCCTCTTGAGTGGTGTCGACTCCTTCGACACTGCTCCTCCTCCTCATGACCTGGTGTCGACTCGTTTGACACTGCTCCTCCTCCTCATGACCTGGTGTTGACTCCTTCGACACTGCTCCTCTTCCTCAGGACCTGCTTGCCAGTGTCCTATGACTCTTGTCTCTCGAGCCCCTGAGTGGTAACCATCTGAGCTTGGTCCTCTTCATGGCTGTGCCTGCTCCTTGAGCTTGGTCCTCCTCGTGGCTGTGCCTGGCCTTCCTCGCATGTGGCTCAGTTCTCCTTTGCATGTGAGTCCATAGGAGTCCATGGTCTCCATGGAGACTGCACTACAACCATGCTCTCTACTGGTATCGACTAGGTCTTCGATACCTGTGCTCCTTCCATATGAACCAGTGACCCTCCTGCTTCTTGAGCATCCAGACCCATGACAATACTCTCTTACTATGTCCAGGAGAAGGTAGTTTACATTGCATTCGCCTATGGTGTTGATGGTCCCACATAAGGCATTCATCAATGCATCATCAAATGAGCAACTCCATTTTGGGTGATTTGCATCATACATTCCTTTGAGGTGTTCCATGGTGTAGGGTACCAATCAGAGGAAAGACTTTACATGAGCACTCCAGCTGTAATAGTTCTGGGTGGTAAGCTTGGGTACCAGTTCAAGGAGTTTGCTTAAGGTGTGAAAACTGTATCATTTACCAATATCATCATCATCCAACTCAGATTTGGGGTCATCATCAATCTCGTTGTCATCATTGGCAGTGTTCTTGGCCTGTGGCTGTCAGATAATAGTGACCTTCTTAGTCCTTTTGGATCTCTTGGCAGCTTTGCCAGTGCTAGCTTGGGGTTCGTTTTCTTCCACCATGATGGGTAGTTGTCCAGCTTGTGACTTCAGACTCTTAATCAGTTGAAGTTTATGCAATACACCACTTCATCCGGGCTACGTTCTAGCTCCTTTCGTACAGGTGTAAGATAGATGCAATGTGTCACAGGGTCGGCGCAGGAAGTGTGCGCAGAATGATCTGAAGCGAGCATCAGGGGTTGATGATTTGATTGGGATAGTGGTGCATATGATTTGTGGATTCAACCAAGAACTGCAGTTTTGAGTAATCTTGCTAGGATTGATCAGAACAAGCCTACCCAGTATGTTTCACCAAGCACACACTGACAAAGCACCATTGGTGTAGAATGGGTAGCTCATCACGTTGAAACAATGGGAGGATCAGAGAAGGAGTTTCCCCAGCAGGGAAGACAAGAGAGCATGTGGGAAACAATCAAGGAAGGGGACCGAGCTCAGTATCACACAGATGGTTACCACTCAGGGGGGACATGCATACCATCACACAGGGCCAGCCACAGGGGTGACCACATGATCAGGGAGCATGACAATAAGGTCTGGCATGCGACCAAGGGATTCACAAGATAAGAAGGGGAAGATGGTTGCCAGTTAGAGAGGGGGAGCTGTGTCGAGAAGACTGGGGATTAACCATAAGGAGGAAGAGCAGTGTCGGAGAGATCAACATGTATCAACAGGCAACGTGGAGCATAGAGGCAAGAGGGGGTGTCACCCAAACCAACACCCTGTCCAGGCAGTAGAGTAGCAGCATTGATGGAGTCAGCACACAGTACAAAAGTAGTGTCAGGAGGAGGCGAAAACCCTCCTCAGAAGGAGCAGGAGAGGTGTCGCAGGCAACATCGAGCAAACACATAAATACTCTCAATTCACCATAACATACGAGTGGATCCTCATCCACTCTACTCTTTACCTGACTCATATCATTGCAATAGCAGAGCTTTGCAATGACATCTCGAACATGTGTGTTGTATCACTGTCGGACATCAACTGTAGGCAGTGTTCCTCAACACCTGCAGTCCAGTTCATCACTGTAGGCAGTGTTGCTCAACATCTGCAGTCCAGTCAGTTATTGTAGGCAGTGTCCAACACCTGCAGTCCAGTAACTCCTGTCCTCTGTAGGCAATAGGCATATCATGGTCCAGGTGATGTTGAAGAGCATTAGCAACAGTACTATGAACACTCATACTGTAAAGGAGAGTGTATTACTCTCTCTCCAGAGAATAACAGACATGCCACACAACCTCTGAACAGAGTGTTCAAGGTGGTCAGCCAAGACCCACCAGTATGAAGCCATCTGGTTACTTTTAGTCGAAACATACCGAGTAGATCTTACTCAATTGATCTTGTCAGAGGTCATGCACCTGAAACCTGAGATCTGTAGTAAGGCCGCTCCTATTGCAGATCCTGTCGAGATATGTGATTGTATATGTAGTATTATGATTCTTGTCAAGTTATGCCATAGTGATGTCCTTATGACTTTACTTGCTTGAATCTGTGATTGGGGTTGTGCTATTGCAGATTTTGACTGACCACTGTGGACACTCCATCCAGAGGTAGCTTGGTGTCAGGGGTCTCGCGCCTGAAACCCAGGTCGGTCTGTCGAGATACTCGGTGACTATCAAACTGTGTGACAGCTATTGTCTCGGTATCGGTGACTATCAAGTTGTGCAGTGACAGCAGGTGGCATTCATTGTATATACTATCGTAGGTTTCAGCTGACCTCTGTGGACACTCCATTCAGGGGTAGCTCGGCACAATCAATATCAATGCTTCGGTTATGATGACACCAAGGTCTGGTGTGAGTGTTGATGATGATGAGGTTGATGACATTGGTGATAAGGTTGGTGAGTGTTGATGATAATGAGGTTGATGGTGTTGGTGATAAGGTTGGTGGCATCAACACGAGTGTCCAGTGTGTTGACTTTGATGCTTAAAGTGATCCCCGGACCGCAGTGGACTACTGCCTTCAGTTCTATCTATATCCAGACTGCTAACCTGCTATGGGGCACCTACGGATGTCAGGTAGTGGTGATACAACACACACACTACGATGAGGAGCAACCTTGATAGATTGCTGCTATGCTGACTGTAACTAATGAGTACTTGTGTTTCTAAAGTATTGACTAGTTGTATGGTGAGTAGAGTGGATGAGGATCCACTCAACCTATGATGATGAGAAAGCATGGTTATATACCTCTTCACAGCATCGCCAGCGATGCTGCTCCTGCTCTCTCTCCAGAGAGTACCTTCTTCATCGAGTACTGTTCAGGGGCCTCTCCTGCTTGGCACCCCTGTGCCTCATGAGCTGTGTCGACTCCTTCGACACTGCTCCTCCTCCTTGCTATCCTGCTGCTTGTTTGGCACCCCTGTGCCTCCTGAATGGTGTCGACTCCTTTGACACTGCTCCTCCTCCTCATGACCTGGTGTCGACTCCTTCGACACTGCTCCTTCTCCTTTGATCAGTGACAGTTCCTTTGGCTCTTGTCTCTCGAGCCCCTGAGTGGTAACCATCTGCATGCTCCTTGAGCTTGGTCCTCTTCGTGGCTGTGCCTGCTCCTTGAGCTTGGTCCTCCTCGTGGCTGTGCTTGGCCCTCCTTTGCATGTGAGTCCATAGGAGTCCATGGTCTCCATGGAGACTGCACTACGACCATGCTCTCTACTGGTATCGACTAGATCTTCGATACCTGTGCTCCTTCCATATGAACCAGTGACCCTCCTGCTTCTTGAGCATCCAGGCCCATGACACTTGGCATGATCAATAACAATATGAACTGTACTGACACCAAGGTGTGGTGTGAGTATGAATGCTTGGTGGTGTCAACATGAGTGTCCAGTGTGTCAACTTATTGCTTGAGGTGATCCCTGGACTGCAGTGGACTACTGCCTTCAGTTCTATCTTGAATCTGGACCACTGGTTTGCTATGAACTGCCTTCAGATGTCAGGGAGCAGTGATATGACACATGTGCTACAATGAGAGGCAATCTACTTGATTGCAACTATGCTGACTGAAACTAATATGTACTTATGCTTGAAGTATAACTAGTTGATATGGTGTAGAGTGGATGGCAATCCACTCACCTGTTGCGATGAGGAGCATGGTGTCACAGGGTCAGAAGGATAGTGCAAGAGAGTGCGCCAAATTGATCAATGGCAGTCATGGGAATGTCGCGCTACAGAGCAGTATATGAAGGGTGTGCAACAGATCAATATATGAAGGGAGTGCCAGATTGATCAGTGCCAAACCTTCAGGGATCAACGAGATTAATCAGGCTGGCAGTGCATATGAATTACGAGATTGATCGAACCCTGGGTTCCAGATTAATCTCATCAGGGATTGGTCAGAATCAGTCAGATCAGTATGCTTCAACAAGTCGGCTGATATGAGCAAGTACTAGGAGCTGTGTCGAAGTGACCACATGACCAAGGGGTTTGGTCACAAGGTTCAACAAGTGGCTAAAGGGATTCACAAGATAAAGTCAAGAAGGAGCTGTGTTGAAAGGGGGCATCACACATCATCAGGCAGAAGGAGAGCATGAAGGCAAGAGGGCAGTGTTGCATAACCCTTATGCCATGCAATTGGTAGGGGTGCAGTACCAATGGGATTTATGCCAGCAGGACAAGACAGTGTCAAACAGGGGACAAAGGCCCCTCAAGAGGAGCAGGATAGGTGTTGTGGGCAACACCAATTGATTGCATAAATACTCTCATTCTACCATAGCATATGAGTGGATCCTCATCCACTCTACATACTATACTACTTACTCTATCTACTTACTCAGTTACATACCATTGCAATAGCAGTGCTCTTGCAATGACTCTCAACATGTGTGTTGTATCACCGTTAGTTGACAACTGTAGGCAGTGTTCTTCAACACTAGCAGTCCAGTGCCCTTGCTGTAGGCAGTGTTGCTTGACACCAGCGGTCCAGTCGGTTATTGTAGGCGGTGATTCACACCTGTGTCATGGGCCTGAATGCTCAAGAAGCAGGAGGGTCACTGGTTCATATGGAAGGAGCACAGGTATCAGAGATCTAGTCGATACCAGTAGAGAGCATGGTCATAGTGCAGTCTCCATGGAGACCATGGACTCCTATGGACTCACATGCAAAGGAGCACCGAGCCCATATGCAAGGAGGGCCAGGCACAGCCACAAGGAGGACCAAGCTCAAGGAGCAGGCACAGCCACGAAGAGGACCAAGCTCAAGGAGCATGCAGACAGTTACCACTCAGGGGCTCAAGAGACAAGAGTCAAAGGAACCATCACCAGCCAAAGGAGAAGGAGCAGTGTATAGGGAACTGGCAAGCAGGTCCTGAGGAGGAGGAGCAGTGTCGAAGGAGTCGACACCACTCAGGAGGCACAGGGATGCCAAACAAGCAGGATAGCAAGGAGGAGGAGCAGTGCTAGAGGGGCCCCTGTACAGTACTCGATGAAGAAGGTACTCTCTGGAGAGAGAGCAGGAGCAGTGTCGCTGGCGATGCTGTCATGACTCGGTCATGACCCCTCGCGTAATTTCCTAGATCTAACATTGACACGTCATTTCACTGCAAAAGAGTCTTAGACTCATCGCATTGAGTCTTGCACTTTCGATCTCATAATTTGCTCCTTCCTTCTTCTCCTCTCTTTTCCCTTAAGGAAAAGAGATTGTAAGTCACTCTCGCAATCAACTCTCTCGTCTACTCCTTCCGAAGTCTGGTAGTCTTCTCTGCCTCTCCTCTCGGTCTCGCCCTCGTCGTTATTGCCAACCGTAGGGCCGGTTCGTGACAGTATCTCTTTTCCTTCTCTACCAGCCATCATCGGCATCATCATCACTACCGCCATTCTCCTCGTTAGGAGCCTTCGACACTACCATCATCACCTTCTATCCATCCATCCATCCATCCATCCATCCATATGTCGAACCATCATCATCCCCTTGTCTTCAACACTACCCTTGGCCTCATTACCATCTCGATCAAGACACCTCTCTCCTTGATCGTCAACAGACGTTCCATCCTCTTCATCCTCCTCATCTATACTCTCCATTTGTCGATCTTTGCATTTGCAATGCCTCGGTCTCCATCCTCGTCGCCATCTTGCTCCTCTTCCACCATCCTCACCTTCTTCGCCTCCATCAACATCTATCACGATGCCCCCTCCCAACCATTCCGAACGCATCGAATCCCTGGAGGACCAGGTTCGTTCCTTACTCGCTGCTCTCAATGCTCGCAACACTCAAGAACCGTCCAATGACAGCGCTGCAACTCGACAAGGGTTCCAGTCCAAGGAACCAGAGGCCTTCACTGGCGAGCGAGGCCACCTGGAGGCATTCCTAGCCCAGGTCGATGTGTTTCTGCGGCTCAACCCAGGGCGCTTCATCAACGACTCCGACCAGATCCTCTGGTTATCCACACTCCTGCGTGGAGTTGCTCACCAGTGGTTCTACCCCCACCTTAGCGCCGTCAACCCTCCCGCCTGGCTCACAGACTACCCCTTATTCATCAATCAACTACGTGTGGTCTTTGGGGACCCAGATCGTATTGCCACTGCCAAGCGGGAGATCGAGGTTCTATCCCAGACCACCTCAGTAGCCAACTACCTCACCCAATTCCGCCAGCTGCAAATGACCCTCAATTGGGGTGAAGACGCCATGGCTTGGTTCTTTTATCGAGGACTCAAGGAGAACGTCAAGGATGACCTTAGTCGCTCTGGCAAACCAACTGACCTGGAAACCCTCATCCAGAGATCCCTCGAGATCGATAACCGTATTGCGGAGCGAATCTCTGAAAAGAAGAGGATGATCACCCGGTCGGCAAACCCTACACCCATGCCTGTCTCCAACCCTCCCATGGCTCCAGCAGCCGTCCATCCCTCCTCACCTTCCGCCCTTCGCGCCCCTCTTACCACAGCTGGAAAGCTGGACCCGGAAGAATACAAGCGGCGCCAAGCAAACAACTTGTGCATCTACTGTGCTTCTTCAGAGCACGTTGTCACAGATTGTCCTATTATCAAGTCAAAAAAATAGCGGGCTTGTCAAAAACAGCCGCCTTAGCAGCACAAGCCCGAACCGCTAAGCACCGACTGACAGCACTCATTCCTGTAGATTCACAACCCCCTGGTAATCAATATCTATCTACATCCCTCTGCTTTCTGTCACCTCCCTCCCTTTCAGTGCATCACGTCATGATCGACTCCGGTGCCACCACCAACTTCATAGACTCACGCTTCGCCACTCTGCACTCCTTGCCTCTAACCTCCAAACTGCTCGCCGAGACCCTCTTGCTCGCAGACGGCAAAACCCAAGTCGTCATCAGTAAGGAAGTGCAGCTGTCGTGCCTCGTTGCAGAGCTCTTCCCAGCTGACATCACCTTCCAAGTCACCGATCTTGGCCCATGTCCCATCATCTTGGGGCTACCGTGGTTAAAAGGAGCCAACCCTAGTATAGATTGGCAATCTGGCAACATCACCATGCGAAGCCCTCCCCTAACCCCTTCACCGATGGCTCCATCTCAGTTGCCGTCACCCACCCTTCCATCTGCATCACTTGATATTGATGTTATCGATGCTATTGCCTTTGACCAGTCCCTCCAATCGGACTGTCTCACCTCGGGTACTCTCTACCCCTCCCCCGTTCAATCACAGCACTTACTCGCCACCACCACAACATCCTCTGATACCACCACAACATCCTCCGATACCACCGCAACATCCTCTGATACCACCATGGCTCTCGCTTACGATGCTGGTCTTCCTGATATCATCCCCCAGGAATACCACCAGTACCTCGATGTGTTCAGCAGAGTCAAAGCTGACAAACTTTCGCCCCATCGCACATATGATCATCAGATCCCCCTGGAGGAAGGCAAATCTCCACCCTTCGGACCCATCTATAGCCTCTCAGAACATGAGCTCAAGACCCTCCGGGAGTACCTGGAAGAGAACCTTGCCAAGGGATTCATTTCTCCATCCGACTCGCTGGCAGCTTCACCCAGCCTCTTTGTTAAAAAGAAGGATGGTTCCCTCCGCCTCTGTGTCGACTATCGAGGTCTCAACCGGATCACCATCCGTAACCGTTACCCACTACCCCTCATCGATGAACTACTTGACCGACTCCGCAAAGCCCGATTCTTCACCCATATAGATCTGCACGGTGCCTACAACCTCCTTCGCATTGCCAAGGGTGACGAATGGAAGACAGCCTTCCATACCCGATATGGCCTCTTTCAGTACAACGTCATGCCCTTCGGCCTCACCAATGCTCCTGCCTCCTTCCAACACCTGATGAACGACACATTCAAGGATATGTTAGACAGGTCCCTCATCATCTACCTCGATGACCTGTTGATATACTCCTCTACCCTTGAACAGCATCAAGGACATGTCTCTGCTGTCCTGGCACATCTTTGCCAAGCAGGTCTGTATGCAAAAGCAGAGAAGTGCCAGTTCTCCACTTCGCAAACCGAGTTCCTAGGGTTTGTGGTCTCGGATCAAGGTGTCTCCATGGACCCTAGCAAGACAGAAGTCATCACCAACTGGCCGGTACCCACGTCAGTACATGATGTACAGGTGTTCTTAGGTTTCTGTAACTTCTACAGAAAGTTCATCCCCCAGTATTCCCAAATGGCATACCCTCTCACACAGTTGTTGCATAAGGAGGCCCAGAGCACTCCTTTCACCTGGAACCAGGCAGCCCAACATGCCTTTGAACAGCTTCGCTCTTCCTTCAGCACCGACACCATCTTGCATCACTTCGACCCTGCACGGCCAATCATTGTCGAAACTGATGCATCGGACTTTGCAGTTGCTGCCGTCCTTTCACAGTCATTTGATCAAGGCACTAGACACCCCATCGCATTCTTTTTGAAGAAGCTTGATCCGGCACAACTCAATTATCCCATCTTTGATAAAGAGATGTTTGCCATTGTCGCAGCCTTCAAACACTGGCGCCAGTACCTTGAGGGTGCCAAGTTTCCTGTGCAGGTCCTCACCGATCATCGCAGTCTCGAGTACTTCACTACTACCAAGCAACTCAACCGTCGGCAAGCTCGTTGGTCAGAACTCCTCTCTGATTTTGACTTTGTCATCCAATACCGCCCTGGTGTACAGGCTGGTCTTCCGGATGCCCTCACTCGTCGTTCCGACATGCGACCCAGGGACAAGGGCCCATCACTGATGCAGGAGCACAACCCAAACAACTTTCAGGCCCTCCTCAAACCTCATCAACTCCGACTTGCTGCTACCGGCATCCTCACAGTAAAGTCGGACATTACTGACAAAATCCGGGAGGCCCTTTCCGGCGACTCCTGGACCTCAGCGCTCCTGGAGCAAGCCCACCTTGGATCCCTATCACCTGGTTTTGCGATCGATTCCAGGAACCTTCTCACCTACCGGGACTCAACCTGCGTACCTGATGTTGATGACCTCCGACTCCTAATTATTCAAGACCGACACAACTCGCCTTCCGTTGGGCATCCTGGTCGCAGAAAGACGCTTTCTCTTGTTCGCTGGTCCTTCTTCTGGCCGGGCTTGTCCAAATTCGTCCACACCTTTGTTGATTCCTGTGAGACATGTCGGCGCATCAAGGCTGCCCGGCACAAGCCTTACGGACACCTCAAATCCCTCCCAGTTCCCCCTCACCCATGGTCTTCCATATCCATGGATCTCATCGAGCAACTGCCCCCATCATCTGGCTTCACTGCCATCCTCGTTGTGGTTGACCGCCTCACAAAGATGGCAACCTTTGTTCTGACTACCAACACATTGGATGCTCCCGAACTGGCCAAGCTTTTCCTGCGCCATGTATACTCGAAACATGGTCTCCCCACCTCCATCGTGTCGGACCGAGGCTCCGAGTTCACATCCCACTTTTGGCGCTCCCTCTCTGCTCTCCTTGGCATCAGAAACCACTTCTCCTCTGCTTATCACCCCCAGTCGGATGGACAGACCGAGCGTGTTAACCAGGTCCTTGAGCAGTACCTTCGTGGGTATTCAAACCACCTACAGACCAATTGGAGTGACCTACTTCCATTGGCCGAGTTTTCTTACAACAATGCTGAGCATGCATCAACTCAACTCACCCCATTCTTCGCCAACTATGGGTACCATCCTCGCTTCAGCTTCGACAACACTGATCCGGCCTCTTTGCCTCCTTTCCCTGCCACCCGCTCGTATGCAGATCAGCTAAAGCAGCTCCATGAGTATGTTCGTGGGGAGCTGGATAAAGCCAACAGACGATCAGCTGAACAGTTCGATAAACACCGCCTTCCCTCTCCTCAGTTCCAGCCTGGCGACAGAGTTTGGCTGTCTACCGATAATATCCGCTCCCTCCGCCCCACCAAGAAACTCGACTACCGCCGCCTCGGACCCTTCTCTGTCAGCGAGGTCATTTCCTCCCATGCCTACCGCCTCCAGCTTCCCCCATCAATGAAGATCCATAACGTGTTCCATGTTGACCGCTTGGAACCCTATGTCGCCAACACAATCCCAAATCGGGTCCAGCCACCACCCCCCCTGGTCGAAGTCGAAAGTGATTTGGAATATGAAGTCGAACAAATCCTCGATAGCAAGGTTGATCATCGCTACCGCGACCCACTTTTCTACCTTGTCCGCTGGGTCGGATATGGGCCTGACCACAACTCCTGGGAACCTGCCTCCAATCTCACCCATGCTAGCGACCTGCTTGCTGACTTCCATACAGCCAACCCCACTCGCCCATCTCCTACTCATTGCTAAACTCCTCCCCTGTCGTCGTTTTCTTTGAGGGGGGGGATACTGTCATGACTCGGTCATGACCCCTCGCGTAATTTCCTAGATCTAACATTGACACGTCATTTCACTGCAAAAGAGTCTTAGACTCGTCGCATCGAGTCTTGCACTTTCGATCTCATAATTTGCTCCTTCCTTCTTCTCCTCTCTTTTCCCTTAAGGAAAAGAGATTGTAAGTCACTCTCACAATCAACTCTCTCGTCTACTCCTTCCGAAGTCTGGTAGTCTTCTCTGCCTCTCCTCTCGGTCTCGCCCTCGTCGTTATTGCCAACCGTAGGGCCGGTTCGTGACAGATGCTGTGAAGAGGTATATAACCATACTTCCCATCATCAAAGGTCAAGTGGATCCTCATCCACTCTACACACATCATAACTAGTTATCACTTCAGCATAAGTATATATTAGTTTCAGTCAGCATAGCAGCAATCTATCAGGGTTGCTCCTCATCATAGTGCATGTGTTGTATCACCACTACCTGACATCCAAAGGCAGCCCATAGCAGGTCAGCAGTCCAGATTAAGATAGAACTGAAGGCAGTAGTCCACTGTGGTCCAGGGATCACTTCAAGCATCAGTCAACACACTGGACACTTGTGTTGACACCACCAACCTTATCACCAACACCATCAACCTCATTATCATCAACACTCACCAACCTGATCACCAACACCATCAACCTCATCATCATCAACACTCACACCAGACCTTGGTGTCATCATAACCTATGTATTGATATTGATCATGCCGAGCTACCCCTGAATGGAGTGTCCACAGAGGTCAGCTGAAACCTACGATAGTATATACAATGAATGCCACCTGCTGTCATCGTGCAACTTGATAGTTGCCAAATGACTAGCTCATCGAGACCAATACTGAGACAATAGCTGTTGCACAGTTTGATAGTCACCAAGTATCTCGACAGACCGACCTGGGTTTCAGGCGCGAGACCCCTGACAACCTGCAGTCCAGTAACTCCCATCCTCTGTAGGCAATTAGCATATCGCAGTCCAGATGATGACCAAGAGCATTATCAACAGTACTACAAACACTCGTACTGTAGGAGAGGGTGTATCACCCACTCACCAATGAACAACATTTGTGCCATGCAACCTCTGAACAGAGTGTTCAAGGTGGTCAGTCAAGACTTACCAGGCAGTGATGCTTGGTTACATTTAGGTGAAACATATCAAGTAGACCTTACTCAATCAAACTCAGTAGCACCCCAAAACTAAGTCTCTGGCGCGCAACCGCTTACACATGGTTATATACCATGCCTGCAGCATCGTCTGCAACACTGCCCCTCCTCCTCATCCCTCCTATCCATCCTTCTTCGAGCTAGGTGTCAATTCCCTTGACACTGCCCTTCCTCCTCATAACCTGTTTGCCAGTGTCCTTGTCACAGCTCTTCTTCCTCCCACTGGTGACAGTTCTCCTGGTCTTCATCTTGTGACCCCCTGAGTGGTAACCAGCTGCATGCTTCTGAGCTCGGTCCCCTTCTTGGCAACACTTGGTCCTCCTTCACATGTGAATTTTGCTGTATGATCATCTTTGCCACTGATCTCTGTGGAATCTGCCACATTATCACTACTACTACTGATCTTGGTGGAATTTGTAATACTGCCCTTGTTCACATGGATCTTGCTGGGATCTGTCATAGCACTGTTTCTACCACAGTTCTCAATGAACTCTGCTGCAAACCCCTCGATCTGCCTGATTCCATGATTCCTGCACTCCCTTCATATGAGTTGATGGATCTTCTTACTTCTTGCGCATCCAGGCCCATGACAGATCTCACCAAAACCAATTGGAAACACCCAACCTGGTTTCAGGTGTGCAACTGCTTACACAATGCTTAGATTCAGATAGACTAAGACTACAGTAATGTGAGGATATATATACCTTTGCTTCATTCATGAGAATGGCTATCCACACCCTGCAAACTAGATGTGTCATGAGGAGTCTCAGTGTTTTCCTCCTTAGTCTTGGTGTTCCTCTCTCTGAATGTGTCCTGATTGGTCGCCACTGAAATTATCATGCATGCACAATCCTCGGCCTGTCGGTGGCTCGGCTCTCTTGCATGTTTGTCATTCCGATGCAACTTCAACTAGAAGGTATGAAACATTGCCATGGCAACGGCTCAGGGGCATCGAAGGAGGAGCACGACTCATTTCAGTATGGTGTGCTTAGTAGGGAATGCTAAGGTATATATATATGCTCTCAAGGTCGCACTCTTCTATAGTAATAATAAGAATTCAAGAAGTCATACACCTGTGATAAAGGAGCCTGATCGTGGCCCTAGTCAGAGTATATTAACTCGATATCTTCAATTATAACTCACCGTTGAAAGCAAACCAACTCTGGCTACGTTAACACTGCAGCCAGCCTCACCTTGTTCCACTGACTCATGCCATTGTTCAGATCCGCGTCTCTTCAACGAGCGACTTCGGCGACAGCAAAGACAGACGATTCGAAACATGAAACAGATTGATTGCTGAATGGTGTTTTGATTAACTTTGCATAATTCGGTGCTACTTGTTCCTCGTGACGGTCGATGTTTGCATACCAAGAGCCACCGCCGAAGATATCGATCCTCCCTAGATCAAGGGGAAACGAAATGAAAAGTGGTGAAGTCATGATGAGTTCAAGGTCGTCATCAGCGGTTGGCCCATTTCAAATCGCGAGCACGGAAGCCTACCATCTCCTCGAGCGCCTCTTGCACTTCCGACTGCGCCAGGAAGTAGGCTGCCTCTGTGCCGCGATTCTTCTCCAAGTCCACTGTAGTGCAGGTGACAGGGGCGAAAAGATCGAGTGTGTTGACGTAGGCCAGCAGCTTCTCGTCTTGACCCAGCGCCAGAACAAAGTCGAAAGTGTGTGTCTGGTGGAAATGGTGAGGCAAGTGGTGTGACACCGATCCAGCGTGGCTTCGCATGGGTGATTGATGCACCACCGGCGATGAAGCACGCGTGTTGTGTGCGCTTGGCATCGTCCAGTAGTTCGAAGGCTGCTTGTATGCGCTTTCCAATGGAGGATGGTGCGGCTGATCTGCAAGACGCTGTGTGATATCGTTGGGCTTTTGCGCCGAGAGCGACGGCGTTGATGCAGACGAAGGCTGGCTGCTCGCGTTGGCGCCGCTCATTGCTACTGATCCGATGATGCTCATCTGCATGATGATGTGTTGCACTGCTGCCACTCGACTAGCATGACGAGGAAGAATGAGACAATTGGTTCGGCATGGCACCACGCGCAGAGAGTGCGAGAATCGTTCGTGGATCAGGTTGGCCACCTCAGCCGACTGTCGGCGAGCCCACTGAGCTTCGTGTGAATCACGATCGCCCAGCTTGTCGTTCCAGAAACGCCAACACATGGAAGCGCTGCGCTCCTCAATGTACGAGCCAGGCGTTCGCTCGGTGAAGTAGGAGAGAATATCGCGCACCGGACGAAGGTCAAAGGGCGCTACGAGACTGTTCCAGTGGTGCTCGCCAGCATGCTTGACAAAGCAGCCGTCCTCAGCGGCAAAGCCTACGCTGTCGATGCGCGAAGCTAGTCGATCCAAATCGTTGGTGCCCATACCGCTGAGAATGTAGACTACGTTCTTGTTATCCGCGGCTAGGTCATTGAGTAGCGTGAACAGCCACTCGGGAGGACGGAAACCGCCTTGCTCGTGAGCCAGAAGTGGGTCATAAGTGACCAGGGTTTCTTCGAGATCGATGAGCAAGAGGCGTGAATGAGCAGCTCGCCATTCCGATACGAGCTGAGCCACTTCCAGTTTGGGCACAAACATGTTTTCGAGACGTTCTTGCTCCATGTGTGCACGCTCGAGGTGACCGAGCAACGACGTGATCCACTGCTGCGCCGTCTGCGTGACGACGACTCGGTGCAAGTCAGTCCAGCGTTGCACCATCTCGGACTCGTCCATGATGAGCGCCTTGTGGATGGCGTGCGCAACCTGCTTGGTGTTCCAAGGGTTGATGCCGATGCAGGCTCGAAGGCCAGAGTATGTGCCCGTGAACTCGGACAGCACCAAGGGACGATGGCTCACTTCTTGACAGACGACAAACTCATGCGAGGTGAGGTTCATACCTTCACGCAGACTCGTCGCCAAGAAGCAGTCGGCTACGGTCAGCAACGCCAGATACTGGCTGAACGTGATGTCTTGAACATGCAGAAAGACGACGGGCTGATAGGTGAGCGAGCTGTACTTGTTGTTGATGCGCGAGACCACGTCGGTTGCTTCGCCAATCTCTTCGTTCTCCTCGGTGGTAGCCAGAGCGACCTGGATGAGCACGACTTCGCCGGCCCACTTCGGGTTCTCGTCCAAAAATGCTTCGAAGGCGAGTAGCTTTTGCCTGACACCCTTGATCCAATCGAGCTTGTCCCTACCGACAATGATGCGTTTGCCTGCGTACTTTTGACGCAACTGTGCGACCCACTCGCTGACTTCCGGATCCTGTCGCTTGGCATTGAGACTACGCACGTCGATACCGATAGGGAAGGGCGCTACGGTGACAAAGCTACCTTCGAGCTGGACACCTTTAGGCGTCGCTTCGAGCTGAAGGATGCGACTGACAGTCTGACGGAAGTGACGACAGAAGTTGTGGGTCTGGAAACCGATCAGGTCGGCGCCAAGCATGCCTTTGAGCAGCGTCTCGCGCATGCTGAGGCAACGGAAGATCTCGGACGACGGGAAAGCGATGTGAACAAAGAGACCGATGGTGGCATGCGGTAGTCGCTCGCGCACCATCTGCGGCACAAGGAGCAGATGATAGTCGTTGATCCAAACAATGTCACCCTCCTGATAGATGTCCTCGATAGCATCGGCAAAGCGGCGATTGACTTCCCAGTAGGCACGGAAGGCTTCGTGCTCGTTGTCGAGTCCCTTCGAAGTGGGCGAAGTGTAGTGGAAGGTGGGCCACAAGATCTGCTTGCAGAAACGGTTGTAGCTAAGGTCAAAGTCATCGTCTGCAAGACAGACGGGCATCGACGATCGCTCTTTGAGGTACTTTTGTTCGAGGATGCGTTTCTCACTGGGACCAAGCCAACCTTCCGTAGAGAGACCTGGTGTACCAACGTAAACTTTGCCTGCACGAAGACGTTCGCGCTCGATGCTCCTCACTGCATTGATGAGACCACCATTAGCAGAGGGGTTGCTGACGAAGTCGAAGGGTGGCAAAGCCGCGTCCGCATCATCGTCCATAACCGTGTCAAGCGATGCGGTGGAAGTACGTCTGCCAAGCTGCGAGCGGCTTGCGGAAGATGCTCGACGACCTGAACCTCGACGTGGGGCAGAACGAATGCTATGGTTCCGGCTAAAGACAGAAGAAGGCGCAGCAGGTGGACCTTGGTTGCCGCTGCTATGCGCTCCACCGCCATGATGATGCGCTCTTCCTTTGATGGAAGCGGTGAGTGAAGAGGAGATGGAGTGTTCTCTGGGTGTGCGTGCGTGACCGAGAAGCTCGCGTGAGGAAGGCTTTTCGGCGGTAGGAATGGAAGCTTTGCGAGCTTGGTTTGGCGCGGATGTAGGTGCGGCGCCCCTTCCATGATCGTTGATGGAGCCACTTGAGACAGCGCTAGCAGTCTTGGCGCCATGCAAGCCTGATGAGCCGCTAGGCGTTCTGGAACCAGAGGCTGTATTTACTTGCTTGGCAGCAGCCAGACTCTTGAGAGTGGGGAGCGCACCAGGACCAGCAGAGACGCTGCCAGAAGGGTTGGCTTTGGTCATGCTGAGGGAAGAAGGGAAGGCGCGAGCGAGCCCAGGAGGTCTGTTTGCGTTCCCAGGAGTCTGCGCACCTGCGATTGGAGTGACAGCGCCGGATCCGAAAGGATGGTGTCGTTCGCTATCAGCGGTAGTTGCAAGTGATGGGATAGGTCCACCACGTCTGGCAGCGAGATCCGAGATGATGCTGAGTGGTGTAGTGATGCCGAGTTTGCCTCCAGCCCTTGCGCCTGGCGTTCTGGTTCCGGTACCTTCTGGAACGTTGGCGGCGGGTGCAAGCGCAGTACCGCTGCTTGTGTTGGTGTTGAAGCTGGAACGACGACTCTTGGGCGCAGCAGTGATGGAAGCCGTTTGACCTGGAAGAGGCGAGGTAGAGAAGACGCTCAAAGGATTTAGATCTGGCGTCATGGCTGCTCGGCCATGATCCGATGCAGGAGCAACAGGAATGTCAGCGGCCGGATGTTCCGACATGGATCCTCGTCTCGAACGTGTGAGCGGACTCGACGCTCCTGAGATGGGACCTTCACGCATGTCGAGCTTCGGCACAGCCGCTGCTTCGTACATCAATTCGCTCATGCTGATCTTTGTATCTGTCAACGAAGACTGACGATTCATGGGCGTCTTTGCGGCAACGGGCATGGAACGTGTTTGGCGGTCTTGCGCCGACATGGAAATGGATGCTGCCAGTCTCGACGACAGCTCATGCAGTGGGAGTGGTGCATCATGGGGTAAAGAGTCCGGTGAAGGTGGTGCCGTCGACTCTTGCGGTGATTCTGCGAGGGCGGACTCGAACTCGGGCTCGACGAAGTGAAGTGTGTCGGGCAGAAAGAGCGAGGCGATCACTACGCGGTGACCGCCCAGATTGCCTCTGCGTGGCATTGTGGAGTATCCTCAACTGACAGCGATCCCTTCCTGGCGATGGCAAGCGGGACTATCAGGGTCTGAGGCACTGACAGAGACGCGTTGCTACAAAGGATCCGATACGGTTGCGAAGGAGGTGGTGATGATGATGGTGGTGGTAATGATGGTGGGTGGTGGTGGTGTTGGTCAAGGTTGAGGGTGGGTAAGTTGCCGCAGTGTTTGGCGGGCTGTCTGTCTCTGCTCTGAAAGCTGTTGGATGGACAGCCTCGATGCGAAGCTGACACAGGAGTATTAGTGTCAGAGTAGTGTGTGTGAGAGTCTTGGACGAACGAAGCTTCGGGAAGGTGGTAAAGAGGCGGCGCCAAAAGGTGAAACCTGGGAGAGAAATTTAAAGCTGACTCTTGCTGCATATCCAAGCCACCATCAACACTCGACCCTCGCTTACTCATTCGCTCAGTCACGATGCCCGTGGATCGAGGGTATTTGAACGCTTTGACCTTCTTCATAACCTTCCAGAAAAAGCTTGATTGATACAGTAAAAGCGGCTGTCTGCCTTGGCTCTGACGTTGATGGAAAAAGTCAGGTCGGGGATCTAAGTAAAAATCCACGCAAAGCCTACTTGGATCCAGGAAAGAAACACACAGAAACACACAGAAACACTCACACGCGCACACTTACGCACACAAAAAGGCTGCAGCCTTCATCAAGCTGCTTTTTCGAACAAGAGCCCTTTGCCCTTGCCTTGGAAGCCTGATTCTGCCTACATCTTCAGCGCCAACAAGGCTTCATTTCGATGATCGAGATCGTTGCACAAAGATCATGATGGACGCCCTCGTTCTTACATCGAAGAACAATCGAGCTTGATTGTCCCGAAGGTTCCATTAGGGGGTTTCTGTTTGTTTATTTTATTTTATTTTATTTTATTTTATTTTATTTTCCGGAAACTCAAGTTTTTTTTTGAGTTTTCACTTGCGTTGAATATTCATTACTTACGTAAGCTCTGTCATTTTGGAAAATACTCTAGTTTTTGAAAACACTAGGGGGTTTCAGTTATCTCTGAGTTTTGAAAACACAATACTTTGAAAATATGTTTGGGCCCAATTTTTGACGCCCCAAGAAACTGCACAGGCCTGTGACATGTGCATCTTGGAGTTTCACTTGGCTTGCCCAGTAAAAACAATCTCTGATTCCCTACACCAGGTCAAGATCAAAGTGATCATATCAGACATTGTTGAACACTATACTGAACAATGCCAAAACCTTTGATTGAAAAGCTAAAGCAAATAGCTTACATCACACCTGTTCTGATCACAGTCTTCTGTGAGCCTCATGCCATCAGTTTTGTCTCTCCTGCCATTTGGCAAAGGCCAATGTTGTCATTCCCATCCTTTGAGATTCTGCTGTTGTGTCCTCAAAAGGGCGGCCATGAGAAGCAAAGAGTGCAGTGAGCATCTCCTCCCTAAGATCCAGTGCTTTCTCCTGCCTGAACTTCTGGACTCAGTTCTGAGACATGCCCTCCATGGCAGCAGCCTGTTCCTGTTCATATTGCTGCTGGTTTTCCCTTCATTGTATCCTCACATCTTCAGTAGCCTGCTGATATGCTTCCATCCCTGACATGGTCTCCAGCACTTCAGCTTCAGATAGATTCTCTGATGCCTTAAGGTACTCTGCCACCTCATCTGGTCGATCATAATGGCTTGCAAAAATATGCACAATGATACAAGCCTGTGTCATGGGCCTGAATGCGCAGGAAGCAGGAAGACCCATCAGTTCATACGAAGGGAGCACAGGAATTGAGGGATCAGGCAGATTGTGGGAATTGTAGCAGAATTCAGTGAGATCTGTAGTAGGAATGGTGCTATGACAGATCTCATTGAGATCTGCACAAGCAACAATGATATCACGAATTCTGCCAGAATCTGCAGTAAGCTTGATCATATGGCAGATTCTGCAGAGATCAGTGACAGGGATGATTGTATGACGAATTCCCATGCAAGGAGGACCAAGCTCGCATGCGACAAGGATCAAGCGCCACCAAGACAGGGACCAAGCTCAGGAGCATGCAGTGGGTTACCACTCAGGGGCCATAAGGTAAAAACCTGGCAAACAGTTGCTGGTCGAAGGAAGAAGAGCTGTGTTATGGACACTGGCAAGCAGGTATTGAGGAGGAGGAGCAGTGTCGAAGGAGTCGACACACAGCTCAAGAAGGACAGACAGGAATGATAAGCAAGCAGGGCTTGAGGAGGAGGAGGCACCTCATCAGGGACTCTTGCACAGTGCTTGGCAAAGAAGGTACTCTCTGGAGAGAGAGCCAGAGCAGTGTTGCTGGTGACACTGTGAAGATGTATATAACCATACCTTCTCGCCACAAGTGGTCGAGTGGATCCCCATCCACTCTACACACCATATAAGCTAGTTATCACTTCAGCATAAGTATACATTAGTTTCAGTCAGCATAGTAGTAATCAACAGGTTACTTCTCATTGTAGCACATGTGTTGTATCACTGCTCACTGATGTCCAAAGGCAGTTCCTAGCAAATCAGCAGTCCAGATTAAGATAGAACTGAAGGCAGTTGTCCACTGTGGTCTGGGGATCACCTCAAGTGTTAGTCAACACACTGGACACTCATGTTGATGCCACCAGTACTCATACTCACACCAGATCTTGGTGTCATCACAAGTTCACATCATTATTGATCGTGCTGAGCTACCTCTGGATGGAGTGTCCACAGTGGTTAGTCGAAACCTGCAATAGCAAAACCACAACTACAGATTCAAGCGAGAAAAGTGATAGAGATGGCTCTATTGCATATTTCACCAAGAATCGCAATACCACTAGTGTTGTCACATAACTCGACAGGATCAGTAATAGTATCGACACTACTACAGATCTCAGGTTTCAGGCGTGCAACCGCCGACAGCCTGGACCATATGTGCAGCTTTCTCGTGGTCCTCTTCTCAATACAGGTTGCCTCGAAATCCCATGAGACATTGGAAGCAGTTCTTGAGGTAGGCAATGCCATGTTCAGCCTTGACACAAATGTGGGAGAGTGAATAGTTGAAGTAGTGGAAATCTCTGCTCTTTGCAACTGCAGTGTTGCTGTATGGTCCAACTGTGTAGCTGGAGTAGCCATAACTAGCATCAACCCAGACAAACTTGCCTTCATCAAGATGTGAATGAGGCTTGGCAACAATACCACTGCCTGAAGCCCAGACTTGCACATCATGTGATGACCCAGGATGTCCAACCACTGACTTGACAATGTGCAAGGAATGAGGGAGGAAGACAAGGGCAATGTTGAATGTATAATCACCCTTGTATGAGTAATGCTTGCAAGCATTGAGTGCTGGCTTCCAAGCAAGATTGATGTGTGTACCATCTACCACCAACCATCTTCTAGACCATTCCTTGACTCCACTCTTATCAGCAACCCATGCTTTTGCCTTAGCACACTTGTCTTCAGTTGCAAAGGTTACTACTTTGCTGTTCAGCTCATATAGGCCTGCAATAGTCCTATCTGTCCACTTGTGAACCAAGCCCCAACTGCAAGTGCAGGCAAATGCAACATCATGAACTCCACCACCATTTCCTGACTGTCTAAGCCGATATAGACCAACTGCCACTTGCTGCTGAACATGCTGAAAGCTTAATGTTGATCTGAAGGCATTGGTTGTGCTGAGCCTGTAAGTGAGAGCTTGGAATGCATCTAGGGTCATGTGAACAGCCCCTCAAAAGAGCTTGTGGTTGATGACAGCATATTGATCAAGCATGTTGATGAGGGGATCCCTTCATTGTGGCAGTTGATGGCATTCAACTGTGTATTGAGACTGGCTGATGATGTCATAAGTCCTGATGAGCATGAATGAGACAGCATGATCAAACATGTCATCATCAGACTCTTCAAGGTCATCATTAGGTGTGCACCATGGTTGAAGTAGAGGGCCAGAAATAGGAAATTGATGATTGATGAGTTCAGTTGAACAAGGATGATGTGGTCCAAAAGAGAGTCCAAAGCTACAAACACAACTCAGCTGAGTTCTGCACAACACACATGCTCAGAACTGGGGCTACATGCAGCATTCCTCCACCAAGATCATTCTTCCACACTTACACCAATCAGCATCTTGTATGTGGAACAATTCATCACATTGAAGCAATCTACATTCAAGAGATTACATGGAAGATTGGGTATGGGGTATGCTAGTCATACATATTGAGAGCTAGCTTTACAGAGAGCAATCATACAACAAGTCAGAAACACAGGAACAGAACTTGGAGAACTTGAAAGGAACACAATTCTTGCCAAATGGTCTACTCATGAGCTGAATCATTGTTGTCCTGCTGATCCATGGCACAAACCAGTGGGTCAAGTTCAAGACTGCTTTGACTACTTCCAGCGATGTGTCAGCAGTCTCGCGCCTGAAACCTAGTTGAAGATACAACGAAAAATCCCTAACTGTTCCAATCACCAAAGTGTGCAAGAGTCTCCAATCACCAAAGCACACAACTCGCTGGGGCAAAGGGCAATTGCCAAATTGCCAATTGCTGAGAATAGCATTCATCGGATCATGCTTATTCACAAGGTGACTCAGAAACACAAGAAGCATGACATAGTTGAAGAAGTATCTCAGGAGTATTGCAGAAATAACAGTCTAGAGTTGATACAGGAGAAGAAACAGAGAAGCATTGGGAAACCAGCACTGAGTTTGCTTGAGACTACTTGGTGCCCTCATAGATGATACGAAGCTAAATATACTCACACTTGTAGTCATAGTCCACAAAAGAATCTATAAGCATTGCAGTCATAACACACCTGTCAGTAAGGAGCTTGATCGTAGCTCCTACAAAGTGGTGTCTTTTGCTCAATTAACCTTTAACTAACCTGGAACCTGTAATAGAAACGCATCTATTACAGATCCTGTCGAAATATGTGATAGAGTGCTTTCTATTATTGTTCCCATTGAGATCTGTCTTAGAAGACCTCTATGACTTTTCTTGTCCAAAGATGTGATAAAGTGGTTGATACTGCAGGTCTTGACTAACCACCATGGACACTCTGTCCAGAGGTAGCTTGGCATGATCAATAACAATAGAAACTTCATACTGACACCAAGGTCTGGTGTGAGTGTGCTTGTTGGTGGCACTGACACAAGTGTCCAGTGTGTTGACTGAGTGCTTGAGGTAATCCCCAGACTGCAGTGGATGACTGCCTTTGGTTCTGATGATCGAGAGAGCCAGACCACTGGATGAACCACCTTTGGATGTCAATCAATGTCAACAAGTGGTGATACAACACACACACTATGATAGGAGCAATGTCTTACAATTGCTACTGCTTGACTAAATACTAATGTATACTTTATGTGAAAGCTATAACTAGTAGTGTATGGTGTAGAGTGGATGGGGATCCACTCAACAGCTACAATGAGGAGGGAGGTTATATACCATCCTTGCAATGTCATCTGCAACACTGCCTTCCCTCTGGCATGCCTCTCCAACACTGCTCCTCCTCTTTCCTGTCTCTCCTATCCATCCTGTGATGCTGCTCATCAGCACCATGTCTCTTGCTGCCCATGGATGGACAGCCCTCACATTGTTTTATCATCATCAGGGGCCATTCCCACCTCATCTGAGCAACAGTTTGCACCCCTTCTCATTCCTCCCATCTACCCACTTGGGGTTCATTCCCAAGCAGGTCCCCTGCTTCATGGATGGTGGACCCTGATGTCTTTGCCACCCATCCATAATATCGACATCTGTCTCATGATGAGACTCATGAGATCAGCACCCCCCTTGCAGGATCTGTCATACAATTGCAATACTACAGGTTCCAGCAGGTTTTGCCATAACCTCCCATTCATACCAAATTGGTTGGAATCTGTCATAGATCTGTTTCTACTACAGATCTTGGTGGACTCTGCTGTAACTCTCGTTTAGCCTGATTCTGCGATTCCTGCACTCTCCTTCATATGAATTCGGGTCTTCTTGCTTCCTGCACATCTGGCCCCATGACACGATGTTGCCAAAGGGTAGATTAGGGTTCATCATCTGCACCATCTCCATGAGCCAACCATGCTCTTCAGTTCACATGTGCTCTTGTCTCTCACTTTCTTCCCTGGCAAATTGAATGCACATTTCCTCCCTCTTCATGCATTCCTCCTCAACCTTGATTCTTGCCTGAAGCATGTCTTGGGTGCAGGCCTGCACAATTTCCGACAGCTCTTCTTGCTTGCTCTTGGAAGGGGAGGGTCGAGACTTCTTGGGTGTTGTACCTGTGGCTGGAGAATAGAAAACAGAGCCACCATCACCATCATCCACTTCATCAGCCCCAAAAGTGGTGCTGGATGAGTGCTGGTGGGTTGGAGTGTCTATAGGGGTAATGGTGAAGGGGGTGGGGCCAATTGAAAAAGGGTTGGATGAGGAAGAGAAGGGTGAGCGGGATGAAGATGAAGCAGCAGCTGGGGTGGCTGCAACTGAAGAAGAAAAAGATGAGATAACTCTTGCTCCAATGGGATCATATTGCAACTCCTCAAGAATGGATTCCATGCCAGGAATGTTGCATCACTGAGGGTAGAGAGCATTGCTGGCATCGTCCATGTTCACATCATCATCAACCGAGTTATTCTGAGAGGAGGCAGGGGGGGCATCATATGGGTGACCAGTGAGAAGAACAACTGGACCAGTCTGTGCATGGTTGGTCATCATCTTGTGCCAGTGCTCAAATCAAGAGCAGCTTTGAGCAATTGATTCACATTTGGCATAGTCCTGCAAGTTGATAAAGAAGCATAGACAGAGATATAGAGTATAAGAACATTGGCACACTTAACATGAATCAACTAAGTTGTACTTACAGAGCTGTTGTGATCCATGTCTTGAAGAAGTACTCCAGCATTGGTCTGCTGCAAGATGGTCTTCTTGATGTTGTTGTATTGTTCAGTGAGCCAGCGAATCTTAGTCTTTACTCAACCAACACCATCAACAGTAGACTCATCTGGGAACAGCTCCTGCCATATCTGCCCACAGATAATGTCTTTGTTTGTCTTCAGACCCTTTTCCTGTTCCACAGTCAAATGTCCTGGCAATAGAACATGTTGGTATTGATCATTATTGTAGATGATATCAATGAGGTGATTTATGTCACTAGGCAACCAATTGAAGTAGGCAATATGATCTGTTTTGTTGAAACTGCTGCCATGAGTACTGGCTTGATGGCTGCAAGCTGCAGAGATTCGAGTTGGGCAGGTAGAGGCTTGGTGAGGCAAAGAACTGGCAGATGTGGTGGCATTGGAACCAGAAGGAGGGGAGTAGGACAAAGGGGAAGTGGGAGAGGTTGCTGGCTGAGTCAACTCAGCCCCAGCCAAGGTGCTGGAAGTTGCAGAAGGGTGGGGCTGATGAGAGCCATCAAGGTTGGACTGAGCTGACATTGTGTTGTGCTGCGAAGCAGTTGAAGACCGTGTCATGGACTTGACGGCGCAGGAAGCAGGAAGACCCGACAGTTCATATGAAGGTAGCACAGGAATCGAAGGATCAGGTGGATCGGTGGATTTACAGAAGAATTCAGTGGAATCAGTAGTAGACCCAGTTCTATGACAGATCTCATTGGGATCTGCATGAACAAAGTCAATATCACAGATCCTACCAGAATCTGCAGTAAGTACAATAGTATGGCAGATTTTGCTGAGATCAGTGATAATGATGTTTGTATGACAATTTCACATGTGAGAGGGACTACATTTGCAAGCAAGGAGGATCGAGCACTGCCAAGACAGGGACCAAGCTCATGAAGCATGCAGATGGTTACTGCTCAGGGGCTCAGGAGATATGCAGACAAGAGAACCATTGCTGGTTGAAGGAAGAGGAGCTGTGTGGCAGACACTGGTGAACAAGTCATGAGGAGGAGGAGCAGTGTCGATGGAGTCAATACAGCTCAGGAAAGACAGGAGCGATGAGGTTCGTCAAGGGGGAGGAGTCTCAGTGGAGACTCTAGCACAGTACTCGGTGGTGAAGGTACTCTCTGGAAAGAGAGTCAGAGCAGTGTTGCTGGCAACGCTGCGAAGAGGTATATAACCATACCTTCTCATCACAAAGGGTCGAGTGGATTCCCATCCACTCTACTCACCATATTAACTAGTTATCACTTCAGCATTAAGTATACATTAGTTACAGTCAGCAAGCAGCAATCAAGTAGATTGTGTCAGGGGTCTCGCGCCTGAAACCCAGGTCGGTCTGTCGAGATACTCGGTGACTATCAAACTGTGCGACAGCTATTGTCTCAGTATTGGTCTCAACAAGCTAGTTGCTTGGCAACTATCAAGTTGTGCGATGACAATGGGTGGCATTCATTGTATATACTGTTGTAGGTTTCAGCTGACCTCTGTGGACACTCCGTTCAGGGGTAGCTCAGCACGATCAATATCAATGCTTCGGTTATGATGACACCAAGGTCTGGTGTGAGTGTTGATGATGATGAGGTTGATGGTGTTGGTGATAAGGTTGGTGGTGTCAACATGAGTGTCCAGTGTGTTGACTTTGACGCTTGAAGTGATCCCCGGACCGCAGTGGACTACTGCCTTTGGTTCTATCTATATCCGGACTGCTAACCTGCTATGGGGCGCCTACGGATGTCAGGTAGTGGTGATACAACACACACACTATGATGAGGAGCAACCTTGATAGATTGCTGCTATGCTGACTGTAACTAATGGGTACTTATGTTTCTAAAGTATTGACTAGTTGTATGGTGAGTAGAGTGGATGAGGATCCACTCGACCTATGATGATGAGAAAGCATGGTTATATACCTCTTCACAGCATCGCCAGCGATGCTGCTCCTGCTCTCTCTCCAGAGAGTACCTTCTTCATCGAGTACTGTTCAGGGGCCCCTCTAGCACTGCTCCTCCTCCTTGCTATCCTGCTTGCTTGGCACCCCTGTGCCTCTTGAGCTGTGTCGACTCCTTCGACACTGCTCCTCCTCCTTGCTATCCTGCTGCTTGTTTGGCACCCCTGTGCCTCCTGAGTGGTGTCGACTCCTTCGACACTGCTCCTCCTCCTCATGACCTGGTGTCGACTCCTTCGACACTGCTCCTCCTCCTCATGACCTGGTGTCGACTCCTTCGACACTGCTCCTCCTCCTCATGACCTGGTGTCGACTCCTTCGACACTGCTCCTCCTCCTCAGGACCTGCTTGCCGGTGTCCTATACACTGCTCCTTCTCCTTTGACTGGTGACAGTTCCTTTGACTCTTGTCTCTCGAGCCCCTGAGTGGTAACCATCTGCATGCTCCTTGAGCTTGGTCCCCTTTGTGGCTGTGCCTGCTCCATGAGCTTGGTCCTCCTCATGGCTGTACCTGGCCTTCCTCGCATATGGCTCAGTCCTCCTTTGCATGTGAGTCCATAGGAGTCCATGGTCTCCATGGAGACTGCACTATGACCATGCTCTCTACTGGTATCGACTAGATCTCTGATACCTGTGCTCCTTCCATATGAACCAGTGACCCTCCTGCTTCTTGAGCATTCAGGCCCATGACAGATTGCTCCTCATTGAAGCGCATGTGTTGTATCACTGCTCACTGATGTCTGAAGGCGGTTCATAGCAAACCAGCAGTCCGGATAAGATAGAACCAAAGGCAGTAGTCCACTGCAGTCCAGGGATCACCTCAAGCACATAGTCAACACACTGGACACTTGTGTTGATGCCACCAAGCACATTGCTCACACCAGACCTTGGTGTCAGTACCAGTTCACATCATTATTGATTGTGCCAAGCTGCCTCTGGATGGAGTGTCTGACAGTGGTCAGTTGAAATCTGCAATAGCATTACCACAACTACAGATTCGAGCGAGAAAGATAATAGAGACAGCTCTACTGCATATCTCATCCAGAATTGCAATACCACAAGCACTGTCACATAACTCGACAGAATCGGTAATAGTATTGATACTACTACCGATCTCAGGTTTCAGGCGTGCGACCGCTGACAGACTGCTCTGATGCTGGAGCCAATCCAGAGGCTTGCTGCAAAGCTGTGAATAGTGTATTGTTGTTGATATGGTCATGAGGGGATGGCATGTCCATGTCCTGGTGCTGACAGGGAGGAAATGCTACTGGAGATGGTGATAGAAGTGAAGCAAGGACAGACATAACTCAAAGCATGAGAAAGTGTAGACAGTGTGGAAAGTGGAGTTCAAGGGTTGTGTGCAGATTTGTGTTAGAATCACATGATATCAGCACATGACAAAAACTCCTGCTGAAAACTCAAATATTCAGAAACCCAGGCTCACAGCAAAAATAAGTAGAGGTTTTCAAAACTTCTGAGCTTTTCTTTCCTGGCAGAGCTTACTTAAGCAGTGAGTTTTCAAAATCCAAAAAAACCATGAAAACTTGGAGTTTTGAAAACTCAGAGGAAACTGAAACCCCCTAAGGGGGTATCAATTCTCGAGTGTTTTTAGAAACACATGTTTCTCGATTTTGACGAGTTTTTATTTTGCACAAAAACCTTACATAAGCTCACCCAAAGTTGAAAAAACACATGTTTCTGAAAACATGCCTCTGGACCTGGTAAAATGGACTCACTTTTTCTGTCACTCTCCAAAATGAAGTGTGGATGCATGGATGTGCATCCACTTGCTTTACTTCATCACACTGGTGTGTCATGTCCTTCATCACTGTGCTTCATGTCCTTCATTACTGTGCATCATGTCCTTCATTACTGTGTGTCAAATGAAGTGCAGATGCACAGATGTGCAACCACTTGCTTCCCTCCTTCATTACCAGCAATGAATTTGGTAACAGACATGTTAAATCAAATTAATTGCCACCTTTGCTGCAAACGTGTTTTTGGAAACATGTGTTTTTTGGATGCTCCTAAAAGGGGTGTTCAAAAATGGGAAAAAGTCGTCAAAATCGAGAAACACATGTTTCTAAAAACACTCGAAAATTGATACCCCCTCTAGTTTACAATTGGGGGCATCAATTTCCTGAGCTTTTTTGAGGATTGGAATACTTTAGTTTTCGAGGGCAAAAAAAAATTGAAACCCCCTATTCTAGGCTGGGAAAATTTAACCTACAAACGAGATAGTTTTTGTTCGCAAATATCACCCTAACATCAAAAAGTCTGATTATCGAGCTCAGCTGCTGCACGGTTCTTCGTGTTGCCGTTCAAGCCGAACTTTCTTCTTGTATCTGTGGTGTGACTATCTCCACTTTGCTCCCTATCAGCAAGACAATCAGCGCTCCTACTACACCCGGTTGAGTCAGAGATATGGCGACGGCAAAGATCGCAACGCTGGCCATCCGTACGCTCGCCAAGCCTATTGCAACGCAGCTCAAGAGCCAAGCCGCACAGCATGAGAGGTTTAGAAAGGTATGCTTCCTCATCAACCAGCTGCGATCACAGCCATGGAAGGGGAATGGCTGACCTAAGTAACTTTGTCCACTGTTTCGCTTCTACCTTGAATCTTAGTTCTGCATCGCGCTTGCCCAACGGATGCACCGCACAGAGATGGCGCTCAGGACGAATCTCCTTCCAAAAGGGGTCCAACAGAAAGTACGACCACTAAACGATGCCAAAGCGATAGCGAACGGTGCCAATGCGATATCGGAAGGCTTCCTTTTCTTCGTGGCAGCAACCCTCATCCTCGGCGAGACATATCGAGGCTCTCGTAAGAAGGCGGAACAGCGCGATCGCACCGAAGACTCGCTCAATCAGCTCAAGGACCAAGTCGAAAGGATGGCCACGGTACTCGGCATTGATCTGGAACAGCTCGAGCGTATATCAGAGCGGCAATTGGACGGAGATGACTCGCAAGCAAGCGTATCTGGAAGCAGCAGTAGGAATGGCGGAAACAGTGCAGGCGTGGTAACCGAGGAAGCAGATCCATCCTTGGTCAAGGCGCGGCTCCGAGTGTTCCGTGACAAGCAGGATGAGAATATCAAGTCAAAGCAGTTACAAGCAGCGGTCTCCGTGCTGCTCAACCTTTCCCTCCAGAATCGATGGGTTGCGGGGCCAGAGGCGTTGGAACTGGAGGGCATCCTGGGCGGCTCTCGATCGAACCCATCTCACACACCAACACAGCCCTCGCAGATATCGCAAGGAGAAGCGAATAGGACGCCAGATGTTTCAGTCAACAGCAGCTTTCAGGTGCCGATAGCGACATCGGAAGACCCATCAACACCGACCCTTCAACCTTCCATCATACAACAGGTGGCCCTGGAGAGGGCAAAAGCATTAGCCCGCGAGGCTAGAGGCGAGACGGATCCAAATATACAATCTGCCGATGCGTCATTAGCCAACCTTCTAGCTCAGCATAGACAGACGACTTCAACCTGACCTCATCTCGTGATACCACCATTCAATTCCAGATATCCCAACAGCATCGACTGACGTGTGTTATGTGAACTGTATCCCGAGATCATGCTGTGATAACACAGCAATTTTCTTCAATACAGCAGTCGGACGAAGGGGTACAAATCAAATTCGACCGAGCCAATGGTCTTCAGAGATACATACAGCGAGAAACAGGTAAGAAAGTGGGACAATCAGAAAGTCTGACGAGACAAAATGGCAAAGGGAGAGTATCGCAAGCGCAAAAGGAGCACAGGCCACAAACGAATCGCAAACCGAGCCCAGCAATGTCATCGTCGTCCGGATTGTCACTGGGATCTTCGGGATTTGTTGAGCGCCTTGTCCGAGGAGAGAAGGTGAAGAGCGGGTATCTCGTCCCATCCGAATCGGGACCCAAAACAGCCAGGAACGAAAGTGGTATCCAGGATAGTGAGAATACAGCAGAAGCGCAGAGTATCATTGGGCTGTTCTATCGATTGCAGCTCTAAGATGCACGGGGTCGGACAGCGATGGCTTCGTAGCGAGCGAAACCAAAGACGGTAGCGGTGGCCCAGATCTGGAGGTCAACGCCAAGGTGAGCGAGGACGTAGTCGTACGAAAAGAGCGAGCGCAATCCTCGAATGAGTGCCAACTCGGGGACCTCACCAGCAGCAACGCCGAGCATAGCGGGTGAAGGAAGGCCAAGCGCGGTGAGGGTGCTGTTCGGAAGCACGCGGGCCAGGAAGAAGAGGGCCGAGAGACGTGCCAAGAGGAACGAGTAGGCCGAAGGCTGCGAGCGACGATCAAATGTGACCAGGTGGGCTACAGCAAGGGGCACAAGAACGCTGTAGACGGCCCAGAGCACCAGGGGTCGGTAGAAGGCTAGGCTGATGAGGCCACGCGGGTCCGGAAGAGTGATGGCCCAGTGAGGGAGGTATCCGTTGATGCCAGACTTGGGGTTGACCACGGGGATGTGAGGGCCACGGCTTTCAAGCTCGAGGTAGGTGGTAGGGAGCGTGGCGAGCACAAGCAATATGCCCTCGAAAGCAACAAGAAGGCGAACAAGATTCTTGGAGTCGCTAAGCCAGTTGCGAGCACGGAAAAAGACCTTGTCGCCTTCCTGCTTGACCTTGCGGTAACGCTTGGCGGCTTCACCTTGAACGGCCTGAAGGCTAGCAGCGACCTCGCTCTGAGCATCCTGAACCTCACTGCTCAGCTCGTCGGCCGTGGAGCGAGCGTTGCCCGAGATGGTGTCGACGAGCTTGTCGAGCGACTTGCGAGCCTTGAAGCCGCGCTGCTTGGCGGTAGTAGCAAGGTCGGAAACGCTCTCAGGGATGTTGGCAAAAGGAGTCGAAGGCGTGACAAGGTTGCAAGCACGTTGCGAGTGCTTACGAGGCGACCGAACAGACGCTTCGGGCGAGTCAGAGGCGTCCGAGTCGCTATTCGTCATTCAACAATCGTAATGAAGGATGAAGGAAACCTTTCAGTCAGTCTTATTATTACACCATTCACCGAGTGCTGAACACCGGCGCGGGTCTTGTAAGTATACTTACGCGTTTCCATTGACGCTGCTGGAACGAGCAGAGCGTTTGCGACCGTCAAGGCTCTCGATGAGGCCCTTGAAGTTCCCATTGGAAGAGTACTGGTTCTTGTTGCTCATTAGGTGCTCACGGATGAGGTCCTCAAGCTCTTCCTTCTTTTCCGACTGGTCGAGACCGATACCGAGAGCCTGAGCAATCTCGGTGAGCTCTCCCTTGCGCTTAGCCTTGAGCGAGCCTTTGAACGGAGTAGATGACATCTTGGAAGAAACACGCAAAGGAGTATCGTGTAAAGGAGCGAAGGTTGGTCTGAGGAGTAGGATGTGGAAGAAGGGAAAGGCAGGGTTCACGGGATCGGGCGGATGGATATCGTAGATGCAACAAAGCGGATGGATGCAAAAGAAAGGCTGGATGTGCGTGTCACTACTCTGTGCTCCGTTTCTGTGCGACTCACACACAAGTCTCAACCCCGCCTCCACAAGGCGGCGGCAGCAGCGGCCAAGCTGTTGGCGTCGCGTTGTGCGGCGTGTCTCCCTCTCACAAGTCTCTGACAAAGGTAACGATCAAACATGATAATGAGAGATGACACAAGCCGGTGGTGGAGGGATTGGGACAGGCTGATCTGATCAGAGATTCAGGAGGACCAATCTAGGAAGAGATTGGGTGCAACACAGTCCCACTGGTTGTCATGGTAAATCATTAGATAGGAGTACTCCCACCTGTGGGAGATGTCACAAAGATGTATATATACAGTACATGCATAAACAGTCCCATAATTTTACATGTCACCATACATCACTCTAATGCTCAATAGCTATAAGTTGTATTGCCACACTGTCTGATATTGTCTGAAAGCACTGCTTCTTCTCTCCAAGACTGTGTAATTGATATTGACATTGACTAAAAAAATTGTGCTATGTTGATGCAGTCTGGCATGCTCTCTATTAGTATCCTACATGTCTCTGGAGTGATCACTGTCCATTCAGCTTCAAATCTCTTGAGCAGTTCATCCCTGGACTTTGCAATCATACTATACTGTGAAAGTCACATTTTGAGATGGTGCCAGAGGTGTTCAATTGGGTTCAAGTCTGGTGACTGCCCTGGCCATTGCATAACCTTAATGCTATTGCCTTCCAACCATGTTCTTGTCTTCTTCGACATGTGTTTCGGGTCATTGTCTTGCTGAAACATGACATCAGTGTATGCATGCTGAAGCCACAAATCTGAGATTGTTTTCACAAGCTTGTCATTCAAGATATCAATGTATTGGTCTGAATTCATTGAACCCAGCACCAAGCACATACCTCCCACCCCTTCCCACATCATACAGCCCCAGATCATGATGGAGCTGCTGCTGAACTTGACTGTTGGCCTGACAAGCTTGCTGTTGAAGCCAGCATTCTTAATCTAACAGAACTGCTTCCCATCCAGTCCAAAGAAGTTGATCTTTGTCTCATCGGACCATACCACCTTCTTCCAATCCTCAACAGTCATGTCCTTGTGCTCATTCACAAATTTGAGATGCACTTTGTAATGCCTCTTGAGTAGCTTTGGTTTATTCACTAGCCTTCGTGCTTTGTAACAACAGTAATGAAGTGCTTTTCTTACTGTCATTGGGCATGCTTTGATGTGAAATGTCTCCTGCAGTGCATGACATGCTTTCCTGACTGTGGACATTGAATTGAGCTTGAAATAGTGGTCCAGGAAGCAAACATGATGAGGCTGGAGTTTTCTTGGCCAGCCCCCCTTTGACTTTGGAGCATTGGCAGAGGCACTTTTGCTGATGTGAGACACCATAGACTTGCTCAGACCAAGTTTCTCAGCAACTGAACAGGTAGATTCTCCATTTTGGAGGCAAAAGAGTGCCGATCAGTGCTTCTTGGGAGTGGTTTTTGTCATGATGGTATAGATATGATGGTGTCAGACTGGAAGTGCTGCCAGATTGCTCACAGTCATCTGATTGAGCTGAAACTTTCCACATCACTACTTTCAATGTGTATGAAGGTGCCCACCAAGTTACATTACAAGTTTCATTGTAGTCAAAAGCCCACAAGGTCAGGAATGGAGTGGTGTCGCTATTTGGGAGCATGCTCCATAAACTGTCTGAGAGCACTAGGCTCTCAGCCCGTTCTTCGAGTCAATTGAGTATATATGTTTCTGTCTAAAACAGCAGTGACATCGTACTCAGACTCTCCCCGATTGCCAGTATCGGGACCATAGAACTTCTTTACTTGTATCAGTCTCGTGCTCTCTTGCTCTCTTGCTCCCTTATTCACGCCATTCTATGACACCTTCCATTTTCGGAACATCAGAAAATCCATTGCATCCTATCTCTCCCTTCAGCAGACCAACGTTTTTCTCAACTCAAATCATACTACAAACCTTGTATGCTTCCTCATCGCAGTGTGCTTTCGACCGTAGAAGTCGACGTAATTGTAGTTCTCGCTTTGCAGCGTTGAGAGGTCTTGGTGAATAACAAGGCAAGGGTCGTGGTTGACATGGCTTTACGTCATTTTGACACCTGACTGCCGCATCGGGATGAGATCCACCTGTTTTTTTCAAGAAAGGTATTAAAAAGACCTAACAAAGAGAAGGTTTGATTACATAAGCTTAGCGTTTTGAATTCGCGAAGGGTTCAGCTGTCCAACATCTTCGCAAAGACTCGATCCTGCAGAGGCATCCCGAACCACGCACGATCCGCAGATGGATCCTCAGAAGCTGCACTATCACACAGTCACGAAGCTTGACCCGAAACGCAGCCATGTCACAAACTCTGACCCTACATCCGGTGACGTCCTTCACATTCACAACGAAGGATGCGCAGCCCGAAGAGGATCCATCTGTAGCAGCTCGATTGCAGCGCCTGCAAAACAACTACGAGGATCTCGGCATGAGGAGAACGGTCGAAGCTGTCCTCGTAGTGCACGAGCACGGGCATCCGCATGTCCTCATGCTTCAGATTGCCAACGCCTTCTTCAAGCTGTAAGTATCGAAAACCCACTAAGCGCTTCACCTGCCAAGCAATTTTACCGAAGAAGCAAGAAGATCGTGCTGATTATTTCTCCTCCTCGATGGGTTTGGACGATTACAGGCCAGGAGATTACCTCAAACCAGGCGAGGATGAAGTTGAAGGAATGAAAGCCAGACTAGACGAAAGACTAGGGCCAGTAGAGAGCGATCCAAACTCGTTCGGTCCCAACGGCGAAGGCCGCAACAAGGACGATGGAGAGTGGGAGATTCAGGACTGCTTAGCACAATGGTGGAGACCCAACTTTGAAACATTCATGGTAAGTTCCGTGGCCGCTTGACACAACAGCTTCGATGCATCAAACTGACACTTGACACTCTGATTGAACGAACCAAATAGTACCCGTACGCACCACCGCATATCACTAAGCCAAAAGAATGCAAGAAGCTCTTCCTGGTCACCATTCCCCCAACAAGTAAGTGATTTTTACCCCTCACAACACCGAAATTCAGAGTTGATCACTAATTAGCTTCGCCTCGACATTCTTCCAACTTTCGCTGCGTCGGTTCGTCCTTCTGTCTCTGAACGCCTCCTGCGACAGAGGTGCTTGCGGTGCCCAAGAACATGAAGCTACTCGCAGTGCCATTGTTCGAGCTCTATGACAACTCACAACGATATGGTCCTCAGCTCGCAGCCATCCCGCATCTTCTCTCAAGGTACAACTTCATCTACTCTGATTGAAAGTGTCTATGCTTTTCCGACCAGCCCAGCTCTGTACTTGTAACTTTAGACAAAAACGATCACTATTCGCAGCAGTGCTATGAAAGACGAGGAAGCGTCTGCGAGTCTCCTCGGCACCTAGACCTTTTCCACACGCAGTTCAGTGCGGGGCTCGGAGTCTGCTCACTTCACCGCAAGCACAAACGAGACACTGTCTGGCCTTGCTGGCAGCCTTCCATTGCTTGATGCATTTGATGCTTAAGGTGGCACTCAACATTGACACACAATACAGTTGTGAGAGATACCATGTGCATCCTTGGGCAACACAGTGCAGAGTGCTATTGCAAGAGAAGAGTGATACTAGTACAGTTTTGATTTGAGAAATGATTTTCTGGTAATGTGGCAGGATGATGATGACGAGTGCGAGAGAAAAAAGGAAGGGTGGTGAATGCGAATAGGGGAAGTGGAACGGGTTCCGGGCATGCGACTATGAGATTTCCGAGAGGCACAAAGCGGAGAGAAAGATCTGGGGTCGCAGAATGCGAAACGGAACCGAAGATGAAATTGGGATGGTGGGTTTGCTCCTCGCTGACACTGTCCAACATCGAGCCGGATGCGAAAGCTGAGAGGCAATAAATTAATGCTGCTGGATACTGCTGTTGCTGATGATAGGGATCGGAGTTGATGCTGCTGAAAGTGATGGGTAATTTTGATGATGTGCAAGCGTTGCTGAGCGACGATCAAGGCTTGCGGAACTCAGCCAACACTGGTAGGATGAGATTGAATGCCTGGTAGATCTCTTCTCGTACCTTGGCACCAGTGAGCACGATCTTGCCAGAGACAAAGATGAGGAGCACAACCTTGGGCTTGACCATTCTGTAGATCAGACCGGGGAACAGCTCGGGCTCGTACGACGAGTAAACACCGTGGCTGTAGGCGAGACCTTCGAGTCGAATCGGGAAGCGAACGTCGCACGATCCTACGATGTTCTGAATCTTGAACTCGCTGAACTTAGCCTCAAAGCCGAGCTTCTGGATGATACGTGCGTACTTTCGACTGGCGAGACGGCTGTCATCTTCCGACTTGGCGCCGGTGACCACCATCTTGCCCGAAGCAAAGATGAGTGCCGTGGTCTTGGGCTCTCGGATACGCATGATGACGGCGGCGAATCGTTTGGGGTTGTATTCGGCATTGCGCGCATGCAGCGCGATGGTCTTCAGATCCAAACGAACCTCAAGGTTGACGGTGGCGACAATGTTTCTGCGCGCAGCAGAGTGACGAAGGATGGAAAGAGCTCAGGGTGTCAACATGCAACGTTCCAAAGAGTTACAAAACAATTACTGCCATTGGTTCTGCGCCATCTGCGCGTCCGTAATCGTCACTGATGACGAAGGAAGACACGCAAATGGGCAGAAGGCAGTGCGGAGAAGGATACTCACTGCAACGTAGGTACAATACCATGTACACTCGAGAGGCCTTGTTCCAGACTGGCGTCCTTGCCGACAGCGGCAGGCTTCTGGTCATCTTCGCTGGCGCCGTTGGCTTTGGTAAAGGCACCAGCGTTGGAGTTACCCTTGACGCTGGTGGCGTTGTTGGCAGAGTTGCCCGAGCCGGGCAGTGCGACACCTCCGAAAGCCATCTTGTCGGATGCAATGATGGAAGCGAACGAGGATGAGAAAATGATGAAAGATGCCGAGGCCGAATGGAGAGAAGGCGTCGGAGTTATGTAGCGAGGTATTGAACCTGGTTGCGACGAAGAAAGAGTGAGATGAGTCGTTGCTGAAAAGCTTGCGACGTCAAGACACACGAGGACAATGCGGAATCACGATGGGAAAGGTCGAAGGTGGCGACGAAGCGGAAGCGGAATGAAAGCCGGAAAAATCGCACAGAAAGACCAATGTAGGCTGTTTGAAGACCTTCAGAAATGCTGAGTGGTCAACTTTTTTGACAATTGCAATTGCGTCGAGAGAAGAGGAGACGTGCGTGGAAGAATGATCCTTTTGCGGTGATGACGATCAACAGTCAAGGTGATCGTCGAAACAAAAGGGTTGAAGACACAACGTCGTCACCGTCAACAAACAGACTAGTCGATGCTACTGGTCCCGAGGTAGGAAAATGTAATCGCGCTGACGTCAAAGAAGCAAGCAGGCGGTCAAGGTCGGAGGCGGATCAGTCAAGACCCCTTCGATCGAGAGACAACGCTGACGAAGCTGGTAAAAAGCTCGGAAGTTGTGCTGATGTTCTTTGAACGGCTTGCGGGCGAAATACAAGCTGTATTGCTGATGGGGAGCGGATACAGGCTTGCGGGATGAGCGGAAAGCAGTAGGTGTCGCGTAGACTGAGTGTCGAGGGGATGGAAGTGGTAAGAGGGAAAGGAGGGATTTTCGGGTTCGAGTTCGTGGGATTGGCCTCTGAGAGACTTTGGCTTTATATACGATTGGAGTGCAGAACTCAACAACACCGCTGAGCTGCTTCGAAAAATTTTGTTCATCCACTAGAGCAGTGTTGGAAAAACCGGTAGAAATTCAATCTATTTGGCTAAGTCGCGACTACAAGCTTTGTATCCTTTTTCTATTCTATCAGCTAAGCACACTCAAAGCTCTGTATTTACAGAGGGGTTCTTAAGACGTGTCTTGCGCGAATTCACAACGTGTTCCTCACTCTACAAACGCTTCCACTAACTTACTTACGGTTCCGCTTTCAGCCACCGCTCTGATTGTTAGAGAGCGGGTCGATGTGGTGCCCCGCGATTCGCTTTCCAGCAGGGAACACAACCGTACAGTCCCTTCTTGAAGTTTGAGGACAGGGCCCAATAGACAATGATTCAACTTGTCTGGTAGCATACCTTCCATCTGCTTGGAGGACTGATGTCTCATAAGTGTCAGGCTGAGCAAAACACACAGTGAGCAAGCCCAAGAGAAGAGCTTTCAATTGCAGTGAGTCTCAGAGCTGACTAATACTTGAGTGGACCTCCATGCTTAGTAAGCACCTGCTCCACACAATGCTCCATTGACTCAATCACAGGGTTGATATGTTTGAGCATGGTCTGGGTGTTCCACACTTCCTCTGCAGCTCTTGCAAGTTCATCCTGGGTTTTTGGTACCAGCAAGCACTTACCAAGCAAGTTTTTGAAAACATACCATATATTCTCAAAAGGGTTAAGATCCAGCAAAGCCAGCAGGTGTTTTTGTGTCTGTATGTTGTATTTGGCCTGCTGTTGCTTGCAGATAGTGGCCTGATGACAGCTGCTGCTGTCCTCAAAAACTGACAGGCTGTCATAGGGCCAGATGCACAGAAGTAGGAAGAACGGAGGTCATATGAAGAGGAGTGCAGGAATCATAGGATTGGGCAAAAATAGGGTTACAGCAGAGTTCATTGAGATCTGTAGTAGAGGGGCTCTATGACAGATCTTGCCCAAATTGGTGTGAGTGGGTTCATATTGTGAATCCTGCCAAAATCAGTAGTATCTTGATCATAGGATAGATCTCGCTGAAGCTGGGAAGAGGGCACTGATCCTCACAAGCCTCACAGCAGGACAAGGCATCATAAGCATTGGGTCTGTCACCCTGATGAAACAGGGGACCAACCCAATGATGAACTTGGACCAGGAGGGTGGGCGAGATGAAGAGAGGAGACAAGTTGCCACCCAGATGAAGTGGGAATGACCCCTGTTGAGGATGAAGCAGCATGAGGGCCATCCATCCACACAAGGTGAGAGAAGCAGCACCAATGGACAGTACTGCAAGATGGATGGAAAGGATAGGAGGGGCGAGGAGGAGGAGCAGTGTCGAAGAGGCCTTCCAGAGTAGGAGCAGTGTCACAGGTGATGTTGCAGGAGTGGATATATAACCATGCTCCTTGTCATAGTAGTTGAGTGGAGAGGCATCCACTCTACACCTTATATCACTAGTTATAGCTTCACAGAAAGTATAGTTAGTATTCCATCAACAGTTGCAATTGCAGAGCATTGCATCTAACATAGTGCATGTGTTGTATCACCACTCATTCACATCATCCAAAGGCAGTATCAACTGCAGTCTGGATATTGATCAACACCAAAGGCAGTTCATACTGCAGTCCAGCTCTCTTGATCATTAGAACCAAAGGCAGTTGTCCATTGCGGTCCAGGGATCACCAATCATTCAGCCGACACACTGGACACTTGTGTTGGCATCAACCCTTCACCAGCATCAGACCTTGGTGTTCACCATGCAACTATAGTTATTGATCATGCTGAGCTACCTCTGGACAGAGTGTCCACAGTGGTCAGCCAAAATCTGCAATAGATATCAGTTACAACAGATTTGAGCAAGAAAAGTCATAGAGGGCTTCTATGACAGATCTTGACAAGAATAATAATACACAGCATTTTACTACATATCTCAACAGGATCTGTAATAGACGTGTTTCTACTACAGATATCAGGTTTCAGGCGCAAGATCCCTGACACAAGCCATCAGGATATGCACTAACAGCAGTTACAGCATCCCGGAGCAGGCCATCAATTATCCAATCGTGATACCTGGCAGCTGTGAGATTCTCAGTGGGATCACATTGATTAGCCAACCCTTGTTGCTTCTTCCTTGGAGCCAATGGGAGCACAACCAATGGGGTTTTAAGGTTGTATGCAATGCCAGCCCATACCTGGATGCTGAAACGGCTGGAACAGAATGTTGGTGTCATAGGACCTGCGCAGAAGATCGGGTTGGCACAAGAAGATCCAAGATGAAGATGAAGTATGCCTAAAAAGTGCACAGAATGTGAAATTAACCATAACACAGGTTCCCAGTTGATTTAAGGGAAATTAACCACATCAAGGTTTCCTTCTTGGTCTTGCTGAAATCAAGCAGAACACACTCATTGGGTTGATTTCACCAAACATGCTGCAAGAAGCTCCCAATGTTACAGAATGGGCTGATGGATTACAAGAAAGCAATGGGAGACCCAATAGAGAAGGTCTCCATCATCGAGGGACATAATAGGACAACAGGAAAGGTTTCACATGTGAGGAGAGGGTCTGTGTCCAGCCAAGAAGAGGACTGAGCTCAGGAGCATGTGGTAGGTTACCACACAGGGGGACGTGCTCGCGATGGCAAGGAACTAGTCACCAGGAAGACCGTGTCATAGGAGCCGGATGCGCAGGAGGCAGGAAGAAGTTGAAGCCATATGAAGGAGCACAGAAATCGCAGGATCAGGCTAAACGAGAGCTTAAGGAAGAGTTTGCTGAGATCAGCAGTAGAAACAATCCTATGGCATATCTCATCAAGATCTGTGAGAATGATGTCATTACTACAGAGTTCAGTGGAAATCACAATATCACACTGGGTACTGCAGATCTCAAGAGGAACAATCAGAGAGGCACCCCATCACCAATATGGTGAAGAAGAGGTCACCAAACAAGGGGGGGACACCATCAGATGAAGCAGGGGCACCACAGGGATGAAGCTGGCAGAAGGAGGTGGGCACTGAATACAAAGAAAGGATGAAAGGGTGTGAGTCACCACCCAAATGAGGTGGGACTGGCCCCTGATGAAGATGAAGCAGCCAGAGGCCACCCATCCAGAGGAGGCAAGGAGGTGTTGCCAATGAGTGGCAACACAAGGTGGATGGGGAGCATAGGAGGGATGAGGAGGATGAGCAGTGTCACAGGCAACATTGCAAGAAAGGTATATAACCATGTTCTCTGTCCTAGCAAGAGAGTGGATCACCATCCACTCTACACCATACACTACTAGTTATAGCTTTACACATAAGTATACATTAGTATCCAGTCAGCATGTTGCAACCTCAATAAGATTGCATCCATTGTAGCACATGTGTTGTAACACTGCTCACTGACATCTGAAGGCAGTTCATAGAAACATGCAGTCCAGATAACAATAGAACTGAAGGCAGTCATCCACTGCAGTCCAGGGATCACCTCAAGCATTCAGTTGACACACTGGACACTTGTGTTGGCACTATGAGTCCTCCCACTCACACCAGACTTTTGGTGTTGAGCAATACATTCAAGTTATTGATTGTGCTGAGCTACCTCTGGACAGAGTGTCCACAGTGGTCAGTCGAAGCCTGCAATAGCAAAGCCATTACTGCATCTTTGAGCAAGAAAAGTGATAGTGACATCTCTACTACATATCTTGCCAAGAATTGTAATACCACAATTGCTGTCACATATCTCGATGGAATTCATAATAGACACGGTTCTATTACAGATATCAGGTTTTGGGTGTGCAACTGCTGACAGACCACAGGGATGGGAGTGGGACAATGAGGATGGTCACATGGTCAGGGAGGGCCATCAGATAGGGGCCAAGAGGAACAGCCATGGATTGAGAGGGGAGCAAGCCGGGCCAAGGGGTCCAGCATGGGAACTATGAGGAGGACAGGCAGTGTTGGGAAGATCAACACACAGCTCAAAGGAGAGGAGGAGACAAGAGGAGGATGGGAACACTCCTCAAGAGGAGCAGGAGCAGTGCCATAGGCAACACCCTCCAAACACATATATACTACCACTTCACCATAGCATATAAGTGGATCCTCATCCACTCTACTCTATACCTTACTTACTCTTTACTTGACTCTTAGTTACATATCCTTGCAATAGCAGAGGCTTTGCAATGACATCTCGATTGTGTGTGTGTTGCATCACTATCAGACATCAAACTGTAGGTGGTGTTGCTCAACATCTGTGGTCCAGTCATTTACTGTAGGTGGTGTCTAACACCTGTGGTCCAGTACCTCCTGTAATCTGTAGGCAATAGTCTTATTGTGGTCCAGACAATGTCAAGAGCATCAAGCAGCAGCATTACAAACACTCTTGCTGTATTAGGAGAGTTGTACCTACTACCATTCTCAACCCCATGTGTTATGGGTGTGCCATATAGCCTCTGAATGGAGTGTTCAAGGTGGTTAGCCAAAACCTACCAGAATTCAATCTCCTGGTTACTTTCAACCAAAATATACCAAATACTAGGGTGAACTCGCACCTTTTGGCCTTTGTCTCATCATCAAATGTTTTGGGTAATCCAGATAATCCATCATCTGGATATGCTATCATTGCTTCGTGCTGAGTTTGAGGGATCTCATAATGTCTTGTGTGGGGGTTGAGATCACTGGTAATGGTTGTACCATCTGGTAGTTCCAATGTCATGTGTTTAGAGTCAAAAGTCACACATGCACCATTGTTTGCTAATGCCTTCATCAAGATCAGGTTTGCATCTGGGTCCAGAACATAAAGTATATTATCAAGTAGTACTCCATGACCATTCACATTAAGCATAGCCTGACCAATTGCCATGATGTGAATCTTCATTCCACTTGCAGTCTTCACAAAACCAGTGCAAGGAGTGGAGGAAATAAGACTTGATTTCTCATTCATGACATGATTGGTGGCTCCTGAGTCTACAATCCAGTTTGTGGGCTGCTGATCTAGGGAGGCATGGTAGGCAGAGTCAATGGTGCACCAAGCATCCTAGGTGGGTGTCTGGTTGGAGACATGGGCCTTTGCAGGTGCATCTTCATGAGTCTTCTTTGGACAGTACCTGGATATATGGTCCTCTGCATTGCACTGGTAGCATTGTTGGACACCATCAAGTCCAGGCTTGCCACATTGGTAAGCCTCCTCATTTATGACCTGTCTGTTGGCTAAGTTTGCCTGAGCAGTCTTGAGGTCGCTGGCCCTGCGGTCCGTTCGAGCGGTCATACTGTCTTGGCGCATGTCATAGGGCCGGATGCGCAGAAGCAGGAAGAACGGATGTCATATGAAGAGGAGCGCAGGAATCATAGGATCGGGCAAAACACCCAGATGAAGTGGGAATGGCCCCTGTCAGGGATGAAGCAGCACGAGGACCGGCCATCCGCATGAGGCGAGGGAAGTGATGCCAAGGGACAGCATCACAAGGTGGATGGAAAGGAGAGGGAGGAGGAGGAGGAGGAGGAGCAGTGTCAAAGAGGCCTCCTTGAGTAGGAGTAGTGTCGCAGGTGATGTTGTGGGAGTGGGTATATAACCATGCTCCTTGCCATAGCAAGTAGGTGGATCTCCATCCACTCTACACCATATCATACTAGCTATAACTTTCACATAAGTATACTTAGTAGTTCATCAACAGTAGCAATTGTAAGACATTGCTCCTATCATAGTGAGTGTGTTGTATCACCACTCATTGACATCAATTGATACCAAAGGCATTTCATACTGCAGTCCAGCTCTCTCAATTATTAGAAACCAAAGGCAGTCATCCACTGCGGTCTGGGGATCACCTCAAGCACTCAGTCGACACACTGAACACTCATGTCAGTGCCAACAACATCACTCACACCAGACCTTTGTGTCATAGCAATACATCTATCATTATTGATCATGCCGAGCTACCTCTGGATGGAGTGTCCACAGCAGTCAGTCGAAACCTGCAATAGCAATTAATCTATCACATATTCAAGCAAGAAAAGTCATAGAGGCCTTCTACAACAGATCTCAACCAAAATAATAATACACAGTATCTTACCATGTATCTCAACAGGATCTGTAATAGAAGCAGTTCTACTACAGATATCAGGTTTCAGGCGCGAGACCCCTGGCAGGCGCTTAGACAGTGCAGCACAGAGTACTTCGTAGTTCAACACCATTCCAGTGTCTTCGAGAGTGACGATAAAGTGATGGTAGGATGTGACGTACCTAGCCTGGTCTATGAGCGTCCTGACCTTGAGGAACTCAGGAAGAGCATGGCCCATGGATTCGGCTTTGGCCCATGGATTTCGTTTTAGCCCATGGATTCCGTTTTGGCCCAGTGTTCATTGATGTTGGCCATAAGCTTGCAGATGTTGGCTTAAAACATGTGGATCTTTCCAACTTCATTGAGCAGGGTTGATTCAGCAATCTTCTCCATCTTTGTAAGGTCCTTCTTCAATCTGCAATAGAGGTCATGCAGCTTCCAAGGTTCTGAGTTGGCCAGTTGTACAAATAGATAGTTGAAGTTGTCAGTTCTGGTAAGCAGTGCACTACTCTGGAAGATGGTGCATAATTTGTCATCAAGGATGCAATCATATTTCTTGTCCTCTAGGGCTATGATACTGTCAAGGTGTTTCACAGCCACCAGCCAGTTGGATAGGATGCCTTGGAAGCAGGGGTTCCAAGCATACCAGTTCCTGGTTGTGAGCTTGGGTGCTTCCTTGAGGGCATCATGGATACAAGAGTTTTGTTAATGGAAATCAGAGTGGCACAATGGCTTCTTGTATGTGTCAGAGTTTCTTGCTTTGTTGCACTTTGTGAGTCTGACAAGTATGCCTTTGAGCATTTTGGGGTTGAGGTTGTTGATGGTGTTGATGTTGTAATGTGTTTTGTCCCCCTCTTCATTGTCATTGTTGGAGTCATAATGTGAGGGGGTGTCTGTACCATTTACCATTTGCCAGTGTGGTGTGTTGGGAGCTCTTTTTTCAGGTGGGTTGTTGGACAGTTCGCTGCTTTTGATGTCAGAGTTGTGGATGTGTGGAGGCACACTGGATTGGCAAATTTGGCAAAGACAAGCCCTTTCTTTGGGCAGCAGAGGTGGGTGAGGGTACAGGTCTGTCAGCATGGTGGAGCAATGTGGTATTCCTACAGCAGAGCTTTTCAGACTCTTAATTTGTTGAGGAAAGCACAATCAGGGTGGTCAAGCAAGCAGCAAAATTGTTAGCATTCAGTGAGAACTAGATACAGCAATATCAGAGTATATATGCTTCTACAACCAATGTGTGATGGCAAGTTGCCACATATGACTGCATGACATGATTGAATAAGATAGGGGCCATTGGTGGGCGACAATGCATGTTAGTGGTGGGCAACGATGTGTGTTAGTGGGAGTTGACAGGTGGTGATGCTGAGCGAGGTTTGCGGAATTGTCGGAATATCACTAAGCAGTCATGTGATTTCACTTGCACATCCACTTGCTTCACTTCATTACACTGGTGCACCATATCCTTCATTACTGTGTGTCATGTCTTTCATTACTGTGTGTCAAATGAAGTGTGGATGCATGGATGCACAACCACTTGCTTCCCTCCTTCATTACTGACAATATTTTTGATAACATACATGTTATATGAAACCAAATGTCACCTTTGCTGCAAATAGGGGGTTTCAGTTTTTTTTTTCGGAAACTCAAGTTTTTTTTTTTTTTGAGTTTTCACTTGTGTCATTACTTATTCATTACTTTAATAAGCTCTGCCATTTTGGAAAATACTCTAGTTTTTGAAAATGTGGCCTCAGCAGTACCAATGCAGCAGAGTTTTCAGAATTGGACCTGAATTTTCACTCACATGATGTTGCACATGATCTACTTGTGCAAATGCCTCCACTTTTTGTGCACAGTTTGTTTTGCATGAACCCACAGTGTCAATAATGACTGTATATACTTTGATTGTGCAACAAGAGTGTCAAAGATGGTGGAGCTACAAGGTGGTTTGGATTCTGGAACTGCTTCATTTTCTGGCCAACACTTCATGTTCCAGCCAACACTACCCTCCCTTTGTTGGCTTTGAAAATTAACCCTCTAAAAACACAGCTTACATTTGGAGGCATCAATTTTCTGGCCTTTTTCACTATTCGAAGACTCTAGTTTTCGAGGGCAAAAAAAAAAAAAAAAAAAAAAAAAACTGAAACTCCCTAATGTGTTTTTGGAAACATGTGTTATTTGGAAAATGGGGTGTTCAAAAACAGGAAAAAGTTCTCAAAATCGAGAAACATGTGTTTCTAAAAACACTCCAAATTTGATACCCCTTCAGAAGATTTTGGCCAAGAAGCTGCACAACCGGTGCAAAGCCAGCCGCATTTATGGAACTGCATTCAAGCCAATGATGATTCTTCCCGCCATCTTTGGCTGAGCCTTCTCTGTTCAATGTCGGAGCTTGTCCTACGTATTTAGTCACTGATGAATTGACTGGGTTTGTTCAGGAGCCACGACGCCACGACAGGCACTTGCGGTGCAATGACTGTTTCGATCGGTCAGAAGCCAAAGCTCTCGGCGATGAGAGAGACGTCGAGATCGGAGAGTTTCTTGCGGACGATATCCGCCTGAATTCCCGCTACGGCGTTGGAGGCATCCATCACCATGCCAGAGGGGCCGCATACTACAATCACTGCTGATCGAGATCGATTGACTTGCTCGACAGCCGCATCCGATTGACTAGAAGGTGTCTTTTCGATGTCTGTCTCCTCTTGACTCGAACTAGAGGCCTCCCGAGCCATCTCTCTGACTTCTGATGCTGCATCAGGATGAGATCCATATTGTACTTGCCATGATGTCGGCAGTCCAAGATCCCCAACAACCACGTTTTTCCCACTGACATGGATCGAGATTCGCAATGCACCACTAGGAGCCAGCGCGTAAATAGCGAGAAGGTGCTCGCGAACCCAATCGATTGACTCTGCGTCTCGTATCGACCAAATCAGGTGAACACTCTGTGTAGCTGCTTTTTTCTGCTGCCATAGCCAAGACAGCTCCAACAACGCAGCGAGCACAAAGGTGATGCCGCTGCCTCCTGCGAGAAGGAGAACATGTTGAAAACTTGCAATACTGGCATCTTGTCCATAAGGTCCGTCCAGAATTGCTGACAGCGTCAACTCTCTCTCGTTCATGCCTTGGTGCACGAGTTGCGTGTTGGCGGCTCGCTCGTAGAGACGCTTGGTGAGACCATTTCGGGCCCTGGCCATCAGCACGACCGTCGACATGAGCTGATGACTATCGGGGGACGGCATCGAAACAATGGTGAATGGATGGGCCGATAGTGGAGAGAGACTCGGAAAGCGTACGAAAACATGATGTCCGGGCTTCCATCGTATGGCTGACTCGATTGTCATCCTTGTAAGATTGCTTGGCAGCGCTTCGATACGGCATTTCCCCAAGGCGAGCAAATTGTTTTGGCGCAGTTGCGAGGCGAAGCGGAGGAAGACGGAAAGCATGTACATGGCCGCTGTCGCCCACAGATATCTCCACGAGGTCAGCAGAGCTTGGCAGTGAACGAACATGTAACCCAGAAAGATGATGGCCACAGGTACATGGACGAGCAAAAACAGCTCGTAGCACCTTTCTCGGATCCCTGTCATGCTGGCGAAAGAAAGAACAAACAAGCAAGCATATGCAATGACTCCAGTTGTGTTGATGCTATCCGAGAAGAAGGCTTCCCGCAAGCCAGCAACACCATCGTCGGCCAAGGGCTGATGGATAAACGGAATCGCGTGCACCGTCGCAAGGAAAAGCATAAAGCGAGCCAGCCACTGGTGGTACACTTGAAGCTTCCCGTGACTGACGCCTATTAAGAGAGAGACGAAGTTGACTTTGGATCCCAGGACATAGATGAATGGCATCAGTCCCAGTGCCATCATGCCGGATCGAAGAGCCAGCGGTGGACTCCCGAAGCTGCGATCGACGCGATAGTACGGCTGTACGATGAATGTCCAGAGGGTAAAACCAAGCATGAATGCGCTTAAGGCCAAAGTAGCTCCGAGTACAGGCAGCCGAAAGTTGATGAAACCTATGCGGTAGGCAGGCAGTCTCCGATAGGCAAGCATCCTCACAGCGGCGGTGAACCTGGAGAGCCTGCCCGAGCTGGAGCGGGGGGACTGCGCCATATCTCTTGAAGTGTCAGCACATTTGGAGCGCCAGTGTTGCTGCCATCGCGACCAGAGTGTCGCGAATGTGAAAACGAGAATGACAATCGAAATGGTCGCTGTGATGCCCTTGCTGTACTTGGCTTGGCCCCTCCATGGGTCTCCAGTGCGAGTTGTTTGCAACAGACCAAGGCCTGCCGTCGTGGATGACCCATGCCTCTTCTCTATCATGCTTGCCTATCTTCCTGTCTATCGAACGATCCTTAGGAAAGGTGGAATTTTTCGATCGTAGTGAGTCGCTCTGAAAAACGGTGGAGAAGACCACGGTCTGGTATGGTGTTCCTCCTGACAAACATGTGCCCACTCGACAAAGCCCACTTGAGGTCTAGAGTCATCTCGTGGCGCTCGTTGGTATTGCAGTCAGCTGTCGTCGGAGCCTTCTCAGGAGTGTTGCATGTCAATTAACATCGGCTCGGACCCTTATTTGCAGCCGCCCACATTGCAGTCGAGCGCGACTCATCCGGAAAAGCCTCCGAGCACCACCAAGGCGCACGGCAAGGCTCCGTTGGGGGACGACAGCCTTGTATCTCGAACAGCACGACTTACGTTCTTGAAGACCTTTCCAGCCGCAAGTGCAAACATAAGAAGCGCGCATAGCTTATTTTTGAGCCTGACATGTTACGTTATTACGTGCGCAAGCTGTATGCGCGGTGTAATGGTGTAATTAGATGGATTGCAGGAAGGAAGGAGGAGATCTAAGGAGAGGCTAGTTTAAGTACTAGCTTCCGTACAGAGCAAAGATAGGTATCGAACTTTGTGTGTGACGTGTATTCGCGCAAGAAGATATTGATCGAGCATTCTCGTGCGGCTAGTATTCACACGAAAGAGTACCCAGGCGTGACATTGGCCCGCCGAAGAAAACACTACAAGGCGAGTATGGAGCGAGGTGAAGGAGTGCTGAACGATGCGGTACGAAACTAAGGAGCGAGACAAGGAGTGCCGGAAGATGCGACATGAAACTAATGCAGGAGACGAGATGGTGAGCTGAACAATGCGATTTGTAGTAACGGAGCCGAAGAAGACACTAGAAGGCGAGTAAGGAACGAGATGAAGGAGTGTTGAACGACGTGTCCGGTGAGTGCGTGATGCCAGGAGCGTCGTCGACGCCCGAGAAATTGCTTGAGTGATACCAGTACCCGAGCTTGTCATAGTCTCCATTAAGTTATACATTCATGTAGCTTTGCTCCCTTCAAGTAATATGATTAGTATTGCAGTTAGTATACACCTGTGCAAAGGGAACTTCATCGTAGCCCCGATGAAGTGGTGTCTTATACTTCAAACTTCAACTGCTTCACATGTACCATTGTGTAGAGATTGTCAAGGGCTTTCAAACGATATAAGACAGTTGAGCATTTGATCTTGTCATTGTTGAGCATTGTAGTGATTAGTGGTACACCTCGAATTTGCGGGACGGTTTACGCGCGAGCTGTATTCCGTGAGACCGATCAAACTTGTGCTCGGGCCTAAAACTCTCCCTTCACTATCCGTAATCTGAACAAGACCTTTCTCCTTAGCCTGCTGCAAGTAATCACTGAATCCAGTCGATCCTAGCGATTGGTAGAAGGCACCGATCCCACCAGGTCCTGGGTTACGCTTAGCTACCTCACGGGTTAACTTTGACTTTGTAACTACCGCTTCGCCCTCCCCGTTCAGACTGACAAGACTGTCAATGAGCGGTCGAAAGCGGATAGCATCGTCAGCAGGAACTCGTCCCGAGGCAGTATATCCTTCCGAAAAGGTTGAGCGTTGGAGCGAAGCAAGCACTTGGCTTGTCTCTTTGCGTAGCGCTTCGAGGTCTTGTTTCTTCTGTTGCTGACTCTCGCCATCGCTCAAGTTGGCGTTGGGGTCAGGTTTGTCTTTGCTCTTGCCGAAAGAGAACAGGTTTGTTCTGAAGAAGGGTTGGCTGTTGTGAGCAGCATTCTCGTCCGAGTCCTCATCTTCGCCATCAGTAATGCTAGTCTTGCTTCCCAGACGAACGAGACAAGGGTGAAGTCGCAAATGCCGTACACCAGGCTTAAAACCTGGCTCAGTCGTGACAATCTTGGCAGCAACAGCAGCGTCAACATGCTTTTGGAATTCCTCGGCCGACCTGACCTTCAAACCTGGAACCCCAACCGACGAACGCTGGGTGCCGATGATCGAATGACAGAAGTAGTCTGTAGAATAGTTGCGACCCTCTGCCATCTGCTGAAGCAGGAGCGTAGCAAGGGGGGAGAAAACGAGTGGAATGTCGTGTCCATTAAAGATTGTTCGACGCTTGCGAGCACTTGCATCTTTGGAGGGAGATTCAGTCTTCGGCGTACCCTTGAGAGCGCCGAAGTCTAGAAAGCCCTTCTTGACAGTCGACATCTTTTTGTCGACGGATGGGGCGAGGGCGGAGGCAGTATCTGCGATGCGTCTAGCACTAACGGTGACTTGACCAGTGTGCAGACTGAGACACTTGGGATGAAGTTCAACGACAAACACCCCTTCGTGGTCGGTTGGAGCAGAGCGTGCTACGCCTGCTTGCTCTGCAGCAGCAATGTATTCTCTCCAGCCCGAGACACCAGCGAGGGCGTAGGCGTGGACGACGCCCTGGCGTGCAAGGACAGCGAGTTGCGTGCCTACGAAAGAACAGAGCGGTTTCGGGTTGCCCTGCGATCTCTGCTCTTTGCAGATCTCGATGAGTGGCAAGAATGGCTTGAGTTTGGTGGGGATAGACGAGGATTCGTTGAAGGAAGTGTTGGGAGTCGAGTAAGGTGCCGGTTTCTGTCGGTTTGAAGTGCCACTCGAGCCTGACGAGTTGCTAGGCATCATGGGAATGGAAGCCGCAGCCCTGGCAGAGTCCTTGAGAGCTACCCATTCGTGACCCGTTGCGCCTGACGAGCCTAGAGTAACGATGCCGGCGGCCTCTGCCACAGCAGCATATTCTGCCCATTTGGCAGCACCAGCGCGGACAAAGATGCCTCTGTCCAGCTGTACCAGTCGGGCGGCAACCATGGACCTCAAAGGTTTAGAATGACCCTCTTTCTTGATTTGTTCGAGCAGCTTGATGAGAGGATCAAAGAGCTGCAGTGTTCGATTCGATGGACGTCGGTCCTGGTGTTTGAGAGCTCCTGGCGGCTTGCCGATCGACATACCGCCACTTGGCTGGTTTGAAGCATGCTGGTTGCTGGAAGAACTGTATTGACCATTCTTTGATGGAGTGTTAGGACCTGCCTTTGAGTAGCTGCTGTAAGGTTTACCATCCTTGTTCGTCTGGACGCCAAGTACATCTTGGCGCCATGACATAACGACATTGGCTGAAGCTTCTAAGATCGGAACGGCCCCGATCGGTGGAGTAACTAGAACGATACTGTATCCTCGATTCCTAAGAATGCCGAGCGGATATGCAAAGTCGCGATCGCCCGAGATCAGAACGACCGTGGCAGGGGCAGGCTGATCAATCGCATAAGCAAGGAGATCGGTGATCATCATCTTGTCGGCGACATCTTTCCTGCCACTCTTGGGCGTGTCGATGAGACTGACACCACAACCTTGCAGCTCGCTTCTGAGCTGTACTTGCACAGCGTTGGGAGCCTGCGTTTCGGAAGAGAGCTCCAGATAGGCTTTGAAACTGACGATGGGACCCTGCTCTAAGTTCTGGATTGCAGCACGGACAGCAAGCGCGACTGAACGACCGGACGAGCCTGTGGGTGGAGCGCAGTTGTCTGCATCCCAGAAGATGGCGACCGGCTCGACGTCCTCTTTGAAGCGATCGCGTTTCGCCTTGCCACTGGATGTTGTCGATGGCGAAGATTCGCGCCCTCTGTCATCATCATCTCGTCGTGATGACTTCTTTGAGACTTTCGGTGGGGGCTGTGATAGGAACCGAGTGGCGATCAGAACAGAGCTTGTACCGAGACCAGCGAGGGCGAGCCACCGAACGCCTGTTTGTTGGAAGTAGTGAACGAGACTGTCCACAGAGGCCGAAGCAGCTGTATCTTGACGATCGGCGGCCATCGAGCGACCTCAAAGCTGCGACGGCTGTAAAGGATGCGGCGAAGCCTAATGAAGTGGCTGTTTGTCGGCAATTAGCTGCCTCCGAAAGTGTCGCAGGGAAAATGAAGCCGAAAGACTAATATCGAAACGAAGGGAGGAGACGAAAAGAGCGTGTGAGTAGACGTTGCTGGTCGAACCGGCCTGGGGTTGGAAGAGTTGAGGATGCAGAGGGCGTTTGTGTGTGAATTGGAAGACTTGGTGTTGGTCTGAGCTCAGTTCCTTGACACACGCCACGCACGGCTGACCTGAACTTACAGTTGAAGTTAGGCGCGCCCGTACTGGACTTCTGCAGAGAACTAGTTGAAACATGTGGTGTCTCGGCAACTGAAGCATACAAATGCAGTCTTCGCCGAGCCCACATCCAATCACCAACTTTGCTTGGTTGGGCTTAGTGCATTCCCCAGGCCAACTGCTAAACCTCAGGATGCTGGTCATCAGATAGCCAGTGTTTTCTCCTCCCCTTTAGTTCCTTGCTCATGCTCCTGCCCTATCAGCTCTTAGTATCATACACACATATGGAGAGCATTGAGGCATATATAAATGCTTGATTTATCATGTACTTAGGAATGATTCATTATCACAATTGATACTTGTGATCATCAACTTTGATGCACCTTTGATTGATCTCGACGATGCCCTTCAACTGAACTGAATTTTCTTACAATTTTCTCCAGTTGAGGCATTCGGATTTGCTGTAATGGTCATGTTCTTGTTGGAGATTACGATCCAGTGAGATATTAAAGGATGACGCAGAGCCGATCTGATCAGAGATCAGGCAGGACCAATCTGGTGGGAGGACCAATCTGATCAAAGATCATGGATAAACCGATTTCACTAGAGATTGGGGCAACCAAGTCCTGCTTGTTGCCAGGCTGGATCATTAGGTATAGCAACTCCCACATCCCACATGTGCCTCACAAATGTATATACATCAGGCTGAGAATGCTAGGTTCTCACCATGCTCTCTCAGTCAATTGAGTATATATATTTCTTTTTAGCAGCAGTGATATCCTACTTAGACTCTCCCCAATTGCCAGTTATTGGGACCCAAACTTCAACAGGTTATGAGCCCAAACAGCCAATATGCTACCAATGAGAAGATACATTATCAACATGTCTAACATTAACTACTCTATCTACTACTCCTTAGCTGCACCTGTATGGGACCTAGTGCCAAGACAGCCTAGAATGGTCCAGGACCATTTTAATCAAGTTATGGAAGATGAGGTCTATGGCACACCTAATGCTTCAAAGAATGGCAAACTACTGAAATTTGATGACAATGATGATGAGGAACAGATCATCACACCTCTGTCCATCATGGTCAAATGTGTCAGTGTACTCTATAAAGGGACATATGGTCTTGGCCCATTTGCCAATTGAATCAAACTTGGCAAGCAAATGTGAACAAGACTAAACTCCTTTATTGCCAACATTGAATGTGATGCAACTCACATCCTCAACCTCAAGATCAAAGGACCAATGGACATCACCCATGACATGCATCCATATTACCACCTGATTAAGGTCGATACCTCTGTGTCAGCCAGAGGTGATGCCCCCACTCCCAAGATGGTTCCATCAGATGGAGCCTCGGATACCCCTGCTTCCGACCTGAATGACTTCAATCACCGCATTTGTCTAATTGGCTGTGATGCTACACTAGCGCCTACCCCTGAGCTTGACAACCTCACAAATCATTACTTGAAGGTGCTCTCCAGGTTAAATGACAAGATGAGGTGAAATGAACATGACCTCCTCAACCCAATATCAGTCTCTGTACATGCATGGCGACACAAGATATTTGCAACTCTGTCTGTTGTCCCCTTTGCTTGGAATGTTCTTGACCAAAAGTTAATGACCTTTGTGTCACAGGGTCGACTGGCCAGTGCAAGAGAGTGCGCCAATTGATCAGCGGCAGTCATGGTAATGTAGCGCAACGGAGCAGTATATGAAGGGTGTGCAGAGGATCAACATATGAAGGGTGTGCCAGATTGATCAGAGCCAAAAACCATTGGGGATCAATGAGATTAATTGGGCTGGCAGTGCATATGAATTACGAGATTGATCGAACTCCAGGAATCCAGATTAATCTCATGGGGATTGGTCAGGATCAGTCAGATCAGCATGCCTCAACTAGTCAGCTGATATGAGCAAGTACTAGGAGCTGCATTGAAGTAACCACATGACCAAGGGGTTTGGTCATGAGGTTCAACAAGTGACTAAAGGGATTCACAAGACAAAGTCGAGAAGGAGCTGTGCCGAAGTGACCACATGACCAAGGGGTTTGGTCATGAGGTTCAACAAGTGGCTAAAGGGATTCACAAGATAAAGTCGAGAAGGAGCTGTGTCAAAAGGGGGCATCACACATCATCAGGCAGAAGGAGAGCATGAAGGCAAGAGGGCAGTGTTGCATAACCCTTATGCCATGCAAATGGTAGGAGCACAGTATCAATGGGATTGATGCCAGCAGGACAAGACAGTGTTGAACAGGGGACAAAGGCCCCTCAAGAGGAGCAGGATAGGTGTCATGGGCAACACCAACTGAATGCATAAATACTCTCATTCTACCATAGCATACAAGTGGATCCCCATCCACTCTTTACTTATTATACTACTTACTCTATCTACTCAGTTATGTACCATTGCAATAGCAGTGCTCTTGCAATGACTCTCAATGTGTGTGTTGTATCACTGTTAGTCAACAACTGTAGACAGTGTTCTTCAACACTAGCAGTCCAGTGCCTTTACTGTAGGTGGTGTTTGTCAACACTTGCAGTCCAGTCCCTTACTGTAGGCAGTGTTGCTCGACACCTGTGGTCCAGTCAGTTATTGTAGGTGGTGATTCACACCTGCAGTCCAGTAACTCCCATCCTCTGTAGGCAATTAGCATATCGCAGTCCAGACAACATCCAAGAGCATTATCAACAGTACTACAAACACTCATACTGTAGGAGAGGGTGTATCACCCACTCACCAACAAACAACATTCATGCCATGCAACCTCTGAACAGAGTGTTCAAGGCAGTCAGTTGAGACTTACCAGGTGGTGACACTTGGTTATGTTTAGGTGAAACATATCGAGTAGACCTTACTCAATCAAACTCAATAGCACCCCAAAACTAAGTCTCTGGCGCGCGACTGCTTACACTTTGAAGACGCCAACTCACTTCTTGGGTCAATCATAATGCGCAGCTTCTCAAGCAAGTTGCACACCAAGTACTTTGCTGAACATGGTGATTGGCCAGTACCAAATGCTGTAGACTTGTTTAACTGGGTGATAAAAAAATGTACAGTCCCTGTGCATAAGTTTGAGGACAATTGGGTAATTTCCCAATTTAGCTGGTTACCCCACATTTGGGTTGTTGTTGTCATTGAGCAATAGCACTACCATCATATTAATCGAAAACACTTCAAACACCATTATGGTCTGTGGCAATGAGCTCTCTCCAAGCAAGTGTGCTTCAATCATTGAAATGCATGATACTGGGCTGCCAATTTGATGAATTGTGGAGCTAAGTGGCATTTCCAAGACAGCAGTTCACAATACCATCCATAACTTTAAGGAGCATGGTACCTTTGAAACAAAAGCATGATCTGGCTGTCTGTGCTCCTGGACAGCTACCTCGGACTGATACCTTCAGTGTGAGGTACTCAAAAACCCATTTCTATCATGGTGACAGCTGTCAGCATCGCTTGGCAGCATTCCAATAATGCAGCTCCAGAAAGCAGCATACCAGGCTGGTATTAACTGCTGGATTGCACTTCAAAAGCTGTTTCTGACAGCCAAAAACTGGCATAAACATCTAGAATGGGCCAAGGCTAATGGCACAACTGATTGGAGGGGTGTGCTCTTCACAGATGAGGCAGCTGTCAAGGTTGGCTACCAGCCTGGTTGCACATGGGTTAGTCACCAGAAAAACACTTGAGAAGACATCAACAACATGGTTCTGACATTCTGTTCTGGCTGTTTCAGCATCCAGGTATGGGCTGGCATTGCATTCAACCTTAAAACCCCATTGATTGTGCTCCCATTGGCTCCAAGAAAGAAGTGGCTGTGGTCAGTTAATCAATGGGATCCCGCCAAGAACCTCACAGCTGTCAGATATCACAATTGGATCATTAATGGCCTGCTCTGGGATGCCGTAAATGCTGTTAGTGCATGCCCTGACAGCCTGTCAGTTGTTGAAGACAGCAGCAGCTGTCATCAGGCTGCTATCTGCAAGCAATGGCAGGCCGAATACCACATTAAAACACCGGAACACCTGCTGGCTTTGCTGGATCTTAACCCTTTTGAGAACATATGGTATGTTTTCAAAAACTTGCTTGGTAAGTGCTTGCTGGTACCAAAAACCCAGGATGAACTTGCAAGAGCTGCAGAGGAAGTGTGGAACACCCAGATCATGCTCAAACATATCAATCCTGTGATCAACTTGATGGAGCATCACATGGAGCAAGTGCTTACTAAGCATGGAGGTCCACTCAAGTATTAGTTGGCTCTGAGACTCACTGCAATTGAAAGCTCTCCTTTTGAGCTTGCTCACTGTGTGTTTTGCTCAGTCTGACACTTATGAGAGATCACTCCTCCAAGCAGATGGAAGGTATGCTATTGGATGGTTAAATCAGTGTCTATTGGACCCTGTCCCCAAACTTTGGACAGGGACTGTACCCTCCATCGCCAAAGAATATGAGCTTCTTGCTATCACATATACCTTGCAATGGGATCAAGTGGGATGACATGCATATGATTTCTTGTTTAAATGGGAGGCTCATGTGTCCAAACTCCATACCTACCTACAGCATGTCAGGGGTCGCACGCCTGAAACCTGATATCTGATATCTGTAATAGAAACGTGTCTATTACAGATCTTATCGAGATATGTGGTAAAAGGCCGTTATTATTATTCTTGTCAAAATCTGTTGTAGAAGGCTTCTATGACTTCTCTCACTTGAATATGTGATAGGTTGATTGCTATTGCAGGTTTCAACTAACTGCTGTGGACACTCTGTCCAGAGGTAGCTCAGCATGATCAATAATGATGAATGTATTATGATGACACCAAGGTCAAGTGTGAATGATGTTGTTGGCACCAACATGAGCATCCAGTGTGTTGACTGAGTGCTTGAGGTGATCCCTGGACTGCAGTGGGTGACTGCCTTTGGTTTCTAATAATTGAGAGAGCCAGACTGCAGTATGAAATGCCTTTGGTATCAATTGATGTCAATGAGTGGTGATACAACACATGCACTACATAGAAGCAATGCTCTGCAATTGCTACTGTTGACAGAATACTAATGTATACTTATTGTGAAAGCTATAACTAGTAATGTATGGTGTAGAGTGGATGGGGATCCACTCAACAGCTATGATGAGGAGTGAGGTTATATACCATTCTTGCAATGTTGCCTGCAACACTGTTTTCACTCTGGCACACCTCTCCAACACTGCTCCTCCTCTTTCCTGTCTCTCCTATCCATCCTGTGATGCTGCTCATCAGCACCGTGTCTCTTGCTGCCCGTGGATGGACAGCCCTCACATTGTTTTATCATCATCAGGGGCCATTCCCACCTCATCTGGGCAATAGTTTGCACCCCCCTTTCATTCCTCCCATCTACCAGCCCTGGATTCATTACCAAGCAGGTCCCCTGCTTCATTGATGGCAGACCCAGATGTCCTTGCCACCCATCCATGATATCGACATCCTTTCACTGGTTTCAGTGAGATCTGTTGTACAATCATGATACTACTGATTCCAGCAGGTTTCACTGTAAGCTCCTGCTTGTACTGATTTGAGCAAGATCTGTCATAGGACTGCTTTTACTACCAATCTCAATGGATTCGACTTTGGCATCCTCGTTTGGCCCAATCCAACGATTCCTGCGCCACTTCTCATATGCTTCCAGATCTTCCTGCGCATTCGGTCCTATGACACCTATGACATGGGGGAGCTTGGTGCACACAAAATATGAAATCTACCGGATCACGGGTTTCCGGTTGATTTCACTGACAACTGTCACAGGGCCAGTGGGCCAGCGCAAGAAGGGTGCGCCAAATTGACTGACAGCATTCATGGTAATGTCGTGCAGGATCAGCAGATCAACATATGAAGGGTGTGCCAAGTTGATCAGCACCAAATCATTGGGGATTGATGGAGCTAAGCAGGCTGGTAGCACATATGATTTATGAGGTCAACTGAACTCTGGGTTCCAGGTTAATCTCACGAGGATCAATTGGAATCAGCCAGATCAGCATGCCTCAGCAAGTCAGCCAATATGAGCAAGTACCAGGAGATTCAGGAAGGAAGGTACTGGCATTAGAAGGAGAAGCATACAGAGATAACCACATGTAGGAGTGGGGGACCAAGCTCAGCATCATGCAGATGGTTACTGCTTGAAGGGTGCATGTGTATAGCCACACAGGACCAAGCACAGGGGGCAACTGCATGACCAAGGGGTTTGGTCACAAGGTCCAACAGGTGGCTAAGGGGATTCACAAGATAAGGATGGGAAGGTGGTTGCCAGTGAAGAGAGAAGGAAACAGTGAACAGATTGGTTAAACAAAGAGGAGGAGCTGTGTCAAAGGGGTTGTCACATGTCATCAAGCAGAAAGGGAGCATGAAGGCAAAAGGGCAGTGTTGCATAACCATTATGCTGTGCAGATGGTAGGGGCACAGCATCAACAGGATTGACACCAGCAGGAGAGACAGTGTTGAATGGGGGATGAAGGCCCCTCAAGAGGAATGGGATAGGTGTTGCAGGTGACACCAATCAAATGCATAAATACTCTCATTTCACCATAGCATACAAGTGGATCCTCATCCACTCTACACACTACTTACTTACTTACTTACTTGACTCTTAGTTTCATACCATTGCAATAGCAGTGCTCTTGCAACAACCCTCAAATGTGTGTGTTGTATCACCATTAGGCATCAACTGTAGGCAGTGTTCTCCAAACACTTGTGGTCCAGTTCTCAACTGTAGGCAGTGTTCTTCAACACTTGTGGTCCAGTCCCTTGCTGTAGGTGGTGTTGCTCAACACCTGCAGTCCAGTTAGTTATTGTAGGTGGTGACTCACACCTGCAGTCCAGTAACTCCCATTCTCTGTAGGTGATTAACATATTGCAGTCCAGATGATGTCCAAGAGCATTATCAACAGTACTGTGAACACTCATACTGTAGGGAGAGGGTATCACTCACTCTCCAACAAACAGCATACATGCCACACAACCTCTGAACAGAGTGTTCAAGGTGGTCAGCCGAGACTTACCAGTTGAAGACATCTGGTTATGTTTTAAGTCGAAACATACTGAGAAGACCTTACTCAATCAACCCCTTCTATACTGAACAAATAATACCCAAAACTAGTCTCTGGCACGCGACCGCTTACAACAACAACCGAATTGCATGTTTCTGATGGATTTCACTGAAATCAATTAGAATACATCCATCTGGTTGCTTTCACCAAACACACCACAAGAAGCTCCCATCAGTTCGGAATGGGCCGATCGGCTACAAGGAAGGAACGGGAGGCCTGGGAGAGAAGCTTCCTATCATTGAGGATATGGATAGGATAGCAGGGAAGATTTCACATGCAAGGTGTCATGGGCCTGGATGCTCAAGAAGCAGGAGGGTCACTGGTTCATATGGAAGGAGCACAGGTATCGAAGATCTAGTCGATACCAGTAGAGAGCATGGTCGTAGTGCAGTCTCCATGGAGACCATGGACTCCTATGGACTCACATGCAAAGGAGGACTGAGCCATATGCGAGGATGGCCAGGCACAGCCACAAGGAGGACCAAGCTCAAGGAGCAGGCACAGCCACGAAGGGGACCAAGCTCAAGGAGCATGCAGATGGTTACCACTCAGGGGCTCGAGAGACAAGAGTCAAAGGAACTGTCACCAGTCAAAGGAGAAGGAGCAGTGTATAGGACACCGGCAAGCAGGTCCTGAGGAGGAGGAGCAGTGTTGAAGGAGTCGACACCACTCAGGAGGCACAGGGGTGCCAAACAAGCAGCAGGATAGCAAGGAGGAGGAGCAGTGTCGAACGAGTCGACACTGCTCAAGAGGCACAGGGGTGCCAAGCAGGAGAGGCCCCTGAACAGTACTTGATGAAGAAGGTACTCTCTGGAGAGAGAGCAGGAGCAGTGTCGCTGGTGATGCTGTGAAGAGGTATATAACCATGCTTTCTCATCATCAAAGGTCAAGTGGATCCTCATCCACTCTACTCACCATACAACTAGTCAATGCTTTAGAAACATAAGTACTCATTAGTTTTCAGTCAGCATAGCAGCAATCTATCAAGGTTGCTCCTCATTGTAGTGTGTGTGTTGTATCACCACTACCTGACATCTGAAGGCACCCCATAGCAGGTTAGCAGTCCAGATATAGATAGAACTGAAGGCAGTAGTCCACTGTGGTCCGGGGATCACTTCAAGCATCAAGTCAACACACTGGACACTCATGTTGATGCCACCAACCTCATCACCAACACCATCAACCTCATTATCATCGACATTCACCAACCTTATCACCAACACCATCAACCTCATCATCATCAACCCTCACACCAGACCTTGGTGTCATCACAACCTACATATTGATATTCATCATACCGAGCTACCCCTGAATGGAGTGTCCACAGAGGTCAGCCGAAACCTATGATAGTATATACCCAAATGCCACCCATCACGCAACTTGATAGTCGCCGAGCAACTAACTCATCAAGACCGATACCAAGACAATAGCTGTCGCACAGTTTGATAGTCACCGAGTATCTCGACAGACCGACCTGGGTTTCAGGCGCGAGACCCCTGACACAAGGAACAGATCCCAGCTCAGCCAAGAAGGGGATCAAACTCAGGAGCATGTGACAGGTTATCACACAAGGGGAGCATGCTCATGGTCACATGGGGATAGGCATAGGGGAGACTGCATGGATGGAAGCAGGAAAATAAGGATGGTCACATGGTTGGGGGCCACCAGATAAGGGGGGCCAGGAGAATGGTCACTAATGGGGAGGTGAGGGAGTCAGAGCAAGGGGGACCGGCACAGGAACTACGAGAAGGAGGGGCAGTGTCAAGGACACACAGCTCAAGGAGAGGAGGATAAGGAGGGTGGAAACACTCCTTAGGAGGAGCAGGAGCGGTGTCGCAGGCGATACCATATGAACACATAAATACTCTCACTTCACCATAGTATACAAGTGGATCCCCTTTCACTCTACTTTACATTTACTTACTCTTAGTTACAGTTAGCTTCATTGCAATAGCAGGGCTTTGCAACAACCTCTCAAATGCATGTGTTGTATCACTGTCAAAAGGCCATCACTGTAGGTGGTGTTGTTCAACATCTGCAGTCCAGTCAGTTACTGTAGGCAGTGTCTAAACACCTGTGGTCCAGTACCTCCTGTCATCTGTAGGCAATAGTCTTATTGTGGTCCAGGCAACAACAAGAGCATCAAGCAGCAGCATCATGAACACTTGCGCTGTATTAGAGAGTTGTATTCTATACCATTCTTGAACCAATGTGTTACAGACATGCCATATAGCCTCTGAACAGAGTGTTCAAGGTGGTCAGCCAAAACCTACCAGAACTCAACCATTTGGTTACTTTCAATCAAAACATACCAAATAGATCTTACTCAATTGATCTCACCAAAATCAACCGGAAACACCCAATCTGGTTTCTGGCATGCGACTGCTTACAGTGGCTTCATGAAGATTGCCTCCTTGAGCATGGAGTTCAGGTAGGCCATCGTGATGTCGAGGGCATGAACTTCCCAGTCATTTTGCTTGGCCAGTGCTAGGATGGCCCTGATTGCTCCAAGGGGTGCAACTGGAGAGAAGGTTGTAAGTGGTCGCCTGCCTGAAACCAGGTTGGGTGTTTCCAATTGGTTTTGGTGAGATCAATTGAGTAAGATCTACTCAGTATGTTTTGACTAAAAGTAACCAGACAGCTTCATACGGGTGGGTCTTGGCTGACTGCCTTGAACACTCTGTTCAGAGGTTGTGTGGCACATCCATTATTCTCTTGAGAGAGAGTAATACACTCTCCTTTACAGTACAAGTGTTTGTAGTACTGTTGCTAATGCTCTCTAACATTGTCTGGACTGCAATATGCTTATTGCCTACAGAGGATGGGAGTTACTGGACCACAGGTGTTGGACACTGCCTACAATAACTGACTGGACTGCAGGTGTCAAGCAACACTGCCTACAGTAAGGAACTGGACTGCAGGTGTTGAGGAACACCACCTACAGTTGATGCCTAATGGTGATACAACACACACATTTGAGGTGTCATTGCAAAGCTCTGCTATTGCAATGATATGTAACTATGAGTCAAGTAAAGAGTATGTAAAGTATAGAGTAGAGTGGATGAGGTTCCACTCATATGCTATGGTAGAATGAGAGTATTTATGCATTTGCTTGGTGTTGCCTGTGACACCTCTCCTACTCCTCCTGAGAGGCCTTTGCCTCCTCTTGACACTCTCTCTCCTGCTGGTGTCAATCCCTTTGATGCTGCGCCTCTACTGCTTGCACAGTGTATTGGTTTGTGCAATACTGCCCCTTTGCCTCCATGCTCTTCTTTGCCTGGTGATGTGTGATGACCCCTGCAACACAGCTCCTCCTCCTCATAGACAATCCCCAGTCTTCTTGACACAGCTCCTTCTCTCTTCACCAGCAACCATCTTCTCGACCTTATCTTGTGAATCCCTTAACCACATGTCAGGCTCTGTTGCCAAGCCCCTTGATCATGTGGTCACCCCTGTGCTTGGTCCTATGTGGCTGTATGCATGTACCCCTTGAGTGGTAACCATCCACATGATGCTGAGCTCAGTCCCCACTCCTGCATGTGGTTATCTCCCATATGCTTTTCCTTCTAATGCCAGTATCCTCCTTCCTGAATCTCCCAATGCTTGCTCATGATGGCTGACTTGCTGAGACATGCTGATCAGGCTGATTCTGATCGATCCTTGGGAGATTAACCAGGATCCCAGAGCTTGGTTGATCTCACAAATCATATGCACTACCAACCCAATTAGATCATCAATTCCCAATGATTGCCACAGATCAATTTGGCGCACACTTCATACGCTGACCTTGTGACAAAGGTTTCCTGATAGTCAATTCCCTCCCTCTGTGTAAAGCCTCTTGCAACTAGTCAAGCCTTGTGCTTTATTGGCACACCATCTGCATTGAGCTTTAGGCAGAGCACAATCTTGGAGTCCACAAGTGGTGCTCCAGGTGGGTGATGTACAGCCTCCCATATGCCCATTGCTTCAAGCCCTTCCAGTTCCTTGTGGATCGCTTCCTTCCAAAGCTGAGCATCCTCTCCATCCATTGCTTCTCTGAGCATTGGATCCAAGTTTAATGCAGCTGTGTTGGTGGCACCAACCACACTATCCATGGCTGGTAAGAGGTCCTCTACTGCAGCTTCAGACATAGCCTCCTCTTCCATTGTGGTGGGCACTGTGGTATCTTCCTCTCAACTTCCACTGTGGTTGTGAGCTTGTATGCTTCCTGCTGGCAGTCATCCCAGCCCTTGTCCTCATGGAATGTTGCAGAGTTGCTCCATTGGACTGATGCTGGCTGGTCTGGGTTGCAGAACTTCCATGCCTTGTGTTTGTCATCATATCCAATAATGATACCTGGTTTTGCTCTGGTCCCATATTTGCCCTGTTGGTCCTTCTGTTGGACATGGACCCATGCCAAGCATCCAAATGCTCACAGTTGCTGCACCAATTTGTGTGCAGTGGTTCCATAAAAGGCTTTGTGAGGGATGGACTTGGTCACTGATGGGGTAAGGTTCATCACATGTGCTGCTGCAGTAATTGCAAAAGGCCATAACTCTCTGCAGCAGGCTCAACCAATGAGCATTGAACACATCTTCTCTTGACCTGACCTAATTGCTCTTTCTGCCTGTCCATTCTGGGCACTGACCCCCAGAACAGTCTTCTGCCACTTAAAACCTTCTGTCATGGAAACTGCGCAGGAAGATCCGAAATGAGGTATGAGGAGCCTTGTGTCAGGGGTCTCGCGCCTGAAACCCAGGTCGGTCTGTCGAGATACTTGGTGACTATCAAACTGTGCAACAGCTATTGTCTTGGTATCAGTCTCGACAAGCTAGTCACTCAGTGACTATCAAGTTGCACAATGACAGCAGGTGGCATTTGTTGTATATACTATCGTAGGTTTCGGCTGACCTCTGTGGACACTCTGTTCAGGGGTAGCTTGGCATGATCAATATCAATATGTAGGTTATGATGACACCAAGGTCTGGTGTGAGTGTTGATGATGATGAGGTTGATGGTGTTGGTGATAAGGTTGGTGAGTGTTGATGATAATGAGGTTGATGGTGTTGGTGATAAGGTTGGTGGCATCAACATGAGTGTCCAGTGTGTTGACTGATGCTTGGAGTGATCCCCAGACCACAGTGGACTACTGCTTTTGGTTCTATCTATATCTGGACTGCTGGTTTGCTATGAACTGCCTTCAGACATCAGGTAGTGGTGATACAACACATGCACTACAAGGAGGAGCAACCTTGTTAGATTGCTACTATGCTGACTGGAACTAATATATACTTATGCTGAAGTGATAACTAGTTATGGTGTGTGTAGAGTGGATGAGGATCCACTTGACCTTTGATGATGAGAAAGTATGGTTATATACCTCTTCACAGTGTCACCAGTGATGCTGCTCCTGCTCTCTCTCTCCAGAGAGTACCTTCTTCATTGAGTACTGTACAGGGGGCCCCTCTAGCACCACTCCTGTCCCCCTTGAGCTATCGACTTCTTCAACACTGCTCCTCCTCCTTGCTATCCTGCTTGCTTGGCACCCCTGTGCCTCCTGAGTGGTGTCGACTCCTTTGACACTGCTCCTCCTCCTCAGGACCTGCTTGCTGGTTCCCTATACACTGCTCCATCTCCTTTGACTGGTGATGGTTCCTTTGACTCTTGTCTCTCGAGCCCCTGAGTGGTAACTGTCTGCATGCTCCTTGAGCTTGGTCCTCTTCGTGGCTGTGCCTGCTCTTTGAGCTTGGTCCTCCTTTGCATGTGAGTCCATAGGAGTCCATGGTCTCCATGGAGACTGCACTACAACCATGCTCTCTACTGGTATCGACTAGATCTCTGATACCTGTGCTCCTTCCATATGAACCAGTGACCCTCCTGCTTCTTGAGCATTTAGGCCCATGACACCTTGTGTGCTCAAATTGCGAAATAAACCGGATCGCGGGGTTCCGGTTGATTTCCCTGACAACAACCGCATTGCGCTTGTCTGGTTGATTTCCCAGTTGATTTCACTGAATGCATCGCAAGAAGCTTCCATCGAGATGGAACAAGCCGATGGACTACACGGAAACCACGGGAGGCTGAGCAGAGAAGGCTGTCATAAGACCGGATGCACAGGAGGATCTGGAAGCATATGAGGAGTGGTGCAGGACTCGTCGGATCGGGCCGACAAGGGTCCAAAAGCTGAACCCATCGACATTGGTAGTAGAGAGGTCCTACAACAGATCTCACTCAAATCGGTAAGAGCGGGAGCTTATAGCAAAAACCACTGGAATTAGTAGTATTGTGATTGTATGACAGATCTCACTGAAACTGGCGAAAGGACGTCGATATCATGGATGGGTGGCAATGACATCTGGGTCCACCACCAATGAAGTGTCACAGGGTCAGTGGATCAGCATATGAAGTGTGCGCCAAATTGATCTGCAGCAATCATCAGGAATTCACAATCTAATCAGGTTGGTAGTGCATATGACTTGCAAGATCAACTGAACTCTGGGATCCTGGTTAATCTCACAAGGATTGATTGGAATCAGCCTGATCAACATGGCTCAGCAAGTTGGCCATCATGAGTAAGCATTGGGAGATTCAGGAAGGAGGATACCAGCATTAGAAGGAGAAGTGTACAGAGATAACCACATGCAGGAGCAGGGTCCAAGCTCAGTATCACATGGACAGTTACCACTCAAGGGGTACATGCATACAGCCACATAGGACCAAGCACAGGGGTGACCACATGATCAAGGGGCTTGGCAACAGGGCCTGACAGGTGGTTAAGGGATTCACAAGATAAGGTCAAAATAGTAGTTGCTGGTGAAGAAAGAAGGAGCTGTGTCAAGTAGACCAGGGATTGTCTATGAGGAGGAGGAGCTGTGTTGAAGGGGTTGTCACACATCACCAGGCAAAGAAGAGAATGGAGGCAAAGGGGCAGTATTGCACAAACCAATACACTGTGCAAGCAGTAGAGGCACAGCATCAAAGGGATTGACACCAGCAGGAGAGAGAGTGTCAAGAGGAGGCAAAGGCCTCTCAGGAGGAGTAGGAGAGGTGTCACAGGCAACACCAAGCAAATGCATAAATACTCTCATTCTACCATAGCATATGAGTGGAACCTCATCCACTCTACTCTATACTTTACATACTCTTTACTTGACTCATAGTTACATATCATTGCAATAGCAGAGCTTTGCAATGACACCTCAAATGTGTGTGTTGTATCACCATTAGGCATCAACTGTAGGTGGTGTTCCTCAACACCTGCAGTCCAGTTCCTTACTGTAGGCAGTGTTGCTTGACACCTGCAGTCCAGTCAGTTATTGTAGGCAGTGTCCAACACCTGTGGTCCAGTAACTCCCATCCTCTGTAGGCAATAAGCATATTGCAGTCCAGACAATGTTAGAGAGCATTAGCAACAGTACTACAAACACTTGTACTGTAAAGGAGAGTGTATTACTCTCTCTCAAGAGAATAATGGATGTGCCACACAACCTCTGAACAGAGTGTTCAAGGTGGTCAGCCAAGACCTACCAGTATGAAGCCATCTGGTTATGTTTAGTCAAAAGATACCAAGTAGATCTTACTCAATTGATCTCACTGAAGTCAATCAGAAAACCCCAACCTGGTTTCAGGCGCGAGACCGCTTACATGAAGCAGGGGACCTGCTTGGCAAATGAGTCCAGGGGTGGTAGATGGGTTAAATGAAAGGGTGTGTGAACTATTGCTCAGATGAGGTGGAACTGACCCCTATCGATGATGAGACAATGCAAAGACTGTCCATCTGCAGGAAGCACAAGACACAATGCTGACAAGCAGCACCACAGGATGGGAAGGAGGAATAGAAAGGATGAGGAGGAGGAGGAGCAGTGCCAAAGAGATGCCCAGAGGGGGGGGCACAATGTTGCAGGGCGATGTCAAGAGAATGGTTATATAACCTCGCTCTTCGCCATAGCCGTTGAGTGGATCTCCATCCACTCTACACCATATAAACTAGTTATCACTTCAGCATGAGTATACATTAGTTTCAGTCAGCAAAGTTGCAATCACAAGTAGATTGCTTCCATTGTAGCACATGTGTTGTATCACTGCTCACTGACATCAGATGGTGGTTCATATTAACCAGCAGTCTGGATAATGATTAGAACTGAAGGCAGTCATCCACTGCAGTCCAGGGATCACCTCAAGCACTCAGTCAACACACTGTACACTTGTGTCAGCACCACCAACAATCTCATTCACACCAGACCTTGGTGTCAGTACAAGTTCATATAGCCATTGATCATGCTGAGCTACCTCTGGACAGAGTGTCCACAGCAGTCAGACAAAACCTGCAATAGCAAACACACTACTACATCTTCAGGCAAGAAAAGTCATAGAGGCTTCTCTATGACATACCTCAATAGAAATAATAATACTCAACATGTTATCACATATCTCAACAAGATTTGTGATAGACATGTTTCTATTACAGATATCAGGTTTTAGGCACGGGACCTCTGACAAGAGGCTTCACTCAGCGGGAGGGCATCGACTACATGGAGGTATTCACAACAGTCACACCCATTCAATCTATTCAAGGAGTGCTCACCATCACAGCAGTCCAAAACTGGGAAATGGATTCTATTGATGTAAAGCAAGCATACCTAAATTTGACAATACACCATGATGTATACCTAAAGCCTCCAATTGGAATCAAAATACCACCCAGAAAAGCCCTGAAGGTAGTGAAGGGACTGTACAGCCTGAAACAATCAGGCTGTGAGTGGAATATCGAGCTAGATTCACATCTCCAGACAATTGGATTTCATTGCATGCCAAGCACACCATGCCTATACTCAAGAGGAACAGGCAATAGAATCACAATCATCACAGCATATGTAGATGATATGTTGATAACATTGCCCAGTCATAACAAGGTGGATCATACTAAGCAAGAGATCATGGACAAATGGGAGATGGAGGATAATGGCAAAGTCAAGGAGTTTCTGGGGATCAAGATCACTCACTATAGGGGGCAGAGGAGAATATCTCTGGATTTAACTGCATATGTTAAGGCAATGGTAAGCAAATGGTTAGGGGGAACAAATGAAAAATCATGGATACCCATGCTGAGTGTGGCAAGAGTTGCTGGAGGCAAGAAGTGTAACCCTCAACAAGTGAAGCAATACCAAGAGTTGGTTGGTCAACTATTGTAGGTGTCTAACACCACCTGGCCAGACATTGCTTTTGCAGTGGGGATGTTAGCACGATATATGTCAAACCCAATTGACAGTGCATGGAAAGCAGCCACTCATATGGTGAAATATTTGAATCAGACAAGTGGATACCAGCTGCATTTAGGAGGTGGATCAGGTGAACTTGCAAACAAACCAGTGACAACATATACCAACACAAATTGGGCATCAGATCCCACAAATGGGTGGAGGAGTACCTCAGGGGCAATAATGTATGTGTATGGATGCCCAGTCAGCTGGAAGTCTCACATTCAGAAATGTGTGGCATTGTCTGTGGTTGAGGCAGAATTCATTGCTGCTTCCAAAGCAGTACAAGAAGTGTTGTTCTTCTCATATTTGCTTTGGGATCTGGAGTTCACAGATGTTCAACCAACACTCTACACAGACAGTCAGGAATGTATCCAGGTAAGTAAAGATCCAGCCAAACACTGGAAGTTGAAGCACATTGATACCCAATATCATTTTGTTCAAGATCACATACAAGAAGGCAATGTAATGATCAAATTTGTTGGAACAGTGAACAACATAGCAGACATTATGACAAAACCTTTGCAGGGTCTCAACACCTCTCAATTAGCTAGGATGATAGGATTGGAGATACTGCCAAGGGGGGGTGTTGAAGATGTGTCAGCATCCCAAGAAGAATGCACAAGCTATAGCTGGGACACCAAGGGACCAAATGCATGCATAAGCAATGAACACAATAAGGCACATGAAGGTTGCCATACCAATGGCTCAGGGGCATCACAGAAAGCAGCAACTCAGGGGGTTACAAAAGAGGTGACTCATCTGGCTCAGACATGATCAAAGGTAGTGATAGAGTATATATATGTGTTTGTCATTAAGATTCAGACTACCAAAATATCAAGCATTACAAGAAGACATATGACTGTGTTAAGGGAGCCTGATCATGGCCCCGTTAACGGCGTATACTAATTGTCATCTTCAATTCTTAGACTCAGCACAAGTGAGGGAAAATACCGCGCAACGCCCCCAAGTCGTTCACTTTGCGAACCTGAACAGGCGTCTCACTTGCCGCCTCTCTCTGTCTCTCGCTTGCTTCGCCAGGTCGACGCACCAAAATGTGGATCGCTTGGACCTGCGACACAACCGCAGTGACAATTGCAGGCGAAATAGTCGCCTCTGCAGCTCCACGTGCCATCTGGGTCTCTAATACCTGGACAAAGTTGCGCGCAACAGGCCAAAACTGGCTGTGTCGAACAAGAGTATCCATAAGCTTGTCAAAGTTAGATCTTGCCGATTCGAGTTGTGCTGTGGATGCTGACTGGGTGGCTTCTTGTAAAACCTCGATTTCGGCGAGAGAGGTGCAAGCAGCGAGGAAGCAAGCAACCGCAGAGAGAGGCGTGTCGGCGAGCATGTTCGAGTCGACCGCTTCTCCGAGCATGCAGATCTCGCCTGTTTCGCGAGCAGCTGAGCGCATAGCATCGTACTCTGTGTTAGTCATGGGTGCTTCTGAAAGCAAAAAGCGGTGGAGAAGGGCCATGTTGTGTGTGAGATGGAGCTGGAGGAACGAGATCGACTCGCCCTTTTCGTGTGCTCTTCTGAGGTTGGCTGATCCGAGCTGAAGCACGGAGGGAAGTGACTCGTATTGACTAACAAGATCAGCTCCAATAGCTGCGATCTCCGTTTCGCGGGCTCGCTCTCGTTCAGCGCCTGAGCCTCCGCCAACAGCTGCTCCTCCGTTCGTCGAAAGCGCTACCTCAGCTAGACGGCCCAGGTAATGCAGCTGTCGAACGAGGGCTGCAAAGATACAAGGCTCTCCCTTTCGCATCGTGGCCGGGAAGATGGTATCGATGTCGTGATCCTTAATGATGAGAGGGCGGGCGGTGGCGATGGATGTGATTCGATCGAGACAGTAGGTCATCCAGAAGACGTCGTCAGCGATCAGCTTCTGCGCCCTGCCACCATGTTCGCTCTCCGGTGCGGAACGTGGTGCTGCCTCAAACGCGGGGGATGGCTGTCGGTGCTGGGCAGGTCGAGCGCGGTGCAAATCCAGCTGCATGCAGAGACGCACTGCGGACGATGTGATAGCCGCTGCGGAAACCATCTGACCCATGAGAATGTCTCGGATCGCCATTACACCAAGAGCCAAAATCGCTTCGAGGTGAGGATTCTGCAGCGCGCCACCAATCAGAGCGCGCGCTCGCTCACTGTAGACCTTGCTGCTGAGCGCATCAGCACTAGGAGGGCGCAGGCCATCACGTTCGTAAAAGCTGGCACCGATAGCGCAAAGAGCATTGGCCAACAACGCCGAGATAGAGCCGTCTTGGATGCGACTGCCGATGGCTTCGGTGTCGAGGCCGGGCATCTGCTCGCCCACAGCATTGACATAAACTTGGAAGAAGAGCTCGAGGAGAGGCTTGGGAGGCATGACATCTTGTTGACGCACGAACGGGATGACGGCGGCTGGCGGCAGTGAAGATGAATGAACAGGCGACCAGTTGGAAGGGGCAACCTGGTTTGGCTTGGAGTTTTTGTCGGCCTTTGCCTTTTCTCTGGCCAAGGCTCGCCGCTGAATGCTGTTGATCAGCGGCAAAGACAGTTGGTCCACGGGGATGGGATAGCTTAGAGAGTCGTATTCGGATGAGGCTGACTCGAGCATCTCGCGCTCTTCGTGTCGAGCAAGATCCATGGCGATGCTCATGTGGCGCAAGTCCGGCTGCGTAGGTGGACTGTTTCGAAGTCTGAAGATGTGCAGTTGGGCAACGGCATCTGCAGGTGAGCGATTGGGACTGTGTTGAGCATCTGCAGCAAAGAGCTCGACCATGCCGACAATGCCAGCTGCAACGTCCATAAAGGGGCGTCGGGCCGCGTGCGAGAGGCCACCAACGATATCCCAGTCAGCGGCAAAGGCGCGATCGAGACGCTCACCGGCTGTGCTTCTCTCAGCAAGATCTTCCAAAGTATCCTCTTGACTCATGTAGGCCTCGACAGCAATGCGTTGGGCGTCGGTGGGTGGACGACCGAGAACGGCGATCTCCAAGGCTCTCTTCTTGCAGTAAGTGGCAGTTGCGTTGATACGTGGACCTCGAGACTCTGGCATTGATCGCATGGGTCGGCTTTGCTGTGCTTCCCGCGCCAAACGACGATCTTGGGGATGAGGCTCGGCTCTGTCGTCGCGCATCCAAGATGGAGACGAATCGTGTCGGGATGATGGAACACCGGCTGAGCTGTAGGGACGACCATGAGATTCTGGCCTTCCGTACGTTTCTGAGCGGCTCTCGTGAGCATAGTGGGGATGCAAGTGACGCTCAGAAGGGCTGCGGCTTGCTGGCATGGCTGACTCGGCGTGACGAGCGTGTCGATCGCCATCAGAATTGGTCCGATAGCGATTCGCACGACCCATAATGGGACTCGAGGCCATAGCAGAGCTGTGAGGGAGCGAGCTCGAGCTCATTGCCACGTGTGGCATGGATTGAGAGGGCGGCAGCCCACTTACAGGGCCTCTTTCGCCAGCTGAGCGACCATAGACGTCGGCAACTGCATGCTCAGCCAGGTCGAGAGGCTTTTGCTCGACCGATTCGGGAGAGCGTTGAGACGAAGCACCGACGGGACTCCTCTTTCGTGCTTTGGCAGCATCTCCTGTCTTGGCACGACGAAAGTCGACTTCTGGCCATTTGCATTCGATCTCTGCGATCGATGAAGGGTCAAGTGCGAGAAGAAGTAGAGGATTTGTTAGAAATGCGGTTCAAAGTGACGGCAAGGACAGGTGCGGTGATACTCACTCATGTTGGCGCAGGTCTTGCAAGTAGGGCGGACACCGTCGCAGCGCGATTTCCGGTTACGGCACGCGAGACATGCGAGCGAAACACGAGGTCGCTTGATGGGAGTTGCAGTAGTGACGGGCTCCACCTCGGAGAAATGGCGGATATGGGTTGGCGGCACGTCGTAATGGATATGGTGATGGGGCATGTGTGACGACGCGTGGCCTGTCATCGGTTCGTGACGGTAGGAGTCGGGATGACGCATATGCGAGTCATAGTAGGAGGGAGGCCCACTCTCTCCGGGCGAGCGACGGGTATGGATGTAGTCAACAGAGACCATACCGACAGGGACTGAGGAGGGCGAGCTTGGACGACGAACATAATCATAGGCAGGTCGATCTGACATGGAAGGGTAGGGACGATGCGAAGCGTAGTGAGACGTGTTCGAATCCTTGATGGGAGGCAATCGGGTATGAGCTAGAGGAGGCAGCTCGTTTGATCTTGCCATCGGAAGCTTTGGTAAAGAGTGGCTGGAAGGCAGAACGGGAGGCAAACGGTCCATTCCTCTTCGCGGATTTTCCTCTCCTCTGGGAGCAGAGGAACGAGGAGGAGGAGCCGAACCGCCCAGATCGGCGTAGTAAGGCGGCCTGTCCATAGCGACGGGCGGCAAGAGCTTTCTGCTGCTCAGAGCAAAGTCGACGATGGTGGACAAAATTGTGGGCAACAAGTCCCAAGGACGTCGGAAGATAAGCAACAAGACTCAGCAAGACTATGAGATGTGATCAGTAACGAGGGGGCTTGGCGGGAGATTTGGCCCAACTCGGATGCACACAATGGCTTTGAGGAGCGCCGGAAGTGTAGGATTGACAGGCGGCTGTGCAAGCGCCGCAAGTCACGAGTCGGAAGTGCCGACAAGACTTGTAAGCATCCACTGCCAGGAGACCACAGCAATACCGACGACCGGCAAGGCACTTCTGACGTTTAGGAACGTTTGGTGGTTGTTAGCTTGAGGCGTGATCCGCCTTAATTGTAGAGCTTTGGCGTTCGAAGTGCTCGAGGAGTGATGAAGAAGAAGACGTTGAATTTGGCGGCAAGATCAGGAGGATCACTACGTCCGAAGTGCCGGTAAAGCGGCGACGGATGGCGAAATTTGTCAAGAAGCCGAAGAAGCCGATGATGAAGTGAACGCGGAAGATAGCAAGTGAAAAAAAAAAAAACAATCTTGCGGATAGAAAGATGGGATGTGCCTGGATAATGTAAGAGCACCAGCAGCACTAAGTCCGAAAGGAGTGTTGGGGGATGTTGATGATATGAAGAAGAAGAAAAGGATGCCGAGCTTTGAACAAGACGATCTGTCTCGAGGGGAAGCGGGCACTGTCGATTAGGCTTCGCGTATATGTCGACACTGTGTCGAGCTGATGAAGGACTTTTCTTTCAATCGGAAGCAGTCCGAAGAAGCGCTGGACTGAGGATGAGGAGCGGGCTAGTCGGCTTTCCCAATGGTGTCGAGATGCTGACTCTGAACGCTGTGAGCTGATGCCGAAGCGACGTTGAAGGGCAATGCCGTCGCCGTTGATCGTTTTGCGTACACTGGCGAGCTCGATAACTGGGGATAGAGTAGAGCAGAATACGATGGAGCAGATGGGTGTCGACGGCAAGATGGGGGTGATGGGGAGAAGAAGGTAGCGGGAAGAAGCAGAAGAGGAGGCGGACAATATGCAATTCGAAGTAGGTCAGGCAGAAGCAAAGCATGTTCTAAAGGTCACCCCGGTCGTGGTTGGAGTTCCCGAAAAGGCGCACGAAGAAGTTGGTGGGTGCGGGTAGGTGTGCGTGTGCGTGTGTTTGTTCGATTGTATCCACCAGCAGCCGAGAACAGGAGGGATCAATCACGAGGGATCAATCACGAGGGATCAATCACGAGGGAAGGGGAAAGCTCGGGAGATGGGCTAGGAGGAAGGGGAAACGGAAGTTTACACATTCTCGCATGATTGGCGTGTCAGAAGTGCAGGAAGCGGGTCTCATCGTGATAGAAAGGCTCAGCAGCATCCAGCGACATGTGCCAACGGCTGCAGAGGCAGCAGCAGCGGTAGCGAGAAGGCAGGAAGGTAGGAAGGTATGAAAGTGGGTGTAAATGCAGTACGGCTATGGATTTGGTTTCGGCGCAGACAAGGTCTGGGGTTCACTCGGTACAGCTGCCGGACCAAGATTGTGGAAAGTCGAAATGAGATCTGGGTGGGGTCCATCCAATCCCGTTGAAAGTTGGAGGAAAGGCAACTAATAACTTAGTAGTAGCCGCTGAGAGCAGGACCCATGATGTGCGAGAGAGAATGCGAGAGCAGCCGATGCAACGGAAAATGAGAGAGGCAAGCGAGATGCAAAGAAAAAGGAGAGATGGGTGCGTGGGTGCGATGCTGCCATCCCGACGTGCAGAGAGAGAGAGACTAGCAAACCTGTGTGAAGGGACACCCAGGGTGCCGGTAAACCTCTCGCCTGACCCGGAATCGGCAATGACCGAGCGAGCTCACTTGCTTATAACAACCAAGGTTAAATTTGTTCTCTTCTTGACTGCCTTTCTTTCTCTGCTCCGTCAAGGCGCGCAAGTAAAACCTGATCAACAGATGTCATCTGTCTCATCTTTGTTCGCAGTGCTGTGTCATTGAGGCAACAACAGCAAAACCGCTGGTCCATTCGGGCAACAACAATAGGCTGTCCTTCCGATGTGGCGTCCTAAGAGGCTTCACTAGAGGGGCGCAACGACCCGCCTTGCCAAATGAGCGGCAATCTGACATGACACGGGGCGCCACGAGACGGTATTGCTTGCGAGGTTGAAAGCAAGAACCGACATAGAGACAATAGAAAGCATTGACTAGTCGCCGCTTGGACCATGCGACTACAAGATGAAGAGGCCAGAATGATGAAAGGGGCACCGCTTTCAATGCATCTGTGCTGTCTTGTAACGCCAGATCAAGCGAGGCTGTTATGAAATTACTTTTAGAGATAGGGATTCTCATCGCTTCCAGTAGAGAAGATGATGTTGCTATGGTTGCGCTTCCGTTGGCTTTTCATGCTGTTTGCAGTTCTATCCTGCGAAGCGAAGCGAAGCGATGGCTTATAGGCGAGCTGCGTGTGGGCGTGTCAGCCCTGCTTGAAACTTGATCATCGTACACTTCGGATGTCGTTCCGCCTCTTCCGACATGAATGGTCATTTGTACGGGCACGCCACAAGGAGGAAGGGCTTATGCTGAGCGGCGATTCCCCTGTCAATCGCTTCGATTTCACGTTCCGATTTTGAATTTCTGTTTTATTTTATTTTCCTCCTTTTTCTCTCACACTCACACGCTACGTATTTTAGCCTTCGCCTTCCATCGCTTGAGTGCCAGCCGCTATAAGCGAACCTCGTTTTCTGCAAAGCGTCGGCATTTGCTGCCCAAGCGAGTTGAGCCACAAGCTCTTCTCCAGAGTCCGCAAGCCAGCGATCGCATCAGAGGTCACTTAATGCAACTATGGAGTTGAGTTGACAAATACGCTGCCACCTTCTCGGAGCTGAGAAGGCAGACACATTCGATAGAGCATTGTCTGTTCTCGTACTGGTAGCTCGTGACGATATGCTAATTTAGTTTCCACTGCCAAGCTGCACTATTATCAGTCATAGACAATGTCGGGTTCGGTGTCGCGGACCCGATTGAATTGCCCATACCACACTAACAAAGAGCTCGGGAAGCCCCAAAAGTGGGTCACACACTGATTCATTTTGCTGAGCTTCAAGTACAGTTGTGTCCAAAATTGCCCAGCATCTAATTAATTTGATATGGTGTTCTCAGGTCCTTTTCATGATGATGACCAGTACTCTTTGTTCTCTTTGACAACACCCACTTTGTGTGGTATGGTTGCAAAGCTTGGATAGCCTGCTATCAGAATATGTGAGAAAAAAAGGGTAATCCCACCAAAGAATATGCTGGAATTTAGGTTGGTGCTCTTTGAAGCCCCTCCTCCTCCTCAATTCATTCTGTACCTTGTGTAACTTATCGCTTTGCACAGAATTGAGCTAATAGACCATGCTTGAAACTTCATATGATTGTAGTAAGATATAAACAAAGATGTTTTGGGGTGTTTTGATGAGCTTAGGACATCATATGGCAATACTGCTGTCAACATGGCAAGGAGGGCAAAAAATCAATATGGGGAGGACTAAATACACCACCACTCACCTATTATGGGTCAAAGAGCTGCTCCAAGCAGGTTTCTCAACAAGGGAGATAGCAACTAAACTGTCTATCAACAAATCCAGCATTGCTGAACTGGCAAAATGGGTACCAGAGAGTGAATATGTGAAAAGGATGCCTGGGAGGACCCTCCTCCTCTCCTTGCACCAACAGGCATTACTCACCAGAGGAATTAGCAAGAATTCTTATACTTTGGCTACTGAAGCTTCAGCCTACTGGCTATGACACTATGAACTTTGTTTGTCCAGACAAACCATTACACACATGCTGAAGTGAGCTGGACTTAAGTTTAGGGCAAAAAGAAGAAAACCCTTGCTCACAGATAAACATAGGAAGGCAAGGAGGGTGTTTGCCTAGAAGTATAGACATTGGACTGTTGAACAATGGAAGAATGTCATCTGGAGTGATGAATGCAAGGTTCAACTCATTGGAAAGGACCTGGAAAAGTGATACTGGTCCAGGGATGTCAACTATGATATATATATACCTACACTGCAGGAGGGTGGCCACAGCATCATGATTTGGGGGTGTATGACCTGGGCAGGCCTAGGCCTAATGGTCTATATAGATGACAAACTGATTTCAGAGTGTTACATTGAGTTGCTGGAGGAAGTGGTGCCTGGTAGCATCTTGAAGTGGAAGAATATACAGAGAATTCCACCAAGGGATAAATTGATCTTTCAGCAAGACAATGTCTGCCCTCACACTGCCAAAGTTGCCAAGGAGTACCTGGAGGAGGTCAAACTCAATTTATTGCCCTGGCCTGCAATGTCTCCAGACCTGAATCCTATAGAACATGTGTGGCAGCAGCTGAAAAAGTGGCTATATCAGCAAAGATATACTATCAACAATAAAGCTCAACTCATTGCAGGTTTTGGGCAACTTTTCCCAAGGAATCAGTCCAGGCACTAATAAAGTTGATGCCCAGGAGGTTACAGGCTGTAAGGGTTGCAAAAGGGGGTCATACAAAATACTAAATTATAGTATATAGTAATTTAGGAGGAGCTTTACACTCAAAAAAAGTCATGGCACTTTCACTGTGCACAAATGTGGTCCAATCACAACAAAACTTATATGTACTTGTAGCTCTCAATCTCAGCTTTCCAACAATATGTCACAAGCTACACTTCATTGAGGATACCAGCTCTTGAGAAGCAAAGTTGATGTGTGGTGATGAGCATTTAATTATCCTAAAAGATGTGGGGCAATTTTGGATGCAACTGTAAGATTAGAGTTGCCGGTGTTGGCTTGGGCCCGGGTAGTTTTTGCGTTTTTAAAAACGTGGGTTTTTGAAAAGCGCGTTTTTGGAGGAAAGTTGAACACCTAATTAAGGAAAAGCGGGTTTCCAAAAATGCGATGAGGTCATACAGTCAATAAGAGATGTAGCCTAACAGTAAGCATATGTTACTTGTCCTGCTCTCATTACTATCACCCATTGCTTGCTTATATCTTGCTTTCCTTTTCACACAATGCACTCAATGTAACATTTCATATGATGGTGACAAGAGTTGTATTTAACAGAAGGAAAGAGAGAGTGTTTGTCAGATTGAGAATGGTTGCATCAAGGCTCACTCCTGTCTCCTAGCTGAAGCACTTTGATTCATGGCATTGTAGTCTGCAATAGTCTTCTCATGATGTTGAGACAATGCAGTAGTATCTTCCTCATTGCAGCCAGTGGATCTGAATAGTGCCTGGAACATTTCCTCTTGAAGATCATGTGCAGAAGAACTTTGATGTCTTGACATTGCATACTGCAACATTCCTTGTGTTGCAGTGGCAAGATTGAGTTCATATTCCTGCTGATTTGAGCATCTTGTTCTCCTGAGATCTTGTGCATCCATGACATAAAGTTGGAGGCCTTGCACAACTTCATGCACCTCATTGTCACAGGACCGGATGGATGTGCAGGAAGGACTGGTTTCATATGAAGAGGAGCGCAGAAATCACGGACCAGGCTAAGCGAGAGCTTAAGGCAGAGTTCACTGAAGTCAGTAGTAGTAATGACTCTATGGCATAACTTGTCAGGATCAGCAGGAATGAGGTTGTTACTACAGAGTTCAGTGGAGATGGTAATACCATGCTAAGTATGACAGACCTCAAAGGATCCAGTTTGAGAGAGGCCTCTATCACCAATAAGGGCAAGAGGGGGACAACAAACAAGGAGAGGTTGCCACTGGATGAAGAAGGGGCCCAACTGGATGATGAACTTAAGACAGGCAGGTGGGCGAGATGAGTAGGAGCGTGTTGTCAGGGGTCTCGCGCCTGAAACCCAGGTCGGTCTGTCGAGATACTCAGTGACTGTCAAACTGTGTGACAGCTATTGTCTTGGTATCAGTCTCAATGAGCTATGTTGCTTGGCAACTATCAAGTTGTGTGATGACAGTGGGTGGTGTTCATTGTATATACTATCATAGGTTTCGGCTGACCTCTGTGGACACTCCATTCAGGGGTAGCTTGGCACAATCAATATCAATATGAAGGTTATGATGACACCAAGGTCTGGTGTGAGTGTTGATGATGATGAGGTTGATGGTGTTGGTGATAAGGTTGGTGGCATCAACATGAGTGTCCAGTGTGTTGACTGATGCTTGAAGTGATCCCTGGACCACAGTGGACTACTGCCTTCAGTTCTATCTATATCTGGACTGCTGGTTTGCTATGAACTGCCTTCAGACATCAGGTAGTGGTGATACAACACACACACTACAAGGAGGAGCAACCTTGTTAGATTGCTGCTATGCTGACTGTAACTAATGAGTACTTGTGTTTCTAAAGTATTGACTAGTTGTATGGTGAGTAGAGTGGATGAGGATCCACTCGACCTATGATGATGAGAAAGCATGGTTATATACCTCTTCTCAGCATCGCCAGCGATGCTGCTCCTGCTCTCTCTCCAGAGAGTACCTTCTTCATCGAGTACTGCTCAGGGGCCTCTCCTGCTTGGCACCCCTGTGCCTCTTGAGCTGTGTCGGCTCCTTTGACACTGCTCCTCCTCCTCATGACCTGGTGTCGACTCCTTCGACACTGCTCCTCCTCCTCATGACCTGATGTTGACTCCTTCGACACTGCTCCTCCTCCTCATGACCTGGTGTCGACTCCTTCGACACTGCTCCTCCTCCTTTGATCAGTGACAGTTCCTTTGGCTCTTGTCTCTCGAGCCCCTGAGTGGTAACCATCTGCATGCTCCTTGAGCTTGGTCCTCTTCGTGGCTGTGCCTGCTCCTTGAGCTTGGTCCTCCTCGTGGCTGTGCTTGGCCCTCCTTTGCATGTGAGTCCATAGGAGTCCATGGTTTTTTTTTTTTTTTTTTTTTTTTGATCTCGACTAGATCTTCGATACCTGTGCTCCATCCATATGAACCCATGACCCTCCTGCTTCTTGAGCATCCAGGCCCATGACACCACCCTCCTGATCCAAGTTCATCATTTGGTTGGTCCCCTGCTTCATCTGGGTGATGGACCCAATGCTTACAACACCTTGTCCTGCCTGTGTGGCCTGTGAGTATTGGCATGATCTTGCCAGCTACAGTGAGATCTATCCTATGATCTAGATATTACTGAATTTGGTGGGATTTGTGATATGACCCCACTCATGCTGATTTGGGCGAGATCTGTCATAGAGCCCCTCTACTACAGATCTCAATGAACTCTGCTGTAACCCTTATTTTGCCCAATCCTGTGATTTCTGTGCTCCTCTTCATATGACCTCCGTTCTTCCCGCTTCTGTGCATCCGGCCCTATGACACACAGCCTGGTGTAGTCTCAAGTAGGTTTGCTAGGACCTTGATCATGTTGTGCTACCACAGGACAGAGTGTCCACAACAAACCAAATAGGGCTTGCTCAGGTGATCTCACCGAGGACAACTGGAAACACACAATCTGGTTTCAGGGGCACGACCTCTTACACCGCGCTACCACTGGACAGAGTGCCCACAGCGGTTAGTTTTTTCGGTGTCATGGGACCGGATGGCTGCGCAGGAAGAACTAGAATTATATGAAGAGACCATGCAGAGGAATCGATGATCGGGCAAATAGAGAGTTCTGACAGAGTTCAGTGAGATTGGTCATATCGAGACTCTACAACAGAATTTGTCAAGATTGGTAAGAGAGTGATCTTACTACAGAATTTGGTGGGATCAGTAGAGCCACACCCATATGACAGATCTTGTAGGAACTGATTAGAGGATGCCTCTATCACCGATCTCATGGTAGGAGGACAACAGACAAAGTAGGGCTTACCACCTGATGAAGTAGGGGCCCTATGTGACAATGAACTTGGTGTAATACAATGGGCACCATGGTTAGGGGCATGTTGAAAGAGGGGTGCACCTTACACTTGGATGAAGTGGGGGCGACCCTTATCAACAATGAAGTGACACTAGCTTTCCTCGACCACCAAGGAGCGGGAGAAAACTGTGCTCAACACAGAGGGTACACCTCTAGAGAGAAACGGAGCAGTGTCGCAGGCAACACTGCAAAGACATCTATATAACCATGCTTTCTTGTCATAGTAGTTGAGTGGATCCTCATCCACTCTACTTTACATTTATTAGCTATAACTTCAACACAAGTATACTTAGTAGTTTCTGCCAACAGTTGGAATTGCAGAGCATTGCATCTATCTGGTGCATGTGTTGTATCACCACTACTTGATGCCATCCAAAGGCAGTACTCTCTGTGGTCTGGATATCAATTGACACTAAAGGTGGTTTCATCCTGCAGTCTGGCCCTCTCGATCTTATACTAGGGGCAGTTGTCCACTGCGGTCTGGGGATCAACCAACTCAATCAATCATCAACACACTGGACACTCGTGTTGAGACAACATATTCATATCACTCTTCAGCATTGTAAGGAGTCCACCTGGACATTGATTGTGCCAAGCTACCTCTGGATGTAGTGTCCACAGCAGTTAGTCAAAATCTGTGATAACTCTCAGTTACAAGCTATATGAGTGAAAAATATTATAGAAGGCTTCTATAGCAGATTCCAGCAAGAACAGTAATAGAAGGCTTCTACAATAGATTTTGCTGAGGTTGGGTTTAATCGACCTTTACCATAGATTTCGGGTTTCTGGCATGCGACTGCTGGCAGTCGGAATTTGTTCAAACTCAGTGTTACAATCTATTCCAGCAGAAGAGATTGCAAAGAGCTCATACAATAGATCTCACCAAGGCTGCTCCTAGTCGGCTTTTACAGTAGATTCTGGGTTTCAGGCACACTGTCAGCGATCGCGTGCCTGAAACCCGAGATCTACCGGATCGATTGATTTCAACCAGTTTCAATGAACTCTCTTGAGTGTGCACCTGTCAGCCACTTTCACTAAGACTGCTTGGAGGCTGCTTACCTGATGAGTTTTGGCTAACCACTGTGAACACTTGGTCCAGTGGTAGCATGGCACAGTCTAGCTCCTGTCTGCTGCAGGAGGCCTTAGGGTAACATTGGCTCGATATGAGTGTTTGCAGTGTCGACAACCAGAGGGCGAAGTGAAGGGGAAAAACTGGACTGCAGTAGGGGTACTGCCTTTGGGGAATAGGTATCCAGACTGCAGTAACTACTGCCTACAGACGACGTCAGTGAGGGGTGATACAACACACCTGCTCAGATTAGTAGCAACAGCCTGTGATTGCAACTATGTGAAGGAACAACTAAGTATACATTACAGTTAGAGTATAGTTAGTTAAGAATGGAGTGGATACCAGATCCACTCATTCACTATGATGGAAGGGGCCTATATATATCTCAACACCATGGTGTTGACCTTGCCACAGCCTTCCTTCTTGACAAGGTGTGGCCTCTCTGTCCACCCCTGTCTACCTGGTGTCATGGGCCTGATTGCGCAGGAAGCAGGAAGACCCGACAGGTCATATGAAGGTAGCGCAGGAATCGAGGGATCGGATAGCTCGGTGGATTTACAGAAGAATTCAGTGAGATTGGTAGTAGACATGGTTCTATGACAGATCTCATCAGGATATGCCCAAATGAAGTTGATATCACAGATCCTACCAGAATCTGCAGAAAGTACAATAGTATGGTGGATTTCGCTGAGATCAGTGACAATGACATTTGTACGATGATTTCACATGTGAGAGGGACTATGCTCGCAAGTGAGGAGGATCGAGCACTGCCAAGACAGGGACCGAGCTCATGAAGCATGCAGACAGTTACCGCTCAGGGGCTCAGGAGATATGCAGACAAGAGAACCATTGCTGGTTGAAGGAAGAGGAGCTGTGTGGCAGGCACCAGCAAACAGGTCATGAGGAGGAGGAGCAGTATTGATGGAGTCGATACAGCTCAAGAAAGACAGGAGCAACAAGGCTTGATGAGGGGGAGGAGTCTCAGTGGAGACTCTGGTACAGTACTCGACAGCAAGGGTACTCTCTGCAGAGAGAGCCAGAGCAGTGTTGCTGGCAATGCTGTGAAGAGGTATATAACCATACCTTCTTGTCACAAATGGTTGAGTGGATTCCCATCCACTCTACACACAACATAACTAGTATTACTTCAGAAGCATAAGTATTCATTAGTTCAGTCAGCATAGTAGTAATCGATAGATTGCTCCTCATTGTAGTGCATGTGTTGTATCACTGCTCACTGACATCTGAAGGTGGTTCATAGCAAACCAGCAGTCTGGATAAAGATAGAACTGAAGGCAATCGTCCACTGCAGTCCAGGGATCACCTCAAGCGTTAGTTGACACACTGGACACTTGTGTCGATGCCACCAAGTATCACACTCACACCAGACCTTTGGTGTCATCATCAAGTTCACCAATGTCATATCATTATTGATTGTGCTGAGCTACCTCTGGATGGAGTGTCCACAGTGGTTAGTTGAAATCTGCAATAGCATTACTACAACTACAGATTCAAGTGAGAAAAGTGATAGAGAAGGCTCTATCACATATCTTACTAAGAATCGAAATACCACTAGCATTATCACATAACTCAACAGAATTGGTAATAGTACTGATACTACTACTGATCTCAGGTTTCAGGCGCGCGACTGCTGACACCTGGCTCCTACTCCAGTCCTATCCTCCCTGCTCCTACTCCCTTGCTGAAGCCATGATCCTCCTACACCAACTTCATCATGCTCAGGGGTTCTCTCCAACTTCATCAGGTGGTGAGCTCCCTTGCCCTCTGCTCCCAGTGGCTGATCCTGCAATCATGATGGATTGACCTCATCCCATTGTGGGACCAATTGGTCTGCTTCATCTTGGGCCAGTCTTGGTGAAACTTCCCAGGTCCCACCATCTTGACCATTCTCAATTAGGTTCACCAGGGCTCACTTGTTTGGCCATTCTTGATGAGATTGGTTGGAGCCCCTGGGTCTCGACCAGTCCCACTTCCTGTGCGCCAAGCTCATTTCGGCTGCTGCGCAGAAATGCACATTCATGATTTCTGCACTGGCCCTGTGACACGCACAACCGCTGAAAGTGCCTGTCACCGGAATGGAATTCCGTTCTCCAAGTCCAGAGCATTTGGGATTGAAAATCCTTTTACTTCAGTTTTGTGTGAATTGAGTACACCAGCTAAGGGACTAGCTGGTGTAGTGGTTTTACTGCTCACTATGTTTTGGTTTGGTTACCCGATTCCCGATCCCTGACATCGTCGACTGTGGTCCGGTTACCATTCAATCACTCAATTGTGCAGCTGTTGACATTACGGAAGTGTCAGGGGTCTCGCGCCTGAAACCTGATATCTGTAGTAGAAACGTGTCTAGTACAGATCCTGTCAAGATATGTGGTAAGTGCCATGTATTATTATACTTGTTGAGATCTGTTGTAGAAGGCCTCTATGACTTTTCTTGCTTGCTTATGTGATAGGTTGATTGCTATTGCAGATTTTGGCTGACCACTGTGGACACTCTGTCCAGAGGTAGCTCAGCATGATCAATAACTATAGGAACTTTGTAATGAAACCAAGGTCTGGTGTGAATGATGTTGTTGGAGCTGACATGAGTGTCCAGTGTGTTGACTGAGTGCTTGAGGTGATTCCCAGACTGCAGTGGATGACTGCCTTTGGTTTCTAATGATTGAGAGAGCTGGACCACAGTATAAACCACCTTTGGTGTTGATCAATATCTGGACTGCAGTTAATACTGCCTTCAGATGATGTCAATGAGCAGTGATACAACACATGCACTACAATAGAAGCAATGTCTTGCAATTGCTACTGTTGACAAACTACTAAGTATACTTATGTGAAAGTGATAGCTAGTATGATATGCTGTGGAGTGGATGCCGATCCACTCACTGGCTATGACGAGGAACATGGTTATATACCATCCTTGCAGTGTCACCTGCGATGCTGCTCCTGTTCTGGGAGGCCTCTTCAACCCTGCTCCTCCTCCTTGTCCCTCCTATCCTCTCCTTCCACCTTGTGATGTCGTTTGTTGGCACCGCTTCTCTCGCCTTCTGTGGATGGATGGTCCTCTTGCAGCCCCATCATCTTCAGGGGCCAGTCCCACTTCATCTGAGTGGCAACTCACACCCTTTCATCACCCTCCTGTCATTGGCACCCACCTGCTTGCACCAACTTCACCATCATGCAAGGCCCCTACTTCATCCAGTGGTGACCTCTCCCTTGTTTGTTATCCTCCTCTTGCCATATTGGCAATAGAGGCACCTCTCAAACCAATTCTTGTGAGGTCTGTCATATGAGCATGGTATTACCATTCCTACTGAACTCTGTAGTAACTACCTTGTTCCTACCAATCCTGACAAGTTCTGCCATAGAGCCTTTGGTTCTACCAATCTCACTGAGCTTTGTCAGAACTCTCCTTTTGCCCGATCCACGATTATCACGCAAGGTCACTTCATATGAATCCGTTTCCTGCGCATCCATCCAGTCCTGTGACAGGAAGCTCGTTGTCATGGGACTGGATGCGCTGGAAGCAGGAAGACCTGTCAAGTCATATAAAGGAGAGCACAGGAATCAAGGAATCAGGCAGATTGTGGGATTTGCAGTAGAGTTCACTGAGATCTGTAGTAGAAACAGCTCTATGGCAAATCTTGCCTAGATTGGCACAAGCAAAGTGTCACGGCAGCCGGTCGGCCGAAATGGAGTCTGCGCCATCTGCGCAGACAGAGAGGTTAAAATGGTTGAAGGGCTGCATAAGAACCTGACTCGGCAGTTCCCAAGGAGATCCAGTAGGAGACCGTAACTCACTGGATATTGGGGACTACTGGTGGCAGGAACAGATGGGAGGGTTGTCGAGCAACACCACTCTGTGGTACACATGGGAAGTCATTGTCATTGATCAATGATGATCAGACATGTGATGAATTGCTAGGGAACAATCACTCTGGAAGTGTAGTTGGTTTGGCAGCTTGGGAAGGTGCTGAAGTCAGCCTTACCAAGCAAGCCCTGAGCAGTGCCACACGCAGGTCATGTGGTGGTGCCAGATCATGTCCTTGATACAGTGTTGTATATATACTATCTCCCCATGCTATTGGATGAGCAGAGACTCATCCACTCTACAAAACTTTCACAGTTATCATAGCCATACGTTCTACTACACGAACAGTAACATTCTTTCTACATCGCACATCGCAATATCATCTATTGTGATCATTGCAAGTCTGAGCCTTCGTCATCGAATGAAGAGTATTGTAAACGATGTCGTCGACACCTACATCAGCACTGTAGCACCTCAACTACAGGCAGAACCTCCACTGCGGGCCTGGAACCTCTACCAGTCCCTATAACCTAACTGCTGCCAGCAACAATGACCAAGCACTAGCTCCATCACTAACAGTGCTACATTGACATCTCGACACTTGTGCCAATGTTGCACTACACCATTGCTAGGAGCTGACCTTGTCACATTACCTCTGTACAGAGTGCCAACAGCAGTTAGTCAACATCCATTCCCCAGGCCTCACTCATTGGGTATCATGGGTAACCATTCAGGAGAGCCTCCTCATCGGTTCTCCAAGAAGTACACTCAGTCTACCCACCCTATCGGAACTCACTGAGTTCCACTGAGACGGCCCATTCCGCAGGGAGTCGGGTGTTAGGCACACGACCACTGACACAAAGATGGTACCATGAATCCTGCCAGGATCTGTAGTAAACATGATTGTATGACAGATCCTGCAGAGATTAGTGGCAAGGATGATCATATGACAGATCCTGCAGAGACTAGTGGCAAGGACATGTGAGGTTGCCACTGAATAAGGTAGAGGCCCTACAAGACAATGAAATTGGCATAAGAGGATGGGTGCCAGAGTCAGGAGGTAGATGAAATAGGGGGGTGCATTGCCACAAGGATGAAGTGGGGCAAACCCTATCAACAATGAGATGGTGCTGGCTCTCCTCGACCCAGGAGCAGGAGAAGCAGGGCCTGGTAAGGAGGAGACACCTTGGTAGAGACCTCTACCACAGTACTCAATGAAGAGGGTACTCTCTGGAGAGAGAGCTGGAGCAGAGCCACAGGCAACACTGCAAAGATGTATATAACCATACCTTCTTGTCATAAGTGGTTGAGTGGATCCCCATCCACTCTACACCATACATTACTAGTTATCACTTCATCATAAGTATACTTAGTAGTTTCCATCAGCAAGTTGCAATCACAATTGATTGCTTCCATTGTAGCACATGTGTTGTATCACCACTCACTGACAATCCAAAGGCAGTTCATAGTAACCTGTGGTCCAGATAACAATCAACAATGAAGGTGGTTCATAGTAACCTGCAGTCCAGCTCATGATCATAGAACCAAAGGCAGTCATCCACTGTGGTCTGGGAATCACCTCAAGCACTCAGTCAACACACTGGACACTTGTGTTGGCTCCAACAACATCATTCACACCAGACCTTGGTGTCATTACAAAGTTCCTATAGTTATTGATCATGCCAAGCTACCTCTGGATGGAGTGTCCACAGCAGTTAGTCGAAACCTGCAATAGCAAACAATCTATCACAGATTCAAACAAGGAAAATCATAGAGGCCTTTCTATGACATATTTCAACAAGAACAATAATACACAGCATTTTTACTACAGATCTCAATATGATTGGTAGTAGTACTCATTCTACCACAGATTTCAGGTTTCTGGTGTGTGACCTCTGACACTTGTGTGAAGACAGACGCTGTTGCACCACACCCTGGTGTAGTCTCAAGTAGGTTTGCTAGGACCTTGATCATGCTGTGCTACCACTGGACAAAGTGTCCACAGCAGTTAGTCAGAATCCATTGTAAATCTGTGTTACAATCCATTCCAGCAAGAAAGATCATAAAAGGCTTATACAATAGATATCACCAAGAAAGATCCCAGTAGGCTTTTACAATAGATTTCAGGTTCCAGGCATGCAACTGCTGACACTTCGCAGACATAGACATAGAGTAGGGGATTTCAATTTAATTATTTTTTTCAAAAACTCAAGTTTTTGTTGAGTTTTCACTTGCATTGAATATTCATTACTTACATAAGCTCTGCCATTTTGAAAAATACTCCAGTTTCTGAAAACACTGCTTCAGCAGTACTCATGCAGCAGAGTTTTCAAAATTGGACCTAAGTTTTCACTCACAAGATGTTGCACATGTTCTCATCACACAAATGCCTCCACTTTTCCTGCACAGCTTGTTTTGCATGAATCCACAGTGTCAATAATGACTGTATCTATTTTGATTGTGTGACAAGAGTGTCAAAGATGGTGGAGCTACAAGGTGGTTTGGATTCTGGAACTGCTTCATTTTCTGGCTGACACTTCATTTTCCAGCCAACACTGCCCTCCCTTGGTTGGTTTTTAAAAACTCACCCTCTGAAAACTCAGCTTACATTTGGGGTCACCAATTTCCTGAGCCTTTTTGAGTATTGGAATACTCTAGTTTTCAAGGGCAAAAAAAAAACTGAAACCCCCTATTGAGCGGGTTGTGATGCGTGTGGCCCAGCTCGGATGTGCACGCCATGTCACATGCAGCACACGGTTTGTTCGAGAGCGGGGCAAGCCAACAAGGTGACATGCGTGCGTGTGTGTGCGTGTGTGTGCGTCTCTCGAGCCTTGTTTCTTCTGTTGTGTGATGTGCAGGCGAACTGACTTGTTCTTCTGCCTCTCACTCATCGGAACAGCCGACGCACACACCTTCTGCATCCACCATCTGTCACTTCTCTACCTCCCACGCTACAAGCAAGTGTAGCTGCTGCTAACTTAACGTCAAATTAGTCTCCACCTGCACAGCTCAGCAGACCACGAGATCTCCCAGCTGCTGCAACTCCCGCCAACCATCGCGCAGCCACTTGCATCAAGCAGTAGCGCTTCTGCTTCTCTTCCACCCACATCTTCTTGTAGCTCAGCCACCGTCAAGCGACAAGCCTAGAGCTTAGCCTCAGCTTCATAGGGGCAATTGCGGCTGTGAATACATTATTCAAGGATCCTCTTCTCCCCGTTGCTTCTGGGCCGTTGTCTTCATTTCGTCGTTAACTTGGGCATCAACCTCACGCATGTCATCCTCGCATATACTCACAGACGGCGAGGCCTCGTCTCAGCGTGCCTCCATCTCCAGCGATCATTCCGAGATTCCTTCCAATTCCCAAGCTGGCAAACATGCTTCCCCTTCCAACGATCCAGTAGCGCTTCCGTCTACCTCGACCGGCGATGCTCCATCACCAAACACACAACCCATAGCTGAGCTCGACGCCGACTCACAACCCTCCCTCCACGGTGACCACCCTACCATCCGTGCTCATGGCCTCCATCTGATCTCGAGACCCAACACCGCCAGCACCACAGCTTCCTTCGCCTCCGCCCTTGCAGAGCCGCCAGCACGACCTTCCATCGCAAGTGCTTCCAGCTCACGTCACACCTCCCCCAAGAAGTCTGGCCCGTCACGCATTGGGAGAAGCTTCGAAGCTCTGCTAGCCTCCGACGAGACTTACGTCTTGAAAGAAAGATCAAAGGTAGCCCTGGACACTGAAGATAGCCTCGACAGTCGCAACGGTCTTACACCAGTACCCGCCTTGCTTGGGTCCCCATCTGGTTCGAATAGGGTCATTGTCGAACGTCGAAGGCAACGCTCCTCGTCATCATTGACAAGCAACGGCATTGACGACATCGACGAAGAGCGAGCGGACGTGATACCACGTCCACCAGACGCCGCCGTCTTCCAATCATCTTTGCAGCAGCCTAAGCCTCAGCCATCGACTTCCACTTCGACTAGCACCGTACACCGATCGATATCGAGAGGAATCAGCGCCAACGGCAGCAAACCACCAGCTTCACCAGACAGGACTACCTCGCTGCAACGTCGTCTGGCTGCCTCGCCGAGCGCAGTCTCCACCGCTTCGACACGAAAGGCAGCACCCATGTCGGCTATGCCTGGCTTAATGCTCCCTCCTGAAAGCGAATCACCAGGACGAGCACGCCCCCGACTCAGCAACAGTCTTGGCCTTGAGCAAGAGATCAACAGCACATACGCTGCCGATCAAGGGAACTCGATGGGATCCTTCCGACAGCAAATGAAGAAGACCAGCGGCTTCTTGCGCAAGCTGCGTAAAGACAACACGCCAGTACGCCGCGAGAAGGATGCTGCCAAGCACAGCGGCTCTGGCTCACCAGGAGCTGCCTACTCGATCGGCTCTAACCCGTCTGCCACCTCTCTGGGCCGCAGCGAGGGGACCATAGGGGCCACGACCTTGGGTCGAAGGGAAAGCAAGGCAAGCGTGCTCAGCGGCTCATCTGCCACCGGCAGTACGTCGCATTCGATGTACAAGCAAAGCGCGCTCTTCACGTCCACAGAAGGGGTCGCTGTTCCCAGCATCCCAGAGCGATTCATGCAGCACTCGAGCAGCGTTAGCTCGCATATAACGGCCCCATTGACAGATGTCGAGCCTGCAATGTCAGAGCGAAATCCTGGCGTAGCTGCGGATCAGCAAGAATTGGCTCCATCAGTCAGGTCCGGACTGCGCGTGCCATCAGCACCTGCGACCATTACCGAGTGGGGTTTGGCGGCCAAGGTCCCGTTGCCTCAACGTTCGAGCTGGCAAGGACACGATCGACTCAAGTCGCTCGGATCGAGTGACTCGAGTGGTGCCATTCGCTTGGCTGTTCAGCAACTCGAGTCGCACATGGATGACGCACTTAAGGAAGACCAAGCTCAGAAAATCCAAGTAGCTGTGCCGAAACAGGTATCGAAGCCCAAACAACAATGGGGACCGTCTCCGCAGCTACCGGATCTCGACATCGAGCACTACAGAGAGAGATCGGGCAGCTTCATCGAGGAGTCGGATCTTGTGTCTTCCGAAGGGTATGATCACAAGGCGTCCTATCCCACAACACCAGTTACAGCGGATTCTTATCCCGACAACACTAGGAACGGCCGTGAGGGAGTCGCAGCTACTGGTCTCGGCATCGTGGCTGGCGCGAATTTTCCTGGTGCCGCGGCAGGCAAGGCAGTTGAGAATGGCGCGGGCGAGGCTGCAACTATCAAGGCACCAAGCAAACCCAAACCCCCGCCGTTGGTCGGAATGCTTAGACGATCCAGTGCATCGAATAGCGCTGAGTCGCCAAAGGACCTTTCCAGCTCAGCTCGAAGCAGTCAGCGTAACTCGATCGATCCTGTTGCCGAGATTCAGGTGCCACGCCGCACTGCTCATTCCGGTGCTAGCTTGACCAGCGTCCGCTCGTTTGAGACGGCGGCTGAGAGTGCAGGTCTTGATAGCGCAGATCCGAAAGTCACCTCGTTCATTTTGCCCAACGGTAAAAAGCTATCTGATCCGATTAAAGCCTCTTACGAGCAGGCCAACGGCCTTGAGGGCTCGCCCCTGGTCAAGGAAGGGCAGCGACTTCCACGGCCTCCGCAAGCGGACGGCAAGAACGGTGCCAACATCGCTGATGTATCTAGCCACGGTGTTGACGCTGATAACAACGAAGATCAGGAGCAGAGCATTCGCCTGGTGACCAAGTGCTCTAACACCGAGGATCTCAACGCGGAATCCAGCCCACTCGAATTAGGCTCTACTACAATCATTACAGTTCCCGCATCGCCAGGCATGGGTTCAACAGCACTACCCAAGATGGTCGATCTGTCTGAGCAATCTTTCCTTCGTCCAGGACGTAATGGTAGCATTAGTCGCGGGTACTCCGCATCTTCGAGTTCTGTCAGAGCTGGTAGCGGATCCCTACTTCGAACTCCATCTGTACGAAGAAGCCCTTCGCCAATCTCATCGCCGACATCTGCCAGAACGAGCTTTGACGGGGCTCCACGGTCAGTGACGAATGACGACATGGTTGCGACACCTACCGTAGCTGCATCCGCACAAGAGCTGGCGACAAAGTGCTGGGAAGAAGAGCCGGCTGTCTTGAAGCGAGAGAAGATCGCAGAGTGGTTGGGAGGGTTGGGTTTGGTCAACCGTGCAGCGCGCACGTACTACTTTGCCAACTTTGACTTTAGTGGGCTGAGGCTGGATGTTGCTTTCCGTAGACTCTGCGATAAGCTGTTCTTGAGGGCGGAGACGCAGCAGATCGATCGTATCTTGTCTGCCTTTTCGCAGCGGTACTACGAGTGTAATCCGGACTCGGTGTTTGGGAGCTCGGATGTGATTCATTCGGTTGTCTTCAGTATTCTGTTGCTTAACACTGATCTTCATATCGCAAAGCTGCAGGAGAGAATGACAAGGCAGCAATTCGTACGGAACACACTTAGCGCTATTGCAGAGAGCAGCACTGATGCGCCCACGGTTCATGCACAGGATGATGGGAGGAGCAGTTTCAGTCATGCTCATAACGATGTGACTCGGAGTATGGATGCTTTCCCTCAAACTGTCTCTGCTCAGCATCGGAACAGCATCAGTAGCTATCTGGGTAGTCGATCTAAACAAACATCAAGCTCAACGAATTTGGAATCGTCTTCAGACGCTCAGCATCCGGATAGCTCTAGACCGGGCACTGCTATGAGCGGTAACAAGAGTAGAGATGCGGAGATAGAGAAAATGCTTAAAGATATCTATGCTGCGGTCAAGAACGAGCGGATTTTGCTGCCCAGTCCAGAGGGAGGGAGTGGAACGGTGGCTGCTGGAAGAACATCTGGTACTTTCGCGCCTAATGGAGGAAGGAGGAAGGTTGGAAAGGGTAGTGATCGGATGACTGCGCTCAAGAGGGGTTCTATTAGGGGTATTCAGGGGCTGTTAGGTGGAATGGGGTCCAATCCATCCCTAGTGGAATCCTCGGTCAATCCCAACCCGATAAGGTCTTCGGTCGATCCTTGGGGTCGCACTGCACAGTCTTTGGGTGTGTCGAGTGGGGATCGTATGCTGCCTCCGCTGCCTAGCATTACGCCAGGCTTTGCTAGCACTTTGACGCAAACTATCATCAAGGAGTCGATGAAGGAAGAAGCTGCAGCAAGCGGCACCGTCAATTCTTCGTCTAGCAAGGCTGAGAATGCGGTGGACGAGGAAGAGGATGACGATAAGTTGGCACTCGCAGGTCCACCGTGGGCAAAAGAAGGTAGTCTGACACGAAAGCATTACTGGGAGGCAACCGGAAAGCGCGCGAAGGATAAAGCATGGACGGAAGTGTTTGTGGTCGTTTCTAAGGGTACGCTGTCCATGTTTAGGTTCGATAGTGGGTCTTCTTCAGCTTCTACCGGTACATCGTCCAAGGCGAAAAGTCAACGTTCAGCAGCAGGAGCTGGGATAGGTGGAGGCAATTGGCTTTCCAACGCCACTTGTTTGGGTGAGATTCCTCTCGCTCATTCCCTCGCAAACGCACTTCCGCCTCCGGGGTATAACAAAAATCGACCGCATGTCTTTGCGCTTACATTGCCAGGTGGGGAGGTGTACTTCTTTCAAACCGGTCACGAGGAGTTGGTGAATGAGTGGGTTAGCACGTGCAACTATTGGGCTGCTCGACAATCGAAAGAGCCTCTAGCGGGTGGTGTTAGTAATATGGAGTATGGCTGGAACAAGGTTTTGCCTCAACCTAGTGAGGATGAGTTTGAGGAGCTGGACTCCTTTGGCGATTCCTCGATGTCTCAGCATCAGTATCAGCAAGCAGACGCAAGGAGCATTAAAAGTGGAAAGAGCTCAAAGAGGAAAGGTTATTCGTCTCCTTCTCCCTCCAGTCGCGATCTCAACAGCGGTCTCAGCTCGGCCGCTCCTTCGATTAGCACCTCCAACAACGCAGGATTCATGTCGAACGAACGAACATTCATAAACGAATGGCAAACTCCCCAACTCCCCACCGTACCCTCCACACTCAGTGAAGAAAGGCAACTGGCACGATTGGAAAAGCAGGTGGCAACAATTGTAAGCGAGTTGACCCTTCACAACGAGCTCCGACAACCAATGCTTCAACTCTACTCCCCTCGTGGAGCAAATTACAACAAAGCATTGGCCAATTGGGAGCGAAAGAGCAACCATCTTTTGCAGGAGCTGGTTAAATACCAGTCCCACGTAGAGGCGCTCAAGAGGAGTGGAGATTTGAAGGCAGAAAGAAGGGCGAAGAGGGAGGTGGAGGGAATGATCGAGGATGGTGATGCTATGTTGGCTGAGCTTACAATTTAGCGTTTTGCAATGTCACAGAAGGGGTATCTGAGTTTTTGCGTTTTTAAAAACCCGGGTTTTTTGAAAAACGCGCTTTTCAAAAAAAAAAAACGCAAAAGCTTACATAAGCTGCGCCAAACCAAAGAAAATAAAATAAAAATAAAAAATAAACAGGGGGTTTCAAGTTTTTTTTTTTTATTTTTATTTTATTTTATTTTTTTTTTTTTTTGGAAACTCATGTTTTTTTTTGAGTTTTCACTTGTGTCGAATATTCATTTCTTATGTAAGCTCTGCCATTTTGGAAAATACTCTAATTTTTGAAAACACTGCTTCAGCTGGACAGTTGTGGCAGCATTTTCAGAATTGGACCTGAGTCTTCACTCACATGATGTTGCACATGATGCTGCACATGATTTACTTGCACAAATACCTCCACATTTCCCATGCAGCTTTCTTTGCATGAACCCTTTCATCTGTGCAAAACCCTTTCACTTGACTCCTCTCCTTGTCCCTTTCTGCACAAAGTAGAAGTCTCTTTTTGTTTAGCCACCACCTTACAACTGTCAGGGGTCTCGCGCCTGAAACCCAGGTCAGTCTGTCGAGATACTCGGTGACTATCAAACTGTGCAACAGCTATTGTCTCAGTATCAGTCTCGACGAGCTAGTTGCTCAGCAACTATCAAGTTGCACAATGGGTGGCATTCATAGTATATACTATCATAGGTTTCGGCTGACCTCTGTGGACACTCCATTCAGGGGTAGCTTGGCACAATCAATATCAATACATAGGTTATGTTGACACCAAGATCTGGTGTGAGTGTTGATGATGATGAGGTTGATGGTGTTGGTGATAAGGTTGGTGGCATCAACACAAGTGTCCAGTGTGTTGACTGATGCTTGGAGTGATCCCCAGACTGCAGTGGACTACTGCCTTCAGTTCTATCTTAATCCAGACCACTGGTTTGCTATGAACTGCCTTTGGACATCAGGTAGTGGTGGTACAACACACACACTACAAGGAGGAGCAATCTATCAATTACTACTATGCTGACTGAACTAATGAATACTTATGCTTCTGAAGTAATACTAGTTATGTTGTGTGTAGAGTGGATGGGAATCCACTCAACCATTTGTGACAAGAAGGTATGGTTATATACCTCTTCACAGCATTGCCAGCAACACTGCTCTGGCTCTCTCTGCAGAGAGTACCCTTGCTGTCGAGTACTGTACCAGAGTCTCCACTGAGACTCCTCCCCCTCATCAAGCCTTGTTGCTCCTGTCTTTCTTGAGCTGTATCGACTCCATCAATACTGCTCCTCCTCCTCATGACCTGTTTGCTGGTGCCTGCCACACAGCTCCTCTTCCTTCAACCAGCAATGGTTCTCTTGTCTGCATATCTCCTGAGCCCCTGAGCGGTAACTGTCTGCATGCTTCATGAGCTCGGTCCCTGTCTTGGCAGTGCTCGATCCTCCTCACTTGCGAGCATAGTCCCTCTCACATGTGAAATCATCGTACAAATGTCATTGTCACTGATCTCAGCGAAATCCACCATACTATTGTACTTTCTGCAGATTCTGGTAGGATCTGTGATATCAACTTCATTTGGGCATATCCTGATGAGATCTGTCATAGAACCATGTCTACTACCAATCTCACTGAATTCTTCTGTAAATCCACCGAGCTATCCGATCCCTCGATTCCTGCGCTACCTTCATATGACCTGTCGGGTCTTCCTGCTTCCTGCGCAATCAGGCCCATGACACCAGGTAGACAGGGGTGGACAGAGAGGCCACACCTTGTCAAGAAGGAAGGCTGTGGCAAGGTCAACACCATGGTGTTGAGATATATATAGGCCCCTTCCATCATAGTGAATGAGTGGATCTGGTATCCACTCCATTCTTAACTAACTATACTCTAACTGTAATGTATACTTAGTTGTTCCTTCACATAGTTGCAATCACAGGCTGTTGCTACTAATCTGAGCAGGTGTGTTGTATCACCCCTCACTGACGTCGTCTGTAGGCAGTAGTTACTGCAGTCTGGATACCTATTCCCCAAAGGCAGTACCCCTACTGCAGTCCAGTTTTTCCCCTTCACTTCGCCCTCTGGTTGTCGACACTGCAAACACTCATATCGAGCCAATGTTACCCTAAGGCCTCCTGCAGCAGACAGGAGCTAGACTGTGCCATGCTACCACTGGACCAAGTGTTCACAGTGGTTAGCCAAAACTCATCAGGTAAGCAGCCTCCAAGCAGTCTTAGTGAAAGTGGCTGACAGGTGCACACTCAAGAGAGTTCATTGAAACTGGTTGAAATCAATCGATCCGGTAGATCTCGGGTTTCAGGCACGCGATCGCTGACAGTGTGCCTGAAACCCAGAATCTACTGTAAAAGCCGACTAGGAGCAGCCTTGGTGAGATCTATTGTATGAGCTCTTTGCAATCTCTTCTGCTGGAATAGATTGTAACACTGAGTTTGAACAAATTCCGACTGCCAGCAGTCGCATGCCAGAAACCCGAAATCTATGGTAAAGGTCGATTAAACCCAACCTCAGCAAAATCTATTGTAGAAGCCTTCTATTACTGTTCTTGCTGGAATCTGCTATAGAAGCCTTCTATAATATTTTTCACTCATATAGCTTGTAACTGAGAGTTATCACAGATTTTGACTAACTGCTGTGGACACTACATCCAGAGGTAGCTTGGCACAATCAATGTCCAGGTGGACTCCTTACAATGCTGAAGAGTGATATGAATATGTTGTCTCAACACGAGTGTCCAGTGTGTTGATGATTGATTGAGTTGGTTGATCCCCAGACCGCAGTGGACAACTGCCCCTAGTATAAGATCGAGAGGGCCAGACTGCAGGATGAAACCACCTTTAGTGTCAATTGATATCCAGACCACAGAGAGTACTGCCTTTGGATGGCATCAAGTAGTGGTGATACAACACATGCACCAGATAGATGCAATGCTCTGCAATTCCAACTGTTGGCAGAAACTACTAAGTATACTTGTGTTGAAGTTATAGCTAATAAATGTAAAGTAGAGTGGATGAGGATCCACTCAACTACTATGACAAGAAAGCATGGTTATATAGATGTCTTTGCAGTGTTGCCTGCGACACTGCTCCGTTTCTCTCTAGAGGTGTACCCTCTGTGTTGAGCACAGTTTTCTCCCGCTCCTTGGTGGTCGAGGAAAGCTAGTGTCACTTCATTGTTGATAAGGGTCGCCCCCACTTCATCCAAGTGTAAGGTGCACCCCTCTTTCAACATGCCCCTAACCATGGTGCCCATTGTATTACACCAAGTTCATTGTCACATAGGGCCCCTACTTCATCAGGTGGTAAGCCCTACTTTGTCTGTTGTCCTCCTACCATGAGATCGGTGATAGAGGCATCCTCTAATCAGTTCCTACAAGATCTGTCATATGGGTGTGGCTCTACTGATCCCACCAAATTCTGTAGTAAGATCACTCTCTTACCAATCTTGACAAATTCTGTTGTAGAGTCTCGATATGACCAATCTCACTGAACTCTGTCAGAACTCTCTATTTGCCCGATCATCGATTCCTCTGCATGGTCTCTTCATATAATTCTAGTTCTTCCTGCGCAGCCATCCGGTCCCATGACACCGAAAAAACTAACCGCTGTGGGCACTCTGTCCAGTGGTAGCGCGGTGTAAGAGGTCGTGCCCCTGAAACCAGATTGTGTGTTTCCAGTTGTCCTCGGTGAGATCACCTGAGCAAGCCCTATTTGGTTTGTTGTGGACACTCTGTCCTGTGGTAGCACAACATGATCAAGGTCCTAGCAAACCTACTTGAGACTACACCAGGCTGTGTGTCATAGGGCCGGATGCACAGAAGCGGGAAGAACGGAGGTCATATGAAGAGGAGCACAGAAATCACAGGATTGGGCAAAATAAGGGTTACAGCAGAGTTCATTGAGATCTGTAGTAGAGGGGCTCTATGACAGATCTCGCCCAAATCAGCATGAGTGGGGTCATATCACAAATCCCACCAAATTCAGTAATATCTAGATCATAGGATAGATCTCACTGTAGCTGGCAAGATCATGCCAATACTCACAGGCCACACAGGCAGGACAAGGTGTTGTAAGCATTGGGTCCATCACCCAGATGAAGCAGGGGACCAACCAAATGATGAACTTGGATCAGGAGGGTGGTGTCATGGGCCTGGATGCTCAAGAAGCAGGAGGGTCATGGGTTCATATGGATGGAGCACAGGTATCGAAGATCTAGTCGAGATCAAAAAAAAAAAAAAAAAAAAAAAAACCATGGACTCCTATGGACTCACATGCAAAGGAGGGCCAAGCACAGCCACGAGGAGGACCAAGCTCAAGGAGCAGGCACAGCCACGAAGAGGACCAAGCTCAAGGAGCATGCAGATGGTTACCACTCAGGGGCTCGAGAGACAAGAGCCAAAGGAACTGTCACTGATCAAAGGAGGAGGAGCAGTGTCGAAGGAGTCGACACCAGGTCATGAGGAGGAGGAGCAGTGTCGAAGGAGTCAACATCAGGTCATGAGGAGGAGGAGCAGTGTCGAAGGAGTCGACACCAGGTCATGAGGAGGAGGAGCAGTGTCAAAGGAGCCGACACAGCTCAAGAGGCACAGGGGTGCCAAGCAGGAGAGGCCCCTGAGCAGTACTCGATGAAGAAGGTACTCTCTGGAGAGAGAGCAGGAGCAGCATCGCTGGCGATGCTGAGAAGAGGTATATAACCATGCTTTCTCATCATCATAGGTCGAGTGGATCCTCATCCACTCTACTCACCATACAACTAGTCAATACTTTAGAAACACAAGTACTCATTAGTTACAGTCAGCATAGCAGCAATCTATCAAGGTTGCTCCTCATCATAGTGTGTGTGTTGTATCACCACTACCTGACATCCGAAGGCGCCCATAGCAGGTTAGCGGTCCGGATATAGATAGAACCGAAGGCAGTAGTCCACTGCGGTCTGGGGATCACTTCAAGCATCAAGTCAACACACTGGACACTCATGTTGACAACACCAACCTTATCACCAATACCATCAACCTCATTATCATCGACATCACCAATCTTATCACCAACACCATCAACCTCATTATCATCGACATCACCAATCTCATCACCAACACCATCAACCTCATCATCATCAACACTCACACCAGACCTTGGTGTCATCATAACATTGATATTGATCGTGCCGAGCTACCCCTGAACGGAGTGTCCACAGAGGTCAGCCGAAACCTACGATAGTATATACAATGAACGCCACCTGCTGTCACTGCACAACTTGATAGTCACCGATACCGAGACAATAGCTGTCGCACAGTTTGATAGTCACCGAGTATCTCGACAGACCGATCTGGGTTTCAGGCGCGAGACCCCTGACAGGTGGGTGAGATGAAGAAAGGAGATGAGTCGCCACCCAGATGAAGTGGGACTGGCCCCTATCAAGGATAAAGCAGCATGAGGGACATCCATCTGCACACAGTGAGAGAAGCAGCATCAATGGACAGTACCACAAGATGGATGGAAAGGGTAGGAGGGGCAAGGAGGAGGAGTAGTGTTGAAGAGACCTCCCAGAGTAGGAGCAGTGTCACAGACAATGCTGCAGGAGTGGATATATAACCATGCTCCTCATCATAGCAAGTGAGTGGATCTCCATCCACTCTACACCATATCATACTAGTTATAACTTCCACATAAGTATACTTAGTAGTTTGTCAACAGTAGCAATTGTAAGACATTGCTCCTATCATAGCACATGTGTTGTATCATTACTCATTGACATTGATTGACATTCCAAAGGCGTTTCATACTGCAGTCTGGCTCTCTTGATCATTAGAACAGAAGGCAGTCATCTGCTGCAGTCTGGGGATCACCTCAAGCACTCAGTCAACACACTGGACACTTGTGTCACCACTGACAACATCAATCACACCAGACCATTGGTGTAATAGCAATCCATCCATTGTTATTGATCATGCCAAGCTACCTCTGGACAGAGTGTCTGCAGCAGTAAGTTGAAACCTGCAATAGCAATCAGTCTATCACATATTCAAGTTAGAAAAGTCATAGAGGCCTTCTATGACAGATCTCAATCAAAATAACAATAGGTTGCTGTTTACCACAGATCTCGATAGGATCTGTAATAGATGCATTTCTACTACAGATATCAGGTTTCAGGCACGAGACCCCTGACACCCTCCTCCTCTCATCTCTCCTACGGCCCTTGTATCTCTCAGAGTGTATGCTCCTCTGGACTCTGTTTCCCTACTCTTAGGTTCAAAAAGACCAAGTGCTGTTTCATTGTTGATAGGAATGCCCCCACTTCATTCAAGTAGTGAGGCACACCCTCTCTCATCTGGTCCCTGATGCCAGTGCCCATCCTCTTGCACCAAGTTCATTGTTGCATAGGGCCCCTACCTCATCTGAGTGGTGAGCCCCTCCATGTCTATTGTCCTTCTGTTGCTCAGGGTCACCTGGCCCCTTCCTCTTGATCCTCTTCTCCATGGTGGCGTATGTCATAGGACCGGATGTGCAGGAGAAACTGGAATCATATAAGAGGAGACCATGTGCAAGAATCGTAGGATTGGGCAAATGAAGGGTTCTGACAGAGTTCACCAAGATTGGTAGTATTGAGGTTCCACAACAGAATTTGTCAGAATTGGTATGAGTGTGACCCTACAACAAAGTCTGTTGGGATCAGTAGTATCATGGCCATACAACAGATCTTGCAGAAATTGGTTAGAGAGCACCTCTCTCAGAGATCTCACAATGGGCATACAGTGATGACATTGAGTTCATCATCCTGATGGGGTAGGGGCCCTATACAACAATGAACCTGGCACAAGAGGAGGGGCATCCCATCAGAGGGTGCATTAGCCACTTGGATGAAGTGGGAGTGATCCCTAGCAATGATGAAATGGCACTAGGCCTCCTTTTCCACAAGGAGCAGGGGAAACAGTGCTAAAAGGAAGGGGGATGTCGTAGGGTAGACAGGATTGGTAGGAGAGACAAGAGGAGGAGGATGTCATGGGACCGGATGGATGTGCAGGAAGAACGGAACTCATATGAAGAGATCTGGCACAACCATTGTGGATTGGGCAAAAGTAGAGTTCCAACAGAGTTTGGTGAGATCAGCAGGAACAATGGCTCCATGACATAACTCTTTGTGATTGGTAGGAGCATGGGTCTTGTTACATGAGTGGAATCAGCAGGGAAGTAGAAATCCAACAGGGATTGGTGAGATCAGTAGGATCAATGACCCAGTGGCATAACTTGTCATGATTGGTAGGAACATGGGTCCTACTACAGGAGTCAGTAGAATCAGCAGGATCACAATTGCTACAACAGGCCTTGCAGGGGTCAGTTTGAGAGAAACCTCTATTGCCAATATGGTGAGGGGATGACAGAGAACATGGGGGGGGTCACCACCATATGAAGCAGGGACCTTGCACAATGATGAAGTCAGTGTGGGCAGATGGGTGCTAGCGACAGGAGGGAGATGAAAGGAGACAGGTCACCACTCAGATGAAGTGGGAACAGCCCCTGAGACATAGGGTTGAGGGGGCCTCACCAAACAGGAGCAGTGTCACAGGCAACACTGTGAGGATGGTATATAACCATGCTCCTTGTCATAGCAAATGAGTGGATCACCATCCACTCTACACCATACATTACTAGCTATAACTTCACATAGATATACTTAGTATTCAGTCAGCAAAGAGTTGCAATCACAGGTAGATTGCTTCCATTGTAGCATGTGTGTTGTATCACTGCTCACTGACATCCAAAGGTGGTTCTTAGTAACCAGCAGTCCAGATAATGATTAGAACCAAAGGTAGTTGTCCACTGTGGTCCAGGGATCACTTCAAGCAATCAGTCAACACACTGGACACTTGTGTTGGCATCAACAACATCATTCACACCAGACCTTAGTGTCTTCACAATACATTCATTGTTATTGATCATGCCAAGCTACCTCTGGACAGAGTGTCCACAGCAGTTAGTCAAAATCCATGATAACTTTCAGTTACAATCTATCCAAGCAAGAAAGGTCCTAGAAGGCTTCTATGGCAGATTCCAGCAAGAATATTAATAGAAGGCCTTTACAATAGATTTCGCCAAGATTGATTGTAATCAACTTTTACCACAGAGTTTGGGTTTCAGGCACACAACCACTGACAGTCAGCATTAAGACCACTCATGCCAAGGCAGATGTCAACCTCCTCTATTTGGTATAGACACAACAAGTCCACTTTAACCTTCCAAACGTGCCGCATAGCCTCTGAATGGAGTGTTCACAGCAGTTAGTCCAAACCTACTACCACATGGCCTTACAGCATATCTCATGGAAATCAATCATAAGGAAAACCTTTCTGCACCTTTTGGGGAAATCAGTTATATTAGGTTCTTATAACAGTTTTCAGGTTTCTGGTGCGCAACTGCTTACACACTGCTATCAGACATTGTCAACACCTCAATGAATGCTATGGAACCTCCACCATAGGCAGAACCTCAACTGCAGTCCTGGTACCATCATCAAACCCATCCATGACTGTCAGAGCATTACAGGCACTTGTGCAATGACAGGTGTCATCCTTCTATAAAGTAATCCAAGGACTCTGAATGTGCTGCACTACCTCTGGACAGAGTGTTCACAGAGACAAGCCAAAATCCACCAGAAGATAGCCTTCCAGCATATCTCACTGAGATCTGTCAGAAGAAGCTCACTGTAAGCGGTCGCGCGCCAGAGACTAGCTGGGGTTGATTGAGTAAGGACTACTCGATATGATTCACCTAAACATAACCAAGCGTCGTCGCCTAGTAAGTCTCAACTGACTGCCTTAAACACTCCATTCAGAGGTTGCATGGCACGGACGTTGTTTGTTGGTGAGTGCATGATACACCCTCCCCTACAGTATGAGTGTTCGTAGTACTGTTGATAATGCTCTTGGATGTCATCTGGACTGCGATATGCCAATCACCTACAGAGGACGTGAGTTACTGGACCACTGGTGTGAAACACTGCCTACAATAACCGACTGGACTGCTGGTGTCGAGCAACACCACCTACAGCAAGGAACTGGACTGCTGGTGTTGAAGAACACTGCCTACAGTAATGAACTGGACCACTAGTGTGAAGAACACTGCCTACAGTTGTCAACTAATGGTGATACAACACACATGTTGAGAGTCATTGCAAGAGCACTGCTATTGCGAAGATACGTAACCTAGTAAGTATAGAGTAAGTAGTTGAGTTTCAGAGTGGATGCCAGTCCACTCAAATGCTATGGTAGAAAGAGAGTATTTATATGTTTGATCAGTGTTTTCCCTCAACACCTATCCTGCTCCTCTTGAGGGGCCTTTGTCCCCTGTTAGGCACTGCCTTGCCCTGCTGGCATCATCCCCTTCAATACTGCACTCCTACCATTTTGCTTGGTGTAAGGGTTATGCAACACTGCCCTCTCGCCTTCATGCTCTCCTTCTGTCTGATGTGTGATGCCCCCTTTCGGCATGGCCCCCTTTTGACTTAATCTTGTGAATCCCCTTTTGAACCTCGTGACCATACCCCCTGGTCATGTGGTCATGTCAGCTCAGTTCCGTCTCGACTTGTTCAGATCACCCGACTAGTTGAAGCAAGCTGATTTGACTGACTCCGACATCGGCACAGCTCCGAATACTTGCTCAGATCAGCCGACTAGTTGAAGCATGCTGATCCGACTGATTCCGACATCGGCACAGCTCTGAATACCTGTTCGGATCGGCTGATTAGTTGAGGCATGCTGATCTGACTGCCTCCATCGTCGGCATAGCTCCAAGTACTTGTTCAGATTGGCCAACTTGTTGAAGCATACTGGTCCGGCTGACTCTGACCAATCCCATGAGATCGATCTGGATTCCCGGGGTTCAATCGATCTCGTAAATCATTTGCACTGCCAACCCGATTAATCTCGTTGATCCCCGATGGTTGTCGACTCTGATCAATCTGGTGCACCCTTCATATGTTGATCTTCTGTGCACCCTTCATATACTGCTCCGTTATGGGACATTATCATAACTGCTGCTGATCATTTGGCGCACTCTCTTGCGCAGGCCAGCCGTCCCTGTGACACTCACTTGACAGATTTCGCCGAAATCGGTGGGATCAAGCTCTTCCAGTTGAAGGGCAGCGTTTTGCGTCGATCAAATCGTGCGTCAAAGTCAATGATCACAGCTTGTGATTGCAATGATAATGCATGCTATCTACAGGACGATGCGACTGTTTATATATTTGTCCAGGCTCTTTGTATGCATATATGAGGTCTAGCATGATGAGGTCAAAAACATGAGTGAGTGCTATAGTGAGGTTACACCAGCTATTTACTGACCAGTGTCTTGTTGTTTGATAATTGATCCAGGTATCATGCTAAACCCAAGTAAGCAAGGCTGGCAATTGGATGTGACCTCGGAGTAGAAGTTGCATAATCTGAGCTAATGCATGCAACTACTCCGAGGTGTCACATGCTTCAACTCTTCCAGCAGATTTCGGGTTTCAGGCGCATGACCTCTTACAGCGGGCTGGCTTGGAACCAGCAAGCCACCTCGCTGACCCGCAATCTGACATGGCTTCTGTATCGATCTCTGTATCTTCCGACTGATCCCCAACTGTGCAATTGTGTGAGTCAGGCTATGCATTAAGGTTGACATGACAACGGCTCAGGAGCTCTGCAGGAGAGACACTCAACTCACCTAAGGCTACTTGATGTTGTCAGAAATGATGTGAAGATATATATATTCATGTTTATAGCCTTAGTTCACTTGAATATGATAAGCATTGCAGTTCCTACACACCTTTACGAAGAGAGCCTGATCGTGGCCTCAACGAAGTGGTGCATATATTTTAACTATATATTTTAACTGGTCCTTATGCATTACAACCTTGAACCCTTCAGTTGAGGGAGATGTAACAATGTAGGAATTCTGGCCAATGAAAATTTTTGCAGCAGTCCCACTCATGCACAAGTGGCGAAAGACTTGGGGATTGTCAGGGGTCTCGCGCCTGAAACCCAGGCCAGTCTGTCGAGATACTCAGTGACTATCAAACTGTGCAACAGCTATTGTCTTGGTACCAGTCTCGATGAGCTAGTCACTCAGCGACTATCAAGTTGCATGATGACAGTGGGTGGCATTCGTTGTATATACTATCATAGGTTTCGGCTGACCTCTGTGGACACTCTGTTCAGGGGTAGCTCAGCACAATCAATATCAATACATAGGTTATGATGACACCAAGGTCTGGTGTGAGTGTTGATGATGATGAGGTTGATGGTGTTGGTGATAAGGTTGGTGGCATCAACACAAGTGTCCAGTGTGTTGACTGATGCTTGGAGTGATCCCCAGACTGCAGTGGACTACTGCCTTCAGTTCTATCTTAATCCAGACCACTGGTTTGCTATGAACTGCCTTTGGACATCAGGTAGTGGTGGTACAACACACACACTACAAGGAGGAGCAACCTTGATAGATTGCTACTATGCTGACTGGAACTAATATATACTTATGCTGAAGTGATAACTAGTTATGATGTGTGTAGAGTGGATGAGGATCCACTCAACCTTTGATGATGAGAAAGTATGGTTATATACCTCTTCACAGCATCGCCAGCATCTTCATCGAGTACTGAACAGGGGACTTCTCTAGCACCTCTCCTGTCCTCCTTGAGCTATCTGCACCCCTGTGCCTCTTGAGCTGTGTCGACTCCTTCGACACTGCTCCTCCTCCTTGCTATCCTGCTTGCTTGGCACCCCTGTGCCTCCTGAGTGGTGTCAACTCCTTCGACACTGCTCCTCCTCCTTGGGACCTGCTTGCCAGTTTCCTATACACTGCTCCTTCTCCTTTGACCGGTGATGGTTCCTTTGACTCTTGTCTCTTGAGCCCCTGAGTGGTAACTGTCTGCATGCTCCTTGAGCTTGGTCCTCTTTGTGGCTGTGCCTGGCCCTCCTCACATATGGGCCCAGTCCTCCTTTGCATGTGAGTCCATAGGAGTCCATGGTCTCCATGGAGACTGCACTATGACCATGCTCTCTACTGGTATCGACTGGATCTCCGATACCTGTGCTCCTTCCCTATGAACCAGTGACCCTCCTGCTTCTTGAGCATTCAGGCCCATGACAGGGATCTCCAGACTTGAGCTTGTACTTAGACCATTATCCTCACAGCAAAATCTCTAACACCACAACTGATTAAGAGTCTGAAGCTCAGCAGCTTCCAGCACTTTGCAGTCAGCATGCCACCCAGGGTATATAGTGTAGCCCTGCTCGAACACACCATGCAAATGATCAGGGAGGCTCATGCTGACTGGAATGAAGACCAAATTTTGGAGCATGCTTTCTCTGTAATGAACCTTCAACCTAATGCCAGCCAAGCAGAAAAGATCCCCAAGTCAGTGCTCAGCATCATCTCACAAATTGTCAAGCTTAACAAGAACAACTGGGCCATCTGGGAGCCCATGTTCATGGACTGCATCTGCCCAATCAAGAATGCCAAGTGCATCCTCACTGGAGAGATTCCTAGTGGCCACACTGACTATGACAAAGAACTAAACAGTCACTTGCTGGGCCTCATCCTGTCCTCCTGTGACCACAGACCTACTAGCTGCATTGACACCTACACAGTGTGGGAGCAAGATGAGGAGGAACAGCTTGGCTCCACACTTTACAGGAAGCTCAAGGCTGCACTCACAATCAATGATGAGGTTAAACTCTCTACTATTCATCACCACATACATGAGATCAAGCTAGTCCACTGCAACATTGTCAACCTTGGTAAGGAACTTGACCAGATCTGGAACAATGCTGCCAGGCTCAGCAGCTGCATGGATGAGAAGCTCAAGAAGTCCACCCTGTACTGCTGCATCAAGGACGATTGGCTCTACACCCAGATGGTAGACTCCCTCAAAGCTGCCCAACCTGGTTGCAGCTATGAGTATGCCTACCATGCACTTGCCAAGAAGCATCAAGAAGCTGAACTTTTGGGCTGCATCCATGCTGCAGCCAGAGTAGCCAGCAATAAGAACACAACAGGCCAAGCCAGTGGGCCCAGACAGATCCTCAACCAAGAAGGCTACAACAGGGGTAGACATGACCCTGCAAACCCCAATGAGCCAGCTAAGTGTTACAAGTGTAGGCAACTGGGCCACATTGCAATTAACTGCACCAGCAGTCAGGAGCAGACCCCCACACAGCAGGAATAGGAACTCATGTGCACTCTTTTTGTCAGCAACACCAACAATCACAACCAAGACAGTACATGGATCCTTGACTCTGGAGCTACACATCACATGGTATGTGATGAAGGCAAGCTCATTGCTCCAATGGCAAAGCAAGGATTCATAGATACTGCTGGGCAAGAACAATTGCAAGTCCAGGCAATAGGTGATGCAACCTTGCAAGTTGGAAATGTTAAGATACCCCTCACAGATGTACTTTACATTCCCAGTCTTAGGAAGAATCTATTGTCTGTCCCAGCACTGACCAAAGATGGTGCATGTGTGATATTTGAAGAGTCTGGAGCCATCATTCTCCAGCAAGATGGAAGCATGGTCAAGAGCAAGACCAACCAGCACAAGAAAAGATGGGAGGTTCATGGTGACTCCCTAGCAGCACAGCTTAATGATCCCCTTGAGGGCATTGATGCTAACACAACACCAGCAGGGCCCACAAGCCACACGATGAGCAAACTATGGCACAAATGATTTGGCCATCCTGGCAGGAACAAGACCAAGCAAATTCAAGCTCATTACTTAGGAAAAGAGACACAGCTTGAACATGACACAAAGGACTGCAACTGTTGCAGTCAAGCAAAGCAAACATGTGCAAGAATGATGAGCAGCAAAACAGAGCAAGCCCAAGCACCCCTGGAACTGGTACACATTGACTTGATGACAGACCTGCAAGGCCATCCCAACTACCACCACACACTGGTAGTTGTAGATGACTTGTCATCCTATGTTTATGTGAAACCACTCCTCAGCAAGGCCAAAGCATTCCCCACTCTAAAGGCATGGATTAAAGCAGCAGAGACAGAAATGGACCACATGCTAAAGTGCATCTGCAGTGATAATGGAACAGAGTGGTCAAGCTTTGCAGCAGAAGAATGGAAGTGAGAGGCAGGGTTCAAGTGGCAGAAAACCACCCCATATGTCAGTGTCCAAAATGGGAGAGCAGAGCATACAACCAGATCCCTTCAAGAAAAGATGCATGCAATGCTTGTCCAAAGATCAGTGCCAAAGGGACTGTGGCCCTATGCCATCATGGCTGCCAGACACACACTGAACTTGACACCCTCTGCCAATGCAAACAGGATTCCATATGAGGACTTTTACCATAAGTCTGCACATGGTTTAGCCAAGCAGCTACATGTCTTTGTCTGCCTTGCATGGGTCCACCTCCCCAAGAAAGATCATGCAGGCAAGCACAGCACAAGAGCCATTCCAGGAATCATGGTTGGCTATGACAACAAGCACAAAGGCTGGAAATTCTATACCCCTGGCCACACCCCATCTATACAGTGGAGCAATTCAGCTATGTTCCATGAAGCCAAAGGTTGGCATGATCAGCCCAGAGTGCAGAGCCCACTGCAGTTTGGGTTTGAGAGCCTTGAGGCAGAAGGTGCTAAACCAGAGACAGACAGCTATGAGCCTGAACTGGAGGTAGAAGTGCTTGACATGCAGAACCCACTTCCCCACACACACACTGCACTGCCTGCCAACCCTACTGATGACAACAGATCAGAGATTGCTGTTGAAGAGATGATTGGAGAGGCACACATGGCTGTCCTGAACCTCATGCTGATGCTGAAGGAAGCACTCACCAGTGACAATGCACAACAATGGCAGGAAGCCATATGCAAGGAGCTGGATGGGTTTGAGGCAATGGGAACATGGGAAATTGTGGACATGCTGCCAAGCACCAAACTTGTCAACTCCAAAATTGTCCTCTGCCTCAAGCTGGATGCTGATGGCATACCTGTTTGGCACAAAGCGAGACTTGTCACACAAGGTTTCACACAGCAGGAGGGTATCGACTTCAAAGAAACCTTTGCACCTGTGGCACCACTCATTGCAATAAGAGCCCTGTTGTCCTTGGCAGTGGAGTGCAACTGGGAAGTCCACCAGCTTGACATCACAATGGCTTACCTCAACTCCATGCTCAAACATGTGATTTACATGAAACCACCAGAGGGTGCTAAGGTGCCAAAAGGGAAAGCTTACCAAGTTGTCAAGGGACTATATGGCCTTAGACAATCAGGACAGGAATGGAACATGGAGTTTGATAAGTTCCTCCAGTGCTCAAATTTCCACAGGCTTGACTGTGTGCCATGCATCTACACCAGAGGATAGGGGGATGACTTTGCAATAGTGATCATCTACATTGATGATATGTTAATCATAGCCCCAAAGCTGGAAACAGTCAAGTGTATCAAGGAGGAAATAGGTAAGAAATGGAGGATGGAGGAGGGTGGCAACATATCCCATTTCCTCAGGATCAAGATCTCCAGAGATTGAGAAGCAAAGACCATGGACCTCAAGCAAACCAGCTACATCAAGCAACTACTGGATGAACACTTGGACAAGTGCAGAAGAAAGTCTAGCATACCACTTCAAGACATCCCAGTCCCAGAAACAGCAGCAAGCATAGCAGAGCAGAAGGAGTACCCACAGATTGTCAGCAAACTTCTGTGGCTCTCCAATGGAACACATCTGGACATCAGCCCAGCCATTGGTGTCCTTGCACACTACATGACACAGCCATCAAAGGAGCATTACAACACAGCACAGAAAGTACTCCAATACTTGGACCACACATGGGATGTCCATTTGCAATATGGCAGCAACAAGCAACAAGATTTCCTGACAGTGCATAGTGACACAAACTGGGCAAGTGACACTACAGTGCAGCATAAAAGCTCATCTGGCTCAGTGGTGTTTGTGTATGGAAATCTGGTAGCATGGAAGTCAGCACTACAGCACTGCACTGCCTTATCAGCAGTGGAAGCAGAATTTGTGGCTGCAACAGAAGCTGCACAGGAAGTCCTGTTCTTCAAACACCTCTTCAAGGCCATCAGAATTGATGTTGGTATCCCCACAATCTTTTCAGACAACACTGGCACCATTCAGGTTAGCAAGGACCCCACACAACATTGGAAGTTAAAGCACATTGACACCAAGTACAACTTCATCATAGATAACATGCAAGATGGAAAGGTTAAAATCAAGTACATTAACACTGCAGACAACTTGGGAGATGTCTTTACCAAACCAGTGGGGAAGGATGCATTACAGCATGTGTGACAGGGGCTAGGACTAACATCTCAGCAGTCTCCTGCCTTACTGCTGAGGGAGGCAATTGAGGGAGATGTAACAATGTAGGAATTCCAGCCAATGAAAATTTTTGCAGCAGTTCCACTCATGCGCAAGTGGCGAAAGACTTGGGGATCTCCGGACTTGAGCTTGTACTTAGACCATTATCATCACAGCAAAATCTCTAACACCGCAACTCCTTCTCTTTTCACACACGTTCAAAGTTTGCTTGGATTGCTGTCCTTTGACTCGACTCGACGTGGCGTTTTGCATGCTCAACACCGAGAACAATCACAGTTTGGCGTGCAGAAGAGGCGCTTCAGCTTTTGTGTCCATGGTCTCGTCAAGTGAGTGTGCATTGTTAATTCGAATTGAAGACAGAGGGACGTGAGCTTTCACCGGCTTAGCTCTCGAATTCGCGCCTTTGGAGCACCTTCGATGGCGAACCTCGCTTGTCGACGAGCGACAGGAGGATCTGCGCGGTCATCAAACTGCGTGTCATACCTCAAGCTCAAGTGAAGTTCAGACAGTCACGCAGAATAGGTCAGTGAGATGTAAAAGGTCGTATCTCGATTCAATGAGAAATCGACATATCGTACACAAGAACAACAGCCATGCTGGCTCGTAGATGCAAATGTAAGTGGAAAGCGCTATGTATGAATGATGACCAATGCTGTCAATCGCCTTCGCGCAACCTTGGAAGGAGCCGAATCAAGCTTCGTCTTTGAGACGATTGTCCGACTTCCTGTCATCCGGGTTCAAGAGCGAGTTGAAGCCGACGCGAAGGTTTGACGTCGTACTCGCATTCGTCTCGCTTCTCGGTCTCGGCCCAGTCTTCATGGTGACCGTCGTATCATCCTCGTCTTCACTTGACCTGCCGCCCAAAGGCGAGCGCTTGGTCGTCGAGTCGGTGTCTCGTCTGCGCTGACGAGAATCAGAACGTTCAGAACTGGCCTGCTCTTCCTCTTCCCGCAGTTCATCCTCTTCCTCTTCCTCCTCCTCCTCTTCTGATTCCGAGAGCCGACGCTCGCGCATCTGTATGAAGCGACGAGGTGATCCTTGCATCCCGTAATGTTCGGGAGGCGGGCCACGTTCATACTCGCGATAGCCTGGAGGCGGCATCTCTCCACGGCGTCTTTCGCTCCATGTGTTCATGCTGCGCGAGCCTGGCTCGTAAGCTGAACGCGAAAGAGGCGGGTGGTCCTTCATGTGCATGTGCATGTGCATTTGCATTTGCGGTGGCATTGGACCTCCAGGTGCCGGGTGCCCCATGCCGTAGCCAGGTCCATGTCCGTGTGCCTGCATAGGCCCTGGACCGGGAACAGGGCCGTAACCAGGATGCCAACCACCGCTGCCGACTCCCATCGGGCTCATTTTTGATCCGGAGGAAGGTGCAGGCGGATGTGGTCCACGAGCCCAGTATCCCTCATCGCCTCGACTAGGCCCAGGTCCTTGCTGCTGATGCTGACGAGGGGCGTCCATCTCGGACTGATCACCACCGGGTGCGTGACATTTCTGGTGACGCCTCAAGTTCGACTGAACGCTGAAGGATCTGCCACAGCCCGGTTCGTTGCAAACGAAAGGCTTTTCTCCCGTGTGAGAGTGATGATGAATCTTGAGACTCGAAGGCCGCGAGAAGCGCTTGCCGCACCATGCACACTCGTACTTGGCTTGGCCCGACGCGATGGTGCCAGTAGCGCTAGGAGCGGCACGAACGCCCCCGAAAGCACCTCCATGCTGTGCAGAGATGATACCGTCGGGCACGCTTGCTAGTCCCTGACCACGCATCATCTGCGCTTGGAAGGCATTGCGTTGCACTTCGGCAGAATCCGCAGGCATCGGTCGGCGTGGGAAGACCCAACCAGCACCACCAGGGCGAGGCGCATCCTCACCAGCACCGCGGCCTCTTCGAGGATGGAACGAATCGAACGTGCCTGAGCCAGGAGATGGTCCACCTCGTTCGTATGGAGGTCCACCCAGCCCCGGCGCAGACATTCCTGACGGGCCGTGGTGCATCATCTCCGGATCGTATGGTTCCTGCATCGACATCGAATAAGACTTGGGTCGGTGTCCTCGAACCGCACTGGCATTCTCGTAGAGTTCCATAGGAAGCGGAGCACGTTCTTGCATCGACATGCTGTGCTTGTGTCCATACATTCGACCACTGCCTCCCATGGCGTGAGGATCATCGCTTCTCTGCTGACCCATGCGGAGGAGCTCAGAAGCGGCCTCCAGTCGCTGCTTTCTTGCCGGATCATCCGAATTCGGCAAGGGTGCGATCGGACGATCCGAGTGAGTCAGAGTGCGAGCTCGAGGTCGGTGTGATGGTTGCGAGCCAGGCAAGTCGGCTGAGGCTCCTGGCGTGCGCAGGGATCGGTGGCGTGAGAGATTCGAGAAGTGCTGCTCTGGTGAGAAACGAGAAGGCTCGCCTGGTGGGTGATGCACTTCACGGAAAGGTGGCAAGAGCGAGCCGGAAGGTCGGTCGCTGCCCATCATTTTGTGTGCTGCTTCGCCTGATTCGAGCGTAGAGGATCGGCTGCGCCAGCTTGTTCGCGGGCTTGTGTTCTCAGATTGAGCGCTAGAAGCACCCCAGCCTTCATGCGGGACACTCTCCTCCGACGTGTGTGTTGAAGGAACGTAGCCAGGCGGAAGCATCGGTGCAGGGTCAGAGGCTGAAGAAAGATGCGAGAAAAGCGTCGACAGCGAACCCGATGAGGAAGACGTGGGACGATGCCCACTTCGCCGTTGCGATGCTGACGCCATATCGGATGCGAGGCAGTCTCCATCCAGCGGGAGCCTGCGCGATGGTGGTGAGAGGATGAGGCCCTTGAGAGCTTGTGCCTGACGAGATCTCGATTGCGAGTCAACTCGTCTTCGAGGTCCTGCGTCATCAGGGCTGAAGGAATGGTTCGAAAAGCCTGGGTGTCGTGGAGGTGTGCTGGGTACCATTGGTCCGCTGCGACCATACGAGCTTGATGCGTTGGAGGAATGGCGGGTTCGGATGGGCCCAAGAGAAGAGGAGCTCGAGCTGTGAGAAAGACCAGACTGGAACTCTGAGAAGCTGCTGGTGCTGGCATGACCACGGAGGCCGCGATGTTCCATGGCTTGTGAGGAGCTGCCCTGCTGCAAGTTGGTGGGCGAGCTAGGTGTTGCGGTGCCGTGGCCGTCATCGGAGGCACCGTCGAACCGTCGCAATGATGCAAGTGGTTCTGCCCGCTCAATGCCAAAGAGATTCTTAATGCTAGGGAGACTGGTTGAAGGCTCAAGGTCGCCGCTTGGAGTTGTGCACTTGGCTGTTGGCTCGGCGTCAATTTCCATATCGCGGTGCTCAGCAACTTCGCCAGACTCAGAGACTGAGTCGACGACGGAACGAGGTATAGAGGAAGCGCGCGCGGAGCCACTGACGCTGCTGGTGCTGCCGGCGCCGGGGAAGGGGATCCCGGCTCTCGCGCTGCTCGACCCCATGACTCTATATGTCGAGAGAATAATGCAAGATGGAGCTGGCCAGCCTTTCTGGCTCAGCAGGACAAGTTTGGGTCGGTATCAGCGATGAATTTTGCAGGGCGATGTCGATGCGAGTGATGCCCTGTTATAGCTACGTGGATTCGAAGAGTTGCCCGGTGAAAACGGATCAGAGCCAGTTGATGACGACGTCTGATCTGAAACGAGAAAAGGGCAGGCCTTGATTGTGGCCGCAGAGGCTCCGCACAGGAAGAGCTGGAAAACACCAAGTACGCCGTGTCTGATCAGGTGTGCTTGAAATTGCACCGTGACATTGGAGTTGCTCGATAAGACGTGGGTCGCTGAGAATAACAGGGGAAAGTGAGCTGAAGCTAGACTGCCAGCTTCAATTTGGCGCAGGGGTGAGATGAGAGTCAAGGAAGGCAAGACGAGGCTTCACAAGTAGCAGGTCGTTGTCGTGATGCAAACAGAAGCTGTATCTGCCAGGGCAGATGACGACAGATGATGGTGGCTGCCGAGAACAGCGGGTATCCTGATTGAAATGAATGCGAGGTCGCAGCAGGCTAGCTGAGAATGCAAAAGACCGAGAGCACGTTCGGTTGTTGGTGTGGGTGCGATTCGTGATCTGCCGTTTGTACGTCAAATATCGGTGTGACAGTTGTAGTGACACCGTGGGGCGCTGCGACGACGAGCGTGGGCAATTCGGAAGGCGAGATTCGACGATGAAGAGTTTGCTCTATTGTATCAGTCGGCACGGCTGTCGTGATCCAATGCAAGTGCTTCCAATCAAATGAAGGTCAAGATGCGGAACGATGGCGGGACTGCACAGCTGGTTGTCAGTGGCAAATAGTTGGAAGCTGAACGAGATTGAGTGGCTGACCGGCTGCTGGTTGATTGCGCGATCGATCGTTGTGACGAGATGAGATGAGGTGTGGGTGTATCGTATCCGGAATACTGAAGAGGTGAAGGAGAAGCACGACCCGCAATGTCGAAAGCGAGGCGGGGCTGCGATCGTGCAAGGGTGGAGGTGGGGAGGAGGTGGGTAGGTGTAAGATGAAGGTGAAGGAGTCGAGACGGAGGCGGTGTTGGAAGAGATCGTGTGCGTGTATGACAGAGATGGTGGGCACGGGAGGAGTAGCAGCAATGAGGAGAGGCAGGCAAGCAAACGATGGCGGATCACCAAGTGCGCAACAGAGCAACAGTGTTAGAGGCACAGAGAGTAAGGTGAGAGTGATCTACGCAATGAGGGTCCCGGTCAGCGATGCTCAAGGTGCAAGTGAAATAAATGGCTTGCGAGGTTGCAGAACGCAGTCTCGTCTCGTCTTTGATTTTGACATGACGACGCACACACGCGCCGGGGGCAAATAAATTAAAATTATTTTTTTGACAATCGGCACGGAGAGTGCAGCCAGACACCAAAGAAAAGAGGAGGAGAAGAGAAGAAATGGAAAAAGAATTGCATTGCCTATATCCCTCGCTCGCTTTGCAACTCGAGACCCAGGATCAACAATTCAAATGCAGAGAGACTCAGTTGCCGGGAGCAGATCCAGAAAGCCGTCGGTCCGTGTGGTGTTGCTTTGCAAATCAAATGCACCGCCTCACAGGCTCATTCTACCTCCACAAGGCAACTCTACACGATGCCCAAGCTGAAAATGGATCTCTATGTCTCAGCACACACAAACTCGACAAAAGTTTGCAGAACTCCTTGGAAGCGATGCTGCTGTCAGAAGTAGGGGGAGAGGAGGGCTGGACCTTGTGCAAGGGCTGCTGTTGCATGAATTTCACTCTCGCTCGACTTGGATATGGAAAAGCAAGCAAGCTAGCAGAAAGAGGGGAATGTTGATTGACGAAAAGGAAAAAGAAACCTAAAAAGGGACAACAGAGGGAGGGAGAGGAAGCGGTGTGAGGGTCTCGGATTTCCATGTTTGTCGATCCCGGGCTTCACTTAACGGCTTTGCTCTTCTGGGCTGGGCTTGGCTGAGCTGAGATGACTGGGGCGCTGACCGAGCTATGCGCCTGGTGGTGCAGCAGCTGTAAGTCGTAACAGTTGAAGCATGTGGTGTCTCAGCTATAGAAGCATGCAGATGCAGCCTTCGCCGAGCCCACACATCCAATCACCAACTTTGCTCACTCAGACTTAGTGCATTGTCTAGGCTGACTGCCAAACCTCAAGACACTGGTCACCAGACAGCTGGCATTCTCCTCCTTGACCTCTTAGTTATTTCCTCATGCTCCTGCCCTATCAGCTCTTAGTACCACACATGCATACAGAGAGGGCCAAGGCATATATAAACACTTGATTCACCATGTACTTAGAAATGATTCATTATCACAATCGACACTTGTGATCATTGACTTTGACACACCTTCGATTGATCTCGATGGTGCTCTTCAACTGTAACAATGGTGACTTGCAAAATGCATCACTGAACTTGCTGTTATTTCTGATCAAAAAAAAAAAAAAAAAAAAAAACGCAACGCAACGGAAAAGAAATTGCCTTTTTGAGCCTGAACCATTCCTTTACCATGAACAAGTAAGGTGGATTGTGGTCATTCAAATATCGTTATATGCAAAAGAACTTCAGCGGCGACATTGGGTCCACCACTCTGATGAAGTAGGGGCCCTACACGACGATGAACTCAGCACAAGAGGATGGGTGTCATCACCAAGGGGCAAGATGAAAGCAGGTGCGCCTCACCACTTGGATGAAGTGGGAGTGACCCTTGTCAATAATGAAACAGCATGAGGTCATCAGTGGTCGCACGCCTAGAACCTGAAATATGGGGTAAAGGTTGATTGAATCCAACCTTGGCGAAATCTGTCATAGAGGCCTTCTATTACTGTTCCTGCCAGAATCTATTGTAGAAGCCTTCTATACTCCTTTTTACTCAAATAGCTTGTAACTGAGAGTTATCACAGATTTTGACTAAACACTGTGAACACTCCATCCAGAGGTAGCTCGGCACAATCAATGTCCAGGTGGACTCTGTCAGCGGTCATGCGCCTGAAACCTGAGATCGGTAGTAGTGTCGATACTATTACAGATCCTGTCGAATTATGCAACAACACTAGTGGTATTTCGATTCTTGGTGAAATATGCAATAGAGCTGCCTCTATCACTTTTCTTGCTCGAATCTGTAGTTGTAGTAATGCTATTGCAGATTTCAACTAACTGCTGTGGACACTCCATCCAGAGGTAGCTCAGCATGATCAATATCAATATGTGAGTATGGTGACACCAAGGTCTGGTGTGAGTATCTTGTTGGTGATGTGATTGGTGGCATAAACACAAGTGTCCAGTGTGTCAACTATTGCTTGAGGTGATCCCCAGACTGCAGTGGACTACTGCCTTCGGTTCTATCTTTATCCAGACTGCTGGTCTGCTATGAACTGCCTTTGGACATCAGTGAGCAGTGATACAACACATGCACTACAATGAGAGGCAATCTACTTGATTGTGACTATGCTGACTGAAACTAATATGTACTTATGCTTGAAGTATTTAACTAGTTGATATGGTGTAGAGTGGATGAGGATCCACTCGACCACTTATGATGAGATGGCATGGTCTATATATCCTTGCAGCATTGCCTGCGACTCGTTCCCTGGCCCCCCTCCCTCCAGAGGGCACCATCCTTGTGAGACTGCCTTCAGTGTTGATCAATATCCAGACCACAGCATAGTACTGCCTTCGGATGGTGTCAAGTGGTGATACAACACAGGCACTATGGTAGTAGCAATGCTTTGCAATTGCTATTGGTTACAAATCTACTAAATATACTTATTGTGAAGTTATAGCTAGTAATGTAAGGTGGAGAGTGGATGAGGATCCACTCAACTACTATGACAAGGAGCATGGTTATATAACCATTCCCGCAATGTCACCTGTGACACTGCTCCTGCTCTGGGAGGCCTCTTCAACACTGCTCCTCCTCCTCATCCTTCCTATCCTTTCTATCCACCTTGCAATGCTGCTCATTGGCACCGCTTCCCTCGCTTCCTGCTGATGGATGGTCCTCCTGCTGCTTCATCTTGACAGGGGCATTCCCACTTCATCTGAGTGGCAACTCACACCCCTTGTTCATCTTATGCATCCTTATGCTCCGAGTTCATCATTGAGTCATCCCCCCTGCTTCATCAGGGTGGCAGACCTGGTGTCCTCAACATCTGTCCTGCTGTGGGATCTGTGGATTTGGCACCTCTTGCACCAGCTTCTGCAAGATCCATCATACAATCATGATACTACAGATTCCAGTGGGATTTGTTGTACAATCCTGCTTGTGCCAATTCAGGCAAGATCTGTTGTAGAGCCCCTCTACTACAGACCTTCTTGATGAACTCTGCTGTAACCCTTGTTTTTGCTCAATCCTGCGATTCCTGCACTGCTCCTCATATGACATCTATTCTTCCTGCTTCTGCACATCCGGCCCTATGACATCCGGCTCTCTTGATCATTAGGGTTACCACTCAGAGGGACGTACTCACCGCCACATAAAGCCAGCGACAGGGGCAACCACATGACCAGGGAGCATGACAATAGGGTTTGGCACACAATCAAGCGATTCACAAGATAGGGGATGAAAAGATGGTCACCAGTTAAGAAAGGGAGACCTGTGTTAAGGAGACCAGGGTTTATCCATAAGGAGGAGGAGCAGTGTCATAGAGATTGACACACATTGTCAGGCATAGAAGAGCATGGAGGCTAAGAAGCAGTGTTGAACAAACCAACACACTGTCCAGGCAGCAGAAGAGCAGCACTGAAGGAGCTGACACACAGCTCAAGGAAAGAAGAGTAGTGTTGGAAAGGGGCAATAACCCCTTCTGAAGGAGCAAGAGAAGTGTCACAGGCAACACTGAACAAACACATAAATACTTTCATTTCACCATAGAGTATATGAGTGGATCCTCATCCACTCTACTCTATATCTTACTCACTCTTTACTTGACTCTTAGTTATGTATCATTGCAATAGCAGGGCTTTGCAACAACATCTCAAACATGTGTGTTGTATCACTGTTGGACATCAATCTTTAGGCAGTGTTGCTCAACACTTGTGGTCCAGCTCAATTAACTGAAGGTGGTGTCCAACACATGTGGTCCAGTACCTCCTGTCATTTGTAGGTGATAAACCTTATTGTGGTCCAGGTGACAACAAGAGCATCAAACAGCAGCACTACAAACACTCATGCTGTATCTGAGAATTGTATCTTATACTGTTCTCTAACCAACATGTTACAGATGTGCTGCATAGCCTCTGAACAGAGTGTTCAAGGCAGTCAGCCAAAACATACCAGAATTTTAACCATCTGGTTACTCTTAATCAAAACAAACCAAATAGGGCTTGTTCAGGTGATCTCACCAAGAACAACTGGAAACACACAATCTTGTTTCAGGTGCGCAACCGCTTACACTGGTGTAGTGGTTTTACTGCTCACTATGTTTCGGTTTGGTTACCCGATTTCCCGATCCCTGACACATGTGACTGTCGACACTACAGACGCTTGTGTCAAGACAGATGCTATTGCCACACAACCTGGTGTGGTCCAATTAGGTTCTCTAGGACCTTGATCATGCTGTGCTACCACTGGATGGAGTGTCCACAGTGGTTAGTCGCAATCCATGTAAACTCAGTGTTACAATCTATTCCAGCAGAAAAGATTATAAAGAGCTCATAAAATAGATTTCACTCAGACTGATTCTAGTTGGCTTTTACAGTAGATTTCGGGTTCCAGGCATGCGACAGTTGACAATAAGCTTCGTTTTGCTCCATACTCTCTCGCTGTCATGGGACCGGATGCGCAGAAAGCAGGACGGACCGAAGTCATATGAGGAGGAGCGCAGGAATTGTAGGATTGGGCAAAGCAAGGGTTTACAGCAGAGTTCATCAAGATCTGTAATAGAAAGGCTCTACAACAGATCTCACCTAAATTGACACAAGCAGGATCATACCACAAATCTCACCAGAATCTGTAGTATCATGATCATATGATAGATCTCACCAAAGCCAGTGAAAGGACACTGATTCCACAGATCTCACAGAAGGACCAATGCTTAGAACACTGGGTTTGCCACTCCAATGAAGCAGGGGGCCAACTTGATGATGAACTCAGCACAGGGGGGTGGGCAAGATGAGTAAGGGTGCGAGCCACCACTCAGATGAAGTGGGAATGGCCCCTGTTGATGATGAAGCAGCACAAGGACCATCCATCTGCAGGAAGCGAGGGAAGTGGTGCCAACAAGCAGCATCGTAAGATGGACAGGACTGATAGGAAGGACAAGGGGAGGAGGAGCAGTGTTGGAGGAGACCTCCTTGGGCAGAAGCAGTGTTGCAGGCAACATTGTGGGATTGGCTATATAACCATGCTCCTTGTCATAGTAGTTGAGTGGATCCCCATCCACTCTACACCTTACATTACTAGCTATTGTCATGGGACTGGATGGATGTGCAGGAAGAACGGAACTCATATGAAAAGATTTGGCACAACCATTGTGGATCAGGCAAAAGTAGAGTTCCAACAGAGTTCAGTGAGATCAGCAGGAACAATGGCTCCATGACATAACTCATTGTGATTGGTAGGAGCATGGGTCTTGTTACAGGACTAGAATCAGCAGGAAAGTAGAGTTTTGACAGGGATCAGTGAGATCAGTAGGATCAATGACTCTATGACACAACTCATTGTGATTGGTAGGAACATGGGTCCTATTACAGGAGTCAGTAAAATCAGCAGGATCACACTTGCCACAACAGGCCTCACAGGAATTGGTTAGAGAGAAACCTCTATTGCTGTTATGGCAAGGGGATGACAGAGAACAAGGAAGAAGTCACCACTGTATGAAGCAGGGACCTTGCACAATGATGAAGTTGGTGCAGGGAGATGGGTGCTGGCAACAGGAGGGAGATGAAAGGATGCAGGTTGCCACTTGGATAAAGTGGGAATGGCTCCTGATGATGATGAAGCAGCATGAGGGCCATCCATCCACAGGAAGAGAGCAAAGCAGTGCCAATGAGCAGCAGCCCAATGTGGATGGAAAATGGTAGGAAGGATGAGGAGGAGACATAGGGTTTAGGAGGCCTCACAGAACAGGAGCAGTGTTGCAGGCAACGCTGCAAGGATGGTATATAACCATGCTCCTTGTCATAGCAAGTGAGTGGATGGCCATCCACACTACACCATATATTACTAGTTATAGCTTTCACAGAAGTATACATTAGTATTCAGTTGACCATAGCAATTGCAGAGCATTTGCTTCTATTGTAGCTCATGTGTTGTTTCACCGCTCATTGACATCATCCAAAGGTGGTTCAATCTGCAGTCCAGATATCAATCAACACCAAAGGCAGTTCATACTGTGGTCCAGCTCTCTCAATCATTAGAACCAAAGGCAGTTGTCCACTGAAGTCCAGGGATCAGTCAACACACTGGACACTCTTGTCAGTGCCAACAACATCACTCACACCAGATCTTGGTGTCATCATAATACATTCATCATTATTGATTGTGCCAAGCTACCTCTGGATGGAGTGTCCACAGCAGTCAGTCGAAACCTGCAATAGCAAACCAACTATCACATATTAGAGTGACAAAAGTCATAGAGGCCTTCTATGACAGATCTTGATCAAAATAATAATACACAAGACTTTATCACATAACTCGATGGGATCTGTAATAGAAGTGGTTCTACTACAGATATCAGGTTTCAGGCGCGAGACCCGTGACAGCTATAACTTCACAATAAGTATACTTAGTAGATTCGTCACCAGTAGCAATTACAGAGCATTGCTACTACCATAGTGTGTGTGTTGTATCACTGCTTGATGCCATCTGAAGGCAGTTCACTCTGCAGTCCAGAGGTTGATGGACACCAAAGGTGGTTAATACTGCAGTCTGGCTCTCTCAATCATTAGAACTGAAGGCAGCCATCCACTGCAGTCCAGGGATCATTCAATCACTCATTGGAACACTGGACACTTGTGTCAAATTCATCACATTAGCTTCAGACCTTGGTGCCACCTTATCTCAAGGTATCTACAGGATATTGATTTTGCCAAGCTACCTCTGGATGGAGTGTCCCCAGTGGTCAGTCAAAACCTGTGATAACCTTCAAGCAACCATATATTTGAGCAAGAAAAGTCATAGAAGGCTTCTATGAAAGATTTCAGCAAGAATAATAATAATGGGCATTTACCACAGATCTTGCTAAGATCAGTAGTAGTTGTCTTTTTACTACAGATTTTGGGTTTCAGGTGCGTGACCTCTGACACTCACCTTCCTACCATCAACTCCTCTTCTCACAAGGGTCGCTCAACATTGACCTTGCTAATTCTTCTTTTCCCACCCAATTCCCTCCCTTACAATCCACCTGTATGGCCTTCTCTTTTCTGAGCTCGATCGCCCCCCTTACAGCAGGCTGGGAGCCTTTGAGCCAGTGAGCCACCTCACTGGCCCAGAATCTAACAGGACTCCTGTATCGTTCTCTGTATTGTGTGATCTCTATTTGAAGATACATCGGTATTTCAAAAGGTCGACATGTTAAATCAGAGTACTCAGAGTTGGGAAACCAGAAAGATGCCAAGCATTGAAGAGAATGAGGTAGATGCAAAGCTTGTGGTAACACATGCAGCCTATGCTTGTGGATTGATTCCATGGTATGCAGGGGGTATGTTGACATGACAACTGTCATGAAAGGAGATACATGGTCTATGGACAATGACTTGGAGAGTGAGTGTAGTTGGATGTTAAGGTATATATACTCCCATTCAGTAACTACCATCCCATTGAAATTCAAGCTTTTCTCACTTAGATACACCCGACTGCGAAAAGCGCCAGATAGTGGCCTCTAGAGCGGTGTACCTAATTTCAACTTCTCGTCTATATGGCCGTGTGAGTCAGGCTGGGATTCAAGTAGCTACACACCTCCGGTAATGAGGCCTGATTGTGGCCTCAAAGTGATGTTGTTATTGAAAATGACGATCCAATATGATGATGTTGGTTGATGTAAGCAGATACAAAAGGGATTGGGCAAAGGACAATCTAATTGGAGTTCAAGGATTGGGTACAACCTAGTCCCACTCATTGTCAGTCCTCATCATTAAGTAGGATGTACCCATGTTTGGCAAGTGCCACTCACTTTGTATATATATCAAGTGGGGAGCTCGAGGCTCCTGCCACATTCTTTCCTTAGTCAATTGAGTATACATGTTTCTGTCTTAAAGCAGCACTACTCAGACTCTCCCCGATTGCCAGTTATCGGGACCAAAACATCTTCACTTTTCAATAGTTGTATCTTGCTATATTTCAACTGCTCACCTAGAAAATCCCGTCGTTCTCTAGTGTCTTCCCTGTATTCCCCCTTTTGTCTTCATGCTCTCTTGCGCCCATCCAGGCCCCATACGGCGGTCCGGGAGCCTCTCGAGTCTGTGAGCACACTCACGCTCAATCCCGCAATCCTAATTTCCCTTTATGCTCTCTCATATTGTCTTTGCTATGGCATAAATTGATGGTTAAGATGAAACATGCTTGGCTGCAACTTAGAAATTGGTGGGCATGTGAACGACAGAAGTGGAAGGCGGAAAGTATACAGCAAAGTCATGAGGCAGCACAGCGCGACCGTGACAAATGGATGGAGGTCCAAAGGGTTCAGCTCCGTTGAAGATAAGCGGAAATGTTCTCTTTCCTCATGCCTGTGTTGCAACTCCACTGCTCGACAATCGTGCAAAAGAAGGGTTGAAGTGACAAACCAAGTCGGATGCTCCGCTCTTTGGGCTTCATTCTTCACCATCACTTCTGCATGTGACCGACAAACTACATATAGAGAGCATCACCTTCGATCCATTCCGCTCTGCTCAACTCAGCAAGGGCTCAAGTCAACCTTTGATACAGATACCCCTACCGTCTCCACACTAGACTCAAACCTCCCACAACTATTTTGCAGTTAACATAGTTCATGTACATGTCAAATTCACCTAGGTCTCGGATTGGAAGTGAGGTCAGTGACATGCATAGCAGTCTGAATTTGCAAAATTTCAAGGCAGCAGATCCATTATGATTCTCACACTCATCTCATCTTGAACTTGTCCTGATCTCATCTCCATACACTCCTTTCTTGTTGGAACTGCTCAACATACACCACTTTGACATCAATGGTCAACATCTCACCTAGGAAGAGGGTTGTAAAAGCCCAGCTGCAGACTGACAGGGACCAGAAGGAGCATGACATCCAGGAAGCTCTTAGTGCATTCCAGAAGGGTCAATTCAAAGACTTGAAGGCTGCTGCTGAGCATCACAATGTCCCTTACAACACTCTCTGGGATCACAGCAAAGGGTGCAAGAGCCACACTGCTGCCTTTCAACATCTGCAAGCTATACAACCAGAGGCCAAAGAGCTCTTAGTCCAACATATACAGAAGCAGGCTCACTATGGTTTCCCAATAACACCACAGAATCTCAGACAGTTGGCCAAACAACTTCTTGTCACAGGGTCAGAAGGATAGCGCAAGAGAGTGCGCCAAATTGATCAACGGCAGTCATGGGAATGTCACACAATGGAGCAGTATATGAAGGGTGCGCAATGGATCAATATATGAAGGGAGCACCAGATTGATTGGCGCCAAACCATCAGGGATCAACAAGATTAATCAGGCTGGCAGTGCATATGAATTACAAGATCGATCGAACCCCATGTCATGGGCCTGAGTGCGCAGGAAGCAGGAAGAACCGCTAGTTCATATGAAGGGAGTGCAGGAATCAGGGGATTGGGCAGATCATAGGAATTGCAGCAGAAGTCGCCGAGATCTGCAGTAGAATTGGCTCTATGACAGATCTCAGTGAGATCGGTACGAACAAGGATGATATCATGAATTCTGATGAGGTCAGTAGTAGGAGAGGTCATATAGTAGATTCCGCAGAGATCAGTGACAAGGATGTTCGTACGATGAATTCACACACGCAGAGGACCAAGCTCTGCCAAGACAGGGACCGAGCTCAGTAAATTGCAGCTGGTTACCACTCAGGGGTTCACAAGATAGGAGTCAAGAGAACAGTTGCTGGTTAGGAGGAAGGAGAACTGTGTCAAGGACACCAGCATATAGTTCATGAGGAAGAAGAGCTGTGTTGAGGAGGTCAACACGCAGCTCAAGAGGGACAGGAGTAGGGTTACAGGGACTCCTGCATAGCACTCAATGAAGGAGGTACTCTCTGGAGAGAGAGTTGGAGCAGTGGTGCTGGCAGCACTGCGAAGAGGTATAAAGCCATACCTTCTCGTCACTAAGTGGTCGAGTGGATCCTCATCCACTCTACTCATCAAACAAACTAGTATTACTTCAAGCAATAAGTATCATTAGTTCACAGTCAGCATAGTAGTAATCAACAGATTGCTCCTCATCGAAGCACATGTGTTGTATCACTGTTTCCTGACATCTGAAGGCAGTTCTAGCAAACCAGTGGTCCGGATATCGATAGAACCGAAGGCAGTTGTCAACTGTGGTCTGGGGATCACTTCAAGCGTTAGTCGACACACTGGACACTTGTGTCGACATCATCTATCCATACTCACACCAGACCATTGGTGTCAACATCAAGTTCACTTAGAGACATATTGTAGTTTGATCATGCCGAGCTACCTCTGGACAGAGTGTCCACAGTGGTCAGTCAAAATCTGTCACAACATCAATACAACTACAGATTCCAATGAAAAAAGCGGCAGAGATGGTTCTGTCGCATATTACACTAGGAATTATAATACCACTAGCGCTGTCGCATAACTCGACAGAATTGGTGATAGTACTGATACTACTACTGATCTCAGGTTTCAGGCGTGCAACTGCTGACATTAGAGTGGATCGTTCAAGCAGCACCCCACAATCAACATGATGGACAAAAGCCTCAACGATAAGCTCGAGAGGCTACTCTCCTTAATGGAAGCCCAGTTGGAGCTTACCAGGCAAGGGCAACATGAAGAGCATCTATGCCATGCTCATCTGAGTGGAGAGGAGGCGATCGAGCCCTCCCACCCAGAGGATCAAGGGGCTAGGGAAGACATGATGGGAGACCCTCCCACACCATCCCCAGCATCGCGTCCAAGGCAGGCGGTATCATTCATGGGACCGAGCGAACCGCCGGTCGACAACTATGACAAGTACACCTCACCCACCGGGCCCAGATACTTCAGGCCCTGTGTGGATCCGTACAACTGGCCAAGGGCAGAACCTCATGGTTTCGACCAAGAGGATGATACAAGCACCACCAGAGACCCCAGTCTCTCGTGCTCCAAGCCGGTCGCCACCCCATTCCCCAAGTTTAATCCTAGAGACGTTGAGATTTTCATCCTTGAGGCTGAGGCATGGTTCAAATTCAACCAGGTCTATGAGCAGGCAAGGATGATCAATCATATGGGTGCTCAATTGGAAGGGAACGCTTGCAAATGGTGGACTTCCAAGCTTCGCATCAACAGAGGCCGAGAAGGAAGACTGTTCAATGATTGGCACTACTTCACTGAGCACCTGACAGAACAGTTCAATCCTTGGAACGCCAGAATGGAGGCCTATAACAAACTTCTGGCTCTCCAGCTCACAAGCGATGCACCAGGTGCAGCCACACGCCATGTCAAACGATTCAGAGACTTAGAAGGACAAGTCAATCTAGATGACAATGAACTAGTTATTGACTTGTTTAGGGGAAGTCTCACACGCAGCCTGCAGGAGAAGTTTGAGCAGAACCCACCTTTAAAGAGGTGGGAATGGTATCGAGAGGTCGAGGAGATCGACCAGCAAAGGATGCTGTTACAGCAGTCCTCAGCCCGGCACCCAAGCGCCGCTCCATTGCGACCAAACCCTGGAGGCCGACCTACACCACCGGCTCAAGGTCCATTCCCTGCACGGCAACCAACACAGACCTATTCCTGACCGCTGGCACAAACAACAATAGGGAACTTTAGCCAACCAACCAATTGGCTGTTACCCCATCAATCGGTTCAGGGTCTGAGACAAGGAAGCCCTGCATTACCAAGCAGCAACACCTGTCACCTGTGCAAGGGGCTCGGCCATTGGGCCAGAGATTGCCCAAGCAAGAAGCCGGACACCTTGGGGCCCTGACCCATGGGCCTGAAGGTAATGGTAACCACAGAAACCTCCTTTGAAGAAGGAGACCTGGACCCAGGGGATAACCAGACAGATGACCTAGAAACGGTCAACCCCGACGTCCTCGACTTCAGCCAGTATCAACCACCAATGGAGGCTGGCCAGGAAGAGGTCCAAGAAGATGCCGACGAGGGAAATGGCAGTGGGGTGATGCACTGATGGCATGCATTGCTCTGCAAACCTCCTCGCCATCCTTATGTATATATCAAGATTGCCCCATATGCTTCTCTACCAGCAGAGGAATGGTGGTACTAGAGCTCTCTGGAATGGTTCAAGACCATCCGGCTCGAATACTTGCTGACACCGGCGCTGGACTGTCAATAGTTTCAGATTCCTTTGTTAGTAAGTACCACATACCCACAAAACCCACAAAAACAAGAACCGTCCATGGTGTCACCAGGCACCAGCTTGCCATAAACAGTTCTGCTAGCATTCAAGTTGCTATCGGCAAGCACAGTCTCAGAGTAGTCGAAGCCTCAGTGGCCGATACTGCTGACTACGACCTTATCTTGGGCTTCACCGAGCTAAGAAGGCTCAAACCCACCATATGGTGGGAGATGGGCCAACTGGAGTTCCAGACCCAGGATGAGGACCGACTCCTGAAATGGCCCCCTGAAGAAGCTGTACCTGGGGAATTACACGTGAACTCAGTGAAATCTGTCATAAGAAGTGACTTATTACCGAATTTGGTGAAAGATGTTATAGCTAGTGAGTTAAAACAAGAGCCCACTATAGAAGACAGCCTATCACCAAATTCAGCTGGATCGGTGGTAACACACCTCTATGACGAGAAACCGAAACATCCGACCATTCATGGAAATGAGTTCATTTCAGCAGCAAGCCTGATACAAGCTGCCCTGGAGGACGGACCCATTGGGTTCATGCTCTGGACCTCCCACCCTCGTCGCTCCCGGCCTTCGGGTTTGTACCCACCAGCACCGACAAGGGCATAGAAATGGAAGTAGAGGTTGATTGGAAGGTATCAGCAGAAGATATACCAGAACCGTATCAACGGTTGCAGGATGTGTTCAATGAGGTGGAAGCAGATAAGCTGCCCCACCATATGGAGCATGATCTCCATCTGGAACTAATGGAAGACAGTAGGCTGCCACAGGGCCCACTATACCTCAAGGGGCCGAAGGAAATGGCTGAACTAAGGAAGTACCTCAATGAGAACCTTGCAAAAGGGTTCATACGCCCCTCAAAGAGCCCAGCAAGATCTCCAGTGCTCTTTGTGCCCAAGAAGGATGGAGGCCTCAGGCTATGTGTGGACTACCATGGCCTGAATGAAATCACCCTCAAGAATCGGGCACTGCTGCCCCTCATTGAGGAGCAGCTTTTCCTGCTCTGGAAGACAAAGATCTACACCAAGTTAGATCTGTGAGCAGCATACAATCTCATCTGCATCACAAAAGGGGATGAATGGAAGACTGCGTTTGGCACACAGTTGGGACTCTATGAGTACCTGGTGATGCCCTTCAGCCTGGCGAATGTGCTGGCCCATTTCCAGTCCTTCATCAATCACATCTTCCAAGACATCATCAGAGTGTTTGTGGTTGTGTACCTGGATGACTTCCTCATCTTCAGTAGCACAGAGGGGGAACATGTCCAACATGTCACAGAAGTGCTCACTCGATTAAGAAGCAATCAACTGTTCGCCAAGCTGTCAAAGTGTGAGTTTCACATCACTACAGTTGAGTTCTTGGGGTACATCATCAAACTGACCAGGATTGAGATGGACCCAGAGAAGGTCTGAACCATCAAGGAATGGCCAATGCCAGAATCAATACATGACATCCAATGATTCCTAGGCTTTGCCAACTTCTATTGGCGATTCATAGCACGCTTTGCTCGAATTGCCAAACCATTGACATCTCTGGTCAAACCTACAGAATGTTTCAAGAAGTTTGAGCTGCTGGAAGAAGCTCAACAGGCTTTCCACAAGCTCATACAAGTGTTCACAACGGCAGGAGTGCTTTGGCACTTCGATTACCATCTGCTGACAAGGTTGGAAACTGATGCAAGCGACTTTGCCATCACTGGTGTGCTCAAACAGGAGCACGAAGGACGTTGGCACCCTGTGGCTTTTTATTCCCGGAAGATGTCATCTGCAGAAAAGAACTACGAGATTCATGACAAGGAGCTCCTCGCAGTGGTCACCTGTCTTACTCAGTGGCGCCACATGCTAGTGGGACTGCTGAGTCAGTTAGTCATCCTCACAGATCACGAGGTGCTCAAGTACTTCAAGTCGCAATGCCACATCATGGGACAACAAGCAAGATGGGTGGTATTGCTAGCTGATTTCGACTTCATGCTACAATACCGACCAGGAGACAAGGGTGGCGAACCTGATGCTCTCACCAGACGAGCTGACATGCAACCAATCGGTGAGGAGCAAAAGCACAATGTATGGCAATTGTTGCCTCCCCAAGTGTTCGAAAAGGTCAAAAACAACATCACTATAGGAAGTGCACTACAGCAAAATTCAGCAGGAAATGTAGTAACAAGCATGGTACTACCGATCTCAGTGGAATCGGCCATACCAACGGGCCTAGACAACGATGTGGTATTAATGGCTCCCATGCTCACCATGGAGACCATAGCAACGAAAGGACTCAAAGACCTGACCAAGATCTTTCAGCCCTTGGACCTGGAGCTACAGGAAATACATGTCAAGAAGCCATTCGAGATCAAAGACAGCTTATGGCATAGTGGTGGAAGGTTGGTTATACCAAAGGTAACCATGCCAGGAAGAACCAATGACCATGGGTCACGAAGTGCTTGGGAGGTAGATGGCCAATCCCTTTCTGTTGAGCATCTATGATTCATGGTCATGGCTCAATGTCATGATGGCATAACGGCCAGTCATGTGGGTTGAGACGCCACCACCAAAGCAGCCCAAAGGCATTATTGGTGGCCCAACATGACAGCCTGGATTGCCAATTATGTTGCAAGCTGCCCTGTATGTGCCAGATACAAAGCTCCTCGTCATCATCTGTATGGCTTGTTGCAACCACTCGCCACACCAGAAAGGCCATGGGGCTCAATATCATTGGACTTCATTGAGGGCCTTCCAGTGTCAAAGGGGTTTGATTCCATCCTGGTCATTGTCAATAGACTGACCAAGTATGCTATCTTGGCCCCAACTCATAAGATGGTCACAGCAACACAAACTGCTGTCCTACTGTGGAGGTACATGATTAGACACTTTGGTTATCCAGACCATATGGTGTCCAACCGAGGAAGACAGTTCATTTCAAAAGCATGGAAAGCATTCACTATGGGCATAGGTGCTAAGCACTCCCTCAGCACAGCCTATCACCCACAGACTGATGGACAAACTGAGAGGGTCAACCAAGTAGTGGAGCAGTACTTGCAAATGTATTGCAACTATGAGCAGGACGATTGGGCTGACTTGCTCAAGACAGCGGCATTTGTGTATAATAACACAGTCCACAATAGTATCGGTGTCTCACCATTCTTCACTTGCTATGGTTGGAATCCGAAGGCCCATCCGGTCATACCTCAGCAGCTGGGAGTCAATGACCCAGATCATTTCGAGTACCTCATTGATGGGAAGGAACATTGCAAATACCTCCAGGACCAGATTAGGAGAGCACAGTGTCAAATGGTGGAACAATACAACCGGAAACACAAAGACATCGAATTTAAGGTAGGCGACATGGTTTATATCAATTGCCGGAACTGGAAGATGAGATGACCCATGCTGAAACTGGATACCAGGTTTGCAGGACCTTACCCAGTTCAAGAAAGGGTGGGCCGCTGAGCATATAGGATTACATTGCCAGCAAACCTCAGAGTCCATGATGTCTTCCATGTGTCAATGCTCAAGCCAGCAAAGACGAGCTCACTCCCTCAAAGGTCAAAACAACCAGTGGTACCATCACTACCAGATGAAGACCTCGAATTCGAAGTGGAAGCACTCATCGGTAAATGCACACGCAATCGAACAACCGAATACAAGGTCTTATGGTGAGGATACCCAGAGGAAGCTGCCTCCTGGGAGCCAGTGTCAAACCTCAATTGTCCTGACCTCATCCAGGAGTATGAGGTTTTGGTGGGGGGACAAGGTTAACAAACATGAGGAGAAGGCAGAAGTGGTAAGGAGGAAGTTGGGACAGATTTGAGCGAAATCTGCGAGAATAGCAGTGCTATTACAGATTACACGGAAATCAGTAATTGTAGTAGTGCTATGACATTTTCACAACAAGAGTGGGAGAGGACAGGTTTTTCCCACACACATGAGAAACCAAAGATGAGGTGACCAATGTAACAAGGTCAGGAGCAATCACACAAGGGTCAGGACACAGACTTAAAGGGATCGGAAGGAACAGAAGGCTGATATTGAAAGTTGTTGCTATATGTCGACATAGGAAGAAGGAGCAGGGGGAGGAGCAAGAGATGATCGGATCACCAGCTCCTCGTCTGTAGGGGCCACCCAAGTATCAATGGAATCCGGGGGGCCACCAGGCACGGCTACCGACTCATGTGGTTGTTGCTCCGAATACAACCTGTTGTGGTGGGCGACAAAGTCCTGAAGGGTATGCAAAACAGTACTCACCCAGTTCGAGTCAGGCAAATGCCATATGACCTGCATGGCTGTGGCCCAACCCATGGACATAATGGGGTCCAAAACCCATTCCTCTGACCACACAAACCTGGGGCCATACCCATTTGCGACTGTCAAATGGGCTCTTTCAGCTTGGTGCAAACCACGAGGCTGCATGCTTGGAGTACCGTTGCCTAGGTACTCCATGCCGGGATGGGCAGGGATACTATGCTCACAATTACCCAGACCAGCCAGGTAACAATGTGTGCAAGCATGGGGCACCCTGTTCCTCTCACCAAATGGGTTGGTGAAAGCAGAGGCAAAACAACTGGTAAAAAGAGAAAGGGGTTAGGGACAAATAGGAAAGGTAGTCATATATGGCAAGGGACACTTATGGAACCCGCAGCTGGAAGCAGCAGCGACATTGCCAGCTTGGCCAAGGCATACAGCCTTTGGTCAAATGCAACATGACCAGGCGATGTAACCGGCACTCCAGCAAAGTCCCAGTGGGGACATCCCAGTCGAGGGGGAAGTGGCAATCCATGACTCTGACCAAAAGGTCAGCAACCATGAATGGTTCAGCCCACTCCATGATCTCACCATTCGTCGGGAAATGGCGGTCAGGAGGAGGGGGGGGCGGAGTCTAGCGACCATGCCAGCGAGGAGGAGGAGTAAGCGGTTGCACATTCAACCGATACTCTGGGGTGACAGCACGAGGAGGAGCCAGGATGGCATCGACTATTTCGTTGGCAGTTGGAGGAGGGGTGGGGGAGCGAGCCAGCTCAGCTTCCCACATGGCTTGATGCTCAGGAGTGGTCAGCTCCCGAGCAGGACGACTCGTACCAACCTTGTTCAGGTCGTGAGGAGGAGGAGAGGCCGGAGAGTAGTCTTCTCCTGAGAGACCTGGTGCAACACGAGCAGGGGGAGGAGAGCCAGGAGGACTCTGGACAACCATGTCGTCATCCATTCCCAGAAACAGTGGCACCAATGGAGAGGAAGGTACCACCGGGGACGCGAGAGGATCAGCCAACCGGGCCAGGGGTGAGGAGGCGGTGGGCTCAGCGGTGTCAGCTACGACATCATGAGGACGAAGGCGGACAACAATCTGCTGACGTCCAGAAGGAGCCACAGTCCTTTCAGAAGAGGTTTCCTCTGCAGCAGTGCGTGAGCGGGTACAGTAACGAGGAGACACCATGTTGCACAATAAGTTGGGTGGCGACAACGTGGTTTGGTAGTGGTAAGAACAGACATGGCACAGGACTTGCCTCAACGGAGCTTGGCTTTTAAGAGGGGGGTAATGTCATGGGCCTGAGTGTGCAGGAAGCAGGAAGAACTGCTAGTTCATATGAAGGGAGCACAGGAATCAGGGGATTGGGTGGATCATAGGAATTGCAGCAGAAGTCGCCAAGATCTGCAGTAGAATCGGCTCTATGACAGATCTCAGTGAGATCGGTACGAACAAGGATGATATCATGAATTCTGATGAGATCAGTAGTAGGAGAGGTCATATAGTAGATTCCGCAGAGATCAGTGACAAGGATGTTCATACGATGAATTCACACACGCAGAGGACCAAGCTCTGCCAAGACGGGGACCGAGCTCAGTAAATTGCAGCTGGTTACCACTCAGGGGTTCACAAGATAGGAGTCAAGAGAACAGTCACCAGTTAGGAGGAAGGAGAACTGTGTCAAGGACACCAGCATATAGTTCATGAGGAAGAAGAGCTGTGTTGAGGAGGTCGACACGCAGCTCAAGAGGGACAGGAGTAGGGTTACAGGGACTCCTGCATAGCACTCGATGAAAGAGGTACTCTCTGGAGAGAGAGTTGGAGCAGTGGCACTGGCAGCACTGCGAAGAGGTATAAAGCCATACCTTCTCATCACTAAGTGGTCGAGTGGATCCTCATCCACTCTACTCATCAAACAAACTAGTATTACTTCAAGCAATAAGTATCATTAGTTCACAGTCAGCATAGTAGTAATCAACAGATTGCTCCTCATTGAAGTGCGTGCGTTGTATCACCGTTTCCTGACATCCGAAGGCAGTTCTAGCAAACCAGCGGTCTGGATATCGATAGAACCGAAGGCAGTCGTCCACTGCAGTCCGGGGATCACTTCAAGCGTTAGTCGACACACTGGACACTCATGTCGACATCATCTATCCATACTCACACCAGACCATTGGTGTCAACATCAAGTTCACTTAGAGACATATTGTAGTTTGATCATGCCGAGCTACCTCTGGACAGAGTGTCCACAGTGGTCAGTCAAAATCTGTCACAACATCAATACAACTACAGATTCCAACGAAAAAAGCGGCAGAGACGGTTCTGTCGCATATTACACTAGGAATCGTAATACCACTAGCGCTGTTGCATAACTCGACAGAATCGGTGATAGTACTGATACTACTACTGATCTCAGGTTTCAGGCACGCGACCGCTGACACCCCAGGGTTCCAGATTAATCTCACAGGATCAGTCAGAATCAGTCAGATCAGCATGCCTCAACAAGTCGGCTGATACAGTCAGATCAGCATGCCTCAACAAGTCAGCTGATATGAGCAAGTACTAGTAGACCCAGGAAGGAAGGTACTGGCATCAGAAGGAGAGGCACTTGGAGATAACCATAAAAGGTGGCAGGGAACCGAGCTCAACATCATGTGGACAGTTACTGCTCAAGGTGCATGTGTATAGCCACACAGGTCCAAGCATGGGGGGCAACTGCATGACCAAGCAGTTGGTCACGAGGTCCAACAGGTGGCTAAGGGGATTCATGAGATAAGGATGGGGAGGTGGTTGCTGAGAAGGAAGCAATGAATGGATTGGCTAAAGCAACGAGGAGGAGCTGTGTCAAAGGGGTCAACACACATCATCAGGTGGAAAGGGAGCAGGAAGGTGAAAGGAACAGTGTTGCAAAACCAGTATGCTGCAAAGATGGTAGGGGCACAGCACCCATGGGGTCAACACTAGCAGGGGAAATGAGATAGGTGTCACAGGCAACACCAATCAAACACATAAATACTCCTGTTCTCACCATAGCCTATGAGTGGATCCCCATCCACTCTTTACTCTATCTACTTTACTTACTTACTCAGTTACATACCATTGCAATAGCAGTGCTCTTGCAATGACTCTCAACATGTGTGTTGTATCACCATTAGTTGACAACTGTAGGTGGTGTTCTTCAACACTTGCAGTCCAGTTTCTTGCTGTAGGCAGTGTTGCTTGACACCTGCAGTCCAGTCAGTTATTGTAGGCAGTGAATCACACCTGCAGTCCAGTAACTCCCATCCTCTGTAGGCAATTAGCATATCACAGTCCAGATGACATCCAAGAGCATTATCAACAGTACTACAAACACTTGTACTGTAGGAGAGGGTGTTTCACTCACTCACCAATGACCAGTGTCTGAGCCATGCAACCTCTGAATGGAGTGTTCAAGGCAGTCAGTCGAGACTTACCAGGCAGCAATGTTTGGTTATGTTTAGGCAAAACATACTGAGTAGACCTTACTCCATCAAACTCAATATAACACCCCAAAACTAAGTCTCTGGCGCGCGACCGCTTACACTTCTCAGGCAGAGGACTGACAATAATGATGCTACTCTTGGACCTAATTGGGTGTCTGCTTTCAAGCAGCAACATCCAGAACTCAGAAGCTACTACTCTCACAAGATGGAGGCTGCAAGGGTACAGGCCACTAGTGTTCCATCAGTTGTTGAAGCATACTTTGATGTCTTGGAGAAGACTATTGCCAAGTATGAGATCCTACCTGAAAACCTCTTCAACATGGATGAGACTGGGTTTCTCATTGGACAAAGTCAATGCTGATACATCATTGTACCCAGGGAGAATGGGAAGAATCAGTGCTTCAGGTCACAGCCAGGCAATTGGGAGACTATCACAGTGATTGAGTGCATTGGTGCACAAGGGACAAAACCACCACCTATGGTTATCTTTTGGGGCAAGAAACACATGCAGGGCTGGCACCACAATCACACTGCAGCTAAGGGCTGGGTCTTTGCAACAAGTCAGAATGGCTGGACCAACAATGAGCTTGCACTACACTGGCTCAAGGACTGCTTGGACAAGCACACCAAGCAAAGGGCTCAAGGAAAGTATCAGCTGCTTATCCTTGATGGTCATGGCTCCCACATCACAGCTGAGTTCATTCAGCAAGCATGGGACTCCCACATTATCCTTCTCTTCCTTCTGTCAGAGGTCGCGCGCCCAAAACCTGTTATCTGTAATAGAAACGCGTCTATTACGAATCCTGTTGAGATATGTGACAATGCTTGAAGTATTACTGTTCTTGTTGAGATATGTAGTAGAGATGTCTCTATCACTTTTCTCACCCAAAGATGTAGTAGTGGTTTTGCTATTGCAGGTTTTAACTAACCACTGGGGACAGTCCATCCAGAGGTAGCTTGGCATGATCAATAACTGTTATGAACTGGTACTAACACCAAGGTCTGGTGTGATTGAGATTGTTGATGTCAGCAACACAAGTGTCCAATGTGTCAACTGAATGCTTGAGGTGATCCCCAGACTGCAGTGGACAACTGCCTTTGGTTCTATTGTTATCCAGACCACTGGTTTGTGTCAGGGGTCTCGCGCCTGAAACCCAGGTCGGTCTGTCGAGATACTCGGCGACTATCAAACTGTGCGACAGCTATTGTCTCGGTGTCATGGGCCTGAATGCTCAAGAAGCAGGAGGGTCACTGGTTCATATGGAAGGAACACAAGTATCGAAGATCTAGTCGATACCATTAGAGAGCATGTGCAGTCTCCATGGAGACCATGGACTCCTATGGACTCACATGCAAAGGAGGACCGAGCCATATGCAAGGAGGGCCAGGCACAGCCACAAGGAGGACCAAGCTCAAGGAGCAGGCACAGCCACAAAGAGGACCAAGCTCAAGGAGCATGCAGATGGTTACCACTCAGGGGCTCGAGAGACAAGAGTCAAAGGAACCATCACCAGTCAAAGGAGAAGGAGCAGTGTATAGGGAACCAGCAAGGAGGTCCTGAGGAGGAGGAGCAGTGTCGAAGGAGTCGACACCACTCAGGAGGCACAAGGGTGCCAAGCAAGCAGGATAGCAAGGAGGAGGAGGAGTGTCGAAGGAGTCGACACAGCTCAAAGAGGCACAGGGGTGCCAAGCAGGCAGGAAAGGCCCCTGAACAGTACTCGATGAAGAAGGTACTCTCTGGAGAGAGAGCAGGAGCAGCATCGCTGGCGATGCTGTGAAGAGGTATATAACCATGCTTTCTCATCATCAAAGGTCGAGTGGATCCTCATCCACTCTACACACACCATAACTAGTTATCACTTCAGCATAAGTATATATTAGTTTCAGTCAGCCTAGTAGCAATCTATCAAGGTTGCTCCTCATTGTAGTGTGTGTGTAGTATCATCACTACCTGATGTCTGAAGGCGCCCCATAGCAGGTTAGTGGTCCGGATATAGATAGAACCGAAGGCAGTAGTCCACTGCAGTCTGGGGATCACCTCAAGCATCAGTCAACACACTGGACACTCGTGTTGATGCCACCAACCTTAACACCAACACCATCAACCTCATCATCATCAACACTCACACCAGACCTTGGTGTCATCATAACCTACGCATTGATATTGATCATGCCAAGCTACCCCTGAATGGAGTGTCCACAGAGGTCAGCCGAAACCTATGATAGTATATACAACGAAAGCCACCTGCTGTCATTGCACAACTTGATAGTTGCCAAGTGACTAGCTCATCAAGACTGATACCGAGTGTCAGGGGTCCTGCACCTGAAACCCAGGTCGGTCTGTCGAGGTACTCGGTGACTGTCAAACTGTGCAACAGCTATTGTCTCGGTATCTGTCTCGACGAGCTAGTTGTTCGGTGACTATCAAGTTGCACAGTGACAGTGGGTGGCATCCATTGTATATACTATCGTAGGTTTTGGCTGACCTCTGTGGACACTCCATTCAGGGGTAGCTTGGCATGATCAATATCAATGCGTAGGTTATGATGACACCAAGGTCTGGTGTGAGTGTTGATGATGATGAGGTTGATGGTGTTGGTGTTAAGGTTGGTGGCATCAACATGAGTGTCCAGTGTGTTGACTGATGCTTGAGGTGATCCCCAGACTGCAGTGGACTACTGCCTTCGGTTCTATCTATATCCGGACCACTAACCTGCTATGGGGCGCCTTCAGACATCAGGTAGTGGTGATACTACACACACACTACAATGAGGAGCAACCTTGATAGATTGCTACTAGGCTGACTGAAACTAATATATACTTATGCTGAAGTGATAACTAGTTATGGTGTGTGTAGAGTGGATGAGGATCCACTCGACCTTTGATGATGAGAAAGCATGGTTATATACCTCTTCACAGCATCGCCAGCAACGCTGCTCCTGCTCTCTCTCTCCAGAGAGTACCTTCTTCATTGAGTACTGTACAGGGGCCCCTCTAGTACCACTCCTGTCCTCCTTGAGCTATCCTGCCTGCTTGGCACCCCTGTGCCTCTTTGAGCTGTGTCGACTCCTTCGACACTCCTCCTCCTCCTTGCTATCCTGCTTGCTTGGCACCCTTGTGCCTCCTGAGTGGTGTCGACTCCTTTGACACTGCTCCTCCTCCTCAGGACCTCCTTGCCGGTTCCCTATACACTGCTCCTTCTCCTTTGACTGGTGATGGTTCCTTTGACTCTTGTCTCTCGAGCCCCTGAGTGGTAACCATCTGCATGCTCCTTGAGCTTGGTCCTCTTTGTGGCTGTGCCTGCTCCTTGAGCTTGGTCCTCCTTGTGGCTGTGCCTGGCCCTCCTCGCATATGGCTTGGTCCTCCTTTGCATGTGAGTCCGTAGAAGTCCATGGTCTCCATGGAGACTGCACTACGACCATGCTCTCTACTGGTATCGACTAGATCTTCGATACCTGTGCTCCTTCCATATGAACCAGTGACCCTCCTGCTTCTTGAGCATCCAGGCCCATGACACTTTGCTATGAACCACCTTTGGATGTCAGTGAGTGGTGATACAACACACACACTACAATGGAAGCAATCTACTAGATTGCAACTTCACTGACTGAACTAATGTATACTTATGCTTAAAGTGATAACTAGTTATGTATGGTGTAGAGTGGATGGAGATCCACTCAACCACTTATGATGAGATGGCATGGTTTATATTTATCTTTGCAGTGTCACCTGCAACTCTGCTCTGGCCCTCTCTCTCAAGAAGGCACCATCTTCATCGAGTACTGTGGCAGAGGTCTTAATCTATGCACCACCCCATTGCTGAGCCCTGCTTCTCCTGCTCCTGAGTTGAGGAGAGCCAGTGTCGTCTTGTTGCTGATAGGGGTTGCCCCACTTCATCCCAATGACAGTGCATGCCCCCTTCTTCCATCCACCTCCTGACTTCAGCACCCATCTCCTTATGCTGATTTCATCATTGTGTAGGGTCCCTACCTCATCTGGTGGTGACCCCAAATGTCCTCGTCACTTAATCTATACTGGATCTGTTGTATGATTGTCCTTGCCCCTCATCTCTGCAGAACATGTCATACAATCTTGGTTACTACAGATCCTGGAGGGACTCTTGATACCATCTTGGCTTGTGCTGATCTAGGTGAGATCTGCCATAGAGCTGTTTCTTCTACAGATCTTGGTGAACTCTTCTGCAAGTCCTGTGATCTGCCCAATCCCTCGATTCCTGTGCTCCCTTCATATGAATCGACAGATCTTCCTGCTTCCTGCGCATCCAGGCCCATGACACCTTCCTCCCCTTGCAACACAACTCCTACAACTACTTGATGTCGTGATATTTGGACCTTTGCAGCAAGCCTTCACCAAGGAGGTTGACAAGTTTGCTGGAGCAAATCTTTCAATCAGTAAGAAGGATTTCATCAACATGTACCACAAATCACAACAGGTCATTACAAGCACCTTAGCATCACAAGCCTTCAGGGAGGTTGGGATCAACTCAAAGCTCCACCCAGAGAAGGTCCTATGACACATGCCCAGCTACCATAGAGAATCAACTCCTCCATCTTCAGCTCCTGCAGTTGATGAGACTCCAACAACTTCTTCTACTCCAGAGGAAGCAAAGAAGTTGCTATCACAGATGTATGCCATCATGGATTGGGATCAAGAAGAACAGCAGGCACTTCTGGCAAGCAATCACTGACAAGGATGCATTTGGATGAAGAAGGTAGGTAAGTTCATGGACCTTCTCTTTGGCCAGCATGCAAATGATCAAGCCCACATTCAAGAGCTCACAGCAGCCCACTCTAAGAAGCAACATGCACTCCCAGGTGATAGGAATCAGTTGTCACAGGCCAGGGTACTACACCAAATTGACTTACAAAGGCTACTTGCAGCATGAGAAGAGCAGGCTCAGAAGGATTCAGGAACAAGGGCTTGAAAGGGCAAGAAGCAAGCAAAAGGCAAAGAGCAAACAAGCAATCAAGAGAACCTGCCAGTCCAGCTGACACCAACCTTGGCATCTGAAAGAAGCTTCTGGCCTCTGCAGTCAATGTTGCCTTTTCCAGGTTATGTGCCTATGTCAATGGTACCCCCACCTCTGCCTTTTGCTAGTTCAAGTACCTTACCTGACAAGCCCCACTGCCCAGGTGGCAGCCAATGCCACCCTTCCTTCCACCCATGCCACCCTTCATGTGATCCTATGTTGCATTGCAATTCAAGTGTTGTTGTTGTGCTTTGATATAGTGAAGGTCCACATCTATGGATGACTGGCCTGCTTGTTGTGTGTGTGTGTGTGTGTGTTGAACAAAAATTGACTGGAGCTGCTGCCTCAAAATTTCGAGATTAAGAGGGGGACTTGGCTGTTTCAGCAATTTTGAGTCCAGAAACTCTCAAGTCCCCCTCCATTTTCGAGAGCAAAATTGGCCACTTCCAATCCGAGACCTACGTGAATTTGACATGTACAGTCCCTGTGCAGAAGTTTGAGGACAATCAGGTAATTTCCCAATTTAGCTGGTTACCCCACATTTGGGTTGTTGTCATCATTGAGCAATAGCACTACCATCATACTAAGCAAGAACACTTCAAGCACTGACATGGTCTGTTGCAATGAGCTTGCTCCAATGCAGTGTGCTTCAATTGTTGCAATGCATGATACTGAGCTGCCAATTCGATGAATCATGGAGCTAAGGGGTGTTTCCAAGACAGCAGTTCACAAGACCATCCATAACTTTAAGGAGTGTGTTTCCTTCGAAACAACAGCACAATCCAGCTGTCTGTGCTCCTGGACAGCTACCTTGGACTGCTACTTTCAGTGTGAGGTACTCAAAAACCCATTTCTATCATGGTGACAGCTGTCAGCATCACTTGGCAGCATCCCAATAATGCAGCTCCAGAAAGCAGCATACCAGGCCAGTATTAACTGCCAGATTGCACTTCAAAAGCTGTTTCTGACAGCCAAAAACCAGCATAAACATCTAGAATGGGCCAAGGCTAACAGCACCACTGCTTGGAGGGGTGTGCTGTTCACAGATGAGGCAGCTGTCAAGGTTGGCTACTGGCCTGGACACACATGGGTTAGTCGCCAGAAAAACACTTGAGAAGACATTGACAACATGGTTCCAACATTCTGTTCCAGCCATTTCAGCATCCAGGTATGGGCCAGCATTGCATTCAACCTTAAAACTCAATTGGTTGTGCTCCCATTGGCTCCAAGAAAGAAGCAGCCAGGGTTGGCTAATCAATGGGATCCTGCCAAGAACCTCACAGCTGTCTGATATTGTGATTGGATCATCAATGGCCCACTCCAGGACACCATAACTGCTGTTAGTGCATACCCTGATGGCCTGTCACTTGTCAAAGATGGCAGCAGCTGTCATCAGGCTGCTATCTGCAAGCAATGGCAGGCTGAATACCACATTAAAACACAGGAACACCTGCTGGCTTTGCTGGATCTTAACCCTTTTGAGAACATATGGTATGTTTTCAAAAACTTGCTTGGTAAGTGCTTGCTGGTACCAAAAACCCAGGATGAACTTGCAAGAGCTGCAGAGGAAGTGTGGAACACCCAGATCATGCCCAAACATATCAACCCTGTGATTGACTTGATGGAGCATCACATGGAGCAAGTGCTTACTAAGCATGGAGGTCTGCTCAAGTATTAGTTGGCTCCGAGACTCATTGCAATTGAAAGCTCTTCTTCCGAGCTTGCTCATTGTGTGTTTTGCTCAGTCTGACACTTATGAGAGATCAGCCTGTCATGGGCCTGAATGTGTCATGGGCCTGAATGCTCAAGAAGCAGGAGGGTCACTGGTTCATATGGAAGGAGCACAGGTATCAGAGATCTAGTCGATACCAGTAGAGAGCATGGTTGTAGTGCAGTCTCCATGGAGACCATGGACTCCTATGGACTCACATGCAAAGGAGCATTGAGCCCATATGCGAGGAGGGCTAGGCACAGCCACAAGGAGGACCAAGCTCAAGGAGCAGGCACAGCCACAAAGAGGACCAAGCTCAAGGAGCATGCAGATGGTTACCACTCAGGGGCTCGAGAGACAAGAGTCAAAGGAACCATCACCAGTCAAAGGAGAAGGAGCAGTGTATAGGGAACTGGCAAGGAGGTCCTGAGGAGGAGGAGCAGTGTCAAAGGAGTCGACACCACTCAGGAGGCACAGGGGTGCCAAACAAGCAGGATAGCAAGGAGAAGGAGCAGTGTCGAAGGAGTCGACACAGCTCAAGAGGCACAAGGGTACATAGCAAGGAGGAGGAGCAGTGTCGAAGGAGTCGATAGCTCAAGGAGGACAGGAGTGGTGCCAGAGGGGCCCCCTGTACAGTACTCGATGAAGAAGGTACTCTCTGGAGAGAGAGCAGGAGCAGCATCACTGGCGACACTGTGAAGAGGTATATAACCATGCTTTCTCATCATCAAAGGTCAAGTGGATCCTCATCCACTCTACACAACCATCATAACTAGTTATCACTTCAGCATAAGTATATATTAGTTTCAGTCAGCATAGTAGCAATCTATCAAGGTTGCTCCTCATTGTAGTGCATGTGTTGTATCACCACTACCTGATGTCCAAAGGTGGTTCATAGCAAACCAGTGGTCTGGATATAGATAGAACCAAAGGCAGTAGTCCACTGCAGTCCAGGGATCACTTCAAGCATCAGTCAACACACTGGACACTCGTGTTGATGCCACCAACCTTATCACCAACACCATCAACCTCATCATCATCGACTCTCACACCAGACCTTGGTGTCATCATAACCAACATATTGATATTGATCATGCCAAGCTACCCCTGAACAGAGTGTCCACAGAGGTCAGCCAAAACCTACAATAGTATATACAATGAATGCCACCTGCTGTCATCGCGCAACTTGATAGTCGCCGAACAACTAGCTCGTCGAGGCCGATACTGAGACAACTTTGGTGACCTGGTGCCATACAATCGACAGGTTTACAAAGCTGCCTTTACCCTCACCTTCACCTGCTTCCTCTGCTCTGGAGAGGTTGTGTGGGACAGTTCTTCCAATCTGGCTGTCATCCTCTGGGTGGCCAGCATGTCCTTGGCACACAACCATGCAGTCATCACCCTCCCAGCCTCAAAGACTGACCCTTTCTGCCTTGGTGTCAAGGTGGTTGCACCCCTTGTGGGTGGGCCTGAGTGCCCTGTCTCCAACCTCAAACCCTTGCTCTCCTGACTGGCCTCCTTTCCCCTCTTTGGCCTTGGCCCCTCTGGGTCTGCACCCCTCTCTCACTCTGCATTCATCTCCATGCTCTGACAGGCAGTCACAGCTTCTGGTCTCTCCCCCATGGCCTATGCTGGCCACTCCTTCCACCAAGGTGCTGCCACCTGGGCTGCCAGCCTTGGTGCCAATGCTGATACCATCCAGTGTCTTGGCCAATGGAACTCTGACTGTTTCTGGCACTACATTGACTGCTCAGCAGTGGACCATCAGGACCTCTGCATTGCTGCCCTCTACCGTCTATGAGATGGTCCACTCATCCTGCATACTGCCTCATGGCATGATGTGGGTTCTTCCTAAGCCTCTCCAGTTGGCCCCATCCCTGTTGAGACATTCTCTGCTGCACAGGTGGCTCAACCTTCAGCTGGTAGGCTGGGAGCCTTTGAGCCAGCGAGCCACCTTGCTGACCTGCAATCTAACAGGACCTCCATATTGTCTTCCACATTAACTGACTGACCCTCATCTTACGGCCGTGTGAGCCAGGCTGGGAAGCCAACACGTTGCGTTGTGTTTGCAGCTCGATTTCATAACAGCACCACATACGCCGCAACTCAGGTCCCGAGACTAGACAACCGACACATCCGTCGCTTCTCTTTGTCTATACGCCTCTCGACTCTGCATGGCGTGAACACAGTACCACAGTCACTCTAGGATGCTCAAGCTGTAGCGACGCTTGATTCCGCCGCATCGACACCTTCCTACTACTCTCACATCTGGCTTCAACTTTGCTTATCGCCAATATGGTATCCAAAGGCAATGAGCCTGCCGAGGCAGCATCAGCTCCAAACCAAACAATCATAGACTCGTCCGATCCCAAGCTTGAGCTGTCCGAAGCACCGCCCAGGGGCCTCATGGAAGCAGTCAAATTCAAACCTCGTGGTAGCCATAGTCGTTCAGACTCCGAATCAAGCCATCAATCTTCTGGTTTCGACCATGAGCGCTCATCACAAGATGATGATGATATCGACAACACCCCAGCAACCTCCTATGGTGGCTTTCTCTCCACCCGCAGTGACATCTCTGCTGGTCCAAAGTCTGACTCGAGTCATCTCTCCAACGTCATGCTTCTCAACAGTGGTCTGTCAGTAGCTTCTGAGGATCCGCAAAGGAAGGAAGAGCTCCGACAAGAAGTCGAGGCTCTTTTCGACAAGTTCCTTCCCGACTTTCAGGCCCAGCAGGATGAGGACGACAGGTCCCACCAAGAGACTGAGCCCACTTTGCTCAGTCGAAACTTGCCAGCCATCCTGTCCGAGTTCGAGCGACAAAGGGAGCATCCACTCATCGATCCGAGGGTCTTCAGCCAGCTTGAAGTGTTTGCAGACGCGAACCCAGAAGTGCCCATCTCTTCCAGCACGCTCGTCGACCTCATTCACGCCTTGGAGTCCAGCGCACAATCCGTCATCTCCGACGACATGGCACCTCACACACCTTCATTGATGGGCGGAGAACTGTCGCATAGCACTGGCAACGACTCAACACCTCAAGCCGCTACAGATGATCTTGCCGACCTGAGTCAGGACGAGCTTCTCATCAGGGATACGGAAGGCAGTCGCGACTCTTCTAGAGAGTTGAGTGCCGAAGCTGCCATCATTATCAATCTCAAAGAGGATCTGCGCATGGAGCGTGACAAGAACGATGCCCTTCAGCAGACCCTCTCTGACAAGGAGAGGCGCGTTAACACACTCGAACACAAGCTCTCCACCGCCCAAGAACAGTACGAGGAAATGGTGTTGGAGGAACAAGCCAAGCTCGAGGAGCTTCACAAGCAAATTCAGACGCTTCGCCGCGAAGAAAAAGAGAACCGCACTAAGCAGCACGAGCTCCAGGAGCAGAATAATGCCTACGAGTCGCAGTTGACGGCACTCAACGCCCAGATCGAGACTTCTGAGAAGGCCAATGTCAGGCTTCGAAGGGATCTAGAAGAGGAGACGAGCCAGCTGATCAAGGCGAAAGCTGACCTCGATCGTCGCGTCAAAGAGTCCAAGGAACTGTCCGAGTACCTGGTCGAGTGCGAGCAAGCCAAAGATGAAGCCGAGAAGACGCAGATCCGGTTGCGTCAGGAGCTCGAAAAGGTTCAAGCCGAAGCTACCAAACTTCAAGGCTACAAGGAAGAGACCGAGGAGCTCCGCACCACAGTAGATAAGCTCGAAATGGAGCTTGACGAGGTTCGCCGGCTCACCAGCTTGCACAGTAAAGAGTCGTCAATGCAGCAGCACAGTAATCCTGGTACCATCACTAGGCGCCTGGGCAACGAGCTCGCTCGAAGCATGGGAATGGACGGCAACAGCTCCGGAGAAGAGACACGGGTCGAGGACAAGGATGCCAACACCAGCAACGTCGATGACTATATCGAGACTGTCATCCAGCGACGACGAAGAAGAGTAGGCAAAGCGCGTAAGTCGGTCGTGATGGTCACACAGTCCATTCAGACCGATGCACCAGAAGAGCAAGCCGTTGCAGAGCCTGCTGTCGACAGTACCATTGAGCCTGCTCCTACAGACAGCTCGTCCTCTACTCGCACCAAGGTGGCCACCCTGTCGACATCGATGCACACCTTGGTCGAGTCTTTCTCCGCTGCTTTGACTGCGAAAAGCACATCCATCATGGCCATGCCCCTCGCCATCGGTCTAGCCTTAGGCTTGCTGCTTAACACATCTCGCGACATCTACCACATCAACCACCAGACCCTTGACGCAAACGAGTTCAGAAAACTCAACTACCTTCCAACCGCCATCCAGAACTACTACTATGACGGTCGCTATCCGAAAGCAGTTGTCGGCAGCAACTTTGTCGACGACTACATCGGCCCAGTCCTCGATGCTCTACTGGCGCTCGTCGGTCTCGGCAATCCCTCAAGATCGATGCCTGGAGGTGTTGTATACTAGCGAACTGCTCCGACTATGCTTCACACACCCTCTCTGTAGCTCGAAAACCCCACAAAAGCAGTCCTGCCCAAGGCTGCTCGATCCTTTCGTTTCACCATCTTGTATTAGCGACTCTCTTTTCAATTTCCGGCACTGCTCCTTCTACGCTCGCGTATATACCATGACGCGTTGACGCGCACTCATTTCATCAATGACGATTCTTGCGAGGTCCTCTCCAGATGCGGCCTTACGATGCTCCATCTGGATGAATCGGACTGCTCGACGTTCAACCATCACACTGTCTTTTACATGATCCGCAATCTCTTGTACTCTGATTTTGAGCTCCATTCGCATTCTGACGATAATGAAGCTCGATGTTGCATCCCTTACTCCATGCTGGGTATGTGTGAGTGGGTATATGTAAAGATGAGATACTGAGGGCTAGGTCCGAGTCTTGTGACGACAGAGTGTGCAACTTGATATGCGCTTGCGCGTCGTCCCATGTGTCCCTCTTCCAGCTTTTGCTCTCAACCCTGAAGCCTTCTCCTTGTTCCCATTCGGTGTTGTAGTCTGATTCAATCCAGCAACGAGCGGCAAACTGCACCTCACACATCTCGGATTGTGTCTATAGTAGAAATCGGAAACAATTCTTGCCTCCTCCTTTCTCTTGCCTCCCTCCTGTTCCGGCTCGACATCTTCAGCCCATAACGAGCACCGGTATGTGACAGCTTGAAGCTTACGGGTAGTCCACAAAGTGTCTGATGCGGCAACTTGTGAGCGTGCTAGACGGAGGAACCGTTGTGAGTGGAGAGAGGCCAGATTGGGAAGTGTTGTGCTGGCGAGTCTGGCGAGTTGTTCTTGGTGGATTGTTTGGCAGGTGTTCTGTTGCGAAATTGTGAGGGGTGTGATTGATGGTGAGGAAGGGGGGGGGGAGTTTCGAGAGGAGGTCGGGGTGGATGAGGAAGAGGCGGCTACTGCGGATTTGAACTGCGATCGAGGGCGGTGAGGCGAATGGAAAGAGTCAGCGGCAGGTCTGGGTTTGGAGGAGGGAGCGGGGAGCAGGGAGCAATGGAGTGCATACCTTTGTGAGCTTGTTCTTGGACGACATCTTGAATCAGACTGAACTCATCGCTATCACCTCGGCCTGACTGGGCTAGTTTCTCGATGGTGTCGCTGAGGTGGCGAGGATGTGTAGCGGCAAGCCAGGGTGCAGCAAGTTGAAGCTTCCAAATTTTGGACCTCTTCTCGGATTTCGGCCTGACTTTGCTCCACAATTTCACATGTAAATTCGCATCCCGTCTTGACTCAATCGCACGAGACAAAAGCTAACGTAGCCGACTATAACAAAACTTTGAAAAATAACTAGAGGGGGTATCAAAGTTTTTGCGATTTTAAAAACGCGGGTTTTTTCGAGAGCGCGTTTTTGGAGGGAATTTGAACCCCCCCCAAGGAAAAGCAGGTTTCCAAAAACACAATGAAATCATACAGCCGATAAAATACATAACCTAACAGTGGTCATGTTACTTGTTGCTCTCATTGCTATTACCCATTGCTTGCTTATATCTTGCTTTCCTCTTCACACAATGCACTCAATGTAATGTTTCATATGGTGGTGAGAAGAATTGTATTGAACAGAAGAAGAGAGAGTGCCTGTCAGATTGAGAATGGTTGTGTCAAGACTTGCTCCTGTCTCCGAGCTGATGTGCTTTGAGTCATGGCAATGTAGTCCACAGTAGTCCTCTCATGACGTCGAGACAATGCAGTAGTGTCTTCCTCATTGTGCCCAGTGGATCTGAACAGCGCCTGGAACAAACCCTCTTGAAGATCATGTGCAGCAGAACTTCGAAGTCTTGACACTGCATACTGTGACATTCCTTGTGTTGCAGTGGCAAGATCCAGTTCATATTCCTGCTGATTTGTGTGTCTTGTCCTCCTGAGCTCTTGTGTATCACTGGCATCAAGTTGGAGGCTTTGAACAACCTCACTCACCTCATCCTCAGAGAAAGAGGGCAACAGCAGGTCGGCAATATCAGCAGGACAGTCATATTGACTTGCAAAGGTGTGGGCAACAATGCAGGCTTGGATTGTCTTGGCAGCAGTGATGTGGTCCTTGAAATGGTAGATGTTACCATGATAGCCTGTAAGGCACTGGAAGTGGTTCTTCAGGTATGCAATGGCATGTTCAACTCGTACTTGGACTCGAGAGAGCATGTAGTTGAAGTGTCGAAGGTCTCGACTCTTGTCGGCAGCAATGTGAGAGAATGGTCCAACTGTGAAGGCAGAATGGCCATATCCACCATCAACCCAGATGAACTCACTGTCATCAAGGTACAGGCGAGGCTTCTTCAGGATGTTGCTGCCTGAGGCCCAAACCTTCGAATCCTGAACACTGCCAGGCTGTCCAACAACTGATTCGACAATCTGCAGTGAGTGTGGCAGGATCACCAGTGCTACATTGATGCTGTGGAAGCCTTTGTAGCAGAAGTGCTCTCGACTGAGCACTCCTGGCTTCCAGGCAAGAGGGATGTGTGTGCCATCCACCACAAGCCAGCCCTTACCCCACTCTTCAACCCCAGTTGTATTGTGCACCCAGGCAGAAGCATGTTGTCTCTCTCCCTCTGAAGCAAACTGCATGACCTTGTTGTTTAGCTCGAGGAGGCCAGCGACTGTGCGATTGGTGTATCCAACAATGCTCCCAACACCACAACCACATTGCAAAGCAGTGTCACATTCACCACCTCCATTTCCAGAACAGCCAAGTCTGTACAGAGCCACTGAAAGAATCTCTTGCACTTTGTTGAGAGACATCACACCTGAGCTGCTGTAGTTCCACTGGAAAGCCTCTGTTTGCTGGAGTTGGATGGCGAGATTGTTGAATGCTTCAGGCGACATATGAACAAGTCCACAATACATCCTATGATTGCTTGATTTGTACCTGTTGAGAAGGTGGATAAGCTTATCAGTGCGGCCAAGAGGAGTGCAATGTGTGATTGTGTACCTTTGCTTGCATATGAAAGTGTACAAGCAGACAAGGTGTCATGAGAGCAGAATTGGGTCGCCATCATTGTCCAAGTTGTCGATGTCAGTGCTGCAGGAGTGCTGCACTCTGTTGGTGTTTTGGATGACCTCCACAGGTATAGAGAGCTTGAGAGTACAGACAATGTCATTGAGAATTACTTGCTTGTTGCTGTAGCACACCATGGCTGGAAGGAGGAAGGGAGTTGGAGAGGGAGCATGGAGAGGGGGGATGGAGAGGGGGGATGGCAGCAAGAGCGATGCCAAAAGGTTGCAGAGTGGAGTGGTGGTAGTAATGGAAGAGGTGTGAGAGTGAAAATTTTTGTTTAAATGCTTTTGAGCTCATTATGTGACTGTGCTGTGCATCATTTTTATTCACCTCATACTTGCACTCTACAGAAAAACACTCAGAAATGACTTTGCATTGAGACCGGATGATAGTACATGTAATGCTACAAGACAGGAAGATTGAATGAAGAGTCCATGTTGTTGTTGTTGCTGGTGTTCTGACGAGCATCCTGTTTGATGCTGGCCTGAGAAGCAAGGAGGCACACCATCTCCATCACCATTTCACAATCACATGCACAAACATGTTCATTGCACTCTTTCTCCTCCCTCTCGTGATGCAGGCACATCTCCTCGTGCTTGGTATGCTCAGCCTCCAGTATTTTCTCATGTCTGGTGCATTCCTGTTCAAGCTGCAGGCAGATCTGAAGGGTATCAATGGAAGAATGATAGAAAGCTTCAGCAAGTGTGTTGCGCTTGTGATCAAGGGCACCTCGCTTGTGCTTGGTGCTGGGAGAGAGCTGGGCTGAAGATTGAGAAGAGGTGGAATCAGAGACATCCAAACCGCCAGCAGTGGAGGAAGGTGGTCGAGCCTGCAAAGGTGGAGGCGAAGGTGTGTTAAAGATGTCATCATCACCAGTGCCAGCAAAGGATGCACCAGAAGTGGATGCAACAGCAGCTGGGGGGTTGTGGGTTCAATCAAGTCAAGAATAGGAGGCAAACCACGGCCATGAGCGCTGTGATTGTACAGCTCGCTGCCACAAATATCCATGGGTATGTCAGCTGAGCCATTCGAAGGCATGTCAGGCTTGTCATCGCTGGTGAAGTTGAGACTGGGAGTTGTGATAAGTGCTGTGGGATCAGCATTGAATTGGCCATTCATCATCTTGTGCATCCTTTCAAACCAAGCATACTTTGTTGACAGGGCAATGCGAGATACGTAGGACTGTTTAAAATTGAAAGTATGAATCAGCATCCAAGCATACTATTGCAAGCAATGAAGATCACCAAAACTTACCAGGTTGGATGCATCCATGTCCTCCAGCAGTGTACCAGCTCCAGTGGGTGAAAGCTTCTTCTTCTCCCTGTAGTATGTCTCTAGCAGCCACCTCAGCTTGGACTTGATGCGATTGGGATCAACAGATGTGCCTGGGAAAATCATCTTGGAGATATCCCAAAAAATGGGATGTTTGCGAAGTTTGAGGGCTGGATTGCTCTCAGCCGATTCTGGAGATGGCAGCAGAGTGCACTGGTAGGAGTTGTTGTTGTAGAGGATCATGACAAGGTGAAGAACATTGGCACCCAACCATGTCAAGTTCTTCTTGCCTGTGGCAGATCTAGAGGCTTGAGTTGGACAGGAAGTGTGGATGTCAGGAGCACTTGTAGAACCAGATTGAGACAGTGCAGGCATGCTTTCGGTCTGAGTTGCAGAGCTTGTAGGTGTAGTGGACTGGCATAACAACTCTGCAGAGATGTCACCAGAATCATCAGTGGAAGAGGTCATGTTGAATGAGCGCAAGGAAGAGGGAGTGAGCAAAAGTGTGATGAGAGTGAGGAAAGGAGAGAAGATGTGGAGTGATAAAAAAAACCGCATTTTTGCAAATGTGCCTCCTGAGCTGCGTTTTTGAAAACGCGGTTTTTTTTTTCCCTTTGCAGAGCTTATGTAAGCTTTTGCGTTTTTTTGAAAAACACGCTCTTGAAAAAACCCGGGTTTTTAAAAACGCAAAAACTTTGATACCCCCTTAGGTGAATTGCAGGCAAAGACCCGTGAGGTCCTCGAAGCTCGACAAGGAGGCTCCCAGCCCACCAACAGCTGCAGTGTCACCTGTGCAGCAGACAGCAGTCACTGCAGAGGGGCTGGAGGCACCACCAAGTTAGAGGACAGGGTCCTGCCAGGAAACACCAGGTGGAACAAGGGGGCCATGGCAGGTGGCATAAAGGGCAGAGGCCACCATCATGTGGTGCTCAGCTGCTGAATGGTTGACATAATGGTGATAGCAATCAGAATTCCACTGGCTGAGGAGTTTTATGGTGTCAGCATCAATGCCCTGTGAAGCTGCCCAGGTAGCTGCCCCTTGCCAAAAGGAGTGCCCAGCATACTGGGATGTGTCAAGGCCAAGTTGAGAGAGGGTGGAGCACAGGTGCTGGAGGAAGCATGAATGAGTGAGCAGCTTGTAGCTGTCATGCAGCCCAAAGAGGGGGGTGTCAGGGCCACAGACAGAGGGGCAGAGAAGGCAAAGCACTGTAAAGGGGCATTCCAAGCCACCAATGCAGGGGATGACAAGAGGGGTTCCAAGGTGGAAGGGGTCCATCTTGGAGGCTGGGAGGAGGAGGATGGCATAGTCCTTGTACCAGGTGACAGAGCTGACCAGAAGCTGGGTTGGCAACACCTGGTCCCATGTGACCACACCGCAATGGAGGAAGCATGCAAAGGAGATGGTGAAGGCCACCATGACGACCTGGTGGTCCCAGGTGCCAAGAGTTGTGGACTGCTGGACCTGTTCAAGAAGGGCTTGGAGGAGAGGGAGGGTGATAGGCAGTTTGGAGGCTGCAGGTTGAAGGCCATGAGTGCATTTGATCCCACAGACTGCCTGCTCCAGGCAGCCATGAGAGAAGGCATCAAGGGGGAAACCAAGGTCAACATGCCAGGAGTGGAGGGCATCGAGCTCATGCTTGAGGCTGTGGTAGGGGCAAGATGGGGCCATGTCACAGACCCATTCTGTGAGGAAGAAATTGGAGGCTGGGAAGGGGACCTTGGGCCCAAACTGATGTTGGATGAAGGACAAGTAGCATTCAGGCACTCCTGCACTGCATTTGTGACTGGAGTCAGCAAGGCCCTGCCAGATGTAGGTGGTGGCGAGGGGTGAACAACCAGTGGCTGCAATGAAGGTGTCATGGGCGTGGATGCGCAAGAAGTAAGAAGACCCATCAACTCATATGAAGGGAGCACAGGAATCACGGAATTGGGCAGATCAAGGGGTTTGCAGCAGAGTTCATTGAGATCTGTGGTAGAAACAGTGCTATGACAGATCCCAGTGAGATCCACATGAACAAGGGCAGTATTACGAATTCTGCTGAGATCAGTAGTAGTAGTGATCATGTGGCAGATTCCACAGAGATCAGTGGCAAAGACAATCAGATGGCGAAATTCACATGTGAAGGAGGACCAAGTGTTGCCAAGAAGGGGACCAAGCTCAGAAGCATGCAGCTGGTTACCACTCAGGGGGTCACAAGATGAAGACCAGGAGAACTGTTGCCAGTGGGAGGAAGAAGAGCTGTGACAAGGACACCAGCAAACAGGTTATGAGGAGGAAGGGCAGTGTTGAGGGAATTGACACCTAGCTCAAAGAAGGATGGATAGGAGGGATGAGGAGGAGGGGCAGTGTTGTGGACAATGCTGCAGGCATGGTATATAACCATGCTCCTTGTCACAACAAGTGAGTGGATCACCATCCACTCTACACCATATCAACTAGTTATACTTCAAGCATAAGTACATATTAGTTTCAGTCAGCATAGTCACAATCAAGTAGATTGCCTCTCATTGTAGCACATGTGTTGTATCACCACTCACTTACATCTGAAGGCAGTTCATAGCAACCAGCAGTCCAGATTCAAGATAGAACTGAAGGCAGTAGTCCACTGTGGTCCAGGGATCACCTCAAGCAATAAGTCGACACACTGGACACTCATGTCAATGCCACCAAGCATTCATACTCACACCAGACCTTGGTGTCAGTACAGTTCATCTTGTTATTGATCATGCTGAGCTACCTCTGAATGGAGTGTCCACAGTGGTCAGTTGAAATCTGCAATAGCACAACCCCAATCTCAGATTCGAGTGAGTAAAGTCATAAGGACATCACTACAGCATAACTCAACAAGAATTGTAATACTACATATACAATCACATATCTTGACAGGTTCTGTAATAGGAGCAGTCTTACTACAGATCTCAGGTTTCAGGCGCGCGACCTCTGACAGAAGGCTGCCGGGGCTTCGCAGTGGTGGGCGGGAAAATGAGCTGATGGGCGAGTAGGAAGTGGTGCTGGATGGTGCAAAAACGACGACGAGAGAGAAGGTCAGCCAAGAGGTTGTTGCTCGAAGGGACATGGACCAGCCACAGGGTGATTTGGTGCAGAAAGCATAGGCCAAAGATCTCACGGAGGAGGGTTTGGGTGAGAGGATCACGCGAGGACCCTGTGTGGAGTCCAAATTCCACGTTGGTGTTGTCGATATGGATGACGACAAGGCGGAGGCCGGTCCAAAGCATGGAGAAGGCATGGAGGGCCTCCAAGACAGCTAAGGCCTCGAGAAACCGAATGTCCTTGGATCGGTGGCAACGAGGCACCTAGTTGAAGATTCGTCAGCATCCTAACGTGGATTACGGGGTCTGCGGAGTTCAAGTTAGATAATAGTAAGTCAGAGTTGCATATCGACATGCATCAATGTGCATGTGGGATATATAAACGATGCAACCATAACACTCAGGGAGAGGCAACAACCAGAAAGCAACAACACAGGGGCCATATGAAAGAAGAGTTCATTACAACATAGCAGGTGTTAAGGATGATGATCAAATATATATACATGTTCATGTTGTAGCACACACAAATAGAAATTATAAGCATTTTTCTTGAAGTTATACACCTGTGAAGTTGAGCTTGCTAGTAGCTCTGATTGGTGGCATTTTACTTGCAATCTTCAATTGATTAAGAGTCTGAAGCTCCCCCGACTAAGCCAACTGGGACCTATCGACAACATGGTACAAGAGGCCGAAGCTCAAGCCATCACAAGCAAGGCCAAAGGAGGAAGAAAGGGAAAGATAATGCAACTGCGAGCCATTGACAATGAGGCCACCAACAAGTCAGACACCAAGGTGATCAACGACAATGCCAAGGAAGAAACTGATTCCAACTCAGATCACGACAACAATGGAAAACAATACAATTTTCATACCCTAGCAAAACTACTTGAGCCCATCCCAAAACTCACATCCCACAACTATTATAGTTGGAGTGCCCATATCAAGTCTTTCCTATGATGTGTTCCTTATGCTATGAAGCACCTCAATGGAGTGTGCAACAAGAAACATCTGAAGTGGAACTGAACGTTTGATGATGCCTTAACAAATGCACTATGCAGCACCATCGACACCACCAGAGAGTTCAACATCAATTACTTGATCCTTGACATCATCAGGGAGAACCATATGGTCCATGATGTATGGAAGAAGATTGAAAATGGACTCACCAATGAGGCTACTGCCATATCTCATCACATTGCACTAATTGCTCAGCTAGGAGAGCTCAGGATGTACAATTCAGATGCACGAAAGCTCATCCAAGAGATAAGGACCATCCAAATGGAGAGTAGCTTACTGGGAAAGCCATTCGCCAATGACACTCTATTCTCTAATCTACAAAAGTGTACTATCCAACACCCAATGTACAAAGAGACTGTCACCACCATGAGCCAGCTCAGTTTTAGCACCCTCGCCACTGCCCTATCTATCTGGCAATCAGTGATTGAAAACAACCCCGCACTGAGGGTTGATCCCCGACAAGCCAGTGCCAGAGTTGCCAGCAGTGATGACCAGGACAAACCACCCAGAAAGGACAAGAAGGATGAAAAGGACACCAACAGCACCAGCACCAAAGTCGCTGCAAGACCCCGAAGGCTCCAATGTTGGATCTGCAAGAGGCCTGGACATGGGATCAGTCAATGCAATGCATCGGTGACTATACCAGAGAATTCTCCTTTTGCCAGGCCCAAATAGGAAGTCTGGTGCTCCTTCACACCTAGCTGGCAGAGGCCCATAGACTCCAAAGAGACCTCTCATTGGATCTTAGACTCAGGCGCCAGCTACCACATGGTAAATGACTATAGCATGCTCATTGGTCCGAAAACCTGCCGAAAGCGCATACTCACTGCTGGAAGCGAGGTTCTAGAAGCCACTGCTATAGGAGATGCTAGCATATCAACAAACACTGGAGATATCTTTCTTCAAAATGTATTGTATGTCCAGCATCTCAATGTTAACTTGTTGTCAACAAATTCCCTGACAAATGAAGGAGCACGAGTGACACTAGACTCAACTGGAGGACAAATATATCTAGCAAACAGCATGTTACTCAAAATGATCAAGAATCGTGAGCAAGGACTTCTGGAGTTCCAAGGCAATACATGGCAGGAAAACACAATGATCACATCAACATCATTATTTGAAGGTGTTGATGATGATTTCGAGTGAATTGAGAACAAACCCCAGATATCCAAACAACAATTATGGCATGAGTGTCTGGGGCATCCAGGCCGAGACAAAACAAGAGCTATCATTAATCATCTAAAAGGCGATCACCCAGTAAGCCTAAACCCAAATGCCACTTTGACATGTGAGCAATGCATCTGATCCAAAAGTATGGCAGCTTGGATGGGCCAGGGTGGCGGAGAGAGGTCTCATTCTCCACTTGATCTCATCCATATTGACTTGATAGTCGATTCATCACATGCAACAGAGCACACATGCACTCTGGTATTGGTTGATGATTACAGCAAGTACATATACATATGACCTCTACTATGGAAGAGCCATGCTTTTAAGGAGCTAAAATCAATAGTAGCATACCTTGAAACACAGACAGGAAAGAGCCTGAAAGCAATACAGTCTGATCAAGGTACTGAATGGAGGAGCAACGATGCCCATGAATGGGCACATGACAAAGGCATAGAGTGGCAAATGACAGTAGGTTATGATAGCAGACAGAATGGACATGTCGAAAGAATGAATAGGAGTTTAGGGGAGTGAATGCAGGCCCTACTCATGCAGAGACAATTGCCCAAAAGGTTTTGGCCATATGCAATATGGGCTGCAGCATTCAAGATGAATCTCACCCCAAGTGTAGACGGTGATCTCCCATATCAGGCTATGTTTGGAAGATCACCAAAACGGCTTATGAAACTTCTACATGTGTTTGGATGTTTATCATGGGTAAACATTCCTAAAGCTAAAAGAGATAATAAGAAGCCCAACCAATGGGCCATAGCATCCATATTCCTAGGATATAGTTTAGAAAGGAGAGGTTGGCTCTTCTACAGCCCAAACATATTCTGGAGTAATTCAGCAAGGTTCATGGAGACCAAGTGCTGGTCTGACAGGACAGAGTGGCAACCAGTGACTGCACAGTCACCACCAGCTCTAGCAAACGAGGAAAACTTCGACGATCTAAGATACACAGATGAGAACCTTTTCAATGAGAGGGAAAAGGAACCATTGCAGGAATACATGGACATGGAGAATGTCGATGAAACAGACCAGGAACAGATCTCAAATGAAGTTACCAAGGAAACAATTGAACACAACCCCATTGCCGATAGATGGAATAATGATAAACTTTCTGGATTTACGGCGATCAGTGACAACAAAAGGAAGAACATGGATCCAACCATTAGTGAGGCACTATCTGGAGAAGATAAGAAACACTGGGAGGAAGCGATGCGTAAGGAGCTGGATGGACTTAAAGCCATGGGCATGTGGGAAGTTGCCGATCTCCCAAAGGGCATGACTACTGTCAACATGCATTGGGTATTAAAGATCAAGATGGATGTGAACTTAATCCCAACCAAGTTCAAAGTGAGGTTAGTGGCATGGGGCTTTACTCAAAGAGAGGGTATTGACTATATGGAGGTCTTCGCTCCTGTAGCACCTATCCAGTCAATTCGAGGAGTTTTGGCTATGGCAACCATATGAGACTGGGAAGTAGATTGTGTCGATGTTAAGCAGGCATATTTGAACTCAATGCTGCATCATGATATTTTCTTGAAACCACCACTTGGGATGAAGGTTTCCTCTGGAAAGGCCCTAAAACTAGTGAAAGGACTATATGGTTTAAAACAATCAGGTAGAGAATGGAATGTAGAGCTAGACTCACACCTACAAAGAATAGGTTTCCACTGCATGCCAAGTGCCCCATGCTTATACTCAAGAGGAACAGGCAATAGCATGACAATCATCACAGCATATGTTGATGACATGCTCATAGCGTCACCCAGTCATACAGAAGTAGATCGCACTAAAAATGAGATAATGGCAAAGTGGGGAACAGAGGATAAAGGACCCATGAAGGAGTTCTTAGGTATAAGCATAGACCAAGACAGGGTACGAAAGAGGATGACACTCGACTTGACAGCTTATATTAAGGCTATGGTGAGAAAATGGCTACAAACAACTGATCAGAAGTCATGGATACCAATGCAGAGCCTAACAGGTATTATGGGTGGCAACAAGTGTGACCCATTAGTGGCAAAGCAGTACCAAGAACTGGTTGGACAACTTTTATGGGTATCCAACACTGCACAGCCCGACATATCATTCACCATAGGAGCACTTGCAAGATACATGTTGAGCCCAACAAGCAATGCATGGAAAGCAGCACTACACTTGGTAAAGTACCTCAATCAAACCAGCAAGTACAAGCTAGCTTTTGGAGACAGAATGAACAAACATTTGGGACAACATATCATTACATATACTGATGTGAATTGGGCATCAGACCCAACGAACAGATGAAGGAGCACATCAGGAGGAGTAACATATATATATGGATGTCTGGTTAGTTGGAGGTCACATGTTCAAAAGTGTGTAGCACTATCAGCAGTAGAAGCCGAGTTCGTAGCTGCCTTGGAAGTGACGAGAGAGGCCCTCTTCTTCTCATACCTCCTTAGGGATCTGGGAATTGAGGCTCAGCCACCAACACTATGGACCAACAGCCAAGGATGTATCCAGGTAAGCAAAGACCCCACTAAGCATTGGAAATTGAAGCACATCGACACAAGATATCATTTCATCAGAGATCACGTTCAGGAGGGAGAAGTCAAAATCAATTTTGTTGGGACAGCAGACAATGTCACAGATATCCTCACAAAACCTTTAAAGGGTCTGGCCACATCTCAGATCACATGCTTGATAGGGTTGATGATGCCATCGAGGGAGGGAGTTGAAGATTCGTTGGCATCCTAACGTGGATTACAGGGTCTGTGGAGTTCAAGTTAGATAATAGTGAGTCAGAGTTGCATATCAACATGCATTGACATGCATGTGGGATATATAAACGATGCAACCATAACACTCAGGGAGAGGCAACAACCAGAAAGCAACAACACAGGGGCCATATGAAAGAAGAGTTCATTACAACATAGCAGGTGTTAAGGATGATGATCAAATATATATACACATTCATGTTGTAGCACACACAAATAGAAATTATAAGCATTTTTCTTGAAGTTATACACCCGTGAAGTTGAGCTTGCTAGTAGCTCCGATCGGCGGCGTTTTACTTGCAATCTTCAATTCACCTCCCAAGAGAAAGCTGCGGTGGGGGATCGCATGAGGCCCAAGTGAGCCCCGTAGCCGTGCTTGGAAGCGTCAGTCCAGATGTGCTCAATCAGCAGAGGAGATGGCTGAAGGAGGGAGTGACCGGCCCACGACTGGAGGGTGGACTGCCACCAACGGAGCTCGTCAGTGGCGGGTTGTGAAATGGGGCGGAGGCACAATGGGTGCTGATGGGCCGCTTTCGAGGCATCATACAGGCGGCGTAAATAAGCCTTGCCATGCAGCACTACCTGGGAGACGAATTGAAGAAGACCAGCAATGCATTGCCAGTCATGAAGGCGAGCGGAGCACCGGGTCAGGAGGATGTTGGCGGCGTCAAGGATACGCGAGCGGCGTTCGGAAGTGATGCTGATGCTCTGCTGGATTGTGTCGATCTGGATGCCCAGGATCTCCAACTTGGTCGCAGCCCAGAAGGTCTTTAGAGGCGCAAGTTGAAGACCAAGGGCTGAACACGCCAAAGCAAGAGCATGCAGGGGCTGACCTGGGTCGGTGTCGGCCGGGACTGCACCAAAGAAGTCGTCCAAGTAGTGGTTGACGGGGTTGGGCGTCGTAGACTGCAGGACCCAGTGCAGGGCCTCAGCGAAGAGATTGAACAGCCAAGGGGAGCTGCAGCCTCCGAAGGTGAGGCCGGTCTCCATGTAGTAACGCCCAGCATAGGAAAAGCCAAGTAACCGGGCATTGGCAAGAGTCGTGACGATGTGCCGGAAGGCGTCGGTCAGGTCGCTCTTCCAGAGGCGACAGCCTGGGTTCTCCCAGATGAAGGCCAAGATGTTGGCCAAGGAGGCATACCGGATCGAGGTGAAATGAGGGGCAATGCCATCATTGACGGATGGCATCTGGTCGGGTCGAGGTAGGCGGGGGTGGGAGAGGTGGTGTATGGTGCGGAGTTTGGACAAGTGTGGTTTCAGCACGACCCCAATTGGCGAGCAGACCAGATTGCACGCGCGAGGGTCAACCTCGACCAGGCGCCCCTCCAGGAGGTGAGTCGCAATTTCAACTTGGACATGTGTCTCACCTTTGTGGTCCATGGGCAGGTTCTTGGGATTCGCAAAGCGGCCGAGGCGGCGGAGGGGCCCTGCGTAACCCAGGTGGACCCCATGTGTGATTGCGCCCAAAAGTTGAGCCACGAAGAGGCGGTCGGGATAGTGGAGAAGCGCCTGGTGCCAGTGGGCTACCGTAGCCTGCATTGTTCCATGGCGAGCTGGGATGCCGCTGTCTGGATAGAGAGGGGCGTTCAGGGTGGTGTTGGGGTGGGCCGGAGGTTGGAGGGTTTGGAGGGTTTGGAGGGGGATCAGCTGGTGGAGAGCAATGGCGGTGGGGGGTACAAGGAGGGGTGTCGTGATGTCGAGGATGGAGCCGGTTGGGACAGGCGAGTCGTCGCTGTGGCCGGAAAGGAAAGGGGGGAGTCGCTAAGTGGGAACGTGAAGCCGGAGTGACCGGCTGTGAGGCCATGGGACTGGGTGAGAGTGGGGTGTGCCAGAAGGGGTAGGGACCGAAGGGCCGCTGGAACCGCTTGGGACAGCCAGGGGGGAGGAAGATCAGTTGGCCAGAGCCGATTTGGTAGGGGGTCCATTGGAAGAGGTGCTACAGGTGCACGTCTTGGATGGGTGCTGCCCTCCACAGGTGAGACACATATGTTTGCGGATGCAAGGCCGCTGGTCAGTTCCAGAGCAACGACCTTGGTTCCAAGAGATGCAAACCTGGTCACGTCGAGGATCGTCGAGGCGGGGGGCGGGTCGTTTGATGCTGGGAGCGGTGGTAGATCATGCTGGCACTCCTTGGAAGTGGGAGGCATGCAGCTTGGTGTTGAAACGAGACCACTCGGTGGCGTTGGCCCAGCCAAGACGAGATGTGCAGACAGCAATGACATAGCTGGCGACTCGGTCCTAGGGAAAACCTCAGATAGGTCTGCAACGTGTTGGTAAAAACAGCCGAGGCTGACGGGGAGGTCACAGTCATGGGAGCTGGATGACCGGAGTGACAGATAGACAACCCAAAGTCGGCCAAACGTCGAAAAACTTGGAACTGCTTTGATGAATTGGCGGTTGGACGTCGAAGTGGATTGGCCTTTGACCACGGAGAAACCCTCAATCAAGACTAGGGCGTTGTCTTCCAGAGCCGGAGCACCAGGCCATGATGGGTTTGCAAGCTTCGGGAGGTCGTAGACACTAAGCGTGTCTTGGTGGATTTTGTCAATCAGGTCACCCGATAGCCACGGAAACGTGATGTCAGATTGGTACTCACCAATTTCGGCAGGTAAGGCGGGAGACGGCTGAGGCTGCAGGAAAGGTGCAGGCAGGAGTGGTTGAGCTGACGGCGGAGTACTAGCTACCCTCTGCAGTATATCAGCGAACTCGTCTTGAAGGAACTGGCGGAGCTCGCCAATGCTGGCAGATAGATCTGTGCATGTTACAAAGGTCTGAGCAGGTGCTGATGGTGCTGGTGTCGGAAGGGGGACAGCGGATGGATATGCAGGTAGCGTGGGAGGAACCGACATGGAAGGGGGTGGTAGGGGTGGGGGGACAGTGGTAGGGGCGGTGGAGTCTTGCGAAGGTGAGGAAGTGGTGGCGACTGGGTCCTGAGCAGTCGGGGGTGAGGTATCGGCCAGGGGTGGAGGAGGCCGTTGGGAGAGTGTGGTGCAAATGCTTCCGGTACGGCAGTCTAGACACGATGAAGTGGTCTGGTGTTGGAATCGCTGGTGGCGAAATGAAGCAAGAGGCTTGGAGTGCTTGCCGATATGGCAGAGTTGCGCTGCATCATTCATTGCGCCAGAATGGGTCACTGGATCTGGTGGCTGGGACCTGATGATGTCGCTGAGCAGTGCAGAAAGCCGAAGCTCCTAGCTGTGACACTGCGGGACATCGATCAAGAGCCAAAGAATCGACAAACCAGGTTATCGTATCCCTGGCTTTGGATATGGTGATGGTAGTGAAGATAGGAGCGAGGAGCGGACTGATGTTGTGAAGAGCGGAGAGAACAATGCGATGGCTGAGTCAGTCCAGACGCGCACGCCTTTTCTATGAAATCACGTGAAGCACGAGAAGCTCTAAAGCCACAGTGCGTTGAGCTGGAGCCTTCGCTTTGACCTGCACCTTCTCAACGAGCTGCAGTCCGAGGAGACCTACAGACCAACACTTCATCTCGTCACCTTCACCTCTTGAAACATCGTCACCTTCATCTCTTGGAACATCATCACCTGTATCGAAACTGGTCACAGCACAAAATATCGATCGGCGGTGCTGATTGAAGAGCTGTATTGAAACTTCCAGTGCTCAGCTCGAAAGCGGATCCACCCAAAAGCGTCTTCGATGGATATTCTCATTCACCGTGACTAAACGGGACACCAACACCTTCTAACTCTCAACGGAACTGCAACTCGCAGTCGCTGCTCGACAGCCTTCAAAGCAACGATGCCACCGAATGCAATGCTATCCTGGGTCACAAGACCCAGAGTCTACGCCTACAACATCCTGTCCACCTTCGCAGCACTCCTTGCAGTCGGAACAGCTTTCAACGAACGAAGCAATTTTTACGCAGCAGTCGTCTTCCTCGGTCGATCCAATGGCTGCCTTCTCATTCTACTCAACTTCCTCCTCGTCATAGCATTAGTCGCTGGGCGGATACTCCAACTGCTGTTCTTCGGACAACTTCGCAGATCAGAAGTCGAACTTGTCTGTGAACGATCGTGGTACAGCCTTGTAGGGACGTTGTTGGCTGTTTCGATCTTTCGAGATGATTTCAGCGTTTCTTTCGTCATTCTATTTGGTACGCTACTGTTCTTGAAGATCTTTCACTGGCTTTCGGCTGAAAGGGTGGCTAGTATCATGCAAAGTCCTAGCGTGCCGAGGATCTTCCATGCTAGGATGGTGTCGATCCTCACCACGCTATTGTTGGCGGATTTGATACTGGTTGGGTTCTCGATGCAAATGCTGCTGATCAAAAAGATCAAAGTGGGAATAATGGTCTTGTTCACTTCTGAATTTATCATTCTCACCGCTTTACTCGGCAACACGATAGCGCAGTACATTTTGAACTGCATTGATACGGCCCGAGAGGAACCCTGGGAGGCCAAATCCCTCTACGTTCTCTACGTCGACCTCGCACACGATGTAGTACGGCTCTGCACGCATACTTACTTCTTTATCCTCCTCACCAGGATGTACGGTATCCCGCTGTCGCTTATTCACGATCTATACAGCACAGGCAGGAGTTGCACAATGAAGGTGAAAGCGCTGATACGTTACAGGCAAGCGGTGAAGAAGATGGAGACGAAGTATCCAAATGCCAGTGCTGCGGATCTGCAGAGTACGGATGGTACTTGTATCATTTGTAGAGAGGATATGGTAGCGGCTGAACTAGAGAGTGAAGCCGGAACTGCGGCTGCGAGTGGAGGAGGGATGGTGACAAATAAAACACCGAAAAAGCTTTCTTGTGGTCATATTTTCCATTTCCGTTGTTTGAGGAGTTGGTTGGAGAGACAACAGAGTTGTCCCACTTGTAGGCGAATGATTTTGGATGATGATCCCGAGCCAGCTCCGACAGCACAGCAACAGCAACAGCAGCAAGCACTGCAGCAGCAACAAAACGACGCCGCACAATCTGGCACTACTGGTCCTGCAGTCCCAAGCGGATCCGATCCACAGCAGCCCAACACCTCAACTGCAAATGCGACTGATTTGACCACACATGACCCAACCGCAGCAGAACAAGAGTACGACTCGCGCCTACAAGGGTTCCTTTCTCGCCTCCAATCAGACCTTCGCAAGGTTCGGGAGGAAGGAAACCTTTCCGCTCGTCAAGCTTCCGCGACGCGACGGAGAACTAGCAGGAGTGGACGTTCAACGCCACGAGGCGGTGCAAATGGAGCAACGAGATTGTCGGCTGCTATGGCTGGGCTAGATTTTGGTCAGGGTGGAAGGCACGCAGGGCTGCCGAGAAACAATGGATGGCTGCCTCTTGTGCAGGGTAAGGGTTTTGAAGTGAATTCCGTGGAAGGTGGGTTGTGGATGCCACCTCCTCCCTCGACGCTGTACGTGAATGGCAGGAGACCGACGCTTCCTAATGGGGCAGGTCCAAGGGTTGCAGCTCCGGCTGCTACACACAGTACAGAAGAGGGTGAAGGTGAAGGTAAGGGCAAAGGCAAAGCTAGAGATCTCGACCCTACCACTTCAACTGCGCCTGACGAGGGCGAGGCGGAGAGCGAAGATCCATCAGACCCGCGTGAAGCTATTCGTCAAGCTACATTGAGGCGGTTCGGTCAACTCAACTTCTCTTCCTCGACCACAACGCCATCAGTATCAACCACCATCCCAGCATCGTCATCTCAACTAGCAGCTTCGCCACCAATAGGACTCATCCCCCTGTTCGACTCGAATCAGATTGCCAACTTCCACTCGAAGCATGCTTCTGTTCTCCCACACCCCCTTCTTCCTGCCTCCTCAGCCCCTGTTCAGCCGAACAACGCAGAAGCGGCGCTGCAAGACAAAAGACGAGGGGTTCAAGAACAGATCGCACTTCTTTCCGGTATCCAGGCAAGAATCGATGGTGTCATTGGCGATCTGACTAGGGTTTTGGATGCTGTGGCCCCAACTCCACTTCCTCAGCAGACACAGAATGAGGGTTCGTCATCATAAGGTTACATGTTTTGCATGCAATCACACCTTTCGTCACAATCTGAAATGCGTCTGTGTTTGTTGAAAATGACAAGGCGAATGGTTACGAAATTGCGAGTTTGTGTGACATGGAGCTGAGAAAAAGTAAAGAAGTATGGTCCCGATAACTGACGATCGGGGATAGTCTAAGTACGATGTCACTACTTTAAGGCAGAAACACATATACTCAATTGACTGAAGGAATGTGGCGAGAGCCTAGTGCTCTCTGTGAGGTATATATACAAGTGAGCAGCACATGCCAAAGGTGGGAGTACTCCTACTTAATGATCTACCATGACAATGAGCAGGACTGTGTTGCACCCAATCTCTGCTGAGATTGGCTCAGCTCAATCTCTGATCAGATTGGTCATCTAACCAGATTGGCTCTGCCTGATCTCCAATCAGATCAGCTCTGTGCCATCCTTTAGTGTCACACTGGATTGTAATCTCCAACACCCCCTCTCAATCCAGTGCGTTCCATCGGTCCTTAGTGCTGAGACCCTTCAAAATTGTAGTCTAGATATGGATGCGAGTGTAAGCCGTCGCACACCTGAAACCAGATTGGGTGTTTCTGATTGATTTCGGTGAGATCAATTGAGTAAGATCTACTCAGTATGTTTCAACTGAAAGTAACCAGACAGCTTCATTCTGGTAGGTTTCAGCTGACCACCTTGAACACTCCATTCAGAGGTTGTGCAGCACATCTGTTACTTCCTGGGGTGAGAGTGTTACACTCTCCTATACAGCACAAGTGTTTGTAGTACTGTTGCTTGATGCTCTTTGATGTCACCTGGACTGCAATAAGCCTATTGCCTACAGATGATGGGAGTTACTGGACTGCAGGTGTTAGACACTGCCTACAATAACTGACTGGACTGCAGGTGTTGAGCAACACTGCCTACAGTGATGAACTGGACTGCAGGTGTTGAGAGAACACCACCTACAGTTTTTGATGTCTGATGGTGATACAACACACATGTTTGAGATGTCATTGCAAAGGCTCCTTGCTATTGCAATGATATGTAACTAAGTAAGAGTAAGTAAAGTAAAGAGTAGAGTGGATGAGGATCCACTTGTTTGCTATGGTGAAGTAGTAGTAGTATTTATGTGTTTTAGAGATGCCATCTGTGGCACTGTGTCATGGGCCTGGATGCTCAAGAAGCAGGAGGGTCACTGGTTCATATGGAAGGAGCACAGGTATCGAAGAGCTAGTTGATACCAGTAGAGAGCATGGTCATAGTGCAGTCTCCATGGAGACCATTGACTCCTATGGACTCACATGCAAAGGAGCACTGAGCCATAGGCGAGGAAGGCCAGGCACAGCCATGAGGAGGACCAAGCTCATGGAGCAGGCACAGCCACAAAGGGGACCAAGCTCAAGGAGCATGCAGATGGTTACCACTCAGGGGCTCAAGAGACAAGAGTCAAAGGAACTGTCACCAGTCAAAGGAGAAGGAGCAGTGTATAGGACACTGGCAAGCAGGTCCTGAGGAGGAGGAGCAGTGTCGAAGGAGTCGACACCAGGTCATGAGGAGGAGGAGCAGTGTCAAAGGAGTTGACACTGCTCAAGAGGCACAGGGGTGCCAAGCAGGAGAGGCCCCTGAACAGTACTCGATGAAGAAGGTACTCTCTGGAGAGAGAGCAGGAGTAGCATCGCTGGCGATGCTGTGAAGAGGTATATAACCATGCTTTCTCATCATCAAAGGTCGAGTGGATCCTCATCCACTCTACTCACCATAACTAGTTATCACTTCAGCATAAGTATATATTAGTTTCAGTCAGCATAGCAGCAATCTATCAAGGTTGCTCCTCATTGTAGTGTGTGTGTTGTATCACCACTACCTGATGTCCAAAGGCGCCCATAGCAGGTTAGTGGTCTGGATCAAGATAGAACTGAAGGCAGTAGTCCACTGCAGTCTGGGGATCACTTCAAGCATCAAGTCAACACACTGGACACTCGTGTTGATGCCACCAACCTTATCACCAACACCATCAACCTCATTATCATCAACACTCACCAACCTTATCACCAACATCATCAACCTCATCATCATCAACACTCACACCAGACCTTGGTGTCATCATAACCGAAGCATTGATATTGATCATGCCGAGCTACCCCTGAACGGAGTGTCCACAGAGGTCAGCCGAAACCTACAATAGTATATACAACGAACGCCACCTGCTGTCACTGCACAACTTGATAGTCACCAATACTGAGACAATAGCTGTCGCACAGTTTGATAGTCACCGAGTATCTCGACAGACCGACCTGGGTTTCAGGCGCGAGACCCCTGACACACTGCTCCTACTCCTCTGGAGGAGTGTTTCTGTCCTCCTCATACCCCTCCTTTCCTTGGGCTGTGTGTTGACTCTTCTCAACACTGCCCATCCTCCTCATGGTACCAATGCTGACCCTCTTGGTCTGACTCCCTCTCCTCTCAATCCATGGTCATTCCTTGGCCCCTATCTGATGGCCCTCTCTGACTGTGTGACCATCCTTATTGTCTTGTTCTTGTCCATGCAGTCTACCTTGTGACCAACCCTTATGCAATCAAGAGCACATCCCCCTATGTGGTAACCTGCTGCTTGCTCCTGAGCTTGGTCCTCTTCTTGGCTAAACTTGGACCCCCTTTAGCATGTGAGACCCTTCCTTGTGCCCTATCCTACCTTTGATGATGGAGGCCTTCCCTACCAAGTCTCCCATTGCCTCCTTGTGTCCTGTTGGTCCATTCTGTACTGATGGGGCTTTGTGTGACATGCTTTGGTGAAATCAACCCAATGAGTGTGTTCTGCTCAATTTCAGCAAAACCAATCAGAAACCCCTGTCATGGTTGGTTTCCCTGAAATCAACTGGAAACCTGTCTTACAGTTGATGTCACATTTTGTGCACCTTTTTCTGGGTGCACCACATCTTCATCTTCATCTCGGATCTTCCTGCACTGACCCGATCTCCTGCGCAGGTCCTGTGACAGCGAGCACGCATGAAGCCTGACCTGCATGCCTGAAGTACCACTTGTGACCGTACACCATGAGTTCATCGTTGTTCATATGATGCGGGGTGCACTTTTCGATCTCTTTGATCTGTTGAGCTCGCAGCATCACGGGCGTGATGATGAGCATCGTCTTGGTCAGAATGACATGGATGTCATTGCACTTGTCATGCCATCTGGAACGTGAGTCAGCATCAGGGTCAGGGAGGCGATCAGCAAAGCGCACAATGGTTGCTGTGTCTGAGATGCGATCGCACAGGAGCGTCGATGACCATGCAGTTGATGTTGAAACGTTGACCTGAACTGAGATGGAGAGCCAGAGAAAGAGGGAGAGAAGCCAATCACTGTTCATGAGTCTTTCATGGCAGTTGTTGTATCGTCATCTCTTGAGCACTGGCAAGGTCACAACATATGCACCAGTTGTCGGACTGAAATTGAGCGTTGGTCAGACACGGCCAGGTCGGGTCATGTTCGCTTCCATGTGCGAAACGGGCAGCATCGAGGTTGTCGAGCCAGGGTCCAACAACAAATCAATTGGATCCAAAGGAGCAGCTTCAAAAGCAGTGATGGTGCTCTGTATCAAAGGCTGACTATTGCGGCAAGACCGACAAATGTGACGAGGGCGATGATTGTGACGAGGGCACCGAGTTGTATGTGGGTCCCGCTGCAGAGGACGAGTCGGCTGCTGCGGCTGATCTCGAGTTAGACGGCTTTGGCAAGCCGGCGTGAGTTGACCTTCACATGCACCTCCCGTTGGTGTATGCAACTGCCACCGGCTAGCATCGCGAACCATGTGGGGGACGTTGTTAGAAGCAATAGCTATGGTGGCAACATCAGCGAAAATGGCGATGAAGACAATCAAGTTGGAGCGGATGACCTCAGCAGGGATGATGAAGGTGTGATGGACGCGACGGCCAGACCAATGCGTTCAGGTGCTGTGTAGCTTGGCGCAAGTAGAGTCGATCATCAACTTGAGCACCTTGTTGATGCTTCACAGATTTCTTGACTCCACGACACCACCACGGAATTGGGGAGCGACTTGAAGATGTGTGCAGCCTTGGCGGAGGAGCAGGGGTTGATTGTGCATCTTGACCACGTGGGTCTGATGGTCATTTGGTCGCAGGCTACCTTCCGAGCCGTAGCCGATATCATCCAAGGCATCCTTCCAGACGTCAGTGTAGAAGGCGGCTTCTGTCGAGGTGACGATGGTCGAGAGATCGGAGAAGATGACAATGCAGAGGTCGGAGTGGTTGGCTTCGTGGACTTGGAAAGCAGCTTCTTCTCTGACAGGGATAGCTCCTCGCCACGGCGCGGATGTGCCAGCTCGACTTGGTGCGGGTGCTGAGTGAACGCCAAAGTAGCGGTGTGGATCTGGCAGTTCTCCATCGGTGAGCTCGTGTGGGTGTCAATGCACACCATCATTAGCTAAAAAAGTCGATGCGAGAGCGCCTTGAGTTGTATGTGCTGCTGAGTCTGCTACGACTAGTCTGGAATAGACCTGCTCGAGCGCTGCTGCCATAACTACATCTGATGGTCCCATGTCTACATTCTGATTGCCGCCACGAGTTGCTCCTCGAGAAAAGTGCGGGTCTACGTCCGACTGTCCATCAACTATGCCCTGCGAGAGAGCATCAATGGCTTCCTCCCATTCAAGTGGCTGATCTAGAAGGCCGTTTTGTGCAAGTGTCGAAGTGATGAAACTGATAGCGGACGAGTGAAGCTGTGGCGAGTGCTTGGTGGTGAGGACCCATAGGATCGTCCTGCGCAGCTCTGGTGGCGACACTACTGCAGTCATATCCATGGTTGCGATGTGACATTCTTCTTCCATCGTATCGTTGCTGCCAAGGCGGCGAGTGGCACTCAAGAGGGTAGCACTTGTCGGGCCTGTGTTGGTGTTGGCTGTAACTTGAGCAGGCTGAGTGCCGTTGAGTCGCACTTCAAACAAACTTGAGGTGTAGTACACCTGGGCGCGACCAAGCTCGAAGTTGCTGCTGTTGAGGTCGTTCCTTTGGCCGAATTTGTCCAGTCTCTGTCATGAGACAGTATACTCGTTAGGAGCAATGGCAGTGATGACACTGAGAGACTCACGACAAGCGTAGGTGTCCATGTCCTTCGAGACCTCGATACACTCTAATGTCAGGGGTCGCACGCCCAAAACCTGATATCTGTAATAGAAATGCATCTATTACAAATCCTGTCAAGATATGTGACAACACATGATGTATTACTGTTCTTGTTGAGATATGTAGTAGAGAAGTCTTTATCACTTTTCTCACCTGAAGATGTAGTAGTTGTTTTGCTATTGCAGGTTTCAACTGACCACTGGGGACACTCCATCCAGAGGTAGCTCAACACAATTGATAGCTAATATGAATTTGTACTAACACCAAGGTCTGGTGTGATTGAGATAATTGAGATCACCAACACAAGTGTCCAGTGTGTTGACTGAGTGCTTGAGGTGATCCCCAGACTGCAGTGGACTGCTGCCTTCAGTTCTATCATTATCTGGACTGCTGGTTTGCTATGAACCACCTTTGGATGTCAGTGAGCAGTGATACAACACATGTGCTATGATGGAAGCAATATACTTGTGATTGCTACTTTTTGCTGACTGGAAACTAAGTATACCTGAGTAGGAGTGATAACTAGTTTGTATGGTGTAGAGCAGATGATGATCCACTCACTTACTATGATGGGAGCATGGTTATATACCTTCTTTTCAGTGTCGCCTGCAACACTGCTCCTCCTCCTCATCCCTACTATCCTCCTTTGGATGGATGGACTCCTTGCTGTCTCATCTCCGTTAGGGGCCAGTCCCACTTCATCTGAGTGGTGACTCGTACCCTTTCGTCACCCTCCTGTCATTGGCGCCCACCTGTTGGCACCGACTTCATCATCGTGCTAGGCCCCTGCTTCATCTGGTGGTGTCCTCCCCTTGTTTGGTGTCCTCCCCTCGCTGTATCAGCAATGGGGTGCCTCTTGGACCGATTCCTATGAGGTCTGTTGTACTCAGTGTGATATTACAATTCCCATTGAACTCTGTAGTAATGACCTCATTCCTGCTGATCTTGACGAGTTATGCCATAGGGTCGTTTCTACTACTGATCTCAGTGAACTCTTCCTTAAGCTCTCTGTCAGCGGTCATGTGCCTGGAACCCGAAATCTACTGGCTTGATTGATTTCAACCAGTTTCAGTGAGCGCTCTTGAGCATGCACCTGTCAGCCACTTTCACTGAAACTGCTTGAAGGGTTGTTTGTTCGATGAGGGAGACATATCAGATCATGGTGAAGTGAGTGGCAATGCCATCATTGACCGATGACAGCTGCTGAGGGCAGGGAAGGTGGGGGTGAGAAAGATGGTGAATGGTCCAGAGTCTGGTGGAGCACAGTTTGGGGACAGTCCCAACCAGGGAACACACCAAGCCAAGCTGCTGAGGGTCAATCTCAAGGAGCTGGCCCTCCTGGACCCACAATGTAACCTTGGAGCAGATATGAGTGTTGCCCCTGTCATCCATTGGGAGATTCTTGGTGCTCAGTGTCAGCGGTCGTGTGCCTGGAACCTGAAACCTACTGGCTTGATTGATTTCAACCAGTTTCAGTAAGCACTCTTGAGTATGCACCTGTTGGCCACTTTCACTGAGACTACTTGAGGGTTGTTTGCTCAATGAGTTTTGGCTAACTGCTGTGAACACTTGGTTCAGTGGTAACACAGCACAGTCAGCTCCTGCTTGCTGCAGAACACTTAGTATATGTGGTGATAACTGTTGACTTGACATGAGTGTTCAAGGTGTCGATGATCAGATGGCAAATTGGTGAGAAAAGCCAGACTGCAGTATGAGTACTGCCTTTGGTGAGATAGTTATCTGGACCACAGTAACTACTGCCTACAGACAATGTCAGTGAGGGGTGATACAACACACCTGCTCAGATTAGTAGCAATGGCCTGCAATTGCACTATGTGACAGAACAACTAAGTATATGTTACAGTAGAGTATAGTTTAGTTAAGAATAGAGTGGATGCCAGAACCACTCATTCACTATGATGGAGGGGTGTATATATATGTTTGTGCCATGGTGTCAACTTCACCATGGCCTCCCTCCTTGCAGGGGTGTGGCCTCTCTGTCCACCCTTGTCTATCTGGCTTCTACTACATGCCTGTCCTTCCTGCTCCTACTCCTCTTGCCGAGGCAGCAGTCCTCCTACACCAACTTCATCATGCTCAGGGGTTCACTCCCACCTCATCAGGTGGTGAGTTCTCTTGTCCCCTGTTCCCAGTGGCTGGCCATATGGTCTTGATGGAGCATCCTCATCTTGTCATGGGACTGATTGATCCACTTCATCTCAGGCCAGTCTCAGTGAAACTTCCCAGGTCCCACTGCCTTGACCATTCTCAATGAGGTTTTGCCTGAGCTCACTATCTGACCATTCTCGATGAGATTGGTTGGAGCCCCTGGGTCTCAACCAGTCCCGCTTCCTGTGCACTGAGCTCATTTCGGCGGCTGCGCAGCATGTCTGCTTATGATCCCTGCACTGGCCCTGTGACACTCTCGTTTAGCCCGATCCTGCGGAATCTGCGCTCCCCTGTCATGGGCCTGGATGCGCAGGAAGCAGGAAGATCCATCGATTCATATGAAGGGAGCACAGGAATTGAGGGATTGGGCAGATCATGGGACTTGCAGAAGAGTTCACCAAGATCTGTAGAAGAAACAGCTCTATGGCAGATCTCACCTAGATCGGCACAAGCCAAGATGGTATCATGAGTCCCTCCAGGATCTGTAGTAACCAAGATTGTATGACATGTTCTGCAGAGATGAGGGGCAAGGACAATCATACAACAGATCCAGTATAGATTAAGTGACAAGGACATTTGGGGTCACCACCAGATGAGGTAGGGACCCTACATGATGATGAAATTGGCATAAGGAGATGGGTGCCAAAGTCAGGAGGTGGATGGAAGAAGGGGTTGTGCACTGTCATTGGGATGAAGTGGGGCAACCCCTATCAGCAACAAGATGATGCTGGCTCTCCTCGACTCAGGAGCATGAGAAGCAGGGCTCAGCAATGGGGTGGTGCATAGATTAAGACCTCTGCCACAGTACTCGATGAAGATGGTGCCTTCTTGAGAGAGAGGGCCAGAGCAGAGTTGCAGGTGACACTGCAAAGATAAATATAAACCATGCCATCTCATCATAAGTGGTTGAGTGGATCTCCATCCACTCTACACCATACATAACTAGTTATCACTTTAAGCATAAGTATACATTAGTTCAGTCAGCGAAGTTGCAATCAAGTAGATTGCTTCCATTGTAGCACATGTGTTGTATCACCACTCACTGACATCCAAAGGCAGTTCATAGCAAACCAGTGGTCTGGATAATGATAGAACCAAAGGCAGTTGTCCACTTCAGTCCAGGGATCACCTCAAGCACTCAGTCAACACACTGGACACTCATGTCAGCAACATCAACAATCTCAATCACACCAGACCTTGGTGTTAGTACCAGTTCATAACAGTTATTGATCATGCCAAGCTACCTCTGGATGGAGTGTCCACAGTGGTTAGTCAAAACCTGCAATAGCAAAACCACTACTACATCTTTGGGTGAGAAAAGTAATAAAGACTTCTCTACTACATATCTCAACAAGAACAGTAATACATCATGTGTTGTCACATATCTCAACAGGATTTGTAATAGATGCATTTCTATTACAGATATCAGGTTTTGGGCACGCGACCTCTGACATCCCCTTCATATGACTTCAACTTCTTCCTGCCTCCTGCGCATCCGGCTCCTATGACATCTTCCATGAGGGTGCAGATGATACCACAAGCAACTTCAACGACCTGAAGACCACGAAGAACATCACCCATGTCATCGACAAAGGTCTTTTCCTGTTCAAGAACAATAGTGTCAGCAATGTCATCCATGTGCTCATGGATAAGAGCTTGCAGCGTCATGAGCGTGACGATGAGCATCGTTTTGGTCATGGCGACATGGATGTCAGTGCGGGTGGCAGCGGAGACAGGTCATGCGGGAGAAGAAGGATAGCGGATTGGTGCACCAGAGGGGCCAACCAAGACTACCTTGTCGTTGAATGCTAGAGCGATGGTATTGTCGTGACACCTCTGAACAGCGCGAATACCACTACCTCCAATACCCCCTGTGTTTGCGCTGGTCTCTGCGGGTGTGCTCTCATTGTTCATGGGACGGAATGGGAATTTGATGGTGGGAGCATCTTGATGTGCTTCACTGGCACGATTGTCGGATTCACTGAGATTGTGAGAGGAACCAGGGCTGACAACCCAGAGGACAAGGTCAGTGGTCATGGGAACCAGAAGCTTGCCATTACGTGAGAAGTGGACAGCATGGAAGGGACCATGAGAGAGGTGCCTGTCCTGACATGCAGTCTTGGTGGAAGAGGGCCCTGCAGCTAAGCAGGTAGCATCGGAAGCCCCTTTGACGGTAATGCTACAGTTGGCATTCTTGCATGACAAAGCATCACTGGCATCATCGTCAGTCATTGCAGTTGAGTAAACCTTGGTGCCGAGAGCAAGCCTTGTGAGGGTCTCCTTGTCAATGGTGACGGCGTCACCAGAGAGCACCTTCACTGAGGTACTGAGCAACTGAGCCTTGGCGATGATTGTTGTGGTGTTGGGGCGGGGAGGGTCGAACACGGGAAGAGGACCAGGGAGCTTCCACTGAGCGTCAGTGTTCATGGTGGCGACAGCAGTGTAGAGGTGGTGATCCATCTCGCCGTCGCCATATGTCTCATGAGCGCTGCGAAGTGCTTTGCTCGTCATGGACTTCCTTGCATCGTACGTATTCTTGATGCAATTGCGTCGCCAAGCGTTGTTGACTGTGGGTGTGGATGCGAAACGATGGCCAAGGAGCGGCTGCCATGCCATGGGTCGCTGCTCGTCCGGAGCTCCGGCCAATGCGGGGGTGTGTCCGACAATCTTGCCAATTCTAAGTGAGCAAGGGAAACCACCAATCAGGGCCGGCTTGCCTTCTGGTGGCTTTGGAAGAGGTTGCCCTTCCGGTGTGTTGAAGAGACACTGGTCATCGATCTTGATGCTGAAGTTCACGTCCACGCTAGTGAGATGGGAGGCAGCGGACGATGAGGTGGGGGGTCCATGATGACCAGCCACAGCATCGACAAAGTTCAGACCAGTGATGATGAGGCCATCACCTGCCACAGCAGTCGGATCAAATGTGAACTCTCTTGTGGTCAGAGCGACATTGAGCTTGCTCGTTGTGGCCAACGTTTGCACTACATCAGAGGCTTCGTCCATCTTTGAGTCCTGTATGACATCTCCCCCTTTGGACAATGCCACGTCGAGCTCCTCTTCCAGATCGGAAGCTTCATCCATTGTTGAGTCCTGCACAACATTTCCCCCTTTGGACAATGTCATGTTGAACTCCTGTTCCAGAGCAGTGGCTTCCACTTCAAACCACCTTGGATCCTCAATCATGAAGTGGAGGATGCAGATTGCATCCCTCTCATTGCCAATGAATGAGGTTGCACATGTTCTCATTTGCCATTTGAGCTCAAAGTGGCTATGGAAGGGGCCAAGATTATGCATTGCATGGTAGAGTGTGGCAACACACTTGATCATGATAATGAGGGGTGTCACTTCTTGCTTGACATTTGTCTTTCTGGTGTATTTGAAGATCAGTCCAGCCTTTGGTTCTTTTGGTGTACCATAGGTATTTTCATTGACCAATTGACAGTAATGGTTTTGTACTATGTCTGGAAGGCGAGGGAGGAGCTCCTTGATCACCTCGACAAAGCATTCGTACAATGAGTAGTCAGGGTTCAACATGTTGATGGTGAAACCTCTTGTTGATATCAAATTTGGTAGCATATCAGCTAGTGTTGCTGATAGTGTATCAGCTTGTTGGGCTCACAACCTGAGAAAAAGTAAAGAAGTATGGTCCCGATAACTGGCAATTGGGGATAGTCTAAGTACGATGTCACTACTTCTTTAAGGCAGAAACATATATACTCAATTGACTAAAGGAATGAAGCGAGAGCCTAGTGCTTGTCAGCGGTCGTGCGCCTGAAACCTGAGATCGGTAGTAGTATCGATACTATTACTGATTCTGTTGAGTTATGCGATAATGCTAGTGGTATTTCGATTCTTAGGGAAATATGCAATAGAGCCATCTCTATCACTTTTCTTGTTCGAATCTGTAGTTGTAGTACTGCTATTGCAGATTTTGACTAACTGCTGTCAGACACTCCATCCAGAGGTAGCTCAGCATGATCAATAACAATGTGAACTGGTACTGACACCAAGGTCTGGTGTGGGAGTGATTGTTGGTGGTGCCAACATGAGTGTCCAGTGTGTAGACTGTTGCTTGAGGTGATCCCCAGACTGCAGTGGATGACTGCCTTTGGTTCTATCTAATCTGGACTGCTGGTTTGCTATGAACTGCCTTCAGATGTCAGTGAGCAGTGATACAACACACACGCTACAATGAGGAGCAATCTATTGATTACTACTATGCTGACTGTAAACTAATGTACTTATGCTTCTGAAGTAATACTAGTTTATATGGTGTGTAGAGTGGATGATCCTCCACTTGACCTTTTGTGATGAGAAGGTATGGTTATATACCTCTTTGCAGCATTGCCAGTGACACTGCTCCTGCTCTCTCTCTCCAGAGAGTACCTTCTGCATCGAGTACTATGCAGGAGTCTCCAATGAGACTCCTTCTCCTCATTGTGCCCTGTTGCTCCTATCCTTCCTGAGCTGTGTCAACTTCATTGACACTGCTCCTCCTCCTCATGTCTGTCTCGCTGGTGCCCCTTACACAGCTCTCCTTCCTTGACCAGTGACGGTCCTCCTTTGCTCCCATCTTGTGTGCCCCTGAGTGGTAACTGACCGCATGTCACTGAGCTCAGTCCCTTTCTTGGCAAGGCTTGGTCCTTGGCCCGGTTGAACTTGGTCCCCTTCATATGAGAGCTGTGGTGCATTCTGCATGTGAATCGTCATATGGACATCCTTGTCACTGATCTCTGTGGAATCTGCCACACAATCATGCTTGCTGCAGATTCTGGCAGGATTCATGATATCAACGATGCTCATGCTGATTTCGCTGCGATCTGCCATAGAGCTGATTCTACTGCCAATCTTGGTGAACTCTGTTGCAGCTCCTACAATCTACCCAATCCCATGATTCCTGTGCTACCTTCATATGAACTTCGGTCTTTCCTCGTTCTGCGCACCCAGGCCCATGACAGTGCTCTCTGTGAGATATATATACATGTGAGCAGCACATGCCGAAGGTGGGAGTACTCTGTCACAGGGCCAGCGCAGAGATCATAAGTGTCAGGGGTCTCGCGCCTGAAACCCAGGTCGGTCTGTCGAGATACTCGGTGACTATCAAACTGTGCAACAGCTATTGTCTCAGCATCGGTCTCGATGAGCTAGTTGCTCAGCAACTATCAAGTTGCGTGATGACAGCAGGTGGCATTCATTGTATATACTATTGTAGGTTTTGGCTGACCTCTGTGGACACTCTGTTCAGGGGTAGCTCGGCACGATCAATATCAATACATAGGTTATGATGACACCAAGGTCTGGTGTGAGTGTTGATGATGATGAGGTTGATGGTGTTGGTGATAAGGTTGGTGAGTGTTGATGATAATGAGGTTGATGGTGTTGGTGATAAGGTTGGTGGCATCAACACAAGTGTCCAGTGTGTTGACTGATGCTTGGAGTGATCCCCAGGCCACAGTGGACTACTGCCTTTGGTTCTATCTTAATCTGGACTGCTGGTTTGCTATGAACTGCCTTTGGACATCAGGTAGTGGTGATACAACACATGCACTACAAGGAGGAGCAACCTTGATAGATTGCTACTAGGCTGACTGAAACTAATATATACTTATGCTGAAGTGATAACTAGTTATGGTGTGTGTAGAGTGGATGAGGATCCACTTGACCTTTGATGATGAGAAAGTATGGTTATATACCTCTTCACAGCATCGCCAGCAACGCTGCTCCTGCTCTCTCTCTCCAGAGAGTACCTTCTTCATTGAGTACTGTACAGGGGCCCCTCTAGTACCACTCCTGTCCTCCTTGAGCTATCCTGCTTGCTTGGCACCCCTGTGCCTTTGTGTCGACTCCTTCGACACTGCTCCTCCTCCTTGCTATTCTGCTTGTTTGGCACCCCTGTGCCTCCTGAGTGGTGCCAACTCCTTCAACACTGCTCCTCCTCCTCAGGACCTGCTTGCCAGTTCCCTATACACTGCTCCTTCTCCTTTGACTGGTGATGGTTCCTTTGACTCTTGTCTCTCGAGCCCCTGAGTGGTAACCATCTGCATGCTCCTTGAGCTTGGTCCTCTTTGTGGCTGTGCCTGGCCCTCCTCACATATGGGCTCAGTGCTCCTTTGCATGTGAGTCCATAGGAGTCCATGGTCTCCATGGAGACTGCACTACAACCATGCTCTCTACTGGTATTGACTAGATCTCCGATACCTGTGCTCCTTCCATTATGAACCAGTGACCCTCCTGCTTCTTGAGCATTCAGGCCCATGACAATAAGCAGATGTTCTGTGCAGCTGCCGAAATGAGCTCGGTGCACAGGAAGCGGGACCGGTTGAGACCCAGGGGCTCCAACCAATCTCATCAAGAATGGTCAGATAGCAAGCTCAGGCAAAACCTCATTGAGAATGGTCAAGACAGTGGGACCTGGGAAGTTTCACTGAGACTGGCACAAGATGAAGTGGATCAATTGGTCCCATGATGAGATGAGGATGCTCCATCAAGACTGTAGGGCCAGCCACTGGGAACAGGGGACAAGAGAACTCACCACCTGATGAGGTGGGAGTGAACCCCTGAGCACAATGAAGTTGGCATAAGAGGATCACCACTTCAGCAAGAAGAGTAGTAGCAGGAAGGACAAGGGGTGGAGTAGGAGCCAGGCAAACAAGGGTGGACAGAGAGGCCACACACCTGCAAGGAGGAAGGCTGTGGCGAAGTTGACACCATGGCACCAAGGCATATATATGCCCCTCCATCATAGTGAACGAGTGGATCTGGCATCCACTCTATTCTTAATTAAACTATACTCTACAGTCCCTGTCCAAAGTTTGGGGACAGGGTTCAATAGACAATGATTTAACCATCCAATAGCATACCTTCCATCTGCTTGGAGGACTGATCTCTCATAAGTGTCAGGCTGAGCAAAACACACAGTGAGCAAGCTTGGAAGAAGAGCTTTTGATTGCAGTGAGTCTCAGAGCTGACTAATACTTGAGCAGACCTCCATGCTTAGTAAGCACTTGCTCCATGTGATGCTCCATCAACTTGATCACAGGGTTGATATGTTTGAGCATGGTCTGGGTGTTCCACACTTTCTCTGCAGCTCTTGCAAGCTCATCCCAGGTTTTGGAACCAGCAAGCACTTACCAAGCAAGTTTTTGAATACATACCATATGTTCTCAATAGGGTTAAGGTCTGGCAAAGCCAGCAGGTGTTCCTGTGTCTTAATGTGGTATTTGGCCCACTGTTGCTTGCAGATAGCAGCCTGATGACAGCTGCTGCCACCTTCAACAAGCAACAGGCTGTCAGGGTATGCACTAACAGCAGTTATGGTGTCCCAGAGTGGGCTGTCAATGATCCAATCATGATATCTGACAGCTGTGAGGTTCTTGGCAGGATCCCATTGATTAGCCAACCCTGGCTGCTTCTTTCTTGGAGCCAATAGGAGCACAACCAACAGTGTTTTAAGGTTGTATGCAATGCCCACCCATACCTGGATGCTGAAATGGCTGGAACAGAACATTGGGACCATGTTGTTGATGCCTTCTCAAGTGTTTTTCCAGCAACTAACCCATGTGCATCTGGGCCAGTAGCCAACCTCAACAGCTGCCTCATCTGTGAATAGCACACCCCTCCAATCAGTGGAGCTGTTAGCCTTGGCCCATTCTAGATGTTTATGCTGGTGTTTGGATGTCAGAAATGGCTTTTGAAGTGCAATCTGACCTGGTATGCTGCTTTCTGGAGCTGTGTTATTGGAATGTTGCCAAGCAATGCTGACAGCTGTTGCCATGATAGAAACAGGTTTTTGAATACCTCACCCTAAAGGTAGCAGTCCAAGGTAGTTGTCCAGGAGTGCAGAAGGCCAAATCATGCTTTTGTTTGGAAGGAACCATGCTCCTTAAAGTTATGGATGGTCTTGTGAACTGCTGTCTTGGAAATGCCACTTAGCTCTGCAATTAATTGAATTGGCAGCCCAGTATCATGCATTGCAATGATTGAAGCACACTTGCTTGGAGAGAGCTCATTGCCACAGACCATATTGGTGTTTGAAGTGTTCTTGATTAGTGTGACAGTAGTGCTATTGCTCAATGATGACAACAACATGAATGCAGGGTAACCAGCTAAATTGGGAAATTACCCAATTGTCCTCAAACTTATGCACAGGGACTGTACTGTAATGTATACTTAGTTGTTCCATCACATAGTGCAATCTCAGGCTGTTGCTACTAATCCAAGCAGGTGTGTTGTATCACCTCTCACTGATGTTGTCTGTACACAGTAGTTACTGCAGTCCAAATATCTATCTCACCAAAGGCAGTACTCATACTGCAGTCCAGGCTTCTCTCACCATTCTGCAGTCTGATCATTGACACCTTGAACACTTGTGTCAAGTCAATGGTTATCATCATGTATACTAAGTGTTCTGCAGCAAGCAGGAGCTGACTGTGCTGCACTACCACTGAACCAAGTGTTCACAGCAGTTAGCTGAAACTCATTAAACAAACAACCCTTCGAGCAGTCTCAGTGAAAGTGGCCAACAGGTGCATACTCAAGAGTGCTCACTGAAACTGGTTGAAATCAATCAAGCCAGTAGATTTCGGGTTCCAGGCACGCGACTGCTGACATACTCCTACTTAATGATCTACCATGACAACGAGCGGGACTGTGTTGCACCCGATCTCTGCTGAGATCGGCTCGGCTCGATCTCTGATCAGATCGGTCATCTAACCGGATCGGCTCTGCCTGATCTCCAATCAGATCGGCTCCGCGTCATCCTTTAGCGTCGCACTGGATCGTAATCTCCAACAGGAGCAGGCTTGTCCTTCGAGAATATAAAAATACAAGAGAGTTTATAAAGATGACGGAATAAGATAGGTAAGATGGAATGATGGAATGAGTCGCGTTCATTGATCAACGTCCATCGGTGTGGCGTTGGTCGTTGTCGCTGTTGCTGCGCCTATGCTGTGTCTGCGAGCCGCTTCACCCATGGCCACGTCTTCGAAGAGACCGATCTTGGACGCTTCGGCGGCTACCGGGCCGGTATGTTCGCCGGAGCCGGTGGGTTTCCCGTTGCCGAAAGGAGCATGAACGTGTCCAGAGCTGCTGTCGGCATTGCTCAAGATGTCGCTGGAGAGTCGACGAGCTGCTTTCGGGCTCTGGAAACGAGGATCTGGAGAAGCTGTGCCGGTGGATCTAGGAGAGTCAAGGGGGCTCGCGCCCGCGTGTGGCCCGCCCTTGGCTTCTTTAGCCCTCTGAGCAGCGAGCTTGACCAGACTGCCCTTGTAGGGGATCTGACCAGCTGCCATTTCAGGTGCCCTGCGAGCACGACCTGACGTACGCCTTTGCTGTGCGTCTGATGAGTCCGCGGCTGGACTCGATGCTTCGTCCACCAAGTATCTCGTTGGAGCCACATCCTGAACTTGTGTAAAGGACTTCTCGGCCACTGTTGCGCTCAGAAAGCTTTCAGGCGCAACTCCGTTCGATGAGGATCCATTCCCAGTTGCCGTTGACACTACAGGTGCAACAGTTGCAACAGGTGCAGCGGCTGTTTCTTTTAGTTCTGGCTGAGGAGGCGGACTCGGCTGCGGGCTCGCTTCGACCTTGACCTCCAACACAGGCTGAGCCGCTGCGACCGTTGGCTGAGCCTCCGGATAGCTTGGATCGCGCTCGACAGTAGCAGGTTGGTGAAGGCTGAGCTCCAATGGCGCTGCATCGGCCCGCTCAGTCGAAGGCCTGGGTGTAGCACCTTGGGGCGGAGGAGCGCCATGTTCGGCTTGTGCTGGGGCTATAGCACGCGGAATCTGGGGCTTGGCTTCTTCCGCTCGATGCGGTGCGACACTGACGGGACTGCCGTTGATACTCGATGGAGGGCGGCTTAAGGGACTCCCATTCGGACCTAAGTGCCGGCTGATTGAGGATTTGCCACTTCCCCACCGGAGGTTCTTTCGCATGGGCTGACCGGGCAAACCACGCGGCGGTCCGGCAAGCGGAGAGTTGGAACGAGCGGCTGCGGCGGAAAGATCGGGCCGAATGAGGCCTGACGGCCGGAAGAGCGGTGCCGATGGGAGAAGTGGACCCTTTGCCTCGTGTCCTGCATTCACATCCATGCTGCCATTGGACTGGAGCACCTTGCTGATCGCTGAGAACATGTATGGCTTCACCGGAGGGACGTCGTCATCGTCAATGTCACTATTGCTCTGGCTCGTCTCCTTGGAGCTACCGTTCCTGTCCTCCGATGCCGCTGCCGAACGTGAACGTCCCCTTGCATCCCTGCCACTGCCTTCATCTTCTCCGTTACCAGTATGCGGCCTTGATGAGCCGCGAGATTTCTTGACCTCTGGTGTGCGACTGCGACTCGACTCGGAAGCGTTCCTCTGACGCTTCGATGGTACCGAGGGGGCCAAGACCGTCACTGGCTCCCTCTGGGCTTGTCGACGGTTTCTAGTCCCTCCTACACCGGCCGACCAGAAGAGCGCCAAGTTAGACTCTGACGTGCGTTCGACTCCCGATGTGGCCAGACCGGGCAAATTGCTAGCCGAGGATTTCTGGACTGGTGCTGGTGCTGGTGCTGGTGCAGGCGGCGCGGTCTTTGACGTATGTGTTGGCGACGCAGTGCTGTCTGGTGCAGACGGTGTCTGCTGATCTGGTGACGGTCTAACCACCGACTTGGCTCGGAGCTGAGCAGGAGAGACATCGCTCATGCTTGAAGTCTTGCGATGCTTAGATACAGTTGAAGCGGCTGGGCGAGAAGGCACTGCTGCAGGCACTGCGTCTTCAGCATCGGAGACAGACTCGGCTACGAGGCGTCTTTTCGGTTTTGTCAGACCATGTTCGTCAGTGCTGGTCTCACGGAAGCTGGAGCGTCGTTCCGACGGCTTGTTCGTGACGTCCTGCGATGACCGTCTGGCAGCCAACAGAGTTGGCCCAGGGTTGACCGGTGCCTTTCTGCGAGCCCTGCGATCGCCTTCGACAGCTCCCCAGTACTGCGCCAATACGTCTGTTTTTGCATTCTTGCCGAGCATCTTGGGTCCCGGAGGCCCAGGGCTGGTGCTGGACGACGATCTATCCGCCTGTCCTGAATGTGGACGAGCGGTGACGGAAGCCGGTCGAGGTCCTTTGTCCTCATCCTCGTCATCATCCTCTGCCTTGACTGCGTCGCCATTTTCTGACTCGGGCTCCGGCGTGAGGTCAGAGCCATCTGACTCCAGTCCAAAATCGTCGTGCTTGGGCACCACTGTAGGGAGAGCAGCGATGGTGCTGGTCTTTTTGACCGTGGGTATGGCAAGCGACCGAGCGACGCTAGCTTCGTCCTGCCTTTCTTGCTTGACGCTCTTCTCTTTTTCGACTTTGCCGGATCGACCTGGGGGCTTCGGAGAAGTTGTAGAGGGTGTTGAGGAAGACGCCAACAGTGATTTATTCGCCTTGCTCGTGGCTGCGGCGGCGGCAGTGGGCGTCTTTGTGCTGCCGCCAGGCGTGCCGCTGCTGTTTGGCGTTTTGCTGAGTCGCGGCTTTTTCTGTGACTTTGGCGTGACGTTGGCTTTGTGATCTGTTGGGGTCAAGGACCTTTCCTTGCCGTTGCGCGCCGGTGAAGAAGCGCTCGCAAGGTGGTCCGAGATCATCTCTGAACTCGTCTTGCGCTTGACACCGCCCGCTTTTCGCGCCAAGGAGCCCTCGGTCGGCACGCGAACTGGCCAGTCGGCTTTGAAGATCTTGTAATGACGCTCACAACGTGGGCACTCGTCAGGAGTCCACCATTTTTCTAGCGCCCAGAATGTAGCTCCACACGTCAGACATCGGCACTTTGGCCCAGCGCCCTCAGCCCATGGATCTGAACGGTCGTCTGACGGTCCGTGCTCTGCAAGCTTGAGGTCTGCAAGGTAGTCTCGTTTCGACTTCTTGTCCTTCGCGGCAGCATCATCGCCCAGTAATGTCGATAGTGAAGGCGTTAAGGATGGTGTCGGTGATGGGGAGGGTAGCGCAGATGATGCACCTGCCGGTCGACTGGACCGCCGTGATTGCCGACGTCCGTTGGCGTCATTCGCGCCGGATGAATCCTCCTGTTTGACCTCTGTGCCCTCAGAGCTTTCGACCTGTTCCATCGGTTGCGGTACGGAAGGATCAAAGAAGACACCTGTGCCGCGGGACTCGCAGGTGGCACACATGCACTCTGAATTGCCCCACTCGAAGTAATTTTCGCCGTAGAAGGTGGTGATTTCTTCGTTAGGATGGATCGGTCGGATAACTTTGAAGACCATGGTGGCACCCATGCGATAGAATTCAGTATTTGGGTTGCAGTCATGGTTCACGAACCGCGCTGGACCGAGCAGAAGCTGACTGCAACCTTTTCTCGTGGAACGGATGACGCTGAAATCGCGCCCAGGGCCGAGAACACCCTTGTACTCGGTGTCCTTGCGCTTCTCGCGCGAGGCGGTAGCCTCTTCGCGTAGTGCATCGTCTTCGCTTTTGGTGAGATCCTTCAAGCCGCCCTTGCAGTAGTTGATCAGATCGCCTGGCTTGAAAGTCCGCATCGCCAAAACGCAGAGATCGGCCTTTTCGGAAGCTGCTGGTGCTGCACCGATGCTGGTGGCGGCGCGATCCAAGGACGATCTCCCTTTGGCACACCCCTTACCTCTTTCCTCTGCGAAGTCCTTTCCTGGAGAGCCAGGCGTGTCTTCGAGCTTGACTGCGGACGTCGATGCTTCTGGATCTGAGCCGTGCACTCTGTCGGCCTTTTCGATCATGACGCGCTTGTACCGTGTGGTGAGTGCAAATTCGACGCCACTCTCTGGCAGATAGCTTTCGAAGTAGCGTCGCGCATGTGCTTCAAAGCTGGCGGTTTGGCGTTGTGTTTTGTTGGCGAGATATTTCTGAATGATGCCGAGCTTGCCGAGATCTTCAATGGCGGCTGTGATGTCCTTTTGCTCGACGACACGTTTTCTGACGATCAAGCTGACGGCATTGCGGTCGAATCGCTGACCCCTGTAATTGGGATTCATTTTATGTGTTGAGATGGCCGGCTCGAACTCGAGGTTATCGAGGAGGATATCCGAAAGGATATCGTCATCGGCGGAGAGGTCCTCCATGATTGCAAGCGCAGCGGCAGCCGAGCCGCGCTTGGCTGTCGCGCGTACCGATCTGTTGTGAGATGCTGCTTCAACCGAGCTGGTCAGATGCAAGAAAGCAATGACGTAGTTGGTGGAGAGGAGGAGATCGAGGATGACGATGCCACAGCATGAAGACGGGGGAGGGGGGGAGCGAGACGTGTGAGAGAGTTGCAAGGTTGCTGAAACTAGCGACGACAGACCTGTTCCAGGAGTAGTGTGGCAGCGAGCGGCGAGGTTGGGCCGTTGCGTAGGTCGATGTCACTGTCGCTGCCGCCAGTGATGATCACGTCGTTACGCGATTCTCGTGGCTAGGCGAGAGCGAAAGCGTAGTGTTCGGACTGTCGTGAAATCGTGAGACAGGAGCGGTGGGGAGGAAGGGAAGGGACCGAAGCAAACCAAGACGAAGGAAAGTGAACAGGGAATGGCAGACGTCGCTCGTCGGCTTCAGCGGCTGCCGTGATGGGAAAGGGCCAATTTGCGACGAGCTCGAACGGCGATCTTGCGGATGGGTATAGGAAGGACGGAAGGAAGGATGGTAGCGCCTTGATGATACCGCGGTGAAAGGAAGCGGTCCCCGTCGTGGATGGGGTCGGGGCAGGCGACTTGACTGCGAAGCAAAATCGTGGATAGCGAAAGGAGTTGCGTGAAGGAAGGAGTGACGGTCCGATTGCGTTTAAAAGGGAAGAGAAGAGAAGGGGGCATGCAGCTGGGCGGCAGCTGCCAAAACGGACGAATGAGAAGCGGCAGTAGATTGGCAGTCAAAAGCAGCAGCAGCAAGTCACTCAGCCGACGGTGGGGGAGACTGACACGAGAGCGGAAAGACCGACGAGAGCAACAGATTGGCCACAGAGGCTCGAGGACAGAGGGCATCAAAGGCATCAACAGAGCGAAAGATCAGCGGCGGAGAAATGACTTGCTGCTTCCTTTTGCTTCGTCGCGGCAGAATATCAAACGGATCGCGCTTTCGCTTGATTTTGCTGCAAAATGGTGTCGGATGCATCATGGCTTGGCTTGGGATGGTTTGGGTTCGTTTTAGGCGACGATCCGGAACCCCAGCGCATCGCCTCTCTCTGCTCTGGAGGCGGTGATTTTTATTTCCTGATTTATTTATTTTTGATTCCGCGCATCGCGCCCTTTCTTTATCTGGACGTGTTCTTTTCTGGCTGAAACGTATGCTCTGCCAAATCGAACAAGTTTCGTGCTTCGCCTGGTCTGAGCAGAGAGAGGGAAAAACTCGAATTTTAGTGTCGAATTCCTCTTCTGCAAAATTGTCCTGCAAGCGCCTTGCTTGGCTGTCACTCGGACTTGAGGATGAAAGTTTCACATCAGAGTAAGTATAGTAGATCGGAGTAGAAATCGTCGAACCCGATTTGGAATCAAGCGCAGAGGATTCGGAAGGCCAGAAAAGGGCGAGTGATGTTGGCGAAACCGTTTTCATCCCACAGCATGACAGACAGTGTTGGCGGGCAAGAGAATCCTTGGCAAGGGCCGACAGTCACCTGCTAACGTAGTTCTGTTGAAATAAGGAGTCACTCAACGGCGATGATCAGGAGATATCAGTCACAATACGGTGTTTGAGCTAAGGAGCAAAAACACTATACTATATTGACATAAAGAAAAAAATGTGGCAGGAGCCTCGAGCTCCCTGCTAAGTATATATACAAATGTGTGGCACATACCCAAGTGTGAGTGCATCCTACCTAATGACAATGTGTAACAATGAGTGGGATGTCATTGTACCCGATTCCCCTCTCCTATTGGTGCTGCCCGATGTTTTAGCTGAGATTGACTTTGTTTGATTTCAGCCAGGATCTGCTCTGTGTAAGCGGTCACATGCCTGAAACCAGATCGGGTGTTCCCTGTTGACTTTGGTTAGATCAATTGAGTTCAATCTATTTGGTATGTTTCTGTTGAAATTAACCAGACAGTTTGTTTCTGGTAGGTTTCAGCTAACTGCCTTGAACACTCCATTCAGAGGCTATGTGGCATGTTCATAACAAAATGATGTGAGAGTGATATCAGACACAACTCTCCTATTACTGCACAAGTGTTCATAGTGGATGATGCTCTTGTCATTGTCTGGACCACAATAAGAATATCACCTACAGATGACAGGAGGTACTGGACCACAGGTGTTTAAACACCACCTACAGTAACTGACTGGACCACAGATGCTGAACAACACTGCCTACAGTGATGAACTGGAGTGCAGGTGTTGAGGAACACTGCCTACAGTTATGAACTGGACCACAGGTGTTGGGGAACACCACCTACAGTTGACATCTGATGGTGATACAACACACATGTATGAGATGTCATTGCAAAAGCTATGCTATTGCAATGGTATGAGTTAAGTAAGAGTAGAGTGGATTGGGATCCACTTGCATGCTTATGGTGAATGAGAGTATTTATGTGTTTGTTGGGTGTCGTCTGCGACACCCCCTCCTGCTCCTTCAGAAGGAGTCCTCACCTTCTTCCAACACCACTCCCCTTCTACATGAGCTGTGTGTTGGCTCCTTCCATGCTGCTTCCCTGCTGCATGGGCTGTATGCCTAACTATTTGACACTGCCCTCATGCCTTCATGCTTCCCTACACCTGGTGATGCATGTCAACCTTGTTGGCACTGCTCTTCCCCCCTATGGATCGCCCCTGGTCTCTTCTGACACAGCTCTCTCTCCCCTAACTGGTGGCCATCCTTTTGCCCCTGGTCTTGTGACTCCCTTGGTTGCTTAGCCAAAAACTATTGTCATGCTTCCTGATCATGTGGTCGCCCTTGTGGCTGTGCTATGGCAATGAGCACATCCCCCTTAGTGGTAACCTACTGCATGACACTGGGCTGGGTCCTCTTCCTCACCTGCAGCCTTCCCATATGCTCCTTATTTTTCCAATGCCAGGGACCCCTCCTTCCAATCCTCCTATTACTTGATTGTGACAATCAACCTGTCCTGTACCGATGGCTTGGTCAGCATGTTTTTTGGCAAAACATGCTGGCTAGGCTTGTTCTGATTAATCCCAGTGAGATTGATCAAGACCCCTGTTTTGTGGTTGATCCTGCAAATTCCATGCACAACCAGCCCAATCAGATCATCAACACCCAATGTCTGTTTCCAGAACTTTTCTGTGCAGGACCTTCTGTGCAGACCCTGTGACTCTCTGCCCGATCGATTTCAGGGTCGTGCTGAATCGTCCTTTTTAGCACCCCCTCTCGATCCTGCATGTCCCTTCAATATCATTAGACCAAATAGCTGTCGAAGGTGTAAGAGCATTGGCACCGTGAGTGGTTTAGTCAGTATATCAGTGAGGTTCTCACTACTCTGTACTGGAGCTATGGTGAGACAGCCATCAGCTACTTTGTCTCACAAGAAGAAGTGTGTGATGTTGATGTGCTTTGTTCTCTTGAAGTGCTGTGGATCAATGGTGATAACACAAGTGCCTGTGGAGTTGCTATACAGTATTGGAGTGGTTGGATTGAAGGTAAGGCTTCCTTTGTGTGAGTGTAGCACTGTGGTTCCAGCAGTTACATGGATGGCTGACACTTTTGGGAGCAATTGGTCTAATTCTTGTAAGAACATGGATGTCCACAACATCTCCCTTGCAGCTGCCACTAGTGCAATGTACTCTGCTTCTACCAAGCTGTTTGCCACTGTTGGTTGAAGTCATAATGACCAGCTGCAGGTGAAACCATTAATGGCAAAGATGTATCCTGAGGTTGAGCAATGGCAGTTGTGCAACCCTGCCCAGTCTGAGTCGGCCCAGCCTGTTAGCATTCAATCACTATTTGTTGTGTTCGCATTGAGGCTAATGTCGATGGTTCCTGTCACAGGGTCTGTGCAGAAGGTCCTGTGCAGAAAGAATCTAGGAAAAGCGAGCATCGGGTGATGACTGTCACAGGACCGGATAGATGTGCAGGAAGAAATGGATTCATATGAATAATCCATGCGCAACAATTGTGGTTCGGGCGAGAGTAGAGTTCCAACAGCGAGAGAAGTCATAGAAGCCTTCTACAACAGATTTCGACAAGAATAATAATAACGGCCTTTTTACCACATATCTCGATAAGATCTGTAATAGATGCGTTTCTATTACAGATATCAGGTTTCAGGTGCACGACCCCTGACAACGACAATCTGATCGGGCTAGTTGTGTGTGCACTCTGCGAGATCAACCACCACATAAAGATTTAGTTAATTTCATTAGGATTGACTGGAACAAGCCTAGCCAGTAGGTTTCACCAAAATGTGTGAACCGAAACCATTGGCACAGAATGGGTAGTCTAAGTAATGGAGGATTGGAAGAGGGGGGCCTGACACTGGAAGGTTAAGGAAGTATATGGGAATGATCACATGAGGGAAGAGGACTGAGCTCAGGATCAAGTGGAAGGTTACCACTCAGGGGGAACATGCTCACTGCCACATAGAACTGGCAACAGGGGCAACCACATGACCAGGGAGCTTGACAATAGAGTTCAGCATGCAATCACAGGATTCACAAGATAAGGAGTTGGAAAGATGGTTACTGGTCAGGAGAGGGAGATGTCATGGGCCTGGATGCTCAAGAAGCAGGAGGGTCACTGGTTCATATGGAAGGAGCACAGGTATCGAAGATCTAGTCGATACCAGTAGAGAGCATGGTCGTAGTGCAGTCTCCATGGAGACCATGGACTCCTATGGACTCACATGCAAAGGAGAACCGAGCCACATGCGAGGAGGGCCAGGCACAGCCATGAGGAGGACCAAGCTCAAGGAGCAGGCACAGCCATGAAGAGGACCAAGCTCAGATGGTTACCACTCAGGGGCTCGAGGGACAAGAGTCATAGGACACTGGCAAGCAGGTCCTGAGGAAGAGGAGCAGTGTCGAGGGAGTCAACACCAGGTCATGAGGAGGAGGAGCAGTGTCGAGGGAGTCGACACCAGGTCATGAGGAGGAGGAGCAGTGTCAAAGGAGTCGACACCACTCAAGAGGCACAGGGGCGCCAAGCAGGAGAGGCCCCTGAGCAGTACTCGATGAAGAAGGTACTCTCTGGAGAGAGAGCAGGAGCAGCATCGCTGGCGATGCTGTGAAGAGGTATATAACCATGCTTTCTCATCATCATAGGTTGAGTGGATCCTCATCCACTCTACTCACCATAACTAGATATCACTTCAGCATAAGTATATATTAGTTTCAGTCAGCATAGCAGCAATCTATCAAGGTTGCTCCTCATCGTAGTGTGTGTGTTGTATCACCACTACCTGACATCCAAAGGTGCCCATAGCAGGTTAGCAGTCTGGATCAAGATAGAACTGAAAGCAGTAGTCCACTGCAGTCCAGGGATCACTTCAAGCATCAAGTCAACACACTGGACACTCGTGTTGATGCTACCAACCTTATCACCAACACCATCAACCTCATTATCATCAACACTCACCAACCTTATCACCAACATCATCAACCTCATCATCATCAACACTCACACCAGACCTTGGTGTCATCATAACCGAAGCATTGATATTGATCGTGCCGAGCTACCCCTGAATGGAGTGTCCACAGAGGTCAGCCGAAACCTATGATAGTATATACAACAAATGCCACCTGTTGTCACTGTGCAACTTGATAGTCACTGATACCGAGACAATAGCTGTCGCACAGTTTGATAGTCACTGAGTATCTCGACAGACCGACCTGGGTTTCAGGCGCGAGACCCCTGACAGGAGACCTGTGTCAAGGAGATAGGGGTCTGTCACCGGAATGGTTCCGTTCTCCGAGTCCAGAGCATTTGGGAGTGAAAATGCTTATACTTCAGTGTTGTGTGAATTGAACACCAGCTAAGGGACTAGCTGGTGTAATGGTTTTGCTGCTCACTATGTTCGGTTTGGTTACCCGATTTCCCGATCCCATGACAGGGTCTTGACCATAAGGTGGAGGAGCAGTGCCAAAACGGGTCAGCACGCATTGCCAGGCATAAAAGAGTATAGAGGTTGAGGGGCAGTGTCAAAAAATACAGCACACTGTCCAAGCAGCAGAAGGGTAGTACTAGAGGAGCCAGCACACAGCCCAGGGAGAGTAGTGCCAGGAAGGGGCAATAACCCTTTCCTGAAGGAGCAGGAGAAGTGTCACAGGCAACACTGAGCAAACACATAAATACTTTCATTTCACCATAGAGTATATGAGTGGATCCTCATCCACTCTACTCTATATCTTACTACTTGTTACTTGACTCTTAGTTATGTGTCATTGCAGTAGCAGGGCTTTGCAACAACATCTCGAACATGTGTGTTGTATCACCATCAGATGTCAAACTGTAGGCAGTGTCCCTTGATACCTGTGGTCCAGTTCATTACTGTAGGCAGTGTCTAAAACACCTGCAGTCCAGTACCTCCCATCATCTGTAGGTGATAGGCTTATTGCAGTCCAAATGGTGTCAAGAGCATTAAGCAGCAGCACTATGAACACTTGGGCTGTAGTAGGAGAGTTATATCTGATACCACTCCCACATCAATGTATTATGAACATGCTGCATAACCTCTGAATGGAGTGTTCAAGGCAGTCAGCTGAAACCTACCAGAACTCACCTGTCTGGTTACTTTCAACCGAAGCATACCAAATAGATCTTACTCAATTGATCTCACCAAAAACAACCGGAAGCACCCAATCTAGTTTCAGGCACACGACGGCTTACAGTTCCCTTCAGGTACAGTCCCTGTGTGTAAGTTTGAGGACAATTGGGTAATTTCCCGATTTAGCCAGTTACCCTGCATTCAGGTCATTGTCATCAGTGAGCAATAGCACTACCATCATACTAAGCAAGAACACTTCAAACACAGATATGGTCTGTGGCAATGAGCTCTCTCCAATGCAGCATGCTTCAATTGTTGCAATGCATTATACTGGGCTGCCAATTTGACAAATCACAGAGCTAAGTGGTGTTTCCAAGACAGCAGTTCACAAGACCATCCATAACTTTAAGGAGCATGGTTCCTTCCAAACAAAAGCATGATTTGGCCTTCTGCACTCCTGGACAACTACCTTGGACTGCTACCTTTAGGGTGAGGTATTCAAAAACCTGTTTCTATCATGGCAACAGCTGTCAGCATTGCTTGGCAACATTCCAATAACACAGCTCCAGAAAGCAGCATACCAGGTCAGATTGCACTTCAAAAGCCATTTCTGACATCCAAACACCAGCATAAACATCTAGAATGGGCCAAGGCTAACAGCTCCACTGATTGGAGGGGTGTGCTATTCACAGATGAGGCAGCTGTTGAGGTTGGCTACTGGCCCAGATGCACATGGGTTAGTTGCTGGAAAAACACTTGAGAAGGCATCAACAACATGGTCCCAATGTTCTGTTCCAGCCATTTCAGCATCCAGGTATGGGTGGGCATTGCATACAACCTTAAAACACTGTTGGTTGTGCTCCTATTGGCTCCAAGAAAGAAGCAGCCAGGGTTGGCTAATCAATGGGATCCTGCCAAGAACCTCACAGCTGTCAGATATCATGATTGGATCATTGACAGCCCACTCTGGGACACCATAACTGCTGTTAGTGCATACCCTGACAGCCTGTTGCTTGTTGAAGGTGGCAGCAGCTGTCATCAGGCTGCTATCTGCAAGCAACAGTGGGCCAAATACCACATTAAGACACAGGAACACCTGCTGGCTTTGCCAGACCTTAACCCTATTGAGAACATATGGTATGTATTCAAAAACTTGCTTGGTAAGTGCTTGCTGGTTCCAAAACCTGGGATGAGCTTGCAAGAGCTGCAGAGAAAGTGTGGAACACCCAGACCATGCTCAAACATATCAACCCTGTGATCAAGTTGATGGAGCATCACATGGAGCAAGTGCTTACTAAGCATGGAGGTCTGCTCAAGTATTAGTCAGCTCTGAGACTCACTGCAATCAAAAGCTCTTCTTCCAAGCTTGCTCACTGTGTGTTTTGCTCAGCCTGACACTTATGAGAGATCAGTCCTCCAAGCAGATGGAAGGTATGCTATTGGATGGTTAAATCATTGTCTATTGAACCCTGTCCCCAAACTTCGGGCAGGGACTGTACTTGAGGATTCTCTTGGCAGCGATTAGGTGTTCACTTGAGGGGTTGGCAACAAATCGAGCACATCGGCCAACAGCAAAAGCTATGTCAGGACGAGTTCCCTGTGCGATCCAGAGTAATGATCCAACCAGTGATGTGTAGTGTCTTATTGTCAGAGGTCTCACACCTGAAACCTGAAATCTGTAGTAGAAGTAGAACTACTACCAATTTTATCAAGATCTGTGGTAAACAGCTGTTTATTATTATTCTTGTTGAGATCTGTCTTAGAAGGCCTCTATGACTTTTCTCACTCAATTATGTGATAGGGTGATTGCTATTAAAAGTTTTGACTGACCACTGTGGACACTCTGTCCAGAGGTAGCTTGGCATGATCAATAATGATGAATGTATTATGATGACACCAAGGTCTGGTGTGAATGATGTTGTTGGCACCAACAGGAGTGTCCAGTGTGTCAACTGAGTGCTTGAAGTGAGCCCTGGACCACAGTGGACAACTGCCTTTGGTTCTAATGATTGAGAGAGCCAGACCACAGTATGAACCACCTTCAGTGTCAATCAATATCAATGAGCAGTGATAAAACACATGCACTACATAGAAGCAATGCTCTGCAATTGCTACTGTTGATGGAAATACTAATGTATACTTATTGTGAAGCTATAACTAGTGATGTATGGTGTAGAGTGGATGGAGATCCACCTACTTGCTATGACGAGGAGCATGGTTATATATCCACTCCTGCAACATTGCCTGTGATGCTACTCCTACTCAAGGAGGCCTCTTTGACACTGCTCCTCCTCCTCCTCACCCTCCCTCTCCTTTCCATCCACTTCGAGATGCTGTCCCTTGACATTGCTTCTCTCGCCTTATGCAGATGGCTGGTCCTCATGCTGCTTCACTGACAACAGGGGCCATTCCCACTTCATCTGGGTGGCAACTCGCCCCCCTTGCTCTGACTTCATTGTCAGGTTGGCCCCCTGCCTCATCAGGGTGGCAACCCCAGTGCCTCCCGATGTCTTGTCCTGCTGTGAGGTTTGTGACAATTGGCTTGATCTCTCCAACTCTGGTGAGATCTATCCTATGATCAAGATACTACCAATTCTGGTGGCATTTGTAGTAACCTCCCACTCATTCCAATTTGGGTGAGATCTGTCATAGAACCACTTCTACTACAGATCTCAATGAACTCTGCCATAACCCTTATTTTGCCTGATCCTGTGATTCCTGTGCTCCTCTTCATATGACATCCGTTCTTCCGGCTTCTGCGCATCCAGCCCTATGACACTTATCTCCTCTGCGCTTGCCATATCGCCCTGCCGGGGACCCATCGCATTGATTGTCTCTACGGCAGGTGATCATACTGTCCAGGCATCACTCATACCGAATTTCTCCAGAGTCCCTTCGATATATCTGCTCTGGTCTAATGAGAGCATCTGTGCTTCATGATCATACTTGATGTTCATCCCAATGATGTGAGATATGATCCGTTGGTCCATGATACTGAAGACACTAGACAGCTTCAGTCTGACTGACTTGACACAAAACGACATCGCTCCAATAACAGTTGAAGTCTGTGGTGTCTCGGCTATTGAAGCATGCAAATGCAGCCTTCGCCGAGCCCACACATCCAATCACCAACTTTGCTCACTTGGACTTAGTGCATTGTCCAGGCTGACTGCCAAACCTCAAGATGCTGGTCATCAGACAGCCAGTGTCTTTCTCCTCAACCTCTTAGTTACTCCCTCATGCTCCTGCCCTATCAGCTCTTAGTACCACACATGCATATGAAGAGGATTGAGGCATATATAAACACTTGAATCACCATGTACCTAGAAATGATTCACTATCGCAATCGATACTTGTGATCACCGACTTTGACGCACCTTCGATTGATCTCGACAACGCTCTTCAACTATAACGAGTAGGTCATCCACATATACTGCGAATATGATCATGGTGTCCTTGATCCCTCACATGTATACACATGGCTCTGCACAACAGTGCTTGAAGCCAAATGCTTTTAGCTGTTTGTTGAGTGCTGTGTGCCAGAGGCAACCTGGTTGCTTAAGTCTGTATAGTGCTTTCTTGAGGTGGTAGCACTTTCTGTTGTTCTCAGGGGTCTCAAATGTGGGTGGTATCTGTACATGGACCTGCTTACCAATCTTTCCATTGAGGAATGTGGTGCTTATGTCCAGCTGAGCAATGTGTAGCTTATATTGGTGGGCTAGGGGGAGGAGGATGCAACTGGTCTGGAGACAAACAACTGGACTGAATGTTTGATTGTAGTCTAGTCTGGGTCTTTGTGCATATCCTTGAGCTATGAGTTTTGCTTTGTATTGTGTAGTGTGCCATTGAGCATCAAGCTTCAGTTTGTATACCCATCATACACCAATGAGCTTTCTGTCCATTGGGAGAGCTACTAAATTGAAGACATCCATTTTCTGCATGCTGTCCATTTCAACATTCATAGCCTCTTTCCATTTTTCCAATCTTCTTGCTTTTGTGCCTCTGACAGCAATTATGGTTTGAGTAGTATACCATCAGTGCTGCAGAGTTCCTGGCTGCTAGTGACTAGGGCTACTCTGTTCATTATGCCAGTTGCAAAAGCTATCTGGTCGAGATAGTGTCCAAGGTTCTTCATTGCTGGCTTGATGGCACAACTCATGGCAAAGGCTGTAGAGCTGAGCATGCCTAGAGGGTCAGGGGCCTCACTACTAGGTGACTTGGGTGTTGACAGTGTGTATTCATTGTGTGGATTGAATTGGGGAGACTCCAATGGGGAAGTGTAAGTGAAGGCCACTGGGGTAGCATCAGTGCCCCCCTTGGCTGTTGTGTCATCCAGTTGGGTATTGAGGTCTGTGCTGATGGCATCCATGTCGATGATGATCTCGCTGACAGCATGAATGTCAGACATCACACAATCCCATTTGGGGTAGGGGTCCAGATCGCCAGCAATGTGATTTGGAGGTTGGGCCTCTTGCTGCTGAGAGAAATGCTGCAGGGAGGAAGTAGTGTTATCCTCATGGTCCAAACTGGCCAAAGTGTCTCTTGAAGGTAGCCAACTGTATGATTTCAGTAGCTCATTCTTGCTGGATAGGACTGGTACATGGAAGGGAGGAGGGTTCCCACTTGGGTGTTTGAGTTCAGAGAAGCAGATGTCCTTGACAGTGTTGACATGGTTGAGTTCTGGGAGCCAGGCTTGGTGCCCTTTGATGGCATGAGTGGTGTTGGAGTAACTGAGGTAGGTACTGTGAAGAGCATGCAGATGCAGGTGCTTGCTAATCACTGGGTTGTCATGCAACCATGTGGTCCTTGTGTTACCCCTCAGAATGACATAAGCAATGCAACCAAAGTGGTGCACATGCCCAAGCTCTGGTACCTTACCATAGAAGGTTTCAAAGGGTGTCTTACCATCTCATGTGGTCCCAGTGAGTCAGTTGTAAATGTAGGCCACCTGTGAGATTGCAAAGAGCCACCATCGCTTGCCAATGTTGGCATCAAACAGCATGCAACAGGCGATCTTTTGAACCGTTTGGATGGCACATGTCAGGGGTCACGCGCCTGAAACCCGATATCTGCAGTAGAGAGGTAACTACTACTGATCCTATCGAGATCTGTGGTAAAAGGTCTTTGTATTTATTCTCGCTGAAATCTGTCATAGAAGGCCTCTATGACCTTTCTCACTCAAATATGTGATAGGTTGTTTGCTATTGCAGGTTTTGACTAACCCCTGTCCAGAGGTAGCTTGGCACATTCAATAACTATAGGAACTTTGTACTGACACCAAGGTCTGGGGTGAGTGTGATTGTTGGTGATGCTGACACAAGTGTCCAGTGTGTCAACTGAGTGCTTGAGGTGATCCCTGGACCACAGTGGATGACTGCCTTCAGTTCTATTTTTATTATCCAGACCACTGGTTACTATGAACCACCTTTGGATGTCAGTGAGTGTTGATACAACACACACACTACAATGGAAGCAATCTATTGTGATTGCAACTTGCTGACTGAATACTAAGTATACTTATGTGAAGTTATAGCTAGTAATGTATGGTGTAGAGTGGATGGTGATCCACTCACTTACTATGATGGGGAACATGGTTATATACCTTCTTTTCAGTGTCGCCTGCAACACTGCTCCTCCTCCTTGTCCCTCCTATCCTCCCCATCCACCTTGTGATGCTACTCGTTGGCACCACTTCCCTTGTCTCCTGTGGATGGATGGGCCTCTTGCTGCCTCATCTCCATCAGGGGCCAGTCCCACTTCATCTGAGTGGCGACTTGCACCCTTTCATCACCCTCCTGTCATTGGTGCCCACCTGCTGGCACTGACTTCATCATCATGCAAGGCCCCTTCTTCATTTGGTGGTGCTCTCTCCCTTGTTTGGTATCCTCCTCTTGCCATATCAGTGATGGGGGTGCCTCTCAAACTGATTCTTGTGAGGTCTGTTGTACAAGCATGGTATTACCATTCCCACTGAGCTCTGTAGTAATGACCTCATTCCTACTGATCCTGATGAGTCCTGCCATAGAGCCATTTGTACTACTGATCTCAGTGAACTCTGCCTTAAGCTCTCACTTAGCCTGATCCTGTGGTTTCTGTGCTCCTCTTCATATGACTTCGGATCTTCTTACTGCCTGCGCATCCTGTCCCATGACATTAGTCACCAATCCAGGGACCAAGAGACAGTCATTGTAAGTCATCTGTTCCCATTGTTTCGCTGTTGGACTCAGGCTGAGTAGGCTGACAGTACCCCCTATTTTTGGTACTGGGAGTTTACCACCATTGGTGGTGGTGATGGTAATGGAGTCATTGGCATCATGCAAGCCCTTTCCATGTTGTTCCAAGTTGACCATAACACATGATGCACCAGAGTCAAATACAAACAGTATTAGACCAGGTGGTACATATGGGGGTGCTGGCTTGAGATCAGTGAAGGATGCAGGTTCCAGCACCCTATCCTATGTGTCTCAAGGGTGATTGAGTGGCAATATGATACAAGTGTTTGCCTGGGTTTTTGGAGGTACCTTTACTCTGTCTTTCTTCCATTTGTCATATGCAATCTCATTTGGACAATGATTTGCCAAGTGTCCATTGTCACCACATGCCCAGCAGTTTAAGAGTGTGGTGGCTCATAGGGCACTCAGATCAGTATCATAGATGGTGTTTGAGATAGGGACAGGTGCACTGTTGGCTGCTAACTTGTAACACTTGTGCAGGACATTGGCAACACTTGAGTTTGTATGTTCATCAACTAATGTTTTGTAAAGTACAAAACTTGAGTTGAAAAGTGCATTCCTATCACCAGGAAGCATGCCCTTCAGGGTTTTGTATCGATGAGCCAGTGTCCAAGGCTCAGTCATGTAGGCATGAAGCTCAGAGATGTGTGTTTCCCACCTTGTGAGGAAGTCATATGCTTGGCTCCCTACTTGATCCCACTTGAGGGCATACTTTTCCTTGAGAAGTTTGTATTCCTTGGAATCAGAGTGTATTGTACATTTGTCAATAGCCCAGTCATAGAGATCAACTGCAAGCTTGTTAGGTCTATTGCCTTGTTCTGAGAAGTATTCTGACCTTACTTGTGGAGAGAAGCTACCCATGATGATGGAGCATAGCAAAGAGTCTGTGTCAGTGAAGGTTGTTACCTTGTGGTCAAGTATGTCACATGTGAATGGGACAACTGATAGCTTCTCATGCAACTGTCATTGCCATGCATGAACTGAAACTCTTTTGGGGTCAAGTTGATCTTTGTCATCCCATCTTAATTTGTCACTGAGGCTGGTCAACACCTTGAGGTGATGGTTCATCAGCTGCATCAGCTACGGCATTGCGGTGGGTGTGGAGGGGTTTATTCAGTGTTGTTTCTCTGCCATGCAGAGGTTTCTCGTGTCATATGACCTGCGCAAGAAGATCCGAGATGAAGATGAAGTGCGCCTAAAAAGTGCACAAAAATGCGAAATCAACCATAACACAGGTTCCTGGTTGAATTAAGGGAAACCAACAGCATCAAGGTTTTCTGGTTGGTTTTGTTGAAATCAAGCAGAATACACTCATTGGATTGACTTCACCAAACACACCACAAGAAGCCCCATCAGTATGGAATGGATCAACAGAATACAAGGAAGCAATGGGAGGCTTGGTAGAGAAGGCCCCCATTGTCAAAGGCAGAGAGAAGATGCCAGGAAAGGTGTCACATGTGGAGAGAGGGCCTGAGTTCAGCCAAGAAGAGGACCTAGCTCAGGAGCATGTGGTAGGTTACCACACAAGGGGGACAAGTGTTGATTGCATAGGGCCAGTCACAAGGTAGAGAGCATGGACAGGAGTGGGACAATAAGGATGGTCACACAGTCAGGGAGGGCCACCAGATAGGGGCCAAGAGAATGGCCCTGGATTGAGAGGAGAGGGGGATGGACCAAGGGGACTGATATGGGAACCATGAGGAGGACAGGCAGTGTTGAGGAGGTCAACACACAGCTCAAGGGAGAGGAGGAGACAGGAGGAGGATGGGAAAACTTGTCATGGGCCTGAATGCTCAGGAAGCAGGAGGGTCACTGGTTCATATGGAAGGAGCACAGGTATTGGAGATCTAGTTGATACCAGTAGAGAGCATGGTCATAGTGCAGTCTCCATGGAGACCATGGACTCCTATGGACTCACATGCAAAGGAGCACTGAGCCATATGCGAGGAGGGCCAGGCACAGCCATGAGGAGGACCAAGTTCAAGGAGCAGGCACAGCCATGAAGAGGACCAAGCTCAAGGAGCATGCAGATGGTTACCACTCAGGGGCTCGAGAGACAAGAGTCAAAGGAACCATCACCGGTCAAAGGAGAAGGAGCAGTGCATAGGAAACTGGCAAGCAGGTCCTGAGGAGGAGGAGCAGTGTCAAAGGAGTTGACACAGCCCAGGAGGCACAGGGGTGCCAAACAAGCAGGATAGCAAGGAGGAGGAGCAGTGTTGAAGGAGTCGACACAGCTCAAGAGGCACAAGGGTGCCAAGCAAGCAGGATAGCAAGGAGGAGGAGCAGTGTCGAAGGAGTCAATAGCTAAAGGAGGACAGGAGTGGTGCTAGAGGGGCCCCCCTGTACAGTACTCGATGAAGAAGGTACTCTCTGGAGAGAGAGCAAGAGCAGCATCGCTGGCGATGCTGTGAAGAGGTATATAACCATACTTTCTCATCATCAAAGGTCAAGTGGATCCTCATCCACTCTACACACCCATCATAACTAGTTATCACTTCAGCATAAGTATACATTAGTTTCAGTCAGCCTAGTAGCAATCTATCAAGGTTGCTCCTCATCATAGTGCATGTGTTGTATCACCACTACCTGATGTCTGAAGGCGGTTCATAGCAAACCAGCAGTCTGGATATAGATAGAACCGAAGGCAGTAGTCCACTGCAGTCCAGGGATCACTTCAAGCATCAGTCAACACACTGGACACTTGTGTTGATGCCACCAACCTTATTACCACCACCATCAACCTCATTATCATCAATGCTCACCAACCTAATCACCAACACCATCAACCTCATCATCATCAACACTCACACCAGACCTTGTTGTCATCATAACCTATGTATTGATATTGATCGTGCTGAGCTACCCCTGAACAGAGTGTCCACAGAGGTCAGCCGAAACCTATGATAGTATATACTACGAATGCCACCCATTGCGCAACTTGATAGTCGCCAAGCAACTAGCTCGTCAAGACCAATACCAAGACAATAGCTGTCGCACAGTTTGATAGTCACCGAGTATCTCGACAGACCAACCTGGGTTTCAGGCGCGAGACCCCTGACAACACTCTCCAAGAGGAGCAGGAGCGGTGTGGTGGATGACACCCTCCAAACACATAAATACTACCACTTCACCATAGCATACAAGTGGATCCTCATCCACTCTACTCTTTATCTTACTTACTCTTTACTTGACTTGTATCATTGCAATAGCATAGCTTTGCAACAACATATAGAATGTGTGTGTTGTATCACCATCAGATGTCAACTGTAGGTGGTGTTCCTCAACACCTGTGGTCCAGTTCATCACTGTAGGTGGTGTTGCTCAACATTTGCAGTCCAGTCAGTTACTGAAGGCATTGTCTAACACCTGCAGTCCAGTACCTCCTGTCATCTGTAGGCAATAAGTCTTATTGCAGTCCAGACAATGACAAGAGCATTTAGCACTATGAACACTTGTGCTGCATTAGGAGAGTTGTGTCTGATACCACTCTCACCTCAATGTGTTACAGACATGCCACACAACCTCTGAATGGAGTGTTCAAGGTGGTCAGCCGAAACCTACCAGAATGAAGCTGTCTGGTTACTTTCAGTTGAAACATACTGAGTAGATCTTACTCAATTGATCTCACCGAAATCAATCGGAAACACCCAATCTGGTTTCAGGCGTGCGACTGCTTACATCTCGGACGTCTCGGTGTGTTGAGCCTCGCTGCTTGACGATGCAGCATCTCGAGTGTCGTGTTGGCCAATATCTTCAGCATGATAGTAAGGCACATTGCCTGTATCAGCCGAGGTGTTGGGCTTGTTGCTCTCAATCTTGAGGTCCAGGATCCAAGAGGCATCACTGTCTGGGTTTGCAATGAGGAAGTTGATGTGTGCCCTCATCTGTTTTCCAAGGTCAATATGATTGTGGGACAGACTTAGTTTGTGGGTTGCAAAGTAGAGATGACTAGTGCACTCGATAAGGATGGTGAGCAGTGTCACTACCAGCTTCCTGTTTGTCCTGCTGGAGTAGTCAAAGATTGGTCCATTCTTTGGCTCCTCCATTGTGCTGTATACTTTGTTTTTGATCATTCTGTGAAATCGACTCTGAAGCTTAATTGGGAGGCGATGGATGATGTCCTTGGCATCCTGTACAAAATCTTCATATGCTGAGTAGTCATGGTTTGACATGTTGATAGTGAAACCTTTTTGTTGATATTGAAGTTTGGTAGCATATCAGCTAATTGGGCTCATAACCTGTTGAAATAAAGAGTCACTCAATGGCAATGATTGGGAGATATCAGTCACAGTACGGTGTTCGAGCTAAGGAGCAAAAACACTATACTATAATGACATAAAGAAAAAAATGTTGCAGGAGCCTTGAGCTCCCTGCTAAGTATATACACAAATGTGTGGCACATACCTAAGTGTGAGTGCATCCTACCTAATGACAATGTGTAACAATGAGTGGGATGTTGTTGTACCTGATTCCCCTCTCCTATTGGCGCTGCCCGATGTTTTAGCTGAGATCAACTTTGTTCGATCTCAGCCACAATCTGCTCTACCCGATCGATTTCAGGGTTGCGCTGGATCGTCCCCTTTAGCAAGTTCACATACTTACATGTCAAATTCACACAGGTCTCGGATTGGAAGTGGCCAATTTTGTCCTCGAAAATGGAAAGGGGGACTTGGGAGTTTCTGGACTCAAAATTGCTGAAACAGCCAAGTCCCTCTCAATCTCGAAATTTTGAGGCAGCAGCTCCACTATGTGTCTCACACTTTTTTTGTCTTGAACTTGTCTTGATCTCATCTCCATACACTCCTTTCTTGTCAGCACTGCTCAACATACACCACTTTGACATCAATGGTCAACACCTCACCTAGGAAAAGGGTTGCAAAAGCCCAGCTGCAGACTGACAGGGACCAGAAGGAGCATGAGATCCAGGAAGCTCTTAGTGCATTCCAGAAGGGTCAATTCAAAAAATTGAAGGCCACTGCTGAGCATCATAATGTCCCTTACAACACTCTCTGGGATCACAGCAAAGGGCACAAGAGCTGCACTGCTGTCTTTCAACATCTGCAGGCTATACCACCAGAGGCCAAAGAGCTCTTAGTCCTACATATACAGA